>NC_071475.1:5005000-6255000 GCF_028500815.1 Rissa tridactyla
TTTTTAGGTTGCTTATTAGTTACTCTTCTAATGCAACATCCTTTGTTTCAGATAGAAAGCCATTGCAGGAATGCAATAGCAAGGGAAGGAAGAATGCTTCATTCATAAATCTGGGAGCATTTACAAAGGAGGCTGTAAATTATTATCTAATTTCTTTCATCTGAAGAAAAGAAAGCAGGATATTGCAATCGAACGTTGTCTTCAAGATTGCATGCTGAGACTGTGGCAGAGCTGCAAAGAGGGTACGTGGCTGTCCTCTGTAAAGGGTCTCTTAAATCCTAGCGCCCAGTAATGTAGGTTGCCCCACGAGTACATGGATCATTGTTTCCACGGTTATAGTGGTACCATGGAGGAAGCTGGTACCTCCAATACTGAAGGTATTGGAGGAGGAATTAAACTGAACCTACAGGGTACAATTTAGTTTCCTTCAATACATAATGCAAATAAAAGTGAGTAATGTTAGTAGAAAATAACTTTAATTTTTAAGATTTCTATATGGGTTTAATATTAAAAAGATGAAAATATGAATATATTTTTAAGTATCAGTCTTAAAAAAAAATCTATCCTGAATAACTCGATTTCTTTCTCTACAGAAAGCCAATAGTGGTTGATCATACTGCTGAAAAGTTCAATTCCACAAAAGGTAATTCAAAAGAGAGAATAGAATGCTAGGCTAAGAAACTGAGAGGTGATCCTCAGATTTGGTCCAAGATTTGGGAATGGGAAATTGCAAATTTATTCTAATCCTTTCTTATTCTATTGCCACAGCTAAATAACTTGGGTGTCAGTAGCAAAACTGATAGTTGTATAAGGACTTTTTTACTGGTAGCTCTGGATCTGCGCTAGGCAGTAAAATGACTTGATTGACAGTCGTGGCTTGCAAACTCTTGTATCTCTGCACTTCAGTCTGTTCTGAGCTATTTCACAGGTCTGTTGAGAACTTGACTGTAACATTTTTTAATAGTAAGGTACCATATCGGTATTAATAACTTTCTACTGGCAATCTGGGAAGGTAGATTATGCTACAAGGTCTCTTCGTTAGGGTTATACCGTGAATTCCTGTAAAGGTGTTACAGACATAGAGCTGCACCTGCATTTATTCAAGCTTTATTTTTCTAACACTCCTTGTTATTTATAAATTATCTACCATAAAAATTCCCTTGTTTATATGAAACTTTGCATGACTTTGATTCCTGCTGTCTTTTCAGACATCTTTATAACCAGGCATGTACTCAGTTTCTGTATGATTTTGGTTGTGTATCGTTGGATTTTGGTGAGGTAGGAGGGAAATGCACTTGATTTGTAAATATTAGCATAGGACATACATTACATGAGAATGCTCACGTAATCAGCAAGAATCAGCAAACTAATGGATGAATATGTACACTGTCAATTACTAACGTCTGAAGAAGAAGCAGCCCTGTGGGAACCGTGCTGGTAACATAAGGTCTCATCCTCTTAAAATCCAAACTAAGTCCCACACTCCCTGCTTACTGAAAGATACCGTGAGCTGGGAGTCTCCTCGATTGTGGTGTGACAGTACAGCTCACGGAAGGTACAGGCCCTAGCATGTGATATGCATTAGACTGGAGCAAGATGGAGCACTGCATGTTGAGATCCTATAGTCTCTGTGGGCTGTACCTTGGGGTGCTGAAGATGAAAGCTTCAACAGTGTGAAGTTCTGCGTGGGCTGTGTTTGGCCCACAGGCTACGTTCACCATCCCTCATCTTCATTGGAATGTAGAACTTTCCAGCCTAATACAGATTGTGTTTGTTTTTTTAACTGTTTAACAAAATAGAACTTGTAATTATTTGACCCTAAGTGGGAGTCACTTAAAATGCATTAGTCGAGGCCAAAGGAATTTCCATTTCACCCATGGCTCACGCTAACCCTCATTTTAACTTTTCTGTGTTGAGAAACCACCAACTCAACTGCGGATGAACCGTCTCTACTGGCATGATGCAGCTCAGATTGATGCCAGGCATTCTCACTTTAGACTTGGGCTTTTACACAGTAACCCTGTGTATCCCTTGGGTACGCTTTTATAGATGTGTGAACTCCCCGCTTAGTTCTGTGCCTTCTTTGAATCTTGAAGCTTGAATTGATAAACCACAGCACCCCAGCTTATCCTCTGTGGCTTCACCAAGGGAACTTAAAAATAAAACTCGTTCAGAATTTATTTTAGAGAAATGAGGCAAGCAGTTGAGAAGAGCCTTGCAGCTAGACAAGATAACCCCTCTAAAATAAACCAGAATTCACTGGTTATCTGGGTTAGAGTGCAATGTCAAATATTTTTCAACAAGGGTTCAGACCATGAAGTTTGTCTCTGATATATTCCAGCTTCTTCAGCATACTGACAGTGGCTTCATCCTTCTCTCTTGCTCTCGGTAAAGAGTCTCTCTCCATATTTGTTAAGAAGTCCCTTTGAAGCTGGATGGGAATTCACTTTTAAAAGTCAGTGTTTGATACTCAAGATTTCTACTGTTTTTGGCAAAATATCCCATCTCAGATGTAATGTTCCATTCAAATCTGTAGGGGACAATGTACAGCTTGGGTTTACATGAATGTAAGCATCTGCCCATCTCCTTATCTTTCAGACCAAGGAAATACAAGGAGGCTTTGTCTTTTCCTTGTCCTTACAGAAAGCATCTACAAAGATGATGAGGCATGAAGAGTGATCATAATACAAAATATCCTTAATATGGGGTTATGTGAATGAGCAGATGCAATGGAGGAAGGAAAACTGTATGTGTGCAGCAGTTCTGCCTTGGCTGCCCTTGTGGCCTTAATGACTTGATGATTGGGGGGCAGTATTTTTCCGGTTTTTCTCCTGGAACTTCTCTGATCAATAAACTTTCTAATAGTTACATGATGGAATGACAAAAATGGTCCTGTTTCCTAAGAAATGTCTCTGGTGGCAAAGTTTTTAAAGGTCTGGGAGTTTCCCTATTGTATTTAATAGAGCCTTTGGCTCATAAACACATTAAACAAAGAAACAATAGATCCCTAGGGGAATTTTAAAAGCTGAAGTGTAGGAACTTTAATAATATTATGAGGACCTAATATGTCTGATGTGGGAACTTAAATCTGAGTCAAGAATTATGAAAAGAATGTTCGAAGTGAAGATTTAATTACATGATTTATTGTTAATCGTTTATTATTATGTATACAGTGCCAGGGGCACTCCTGGTGCTTTACAGATGATTACAGAATAGCAATTCCAAGATCAAAGATCTTGATCATGCAATCTTTATTCGTGTAAATATTCCCCATGGTGCCTGATTTTGTTCCATGTTGAAACTGAATAATCCCCCCCCAACACAGCCCATCATAGACAATTAAAAGAACTTCAGCAAGGGAACACTGATTAATTATCCTCCCCAGAACACTGAATATTTTGGTGCCATATATTGTATGGATAAAAGATATCTATTGTGTTTTAGCAAACCTCACATTTTTCCACAGCTTTAATTCTTAATTACAGTGTCAGCAAACATTAAGATTGTTTCCATGATAGAAGCAGCTTATTTCTGGAAGAAAAAAGTCCACTGGCTTGTCCCCGTATGTTTCAGACCCTGTTGATTTAATGGAGCCAATTTACTTGCACGTAATTGTCCCCTCAGTGACCAGTATGGAAAGTTTCACCTTCAAAGACAGATGCTGAACGTGAAATACTTCTGCAAGCTATGCAGATGCTGAAATCCCTCTTTGCAGAAGGTTCTGCTTTTCTTTGTTTCATCCTGTGACACTTTGCACTCCACTGGAAATGCCACTTAGATGGTTTTCTTATTCTTCAGCTGAAATGGCTCTTGTTTATCCACTGGGTTGCTGTAAGCAGCCACAGAAGTGAACACAGCTTGTGCAGCCATCTTTTGGCTTATGTCTTTGAGACGTAACAGCTCTGGTGGGGAGAGATTGAGGCAATTGTGCGCAGAAGGCAAAGGAGGCTTTTTTTTCCTCCGTCTGTTACAGGATTTTAATATAGCTGTTTGCAGCATGCTGTCCCGTTGCTCTAAAAGCAGCGGCATGTAGCACAGAGAAGGGTATTTGGGCTAGTGATGTGTGATGATGTACATGCCTAAGATTCCAGTGTGGTGATCAGGATTCAGATTCCTATCTGAATGTTGTGGGTCTAGACAGCGGGTAGGGAGTATTGCTAGAGGAGGCAGCTTGGGTGATACCCAACATTGCCTGCTCTTGAAAACACTTTTTTTTTTTTTTTTTTTCTTTCAAGGTTGTGTTGAATCATTGAGATTTAAACAGTCTAAGTTGTCATATAATTATCCAGGATGTTAATAAACTTTCCTTAGTGCAGGAATGATCATTGCTCTGGCCAGTAGCTGGATGGCACTGAACAATTTTGTGTTTACAGCTAATAATAGGGAAGCACTTTTTCATGCAACTCCTAATTACGTTTAGAAAGTTACTGCCATGAGATGGTGTGGAGGTCAGAAGTCTGTGGGTTAAAAACGGGCCTAGGGTAATTTATGGAGGGTAGGTCCATTTGACTGTTAAACACAATAGTTCTGCTGTGATCTCTCTGTTCTAAACTGGTGATTGCTGGAGAGGAGGAGGATGTCCCTGGGGAAGAAATGCTCTATATACACACCCTGTTTCTTATACTCTTTACCTTACTGTTGAAAACAATGCACTGGGCTAAAGGGAGCTGTTGGCTGACTCAGCGCGATTGTTCTTACGTTCTCACATGTTCCAGGTTCTTGGAAGCTTCTGATTTCAGACCCTAACAGGCATTATTAATCCTCCTTGTATTGTATTCACAGCCACACAACCCTCCCTAAACTCCCTCACTCCTGTCTCAGTGTGCCTAGGGTTGAATTCTCAAGAAGGGCTGGTCTGTATTTGCTACCAATTCTACACGTAGAGTTCTGACTCCCTGAATCAATCACAAACCTTCAGAGGGACTGGAGATTCACTGCAGTCACGGATCTCTTGGATAATGCTCAGATTCAGCAGCAAACGAATGCTGACTGGCTAACCTTCATGGCTCCCTTCTATCTCTCTCCTAAACGCTTTGGGAATAAGAAGTTTTGACATACGAGGTTGATGTATAGCTATGAAGTGATTTACTTAAGGTACAAATGAAGGAATTGTGAACCAGAATTAGGACTATCTAGACACAGAATGTGAAGTTTCTGGACAAATAATATGACAGTACTTTTGGAGGGCTTCTAAACCATGTAATATTATATTAAGGAACAGCTTTACAGTCACAGGCAGGTTTGGCTGTCATCAGCAGAAGACATATCCCTGCCTTCCCCTCTGTTTTACCCCTTTTCTTTTCTTGAGCTATCACAGTTCCCAGTCTAATTTTGCAGTCTGCAAAGACCGCAGCTAATTTTAATTTAGGTGAACAAAACATGCTATATTTCATGGTAACTGAATGGGGCTCCATATACCATTCAGTCCTTGGTGTGAGACCAGTGAACTCTGGCATAAAAATGGTATAAACAGGTGGGAAAGGTAATTGTTCCAGCTCCCACAGCTACCTCCACCTCTGATCATAAGCCATTTGGGAGTGGGACAGACTCATCCCATAGGTTGGATGCAGTCTGTAGGCTGATGCTTTCTCTCATCTAGACAGCCGTGGTATTCAGGTCTAGTCAGAAGGCCCCTAAACATGCTAATTTTTATTAATTATTCTTGTGCGTATTCCGGTAGTTCTTCAAAGCCCCAATTGAGATTAGGGTTCCATTGTGTTAGGTGCTGTGCTAACACACACATCGCGTTTCTGGTTTTAGTCTGTCTTGAGTTCAGCAAGGAACGTCGAAACAAAAATGGAAATTAAAGGTAAGGGACTACTGATAAGAATTGTCATAGCTCCACTGAAAACAGTGGACATCCTTGGGTTCAGCTTTTTCCCAAAGATGTGTTTTCCTGGAGACTGAAAGCATTCTCTTCACTTTTTCAAACAACATTAGACATGTTTTTTTTTATCTATAATGCTTTTTGTCAGTATAAAGCCTCACAATAGAGCCTGAAACTAGACAAGTGATCCTGACATGATTGCAACCGATCTTCAACAGCAAGTAGAAGGAGAACTGAGATTCACTTTATCCGCAGCTATATGTCTTCTAAGTTTACTGTAAATGGATGCTTCAGAAACAAGTGACCTCCTGAAGACCTCAGGATTCACAGAATAACTCAGAAGTGTCCATACAGGTTAGTGTGACCCACAAAATATCCATTACTCATTCCTCTCTAACTCTGAAACAGCAATGCCTTTGTTTCTCTCTCTCTCTTTCTCTTTTTCTCTAAATTGAAGGCAATAACAGGACCTGTGGCTTTGCTCTGTACATGTCACTGCCTGCCAAGAACAGCAGGCAAATGAGTAATACTATTCCTCCCTTGAAATTCTTTCCTTGAAGTGAAATTAATGAAAATCTTTACCATGAAAGAGAAGAATCCAGTTTTGTGGAGAGGCAAAGGAAGGATTTAGACTTAGATTGGTTTACCCCATTTTCAATTGTTTTTACAGTAGTAGTGGTGGAAATAGCTAGAGAAACAATGAGAAAAGGAAAAGAAAGTTTTAACTATCCAAAAAAATCTTTATCTTTTGGCAACTGGCTAATTAGAAACTAGTAAAGTGGACTTAGACAGGACAGCATTGTGATCAAAATGGGAAATTCGGTCATAAAAACACCTCTCCAGTCTCCGATGCTGGAAGAATCATTGTTAACGGGTTTTTGCACCAAGAACTGGGAGCTTCAGGACAGGACTTTGTACAGGCCATCGGCTGAAAGAACAAAAATCTTTTCACCACTAAGCAAGCTGCTATGCTGATTCTTCAAGGCCAGGAGGTAAACATATAAACAGTCTCTAGGGTGGCAGAGGAGATGAGTGGAAAAGGACTTGCTTTTTCTTTCTTGTGTTTAAACAGAGTGTTCACCAGATTTTGGTGGTGTTATCATCAGGCAAGTATTCTCTTGTAAAATTGATACCTCCCAGTCTACTTCTTATTAGTAATGTAATAGCCGTGTTGAAGTCATGGTGGTCTAAGGATAGAATGGAAGCTAGGCATTCAGAGAGAGATGATATCTTTTATTAGATATTTGTATGTACATTCTGCCTTCCCTGGGAGACCTTAAAAGAATCTAGTAGGCAAATTTATAACATAAGCTGATGAATAAAAGGGATGCTTTCTTACCCTTAAACCTGTTCTCTCTGGGCACGGTGCAAGAACAATATCGGGGTAATGTAAAGAAGCAGCTTCCACTATTGTTGTCTGTGCCGTTTGCTGTGTGAGTCAACAAAAGGCTTCCATCTCCAGCACTGCTTTTGCTATGATGAATGCTTTGTAAATGCTGATGGATGGATCAGGGGAGGATAGAAAGATAAAAGTCTGACACATCTTGCCAGTACTGAATTCATATATGGATCGAAAGTGAAGTGTAATTACCACCCAGATCAAATTCTTTCAAGAGCCAGAGCTGTCTAGACCAACAGCAGATATTTATTTTTAGGGTTGATCTTTGTGGGTTTTATTAGCAATGCTGCCTTCCCTGGGGTAAAAGCAAGGGAGGGAAGAACACAAAATCCTCTTGAGCTTCCATTGTTAAAACAAGCTATGTAAAGCTTACAGGAGAAACCTTAGTTCTGAGAGCAAGCTGTATTTTTGTAATGTTCCTTCTGAAATATTATCTGCTTTAAATTGGCTTGAGGAATCAGTGTAATAAATCTGGCATTTGAAGATTAAATTATGTATTTAGAGAAAAAGTAACTTTGTAACTCAGATAAAGGGTATGATAATGAAGTTTTTTCTTCAGTTGAGACAATTCTGGGCAGTTAATTTTACCAGTAGTCACAATGTGTAGATAATGAGTTTTGTAGGTTAGCACAAACCTAGATATGGCTCTGTTCACTATAGCCACACAGAAGGAAGGAGTTGGACCTATTCTGCTAATAGTCACATTCTGCTGATAATTCACTTTTTTAGCAGATTAGCTAGCCATTGCTAGGCTCTGATGTGCATTGCTTCTATATTTCAGTTTGCCCCCATGAAACACCTGCATACAAATCTTTCAAATGTAGCAAGCACCAACTTCTTCATTATGTTCAACTGGGTTGTGGGAAATGAGCAATCTGAAGGTGTGTTATGAAGTTTTTCAAGTGGACTACTCAAATCAGAAAGCTGAAGAGATGAACTTGGATGTGTTGTTAAACAACAAATCTTCTAAAGAACCTGGAGTGGGATCCTAGCAACGTGATTTCACCACCTGTAAGTGAGTGCTAATATTCCTCTTTGCCATCTGGGGAGAAGACAGACCAGCTTAAGACTTTAAAAATATTTTAAGGGTTCACATTGAACATCTTTATACAAAATGAGGTTTGATTTCTGCAGCATTTTGTCTGAACAGGACTGTTCTGCCCAGCAAAGCTTGGTAGCTGCCTATTCATAATGTACCCGCATCCCAGCACTGGAAAGTATTTGTGCTTAAACATGTTGAATCACAGACCTCTAGCAGTCGCTCTGAAGAACCTTCCAGTTAAGGCAAAAGTAAACATGTTTCCTTTCAAAATGGGTTTATGGGGAGGGTGAGAATTAAAACAGAATGAACAGCATGGAATTCCTGTTTGATATCGTGACAGTTCATAAGCGCGAAGAAGCGAGTTGATATTTAGTTAGCCGTGGATGGCTACTTTTCACCCCTCATGCCAGGTAGCTGGCACTGTAGCTATGTGGCATTGGAGCACAGCTGGTTCCCTGCTCTCCAGGTTGGCCTCCACTAGATGACGGTGTTGTACCAAGTTAGCTAGAGGAGGTCTGGGCCCGATCCTCCTGCAGCCTTGGGTGCTTTGCTCATGACATTGACTTCTGTGTTAAATAGGTGCTTTGTCTGATGGATTTGCTGTATAACTGCATAGGGAGATGCTGAGAATGAAAAGACCCGCTGAGAAGTGCTGCAAATGTGCCAACTGGTTGATCTGGGATTACAGGCAGGATTCAGGATTCCCACATGTCAATGGAAATGTCTATATGAAGAGGATGGACTTTGCTGTGATACCTGCAGTGGCAGTTCAGGGTACATGGCTGTGTAACAGATGAGTTCTTCACATTCCTGTGCACATATATAATGCAATTATTGCTTATGGGTGGCTCAAAACTAGCACGTGTTGTCTGTAGTTTTGAAAACAGAAATTTTCCTCCAGGAATTAGGTTTTAAGCAGATGTGGTATCCCAGGTATTAGAAAGGAGTATTGTCCATGTTCTCATATGGGAAATGAGATTCAGTGTCCAGGATTAGAATATTGACGTTTCTGGCTGCCAATCCAGTGGGGAGAAGAATAGATTAGAATTGATTTTGCCTTTTTCCCAGTTATGTCAATACCCTTTTCCTCTGACATGCTGCTTCTATCATTTCTGGACAGTTAGTGAAGTTTTTATGTAACAGTGAATAAAACAAGACAAGTGGATCAGGAGCTTCTAACCTCTGTCCCAGGACTTAAGAACAAACATCCATATAATATCCTGACAGTTGACAACTTCATGCTGGATAAAAGCAAATGCTTTCAGCCATCATAAAGAAAAGTTCTGTATTATACGCTATGGAGAATGTTGCAGTTGATCTTTCTTCTTGCCTTACTTTTTTCAGAACATTTGTTATAAATTACTGTATAAAAGAAGATTTTATAATCACTTTATATTTTGTTTAAATTTTTAAGAGTAAAGACTTTGTAAAAGCAGTCTTTCAGGAGCAGGCATGTGTGGAATGGTGCTGTTCTGTGTCTGAACTGAGTACTTTCCTACCGCTGTGATACACCCCAGTGCACAGCTACCTGCATGCATCTTCTGTTGTTTGTGTACCTGGAAGTTTAAGAGCATACAGCCTGGAGGACAACACAAATATAAATGCTTTGTTATGTGAAATGACACATGGTCTGTTGATTGTCTGTGGCTTCACATGGTACAGCTGAAGCAAATGTCAGGGTGATGCTGCCAGCTGTAATAGCAGGTGCAGCTGTATGATTTGTCTGCCTTGGAAGTGTGACCATCTACCTGCACCTTCTGATTTCCCACCTCTTTGACTCTCTGCTTTTCCCATATTCCCTGTGGGCAGCTGGACAGCAGTTTATGCCACATAGCTTCTTGATGTATTTGTCAGCAAAAGGCTCAGAATACGCTTTTCTTATGATACTCCTTTGCCTTTCTCTGTGGCACAGCCATTTCCATTGCTTTTTGTTGGGTTTCCTCTTGTCCACTGTTTCGGTGTGGCTGGAGGGCTTTAGAAGGTGTCACATGAGAATGCCTGCAAGGCTTCAGAGATTTCCTGTTCCAAATGGGCTGCATCCATTCCCGCTCCATCCTGACCCTGTTAAGATGCCCTCTACTCCTGATGTAGTATCTCCTCTGTCCTATCCTTTGACTATAGTCTCACAGTGAAAGATACATGTTCTATCCTGAATTACCCGAGTTGCTCAGGAAGACCTATACCCACCTCACACTTCTTTAATAATGCTGCTAAACAAGACCCTCTATACTTATCAAGAATAAGTAGAATTTAGTGGCAGGATTAGTATTGCAGTGTTTGTAAAGGTCAAGATAATTAAGAGGTCCATAGAAACACTCTCCCAACTTAGGGAGAAAAAATCGCAGTAGAGCGGGTGCTAAAGCAGAACCAAGTCTTGATTATCCCTGAAATTTGAGGACATCTGGATCCAGATAAAAAGCTGTGGTCAGCTTTCTTCTTTAATATGAACTGAATCCAGACACCCTTGGACTTTGTGTTGAGCCAGTTCTGGAACCCATCCCCCTCTCTAATCTTTATTGATCTATGTGCCTTTTTGTGTGGAGCTAAATTAAGAGAATTTGGCATTCTCATGAAGTGGCCAAGCCAAACACTCAAAACTTGGGAAATGCAAGAATTTAAGTTGTTGCTACAAATTCACTATAGCCTTTGTGCTATATGCATTATGGTATTGTCCTTAATCACAAGCTCCCATGCTATTAAATCTCTGGCCTGTTTAAAGTGCAGGATGGATATTGCTCACTTAATGAGCAGCTATTTAATATTTTCTTTTATCTTCATTGTTCAGTGTGTACCCCATGGCTTATTTACTGCACACTATTCAAAGCCTGTTCTGAATACAGAGTTATTAACTTCCTTGGGAGCTTTCCTTCAGCAGTCATCGTTATTGTATCTGGGTGCTTCACAGACATGAAATAATCTTTTTTTCACAACGCCTCAATGAAGTGAGGGGATACTGCACCCCCACTTGGACAGATGGCAAACAGAGATATGAAGATGAAGAGAAAACAGTGCCAAAGGTTTTTGAGTGCTTTATTATTTTTTTCCTGAGTTCACGGCACTGCAAAGTATTTTATATATTCAAAGCACAGTTCCTACCGATTTCAGTTCTAGCTGTGAATGCTCAAGAGTTTTGCAGATCAGACTCTAGGGTCTCCTGTCAGGTCCCTAAGAGGATGACTGACAAGCCGTAAAAATGTGGATTTGCTTAGCAACACATACAAACACTGTGGTGGAGGGTGGGGTGGAGTCCAGTTCTGCAGAAGCAGCATTTATACATCTTTAAGAGAGACCTGGACTAATAAGCAGAGGGAGAAGAGACTCACTTCCCTTCTCCCAGGTGAATTCCCAAACCCATTTCTCCTGCTGAACTGTGGCAATGAATCGTCTCTCGCCTTTGCCTTTGACACAGCTTCTCTTTCCCAGTATTTAACTTTACCCTCTGGAGGCTTATTTCCCTCATGAGAAAGGTTTCTTCAGAAGGTGATTCAAATTAGGAGCTTAGTTTGGTCACCGTGACCAGCAGTGCAGTGGGGCGAGTGCATTCCCCATTGACCACAGAGGGACCCGAAGGACATCATACTCACTAGGCATAAGTTATTTAGTGTAAGTGACCTAGGCTTCCACCTCTGCTCGCTGCTCTTAGGCTCCACTCAGTGTTTTTCTAGCTCTCCCAATAGCTGTTTCATCTTCTTCCCCCTTCTTCCATCCTCAGTTCTTACACCTAAACAGCCCTATACTTAGCTTTTGCCCATCCTCTAGTCCTTGCCTCACCAAACTCTGTTTCAAGTAGTTTCTTTCCTTTCCTATTAGTCTTGCACTTTTTACCTTCTGTGTCAAGACAGTTTCACCGTCAGTATTATTGGATTGGCAGCAAGGTGGTCATTAAAAGCAGAGGGGAGTCGTGGACCTTCCCCTGCCCTTTAATGGCAGGATGTATCTCAAATGGGTGGGAATGAGAGTACACAGAAAAAGAAACGGCTCCAACAACATAGTCCTAAATGCTTCACGCTCAGCTTAGAGGTATAAGTGGGCTGGCGCCCACGTGCACACCTTTCCCATGTAGGTGCTGCCAGGGAACAGAGATCTGTAGTGAAAATGGATTTTTAAATTATTTTTTTTTACAAACTTTCGCCTAGTATAGCAGATATTTTCCCCTTCAAGAAATATGTATTAAAGTCTTTGAAATACAGTTTCTGAGTTTCACAGGAACAGCATGAGACACGTGCGTGATAAAAACTCTCTCTTCTCCTACAGGATCTTTTCTGAAGTGTAGAGATTTCCAGATATTTTTTTTTAACATGGCCAAAAGATGTATTTTTCTCCAGTTTCATTCTTTGAAAAGGCAGATGGTTTTGGCTAAAACTTCCCTTTCAATAAATAAATCAGCCTAAGAGTCACACAGCATGGAAAATTTCAGCCTGGATAGCTAAAGGTTGGCAACGTTTTCAGCAATTGGAAAGAGGATTTTATAATGAATGGGAAGTGTCAAGGAACCTTTGTAATAATTGATGCTACCAGCCCTTGCTTATAATAAGTACAATTATCAAATATTTCGGTAAAATCGCCCCAGAAAGAAGCTCCATTTTAGTGCCAAATCCTTCAGGCTTAATACCTTTGTTACTAAATGAAGCCTCGATTGCCAACCTCTAAGTACTTAGAAAGGAATGTTCTACTTAATTCCCATTCATAGTTGTAATTCATGACTAGTCTGAACTTTGAGTGCACCTGTAAAGGCACTGTTTGTGTGTATTGTATTGCTGGCAACAGCGACTGTAGTAAAATACATGGAAGAGATGCCACAGTTAAAGCGTTTTCCTAAGATAATAGGAATATTAGTCAATTAGAGCAATCCAATCGAGATTGAAATCAGTAGAGATGGTAGGAAGATGAGGTAACTGGCACTGCACTTACCTGTGCAGTGTTTTTCAGAGAAACAGAAAATGTCACTCTCCGGTCTTAAGTAACATTAATCTGATGGTGAGAATATTAGCTGTGAAAATCAGCACGGTAGATCTGTGGGTAAAGGTTATTGAAAGCTGAGCATATCTTAATTGTGAGGGTGTGTGTGTGTGTATGTGTAGGCGATGATGAGTTCTGAGATTGGTTTTCAGATATAATTCAGAGACCAACTGCAAGGAAACCAAAATTAGAGTCAGGAGCTGTATTCAGTTAAAATGCAGCTATGTCTTGTAAAAGGAGTACATCAGAATGGGATCTTCCCACTCAACTGATTTCTGGGCGCAGTCAGAGTTACAGGCTTGGTAAAAGTAAACATATTTTTCTGCCTTTTGCCGTGTTCTTTCTTTAACAGACAAAGCAGCGTAGAGGGAATTGGACAGAATTTCTCCTTTAGGATGCTGCTTATTAAGTTATGAATGGTTCCACCAAGGTATCAGTGGGGTTTATTTTCAAGGCATTGGAATTGGGTAACTGTCTTTGAAAACCTTGTTTGGACTGCAGAATCTTTACAGATGCTAAGAACAAAAGGATCTAGTCAGAGTCCAAAAGCTGCACAGTAGATTTGCAGAGTGAATTGAAAGGTTGTTTGTCCGGCATTTGATTTTTAATCTTGTTTTTGGGGAAAAAAGAAATGAAAACTGGTAAGGAACAACTGACAAGAGAAGCTCTGCCTGCAGTACTTCATTCATAGGTGTGATGCAGACCACGTATCTTGACACTTCATCACATCTTTAACTTAATTTCGTTTCTCCGTCTTGTGGCAACATGCTAGAGTGCTTATATTCCATCAGCTTCAGCACTGAATATAGCAAATGTGTAGGAAAAGTCAGTTGCTGAGGCTAAAGAAAGACAAAACAGAGACACAATACAATAGGATAAAATGATAAATTAGGAAAAAAGAGTGGCAACAATCTAAGAGCTAGAAATCTACTATTTATTTTCTGTCCAGTTATTATTTTGTTGGACTGCTGTCCCCTTCAGACAGTCTGGTTTGCCCAGGAATCAGTTCTGCAGGCCACGTCAGGCATGCAGCACAAACAGCTCTGTTGGTACCCAGGAACACTAGTTTTCAGCACCTTTTCCCTTCGATCTGGATTTGTCTAAGAAAACGACTTAAGGTTCTGATGAAGGGACGGCCACATTTTCCTAGAAGATACTCTCCTCAAAACAGAACTAACAAATTACCAATAACAACCTGAATAAATGTCCAAACCACTTTCTAATGATTCCCAAATACGCTTCTGTTTCAGTGGATTTTCATCTGGCATCTTAAAATTTCATAACCCCATGACAGTTCCTGTAGGCATCAAAATTTTAGTTTATGTAAGGCTGATTATGATGAGCTTAGATTTATGCCCTCATATAATACTTTCTTCTATCAATAGTTTAAAAAAATGTACCTATTGATTTGGTTTAAGTTACGTGAGTGCTTCTTTTTCTGAAGACGCATACTGTAGATTTTTACTTCAAGGTAGTTATAAGTAACTGTAGATTCAAGTAAACCTTTTCTTCAGATTTAAGGAAAATTTATATTCCTTTTTGAGGTCAGATCGGAAATTTAGGATTACCTTTAGTACTTATTACCTCAAACAAACTTTTATCTGACCAGCTCAAAATTTGTGAAAATTTTAGGTATGGATATGAAACTAGGAATTAATTTTGTGACTCAGATTAATCTTTGGAACCCTTCTTTCCAGCTCAATTTATGATTGATGTAAGATTTCAATAATAATGACTAACCCAAGAATAGAGCAGAATGCCTCCTGGTTTTGCCTGTGAATAGCTGCTCCTTTTTTTTCTTTTTTTTTTTTAAGATAGTAGCAGTGGACAACAGAGGCCTTGGGCAGGAGAATGATTTCAGGCACCAAGTGGAGCATTCTCCTAAATTACTGTCTGTTTTCAACACTGTTTGCCAGCATCTGGCAGAAATACGTCATGTAAATATTGTTTTAAACTGCTTTAAACTCTAGGAATGGTAGCTTTGTTGTCTCTACCTACCAATTTCATGTGATCTTAACAAAATATTGACTTCAAACACAATCTTTGTCCCTGAGTTGTACTCCCCTGACATTTTTTCCATGACTCCTGCATTGTAAGTATACTGTCTCAAAGCATCTGATCCAGCTTCTTTTCATCACATGATAACAACGATGATAATTTAATTCTAGGGAAATACTAGTTAAAAACAAAATCGGTGTAATTTTCGGTACCTTATAGGTGAAGTAAGAGTCAAGAATGTCCCTCTGTAAAAGTGTTTAAAACATGCCACTTCAGACACGTAGTCATGTTCCCGTTCAAAAGATTTCTCTTATCCCACATAGATGATACCTGGAATGACCGCTTTTAATTCACTGATCTTCAGCCACTTCATAAAGGTGGGTAAGATGGAGGAGTTGCTGACCCTTCGTTCAACGCCTTTTCCATTTGACTCTGCTGGCTGACACTTAGTTTGTCAATAAAAAAGTCCAAACTGCTACATTTTGTGCTAGCGGAGATTACATCTCCTCTTCATTGGTACAAAGCATTCAGGGCCAATTCTATTCTCACGGAGTACAATGGTAGCACTCCCAATGAGGGGCAATCAGTCCTGGGAATCATTTGCTTCACCAAGTATCTGTTCAAATTGCTCTCTGATGTCTCCAAATATATCCCTCATTTTCATCACGCTCTTTCTTCCAGTGCCTCAGTACACAGGCTCCTGCAGGGACAGTACCAGCTCCCTTAAGATACTTGTAATCCTATTGCAGCACCGTATAAATTGTGCTAACATTTTTTTCCTCTTTAGGTAGGGAACATGGTATATGCTTTTACTGGGTATATTCTGTAGCCATATTCATCTATTTGTAAGATACCTCTGCCCTCTTATTTTATCTTTTTCACTTGACTGTGTTCTGAAGCATCCAGGTGTTCTTAAATACATATCACATCTCCTACAGCGCTCCATTTGATTGGCATAAGATAACAACACTGCAGCTGTCAGTGAGCTGCTGGTGGGTAGGACCCCATTCGCAATCCAATTTTTATGTGTGTTTCGTATCAGAAAAGATTGCTAGCATTTAAACTAAACCATTCATCCACAAGCAGGGGAAGGACTTGGGCAATTAATCAAGTCCTCATTCATTTTTGTGTTTTCCAAAAAGTAATACTCTTGTTGTTAAAGAAGATCAGAAAATCGTTTATAAACTCTTAATAAAGAAGAAGAGAAAGCACGTAATTTTCTTCCCCTGTGGCTCTTTAGTGGTAGGGGTTACATTGCTGCAGTTCACTACGTTCAGGGGCAATCCAAGGTGCACATGCTCATATTTTAAAGACAGACAAAGAGCATCTTTTCTTCTGCTAAGCTGATTCTTAAGTGCAACTCGTGTGACACTTTTAATGCTTAATTTTCTCCATGGCCATAAACAACCCTGAAATTGTAATTCATTCCCAACATAGTGCTTCTCATTCTGATGCTTTCCTCCCAAGGCCATCAGCTGCAGAATTTGGAGTGGGACACTGACACTGCAGTATCGTCTCGTGTTCTGTCTGTGCCTGGTTTTATCCTAAACTGTATCCTCAGTGTAATATGTCACCTGGAAATATGCTACCGGGAAGGGTTTGAGTGTGGCATTTAGCTTCCAAAACCAAATTGTTTTGTTTTGTTCTGTTTTTAAACCCACTCTGGATGGGTTTGGGGGGTGTTTGTTTGCAGTATTTCAAGGACAAAAAAAAAAGTGCACATCTTTTTAGGGGAAAAGTAAAGGTAGCAGTATGGCCAAGCCATAACCCATTGTAATAAATGAGGAGCACGGTGTAAAACTGAACAGTTTTCCAATAAGCAGAAGTGTGAGAACCGAACCCTGCAGCTACTAAGGGATCCATGTGTATCATTTGCAGCTTATGTGCACTTATATTGCACTTGTGTGCTCAGCCTATCCACGTGTGAGCTGCATCTCCACAGAAATAATAATCCCGATGACTTTCAGAGACTTATGGCTTTGAGACACTTTCTGTAAACAAAAGAGAAACGCAGCCAGTCCAGAATGGTCTAAGCCGGATGAAATAAAACAAAGACATCATCAACAGAACAGTACTTTAAAAAATCATTTTGAATAGACTAGAGTGTTATCCCAGATTTATGGTGATTGTGCCCCTTGAAGCACTTGCCAAGTTTATATGGAGTTTGTGTGTGGTTTTTGAATGCTCGGCACAAAGTGACATTGAGAGAGTTCTTCTCACATGCTCTGCTTCTCCTGTTAATTCAAACTCCCTAGGGCTTCTCATAGAATAATTTCAGATACTCTTAGCTAATATGTTCATCTACCTAATATCATCTTTAAGATTTTCACCCTATTAACTATGTGATCGGTATGAGTTTTTGGGGAGGTCATTATCTGAACTGTGATCTTAATGAGGTGGACGAGGTACTCACGTGTACATCTTGAAGAGCTCCGCTGCAGAGCTGTGATATTTAAGAACTGCCTAAGGTGCACTTTGTGCCAAGAGACAAGTTGAATGACTGAAGGAAGAGGGAGAAAAACAGGGGGTTCCACTGATGCATACAGTGCATAGGGTGGGATGAAACAAACGGTTACCTAAAGAACATCTATTGGATTTGGAAAACTTTGACTCATGTCTTTGAATGCCTGCAAGAGTCTTTCCCCCACCAGAGCTATTAGGCTGATTACCTTACTTTTAAAAATAAGACCTTACTTAGTTCATCAAAATCCAAGCCTAAGCTGTGCTCTCGCTGTGATGCCTGAGAGAAATCAACCAACTGATGCTGTGAAGTTGAGCAGCATTCGGAAATAAGATGACATTTCTCAGAGCCATTAAACTGGACAGTAGCTAACCTGTCCAGCTACGCAGGCTGATCATTAAGGAACTGGTCAGGAGCTTTCTGGCAAGACTTTTTTCTTCCAAAAATGCTGATTTGTCAAGAATCAGCTGGAGCAGATGTGGAAGTCAGCCCTACCCCAACTTAGCTGGTAGCAAAAGTGCTACAGAACTCACCTGCACCAGGACCGAGCCAGGATTCAAATCCAGCTCTGTCCAGTTAGCAGGAGGGACTTCAGCTTGGCTTTTGCTGCCAGGCTGTAAAGCAATTGTGTCACATGTATGCACATGCTTTCACTAGTTTTGGCCCAATTTGTATTAAATAATGTGCACAAAATAGAAATTCCCAAATAGAAAGACTGGGTCAGAAACTGGTTAAAAAAATAATAGCTGGGACATTTAACTGGAATGACCCAGGGACAAGTCCTAGGCCTGATTCAGGCAGAGCAAAAGCTTGAACTTGTGTTTACCCTGTTCCTCATGAGCACAGAGAGCACTGAGCAGGTGGAGCTTTCTGGGCGTTGGTGTTTTGCTTCTCCTCTTAGTCCCTAGCCTTGGCTTTTGCAGCTTGTTTTTGAACTTTTACAAAGAGTAGGCTTTTTTGAGGCAGAGGCTTTGCTTTACTCCCTCTTTGTAGAGTGCCAGGTATGGTGGGACTCTGACCCTGATGAGGAGCTCTGACTGAAAATGAAGCACGTTGGCAAGCGTATCATTGCCCTCTGGAATTGATGACTTGCCAGCAAACAACCTGCTGTCGGTTGAGGGACTTGCACCTGTCTTTCCGTGCAAGAGGTCAGTGCCATAGATTTGATGACATCTCGTTCAAATCCAGAAGGACCTAAACATCACCCCTAGAAACTTGCACAATAACAGGCTGACTGAAACCCTGTGTGAAATTGTTGCATAGTTTGGGCGCTCACGGGACATATGCGTGATACGGCACAACCCATAGTAGTAGCTGTACAGCTGCGTCAACAGGAAATTTTTCAGTCCTCATATAGTCTAAGGGACATTACCCCTAAGGGCATGGTGACATGCTGAAATACATGTTGGGTGGTGCAGCCAAGGTGTCACCTCGACAGAAATCTGTTGATTCTAGGGAAGAACAGGTTTTATCAGACTTTTCACCCTTCTGATGTCTATTTCAGATTTTGAGCCTTAAACAAGCCCATTCTACTGCTTACTGCTCTCCAGGAATCTGAGGTTTTTTTACTAGGACAAGATTATTCAGCCCAGGGTTTCGTGGAATTATAGATAAAAGGCAGCAATAGGGAGCCAGCCCAGTAATCCATGTGCTCACTGGGTATGAAACAGGTAGAAACTTTCTAACCATGCCAGTTATAGTCCCTATATAGTCGCTTCTCATTATGTCCTCAGGCTGCACTTTTCAAGATATTTGATGTTGTTCCTAAAGCCATAGCCCCTTAGGTCATGTGATTTTTGACTTTCATGTGACTCATAAAAATAGAAGTTTCTAGGCCTTGGTTTGCAGACAAAAATTTAGGAATTAAATCTCCTCAATGGTTCAGATAACAGCAGATTGAAGTGGGGGAGGAACAAACACAACGCAAAGAAGCAAACTCTTATTTTTAACCCATGTCACCAGTTTTTGTCAGACTGGAATTGATTTTGCTCTAGGACAGGCTGTTAGTTTGAGCTTTCCTGTTGAAAGGCAAGAGGCGAAAGAGGCAAGTGAGAAGGCCATCAGCAAGTGTCTTTAAAATTCCATTCCAGTAGATAAATGGAAAACAGTAGTGGGAGAGTAGGGAGAAAGTACCAGTTGTATACAGCACAGGAAAGAGAAGAGTGAGTGACCAAAGACTGCATAGTGAGGGAAAGGATTTCAGTAAACTGAAAGAACAACAAAATAAAAAAGAGGGCAAATTTTAGCATGGTAAAAATGAGATCATTTGGAGTTAACAGCCTGGCATTCCTGTGCTATCTTGTTGCGGCTCTACTGTGTTAGCTTGTCCCATATCATTATGAATATTGTTTTGTAAGGGTCAGTATTTTGTCCAGTTGGAGTGGCACTCATAAATGGCACAAGCTTCTGAACGGCAATTTCTAGTCACGGAAGTGTAAATTGCCTGCAACATTAATGTAACACCAGCAACTAAAACGTCTCCTTTGCAATGTCATTAGAATGGGAAATGGATTGTAACGCAAGTCTGGAGGGAAATGAAGTGATGCTGTTTGAATGTGAAATTTTAGGGGGAAACAACTTTCTGCTAGTTGAAGGTTATTGATTATGGCATTTAAAATGTGAAATTCTGTGGAAAGCTATTCCAAAGAGAGTTGGTCTGTGGAGACCAACAGCACTATAATATGTGAGATATAACAGGAAAACGGTTTCAATGGAAGTCTGCAGGGAGAAGCAACAATGTCACTTTACACGGAAAAATTATTTCAGTGCGAATCCACAGAGACCTGTAACAATACTGTTTGGGTGTGAGATTCTATGGGAAATGAATTTCAGTACCACTCTGTTAGGCTGAATAAGGTCATTAGATTATGACGAGAAAATTATTTGATGGAAAGAGGGCTCAAACAATATCCACAGAACAGATCAACATGAGTAAGTTCTCATTTGAGGCAGCAAAGATACCCAACCTTTCCTGTTCCTTAAGCAGTGGAGGTTCAGCTTGGGCTCCCACAGGGATGTAGCAGATTTTTAGCACTTGGTGATCTCACCGGGGCTCTGGGATGGCTGAGGAGCAGGTCGGGGACTGGACATTGCCTTCTTTTCCTCCCCTGGCCTGCCCATTGCCCAGTCTCTGCCTCTGGGATGGGGAGCACATAGATCAGTTCAGAGAATTCACACCTCCTGCTCTGAGGCAGCTACTGATCTGTTTTGCTCTGCAAAGCTCAGCACAAACCAGTCCAAACTGGGGGCACAGGAACAAGCATCATGTCAGGGAAATTGTTGTCTCTTACTCACTTCCTCTAGGTACGGTTGTAGCAAGCCCGGTGGGGCATGCTTGATCCAGATTTGTTTCAACAGCTCATGCTGTATTACACAAGTCTGTTACTCTCCCTGTGTCCAAACATAATCACAGTTTAGGGAAATTTGAGCTCAAGTCATCCTGGCTGTCTACAAACCTTGTGTTTTCAATAGCTTGTAAGGTGGTTGAAGTTTGCATTCAAATCTAAATTTCACTGCTCCAGCCAAACTATCGCAGCGTAAGAGTGCACCAAAACAAGATTCCCATTTTAGCAAGAGAAGGACAATTTCCGGGCAAGTGATTCACCTTCAGTCCTGTAGGCACAAATTCTTGGAAGATAGCGTTAAGTAACGCCTTTAGCAGATGATGTTATGATGAGACGACCTGAACATTCGTATGCGTTTCCTATGGATCATGTATATAGAAATAGCTTTTAACTGCCAAGGTCATCAGCACCCAAGAAATACCATAGATAGGTGGGAACGGGAGGAGTGAATGAGTGGACTGATTCATTTATGTGTTTTGAGAATATGCTCTTAAAGCCACATTTATATAATTTATAAGCAATACTTTCCATAGTATGACTATAAGAAGCTGTTTAAAAATTTAGTGGTGCTTCTTATATTAATATGAAGACAATAGCTACCAATAGGACAATAATCTAAAGCATTACTGACTTGCTAGTCAAAGTACAACCTTTTCTGAAATGACAGCTCTGTGTGGTCCCGCTGTAGTCACCAAATCATGGTTGGTCTCTGACTGAAGCAATCTTCTTCATGGCAATCCATTTGTTCACCAGTTCTTTCCCCTGTCATGCCAGAGAGAGACCTAAACTACTTCTCATTTGTCGTGAATTTCTGTATAAAATTAGCTATATTTGGGGCAAATGGAACGTCCCTCTTCTAGGTGTTCACAGCAAAAATAAAGAATCATTGTAGAGAGAGTCCAGAAAGAACTATTTGTCTGAAAAGAAGAAATCAACATCTCAGACACAAATTGTCCCTCGCTTCACGTCTGTGTCACAGCCTGTGTCTCCCATTTCTCTTGTGGCTCAGGAAGACGTGGGCTGCAAAGTTTAAAGGCAGGTCCAACTCTGGAAGGATGTTCAGATGCAACAATCACTTTGTGTCCATCTCTAGTTTTCAATATATGTCGATGTGAAATTTAAGGAAGGCGCTGTGCACTGGTTTGTGGTTTTTTCTGTAATGATCAGCAGAAGCAGTAAATCATATCAAGAAGCATGTAGTCATGGCAAATGACTCAGTTCTTTCTACTAATAAAAGCAGAGGCTTCGGTTCCTGTCTTACAGGATAGCTGATTGATTTACAATATAATAGCTTCTCTTGCAGGTTCCCAGTATTTGTGTGCAAATAGATTTGGAATGGGAACTGATGAAACCTGAAGATAGGGACCGGATTGTCATCTTAATTGCTTCTGAGAATGGATCTTTTCAGAGTTTCTAGATTATAAAGGTGGAAAAGCCAATTTAGAAAATCTTGTAACAATTCAGGGGAATTTTTTATCGTTGTTTGAATTAATCATCTGCCTGTCATTAATCTGGATCCTTTGGAGAAAATGGACAGCCTGTGTCCCATTATCTTCCAGCAGAGCTCCCTGGGCTTTCAAACTTTCTCTTAAAAGGGCAGAGGAAATCTTATCTGTTGCATTTCATCACAGCCATGTTGGCAAAGGATCTCGGGGATGTTCACAGCATGGTTGGAAGCAACATAAAAGCAGAAACCCTTATTATTATAGATGCCTTGGTTTAGATGTATCCTCCCAAGATCTTGGAGCAGCAGCAGCTTATTCTTGCTTTGATCAGCTTTGAGCTGATTCTTGTTTCATGTGTATGGGAAAACAGCAGCAAATCTGCTTTCCCGCGGGATGTATTTGGTGGATGCTACGTGTGAGAACCCTGGGAGCCTTTCCTCCAATGTACTCTGAGCCACTGCGCCTCATTTACACAAAGGGTCATTCTACGCAGAGAAACTACTCAGACTTAACAAAATTATTTCCCAAATCCCTACTGTAGATTGGTATATATCTTTTACGCAGATGTACTTACACTCATTTAGCTTAACTGAGTAAGAAACCAACTACGGTCAGTAGGAGCTCGCTGAAGGAACGAAGCTTCATAAAAAGAGAATCATCTGTGCATTTTTGTACAACAGTTGGGACTGTAATTCAGATTCTCTGAATCCCTGGCACATACTCATCCCAAATCTCTTTGTATTTAATGGAGTCACTCTGAATTTGCATTTAAAGAAGGGTAGAAACAGAATTTAGTTCCTTTAGAATTCCTGATTCTCTGTTGCTTGATTTCCCAGTCTTTGCAGTGCATTAATATTAATTTCTTATCTCAAATTGTTTATTGCTCTTTATTTTAATACCTAGCTAGCCCATCATGTTACAACACGGTATATTGGGAAACTGTTTATGCAACCTTCTATTACTACTGAGAAAAGCAAAGGAAGCATCAATTATACCTGTTAGTCAATGAAGAGAGAACAGAGGTAAATCAACTTAGGCTGTAGCAAGGTAATGTAAACTAAACGTTAGGTAAACCTTTATGTGGAGTACTTTACCTGTGGCTCAAGATGCCTTGGGAAGTTATGGAATCGATGCAACAGGAGATCAGGGATTGACTAGACACCTGCAACTCGGGAAATATTGGGAGATAAAGAAATGAGTTGTGCTGTGCATGATGAAGTGCTTTGGACTAGATGACAAGCTAATATTTCATTTCAGCTTAAATGACCTTATGTGCATTCCTCTGTAAAATAAAATATCATTGGTTCAAAAAAGGGAATGAATGTACACAAGGGAAATCAGGTGAACAGCAGAAATTACCTGATCCTCTCAGTGCTGGAAATGTCCCATTTCTCTTTCCCCCAAAATACACACATCAGAGCAATGCGAGATCTACAGTTTGATGTTAATTCACATCTATACAGTCTAGAGCACACACACAAATCCAGTAATCCTTTGTGCTTCTGAAGCACAGATTCCTTCTCATTTCCCAGCGGTAGAACAAAGAATCTTGATGGATGTCAGAGACCCATCAGAATGGACCCTACGGATCAGACTTCTGCTGTTCACTGAATACCACACGCAGGCCATCACACTGGGAGCACATGCAACCATTTCTTTCCTTTAAAAAGCAAGCATTATTTTATTATTTCAGAGTCTTACATAACTGCGTGGTGAAAATGAGAACACAGATCTGGGCCACAAAACATTCCAACAATTCTCATTGCAAAAGAAACATAAACTTCAGCATCCATCAAACAATTCTCCCTCCAAATGAATAGTGAACATACAAACCCACCATCTCAGCTTGAGTTCCTTTGCAAAAGAAAGCCCTCTGGAGTTATTAAAAATAATAATAAAGTAATCCAGGCTCCCAACAGACAGCATTTGAACATCATGTCAAGTTCCTATAAAGTAGCGCAGCAACACCTCCTTTTACTAATTTCCCTAAATCCCTAGTGGCTTCCCACTGCCACAAATTAAGCTTACATTCCTTTCTGTAAACCTAGGAAGATTTGCAGTCCCAGTGTCCCCTGTGCCCAGCTCTTTGAGGCTGGATGCTTTGGGTTGTCTGGTTGTTACTCATGCCTCCCACTGTGGGGCCCAATATTTCCCCTGCCCCATCATTTTCCTTCCACCCCCCAGCCTCTTACAAATGACTGTTCCTCTGCAGGGTGTCATGGAGAATGACTTTGTCGGGACAATGTAGGGTCAGTGACAGCATCAGGCGCGTGTTGAGTGATCTCATAGGGAGGGAGCAGTGTTCCGCTGAAGGCAGCAGCCTTCTGCCTTTCATTTTAATTGGATCTTCACTCTGACGGCTTGGCAAAGACCAGCCTGAGATCTGTGCTGTGCCTAGTGCAGATGTGGCCATCTGTGTGCAGTTCCTCTTTGTGTCTATAGTTCTCCCTCCTTTTAATCCCAGTGTTACCTTCCCTCTGTGTTCAGAACTCCCTCTTTATTTTGTTGTTGCCCTCTTCTCTGCATATTCTTACTCATCTTCTTCCTTTATTGAAAAACACCATGCTGTTTGGCTTGGCTTGGCTCGGCTCACAGAAACCCACCACATGGCTGCTCAACATGTCAAAAGTGAGTCCCCATGTGCAGCTGAATTCAATCCAGACAAAGCAGAGAAGCGTGGCTAATACACAGGGATACGTGTCGCTTCTCACCTCTGAGAGCCACCAACAGTTAGAGCAGGAGCTTAGTCCTGGGAGCAGGCGCTTAGTCCTGGGAGCAGGCGTTTAGTCCTGGGAGCAGGCGGGTTCTTAGGTGGCTTTTGGGGCAGCACCAAGTAGCTTCGTAGTGGTAAGGTCTTTCCTGTGGGATGCTAGGAAGGACTAAAGGTCATTCCGCTTTTCAGTTGTTCTAATTAAGGACCTCATGGTCTTTGATTAGGTTAACAGATAAAGCCACAGTACTGTTTGTACTCTTTATTTCAGTGACAGAGAACAGTGGCAGCGTTGAGATCCACTAAGAGAGCAGCATGCTTTGAGGTTAGGTCTGGGAGCGTCCATGTTTTCATCGGCTTGGGGAGTAACGTGTAGTGGTTAGAGCCAGAGACTGGCAGTGTTTCCCATTGGGTTTTGCTCCATTGTGTCCATCAATGTTTTCTGCAAAAGTGTTTCACCTTATTATACTTCACTTTTTCCACACTTCATGAAAATAGAGATAAATAAATTTGTCCCCCCTTGTGAAGCATTGTCATGGCATTGGGTGAAAGACGCAATATTAGCATAAAGTGTTATGGTCATTACTATTCATTCAGTGAGCACATTCAAGGGAAGTTTGTTTAAACTAGTGCTGCTTTGCCTGATTAAACAGTCAGCCATGAATGAAGCCACTCAGAGATGGATCTTTGGCCTGGTGCCACAGTCACCAAAGGTCAGAGCAAGGGCAAGCGGGGCTCCTCTTTCCCCTTGCCAAGGTATGGCACAGCAGTAAATTCTCATCAAAAATAAGCATTCCCCACACAGGCAGGTGGTAAATGTATGTAAGAAACCCAGGTTCCAGAAGAGCATCGTTTTCTAAAACCCTTGGTGACAGGAAAAATATTTAAAGTGGGAGGAAAAGAGCTCAACAGAAAATGTTATAGACATTAGCACACTTAGAATTGGTGGTGACAGTTGTAGCTGAAACTGCAGGCACAGAATAAGTTTGCTCATGTTTTCACATGAAAGCGATCTGCCAGTGAGAGGGAGAGTGTCCATACATGATTTCCTTGTCCTTATCTTCTCAACAAGTATGTTTGCTTGTTTACTTACCGCTCTTTTTTCCCCCCGAGGTCTTCTGAAATGTCTGAGAGAGCAATGGTGGGTACAGTTCTCGTGGACCATTGGTGAAACGGAGCCATGGTAGAGACAGAGCTGTGCAGACAAGTAGGGCCGAACCTTTCAGAAGCTATTAGGAAAGTAGATCGCTACATCCACTTTGCTGAGGGGACTGGCCATATGAGCCCTCTCTGTGCTGTGTGCCCACCAGGAGTCCACTGGCAATTTTGGAGAATATGCCCTGAGCCCAGGTGAGGTTAGAGAATGCAGGATGGCCATCACGGTGCCAGCAGCTGTGAGAACTTTGATGGGGTGAAATAATTCATGCCTTTCTCCCCAGCAGCTAGAACTTGCAGTGGGGACTGTCACTGGGAGAGGCTTCTAGATAAAGCCTGGCCCTTTCTGGGGATTGGGTTCCAGCAATAAACCTTTGCCATCCCTCTGATTATCACTGCTTAGAGCCCACAGGCTCACTGTGTTCCCACCACACAAAGCTCAGCTTTGTCAGCAATAGCTGTCACTTCATCCTCCTGCTCTGAGCCTTTGGAGACTTAAATACAGTTATTCTACAAGTGCATTAGCAGCAAAGGGAGTCTATATGTCTCCTCCTCCCACCCCCTCTAGCCCTTTTAAACACAGGGCAGGACATACTTCATCCCCAAAGCTGATTTGCCATATGAAGCGGCTCCAGTTAGATTTCTTTCTTGGACAGATTCCCTGGCCTGACTTAGGTGCCCAGAATGTGTGTCGTAGGCTCAGCAGATCCCACCCAGGCAGTGATTTAATCTGACAGTTATACTTATTCATGGTGACATGCCGGGCAGGCAGCAGCGGCACAGAATGTTCAAGCAGCGCAGGGAGGAGGAGGTGGGACGGATGGGTGCCACCACTGCATGCCAGAGCCCGGCTGAACTCCCTGTCCCCGGCAAGTACCCTTCCTTTGCCTGCTCTTCTCAGAAAGGAGGTGGGCTGCCTTTCCATTCAGCGTGTACCAGTCCAGCTGCTCCCCAAAGGAGCTTGTTACAGACAGATACACCCTCAACAGGCTCCCTCAAGCAGAGTAAATTATGTGTTTGGAGAAAAACGGGAGGAAAAAAAAAGAAGTGCAAAGCAGTCAGCATGATGGAGTTGTCGCCTGGCTGCTCTTTTTGGGGATCACAAGTGTGCAATTAGCATGGAGAACGAGGATGTTTTTCTTTGCCTTAAGACACCCACTGCAAGTTCCTGGTGGCAGCCTGCGCCTGTAACTTGATTTCACACACAAGTGGCTCCACGGCAAAGTGAACGGCTGCAGGAATGGAGTGGTGGTAGGGCTGCACTGACTGAGCTGGGAGACCTGGGAATCCTGTGCTCTTGGAAGCGCAAAGGGAGGGTTTGTGGGCACATGCCTGAAAATGTGGCTTTCAGTGTAGACGTGTGCAGCATCAACTTGCCTGGCTTTCTCCAGGTCCATGGTGCAGCCTCTGGGTATACACTGCACACGTCCTCCTTGGCATTAGCAAGACTTTTGTGCTACTTAAAGGATATAGAAGAAGATGTTCTTTATGATGCCTCAGGGCTTTCTCTGAGCTATGCATTGCATTCATTTATGGAAATATTGTAACCTGGAAAATTCAATGGAAAACTGTGCTTTGGAAATGCTCTGGCACAGAAACAGGAATACTGAGCTGAAAAAAAATGTCCAGTTTTGTCCTCAGGCACACAGCTGCAGCTTCTGTTGGGGTTGGTAGTTATTCAAAAATATCTCAGGACGAAAGTAAGGGTGTTAGCATTTGCGTCCACTAAGACAAGGGCAGCTCTACACAAGGGGTTCTCTCGGTGTTAGCTGTGTATTTTCAGCCTATTTAACAGCACTCCCTGGAGGTCAGAGTTCCTCCACCATCCCAGACCACTGGGTTGCACAAATGCCCATGATGTGATGTGCGAGTTTACTTTTTCTCTATCCGAGCAGGTCTGGAGAGATTTCTATATCCTGACTGTAAATAGTGAAAGGGTTTTCTTCTTGATGATAAGCCACTTGCGAAGAGATCTGGCCATCAGAAATGTACTCTGTGCTGCACACTGGGTCTGAACATGTGATGTTAGAGTTGGCAGGCATCCCAATTAATTGGGACAGTTTTGATTTCTCCAGATTTGTCCCAAGTTCTTGGTAAATTCTGAACATCTGAATTTGTTGTGTACTGCATCTGACAGCCAACACATAGCATGATTTCGCTTCAGGAGTCCCTAAAGCTGGGACCTGGTCTCAACAAGCACAATTCTAATTTTTTAGAAGTTTCTGATGGGATTTTAAAAGGGGCTGTGCTCTGTGTAAGCTGGTTTAAAAGCCAAAAGGAAAAAAAAAAAGAAAAAAGAAAAAAGTTAGTTAAGTTAGTTCTTGTAAAGACAGTGTGTCCTGAAGCTGCATCCTATTTTTTGTACATGTCATTTGACAACATTGGACAACAACAGCTTCTCCTCTGCTTCTCTTGCAGCAAAATCCAGCTGCATTTAGGATTTTTCTGTGTTATCTGTGCATACGTGCAAGGAGATTGGATTCAAAACAAACTTCTGAAGGCAAAGACTAAGGATGCCAGGAGCATTCTTTGTTCCAACAAAGCATTTGTGGGTTAATCGGGGCTAGAACCGGATCCTGAAAGGGGATCTGTGGAGTGAAACAATCAGATGTTTACTGACTTCTTAGACATGGAAAGGGGGAGTGAAAAGTTTCCCCCCCCAAAATGAGTAATATACAAGACAGCCAAGAAACACGTCAGGTTGGAAAGGTTTTGCAAAAACTATTGTGTGTGCTTTTTTAAAAATGTTACAAATTTTTAGAGCTGGTGATCTTTGTGAGACACCTGGCTACGTGTAGCTTGTTATGGATGTTCTGAGGTCAGAGTCAAGGCCAAGTTCTTCTGAGGTTCTTTCCTCTAGGGACATGGATGCCTTCCCAAGTGATCCTACCTCCGGTCCCATTCCCTCTCCCTTATCTTCACCTGAGTATCATGATCTTTTGATGGTAGCTTCCTCCTTCTCCTAGCTATAAGGGAGACTGTCCTGAGTCCTCCCTCCTTACTATCAAGAAGATCGCTCATGTGACTGCTGTTCAGATCCTCCAGGAGCCACTTTGCAGGTGGCATCAGTAGGTGGAAAGGTGTAATCACAGGTTGGGGATCAAACTTGCTATGAAAGGCCGGGGGTAGCTGCAGTGGTGACACGGACGGCTTTTGGCACAGCTACGGAGAGTATGCTCTCCCAGACAGCAGTAAGAAGCACACTTTTGCCCAAAAACTGTTCCCCCAGACCCTGTCATCTCACCAGAAAATCAGTTCCTGCCTGTGAAAAGTTACCCTTGAATTGAGAAAGGAGATAATTTGAGAAGGGTAAAACTTGTTTGAGAATGAGCTTATTTCATTGACCCCAACTCCCAGCACTCCCAGCATCACGCATAAGGCTCCAGAAGATCATGAGATATGCATTTACATTTTAAAAATGAGTTTGTACTTATTTTTATTTGTTGTATGGTGTTGTAGCCTCCAGGGTTTATAACTTGAGGTTGCACTTTGCAATCAAGAGAGCTAAAATATTTTCTTCCTTCTTTACCAAAGCAGAAATTCTCAGTTTATTATATAAAATTAGAAGCCAGGAATTAGAAAAACTATCAAATACTAAGGGGGCCATAGATAAAAGCCTGACATTTGGCAAGCTTGTATTCTGCAGCTGTAACCACCATCACTTTAAGAAGTGGGAAAGATCAAGGAGATTATAGAACTTGTCTCACAGGGGCAATTTCCTAAGTTTAGGTGCTCTGGAACTGTTTGAAAGACTTCTGTAAAAATTTGCAGGTCACAAAATGAGAGGTTGCTTTTCACAAATCATTCTGAATTCATAGAAATGGCATTGCTTTGCTAAGAACAATAAGAAGTTTGATAGAATACTTTTGGCTCAATAACAGACTTATTTGGCAATGAAAGTAGGTCAGTTCCAGACTTCTTTTTCTGTCTTTTCTTTTCTGGGAGTTGGAAAGAAAATGTATTTTTGATATTAAAAATACAAAATTGTGAAATCTTGCTTTGGCATAGGTCAGTTGCTCTTCATATTTATTGAACAAGCAATCTAATTTCAACTTCCAGAGTTCATTATAAAACTGCCAGTTTAAACTTTGCTGTAAAGTGAGCACTTAAAAACTGTGTATTTTATCCCGGTGAAAGTTACTGTTACTGGTCTTTAGGAAAGATGCCACCTCCAATATTGAGGTCATAAGGCCTTATAAGGCTTGTTTAGATAGATATCCTTGGAACTTTCCAAAAAGGACTTGTCGTTACTAGAAAAAAACCAAACAGATGGTTAAGATGAGCTGAAATCCTATTGAAGAATACAGAAAGATTTTTCTTATTTGTGTGTTAGCAAGCCAAGTACAGACGGTTGGAGACTGGGCTGTGTCATGACTTGTTGATAGGTGAGAATGTCAAACTGCCTTTTCCTCAGTAATATTTTTCCATGTGAGAGGACTACATATGCCTTTATAGAGGAGGACAAACGCGCAATAGACAATACACACAGTATCTACATTAGGCTGCTGTAGACATACAATATAGATGTTCAGAACAATGGCTGGCCCCTCAGGAAACATTGGGGAGGAACTGATTAAGTGGTCCTGAGTTATGTGTTTATGGTGGACTGACATAGTCCTCTGAATGTCTCCAAATGTGACCATCATGCTTCTTTGGGCACAGTCCAGTTGAGCCCTGTGCCCTGATTTGTGATGGCAGAAGGTGCTTTCCTCTCTCCAGCTCAAGTACCTGGTATCAGGGAATATGTTCAGAACCCGTAGGTTGGATGTCTGGTGCTAGTTCTCAAACTAAGCTTGGCACCATGAGGTCATTGCTCTCTCCCACTGTCCAGCCTGGCCTGTAGCAGCTTTTTGTGGTTTTGTTTCAGCAGTACAGTCCATACTGCTATTCTACTTGTTCAGGAACCTAAGCTGTGTGTCATTTAGAGGCAGACCTGCTCTTTGTTACAGGATAACTGTTTGAGATGAGAGACACCCATGGTCTTGGTCCTCCTCCTCCCATGTGGCCACTGAGTTTGGGTCATGCTGGCTCCCTTCTCCCAGAAGTGTCCACATGGGCTTGTACACACTACCCAGAGACAGCCAGGGTGCAATTCCTCAGCTTGTAGGCTCTCCGGCTCTTCACTACAATGTGTGTGGACCAGCAGCTTAGGGCTGGAAACAGGGGTTACTATGGCAAGTGCCGCACCATGGGAATGAGATGGGCTGCTACCAAACCTGAACCGAGGCAGTTCAGTTCATGGTGTTCCTCCATCATCCTGTTTTCCAGGCTATAGGCAGCAATTTCCTGTTGAGTAGAGTACCTTCATGGTGAAGACATGTTGCAAGCGCCCCACGTTATGTCCTTGGAAGCTGTACCCAAAACTATTTGTCTGAATGATCCAATGCAAGTGTTTTCTAGGTGGTGCTTGGTTTTTCCTAGTGTGTTTTGGAGATGTCAGTCTACACGTGCTAGCAAACCACATCTTACGCTGCAAATTGGTCACATGTTGCTGCATGTGTTGCTGCCCAAATGCTCTGATACGCCGGGTGTCCACGTGAGCATTCCTGCTTGTCTGTGCGTGGAACCAGTGCCTGTGGAATTGGCTAGAGATCTAGAGTAAAGGACATGTTGCCCTTTCAGCTCTGCTCCTAATTGCCGCTTTGAAATAGGGAGGCATGTGTGGAGCCAACAGCTGTCGAGGCAGTAAAATATATCCCTTTATTTGTTATAAGAACAGACTCTGTGGGCCAGGCTGAAAGTCTGTGTTGCGCTGTATCCTGTCTTTAGCCCAAGACAGTGGTGGAGACAGAAGATCAGGAGAGGCACAAAGTGATCCTTTGCCCGGAATGTCCTCTGGCCTTCCAGCAGTCTGAGATTAGAGATCTCCTGAGTCAGAAGTGGGATTCCACCAGTAACCTGGGAAATGCTGGTCCTTCTTAACTTAGGGGTTTCAGGAAGGCAGTATCCTCTTATTGAGGTGGATATTTTTTCTGGATAGGTGGCAAAAGCTTTTGAATATGCCAATGTGTAGGTGGGGAGGAAAGACGTACCAGAGTGATGAAAATACCAAACTGCAGCCTGGGCGTAGTACTGCAGGTAAATTGTGGAGGCAGTTTGCTTTGCCCCAGACAGAAAGTCCTGGCTGGCATCTTTGACTATGTGGCTCCAGACTCTGGATCCAAAGACGGACTTTGAGGGATAGTGCCCTCGGGCAACGTGTGGTTTGCTTGCATGCGGTAGCATTGATTACATATATCCCTGTTTGCTGGTAGCAGTGTCTCAAGCCCACACTTGAACCATCACCAGTAGCTGTACCAGTGTCTGTAGGGCTATGCAGGGAGGGCATGCCCAGAGCTCAGGATGTGCCCTCAGAACCCAAAGGTTCAGAGGTTAAAAGAGAAAACGATAAAGCAGATCTCCAGATATAGCGCCGTGCGTCACCATCCCTTCTGCCCAGCTGCTGAACTCACAGCTGCCCTTGCACCAGCTGGTCCAGGGGAGTTAAAGCAGAGCTGCTGCCGGCAGCACACACATTTTGTGCCTTTAAGAGGCTTGGCTTATCCAGGCTGGGACTCAGTGTAACTGTGTGGGCTGACAAAGAGCGCTTGTCCCTTCCCCCATCCATGCTCTGCCAGAAAATGAATTTGTGAGACGCTAGCTTCTGCCTCCAATCTGCTGCCATGTGGGAGCTGGCGCTCGCAGGCACTGGCACACATGCATGTATGCGCACGCACACTCACACGCACACATGCAGAAGCACTCGGAGGCACAGTTACTCTGGCAACATGCGATCTCACATGGACCCAGGCGGGCAGATTGGGGCTCCAGGCACTGCTGCCACAGCAGGTCACGATGCATCCTGGCCGGGCTGTGTGTGGGATGAGGAGCTCCGGTCAGCGAGATGCTGCTCATGATATGGGTTTGGGTCTTCCATGGGTAGGTCCCAGCCTGCAGAAACTCCTCAGGAAGATCAGCCGGGAACACTTTGCCTGCCCTGAGAGCACATGGGGATCTTAGGGGATCTTAGGTCACCTGGAGCCATAAGCAGCAGGGTGAAAGGAGGAGAGCCCAGCTGTGAAGGCAGGGTAGGGGAAGTGACCCTAGTAGCCTTGACCATGAACATCTGGCAGCACAAGGACCACTGAAGCTCGGCACAGAACTGCTTGCACTGTTACTCGGCGTGGGTGGTACTGGGAGAGCATCGGCACTTCTCTTCAGTTTCAATGGGAGGGGAATGGCACATGTTCCTCCCACCTTCTTAGCACCTGCTGACCACTTGCAGTGGCTTAGGGCTTGGGGTTAGGGAAGATCTAAAATTCCTGGGAGTCAGGAGATGTGGATTGTATACGCTGCTTGTTCACGGTCTAAGTGTTGGCAAGATAACAAGTCAAAGCACTTCCAGCCCCAGGTAAAACATGGTATGTTCCCCTGAAACTGAATTACTGCAAATCAGCCAGAGCCACATCTCAAAGTCCTTCCTCTACACTTCCATAGTTGTTCTTGAGATTGAAAAGTGATTAGCTTTCATCTGGAGCTTTGATGGTATTATTGGTAAAGACTATGGGACAGGGCCCACTATTTAGTTTGACTCAGAGACAGGTACTCTCTCTAAGCAATAGCACACCAATTCGGGAGGGACTTTTGCTCAAGGTACACTTTTCAGGTCAGATGTGTACAAGGTACACATTTCAGGTCAGATGATTTAAGACTATATAAAATCAACTGCTACAGAAAGAGTTAATAGCAAGAGATGTGGCGGGGGAGGGTTTGGGGAAAGTCACAGTATCAGGTTTTCCTCTAAGGGGCTCTCAAATGATTCTCAGCCCTGCCAGAAGTCAAACATCTCCTCCCCAGTGAAGCTAAGGATGTCTGTCTTTTTGACTCAGCTGCCAGAGTCATGTTGCAGAATTTGATCCCTCTGCCTGTGTCCCTTCTCCTCTCTTCTGGTCGGCCTTTGCCCACTACTCTCCTGAAGCCTGAAAGATGTCAAGACCATGAAAGTGCAAGTGATCTCATCTGGCCCTGTGGGCAGTGCGGCAGGTTCTCTCTTCACGTACGATACAGTTTCAGCCTTCGTGCTGTCCTCTGCTGTAACGCTAGATGGGCTGAACAGATGGGGAGGTTGGATGGCAGGGCTCAGGGCTGACAGCTGCTTTGCAGTTATAAGTCTGGAATGCGATTTGAGGGGTCTAAGATACTTAGTGCTGGGGCCTTAGTGCAGAAACATGTATCAAGTAGGTCAGGCCCTGCACCAGAGGAAGAGCGCAGGGAGTTGCTGTTGTGTGACAGGCAGCGCCGGTCCGTCCTTAGTAGGTTTATGTTTTGACGTCATTTTGAGCACTGAGATTTTAACACCCCGTTTTTTGGCCAATAATTTCTGTGTTTTATTCCTAGGTTTAATTTAGTATAAAGACCAAATGCTTGTGGAATGGGACTGTGAATTTCTCAGTGATTTTAGAGCTTTTGGCGATTGGTCTCTATTGGGCGTGTGACAGGGTTTGCCCATGTGGCCTATCTCTGTGGAAAGGGAGGATTTCTACCCTGGTTTCTTATATAGGGAAAAAAGAAATTTGTGCAGATTAATGGGTTTGTCCAAACCAAACTGGTTTCTTATATGAGAAAAAAGAAGTTTGTGGACATTAATGGGTTTGTTCCAGTTTGGACTCACTGGAAATTCACGTGGAATTTGGCAAAGCATCCCTGTTACTCAGCAGCATCCTTCTTCCTGCAAGCCCCCTTTAATTAATCTGAACCTGATTCTTTGCTACAGGGCACTCTTTTCTAAGGGCACTAGTGGCATGTCTGGATGGCACCTGAGTTAACTCTACCCATGCTAAACCACAGTGTGGACCTGGCCTGTCAGGTCTCAGCTAGCTGAGGGATCTCGGCACAGTTCTCCATCACATGGCGTAGATGCAGGGCATGGCCATTCTGCAAGTGGGCGCAGTTTGCACGCTGGGACCACGGGAACAAGACAGGATGGTTTCGGACTGTGGGGAAAAAACAGAACTTCGAGTTCTCAAAGCCAAAAAACTATGCAAAACAGACAAATGACCCACTCTAGCAAGTGAAAGCCATGCTAGAGAACATGATAACCAAACACTTTTTTGTCTGTTTTCATGCAGCAGCTGAGATAATTTACTGCTGCTCCCTTTTTATGGCTCTACAGTTTTGGCACAATCATGTAATTAGGACCTGGTTTGTCTGTGGGTGTTTTTGCTTTGTCAGTCTGTCTTGTTGCTGAGGAGAGGTAATCGGGGACTTACATTTCACAATGTGCAATGCGCTTTTGACTTTTACAGGTAAAGTTCATTTATGCAAACCCAACTGTATCTATATTTAACTGACACAGAGTTTTCAGCTCCCATCCTTTTGAGCTCAGAGTGTTACTGTAACTGATCTCTGCCCCTGGGAACGGAGTTACATAGTCTGAAAAATGGCAGTGAACGGTAACTGAAAAAAAACAGGACAAAGTCAGCAAAAGCAGCCTGTATTGGTAAAGGTACTGGTATAAGGCCTTTTCACAGAGGGATAGCTCTGTCTTCTGATACTTTCTGACTTCACAAAGCTCCTTTTCTAACTTCAGTCCAATGAACTGATATGACTGCCTTGGTTTCCAGCTTCCACAGCCAGCCCTGAGGGATGGGGGATGATGCCCAGAAAGGTGTTCTGGTGCAGGTTTATGGTCAAAGATGCCTGGGAGGACAAAATTAGAAAACTCTGTAGTTTGGATGTCACCTGTTCACTCTCTGCCTTGTGCTATTATATACTTCTATTTCCAAAAAGCATTGATAAAACAGAGATCCAAACGTTTTTCATTGCCACTCTTAGACACAGAAGACTTGCAATGTCTAGAGCTACTGCCTATAGCATACAGCAGAGTTATGTCTGTAAAAAACAGCGTGAGGAGCAGAAGCTCATTCTGGAAACTTTTGTGACGATCATCCTCACATATTCCTCTTCCAAGATCTCTGAGAAAATGGGTACATTTGGATCATCTGGAAGTGGAAATACTCATTCTTTGATGTTCCATCAGACCTAGAAATAATCCCATTTTTACTGGAGCAATGTCCTTTTTCAAGCCGCTATTTACAAAGTATGGTTCCAATATTAATATGACGCCCTAATTTCTGGACTTTTAATAAAGAGCATCAAACTCAAATCTTGAGAATTTTTGCCTTTTCTTGTAAACATTTTGCCCCTTCAAATTATGGTAATCATGTAGAGCGGTGAGATTTCCTGAGTCACGGGAGAGTCTCCATTCTCTGAGTATAAATCTTCATGGGGATTGTGTGGGAGACTAATGTGGTCTAACTGAAGGGGAGAAGTTGGCTTGTTGCCCTTATCCTACATAAATAGATATTCCTGTCTCATAGTAATGGCATCTGTAGTGTTACTAAACTCAAGTATTTAAATCGTATGTGTTGAGCCTTCGCAAATGTAATGAAGTGGGCATAAAAATCACTAATTTGTTTCTAAGAGCATAACTTGTTATTAGTCTTACGACAGCTCAATTTTAAGTTGGTCTTTCAAGATGTTTTCCCAGTCTTTTGAACTGGAAAATTGCTTTTAAAAAAGAAAAAAAAAAGAAAAAAAGAAAATTGGGATTCATATCTCCCCCAGAACTGTACCTAAGAAACTGGAAATGTTGTCAACACAGAAACTTAGTTTCTGTATTATCTCTGGTCATGTTTTGCCTGGTAGCAGTTCCAGCAGCAGGTGTGGAAAGTGCTGACCTTGGACCCTCGGCCTGAACCTCATGTTCACGTGTAGGAGGGGATTATTTTAAAAGCTTGAACCTCAGGTCGGGCTTGTGATAAAATGATGGGACAAATCCAAATTTTAGCATGTGATGAGATACTGAATTAGAGCATTGACCTCTTATTTTGAGGTGGGCAAAAGAATAATCATTGTTTCGTAAGAAATACTGAGGCTTTTGAAACATGTATTCAAAATTGAGCCTGGCTGACAGTGCATGACCCGATCCAGCTTTGGGCAGTTTAGCAGGGTCACCATGCTATTAGGCCACAAAGTTTAGTCTGATCAGTTCTGCTTTTTGAAGTCAATCCTTGCTGCGTCTTCAATATATGCAATGTTCCCCTGGAACGGTGGCTGCAGTCCTCCAAATTGGGTGCTGAGTCTCCTACCACTGTGTCACTGCCAGGTGCCCCTTGGCCCCAGATGAGGACAACAGCTTTTGCAATGTAAACGTCTAAACAGATCTGAAAGTTCTGCAGGATTTTTTGCCATAAAGAACAGCAGATGGTGCCAAACCTTGCTGCTCATAGGCTTCCCATCTCTTGCTTGGATGTTCAGGAGTCTCCACTCAGAAAATCTGCATCAGTTTTGCCACAGTGGTTACACCTTCTTTGAGTACCGAATCTACCTGATCCAAAGGGTTTCCCTTTGTTAGCAACAATCTAATCTGTGTGGCTGGCGGCTTGGGAAGTTTGAATATTCATTCATGAAGTTAAATAACTGTAGATTAAAGTGTTTGAGGTCCCGCAAGGTTAACAGCATATCCCTTGCCAGTGTGAAAGACTGAGCTTTATAGGAGGATATTTCCAGTGTCTTTGTGAACTGTATGAAACAGTAGCTGCTTCCTCAGCTTTGGACACAGGATGGTTTGCTTTCCAGTATCACGGGAGAAGTTCATCCCAAATTAGACTTCGTGCATTAACCCAAGTGCAGGGTGACCAACCTCCAAGCCTTTGAGATGCCCCTTCCCTATAGTATACCATACTCTTCCTCCCCCGGCGCTAGCCTCCATCTCTCACTGCACACGAAGTAGTGTAAGACTGGGGAAGGGACACAGAATGCGCCAGCCCGATTTTTGCTTTCTGGCCTAGAGAGGTGGGCTGCTTCAAGGTAACAAGAAAGCTACAGGGTGATGGTTACTATTGGTAGAAAGCATCTCTCTGTTTCACCTCCTGCCCCCTACTTTTCTTTCATTTCCCTGGTCAGTAGCAGTTCAGGCCCTGGTGGTGTTGTATTAGACACTGAAGAAATAGTCTATTCAGGTTCCTTTTCCATCAGGCATTCCTTTCCCCTCCAGGAAAAGGCCACAGGGAGGCAACCTGAGGCCTTCCTACATGGTCCCAGATCCCTGTGAGACTCGTCCCCTGTGAGATCCGTCCTGTGAGAAGCAGTGCGAACTGGTCCTTTCCACTTTCTGTTTATAGATTCTTTGACTCCATTCTTCACCATCCCTTATTCTTGCAGTAAAAGCATGAACCTGGACTTTGCTCATTGCAAGGAGGAAGCAGCACACTTGTCTGGGACCTCTAAGAGATTCTATTGGTAATGGTCAGAAGTAGGTGTGAGAATGTCATGTCACCCTAGTTAAAATCAAATTCTCACATTTACTTTCTATACCTTTGTTGTAAGGTATCCTTCATCCTTTTCCCCCCTCTAATGATCAAAGAGTTTTTTCCCATTCTCAAGAGATCACCACCTTCTTACATCAAATCCAACGGGACTGATTCTTCTCTGCATCCTCCCTCGCCCATGGAAATCTGGAGTAGCTCTATTAATTTAAATGAATTTGTTCATGATTTGCATTGATGTAACTGAAGCAAATCTGGTCCAGCGATCTGAACTGCAGTTCCCATGGCAACAGGCAGCCGTTTCGGAAGCATAACCACCAGGCAGAAGGTATGTTTAGCGTTGAAAGGGGGGACTCCTGCATTCGGTTTTCAGCCATAGGATGAGTATTTAGGCTATATTTGGAGCACAAGTCCAGGGCTCTATTTCTGACTACCAATGAACCCTTGGGAAAATTGCCTCCCACTGCCTTCGTTTTCCTTCCAGTAAAATGGGGATAGTATTACACAGGAGTGTTTTGAAAATTGATTCAGCCTCCTAAAATGCTTTGAGAGAGATCCTCGGATGAAAGGCACAGTAGATCACAAACTATTAATAATATCACTTTATGCCAGCATCAAATAAAAGACGCTGCGTTGTCAGTGAGTAAGTTCTTACACAAATTCAGGCATTTCCACAGGACCACTGGGAGCATTAGATGGGAAGCAGAGCGGGGCTTTTGTTCAGGTGTGCTGACATATCTTTCGTTATTTCAGTCTGACCCAATGGAAGGTTCTGACACAGTTTAGTCCCAGCTCAGGTTCAGAAGCAGCCAATAAGCGACCTAATTGAGCTCCAAATCCTCTTCTTAAATTGGATAGAGCTGTGAGTATTAACTGGGTCCTCTGAATCCTTGTCTAACACCAGGAAGGAAGCAGTAGGTTTGCAGAAGAATTAAGAGCTGATGACAAATTCATTATGAGAACAGTATAAAAAGCAGTTCACTGAGGGAGGCTGGTCAAGTTCAGGTCGTGCCCAAGTGTGACCTTTGGTCTGAGTTCAAATAAAAATACCTCAGTCCAGGATCTTGGTTTGTGTATTCACAAGAAGCAAGTAGAATTTGTGACAGATTGCAAGAAAAAAAACCCACCCCAACAAATCCACTCTGCCCTGCCCCGGGCACGCAAAACTCTGTTTCCATGGCTATAGGAAGGCACAGCTGAAGGATTTCAGAGCACGTGCTTTTGCTGTGGTTTAGTTACAGCAAAGATTTGTGGTAACAAAGGAGATCTAAGTAATTGCAAAAGGGAAAAAAGTAGCAGTAGTGTCCAATGAATGGAAGCAGCTTTTGTAGATTACTAAGTTTTAATATCAGAGGAGACCATTCTGACTCCCCGCAGAGCTTTCACCAGAGAGCTTTGCTGCTACGCTTCTTCCACCAGTGCTCGAAACACTATTTAAACATTTCCTACCTATGCTCAATCTACCTGAGGTCTCTTTACCTGCAGTGTTGAAAGCTTCGTGGAAACTTGAAAACGTACTTGCACACTGTTGACATGGTGGGATATATCATACTGACGCTTGATCTGAGATACAAAGAGAAGAAACATACACCAAATAAATTTTTTAAAGACATCAGAAGGTTTATGATTTTTTTTTCTAGTTTGTTAGAAATTTTAAATTAAAAAAGAACTGATAAATTTCATTCTGATGAAGAAAATCATACCCTCCTGGTCTTCTTTTATTAACATCCTCCCCCAAGTAAAGAAGAAAGCAGAAGAGTGGAGAATCTACGTTATTTTACTCACAACCATAAGTTTTCCCCAAAAGACTGAAAAACCCGATATCTTCCTGATTAAAACATAACAAAAATTGGACTTTTTTATTTTAAAAATTCTTTTGGAAATGCTTACTCAAAACAAGCACATTTAAAAAACACAAACCCACTTTTCAAACACATTTTTGACCAGCCGTAGTTAGATGACAAGTGCTGGTGCCAGACCATTTGCTCTAGGGTTCCCATTGTTAACACTGCTGGAACTGTACTGGTAACAATGGAGGAAAATATGTAGTAAATTTTGCTAATGAGAAGGCGACATTCTCACACAGTCATTTTTTAGCATTTAAAAGAACATTCAAAAGCACAATATATAAAGCAAATTCCAAAAAGATTTATCCTGGGAGAGAAGGCTGAAGCAGAGAAGAAAGCCTTTTCATTCCGCCAATATTAATTCAGAGAAATGCATTTGGCACCAGGATTTAAAAGTTCTGAATGTTGAAGGAGTGCAACTTTTTTTCCCAAGAGAAAATACTGTCAGAGCAGCTAGACCAATTAGCTTTCCTGATATAGAGGATGAATATAGCGTTCTTAAAAGCAAAAAGCATTCTTTTGGATTGTTTCCCTACATTTCCAAGCTGTAAAGCAGGGTGAAATGCTCTCTTCCATCACCCTGGCCTGCATCCACCTGTGGAGTGCCCCAGGCTGCAGAAGTGACCGGTCCCTTGGATTAAGGGTAGTCGCCGTTCAGACAGAGCAGGGAAGGTGAAGGTTATTTGATGGGAGCATCTTGCCTTGCAGAATAGCAGCTAAATAAAGTAAGGTTAATGGAGCTAAGTATACACGGCCCAGCTCTACAAGATGATTAAAAGGTGACTTTAAAACAATCTGCAAATGTTTGAAAGGAATCATCATCAGGAAGGGAAAAAGCTATTGATAAAAACAGAACTCGGGGCTTGACGCTGAGCAAAGGAAGACATACGCTGGGCACTAATATTTTTCTGGACATAAAGCCAGTGTAACTAGGGAAAACCATAAATACTTATTATGCAAGAGTCAGGTCAGTCACTTCTTCCTCTGACACACAGAGAGACCGTGTAAAGTACAGCCTGCAGCCGATAAAAGCAATGCCAGGGGTGATCTTGAAGGCTTTTTCCCTCTGAAGTTCCAACAATTCATTTAGACACAAACATAAAGGAATGCATCAGCCCTAAAGATACATCTCTGTGAATACAGTGAAGTTTGCAGGGTCTGATGGACCATGAGTCCTCAGTTGCAGAGGACGTTGTACAGCGAGGGAGGAGTCCTGGGGATGGCTCAGACGCAGCATCTGGAATCTCCTGGCTTGGTATCAAGGAGATGAAGCACACACTGAGGTACCTGAGCATCGATCAAACCTGATCAGGCAGAGCTGTGCCCAGGGCTGTGTGGCCAAGGCTTCTGTGAGTGTTCATACATTTGTACAGAACCATCTCCGTTTTCTTCCTACAATTTACTTAATGTCAGAAATGCCCTTGGTAGGATATAATTAAAAAGAAAGTCCTCAAGTGTTGTATTAGTATGATAGGCTGTTTCCTTTCGTTGCCTTGGTTGTGTTATCCTACAAGGAAGATTAAAAAGAGACAGCGTAGTTCTCCCTGGCTGTCAAGTCCAATCATTTAATTCCACTTTTCTGTGCATTTGTAGGTGAGGAACTGTAAGTCCTCTAGTGCTTTCAGCTGGAATCTTTCTGCACATTGGCTTCACCTACAAATCCCAGGGTCCTGGTTTTCCTGGGCACTGCTCCTTGCAGTTTGTTTGGGAAGGTTCCCATAGTGGCACTTGTGGAATGCAGAGCAAGGGTACCACAAGCGAAAACAACAAAAACCCTTTCAGCATCAGGTGCTCTGATAAGGCACGGATGTTCAAGCATGGCTGCTTCAGCAAGTCACTTTATAATGACAGGTGTCATTTATTTTTAGATTCTGAATATGTTCCAGTACATTTGCTTTCAAACCTTGCCTCTGAATCCACAGGTGCAAAAAAGCCTACAGACGTGAGGGCACCAGCATGTAAGGGCAGGCAGCAAGGGCAAGGCGAGAGCACCTGCGGAGAGACGGCCAGCACCCCCTGAGGTGTGCTCCCGGAGGGGTGCACACTGCCACTGCCATCGGAAAATCAGTCACAGCATCTTCCAGCACGTCTCTGCTGTGGACCGGCAGAGATAGAAGGGTACCTGCCATCTGACAGCGGAAGGAGGCGCTCCTGCGACTGGAATTCTTTCCCCTCTGCCCGTGGAGTTCCCTTGTGCCCAGAATAATTAGTAGGGCCAGTAGCATTTAAAAGCAAGCACGCATGACTGTGTCTCTGATAATGACACTGGAAAAGTAACAGAATCTAATTATAATTAGAAAACGTCCCCAGCAACGTCCCAGCATCACAACGACCATCCTGACTTTGCCACAACAAATGTAAAAATATATCAGCATATTTATAGCTTGGCATCTCTGTGCATTTGCAGCCCGGTGACAGGCCCCCTCTCGCCCCGCTCTGTGTACCCTGCTGCGCTCCACAAGTAGTAAATAACAGTCACTGATGTGACTGATGTTCATATGGTGGTTACCACACAAAGATCTTTTTTTTTTTTTCCCTAAATTACTCAATCTACCTATTAGTCTAATCTGCCTGATCTGAGAGATCTGTAAATTGATGTATATTATTAACTGTCTTGAATTCTTGTAGGACACGGCAGTAAGCCAGTCTGACAGTGACAGCAAAAACTTGAAAGGTGGGCTAAAACTTCCAGCTTTTTAAGATTTCCTTATTGCTGCTCACATTTTTAGTCAGGTAATTAATTCCTCCTTTCTTCGTCCACTAAGAAGAGATTTATAAAGTTAGTTTTTAGGATTAGCCTCTCTGAGCTCCCTTTGCGCAAGGTGTGGTTTTGGCCTGGCGACGGGAAGAGTTCGTGGTGAGAGGGGGATGTGAATTTGGTAGGCAAAAGTTCTACCTGCGGGGCAGGAGGAGGGAGGGTTTTTTGCTGGAGTTCGTCCGAGTGAGTTGCTACAGGACTAGATATTCCACCCGAGATAATTTTCCTTTACTTTCTGTCTTAGCCTGCCCTGGCGTGTTGCCATAAGCATTCAAAGAGTTGCCATGCTCCCTTTTGGGAGTGGCTGTATTGTGCAGGGGGAAGGTGATGGGTTCTAGAAACATGGATTTACACGAAGCCTGTGCAAGCTTTGCTCCTGAGCAGAGGGCAGGTGCAGAGGCAACGCTTCCTCTGGGAGCTCTGCAGCCCGGTGGCCAGTTTCTAGATATTTCCATACGTAGGCCCAGAGCATCCCCTGAACTCACAGGTAGTTTGTTGGTATCTTACCTCCAGCTTTGTCTGTCCTTGGCCATGCTTTAATGTTCCCTTCAGCTGCCTCTTCAACATTCAAGGAATCTCTGCACTCGTAGTCTCCTGAGTGGTGAAGTGTTTGGATTTCTCGCTGTTTGCATCAGCATCGCAAAATGTTCATAGAAGATTTAATTATCTGTTAGAGCAGATTAAACACAAATTCTAGCTATGAACATAAATTACAAGCAGCTCAAGACCTTTAATGTGTTCCCTCCTCTGAAACTTCCTTTCCAAATCACAAATTATTAAACTAGTTAGGGTCAGTCAAATGACTCCCCTTGAATCATTGCTGAAGGTCTGATAACATTTTTTCCTCAGGTCCTTGGGAAAACTTCCTCTAAAGTCAGTGGTCAGATTCTTATTGCGGTTACGCTGGGTCAGACCAAAAGTTGGCTCGTGGAAGAAAACCGAATTATCCTGAACTTGTTAATGATATAATTGATAACTGAGTCTGATCTAGGACATATACCACGTTTCAGGTGTTTTCTCTGACCTAGTAAAGGTTTGACTGTGAAGCGATTCCTGACTGTTCCCACCCAGTTGTCTCTGTGAACACTGTTCACTGGGAAAGAGTGACTGACTCTTAATAAACTTAAACCAGGTTGAGGATGAGTTGCATTAGTTCAGAGTTAGGCATTTTTATTCCAAAATAGGAGTGACTACAGCGGGAATTAATCGGGAATAACTGCTCTGCTTTTAATCCATACTGCTTGAAACCAAATTAACCTCTCTGTGTGTACAAGCCTGAAGGATTTAGCTGAAATTGCTGAAAAGCCTCTAGATTTGCATCATCATTTCAAAGGGACTATTTCTCTGAGTAAATGCCCTGTAGCTTTGAGCCGCAATTCTTTCTCCATCCCCAAATATCAGTTTCCTCTCTTGCACTTAATAGCTTTATGTTTGTTTTTGATGTTAAAGGCCATTATAGATCAAGTGTGTCCCTAAAATTTATTTTCTGCCTTTATAGCCTATGGGACAAGCTAGCAATTAGAATCGGTGTTTGTACGTGATGAAATAATACTAATGCAATTACAGCATGGGCCTGGACACAGCTCTGGCAGATGGGGATGAAGGCAGCTTCCCCCGTCCCTCCTGCCTCAGGACCAGCTGCTGTGACGTGCGCTCCGATGTGATCTGATGCGGTCCCAGCTGTGCTGCCCATCCTCTGCCCCCATGTCCCAGCCCGAACAGGGCAGGACTTGCCTCTGCCTGATTCTCAGTTTAGTTTCATTTCCCAGTTGCTTGAAGCTTCAGGGTGAACAAAGGTGTAAAGTGACCGCACTGTTTGTGCTCATACTGTATTTAGGCAGCAGGAGGGCATCTCCTGCTGCCCAGCAGAAAAGGACCTGGGAATGTTGGTCAACAGCTGGCTGAATATGAGCCAGCAGTGTGCCCAGGTGGCCAAGGAGGCCAACAGCATCCTGGCCTGTATCAGGAATAGCATGACCAGCAGGACTAGGGGAGTGATCGTCCCCCTGTACTCAGCACTGGTGAGACCCCACCGCAAGTACTGTGTTCAGTTTTGGGCCCCTTACTACGAGAAGGACATTGAGGTGGTGGAGCGAGTCCGGAGAAGGGCAGCGAAGCTGGTGAGGGGTCTGGAGAACAAGTCTTATGAGGAGCGGCTGAGGGAGCTGGGGGTGTTTAGTCCAGAGAAACTGAGGGGAGACCTTATTGCTCTTTACAACTGCCTGAAAGGGTGTAGCAAGGTGGGAGTTGGTCTCTTCTCCCAAGTAACAGGCAATAGAACAAGAGGAAATGGTCTCAAGTTGCGCCAGGGGAATTTTAGATTGGATATTAGGAAAAATAATTTCTTCACCAAAAGGGTTATCAAACATTGGAGCAGGCTGCTCAGGGAAGTGGTGGAATTGCCACCCCTGGAGATATTTAAAATACAGGTAGACGTGGTGCTTAGAGACATGGTTTAGTGGTGGTTTTGGCAGTGTTAGGTTGGACTCGATGATCTTAAAGATCCCTTCCAACCTAGACAATTCTATGATTCTATGATTCTGTCTCTCCTCTGCCTCCTCCTACCTCCTGTGCACCAGCTTCAACTGGAGCCTGGGCTGCGAGGAAACACGAGTCTGCTCAGGTTTAGGCTATCATTCCCAGGTCACTTTGTGGAGCTGGCTCCAGATAATAAGCACCAAGCTCTCATTTCCTATCAGTTCATGCAGCAGAATGGAGCCATGGGTTTGTGTTGTAGAACCGTCTAGCAACACACAACCAATATTGGCAGCAAACAGCTTTTGAGCACTGTAGGCAGGGATACCTGAGACATCAGTCAATATGGGAAAAGTCTGAAGCCCTTAAGCACACAATTTACCACCTTATACAAGTAGAGGCAAATATGGGTAGGCTTATATAGTGATTTACTTTGCTCGATTCAGTCTCATCCAACTTTCAGAATCGTTCCTGCTAGCCAAAAGTCAGCTTGGGAGCAGCCTTCAGACACTGCTGCCTGCATGGCCCCGGGGTGAGCTGCTGAAGAGGAAGAAGGAATATTGGTGTGAGGGAATGCAAAAGCCAGGAATGCTCGCAATTTTAGTGCATTCTGTATTTTCCATGTACGACATTCCCCAGATTTTGAGGCTAGAGGTTACAAAAAGCTCAATAATAAAAGTTCTTCATCTAAGCAATCAGGAGCCGTGCCAAACAGGAACAATTCTGGGAAATAACTGTTTTATCTTTGGTACCTAACTGTATTAAAAAAAAATTAAAAGCCTTTTATTATGATTAATTTCTTGTGCTCAGGAAGTTTATGCAGCTGTCCTTGATGTGGGGTGCTTGTCCCTTGGTTTTTCAGGTCCTGTGAAGTCCAGCAGTAAAGGAAAATGTTTTTCAAGCACAGCTTTTTTATTTCTCCTCTGGGTACCTTAACTCAGTGGCAGAATTAACCGAAGGAACTTACTGTGAGAAATACAGAATCCTGTAAAGGGATTTAGAGGGATTTGGGAGATTTGAAGATTTTTCATCATCATGATTTGGAATGATCAATTTACTTTTTGTACATATTTTCCCATGTTAAGCTCATGAGGAATATGAAAATCCTATTAGGGGGGTGAAGCAGATATTTCCACTCTTAGAGGACGCAACAACCCACCTCCTGTAAGAAGTGGGCTGCGAAGGCCATCTCATTTCTCTTGCTTCACCCCTTCCACCGGAGTCACTAGGCTCCAATTCCATCAACCATCACATCTGTACCTGTGTCCCACTAAGTAAACAGCACCCTGCTTAGTCCAGCTTTGAAACAAACCTGTGACGAAGCTGTTGTAGCGGGGGAGAAAGTGGTGTGGACTGGAAGTGTTCACCTGTGGACCGACCTCCTGCTTGTCCTCAAGCCATTCCTCTGTGCTCACATTGCAGAAGGCGTTCCTTCTCTGTTTTAATCCCTCTTATTTATTTTGTGCGAAACAATCTGTTTTATTATCTACTATTTATTATTTACTGTCTCCTATTATATTTACGACATCTACTATTTGTTATTTACCATCTGTTTTATTAATCTAAATTCCATTTGACCAGAAGGCATAAGAAATCCCTCAAGTTGCCCACACGGTGCAGCTCAGTGCATTTCCAAGCGATCTTGATTTGGAATAGAAATCGCTGGTACTGACTGCCTGCTCGCCCTGGGTAGAAGGCTAGAGCTATAAGCTGAGCCTGCCTCAGTTTGTTTCCTTGTATATGGAAGGTCCTGGAAAAACAGTCTTAAATCCCAGGTGGAGATTTTGGAATTGTCTCCACCCATCTCCTGATGTTCCCCAGAGACAACCTCTGTTCTTTCTCACGGAGGAGAATATGGAAAACATATAATGAAACAAAACTTGGAAATAATAAAATCCTCCCAGACTTGGCATTGCTTTTCCCATTAAGAGACAGGTGGAGCAACGTGGAGCTGTAGAGAGCTGATGAGCAGGGCCAGAGCACAGGCCAGGAATTAGTCAGAGAAGTCAAAGCCAGAGTCAAAAGTAGCCGGCAAAGTAAACATGAAACTTAAAAGCTTGAAGGAAGGAATGAGTGACTTCAGTCAAGGCAGCTGCTGGACTGAGGGACACAGGGAAAAATGACAGAGCTGAAATCAAGGTAACAAGTGAATCAGGTAATGCTCTAAAGACTGTACTTGTGTCCAGAAGTGGCCCTGTATTTGAGCCATTGAAAGACCTGTAAGGTAAAATAGGGTTTACCTGTTCTTAAAAACCACAGACCTGGTGGTGATGAGCAGAAGCGATCAAGCAACCTGCTTTTCAGAGAATTGGCCCCCAGTCACCAGCAGTTAGTCCCCTTCACATTCCAGCCATGTTCCTCTTCCAACAGTGAAAGTCTCCCCAGGATTTCTGGCTTTAGCATCTGCAAATGCCACAGATTGTCTCCGTAATTCAGGTCATGAATGTCGGGATATGGAGGTGAAAACATTTCCATGTGAGAGGCTCACATGGGCTGAACAAGGTGCTTTGAACTCCTTAAATGAAAGGTGTGACACAAATTCTCATTTAGATCATCCAAGAAGATCCTTTAAGAGAGGAATGCATGTATTGGGGTGACACAAAGGCAAAAATTGTTTGAGGGAACCTGTTTATTTGAAAAACGTGCCTTGCTGCTCCAGTCTGAATTGTTTGTCTTCCTTGGAATGAAAGAATGTAGGACATGGAGGGGAGGCTTGCCAGAAAAGCCTTTTGGAATTGCAATGCAATGAAATGGCCGTGTTTGTGCTCAGAAGGGTCTCAGGCTTGTTGTGTTCACATCTGCTTTAAGTTATCCTGATGTTGTTTTTTTTATTTTTTTTTTAATTGAGTTTAACATACTGAGAAATGCACAAAGCTCTCCGGCCCCCAGGCACAAGAGGAAAAACCTCAACAACATCCACTGACCCTGCCACCATGTGCTTCCCAACAAACATTCCCAAACAAATACTGGCGATGACAAATCGGCCCAGAAGCAACTTGATGGCGGGTGCTTAATTGCGCACTACAGTGCTCGGCGCCTTGGAAAGACGAGGGTGGAGAGCAGATAATGAGGGTCGGATTTGCTAACAGTGGGCATCGGCCACAGTTGGCAGGTTTGGGGAGCACAGATCAAGACAATTATCGCGTTTCGCTGCGTGATAGATGTCCGGCTGAGTCAGCCAGCTGCTAACCAGGACCAGAGGGAAGCTGTTCTCAGGTCTTCAGTCCCACTTCTTAGCAAAGGTGGCTCTGAGCAACCTTTGAACTCCTCCTAGATGTAGACTTTCTTCAGGCCTATATTATTTCTGGAATAAGCTGCCTGCAGGCCCTCTCTGGGAACCAGGCAGCTGAGGACGGCTGCAAAACAGCGTGCTGTGACCGTGCCTTTTGCTCCCTGCCTTCTGCATGCCCCCATCCCAAGGGGCAAGCAGGGAGCCGGCCATGAGCCATTCAGGCAGCTCCGCTCTGGCCTAAAAATACCAGAGGTTTTCACTGAGATGATTTCTACCCGGTTCAAAGAGGGAGAGCACAAAAGGGACTGGGCCCTGTGGGTGTTGGTTGGCCTAGACAACAATTCAGTTGGCATGGGCCTGGTCTGCAGACAGCAGCTTTATCATGTGAGCCTAAAAGATGACAAGGGCAATCGTAGTGCCTGGCTGTCCTGGGGGAGTCTCAAGATCTCCACCCTTTCCTTTTTGCACATGAATGCCAGTGAACAGAGACTGAGGAGACACCCTTCGTGCCGGGCTTGTGGGTGCATTTGCCCTGGAAGAGGGCAGGGCAAGGGATGTAGGTCTGTTTTCATGTGCAGGTGTGTGGTTGTTTGAATGCTGGCACGCACAGCGAGAGGGCACCTCCGTGTGAGGGTCACAGACCCCTGCGATCTGCTATAAAAGGGACTGCAGTCTTCACTGGAGGGCAGATACGGAGCCTTCCCCTTCCATCTTTGGGAAGCTCGTCCAAAGCTGCTGTGTTTTAAGGAAAACAGGTTCTCAATTTGTTTGCCTTAAGCATCGGGTTGTAAACTGTAGAAGGATTTCCCTAGTTCAGCTACCGGTGCAAGAGGCCCATGGCAGAGAGCTGGAGGTGCCACGTGGTGCCACCGCACGGCAGGCACTACCACGGTGTTAAGTCCCCCTGCCAAGTCAGTGCCGTGGGGGCGCAGGGACGTGCGGGGGTGGCTGCCCTGCTGGCACCACGGGTGCATGCATGTGTCAAGGGCAGCTTTCTCACTGCGTGCGTGGCTGCGCTTGCAGGCAACGCGGGCAGTGCTTTAATTATGCCAAACTGTGCAAAGCTGGGTCCCTGGACAGCAGTGGGCAGAGCTGTGTGTGCACCCGTGGAAGAGGACTTCCCGTGGTATGTGAGCATCTCTGCGGTCTCCTCATTGTGTCCAACGTGCCCCTAAAGGGTCCTCCTGCCCTGTTTTGCACATTATTGGGCTCACTGGTTTGTTCTCAGGTGCACTGAGTGCTTGCCAAAGAAAGAGACTGTCTAGACATGATGTCAAGCTGACCAGCTTCAAATCTCACTCAGCCCTGGGGGGGCAATCACAAGCCCAGGAGAAGCCTTATCAATAAAACATTTTCCCTGCAGGAGGGTAAAGAAAATATGTAGCAGGTGATTCAGGTTTGTGGGAGAGAGGGGGAGCTCTGTCCTTCTGTCCTGCCAAGCTGGCTCTGCTTTTCTGTTAGTAAGGTGCCCATTGCTTGCTGTACCTTCTTTGCTGGATTATTTGCTGTTAATGATTGTTTATTTTTAGATAGCAAATCTCAATCTGTGATGGTGCTTTGTTTTTGCTTGTGGGTGAGGTTTGCTTTTCTTCTGGGGAGGGTTGCAGTTTACCACTAAGCTCTTTTGGCATCTGAGGGACAAGTTCAGTTTAAAAAAAAAAAAATAAAAAAAAATTCAATCAGCAAATAAAGCAGGACGTTATGTAAGAGGAATAACATTGACACGGGGCTCCCTGGCCTCGGTGCGTCTCCCCCTCCGTAGGTGATTAAAGGTTTCAGCACCCCCAGGGAGGGGGCCGGCATTGCGTAAGAGCCTCTCTGCTTCCAAGCATTTTCCCCTCTTTTAAACCTAGGGGACCCGATGGATTTATGACCAGCCTGGGCTTTTCAAGCAGATGGCTGGGTTTGTTATCATTTTATTTGAATGATAATGATAACTCTGCAAGCTGAGAGGATTAATGCAAGAAGTGGAAAGCACTAGCACTTTTTTTTTTCCCCCCGTGGTGTTTTCCCACACTCAAATGGCAAAACGCACAGCACCGGATCTTTGCCTAGGGTAAAGCAAGGGCGCTGGCAAGTGCCGCAGGGCTGCAGGTATTTCCACAGGATGGTGTTAAAGAAAAAGACAGGCTTCAGACTCCTTTTCCTCTTCTTCGTTATGGATTGAAAAGAAGCTAAAAGTATATTGGGTTTTGATTTTTTTTTTAAGGTTTTTAAGCATATACTAGCAGCTCATGCCCTGCCTGTCTTATATTTCATGAAAGACTGAGGGCAGCTGGAGAACCTGTAGGTAGAGAAAACTACGAGCCCTGAGAGAGGAAGCGAGTTGTATTCAGTTCTTATTTTCTGTTTATATTAACATCTCCCTTTGTTAAGCATCTTATGAACAGCTGAGGAAAAATCTTTGCTAATTAAAGAATTCAGCAATCTGCCATTGTAAAAAGAAAGTGAGCCCTTGCTGTCTCTACTGCTGGCCCTGCTTAAAAGATTGAGAATCTGCCTTCCTTAACATGGGAAGACTGACTTCCAAGTAATGAAATAGAAAACAAGTGTTTCCATAAGCACAAGAACTGATGGAGCCTGGCGTATTTGCACCTGTGGTTAAGTGTCAGTGTGGATTCTCTCATGTCTAATACGGTTTGAACCCTGCCACAGCTTCCTCTCAGAGATAACTAACAGGGTCTCTAACCCTCACCATCTGCTTATTTGCACAAATTGTGTAAGAAATTCCTATATTTGAGATCTTTGCAAGCCTTGCTACTTTGGACTAGCAGGCTCAAGACCTGGAGTTCTTTCTGCTTTCTCTTCTCTCATTTTTGCCATTCAATTATCACATCTTTTTTCTACTACCATGAGAGGAAAAAAAGTGAAAGTGTATTTAAAATGTATTTATCACATGGGTCTGGTTGCTGGAGCTGTATGAAAACCAGTAAATTTCAGAATCTTGTGACAAAACAGTGGCAGCTGCCAACACTTTTGGACTTTTGAGGCCTCCAACCAATTTGCTATCTCAGAACAGGGTAGAGCAGCCATGCCAGCGTACTTGTGGGACTGAAAACGAAGCTGGAGGGAGATGGAAGAGAAAAAAGAGTGGTTTAGTGCTTTGTAATAAATGCTGAAGAAGGAAAAGTGAGGGAATGAGCTAGAGAAGCTAAACCACAACCAAATTTCAAAGCATGCCCCCTCTCTATGGGTGCTGTGTTCTCCAGCGCCACCGAACTGCAGCAAGGTCAGCGTGCCCTGGGGGGCCCTTCCCAGAGGCAAAGGCTGTTAAAGAGCTTTTGTGTGCAGAGGTGGGAGAGGGCATCCCAGCTGATTTGGAGTTTCACTGCTGAAGTCCAGAAAGTGAATCATGACTAGAGTTTGCTGGGAATTCTCTGACAAAATGTTTTCTTCATTGGAAAGCAATGATTAACTGAAAACAAACAAACTCTCTTTCATCTAAATCAATAAATTCCCACTGAAATACAGGCTAAATTCCCCTGGATCTGTGCCTGGTTGCTAGTGTGACTGTCAGAAAGCCGGGCAGGCACTGAGGGTCTGCAGCTCCCAAGTAGCTCTGCCATGCTGAACTGCGGCTCGCAGAGCTTCTGTGCTCCCAGCTGCACATCCAGGAGACCAAGCAGATTTGGGAGTCCTGCAGCTCCTAGCATGGGCTCCAACCTTCCCTTCTGCAGGAAAGACAGTTCACTGATACCAAATGCTGTGGTGCCCAAAAAGTAACTTGCAGTCTTTCCAAAGTGTTGGTTCAGTGTGAAAATCTTGGGGTGTCATGGGTGTTGGATTGCCCCTTGTTCACACATTGTCCTCCAGCAATGAGAATTTGGCTGGTTGATTTGAGCCATCACATCTCGCTTGGAAAAAATTCTTTACTTCACCAGGATGTACTAGGCACAGGCGCTTTGCAAAGATGGACCTAATCGCATGGATGGCTCAGCTCCAGGTGCAGAACGTCTCCTTTGGAGAAGGAGTAGTACTGCGATTGGCAGCACCTAGATAACCTATCCTCCCAGGCAGCCCAAGGTCTTAGGAGGGCTATGACATTCCCAAGGCACTCATCATATTTTCCTTAGGATAAGGAAAATCTGAAGAATCTAAGCTTTCACTACTTTACTTAAGGATGTTGAGGGCAGTTGAACTCAGAGCCAGATCACTAGATCTAGCTTACAGAAGCAGGGCAGCATTGCTGATGATAGGATGTTTACCTGGACAAGAGCCTGGCACTGAGCAAGAAGACTCTTAGGCAGGATGATCGCCTACTCTTGATCTTCCCTGAAGCTCTTGGACATACCTGAGGAGCAAACACCAATTTAATGGATTCACTGTGTGTTAGGTAAAACATAGCAGGAAAGCAATGAAACTGCTATAACAGAGTCCAAGGGAATGTTTTCCCTTGTTTTGGTGGAGGCGTGCTCTTCAGTGGTTGCATAGAGCACATTTATACAAACTGCTCTCTGGGAGCCATACCGTTGGCTGCATGGGATCTCATTAGCATTGCCACAACCTTGGAAAAGGCTATTAAAGATGAAGTTTATCCTAAGATATTATGTATGTTGTCATCTGTTGCAAAGGCAAAGCTATCCCATTGTATTTATACTCTTCCCAGCATTAATTTTCATCTGCTGCTACAAGGTTAAACAAAACTTACAAAATCTTTTCTTCATTGCTGTTAAAATGCTCAACATATTTAAAACACTTTGAATTCCCCTGCTGAAAGGTATTGTGTAAGCAGTGTTCGTATTTATTATTAGAATGAGGTTAACAAGCAGTCTTGCCTGTAGAGACATCTGGCAACAAACCCATCTGAGCTGAGTGGACGCCACTTACTAATAAGGTTTCTAAGTAGGGAAAGGGACAGGGTGTTCTCAAAGATCCTGTAGCTGGAATTAAAATGGGGAGATTGAGTTTATCTGTACGATTTGCATGTCTCACTTTAGGACCCTTTCTGGATGTTACTTCACAGATAGCCGAAATCAAACAGTCATCTCATTTAACGCTGGTTTCAACTTAAAAAGCTAAAAATGAACTGCCTGAGGACAGTCTGGAAGCGTTCTGGGAAGGCACTGCCAGCAGACAGAGTATTTCTTTCCTTTCAGAGTGGATAATAAGAATCAGTTTCTCCTGTTTGCTCTAGGAGTTACCCTGTTCTCTCTTCGTATAAGCTGTTTCGGGTGAGCTGAGCACATACGAGCCAATAGACAGCACAGGAAGTTTGTTGGAGACATAAAGAGTTTTTTCTCCCTTCTTATTTTAAAAGCAGAGAGGAGGAAGAAAATACAAGGGTGGCAGCTGCGGAGGGGAGGCGAGTCAAATGTTTGCAGACACAGCAGCAATGATTTGATGCGGAAAGCGGTGGGTGGATGCCTGACACAATCTACGTGTGCACGAGGTGTGATGGGGGTCACTACAACTTCGAGTCCAGGGATGACCCAAACATGTAATTGGTACCTTTTAATGAAACCGAATGTGGAAAAAATGCAGGGTGGCATTTTTTGGCAAGGAAAACACAGGGTGCTTAATTGACCTGTGCCGGGGGACAAAATGATCTTCACACTCAAATTTTTAAGAGACCTGCTACATGAAATTGCAAGTTTGTTAGAAAATATTTTAATTAATCCATCAAGCTAAAGGCAGCACTATAGGATTAGAGAATAGAAATGAGTATATTAGAAAAAAAGTGTATTAGAGAATATACTTAAGGTGGAGGGAGGAAGCAACCTGGAAAATTACAGACCTATCAGTCAGACCACAATAGCATGTAAGGCTATCAGAACAATTTTTGAAGGAAACAATAATTAAAGGCAAGGAAATTATGAAAAAATGGGATAAAATACAAGTGTTTACCAAGGATAAATCATGTCTGACTAAACTCATGTTTTTCTTTGATAAAATAACTGATCTGGACAAAGGAGATGTGGTAGATCACATCTGTCTAGATGTCAGTGAAACAATAAAGGTATAAGGTCACAATGGGGAATTTTTAGCAGAGCTGGAGAAGTTGGGAATTACCACGAGAGTGAAAAAATGGAAAAGGAGCAGAGGGGAGGTGACAGAGGGCAATATTAAAAAGGGACAGAGGGAAGTTACCAGTACAATTCTTCAAAGAAAAGCTCGACGCTTATCTTAATAGTTTAATGAATGACGTGTATAAAAGTATCGCAGTGAAATCCATTGCTAACACAAAGCTTGGAAAAATTGTCAATGCAGAGGAGAAAAAGGAAATCAAATGGGAATGAGGTGGTCTATTAAGCTGGTCCCTGTAGAGAAGCTATCATTTAAATTGTTAAAATAACCTTTTCTCATTATGCCTAAGAAGATGCGGCCAAAAGGGGATACAGTTGTTCTGGCACGTTGAACCAGGGTGTTAAAACCTATTTAAGTTGAAAATCAACTTTGGCACAGAAGTAGAAGGGCATGAACTGGCCAAGAATATTGTTATATTTTACTGAAAATATATGTTTAGCCCGGGAATTAGAGAAGTTTTCAAGCTTTCAGGAGAGCGCAGTTCTGGAGTGACTATTCAGTAGGTCATCTGTTTCTGAGATGACACTTGATGATTTTATGAAAGGATTTACTCTGATGCATGAGGACTGCCCCTCTTCAGTTGTCCGTATTTCCTGTCCTTGCCTCCCCTGCTAGGGAGACTGAAATTCTGGGGAACTTTAGGTCACAGTGGGTCTGGAAGCATTCCTCCGTTTACTGGTGTGTGTTAGTTCACTTCTGACACTGTAGATATGAGTCACATGCAATGTATCCGTGAGGAATGGCAATCTGGTAAACAGAGCCCTGGGACATAGGGAAAACTCTGAATAAGAGTTTTAGTGAACTGAAGGCTCACTTCTGAACCTGCTGCCCTCAGCGAGTGCTCATCTAACACAAGGAACCAGTTAAACCTTTCTCATTTGATCTGAAAGTACCTGAGATACCCAACGCTCCTTCTAAACATGCTCCCATCAGAACACCTTGGTGCCTGTTTTCCATCTCTGCCCATTTTCCATCTCACACATTAAGTATTTGTCAGTCTTCTTTCACCAGCTCTCCCAGGGGCGTTCCAGCTAACATGCTGTTGGGAAAGTTTCTTATTTACAAGCTGGAGGGGAGGAAAAAAGAGAAGAGCCCCCAGCACTGGACACCACAGTGGGGTGGGTGCTCCCTGCTTTAAGCCAGTGGGGTCATCTTCCTTGCAAGAAACTGAAAGAATAATGCTACAACCTGATTTGGAAAAGCTCCAGCATCTTGGGTCTCTGCCCAGCCATGAAGGCACTCACCTGGGATAGGGTCTCTTCTCTGCAAAGGATAAACTCGTTTTCCAGGGAAGATTTACACATGTCTCATTTCATTCTTGTGCAGAACAAAAACAGTTGCTGAAACCTCACTTTTTTGATTTTTTGGATTTCCCCCAACTTTACCTGAGGTCCCCTAAGAGATGATCCTCCCTACTAAGAATTAATAGCATGTGTGAGGGCTGCCCTCCGAGCCAGTGAGTAAAACAGGGCAAGCAACTTGCTTTGGTCTCCACCCGAGGGGTCAGGGAGGCTGAAGGAAGCAGCTGTTCTAGCTGTGGCTTTTCATTTTGCTCCCCGTGCTGGAAACAGAGTCTGTGATTTCCTCCGAGTCCAGCCAAACGCTGGCTTTGAGCGACAAACCCCGCAACGAACAGCAAGTTTGTGGAGTGTTTTCGCAGCTGTCAGCTTTAACCCGGAGCAAATGACAGGGAGGCAGCTGCAACCTCTTGGTCCTGGGGCTACCCAAACCCCAGCATCCTTTCCTCTTCCAAAGTGGAAGGCTTGCATTGGCTCCACTGGTTGCACTGACTGCACAACCTGTCCGATTTGCCTTGGCATTTTGAGAGTCCTGCCGTGCTGCAGCGCATATGGTCCCTGCAAGGCTCCACAGGCAGTGCAGTTCCTTATCTCCCCATCCTCAGATCCTTATCTGCCCATCCTGGACATCCAGTGAGTGCCCATAGTTGCTTCTTCCATTTGTCCTTTGATCAGTGTCATCATGATGGTCATCATTACCATTGTGGCTGGTCACCAAGCAGCTTGCTACCCCACTTTAAAGGCTTCCAGCCTCTTTCAGCTCAACCCGGTTATTTGGGATTATGTGCTGAGGTCTAGTTTCCTTTATGAAACATTGCACAGTATAAACACTCAGATTTGCAAATGGTGATGTGCGTGGTAGCTGGCAAAGGCTCCCAGCAGCCGTGTGATATGTTAACCTGCTTCTGTAGCTGGGGAACAGCAAGACCACAATGGGATTCATCTCAGGTGCTCAGCCAAGTACAGTGTAAAATGTTTACATGGACATGCTGGTACTAAGCTGAGAAGAAATATCAGGCTTTATGATACCACTCATGCTTCTCTAACCGTTAGGCTACTCTGCAAGCCCTAGAAATAAATTGAGAGAATATCCTCTAGATCTTGATTATTAATTGACTGCTCTTCCTAAATACTTAAGCCTAATGGCCAGTTAAAGTCACTGATTATTTCTGCTTGAGTGCCTATAAGCTTGCCTAAGGTGTGATTCAGGACCCCAAGAGAAGACAGGTAGAACTGACAAAAGCAAATACTTTTTTATATGTATACTAAACACTGCAGCAAGGGTGAACCATCAATGAAGCCCATGTGTGCATTTCAGAGAGCAAATTCAGAGAGAATAACATTGTGCAACATAATTCTCTCCTCCTAGAGCCAGGAATATTTATGCATTTTCTGAGTCAGGATTAAGGAAGGCCACCCAAAACCTCATAGCAAACTCTGCAAAACGTCCCTTTTTATAGATCTTGTGTCCTGGATTCTCTTCTTTTCTTTTTTCTTTTTTTTTTCCCCCCTCCTTTCTTTTTTATTTCCTCATAGATTTATGTCTATCGAGATAAATCACCAGCAAGTGCAGTCTTGGTTTCATCCGTCTAGTCTTCTCCATTCATGACTCCTCCTGGTGAAATCACAATTATGTAGCTGTATCCAGAGCAGAGGACTCAGGCCACTGCTACAGACTTTAACCAGTTGTTTGCTAACGATGACCAATATTTTCAGAGGGGACTAGGATTCTGGGTGCCCAGACACCCATAAAAAGACTCGCACAGCTACACAATGCTCCCAGAAATTGACTTCCTTTGCCAGGGACTTCAGCTGGGGCACCAGCGATTAGAAAATGATTCTGAGAGGCTTTCCCCAGGAAGGCTTGCAATAAATAAGTAGTCTGCTTTTCACAGCTGAGACCACAACATGTATGCTTTTACCAGTAATCTACATAAGAAAAGGAGAAAGTGAAAGAAAATATCTTTCCCCGGTTTATGAATAACCACGTGAATCTCCTTCAGAGATTATTTGGCTTTGAGAGGTCTGTGTGAGCAGGACGTCACACCAGTATGTTTCTTCAGCTGTATGTGTAGAAATGTGTGCAACAGAATGGAGGGAGTGTTACCTAGAGGTCCATGCACAGCACTTCTGGATCGCAGTCTTAGTTCCGCCACGGTTTTGCTGAAACACCTTATGAAACCCCACTTAATCTCTCTGCTTCTGTAACAAAAGAGTTCAATTACAACTAAAGAGTCCTACATTGTGTCAATGGTCGCGAAGCCTCATAAATGATGGTTTGCATAGAGCTCAGAGGGCCTGAATGCTGGAGGCGTTGAGAGCATCGGCCATGTGGTATGGATTAAGAAAGGCAGAGAAAGAGATTCCTGTGTTTAATGTTCATTTGTACAAGCTGAGACGAAGACAGGCAAGCTGACTGGAGCTGCGCACTGACCCACGAAAGCGCTGGGAGGAAATGCTGGGAGCCCTGGGCTGGTTCGTACCGCGGAGGAGACAGGCTGGCTGTGCTCAGCTACATTAAGGGATGTTCTGAGGGAGAGCACACATCAAATACACTCATTACTAAAATGACAGAAAATGCTGTTATGGCTTGGGGCAGCAGCAGGGAACATTTAGTATAAATATTAGGAAAAAAACGCATAATTCCAAGAAGAGTTACAGCAATTGGAACAAACTATCTGGGGACACTGTGGAATCTCTTCTAAGCTTCCAGCCGTCGCTCTGGGAAGATTAAATAAATCCCAGTCCGTGGCAGTAGTTGGGGTGGTCTGCGTGATCCCCGGCACTCCCTTCAGCCTCAAACAATTCTCTGAATGGGAGGAATGGCTAGTTCGTAGAGCCCGCAGCTTGGATAACGCACTGACTGCTCTTTCAATTATACACGGCTCTCCAGGGCAGGGCCCGTGTTTCTCTATGCCTTTGGAAAGCGCCCAGAACATATTAGGCAGCACCACAATATAAATAATAACAACCCACTGTCCCCATCTCAGCAGTGGAACAGCCGCTTTCTTCAGATTCCCTCCTGCGCTGTGAGCTGCAAGGCCAGACAGTAGCCCACTCCAGCTGAGCAGTCATTTAAGAGCCAGCCGAAGGTCAAAATCCCACGGCTACAGCACATGACATGGAGAGTTGGTGTCAGCACAGCTCTGGCAACTCTCCATCCTCTTGTCTTTCCATCTTCTCAAGCAGGTAGCTGCTCCAAGGACAGGACTGCCGCCATCCAGCGATTAATGGATACCTGAGCCGGGGGAGGAACACTGTCCTGCCTGGCAGATGGTGTGCTGGAGAAGACAGGATGGTCGCAGGCTGTGACAGGCACAAACTTACTCACCTGGTAGCAATCCTGGAGCTGGACCACAGCGGGTGGTAGAAGGGGTGCAGTGGCTGCTGTGGGTGGGAGCACTGGTTAGTGGAGTGGCCAGGCCCAGGAGGTGGCACATTATGGTTTTGGCATAATGGTAATTATTGCTACAGAGCTATTATAGGTGTTTCTATCCCCATAATGCTGCCACCTGCTCTACAAGAGCTGTCCTCCTCGGCAGGCTGAATTGCACTGAATAAATTTGAGTTCCCCTTGCTAAAGCACCTTCCTTCCTGCCAGACTGCGGGGTTTTGGAAAGTCAGGATCGCATCTCAAGCCAGAGTTTCTCTCATTCACACCAAGCAGGAGCAGAGCAGCCAGCTGAGAACCTGGGAGGGTGCCAAGAAAGAGCATCCCCGGGGTTCCCAGCTCTCTGCTGCAGTGGTTGCACAGATGGGAAGGTGGCTCTCGCAGCACGGTGAAGTCCCCTTTGGGCCCATCAACTTGGATTGATGTTCCTTGTTCTCTCATTCTGGTCTGTAAAGGGGCTGTTTTTCCTGCAGTCAGCAGTCTTCAAGCATGCTGCTACCCTCTTCATGTTATGAAGGAAAGTAAGACTGGTAGCTGATTTTGGCAGGGGAGGAAAGAAAGACTGAGAACACACAGACACCCCCGGTGACTGCCAACTATACCTCTTCTGAGTATAGGTCCTAGGAATACTAATATACAATGTGTCCTGTTTATTTTTCAGTCATTTGCTCTAACTTTTGAGCAGGAAAAATCATTTCAGTTGAGAGACATGCAGAAGTCCCCCTCCGGTTACTGAGTGGCTTTGTCAGGTGTTCAGTATGCCACATCTGTCTAGCTGGATTGCTCCAGTGTGAGTTCCCAAACTGGAAACAGAGCAGGGAACTCTGCATTTTTTTGGTGCTACACTCCTACTGCAGGGTGTCTGCAGATTTATAGAGCTATAGCAATAGTATTGGCCACAAAACAATACTGGCTACAAGACACAGTTACGATGATACCTAAATAAGAACAGCTTCAAGCCAGAGAGAACATTCCCAGGGATGTCAGTAGAATCTAATTTCCTAGTTGGAGGGTGTTGAATGACTTATGGCTTCTGGCTCTGGTGCCAGCAGATAATTCTTAAAAACATAGGTTTACAAGGCACTGTGCAAATACGGTTCCTCCTCCACCCCCTGCAGGGATGGATAACTGAAGGCAATGGCTTTATGTTCCACATGGAGAAGATGATCTTCAAGAGGAGAAGGTGCAGAGACATTAAATGATTTTCTCACCGACACCAAAACAGTGCCTTAGCAGAACACAATGAAGACCATAGCGGTACTTCATCCCCAGCATTGTGCTTAGACCATACGTTCTGAGTTTTTTCCTGATTTTTCCCTCACTAATACAGGGCAGGCTCTCTTGACTACTTTGATGAAACTACAAAGCAGGAGCCGCTTTTAACGGCAGATGACGTCTGTTTGACATGGTAATAACAGACAGGTGATATTACTAGTTAGAGAAAGACAAAGATCCACAATTCAGATCTGAATTAGGGTTCACAGCTGATTCAGAGTTAAAGCCAGGGTTTCAAAGATAAGAAATACACAGCACTTTTCCACCAGACGATCCACAACCAAACTGGAAATAGCATACAGGCTCCTCCTGGTTTCAACTGCAATTGTAAACCACAAAGCCCCACAGAATAGTTAGTTGGGGATGAAGAGGTATAATGAAATCCACCTCTGCAGTCCCCACACTACTTCTGGTGAAAGGTCAGAGCACACCTCATCAGCCCAGGAGACAACCTCGTTAACCTGATGAGGTGCAGCTCTAAAAAGCCCTGCCCAGGGAAGCTTCTGTTTCTCCAATCAAGTCTGTGAAATTTTCATTCGTAGACTTGGCTTGAAGGCAGACGCGCCACTAAACAATGAGAGGTGGCCTTGTTGTGAAGGGTGAGTGATATTGAGGCTTTGCTATGGGGATTTTTAATCATTTTTTTATTTTATTAGAAAAGAGGCAACTATAAGCTATGTCTTAAAAGGGAAAGATGTCTCAGAGTCTGAGCTGAGCCTGGTGGCTGACTGCATGTCACTAGTAAGAGGTTAATTGCCTAGAAACTGATGGTTACGGTGAGGCCTCTAAAAGTTGGTTTTCTTTACTATTGCACCCTACAGCAGCTCTCTTACGCGTGAGCATCAGAGGTGTTGTGGTCTGACTTCAGGTTTATGTTAGTTGCTGCTTGTATTTTGCTAGGGGATATTAATGTGAGACTATACTATTGCTGCACGCAATTGTTTTAAGTGATAACTGATCACAGCCTTCGGGTAGTAAAAAACAAAGCTTCCTAATGAAATCCTTGCAAAAAGAGAGGGAACGAACTGTATTTTGTGGCAAACTGGACAAGAAGGAATGGGTTTACGTTGCTGGAGAAGAGGGTCTGATGGGTTTTCAAGGTAGTGAAGTCCTGGGACAGACTGCTTGGGAACGCACAGGGCCTCCAGCGCTGCAAAGTTCTGAGGGCGATGGGGGAAGAGCTGGTAAGGTGAGACAAAGGTGGAGCTGATCCTGAGGCATAGAAATGAGCTGAGCTGGGGCTTGGGGTTTTGTGCGTTTTTTTGATTGCTTTTGGGCTTGGAACATAAAGGTCACCATTTCAAAAGTGCTTCTTGTTGGTTTATATCCGTTTCCACTGAAATCTATCTGTATCTCACTCTTGATGTCAGTGGGAGCAGAGTTAAACCAATTTTGCAAGTCTCAGCCTTACCAGTCGCTTCACGTGACCGCTGTGATGCCGAACCTTTTGGCCTGGGGTAACTGTGTTCCCTCTGGAACAAGGCAGTACTACCCTGAACGACAGAGAAGTTTGTTTTCTTCTCTTCCCTTCTTCCTTTCTTATTCTTTTTGTGGTTCTGAAGGATTCTTTGTGACAGATGTTAGCATTCATCTCTCCCTTATTAATATTCCCATACTATTCTGTAACATGTTTCTGCTGCTACAGTGCTGCCTGACAGCTTACACTTGCAGTATGTTGAGCCAAGATGTGTAGAAGTCCTGTCTGGCTCCGTTCCTTCCTTATGGCCTGATTCAGAGGGAGGTTAGCTTGGCGGAGGGAGGAGGAGAGAGGAATAATTATGCCAAGACAATGTGTTTGGCAAGAGGCTTCTGTCTTTCTCCCATAACAACTACATAAAATGTTTCTAAGTGAGCAGGAGCTAGTATTTTTTTCCTATTCAGGCATCTTCCTTTCTCTGGATCCTTTTCTGCAGCTGGGATTAAGCCGAGTGTGTTTTTCTGCTTCTCATCAGGAGCACCGAAGTTAGGACTGGTGTTTCCAAAATTAGGTGGGTGTTTTTGAGGGGCAGGACCTGACAGAGCACAGCCAGCTGACTCAGATATTCACCTTATGCCAGGCAGAATAGAAATAGCTGAAGCATCTGGACATTTTTCAGAAGTGTCATCCTTTTGAGTGACAGCTTGGAGCAGAACTAGGTACGGGGAGCCGGGGGGGAGGAAATTCGGAGCACTGCTGTGTGTAGGAGGGGAAACAAAGCAGAAAGAAGCAGGCTCAGCTGGTGCAAGAGGGGAGCAGAGGCGCAAATGAACTTTCCTCTTCACCCTCACTGGTGCTGGACCTTCCCATCAGCGTGAAACTCTTATCTGAGCCTCTGCCCCCGTCCTCTGGGCACCCAGTGCTGGGAAGCTGGCTTGGGGCCACCTGATCTAATTCTGGAACAGGTCTCAGGTTTTCTCCCCTTGGTTTCCCAAGTCTGCCAGGAGAGGCACACAGACATGTATTAACCCTGGGACAACTGCTGCTTGCCAGTCCCAGCTGTGCACCTCGTTAGCAGAAATCTCCGTACTGCTGACCCTCTCAGCTGAGGAAATACTAGTGGTCTGACGACACGACCCCACCTCCGAGTGCCTGGCCCATCAAGAAATGGAAATATTGCCGCAGCTGAGGCTGTGCCTTACACTGATCTGTTTGTTTGTTTGGCTTTCCTAACGCCTGGGCAGTGCCCTTGGGGTTAGCTGGTGTTTCAGATCAGCCCCCAAAGAGGGAGAAAGACCTTGAGGGTTGACTTCCTTCCAAGCTGACCCGTCTGTTCCAAGAAACAGAAACTTTCCATGCTGTATAAAGCAACTGGCCCTCGGCTTGTTTACAGGGTCTCTCATATGTAATGCCGCACGTTGCATTTTACAGGACATAAATAAAAAATGCATAACAGGCTTTCATCTCCAAGCTCGGTGAGGAGCTCTGTCCCAGCCACTGCTGTATCCGCCCGCATGGGGAACACCTATTACATGTAGCAGAGGTGGGGAGACGAGAAGTAAAGGGAATAGGGCAGAATTAGTAGTGATTTAAAGGGAGGGGTTATGAGGTGAATTTTTTGTGCAAATTTCAATCTTAATGTGTGCTCTGAGAGCAGGTCTTACTTCATCTGCACGCTGGATGATATCATGATCCTCCTTAATACATACATATTGTATGTATAGTAAAGGCTGGGAATGGAAGGAGGGGGAGGAAGGAAGAGGTCTGGGTATAAACAAATAAATGAAAAAAAAATTAATCTGTGGGAGATGAAGAGAGCTTGTTACTTAAGATGCTGTACCTCTAATCCTACACTGTCGGTGTGAATTTTGCTGGGGAAAAAATTGCTGCTGAAACTAGTGATCTAAAAGGGATTTTATTACTGCCGAATGACTACAGACTTTTTTTCCTTTTCATTTATGAACATCAACATTAAAATGACAGTACCACCCAGCCTGAAAGAATTTGCTGGGGCAGGCTGATATTCAAGGGATGGAAAGCCCTGTGAACATGCTGTTGGTAGGGGAGATTTCTGCCAGAATTGAAGGTGACCGATCTGTTTCGGTAGGTGGTGGCAGCTGGATCTCCGACATCTTTCTGGAAGAGCAACCAGTTCCTTCCTCATAGTATAAAGCAGGAGAGAAGACTGCAGAGCAACCAGTTCCTTCCTCATAGTATAAAGTAGGAGAGAAGACTGCCTGTGCTTGAGGCTGTAGCTGGCTGGAAACTGGAGAGGTGTGGTTATCTTTGGCTATAAAATCCTTTCGACCATTGAACAGGCGACACTGTGGATTAGATGGTTCCCCATTCTAGACGCCTGGGCGACTGCGGGTACCTAGAGCCTTTTGCATTTTGTCACCAACTCGGAATTTGCATGGGATGGGATAGGAGGAATTATAGGTCAGCGCTCTTTGACAGCTGTTTAATGGCTTGTGGAAATAGAAATGTTGGGCACGGCCCAGTTTCCGTGGGGTCATATGTCAGCGCCGCAGATCCTCCCCTCATAACTGACACTAATTGTTGCCCTTATTGGCAGCCTCAGCAGAATGGCCATGGATGAGGGAAACCTCGAAGGCTAAAGTTCAGGTGTGCTGGCAGGATGGTGTGGCAGAAGGTTAGAGTTGCTTCCTTTGCCGCAGTTATTTCTGTAGAGAGAAGTGGGCATGCTCCTGTGTTGTGGCTCTTGTGCCTCTGGAGAGTGTCTTGTTTGCTGGACGATGAGATGTAGGTAGGCGGCTTGGTTGATGTCTTCTGTATCTTCTTCCTGGGGAGTGAAATAAGTAAATACCTGGAGCAAAGTAAGTGAAACACTGGGGTCCCGAAACACAGGTGCGGGTCACTTTCTCTTATTTTATAGGGGAGTGGTGGGCTTTGGTTATAGATGTAAACCACAGGTGTGCTCAGGTCAGTTTGTTAAAAGATGGATGATGGTAAATGTGGGAGAACTCCCAGTAGGCTCCACAACCCATCCGTTTCCCCCATGTCCTTAGCTTAGTGAAACACTCCATTCTCTGCAAAGACCGATGCAGTGCAGGTTTAGTGCAATCGCACGCTTCGTTTGCACATGGAGTTACCAGGACTTGTCAGCAAGTTGCATGTATGCAAATGCCGTATGCACCACTAATTAAATTTAAAATGTTCTGGTAACTGGATGTAGCAGATGATGTGTATGGTCTGTTTGGATCTTTGGTCTAGGGGTTTCTACCATAGAGAACCGCAGAGTTGTGAGGTTAGAAAGCTGCTTATTTGGTCATATCTGTAAAATTACAAGAGAAAAGATGATGGATGGCAAAAACCTGGGGGCGTTTGTTGCCTACAGAATGGCACCATTTTGATAGTGCAAATAGATGCTTTCAAATGGTTGACATGTGAAAAAACGTTTGTTTTCTGCTTTTATTTGCATGAAACTCATGAGGTGAAGCTGTACTGCTTTGTCTTTCATCAAGAAGGGATTTATTTTTTCACAGACATCTCAAATGACACCACGGATGCAATAATTATCTGGGAATCCTGTACTGTGAGGTGCTTGGATGTCAATAACAATTAATCTACAGGTTGGATTCACATATAGCTTGACTCTACAAGTCCTTAGGCTTCAAATTTTTAAAGGTGTAACATATGCATATTCACCTGCTTAAATGCTGAGCTTTTGTTTTGGGAGGGGACACAGTCTTCCAGGGAATAGGAAAGTCTCTGTTCCACTTTTCCATTCCCTGTGACTGAAACAAATTGTTTTCTGCTGAAAAGAGTCATTACTTTAAAAAGTCTAAATGTTCTGCTTCAGTGTTTTCAGAACAAAATATTACAGAAATGCCGAAACATCTTGACACTTTTGAAAAAATCCAACAAGCTTTCAATATGGTTAAATAGCCTGAGGACAGAACTTTAGGAGCAATTGGATATTTCTGGCTTTAAAAAGTTGTTAAACAATTTATTTTTGTTTGACTGTTTGTTTTTTTTTTTAAATAAAATCTTTTGAGTCAATGCAATGTGCATTTCCTGGATTTTTCAGTTTTGCACTGGCCTGAAAAACTTGGCTATTTGCCCAGCTGTGGTCATTTTCAGGTGGAAGTGAAACACATCAGTAAAAATCCTTGCAGGATTTGAAACGAACACCGTGCAACTCTACCACTGGTGAGTGGCACCGTTAAACCTGAGGAACTTTTCTACTTTCAGGTAGATGGAGGCACGAGTTGGTAGACTAGAGAGGAGGCTTCAATGGGATTATTTACAAAAGACCTCAAATTCGGCATTTCATGTCAGTGTATTGCTTTCATTTAGAGACACGTAGAAGGTTAGTTAGGCTCCAAATATCTTGTTTTCCTATCTGTTGGCTGGAATAAAAGCGCCATGCCGAAGCAACTAAAAAGTAAATATCTGGTGCCCATATACAAACCATTCTTTATCTGGTTTATTTTGAACTTCCAAGCTCTAATAATATCTTTACCTCCCTTCGAAGTATAACCCACCTACTTTTATTAAAACCAGGTACTTATGAACAATGCTACAGTAATAAACCTCTGTGTGCAGCAACTGTTAGTCAACAAAATACTGTGTGCCGTAGAATAGCTCCACAATAAAAAAAGGCAGTTCATCTGAAAAGTGTCAGTGCAGTGATGAAGTCCAAACACCTTAGGAAGGAGGCAAATATGTTATTGGTTTTGTCCATAAAGAAACTATTTTAAGTAGTAATACTCTTTCAAATAACTTTACTATGTTTTGGTGCTGCTTGAAAAATACCAAAAAAGCCTGAAGGGGTGCAGGGAAAGCCCACTGAAATGCTGTCCTTCAATGATTTCTTATTTTCCAGTCATCTCTGTCCTCCTTTAATGAATGCCCAGCTCCTCAAACGCTCTGTGGTGGTGCTGTAGCACCTTTTCTTCTATCGTATTAGCTCCAGTGACACTCGTGAGCTCACCACAGGACTCTGATGCCGGTGTACTCGATGTGAGTCCTCTCAATATCACTGCTGCGCACAGTGCAGTGGGGTTTGATGGACGTGCTCTCATGTAACAAAATCTACCCAAGCCCGAACTGCAAATATGGAACACAGCGTGGCCACGGCTCATAACGATGGTCATAATTATTTGTATTGGAAACTTCCCACAGCATGCAATTCTCTTCTTCAGAATAATAAACATCTTGAACCTCAGCTCTAGGTTTTATTTTATGATGTCAACAGTTCTTAATCATAAAAGTGAGGAAATGCCAAAATCTTACACAGCAGAAGATCCTAATGTTCCCATCTAATGTGGCACTTAGGCTCTAAATGCTGAACTTGTGGTGTTCTGCTTCAAGAAGAGAGTTGTGTTTCACAAAATAGGGACCAGATGAGAAGGATGTGCTGTCTCACTGACGAAATGCTGTCAGATGCCTCCTGGCTCTTGATGCAAGTTGATGTTGCAACAGTAAATATTCCTGCAGAAGGGAGATGTGAGCACAGAGGAAAGAATGAAAGGGGTGGTGGGGGGAAGGTCCTCCAGGTTTGGAGCAGGCATGTTTTTTTTCCAACATGAAATGCAGGCAGCACCTGCTGGCAAAAAAATTTGGACAGAAGCAGTAGGAAGGTGTCCAGAACATTCTATCGTGGTGTTACCAGTAGTTGTGCTGGAGAACTAGATACAGGTTGTTGTAGTTTCATCTCCTTCCTTGCCAGCGTGTTCCACCACGGAGCTGAGATTGCGATTGCTCAGTCCTGGAGTGGATTCAGCAGCAGCCGAGACCTTCAGCCTTGGGGAGCCCTGAATCACGGTTGTGCCAGGGTAGAGCTACTTCATCGGCTGGGCTGGCAGGTAGTGGAATGAAGTCTCCTGTCATCTCTTGCGCTGGGTTATTAGAACTGAACTGTGAACATGCTCTTTGGGGTGCTGGTGGTGCAGAAGACAGTGGACTTCAACTGAGTCATTTCGAGACTCGCAATCCAATTTTTAAGAAAAGAAATTTTGAAAGGCTCATTCTAACATCAACGAAAAGCAAGGAGAAACACCAGTGATGGGGGAAATAGCTGATTGCAAGTCAAGATGTGCTGATCTTCCAGGAAGAGTTTATAGATGGATATGGTGGAGCCCCTAGTGCTAACATCTGACTCAGGAGAGGTGTTTGTGGAGGGAAGGGCGAAGTGGGGAGGCCGTATCTCCGAAGCAGTGCCAGCTAGCTGGTATTTTCAGCTCTTGCTGACGAAGCTGTGATCTCCACTACAGCCACATGTGGGTTGCTCTCCTCCCTCCTGCCTGCACTGTCTCACAACAGGGAAATTTACTGCCGGAGTGTCCCAGGGATGGATAAACATGGCAGCGGGAGCTGCCTGGTCCTGCCGCAGTGGCGGCTGCTTCCCACGGGCTGGCCCCGGCTCTGCACGGGAGGAGGTGATGTGTCACTCTGTGCCACTGCCAACAGATTTATGGTGAAGACTAACCTTGGGTCTCAGTTTTTCTTTCTGAGTTTTCTTTTTTAACCTGACTACAGTGTGACTGGACGGATCGCCATCCCTAGGGCTGCAATTCCCACTTCCTTGGCTGTGACACAGCTCTCCGACCAGTGGTGTGGTTAATTAAGGCCTATCAAAACCAGTCTATTTAGACTGGTTGTTCAGATGGCTGGCTGATCCAGCCTGCAGTCACAGGGCACACAAGCCGTGCATGGTAGAGATGACTCCCTGTGTTTTCAGGCTAAATTATAACCACATTACATACCATGCAGTTCTTGCTGAAATCCAGTCCAGTTTGAGTCTTTAAGCTGGAACAGAATGAATAGACCACATCTTTGGGGAATATGGGCCAGCCAATGGCTTAAAAAACAAAACAATAAAAAAAACACAACCCCAAACACAGCCGAAGAACTCTAAACCAACTCTGCTTTGTGTCCAGAGACCAAAAGATAATTTGAAGTGACTTGCTCAAAATCCCTTCGTGGCGTGGGTAGCTAAAGCCATCGGGTATTTTGTTTACTTGTCTATAGAACATGTTTCTGTTGAATTCTGGCACTGCACACTGCTGCTTGTTTAAACGTGCCTGGGAGGAGAGGCAGTGTGAAAACACTCCTTAAATCAATAAAAATAGTTGTAAAACTGAACAAACACTCCAGATTGGAACAGTTCATGAGCTTCAGGATCAAAATGTGAATTTTTTTTGGTGGCGTGTGGATCTCTGCACCTAATTTGGTGATCAGGCAAGTATGCATGGCTACGGAGGGAAAACTGAGCTCTGGAAGAATCCAGATCTAAGAATACGCTTAGTCTCTTGGACCTATTTTCATCAGATTCAGAGATGCTGCTTCATGTGTTAGTTAACTAACAGAAGTATTACTATTTTTATTTTTTTCCAAACTTAGGGCTTTGGAAATTCTTAACAGAAATTTTCAAAGCTTCTGAGAAAAGATTAATTTTAAAGCTTTTATTTGGGTAAAAGCAGTTTAGAGGCTTAGAAAACAAATTATTTTAAAACTGATTAATTTTTAGACCGTCTTGGATAAATTAATCTTGTGCCATTTTAACTGCAATTATTTTAATGAGTGCTTTTGATCTATTTATTTATATACAGTCTCTACCCATTGATAACAATTCTAACATAAACTAGCAATGTAACGTAAAGCTTTTTTCAAAAAATTTCCCAACGTTTCTTTAGGATGAAATTTCAAAACAATGAAACATGGATAACTTCATGTGTTTTACCAGTTCTAAATTAGGGACGTCAGGAAAAGGATTCTGAAGCTCAGAAAACTGCCAAAGAGAAAAGGGTCACTTTTTAGACAAATTTGAAATGGATTGTTTTGGGTTTTTTTAGCGCCTGTACTGATTTTTGCACTTGCTGGGATATTTTTCAGGTAACTCTGTTGGAAGCACTGAGGTTTGTTCTATGTTGTATTTGTGTTCTCCCCCCCACGCCCCCCACCTCGTACTGAGCTTTGGATGTAAAATAATTAGGAATGCAAAGTAGAGGAAGACCAGGAGAAGCATGAAATCTCTGCAAACAGAAGCTGCCGTGTATTGCGCAGCGCTAGCCAAGCCCGACAGTCAACGCAAGATGTAGAGCTGGATCCCAAGACCTTGGAGCTGTAAAATTGGATCCAGTTTGCTCCTATTGCGCTCGCAGGAAGGGCCTGAGTGTTGCATGTCATCATGCCCACATGGGCAGAGGCCAGGCCAGGCCTTTATGTGCAGCATGAAGAAATAACATCCTGGGAAATGAAACAAGGAATAAACAAAGAAAAGTCTTACCTGTATCACTGGTAGTGAATGGTCGTCAAAATGCAAAATAAAGCTAGGCGGCTTGATTTCACCGCAGCCATACACTCCCCTTTGGCTTTTGTGTAAATAAGGGAAAAAAAAATACATCCCCTGCCCTTAAAGAGCACCTTATTCTAAGAATGAGGACAGCTCGGTCATCTGACAGTTTGAGCTGGAAGGTGTCCAACCCAATTGGTGCATCTCCTGTGGAGTATAGCACTGCTACAGTATAGCGTGTTTTGGAAATAGCTCTTGATTAACAATGTTCGGTGGAGTGGAAGCAAAAATAATTAGAAAATATTTTAAAGCTCCCTTTGAATGTAATCCACGGGCAGTGGCTTTTAAATAATCTGTCAACTTCAACAATCTCAGAGATGACTCACGCAAGGATAAGTTCAAGGGTAGCGCTATCACTCCAGCACCTGGTGCTGCTGTTAGCACGAGGAGGTGATTGCTGTGTCTTTAAACAAGCATGTGTTTTTTCCCTAGGAGGTGTAATTTGTCTTTTCAGTTTGTTTTAAATGAGCACAAAGAGGCATTTAGTGTTAGATCCTCAGGCGGTGAAAAAAAAAATAAATAAAAATCATATCTTTGCTGATTTATCTCAGCTATAGATGTGCCCCAGTCCATGGTTCGGGCTTTGCAGAAGCCCTGACCTGACTCTGGTGGTGTTTCTGCACTAACTCAACAGGCCTGGTCCCGAGCGTTGTGTCTGTGTGTGCGTGTGCGTGCGTGCTCACACATGTAGGCATTTATGTACAGACACACACGTGTGCGTATAAACATCTTTTAAGTCTGACGCCATGTTTTGGAGAAACCAAAGGCCTTGTCCCAGAGCAACCACACAGGGTAGTCTAAGCTGGTCTGTGTATGCTGGGGGAAGGAGGGGAAGCCAAGAAAATACCCACACGTTGCAGAGCTCAAGTGAGGGTCCTCAGCCATAAGATTTGGAGATAACTCCAACTTCATCTTTCTGCACCCCAACTCTGCTTCTAAGAGCAACTAATGACTCCTTTATGTAGCTTGGGTATAGAAGGCTCTTGCACAGCTTGAAGTGCTGTGAAGTCTCATACTGTGCATCAAAAGTACGCTTTCCCCTTGCACTTTTATATAGACTGGATAGTTTTGTTTAATCCTGATTTAGTGAGCGCTAACTCTTTCTGCTTTGTTCCCCTTCCAGAAGAAATTCTGTGGGTGCAGCTGTTAACAAACTGGTTGTGAGGGCCTGCGTGATTTGGTGCTGTACACTTGTGCTGTACAGAGGCATTTAAACATGAGCGTGAATGTGCGCGAGGGGAGATGCTCTTGCCATGAAATAGTGTCAGGAGACAGGCTGAGTGCTTTGAGGACAGCTACTAGTGATATTGTGGTCATATCACCAATGCCCAGTATGAGACCTGATCTTGGGAGATGCTGAGCTCCACTAAGTTTGTGCCTAATGTGCGATCTTCGTTTTCACTTAGTTTTATTTATACGTCCTGTTCTATGGTGGCTGCCACATGATAAAGGTTTAGTCTCCTGTGCTGTTCCTGGGTGTTTGAAGTCCTTCAGTGTCCGCTCATATTTTTACTTACCCCCCTGATTAGAGCTTCTCAGAATTGTGTGGACTTGAGTTATCTGCCTAAACCCACCAAATTATAATTAATCCTATGGGCATCCTGGTCTGTTGCGTATGAGATTGTATATAACTTGGTATAGGGGTTGTGTATTGTTTGGTGTATAGCACACAACACTGTGTGGTTATGGAAATGGATTAGTTCGTCTGCCTTTTCTCCTTGCAAGGCTAGCAGTTCTTCCTCCATCTCTAATGCAATAACTTTGGATGGCTACATCTGTTCAAATCCAAAGTTTCAGGGTGTATTTTAAGTCTTAAAAAAAAAAAAAAAAGGTACCTTTTGATTTAGAGTATCTGAAACGGAAGAAAGAGGAATTCATCCAGACTGTCATGTTTTAGTACAGCCATGGTTTCAAGCACCTCAACGTTTACCTGTTTATCAAGCAACTACTTGATGGTACAAGTGCTGTAGGAGGCTGTGATGATTCCGCAGGCAGTTGTTCCTCCTGCTTCCCGCTATAACACGTCCTGATGCTTCTATGGTATCAACGCCTCTGGACATCCTCTTAGAAGAATGTTAGTGTGCTAATGCTGACACATCCAACACTGGTCAAATATTGGTGATATGCAGAAGAGGAGGCTCAGGAGCTGTTGGAGTTAGGATGAGGGGGAAAGCAAGGCATCTCTAGAGGAAGAAGGCAACTGGGGCTGCTAGAAGCAACTCTGGGGGCTACAGAAGTTTGAGAAGGGGCTGAATGAAATGGCTCACAGTCATGAGCGAGGACCCTCTGTAGCATCTAATTACTACTTGGTCAGAGAGGGCTTTGAAAACAGAAATCTGCACTTCAACCGAGCTTTTAGCAACCTGGAGCATAGGATTGCTTTCAAGTATGCTGTAAGTGTAATCAGTTACATGGTTATATATTTGCTTTTTATGCCTTTGCTGCAAGGAAAGGTCGTGAAGGAATTGCCAGCTAGTGATTCTGTAGATGGTCCCAAACATGCCTGAGATGTTCCTGTTATTAGTATCTGGCTCGAAGTGAGGTGGCTTCGCACAGTGACCTATGACTCATGCTCTGCCATGTTTCTGCCTTCAGAGACGAGTATTGGAGGCTGCATCTAAAGGTTTCCGAGAGGACTTAGTCATTGGAGTGCTTGAATGGAGCCCTGCTGACAGTTGTTCTGCTTTTTTTCCAAGGCAGAAGACAGGTTATCTTTAGCCAAGCAAGTCTCTGACTTGTTCCCTTCCACCTGTTTCACTTCAGGCGAAAGTAATTAGTAACTTCTGGCTAAGCAGCCCCAGGGGAGCTGGGTTACTGAGAAAACGTCACCTCGGGTTCCCCTCCTTTTCTGGATCCTGCATGTACAAATGCAAAGACTCTGTTAGAAGAAGCACAGGTTTGTGAATGACTTCTCTAGTAATTGAGAGATCGAGATTAACTTCCATGCTCTGATCTCACTCTCAAGAAAACTAGAGACTCATTTTTCACCTTAGCTAGCAATCTTTTGTTTGTCCCGTCCTTCCTCTGTTGCCTATTTAGGCTGTAAGAATTCAAGGCATGGTTTGTCCTCATGATGCGTTTGTGTAACACACTGGCCTGTGGTTTCATGTCCACATCTGTGCCCGATCTGCAGAGGATATTGGTCTGTTATAGCTCCCAGCTGGCTGGCCTGGCTTTCCACCTCAGACTGCAGAGAATCCTGCTTTTATTGCTCTGCTGGTCCCTGTTTCAACCCTGGTACTTGTCACATCTGTACAGAGCAGGGCAGAACTGGCCCCGTTGTCTGCGAGAAATGTTATGGCAATAAAAATAATAAGAGGAAAGGGAGAAAGTGAGAATCTGGCCTGTGAGGCTTGACTTTTGCTATAGGTCACTGATGGAAGTGTGTATCATCTGCTCTGCCAAGTGGTATTTTCCCAGCATCCTTTACTACTTTTTTTTCTTCCTCCTGATCAGTATTACACTGCGTTTATAGGAATTCCCTCCCCTTTCCTCCAATGCTTCCAGACATCGGCTCATCCCCGGCCCCTTCTGAGAGGCAGCTCCTTTTATGTTTGCTCTCTCAGCCTTACCATTTCAACAGGGCAGAATGCCGGTGTTGGTTTTCTCGCTGGGAGCGACTCAGAAAGGGGATTTGTGCGTGGCCGGGCGCCAGGGAAGAAAACACACTGTCAACGTACATTAGTGTGGTGCCAAGCCCTCCCTGGGCACAGTAACTTTCCTCTCAAGGCTGCTGCGTGCCAGGAAGGGAAGACGCGCTGAAGAGGGGAGAAGGAGTCCGATGGGAGCCGCTTGTGCTAAAAACTGACCTGGCAAACTTAGATCAACTACGTGCCCTTTTGCTGGCACTCGGAAGGTACTTCTCCAGAAGACAAATAAAGGTCTCCGCTGTTGTCTGGCGATTGTTCACGTCCCACCTGGTAAATGCTGTGCCTGCAGATTTTGTGACAGATACCTTTATTCTCTTGCACGTGTGCACTTGTAGGCTCCTGGAGGTGCTTTAGGTGGAGGATAGGATAAATTACCCAGATGAGAAGCAGCAGCTATTGTGTGCTCGAGTAAGTCAGGCTGTTTCACTTAATCTGGTTCTGTGCTCCCATCACCCAGCTTTCAGGAGTCTGGGGTGGGTGGGAATGTTATGAAGATCATGAAGGTTGGTGTTATACAGAAAAGCGATCTGTGGGGCGAATGACGCATGGCGATTTTGACTAGTGTTAGCAGTGGATTTTTACCCCTCCTGCCTGTAAACGCCACGTTCAGAACACCCTGCTGGGATGTCACCGGTGGTGTGTCAAGTTGTGCAGTTTCTTGCCGGGAGCTGCGTGTTTGAAGGGTGAGGTAGTTCATCTTAGTGCCACCTGTCCCCATGATATGGGTACCTCATCTGACCTGCTGGAGGACCTGTGAGTTCACGTTTGTTATGGGACACATAGCTAAGTTTAACACATGAGTTTTCCTTGAGGTTAATCCATTCCTATTCAGGTCTCGGGTGTTTGGCGCTCATTCAGGGCCAAATTCGGATACTCTTGTGAATACTGGTTAGTGCCTTCTCTTGGTACAATGGCAGGGGCCTGTTCTGCATGTGCAAGCGGTCAGGATGCGGCAGTTGGTGTCTGACACGGCCAAACCTCCCACGTGCGCATAGTACCCAGCAGGGGACATCACTGACAGCCCCAGTTGAACAGTCATCAGGAGAAGAACATGCTCCCGAAATAGAATTAACTTGTATTTCCAAAGGTTGATAGGTATAATTCGTGGCATCTGCAGATGTGAGAGAGACGAGGCCAGGAAAGATAAGATGATATTTTTTCACTGAGTCCTGCTGGGAGAGAGGTGGGGAGAAAAGTGGGGCAGGTCACAAGTGCCTTATGGCTCACAGCAGCAGAAACGAGGGTCTACACTCAGTCTCGGCAGTTTTCTCACCTGTGCCATGGAAATGAAGAATATTGAACCAGCTGATGAACCTCAGCTTGCACATCTTGAAAAAAATGTTCTAATGTTTACCAGCTTCAGGAATGATGAAGCTTAATTATATTTTCAAGGCTCCTAAAAATCCTCAGAAGGGAAACCACCACGTACATTACTAAATACAGAGTACCTTGGTAGGAGTGCGTGTGTGAAATGTTTGGTTCTGCTTAGATTTAAAGCAAACATAATTACAAGTAGCCTGTTGTGTCCAGCAAATAGAGGAGTGGAAAAGGGAGGCAATTTTGGTACCGATGCATCTTCGCGCTGTAGACTCTGAGCTGCTAATACTGCCCGTGAGCTGACTGAGAGCAGGATGGCTTGGCTATAACTACAAAGTCTTCAGGACCCTTCTGCAAAGAGTGAATGGCAGGGATGTGGTTGCCCGCCAGCTTTGTATCTGGCGGCGGGGGGGAGTCCTATGGGTGAGATGTGGGCAGCCCTGCACAAAGCCAGCAGGCTGGTGACAGGAACGGGACGAAGGACAAAAGGAGCCGGCCATATGTAAGCACTCCAGATTCTTATAGATCAAGAAAAGAATAATAATTGCAAATAGCAGATTCTCAGTTGTTTCATGCAGCTGTGAATACTTGTCTCTGAAACCAGACATGAGATGAAAGCGTGTGAGAAACAACGGTTTTCCAAAACTGTTCTCCAACTCATGCAGAGAGGAAATGCACAGTGTGTTTTAGAAGCTGGCTGGAGGAAATGTTCTTAACTTTTTCCTGCCTTTTCCCCTAGTGGCTTCTTTCCTTAACATCCCAGTCTTTAAGAAAAACTCATGTTCTAATGTAACAAAAATATAGTTCCTCTCTATTTTTAGAAATTACACAAATAAGTCTAATAAATGGGGAATGATGGTGGTCAGGGAGCTCAGATTGGCTTTGGGTATCGAGCAGAAATAGATGTGCACTTAACCATCCGAAGATCCCATAAAGTGCATTTATTTCCTTTTTTTTTCTCTTTTCCTGGAACTATTATGATTTCAGGATTTTGGGATCATGTATAAATAAATCTGGCCAGCAGACTTGGCCAGAGGTTTGGAAAGATGATTTCTTGCACTTCTTTTGAAGAACGACTAAAATTAAGCATCAGAAGTTTTATTGATATCTGTAAAATATTATTGGGTGATTTTTCTGTTAAGTTTCGCAAATGCTAAGCTAAGGTCCAGTAGTCATTGGGAAACCAAGTCCCACTCTGAGGAGGAAAAAAAGTAAGCATAAACCAAAAAATCCTTGAGGGATAAACATTTGAACAAGAGCAGCAAGATGATAAAAACGAGGCAAGAGCAATACGTAAGATGGCTTTTGGCAAAGAGTTTCCTAATTGCTGCCTTGTTGGTCTGTCTAAACTCAAGGAGCTCCAATGCTCGAGGCATTTAAAGCCAGGCTGCACAAAGCATTGGAGAGCAGATAAATACTGCACAGGGTTTAGAAGGAGGGTAAAACTGCAGGAACCCCAGTAGAGGTTCCCTCACTTTTAAGCTAGCATCACCCTTGGACCAACTCCTTGGTACAGCTTTTCTCAATCTCAGAAAAGGCTGGGGGCGAGGGGGCTGTTCACCAGCCAGGAGGCCTTTTGTCCTACCTGATGAAGTAAAGGTCCTTTGAGTGCATTAGGCTCTTGAATCCCTCTCAACTTGCGGGATTGTAGATTCTACCTCAACAGGGATACTGGTCTTTAGGAGCTAGTGAAGTGCTCTCTAAATAAAAAGGATCCTGTGTCGGCAGCCATAAACAGAATAGACCAGAAAGTCAAGGAACATACTTCAGTGTTTTCTGTTGGTTGGTACCAGAAGGGCTGGGTTTGCAGCGGGACCTAGACTGCGCTGTGCCAAGCAGATGCACAGACACTGGAAAGCTGGAATCAAGCCCTGGCCCTGAACTGGGAAGCCCAGGGGTGAATTCTGCTTTCCCACATCCTGTAATATGCTCTTGGCCACAAAATTACTGTCTGAAATGGGAACAGAACCAAATTAGTGCTCTGACTGTTGTCCCCCAAGCTGGGGTTTTTGCGGCAGGCCCAAATCAGGATGTCTTCACAGTATCTAGCAGCAAGGTTTTACAGGTGGGATTTTCATGCAAGCACCTGCTATTTTACATTTTAAAAGAGTTTTGGAGGCTCCTTGGTGGATCTGTGGTGTCGGGATTTAAAGCATGTGTGATAGCAGAACCTCCTGTACCTAGAGCAGTTGATAGGCACAAGCAGACACGCTGATGAGCTTCTGAGTTTGGAGCAGGCACTGAGATACAAGCTCAACTGACCCCCCTAGATGAAGAGGAGACTATTTATACATATGCAATGGAAGAGAATAGACTGTACTGCATGTAACAGCTTTACAGAGTGTTTGAGATATAAATATATTCATTCCATTGGGTCCTTCCTCCAAAATGACAGCTCCCTGATGAAAGCTGTGTTCATGTCAGGGTCTATAGATCAAAGTCATACATAGAAAGGTTAGATCAAGGTTGTATTTGGAGAGAAAGTTCCCTATGCGGACACTTTCAGAAAGGCCAAATCAGATAAAGGCTCCCTCTCTTTAGTGTTCAGAAATACCTGGAGAGAGGTATGTTGTATGCGTGCGTTGGATTGGTAGAGAAGGATAGCAACACTAAAAGCAGTGATCTCTTTTCTACAAGTGTGCCTGCTCTGACCTGGCTGAAAGGTCCATTGGTAGAGGAAAGGAGTTGACTTAAGTTTCACCCCATGTTTCCCTATCTCTCTGGCTAGCTGATACATGTTCCTCCAAATGCAGACACGTCCTGAGTGGTGGACCAGCTTCTTTAAAGATGCTCTGATGGTAGGAAAGGACCTTAAGGCAGTTGGTGCTCTTAAAGCAGCCCTTTTTGCAAAGGCAAAAGGCCCATCAAGTGAGGATTAGCTTCCGATTCATTTTTTCTGCCTCTCTGGCGCCAGTATTCACCATAATGTTTGGGGAGGAAACTCGTACAGCGTCCAGTCAGCTCTGTCAAATATCCTCCAAAGGGGCCCTTAGTAATTGCTGGAGAATGCCACTTTCTAGGTTTTTATTTTTTTTAAACCCCAACCCACTTTTCATGTTTTTTGGTTTTTTTTTTTTTTCATGGAACACCTTTCTCAGTAGGCCCTTAGCCTACTCAGTGATGAGAGCGGTCTCAGCAGGTGTGGCCAGCAGTACTCAGTTCTGGCACCCTTGGCTTCAGAGCGACTGCCTTGCTGGGACATTGATTCCCTCTAGAGGGCATTGGTCACACAAATACATGTGCACACACACACACACACACTCACGTATGCACTCACATGCGTGCCCATGTATGCAGACGCCCATGCATGGCCTTCCAGATTCTATAGCAGTCAGTGGAAAGTGGGGAAAAAAAGAAGGGTTTAGTGGCTTGCTTGTATTGAAAGATGCCAAGCAAGCTGAATTTCAGCTGTTAGCAGGTACAGTGCTCATAACGTGTAAGGCCTTGGGACCCTTCGGTACTCCCCCAAAAAGAAATTGCAAACCCAATTAACCACATCAGGGGATGTGGTTCTGCTAGATAGAAGCTAAGCTTTTCAAACACCTGTGGTTTACTCCCGCAGTGTGTGTGCAAAGTGAGTTGGACGTATGTCCTCTACGTGCTCTTGTTTATGTTAAGCAGAGAAAGGAATCCCAGAGTGATAAGCACAGAACTGTTGAGTCCTGCTAGAAATGGATCTCTTCTAAGGATCCCTTCAAAGTATCTTCTCTACTTAGTCATAAGGACATGATGGGTTCTTCATGAACTCTGGTCCTAAATTGATGAAAGTGTTTTGAAGACCTTGATATGTACTTTATCAATATAAATAAAATGGACTAGGTGCACCTTCCTAATGATAGTAGGATCCTTGGCCTCTACTCTTGCTAGAAAGTAGCATCATGATGTATTTATACAACACCAGCATAAACAGTATTTTCCAGAGAACTTTACTACTTGAGCCCAAAAATGTTTTGGAAACAGAAGTTGAAGTGTTCAGAGCCATCCTCTTAATCTGAAACCTGCCATAAGTCACTTCATTTCAGTGCTATCCAAATATCCTGTGGACATAATGCTAATGGGCAGCAACAGCTTGATGCCAGTGTCCCAGTGTTGATGCAAACTGCTAAGTTGACTGACCCAAGTGAGCAGTTCTCCAAGGACTAAGGAGGCTTCAGGCAGGCATGAAGCCTGACTGTAAAGTGACAATGAGGAGAGGGCAGTTCCTCAGTAAATGCAATTTGACCAGTTGGTAACTCTGAGCCTTTCCTTAGAAGTGCTTGTGGTCAGAGCTGAACCCATCAGGAGAAAACAAATGCATGGCCAGGCCACCCCTTGCATAGCTCTTGGGAATTACAGAAACCAAAGGCTCTGGGGCTCCTGCTTTGCCTACCTGCAGTGGATGCTCTCCACCTGGAAGCACCTGGAGCACATCCTTGGTCTGCCAGGGACTGCTGGCTTTGTGGGCTGAGGAAGGCAAAAGCACCAAGGGCTTTGTGTAGAGGTCTTCCTGGATGTCCCTCCTCAGCAGGCTGCTGCTGGCAAGAGCATACTCAGTGCTTCACTTCTGATGAGCACTGCCACCTCCATGTGTGTGAGGATCACGCCAGGTCTCAGCATGCCAACTGCTCTCTGAGAGACAGCGTCGTTGCGGGGGCTGAGCAGGTGGCAGCTCATCTCCCTCCTGAAGGGAGGTGTTCCAAAGGAAATTTGTTCCAACTTGAACTCAACCATTCCCTCTGTGTTACCGTGCATGTCAAATGGGACAACAAAGCCAATGCATGACCTGTTTTTTTATCTTCCAGTCAGTAGCCTTGCCTCACCCATTCCCTCTTTCTTTTACAAAATGTTCATATTTTAAAATTCTCAGTGTTGTTTGGGGTTTTTTTTCCCCCCCTCCTGGAAATGGTATGGTTTGGGGATCCTTGAACTAGGTCTGGTTTTCAGGCAGGCCAGTGCTTGCAGGAGGCAGATTCAGTTTTGCCTAAAACTAGAATGAAGACTAAAATTATAAGTTAATAAGCAACATTTTTATAAGTGCTGTCGTTCATAAAGCAGTCTTCTTGAATTTTCTCCTGTTGTGGCTGAAATAACCCCATGCGTCTGATGAGAAGGAGCAAAGAGGTCTCCCATCTTTTAAGATACCAGAAGAACTGGTTTAGAATTTTAACAAGAAGGAGCAGAATAAATTGCATGCCTCGTCACAGGAAGGACCTCTAATTACTGAAATCTGGAACGTTTTGAAAGCTGCTTAAGGACTGTGATAAACAGCAGTTCTCAAAGCCAAAATGTAACTATACGATGTGATGGAGTGTAGAGTACTGTTGAACGAGAGGGAAATCTAGTTGAGACAGTCACATAAAGGGCTTGATTCAAATCCCGTAAAAGTCAATAGGTATACTTGCTTCACTGAGGACTTCGGTTAAAGTGTGCTTCAGTCAGCCCCGTGTCAGAATATGCCTGAAGTTTCAGATACTCTGACTGAAGATTTCACTTTATTAAACTTCTAGACCCACCTTCCATCTCCATCCAACCAATCAAGCATGGGGGTAGCACAGGAAGTCCTAAACAAGACAGGCTAATGACCAGGAGACCAGCTTTCCTTCTCCAAAGCACACATTTTTTGAGACAGACCCAAGAAATCCTGTAGATGACAATAGAACAACCAGGCTAAAGGTTGTATTTTCTTTCTAAATCAAGCTCTTATTCATAGGATCTAAAGTACCCAAACCTAAGACCCTTTCTAACTTTTTCCAACAGTTATTGCTTGTTTCTGAGTTAGTATCTGTGTGTCTAACTTACGGTTTTGGAGAAGAGGAAGATAATTTTATTTTTGACTGCAGCTAAATACTTGTGGTATAAGTAAAGACTCTGATTGCTCTTGCTTCCCCCATGGGTACATGTCGTTGCCAGCTTTCCCTGTGCTATTGTCTAGTCTGTATAGCTCTGTCACGTCCCCTGTGATTTGTCTTCACCTTGAACTGCGTGGGCCTTTCCTTCATGCCTTCGTGCGTAGGAATCTGTCTCACGCTCTCATTGCCTATTTCTAGACTTTTTCTAGGTTTGCCACAGGGTTAGAATGTGATATTTTGGGCAGGATAAACTATTGCTAAGAATTGAAGCTTCATTATTTAATACAGTGATGAATTGAACTAGACTGCTGGGCAGCAAAGAACGAAGGAGAGAGAGATGCCAGCAGTTGCAGTAGTTCATACCAGCTCTAATTACTGCTATCAGCTTATATCCAGATGGATCAATTTGTTCTCCAGGCCAAATCTATTCTTTGCGTAATCCAAATGAAGGCAACAAAGTTGTGCCTTGGATTACTCTCATGTCTTGATCCAGACTACTCTGCTCTGCAGTTGGCAAGATATCTCTATTTGTCTTGCATGTTTGCCTTGTCTCTCTCAAACCACATTGCTGGATCCTACTTGGTTTTTAACGGAGGAGGGTGGAAAAGGCTTATGTCACCATTGAGGGTGTATGTTATGTACACCTGAGAATCCTGGAGACAAGATTTGGTGGAAAGGGAGTGATGGCTGTTGGAGGAATCATGCTGTCACTTCACATGGGGAGAGCTGGGTGGGCGCGCACCTGCCAGCTACTTGGTATGTGAAAGGAAGGAAGGAATATGAAATTATGTGCTAGTTTGGGGCAGTTGAAGTGTATAATGAGGATTGCTGATGACAGCAATTACATTTTCCTAGCAGATAAGTTAGTTCCAGATTGCTGGCTGAGTGTGCGAAGACAGCGCCTAGTCCGAGTTTCAATTCTCTGAATCTCTCTTGCTTCCTCTCCAAGTTTTCTTCCATCTGCCAAGTATGTATTTTGAAGGAGCGTGTGCAGTCCTGTCCAGAGGAAGAGTAGCTCTGCAACCTGTTGGAGTCCTGCTGGAGTACTAGTAGAGCTAGCAAGGAGACTTCTTTCTCACTTCTGACCTCACAACCCTTCCACTGGGGCTGGCCAGAAAAGCATTTGGCCTCCATTCTCCTGCTAACAATGGCTGTGCTCTGTTAATTCTCTTTTGGGTGACAGCCATTCCCTAAAGAGAACGTTTTCGTGATTAAGGCCAGCCTAATCTAGTCAAAGTTTGCCGCTTTAAAATATGCAGGATGGATCCCTCACATGGTATAAATTGACATGGTGGTATCCAAGTCACACTGTGGATCTGGTCCATCTGTTTTAAGTGGTTGCCCCTTGGGTTTGTCTCCTTGATTTACAAGTGGTCTGTGGATTTTACTCTTGACTTTCAGGAGTTGGAGGGCTTTGATTTCACCATCATCTTACAATAGCAGCAGTTGTTTTTCCATGACTGGGAAAACTTGTTGCTCTGTGAACCTACCAAGTTGACACCCTCCTAGGAGCATCTAACAGCAACAGCTGTAAACATCAGAGTGGGGAAGGAGTCAATCCCTCTGCCAAAAACTCCAGATCATCTTTCCCACACTTTCACTTTTGCTGGATGCAGGGCTTTTCTATGTTTTCAGGACTTCATTTCTAGCTGGCCTTCAGTAGTAGGTATGACCAAAAATAATTGGAGGTCATCCATTATTTCACGGGTCTTTGGAACAAGCCCTTGCTTGAGGACCAGATCCTATTTTGAGAAACCAGGCCAGGCTGTCTGCGGAAAGGGGTACTGGAGAATGGGGAGACACTTGGCTCCAGAGTAGTACCTGGAACCCCTGCTGGAAGAGGGGTTTGGGTGCTGAAGTGCCGGCCTGTGGGGAGCGGAGGAATGATACCCACAGCCTACGTGGTGGGTCTGCCCTCCCTTACCCATCTGGGTGATGCAGTGTAACTCCTGGGGCGTAGGACAGTAACACTGGCCGAGTTCAGATAACTGGAAGAGCATCGTAACGCACTGCCCTGTCCCGCAACAGCACCACACCTTTCTTCAGTGATGAATCTCCATTTCCTTTTGGAAAAGTTTGCCCTTCCAAGCTATTATATTGGCTTTGGGTCTGAATTATCTTTCTGTTTATATCCAACTTTTAGGGGGTGAGAAGGGAAGAGGCAGAGTTAATCACCAAACAAGCACCAACCCCCATCTAGCTGGTTTTTGCTTTTAAGGAAATGAAGTCATATTTATGTGCAGAGGTAATCCAGAAATGTGAGTTCCTGGCAAGACGTTTGTTTACACAAAGCTTAAGGGAGGCGATGTTTGTGTGTGCCCAAAGCTTGAGCAACTACCTTACATTAGAAGGAAGGTGGCAAATGTTTCAGCTCTGATCCTATCGAGACAAAAGCTCATCACCAACAAAACCAATATTTCTTGCCATCCTGATGTGCCTGGGAGCACACAAGGCAGTCTGTGCTCACCCAGCCTTGTTGCTGCAAGCAATACTATGAATTTCTGTCGTGCTGTCCAGCTGAGATGGAAAAGTGATTTAAAAACACCTTTTGAACTCTTTCCCTTCCATTCTGGCTAGTTCCATATGACTGTTTTTGTTTAAAAGAAAAAAAAGAGAAATCAAAACAAAGAGAAAAGTACTATGTAGAAGTTGTACCGGAAGCATGAACAGGCCTGTTGACTTTCTGGCTTAGTCCTGTGTTTTAAAACTATGAGAACATTGTTCCTCTTAACCACTGTTTTCCTTGATGTATGGGAGCAATGAAATAGGAAATATGTTGCAGTGGCTGAACAGCCGTTTACGTCTTTCAGAGACTTTTGGAAACTTATTTCTTAGAAATATTTTGCTCTATTTGGGTTATATTTCTTTTTTTTTATTGGAAAACAATGGGAAAATGGGACCCATGCATGATTATGGGTATTCTTATTGCTTTTTTAGCATTTAATCATCACTGTAACCCTGAAAATTGATGTGTTGTAGCAGCATCTTTCTTGTATTTTCATTAGCTGTACCACTGTTTTATTTGCCTGGTGCTTCACAACTGAAGTTTGTGATGTTCTCCTGGTGTTACCTAGTGTTCTCCTAGTGTTACCATTGTAACTAAATAATTATAATGTAGCATTCAAGACCTAGGGGTTAATTTTTATGAGGTACCACTGACAAAGTAAAATCGCTGATTAACAGTTTTGTTTCACCAGTCCCATCACTCTTAGCGGAATCCCCTATATTTAGTGAAGCTGCTAGAATTAAGAAATTCTTCAAAAGGAGAAGAAATTTATAGTGGGCCTTGCCTTTATCCCTAGATATCACCCTATGGGCTCAAGCAGTAAGTAATCATCTAAGATCTTCACCTGCTCAAGAACAAGCCAAGATTTAGGACTGAGGTGCGGAAAAATGCCGTGACTGAAGATAGTTTCCTCTGAAGACCAGGACTTGGAAGACAAATTACACGGCAGCTCTGAGGCCAAACCATAAACTGTATTCCCTTGCTGACCTCAGCTTCTCAACGTCGGCTCTCAGCATAAACAACTTCAGGAAAAGCAACTTGCCCAATAGGAATCTGTGCGTTTACTAAATCAGCATCTGCCCTTGCACCCATTGCTTCCTTTTTGGTAAATTGAGGAACAAAGCACTCTGAAAAAGACACTTTGCTGGAAGCTGAGTTGCCTGGAAAAGGCACTGGGGGTTCATTCTGGACACTGGAGATGTGTAAACTACTCTGTACTTAATAAATGTGGCAAATTAATTTTCGGCTCTTCCTCATGTCAGGCTAGTTTTCCTAGTTCATCTACCTGACCCCAGATCTGCAGATCCTCTAAAGGCAAAAACTATCATTTAGGAAGTGGGTTTTGCTTCTGTAGAGGAAGTAAGAGTCGATTTCATAACTTCGGTGTTACCCACTGTTTAGCTTGGTGGACACATGAAGACATCTGGAAAACACTAAGGCTGCTTTGCAAAAAATGGCACAAGAATGCTATTGCCAAAATCTGTCGTTCCATCTTCAGAGCTTTTTCCTTATTTCTCCCGCTACCCTCACCCCAAAGGCTGCAAACAATAAACATTTCTATATTTTTGTAAAACGAACAGTATTTAATCGGCTATTATTCAGACCAAAAAATTTCAACTATGTACTGTAGAGCACTTCATGAGAAAAGAATGGTACTGAGAGCGGGGAATGCTCAGCAAAGAGACTTCTTTAGCCCAGCAGAAAGCTTTAATAGTAGGAAAAATGGTTTCTAATCAGAATAGGAAGCAAAAGTTGAAATTTTGAGCCATATAGTAGAAAAATGTTCTGAAGAGGTCTTCAAATAAGAAACGTCAACATGAAATGTCAACATTGCCTAGCAAAATAAAGGTGCCCAATATGTCAAAGTAACAGTTTTCATTTTGAATTGGCATTTTGAAATGAAAAACACTTCCTATTGAGATGTTGGCTTTACTCCAAAGCGCTCTCAATTGGAAAATTTAATAAAAATTGATATTTTCCTTTGGAAAAATATTAGTTCAGCCTGACCTATGTTCTCTGAGGGAACTTGTTTTATTCTGAAAATTTCAACTAGTATTAGGTAGGATATAGTAAACCACCTCTTCATCTTGCTTTTAGTGCTTTTTTTTTTTTTGTCTTCCTACAGCATTCTGGTTTCCTTAGCATTTGAAAATGTTTCCAGAGTTACTGCGGTATGTTATGAAGGAGTTATGTTCAGGTGCTCTTGTGAAAATTTGCTCTTTTTCTTTCATTCTTCATAAACTAAATCAAACTTTATAACTTTATTATAAGCTGAGTGTCCCTGCTTTTCTAATCTTAAAACAAGATGTTATTACTCTTAAAACAAGATGTTATAAAAGCTTTAAAAAGGAAAAAGGGAACAAAATACAAGTAGTGCCTAGTGGAAAAAGTCGAGGGGGGGGGCGGGAAGAGGAAATAGCTGTGAAAACACTTTTTGAACAAATAGCTGTGCTTTAACTTTGTATTGCAAGGTTGCCTGGATACACTGGAAGAACAGGGATCCTTCTATATATATATTAGCTAGTTTAGTGTTTACTGCTGGAACTTGGAATGTAACTGCAGGCACTATTTACAAATGTTTGGGATGAAGTAGTTCCAGAAAACCAAACAAAGAGGGGAGGGAGGGAAATTGTCCCCAAACTCATCGTTGCTGTTTTCCCGAGCATGTTGCTATGTATAACCTAAAATAGTAGGTAGGTAGTAGCTTGTATAAGCTGAGGTGGAGGAAAGGGGAAACTTGTAGGGGCTACTGTAGATCTAGCCTAGATGTGCATGGAAAGGTCCGTGGCAGGTGAACCTGCGTGCAGAGCAGAGGTGGATGAGTGCAGCATCAGGTGAAGGAAGGCAGGAAGGGACTTGTAAAGGAAGACTCCTGGTCTCATGGAAGTACATAGTCCCTGGCCTGCGAGTTGGAAACCTCCTATCTGACCCTGCTTGGCCATTCCCTCTGCCTCAAGAACCAGCGTAGCGCGGTGCCTTGCAGTGATGTGACACGAGAAACGTCTGTTGTGTGTCACCCTCTCTCCTTTTGTGCTCCTTGCAGGGATGGGCTGTCTGTGCCCTGAAGTGTCCTGTCATTGTAAGATTTTAGATGCGTGCGTGTGATGGGTATTTCCATAATCCTCTGTGCTTATGGCTGTGAAAGCTGCTGGAAGAGTTATGTTCCGGATCAGCAAGTGGGAGGTTTGTGACAGTCCTTAGTTCCTGGGAGGTTTATCTTGGTTTCTGGCTCTAGAGAGTGTGAGTGCTCTGCAGCTTTGAAAAAGGATATCCCAATCAATCAGGAATGCAGATTATGAAATGTTTTGAAGGCAGGAAGGAATACCCCACAATTTAGATGTAGGGTACTGTTCTCTTTTCTTGATGGATGCTTTGAATCTTTCAGTTATGTTCTGCTCCATGATTGTATCTAACCGTGGAGGGGTAGGGAGGTATTTCTGAGGTGAGATACTCTTTTTGATCTTGGCATCGCTTTTCTTGGGCTGGGAACTCTTCCACTTAATGTTCTGTTTCATCTGATTTTGTTGCCTGATCTTCCCCCATCTGAAAAGAAACATGTTCTTCCATCTAGCTCTTAAATTCACACTTGATATCACAATTGATAAACCTAAAAAAAAAAAAAAGACCACCACAGAAGCAAACAAAAAAAAACATCAAAACAGGGTCATGTGGAAGCGTCACGATTGGTCTGTGCTGTATGTCACAGCCATGTGTGATTTCACAGTGGACAGAACCGTGCAGCAGATGAATTCCTCGTGCTCCGAAGCCGCAGATCCCTACCACCTCAGCCAGAATGACTCACTGTGAGCTTTTTTCCTGTAGCGGTTGATGATGTGGTGAAAAATTCTAATTCTACCCAGTATGGGGCAATGATGCATCCTCACTGGCTACTTTATTGCAGTTTTTGGTAAATCTCTGGGAAATGCTCTTTCAGTAGCCCCCAGACAAGCCAGACTTTGCAAGACAAACTCAGTCAACGTGTTTCATGATCGTATTTTAATTTTGACAGTCATTTCTAATGTGCTCGGGCATCTCTCATACCTTTCTGCCTTGTAGAGTTAGCAAATGGTGTCGAATGCATTCAGTGCAGAGAGGCAGCCCGCTTGACCTGTCACCGCTTGGCTGTGTTACGCATTTAGGTCTGAACAGTAGTCTCGTAATGAGGCCTACTTGATGCCCGCAGAAATTCAGAGTGAATTTGTGCATGAGCCACAAGTTTTAGTTGGATTTGGGTCCCCTCGTGCTTGCTGAAGAGGAGTTTGCTGTCTGTATGGTTATAAGGACTGCGCATGGCTTAAGGGGCTTCTCGCTGCCAGCCTGTTGGAATTAAATCCTTTAAAGGTCTGTCACGGGCTCTCACGCTGATCCCTAGACCACGCAGCTTCCACTGCTGCCTCCATTTCTCTGCCTGTTTTCTGTGTAAAATGAAAGGCTTCGTTTTTTGGACTGTCAAAAATGTTTTTCATCAATCCTTAGGCTAGACAAATTGGTGGTTAGTGAAAGCCAAATATTTGAGATATTTACCTCTGATAGGGAAGCACGCCCTGTAAAAAGTGACTCTCATCAATGCTTTCTTTGTGAAAGCAGAAAGGTGTTCTTGGGTTTTGTAAGTGTATCTCGCCTACGTACCTTCACCATATCTGTGCCTGCCTCCGCTGCAGGCTGCAGCCTGGCGTGGAGATGCTCAGGATGTCAAGCCACAGTGACGCGGAGTTGGCTGTGGCCTCATTTACCCTGCGCGGCTCTCCGCGAGATAGCTGCAGGCAAGGATCCCGGAGGGCTATCGCAGCTTGCAAACCGGTTGACTCTCTGGTGTACGCTACATCAGTCAGAGATGTGAAGTGGGAACCTCCGCCGGTGGGCAGTGTTCTGTCGGCAGACACCTAGAGGGCAGGTGAAATTACCCTGACAAAAGTGTATTTTTAATGGTGGGCCGTATAATGGTGCAGGGCACGGAAATGTAGGGAGAGGATGGGATGGTTTTAGCAGATCAATACAAAGAGCAGCTTTGATATCACCAGATGGACGTTAGCGGCACTCTGCTCCTGCGGCGCAGCGATATCCTTGTACCAGGGACATGTTTTACATCTGGCATCTTGGCTGAGATTGCTCTGATAATAAAGTGTTTCTTTTTGTTTTCATTTCTATGCGGATATTTGCGTCATGTACTGTCGCATCACTAGAAAAGATGATCAAATTAAAAAAATATATCACAGAAAGCATTACAGGGTGTTTATTCATAGGGACATTGGAAGGCTATAGTTGTTTTTATTCTACAGTAACGCGCTGTTTGGACCAAGGAATTTTAAAAGGCTACAAGCAGGTTAGGGAAATAATCAAGAAAAAGGTGAGCTGGTAGGAAATAGAGCAAATAGGCTCCTCTGTAATGCTTGGGGAATTACTTCAGTTATATTCTTCTCTTCGAATTAATTGTTTGCTCTGATCTGAACAGCTATTTACTCTTCACTGTATCAACTGAAATGTTTGCCTGCCTCAAAGCTCATATCGCCTTGTAAGCAAGTTCACCTAAAGAAAACTTCAGCCTTAGCCAAGTCAGAAGGAAAAAAGAGGGAAGAAACTAAGAGGATGGAAAAGGAATGTGTTTGGGGGAACTCAGGAAAGTGTTCTGTGTGTTAGCCAGTGAATCTTAAACAATATTAACTTCTTAGCAACAATTATTCTGTTTTGTTTAACTAACAAAGGATATTGTAAGCAGATACATGCATCTAGGGCAGATAAGGTTTGCATTGGAAAGTTCTTTTATTGGCCTGGCATTTGATAATTCACTCAAATTTAGCTATGGGACAAGAATTATGCATATTTGCTTCTAACTGAGGCAGAGGTTAGACATAAGTCTCCCAGTAATTTTCCAGTTCCTTGCTAAATTTAAATCTTAATAGAATGGGGCCCAGCCTGTCATCTTTGCGTTTTCATGCCAGTTCCAATGGAGTGGGGAACCAAAGGGTAGAATTTAACCTGTCTCTTTCTCTCAATAGAAAAGTAGCACTTTTGCATCTCTTTTCCGTCCAAGATCTCAAAGCATATGAATATTCCCTTTATGTCAGTGGAAACCTAAGGCACAGAATAATGCAGTTACTATTCAGTCTATGATGCCAAAACAGCAAGCTAGTTCGTTGCACCCCACATAAGGAATTGTAGGAACGCATCCTCTCTGAAGTTCTGCATTTAAGCCCTATAACACGCTATAAAGAAGAATAAACTGGGGGGTGGGGGGGAGTGTTGAATGACTCCTAGCCTGCAGTTACGCAAGAGGCCAGTGGCAAGGCTGCAAACAGACCCTGGGAATCCTGGATCGCACCCCCGTATCAAATTTGCTAGATATGCCTCCCTTGCTTTGAGCAATAGTTTCCCTTGCTAAGGTAACTTCTTTTAAAGTATTTGAATTGTCAGATAAAAGTCAAGTGTGGATCAATTTTTTTATTTTTTATTTTTTTTTTTCGGTTTATCTCAGCTGGCTGAGGGGTTCCTTAGTTCTGCTGCTCTGGACCGTCCCCACTGTCACAGCTGTCCCACTTCGCTCCTAGTCACAAGAGACTGGATTTCGCAGGGTGGGAGGCTAAACTTCTCTTGCCACTTTCCCTCAGTCTCATAGTTCAGGCAGGAAAATAGGATGCATCTGGCCAGGTTCTTGTTGCCAATGAAAGCCTTTTCTATCAAAAAGGAAGAAAAAAAAGCCATTTTTTCTGGGCTCATCAGCTTAAATAAGGAGTGGAATTCATTCCTTAGTAATCAGGGAAATTAAATAAAGCTGAGGAGACAGAACACAAGGGTGTAAATTTAGTTATTTAAGTGCTTTATTGAATTCCTGGATTAGAGACATAAGGAGGACATGCCTTTCATGGGAAAATGCCTTCTAGCCTGTCAGCCTTGGTGGTGAGAATTCTCTAAATGGACAATTTCGTTGGTGTCTGTGTGAATGTGAATGCCACACACCCAAATTTTACTGAGTCACACCTGGACCAACCCCAAAATTTCCAAAGCTGAGCTGAAATGGCCAGCCTTTTTCTTAACTTCTCATCCCGGCCTTTTAAAACTGCAATCCTCCCATAATCCCAGCACAAATTTCCATGGGATTCTAGGTCCCCGGTTGTTTGACAGGGTTGGGTCATGCTTGAACCTTCAAATGATATGGGTGGTGTTTTCTGCTGGCACCGAAGCCAGCTGGACTGGAAAGTGTTAGATGTATTTGCTGAACTACGTCAGTTCCTGTATCACTAATAAAGCACACAGGCAGGCTCAGGACGTTCTCGCTGTTTGCTTGCATACGTATAAACGGTTTATATTAACCTATCTCACAAGGGTTTTGTGAGGATTAGTTAATATTTGCAAAGCACTCATGGGCATGCAGCATATTAAGTATCGTGAACCAGTTCCTTCCTATTTAACTCGCGTGACCTGATAAAGGATGCTGGTTTTCCTCTCTAATCTACATCTCATAACACAGCAACCTTCTCCTGTTTGGCTTCTCCTATCTTCAGCTGTTGGACAGGAACAGCAAAGCCTGAACTCCACTTGTCACACTGATTTGCCCTTTTAGAAGAGGGGGGAAGGGGAAGCCTGTGCAGAAGAAAGCGTGCGATGCTGTTTAAGCCTTGAAATGAGCAGAAAGCTGCCCTACAAAAGAAAACGAATACCAGCCTTTCAAAAAGGTGGATTTCTGAGCATAAATGTAAGCTTGGAGTGGCTTCTCTAGCCTCTGCTTAGTGTTCAGTTAGTGCCTTCTGCTTCAGGGTCGAAGGGCTCATTTGGAAGCTTGGTAGTTTTTCCAGATGTATCAATTGATCTGCTATTATAATTCCCCATAAATCTGTTTGATTTCCAGTATCTTGTGAAATACCTGTTTTGATAATCTTATTGAAACTGGGTCATTGAAGATACCTGGCAGGGAAAATGGTTTTCAACAGGCCTTTTTATTTCCTCATATATAGCAGGATGCAGTGTCAAAGGGTGAATTTGCTCCCCAGCTCTCACCACAGTCAACCTCTGCCCTGCCATGCACAGATTTTTTTGGTCTATGCAATTCTTTGCATATAAAGTAAAATGTTTCTTCTAATTAAATTTCTGTTACCTTTCATAAGAAAGGGTCTGGTGTTTGGTGGCTGGGTTTTTTTCCCTTCTCTGGGGTGGGATGAATGCCCTTTTCCTGGGACAGCTGTTGTCAGGCCAGTCTCATGAGGCTTCTGACTCCCACTGGCATGAACTTAGTTCTGCATTGCTCCCTCTGTGCTAACGCTTTCCAGAGCTTCCCAAAATCATTAACCCTGTGAAAAAACCATTGGTGAAGACTCGGGGCAAGTCAGGCACCAGTGAATGCAGAGGACGGTATTCTGGCCTGATGAAACTTCATTCGTTTTTGCCTTCAGAAATTATGTGGGAAGGCTGGAATGGAGCGGGACAACAGTTCTTTGCTCGCGTGAACCTCAGATGGGGAGGGATTTTTGGTGCAGAGGAGCAGTGGCAGATGGTGCAAGCATTTGAGGCGTGTAGGTGCAGAAAAATCATTGCCAGCGGCAGAACTGATGCTGACTTCATCTGGATCAGGGTTTCAGTCTAGTATACCCAGCCACTCCGTACTGTTGACTTTCTGAAAAATGCAAAGAAAATGTTGTCATGACTGGTCCTGGCAACCATGGCCATTCTGGGGCCATATGAGTATTGTCTAGCTCAAAGCACCACCTATGGAAATGATCATGAAGAAGGCACGTAGTAACATCTATAGTTCTCTAGCAAGATTCACCTTCCCTCAATTTATCAGCTGTAATTAGAGGAGGTGTTTACCCCTCTCTCACTATGGAGAGGTAAATGCAAGGGTAAGCAGAGAATCTTGTTAGCAAAGGAAAGAGGGAGCTTTTAAACTGGATTTAGTCATTTTGGGCATAAAGTTAGGTTTTCTAACTGTCTGATATGAGGTATAGAGGGGTCTTTTTTACGAAGAGCAGTGGGAGCAAGCCACCAAGGTCATTTTACAGTTTGTCAGCTGGAGGGGGTATTGCTCACTGGAGTAGCGAAAGACAGGATCGGACAATCCAGAAGGTCCTTCCAGCCCCAAATTCCAAAAACATGTATTGAGTAACAAAGATAAAGGGCAAGAGAACTCTGCTGGGTGGAGGCAGGGTAAATTACAGTTTGTAACTCGACATGTGAGTTACGATAGTTTTGCCAGACCTTGGCTGCTGTAAACTGGCACAGGCTTTGGTGAAGCTGCAGTGGTCTAGTTCAGCTGAGGGTTTGCCCCTTGGTGCTTAAAAAGTTTTATGCACAAAAAAACCTCATAATTTTTTTATTGCCCTTTACACAGAATTGCCCATTCTTGACTTATATTAGCCATCAGTTTTACCTCCCTGCGGAATGCATTTCAGGCCAACAGATTTCTGGACTTCACCATTTTCTGGACAGTAACCCTAGACCCTCCGACCCTCCTTTCCCCCCCCCCCCCCGCCCCGAAGCTTGACTCCATTTATTTTACTTTCTAGCTGAGCTCCCTGAGCTTTTGCAAATTCTTCTTTTCCATGGTAGTTTTCTTAGCAAGCTCTTGCCAGCCTTTCTACTCCTCCCCCATCCATCTGGCTGTGCCACTCACACTTAGTCCTCTATATCTATCCTTATAAATCACTTTTGGATTTCCTCTCACCCTTTGGCTTTTTTGGCTGTATTTCTGGCCCGTAGCATCCTGAGTAAATTGAACATAGAGATGTGTCCAGCCTCTGATCAAGGAAGTTTCTTTAGTCACGTGTTGTTTTCATTAATGCCATATTTTACTCCAAGTTTTGATCAGATTTATTTTCTACAGTCCATATAACATTAACATTTTTGCAGTGATTCTGCTATGAAATTGCCTCTCATGTTGTTCCCCTTTTCCCAAACATTTCTGTTTGCATTCTCATACATCTCACAGGTTTTTCCATTCAGTCCGTAGGTTTATGAACTCCTTTTGAATTGTGTTTTCTCTGCTTTCCCTGGTGTTTGCAGCACCTCGTGATCTAGATTCGATATCTGAATTTAATTAGTATGGTCCCGACTTTCATTCAGATCATTAAATCAGTCCACCAGGAGCAAAGCGAAAGGATGAGCCTGGAGCAATGTATGCCTAGGCAGAGAATCAGACAAATGAGCAGCAATAAGCATTAACAGAGAAATTGTTAATATCGATACACTTCTTTCATAAGGAGAGTGTTGATGTGATCTAAAGCCAGGAGAAATGATACATGAATGTTTAGTCTCAGGTGGCATCTTTTGCAGATAAGTTTGGATTAAGCTGCAATAAATTCATGGCCCTGCCTGTTAAAGCTGTCAGCAAAGGGTGCGAGGAGCCCAGCCAAGATGTAACACAAGAATGGATTAGTGTCTCGCAATCTCCCTGGGATAATGCAAACTCTAATCTAGCTGCGTTCCTGGGATAGAACTAGGACATCTGAATGACAGAATGCAGTTTGGCATCAAAGCATGAGCCTCGATTAAAGATAACCCAGAGGTTCTGGAGCAGCATAAACGAATGCACCAAAACCCCTCTGACTGAGAATGGCAGAAAAGATGGAACCTAGAGGATTCTTAGCTGGGATTTGTCATGTATTTTTGTCTTTTGGGCCCTGGCCAGACCACTGCCAGTGCTAAGAGATCAACGTTTTGATCCAATTCCATGACAATCAATAGATTGCAAGGACATATTTTATATGCTCAGCAAATCAGCAGGTGCTTTTTGGAGATGGATTACTCTGTGCCTCCTAGCCACGTGTGCTTGGCACATGTTCCATTATTTATGTTCTCCCCAGATAGATCAATAGATCTATTGACTTACTGAACAGGCTAATTTTTTTCTCCCCGTCATAATAATCAGAGAGCTGACTGATGGCTGTATTACTTTGTTTTGCTGTGTTATGCTCTTAACTTCTTTAACTTCACCCAAGAGTTAAAACAGTAGCTAATCCAAGCTCATTTGTTTTTCATCTGGAAGTCTGGGCATATATTTTGTGAATGAAGACACGTACCCCGACAGCTGACACTTACTGTAGGCATCGAGAGGCACATGAGGTTATCTCACGAGCACAGCATAAAGACTCAGATGTCACTAGACTATAAAAATCCAAGGCACAGGGGAATGTTGATAGTATGCACATTGTGGCCTTGTCCTTTTGATATAGACGAGAGCGGTAATTGGGAACATGAGGTCGCGTGAGGAAAAACCCCGGTGCTCCAACTTTTGTAGGGACCAGCTTCCTTTACAGCGGTGTCTGCTACACTAAAGTCACTGTTGTCTGGGGAACTCCAAAACTCCATTTTTGCTTATGCTGGTTTTGGCCAAATGCCGATGGTGAGGCAGCAATCCCATGGTCCTGGGTTAGCGAAGGGGGAAAATAGCTTGTTATCTTGTGTGGGGAAGAGGAATGGTGGCCCTTTGAAAGGCCTAGTGCCTTGCTGAGGTAGCCAGTTGGAAGCATTATTCAAGGTAATATCAGAGGTCTGCAGTGCTGATACAAGGAAAAAAAAAATAAATCAGGCTGGTTTGTATGGTTGTCCAGTGGGAATGACGGAGGACTGCTTGCTGTCCTTCTTTGTAGAAGGCTGTAGTTAACAAAGCCATTGTGGCTTGTTGGAGATTCAAGTGAGGCAAGCAAGGGATTTTTTTATTCTGTGGTTGTGTCAAGAGAAGGATTTGGCAGCAGACAGGCATGCTAGAAAACTGTGAAGTGATGGAGACAAAGTTATACTGGGAACATGGAGTGAGTTGAAGGAAACTTTCCTTTAGGCTCACTGAAAAACTAGAAAATAAGTTTGACAGTTACGTCTCTATTTGTTTCTTCTCTAAAATTGATTGCGTTTTTCCTCCAGAGATTCTGCAAAAGATGTAAACATGAGTAGCAGACGCGTCAATTGCAAATTTAGAGAGCAAGCTGTCTACCTTATGATTCTTACTCTAGAATCCGCAGCACAAAGCACCCGTTTGCAGAGAAATTGTAAGGTTTCAGCACATCTTGTTTCCTAACTTACCATTGGAGAAAACTTCCCAGGCTGGGAAGTTGCAGGACAACCGAGGAGTGGAGTAAGAGCTGAGGAGCGAAAGTCTGATGTGTGTAGACAAGATGAAACAAGTCAGAGTCTCTTCACCTGCCTGTTGTTAACTTACACACTTGAGCAAAACTAAACCACCACCGACAGCTAGAGACTTGTGTTCTGTGTCACTCCTTTTTGTCCTCCCTAGATTTTAGAGAGGCTGCACCTGACCTTTGTATGTGCTGACTCAAGAGGTGCCAAGCAAGCAGTTCAGTAATAAGCTAAGTGGAAATAATTATTTTAATTAGTATAATTGGATTACACCACAGTGTTTTTGGGGACTGCTGTTCTGCTTCAGATGAGTTGTTCAAACTGTCCTGGCTATATGTCACTCCTAAACCAACACGTTATGTAGGGGTTTAGGCAGGGAAAAGGGCATTGGCCAGAAAAATGTTTGATTTATTTCAGATTTGGTATTTAGTAATACAAGGAATGTAGTATGGGTTGCTATAGGTTTTTACTGGGACAGCAAATTGGTTTTTGTAAGCTGTCATCATGTGCACTTTGCATTCTCAGGAAGTCATAAGGTTATAGGTATTATCTTAACCTTTGTTTCTTGCTTGTCGTCAAAAGCTGAAATCCCATCACCATCAACGGTGGACAGAAAAAGCAAAGCCCCCCGTTTTACAGGACCGTACCTTTTAATGGGAACAGGCCTTCAATCAGCTACCCAAAGCACCGAAGGCCCTCAGTCATCATAAATTATAGGGCTAAATAGTGGATATCAGATTGAGATATGCCTGAAAAGTTGGGTATCTTTGGTGGTGAAACAGTTGCATCTCAAAAGGTATTTGACTGCAACTGATTACATCTGCTTTCAATTAGCAGAGGAAATAACTAGCAAATCATCGGTGTTATTTCCTTCCACAACAGTTTTTTTTGAGGCAGCCTTCCATAACCTTACGTACTTGACAGCATATTTTAGCACTAACACTTCGTATGGCTGTTTCTTCTTCTTGGAGGAACTGTGATTCTCACTAAGGAAACCCACTGAATGCAATTAATTCATTTACCATAGAACGGTCCATTACACTTCAACAGATCAGCGTTTGCTACTTGTAGTTAGTGGCTGAGATCAGTCAGCATCACCTGGAAGCAAACTCAATTTCAGAATTTTAGCGTCGGTTTCATTCCTTGCCTTCTGCCTGTGTGTTGTTCAAGTTGAGACTGAATTTGACTTTCATGCACATAGTCCTTTCGTTCCTGTAGATCCTCTAAATGAGATTATAATGCATGACATAGCTAATACCTCCTGCCCTCGGTGAGATCACAGCAGGTTACTCAAACACTACCTGAAAGTGGGATTATGATGGCCAGAGTAAATGTTTGGTGAAGATAAGTAACTGGATGATAAAACTAAATGCCCATTGGTTATCCAAGGAAACTGAGGAGGGAAAACAGGATGGGAGAAATTGTAAGAATGTTTTTTTTTCACATGAACATACAGTATTCTATTAAACGTGCTAAGTTTGGGGGAAGCTAGAGCCTCTCTTTTATTACATCCTTAACAGTCAAGTGAACACGGTTTTAGAAGAGTGGAATGTTTTAAGCAAACACTGCTGACCTAGATTTTCAAAATGGGTGAGCTTGAGGACACTGTCTTCAGTTTATGCCTCGTTAACTTAGCCTGTTCTTCAGAGTTTCCATGGAAACTACCACTTCTTCGGTGACAGACAGAAACTTTTGATGGTTAGAGTAAGAAGAAGGTAGCAGGAGGTACTAGGGCTGAGAATGTGTTACAGAGCCCTAATGGAAGAAGGCAATGAATGAACTTTGAACATAAACAAAGGAGTGATAGTAGAAGACCATAAATGTCAGTGCATTGACAGCTAGGATGATTCAAAGCTACTAAGGGATGTGAAAGTACAAACTTAACAGAGCATGACCTTGTTCTGGTAGTTAATGGAGTTAAGCTGGGCTCAGGATAGAATAACAGAGATCGGTCTGACTTTCTCATTATGGATGAATAAGCAGAGCTCCAACCCAGAATTTCAGATAGGATGGTGCTGAGAGATTATTCAAACAGCACCAATTCTGATGCAGCTTTGTGCGTACGGCACCTATGGTAGGAATGCGCTTCTGCTGTACGGCTGCATTGCACCCAAGGCATGGCATTCCTAGGCTGCTGCACTGTCCCTGACAGTCTGGGATGAATGGTATGAAATTATCCTTAATTAATATAACTACCTGATTGTATTACAGACTGAACTATTCTTCTTGGCTGCTATTTTAAATTAATTGTACTCTGGTATTTTCTCAGGAGTTCAGAAAATGCAGTCAGCAGTCGTGCGTTGATGTTCACTGGGTGTTCAGCTCTTAGACCCTCTTTAAAGAATCACAGTCATGAAACATGATAGAAGCCAAATTTTCCAGTAGTGCTTCCAAGCAGGTACACATGGTTTTTGCAGGCTTAGGCACTTGGCTTATTCGCTGGCATTGGGTTACTAGCGATCTCTAGTGCCCTGTAAGGAAGAGGTGCAACACAAAGTACTTCCCTGGTTCGTCGTGGATATGGGGTGAGGAGCAAAAGTCAGACTTGACAGATCCATTGTCAAGCTGATTGTATCCTTACATTGAATACAAAGCGATTTTTTTTCTTTCTGATAGTGTAAGCCCACCCTATCTTTACAGCTTCAGACTAAAATGTTTCTATTCCGCTTTGAGAAAACTTTATGTTTGGATGCTTCTTACTAATGTGATCTCATAGATTATGAGTCAAAAGTGATATAAAGTGTTTAGATTCTTGTCACAACAAAAGATTTCAGCAGAGCCAGACTGAAAATTATGCAGACAGTTGGGCATTAGTTAGAGAATGGAGAGCTGTAGGTGTGATTCTGGGCTCTACTACTGTCATGGGATTCTGGACAAGTTATCTGATACTTTTCTCAAGCCTGTGTTTTCCAATCTGTGAAGTAATGATATGATGGTATCTATATTTTTATAAGTAGTTCTTTTAAGGTCTAGGAGTTGAAAGGTCTGCATACGTACTGGGGGGATCTGTAACTATTACTGGCCAAACAACAGGGCTAACTGCAAGTCAGTTAGTGGTACTGTTGTTTAGAAGTAAATTAGTCCTACTCTCTTGCTCTCCAGCTCAAGACCTTTTATTGTCTGTACACAGATTCATTGTAAACAGAGCTGAATTGGGCTCCTGAGAGGGGAACAGGGTGTCAGATCTGGTCTTTCTCTGCCTTTTTGCTTGCAGGTTTAAGTTGTGGTCATGTAGTTGGTACACAAGAGATACAGAATGGAGGCGAGTCTGGCACAGCAGCCTGTTGAACGCAAGCATCTGTTCCATGAGGCACAGCTGGCGTGAAGACTCAGTGCTCATCAAGTTGAATTAAAACGCTGGAGTGTAAATCTGGCAAGCCTTAGATCAGTGTCCTAGAGTTTAAAAATAGTGCCAGCCCTCTGCCCTGTCATTGCGCTCTGTTGGGAGCCAGCAAAATACATGATGAGTGATAGAGGCTTTTAATGGGACGCTGGTGAGACTTTGATTGGACTTCTTGGCTAGCGTTATGTAATGGATCATGCCCCGTTCCAGCAAGCCCCACCATCCACCAAAACAAAGACCACAAACCTGGAGATTAGCATGGACCAAGTCAGCTTTGCTCCTTGGGCTTTATTTGTGAGATGCAGTTCATTGCTAGGAACACCCTTGTGAACTCACCACCTGGCTTTCTGCAGAAGTTGGTCATGGGTGACAAGATCAGCTGAGATAAAGCTGAGGAACGCTGCCTGGCTTGTATTTAAAAACAAACAAAAAAAAAAAAGTAAGCATCACAAAGCAGAGAAAGTTTGTGTTATTGCAAATAGTGACGTTGACGCTGTTCTCTCTGCTTTGTATGCGATGGCCTTGCTGTTGTATCTAGTGCAGTGGTGAGCTTACCCCTTAGCTTCTTGGTTTGCTCTGCCTATGCATGCTCTAGGTCCCGGGTGTTGCTACACCTGACTTTGCTACAGGATTAGATCAGAGATCCAGGCTCCTTCCCTCCTCCCTTCCCCCAGGTGAAGAGAGGAGTTTGGAGCTGGATGCCATTTCTGCTCTAGTTCTGTCTGTACCAGACTGTAAGGTCACGGGGAAGGTGGCGGATGCCAGGCTGGATCAATAGCCCGTTTAATCTGTTAACCTGACAGTGGCCAGATGTTGGTGCTTGTATGGGTACATTCACTTAAAAAGCTGTCTAGGGCTTAATGAAAACATACAATGAGGAAACTAGGGCTAGTCTGCCTGAGCCAAAGTGTCCCATGAAGAGGATAAGTGGGGGTGAACTTGCTTTAGGGAGAAGTTTCTTGCAGCCGTGGACAGTTTGATTGGCCTAACACTGCAAGTGTGTTCCCCTTGCTTATTCTTTGATCTAGTGTAGACAGGTCATTTCAGGAGACTCTTGTTTATCTTTGAGCCTTCAAAGGATCATGAAAGTGCAGTACAGAGCGGCACAAAGCGAAAATAACATTACGGGGTATGTAGAACTGCAGAGTTACCTGGATTGCATGGAAAGGCTTCTTTCAGTTCCTATGTTCGTAACTACGTGAGAATGCGTACAGCAATTGGGCTTTTACAAATAACCAGCCTTCAGGATCAAATTCTGCTCTCAATCCCATAACGTTAATTAAAATCTAGTTAGATTGATATGTTAAAAATGCTGCTGAAGCTTCTCAAGTACTGCATCAGTCTGCCTAGATGTAAAAGGAGAGTTTGACACATGAAGGCACAATAAAGGGGACTGCTAGGCCAGGAGTGCTACAAATGGCTGGACTGTAACAGCAATCTCTTGGTGTCCGTGTTGCCATGTGTTTTGCCTATGTTTTGAATCAACCTTTCCATAGAAATCACTGAATCAGGCCTCTCGCCTGAGCGCAGTCTTGTTTTGACCGTGGATCAGCTGGCCTCCTCTGACTGCTGGTCCTTCACCTTCAGCATCCTGCCTCTGATGGCACAAGACAGATGTTTCCAAGGAACATCCCTTCTTCACAGGGATGGGAACTGCTGTTGCTCTGATTTCTTGGAAATTGGGCCTTCACGTGCACAAGGATTGTGAAACAGAGGGTGGAACATGCCATTTTACCAGACCTCCTCCTGTGTCAGCTGTCACATCCATAGGCAGAAGAGATCATGCAACACATGCCCTCTCAAGCCCCCTTGGGTGGGATCTTTCAAGAGCAGGAATTGGTTAGTCCCAGCTTCTCCACTTTGCCAGCAATGCAAATGTCTGTTACCCAAAGGCTATTTAGGAAGAAGCCCGTCATGATAGTAAGTGAGTATCGAAAACAACATCTTATGACCAAATATTATGAAATCAGCAGACTGCAAAAAAAAAAAAATAGCAGAAGTTGCTGGGGCAGATTCCTCCTTTGCTTTCATGTGACTATCTAGTCTACCCTGACCTGCCAAGTTATTTGAAAGGATGTTATTTTCTGAGCTCAGGACATAAATAGTATAGCACCTCTCTGTATTTGCTAGCGTGGGTACAGTAAGGAAAACATATACCAGCAGAAGACTGGTGCTGGTAATGCAATTCACTGTTATGGCTCTTTAGAGGCAGAACTCACCGTAATGATCTTGCCTGAGTTTTGAGAAGATTAAATCTAGGAAACCCTTAGGATCTAGATAGGGGTTTTTATTGTTATTTGTTATGAGAAACAAGTACCTGCTATTAAGAGGAGCTGCCTAACTTCATCGCATCTGGCAAGGAAAGAGAGTACCTGACCTTCTTTGCAAGACACCTGAAGCAGAGATTATCCTTAATTATCCTCAATATTTGTCCTATAAATTGGCCCGTGGCATTACAGCCATGCCCTGACTTGGGGTGCGGGAGGAGTGCCCTGGAGGCACACTTCCCTAGGGTGGCCCTGGGAGGCACTGTGTGCCCGCGCTGCTGAGACGCATCCGCAGGGTCAAAATCCTTCCTTAGCTTCCCCCTCGTTTCCAGAGATTAGTAATCAAGTTGCTGAGCTTTACCACAAATAACCTGTTACCGTCATCTGATGTCTTGCTCCGGGTGCCGCTGCTCCGGTCAAGAGCAGGGCAGAAGCCAACTCTGCCCTTTGCTCTCATGTGCCACGGGGAAAGAGGGACGGCTCCTGCACCCGGGCCCAAGGTCCAAGGGGGGTGCGTGGGGACGGAGGAGTGCTGTATTTCCCCATACTCCCCTGCCTTATGTGGAGAGTACAAGTTACAACTGAGTAATCACAGCCACCCCCAGACAACTCACTCCTTCCATGAAGAAGCTCTTGCAAAGTGTGATTAATTACATGATAAGGAGAGAAAATGGGTCAGAAGTGAGCAATAGCTTTGTGCAGGGGTTAACTGTGTGTGTGCCCTTTGCATGGCCCAGTGCTGCTCATGGTCTCCAGCTGCCACAGACTCACACCCTCCAAGATCCCACTGATATCAGGGTGAGACAAGGCCTTACCTGTCTTTTGAGATCTCTAGGCTTTTCGACTTGGTGTTGTAATTCCCTGGAAGCGCACTGTAACTTGCTTTTCTTTCCGAGGTTGTGGTGGTTTTAGAGTAGAATTGTTTTCATCTGCCACCACCAACCAACCACACTTGGTGCCCAACATGGATGGAAGGTGGGGACAGGCAAAAAGTAGGGAATGGGTGACCACAACGTAATGAGTTGTAATCATCAGGGTGATGTCATCGTATTGGTAGTGAAGATTATGAAGATATGCAGATTTGTTACATTTCTCAGAAAGTATTTCAGTCACTAAAGAGTCTGGTTTGACGCACTTAACTTTGAGGTAGTATCTCACCTGATTGTAGAACTGTCCTGGCTAAACATCTGTCTTCTCATACTGCTATAGATGTTTTGGAAATGTCCTCTCTTAAGCCATCACGAAAGCATCCTCCCTTTCGTGTCTGGAAGTCAGCCCTGTCCTGATTGAGCAGAAAGTCCCATTCTTCAGAGCCAAGGAGGAACAGTTTTATTATAAGTTTACATAACTTGAAATACTAAAGGGCCCTAAAATTGGCAGTGTGGAAAACTTCACGATGTTATAAACCACCCAGGCTTCAGCACAGAGAACAATTTATCCTTGTCATATAACTCTACAGCGCCAGCAAACAATGCACAGCCCTGTCAGCCTTTCATGAACTTTTTGGTCAATGTGATGAGTTTCTTAAGAAATAAAATATCCCATCATCACCCAGGAAGAGGTATTTTAGACCAGCTTTAAGACACAAGCATAATCAGAGTTTACTGAGTTCTCTCTTCAAGGAGAGTTGTATGGTTTCCTTACGGAGCAGTTGCACCTGTCTAAGTTTAACTGAAGTCTATACTGTCTTAAGGTATTCAAGTTGTCCTCTTCAGGCCTAGAAACCAAAATCCAGCTGTCAACTTGCAGTTGAAGTATAAGCTTTCAAGGGCAGAGAGAATTCCTTTGTCTGTATAAAGCAATCACCACGTGCCCTGAAGCATGAGGTTTTCTTACTGGGCTACTCAATTTTTATTAAGATTCAGTGAATTAATTATACCAAAAATTCACTGTTTTCTTTCTAAAGAGTTTATTGAACAATTTCCCCAGAAATTGCTTGTATCTACTGAGCTCACTGGGTAATTTTAATCAAGTCCTCTTGTTTTTACTGAGATCTGCCAATTTTGCAGATCATCTCAGCATGAAAGGTGTCACGAAGTCCACCTCTGCCAGGACAGCTAGGAATTGTCTCAGGCTTTCATGATTGAGAAGAAAGCAGGAAGTATAGGATCTCTTGAGAAAATGAGAAATGCATTTTATGCTTTCAGGTGCTCTGGGACAAACAGAGCTGAGGCTGGGATCAGGGTCCCGTTCTCTTGAGTAGCAACGGCTTACAACGTATATTCTTTAAGTGTCAATGTTATTTAGGGTAAATAAATACTCTACATACTCTGGGAGAGAGATGAAAGCAGAGGCCTGAGAAAGGGAAATTATTCTCTTAGTGCAGGGAAATTGCAAGCGGTCCCAGGACTCTGAGAGACCCTTCCAGGTCACCAGTTCAATCCATCCTAATACAGCACTTTGTTATCATCTCTTCCCACAAAATAATTCTCCCACTTGCATATCACACTGCTGCATGGCCCTCAGAAACCCGCTGATGCCATCACTGTGCACTTGAAAGTAGACGTCCCACGTCAGTGACCGCTGCCTGTGAGAACCCACCTCCTCAATGGCCCCTTGACCAGCTGCCTCGGTGGATGCCAGAGGACAGCTCTTCCTCAGAAGTGCCGGTCTACCCATCCTCGTTCCTTCTGCTTCAAACTAAACTAATGCGAAGAAGAACATGAGGGTCCACGTGAGGAGTCATCCGGGAGCCGGCACCGTGCCATAAGTTCTCATCTGCGTTAGCTAACTCCTAGGACAAACCCCAAGACACAGTCCCTTTCAGATCAGCTTGACGTGCGTGCGCTGGCAAAGCATCATGGATGCTTAGGCAACTGTTATCAGATCTCTGTTTATAAATACAAGATTTTGAATTTGGCTTGAGCGCTTAAACTCACTAGCAGGCAGGCTTCCCCCCCCCCCCAACAAAAGCACAATAACAACCACCACGAACAATCACTGTTTCACCTCTCCCACATTAGCTATTAATAATGTTAATTTACTTCCTTTGAGAGATACCATATGTTCCCCTTCCTGATCCCTCTACAGGCATAAGAAAAAACTAAGGAAATTAGAGAGACTCCATAACACTGATGGCAACATCCAATGTCTTATCAGGCTTCCTGTTGTTGGGAGTATTGTTTTCCTTTAAAGATTAATATTTACAATGGTTACTTAGTTATCTTAGTTCATTTGGTGACCATTAAAGATTCCAGCCCTGAATGCGATGAATGAACCTCCTTTTATTTGTCCTTGATGACTTATTTGTCTTGTGCCTCGTCTGGCTGAAAATCAAGGAAAATAATTATTGGGTTGGGCTTTTACTGCCATTTCATATGAGGGCTCAAAGTGCATGTTTCTGTTTGTTTTAGAACGGGAGCCCTTACCCACTGTTTCTGCCGATGTATGCATATTTAAGAATATATGTTTTGTGATTAGAAGCAAAGTTAAAATAGGTATTTTTCTCTATTTTCCTTAAGCCGCGTGCCTGGTTTTAGTACTCCTTTGGGGGGGAAAATGAGGATGTTTCACATTTTATCCACAAGTGCAGCAGCAGCCGCCATTACAGGCTCACCAAAGCGGTCTCTGATGGGACAGAAAAGGCAGTGTGTGTGTGCCTGGCTGCTGTGCAGGGGCTAAAGAAGGTAATGGTCCAGCCCAGGGTCTGTCCGCAGCTCTCCCCTGTGCATCAGCTGAAGTTCAGAGGGGTTTCTCAGCAAGAGCAAAAGACACGGTCGTTTTTTCTCTTGTATTTTTCAATAAAAGTCCAAAGGCACAGCAGGTAGCAGTGACTCAGCGCGACACAGATGGGGGTCTCAATCCAGCCGCCTGCTTCCAGAGCTACACAGGCATTTCTAGGCCTCTTCTAGGCACACGGGATTCTGAAGTCACCTTGAGCTGACTTCGTCCCTGCTAAAGAGAGGACAAAAACGTTGTTGTACTCACAGGGGTATTAGACCCAGCCCTGGAGAACACCACTAGAGACAAACACGGCCCATATTACAAATCATTGCATTCTAAATTTGTGCCAGGTGCAGCATTACAGCGGAGATGAACGTGGGGGTGTGAGCGGTTTCCAATGCATCCTGTTTTTCTTCTCAGCCGGGATCAAAGATGCACCTTGACTTCCCTGGAAGTGGAAGCTCCTATCATCTTACAGTCTGCTGCCCTTAAAATGGATTCATTTCCATCTCTGACCACGGAGCCCCCACAAGTGCACTTCTAATTGTAACCCCCGCGCTGACCACCTCCCCATGTATCTTTTGTAGCCCAGCCTACTGGTATTTTGTCAAGGAAAGTCCTCTGGACCACAAAGGCCAGCATTAGTGAGGTCCGTCGCAGCCTGGAGGAGCAGAGGACTTGGTGTGGAGCGATGTGACAATCATTTTGCAGCGTGTCTGCACGCTCTGTGTGAACCGCCAGGCCCTCGTGAGCAAGCCCATTCTCAGACGCAGTCGGCTCCTACAGAAGGGATAATTTATAATCGTGACACTTCCAAGGTTTCTCTCCCTTTTTCTCCCTCGTACCCCTCCCAGTGCTTGCCCTCCTCCCAGCTGGTGACTATGGGACAGACCATCCCAGCTTTTGCAGGGGGAGGCTGGTTTTCTGGTTCCTTTGCAGGCTGCTGTCTCATCCTGAAACTGCATATTTGATATGCTTTCATAATGAACTCATTCGCACCGTGACAGATGTTTCTGATACGATAAGAAACATGGCCCAGGGGCCAGTGGCGCTGTAGAGCCACTCATGTGCCTCACCTGAATTGCAAATGAGATATTGCTTTCTTATCTGTTAAAAAACATGAGCAACTGCACGTATAAATAATATGCTACCAACTGCCAGCTGTTTGTGCCAATGACATTCGTCTTAAAAGAACAGCTCCCCCCATCATCTGTTCTTTTCCCTCTTGCAGAAAATCTGGAGCTCTTTTGCGAGTGCAGCAGAAGAATTTTTTTTTTCTCTTTAAGCTGCAGACAGAGCAGTTACTTCAAAATAATTATGTATGAGCAAAACCAGTTTCCATATTTATGGCACAGGTAGTACCTGATATTTTTTTTTTTTTTTGTACTTCCTTGTTCTTTTTCTGCATATCTCTCTGGACACGAAAGCGTCAGCGCTGCTTTCTGTGTCTTGGCGAATCCTTTTCACAGACCTCGCTGTCTCTCGTGGTTTCAGGGTTTCAGTTCTGAATGGTATGGAAGAAAGTTACTTAGTGTTTAAAAATAATTTTTTCTTTTTTTGAAAATGTAAAAGAGAACAGTAAATCACTTTTCCCGTAAGGTTTGTAAAAGCTTGAGGTTTAGAGGTCTTGAAGTTAGGGTTAAGGTAAAACCCGCTCTAGAATCCCAGGCACAGAAGCAAGCGTCCTGCTCACTTGGTAACCTTTACTATTAAGTCTTGCAATCAACAGAACTTAAAAATACAACCAGGTGAAGTTGTTCTGGTAATGGATCTGCTGGATATTTTATTAGGGTAAATCTGAGAAACACTTTTCAGCGTTTTGCCAGCTCCAGGCGGAGATGTATTTCTGTTACAGATGACCTTCTGGGGGAACTTGACTGCGGGGCCGTGATTCATTGGCAGCCTGCTGGTGACAGCCTTGTTTCTATTGTTCTAAAACTCTGGTTTCACATTTCTCCTGTTAGATAAGCTGCAACCATTAACTACACAGTGAGCTACAAATAAAGTGTGATGTAATAATTAAGCTTATTATCTGATTGGCAGCATGGGGCCACTCTTCCAGGTTAAGGGTTTGAGCAGATTTTTTTTTTTTTTTTTTTAACAAAACTTTGCCTTTTATTACGTTTCTGAAAGCATTGTCCTCCCAAAAGATAAAATATGCTTTTAGAAGCTGCAGTGTGTATATATAGTGTGAGCTATAAATAGTCTGGAGCTAGTTCTGCACAGTACCAGTGTGCAGAGATATTAAGGACAGATTCTGATCTTTATGGCTAGACTGGGGCTACTGAGAAACACCCGTTTAAAGCGGTGGCTTTCAAATTGTGATGCAGTATGTTCAGATTCACACCGAGATGAGAGTCTGGCTGGGGACTTTAAATGTGTTTTGAGGAATAAAGGAGTCTGGCGGCCTCAGCTTAAACTTAGTTTTAGTTGGAGATTACATATCAATTTCTGGAACTATTATTTGGGACTAATACCGAGGCAAATGAATCCACTCTTAAATGAGGAATGGCTTGATTACCATGCTAGCTGAAAAATAGGTCTATATACTCCCACAGCTCAGCTGCTGTAAATGGATGTACATAAGGATTTAGAAACGGTTGCTATTCAGCTCCTTCTGAGGGGAAGATGACTTTCAGCAATTGAGTGATTTATGATAATGTTGATATTCACGCAGGCTATTCAGCTGCCAGGATAAAGACCACAATGGCTGATCAGTCTCTTTTTCTTCAGGCGTAAGCTGGTTACAGGCTGACATTGGAAACAAGTTCTCTGGCTGGAGCGTTATCTTCTCTGCTACAATGGGGTGGGGGCTGTGGGGAGGGGGAGAAGAAGAAAAGTACCTGTTTATAATGGGTTATCGACCGCGTGTTATCTCTTCTGCTGTAAAATCTTAACGGGACAAAGCACACTAGTATTACTAAGGGCATACGAGGCAGGGTCAATGCCAGGGTATTAACCTTACTTAGCAAATTTGTGATAAATAAAATAGATCTCTTGTTTCCGCAAGGAATTTTACAGCGGCTTCTGATTATGCCTTAGAACTCGCGGCCCTCTGTTGCATCCTCTCGCGTTTGGACAGCAAGGAAATGGGCTGTTTGCACCATTTCCCTGTGCCCTGTAACTTCAGTACAGTTTTGAGGCCTAATTCTGGGTGCCTAAATCCTCTTTTAAGTCCATCAGGTACACCTAAGAGAATGAGTCAGGCCACCTACGCAGTGATGCCTGAGGTGGAGGAGATGAAGGCTGCCAGGCCTCGGTGGTACACAGCAGATGGCCGTGTGGTCAGCCCTGCCAAAGCATTTTGGGGTTTAGTTCTGTGGCGACTTGCTGTGCAGGACTGCAGGATTCCGCGGAACCACTTTCGTTCATGCTAGTGAGTGCCTGCTGCCTTCTGGAGTATTTGCTTGAGGCCTGTGGCGGTGTCGGACATAACCAAAGGCATGTAGCTTCCTTCCGGGGATGATTTCTCCTGCAAGATTTGCACTTCCAGGCATCAGACTTTCCAGTCGCCTTTACCAGCCAGTTTATTTCACTAACTTCTCAGTCACTCTTGGGGCAGGACCTGACTCCTACTTGCACTTAGTCTCTCATATGCTGTCCATATGTTGTAGACAAGGGACAGGAGAGGCAAGAACAACCCACCCTGTGTACTCCTTCCAGCTCGTGAAACACTGCACGGGGACGCTGCAAATGGGCCATATTGAAAGACACCACAGTGGGGCCCATCGTGAGCGCGGGGAAACAGACCGCATCTCAGAGCTCCCTTCGAGGTGCTGTAGTTCATGCCAGAGAAAAGGAAGGGGACCTCCAAGGATCCCAAAATCACTTTGTTCCTCTAAAACTGCCGTGTCCCCCTTTCTATCCTTGCTATGTATACGCAACTGGGAGAGCTGGGAACAGGGAACTGCCTTTCCATAGGTACGTGGATGCTGCCAGACCAGTGACACGTAAATCTGGAAATTAATAGTCTGAGATCTAAAAGCACACCGGTGCAGCTCACTCAGATCCCATCGCTCTGAGCTCCTTTCACACCCACTGGACACAGCCAGACATTAGCCAGAGGAGTCCCCGCTGCTCTTCCCAAACGGTGGCCGAGCCCACCCAGCAGCCTCTGCCACCCTCTCGGGTTTAGCTCTGGCTCTGTCTGTCCACGTCTGTCTGATCAATCTGTGTCCCTTGACCCGTCTCTGTGGCCTCTTCTGCAGAGATGCATTTCTTGATACAAAAGGAGCTGGGCAGATATAATCCCAGCACTCCCTTCCAATTCTGCACCCTCCTCTTGTGGATGTCTTTGGCAATCCACTGACCATTTATTCTGGCTGTTCTGCTTGTTAGCAATAGCCCTGGAGCTCAAACTTACAGGTGAGCACCTTTCACTCCTTAGTCTTAGCTCTGGTGCTGACTGTGGAAACATCTCCCCCTGTCTTCAGTTTGTTCCAGGCAGAGAAGGGAGTTTCTGTGACAGGCGTAGCTCTGTTATTTATCTAGGCAAGTCTGAGTATTTTCCCAAAGAATTTGTGAAATACTCTCTGAATGATCAATGGCACAAGCATGTGACTCCAAGTCACTGGACAGCAAGCTATTTAAAAAAGCATCCACTAAAAAAGCAAGTCAGAAAGACTATCCAGTGTTAGAAAGCACTTAATTTAGAGAAGTGCCCATCTCGTGAGTGAGTATCATGTCATAAGGCAATGTTGCAATGTTCTTCAAGGGTAGTGCACAGAAATAGGTCCTGCTTTTGTGCATGAGACGTGGATAATGCTACGCTGAATGTAAACATGTTCAGATACCCATGGCCTCTCGTCTCTTTTTTTCTTTTTTTTTTTTTTTTTCCCATCCTGGCTGCTTCACGCCAGTATCCCTGGGCTGTTCTGTTGATTCATATAGTCTCGTGCACTACTAGTTTCAGGTTCCCTGGTTGTCTTTTGGTATTTGTGCCTTTCAGCACCTCCAAAGAAAGTTGTCTCAATTTCATCAGCCTCCAGGTCTGCAGGATCACAGTCACTTCCCAGATGTGGATAAAATGTTTCTGTCTTTGGGACTGAAGATTTGGTGTCTCTGATGCGATCTGCTGTCATCATGTAATACAGTTAAGGCTCTTAAGTTGAGAACTGGTGGAGTAAGACTCGCTGCTCTTGTGCTGATGCCTAGTTGCACTCATTTTCCATGTCTCTCTCTTTGTTTTCTGCTGGGCTGGTTTAGGGAATAATATGCCGATGAAGGGCAAGAAGTAACAAACTATGCCAGATTATTCCTTTTACATCCTTGTTATTTCAAAGAGTTCATCTCCTCCTTTCAAGGACTACATGGATTTTTCAGTTTCACAAATAAGATCTTATTTTGTATAGCTCCTTTCCCATTGACAGGTGGAGGATCACACAAGAGGCCCTGTGAACTTTCTGACAGTCATTCTTACTCAGAATTACAGATTTTTAGTGAATTCCCATGCCTCTCTGCAAGATCCTTTCACCAGCTGTTTTTTCTCCATATATAGTTTATATGGTTAATGGGCACAGATTCACAACTGATAGATGAGTAAAATGAGCAAATATTGACTATCTTTCCTGTAATAAATTGAGCAGAATGGGTCCTTTAGCATCATTTTGTGTACAGCCCTTGGCAGCGGGAGCCTTACCAAGATGTGCCAGCTCAACTCTCATTCCTCTGGGAGGGCTGTCAGAGTGGCCAGCAGAGCTCACTTTAGACTTTCTCTTCATCCCTCGCTTTGCGGCTGCTATGTGATTGCATGCAAGGTTTCTCTCTCTCTCTTTTTTTTTTTTTTTTAAAAAAAAAAGCACTTTCATCTTTTACATATCTTCCCCAAATTATTCTTTTTTTAGGGTAGGCCTTCTGGTACCCCGAAGTCTCAAACGCACATATTGAAGATATCTGCTGGAGTCTTGTCTGTGCTGGCAGTGGCAGGAGAGACCTCTGGATGTTTAGTTACACGCACCACTATGTCTTCGAAAGCTGTGGTGGAGATCCAGCTGAACTCCACTTCCTTATCCTTTGACGTCCACCTTTTCTAAAAAATATTTGCCGGTGTCATATTCTAGTGGATCGCTAAAGCGTTTGACCTTGCTACTAGAAAAAAGTCCTGAATGTATCTTTGACAAGATTGAATCTACCACCTTCCAACACTTCTATGTGCTGTTTGGATTCTTTTGATCAGCAGGAAGAGACCAAACATTAGCTGAATGGTCTTGTAATCCTCAAGAGAAGAACCTCTGTTCCAAGCTGGGGGGAGTCTCTCTCTTAAAAGGCCCCTTTGTATTTTCTTGGATGCTTTACAAATGTTGCACCTGGACATGAGAACTTCATCCAGATATGAAATATGCGCTTCAAAGTGTGCTTCCATACTCTACTGAAACAAGAGCTTGCGCGTTTGATAAATCAAATGGGAGTCTAACCTGATTATACAGATGCTACGTCGCTACAATGGCTATGGTGCAATTAGTTTTTCAGCCATGAACCTTTGATAGTGGGTCTTTTCTTCAAAAGGAGGGTTAATTTCCTATACTGGTCAAAGTCTTCTCAGTTGTCTACCTGCTTTGTTTTACTAAATTCCATCTGGTCTACGCAGAGTTGTGCATTACCAGGATGAATAAGATTATTTTGATTTTGCTATCTCTTTTCCATTTAACAGTGCAGTTTTTCCTTTTTGTAGAACATTACTCATGAAGATGCACGTGTTCTTATCATGAGGTTGGATTAGTGTTGCAGATTTGGGATCTGTCCTCCTCTCTCCGGCAAAAATTTAAATTCCATTCTAGTTGAAGCAAATCCAGTTTATTTTTTTTTTTTAAGGCAAAAATCCAAGCACGACCAGACAACTCCCCACAAACCTGAAATCTCCTGTCCATCTGAACCCCCCGGCTGAAATTGGAGAAGTCTTGGGCAGATTTTTCAGAGTATACTCAACTCTGTAGCAGTAACCACACCAGCTCCTCAAGCCTGATCGCTTTGACATTTCCACCAGTTTTCCATTTCATAATGGCCCAAGAGAAAGGCGGAAGGCAAACCTGACCTTGGTGCACTCTTATAAGCACAGTGTGTCAACAAAAGACAGGAAGAAAGAGAAAACCATCTGCAATTCAGTAGGGATCAGCAGCCCTTCTGAAAGTGCTCTATAGTAGCAAACAAGTGATGGTCTCATGCAAATCATTACAGGCCCAAACAGAAACTTCTCCTTGTTGCTGATGTGCTCTGGCACTCAGCAAGCTTCATTCTAACAAGGCATGACTTCGTTTTCCTCATTTGCTGGCCTGTACTACCAAGCCGTGGGGCTTTGCCCTCATACTTGAGGGAAAGAGAAGCCCTGATGTTGGCTTCAGTGGTTGCCTTTCATGCTGAAACCTTTTCAGCCTAATCTCTTTTATTGGCAGCAACCAAAGTCAGATGTTTAAACCTCATATGGGGACTGAATAATTGCAAAAAGGGGTTGTACCCAACTGCCTTGTGTACTCACGCGTGCCTGAGTGGTGCAAAAGCACAGACCCCAAATGTCTTTCTCCTCTACTGCTCTTCAGTAACTTGATCCCTTCAACTGCACGGATGGTGGTAGGTCCTTTCAGAGATTCATATGAACTGGTTCCCCCTGGACTTGAGACTTATATTCTGTGTTTTCCAAAGGCAGGTATGAAGGCTGGCTGCTCCCAGGTGCTGCCACTACGGCTAAGCTTCCACTTTACATTCCCCAAATTCCAGCCTGGTGTGTCTAGGCAGATATCTCTTGGCTGTTTAAATTGAAAAACAGTAACACCAAAATACACTGAGGTCAAATAGAAAGTTAAACAATTGCTTTAGGCTTAGAGTAAGAGAGCAGCATGTGAGAGACATTCTGTGGGCAGCAAAGCCAAAGGATCTGGCCTTTAATGCAAGAGCCAGAATCACCCCTACAAGGACACGTAGGCTGAGTAAGGATATGATGTGAAAATAAGAGAAAACAGGTAGTTGAAAAGTTCCCAATTATTTTAATTCCAGGGAAACTCCAAAGCAGGACTAGCTGTAGCACATCCAGATTGTGAATGTTCTGAGACTTTAGCCGTTTTTGTAATATTTTCAAGATCCATTCAAAGCACTTTACCATTTTCTTCTTTTCCCCCACACCTTTTTTACCAGTGAGCAAAGATGGCAAAGCGGAGTCAGAAACCTGAATATTAACATTTTCCCTAACCGCACGTTCTCAATGACTGTAAAGAGAAAGGCAAACTGATGTGCAGCAAAGCAGCTGTGAGAGCTCATCCAGTTGCGTGCGTGTGTGAGGCAGTGAGGATGCACGGTGTGGTAGATGAAACCACGTCACTGTAAAAGGAGCGATTTGGGGACAGTAACTGAATGATCGTGACATGCAAGTAGAGAAAACAATGATGTTTCCAGACTCCGCAGAGAAGCAAAATCCCCGCTTCATCCAGGCACAGCTGAACTTTGCAGCCAAGTGCTTAATGCCATACCAGGGCAGTTGGGATGTAATTGCCTCTAACCAGAACAGTCAAAAGTTACAGAGTTCACTATCTGCTGGCTGAGTGACACCCAGAAATTCTTTCCAGACTTACAAACAAGCAAAGAGACAAGTTTGAACCTGAACTTCAGGGTAATCACGCCGCTCAGGAGCGTAAACAAACATGGCACCGACTGGAAAATTATTCTTGAGGCGTCACTTTTGACTGATCCAGCCGAGAAGTTTCCAAAGTTAGGGTCGCGACCCTGAGGAGCGCTGATGGAAGAGAGGTCACGAGCCCGGAAATGAGGTTGCAAGCTGACAAGCTTGGGAACTGCTGATGTAGGCAGATGAATGGTCACGTCAAGGGGGTCCCCTTGGAATACCCTTTTTCCCCTCTCCTGCCTCGGAAACAGTAACTCGAGCAAGTTTTAAAGCTGACAAGCCTAATGTGTTTATAGCACGCTGCTGTATTTTTAAAAGCAGATCTCTGGAAACGAGCCCGAGATGATTAGGGAGATGGGAGCAAGGAAAGCTCTGGAGGGAGGGATGTGGGACAAGGAGAAGGGGAGGAGAGGCAGGTCTGTGGGAAACAGGATCTGCTAACCAAAAATAAGATTCAACAGTGTCGATGGGAAGAGACGGAGGCTTTTTAAGGTTGTAGTGATATTTTTGAGTCTTAACTTGGAAGGTCAAATTCTTCTCCCGAGAGGTTTGAGGAACATGCTTGCACTTCTCTTCTGTGAGAAGCCCCTGCCGCTGAGCTGGATACCTTGGTGTGGAAGCTAACCTAGGTGTTGGTGGAATTCATGTGTGGCCAGAGTAATGTCTATACAGCTACGGTGTGCACAGAAATAAGGTAGTTGTCTTTGAGTAAGTCTCCAAATGGCCTCCTTTAGTGTCCTTGTGTTTCAAAAGCTACTAAAGCTAGGCCCTGAATTTACATGTGTTAAGAGTAAACCACTGTTGTTTGGAACTTTGGTGGCTTACTCATACTATGAAAAAAAGTGGAAAATACAAGCAGACCAGAAAATTAGTGTAACTTATGATACTAATTTTGTATATTGTCATTAAGAAAAACATTTTAAATTTTAGGAATGTTTGGTAAAGATCTCTAAATGTTGAATATTGGAGGTTTTTCGTGTCAGCAGTAATAAGGGTTTATTACTGGTGTAAATGTTCAGCCCAGACCAGGGACTTGCAGTGCCTTAGTTGCTGATGGGAGCCTTATTTCTTGGAAATCCCCACAGAACCACCTTGTAAGCATCAGATTGCTGTGTCACCTCCTGTGTCTGGGACTCTACAGTATGAGTCTTTACGCAGCCAAGCCTCTGAGGTTTGGAAATCTGCTGAACTCTCCTCTGGAAACCACAGGAAATAAACAGTGCTGGTAATTCAGGTGGGCTTTTATACTACCAAACTAGCGTCGGTACAAGAGGAGTATCAGCACCACGAAATGGATATCTTGAAAAATCCCAGGGTGTGGAAGAGACAAGCAATAGATTTTGGGCAATTAGGAGGGAGTACAACAATAGCACAGGTGCAAGTCAGGAGTGGAAAATGGGCCTGGAGGTTGATAAGCCAACACGGACCATCACAGAAAAGCAAACATTAGATCTGTGTGGTGCAATATCTAATGGTGTCTATGTGCTAAGTACAATGCAGAGGTAAAGTCAACACTATTGTATGGTATTTATTTAAAAGTTTTGTGTTAGGGGGTATTCACAGACAGGGAGCTTTTTGCAGCCAGTGGGCTTCCTGGGTGTTGTGTTTCAGGCTCAAAGATGGAGGGACTGGTCCTCCTCCAGCGCTGAGCTAGGTGCCACGACCCAGTGCTGGCCACAGGGCAAGGAAGAACCAAGTTGCCTGTTTGCCCCAGTTACTGTTACAGGGACTAAAATATTGTCCCAGAGCCACAGATGGTAGAGAGGGAGGAAGTCAGGAGACAGTGTTGTGAGCGAGACCCTGAGAGCAAGGAGAGGGTGGGGTGTCTTGAGTCTTAAACCCACCGGTGAGGCAAACCTAGAGACTTCTGAGCAAGGAAACTGTCTGCTGCTGCTTGTTTCTAGACAGATAAAGACTCTGTGAACTTTTTTAATGACTAAATTAACCTATGCCAAGCCTGTACAGTTTCAAATAGCAGCTAATTGGTCAAGCAAGTAACACCTAATCTTCAGACCTCTGTGGCAAGGGCCCTGGGAGCTTTGCTTTTGAAGGTATCTAATTTTGTAGGATGGTCCAGACTGAATTTGTAGGTAAGACTCAGTTAAAGCTTTTACGTGCATACTTCTTAAGTGCAAGCCATAGAGATTGTTTCCAGACGTGCTTCAGACACGATCAGATTGGTGCAGAACCAGCCCATATCTCCAGTTCTGTTGATCCAGCATGGACCAGCCTCCACAAGTTTCTTTTCAGGGTTAAACCAAGCGTTTGGTTTGTTTGAGAAATTTGAGGTTTTATTTTCATAATTACCTTTAGTTTTGAAGCTGCCCTTGAGGCTATTTGGAATCCATTGAAACACACTGAACTCTAAATCAGAGGTTTCTGTATTTCGTGTCAAATGCACAGAAATTAAGTACGAGGTTTCTGCTCCAATCGTGTGGAAGTTTGTTTTCACTTCCAAAGCATATTGTGTTTTCTTGTAAGAAACTGATAACTTCTGTTAATGCTGAGCTCAGAATATATGGATTCAGGCAGGCTGGTTTTTCACCTCAAAGCATGTGACTTTAGTTTCCCAAACGCTTCCCCAAATACCTTTTTCCAGTCTGCAAAATAACCCATGGGAAAAAAGTACAGATCTCATCGTGAAGCTTGAAATTGTCATAGTTTTCACATGCAAGTCGTGACTATGCAAGGTGAAGAAAAGGGCTAGGGGCATCTTACAGGATGTTCATGGCCAGCTTGTGTCATGGCTCAGGCGATTGGTGCCTTTAGCCCAGCAATAATCCGGCCCTGTAGCTGACCATCTCTTTAGGTACACTTAATCTCCAATTTACTTCTGTTAGTAAATTTGTTTGGTTTCTTCTTTGATGCTATCTATAAACATCTCAAGGTAGATGGCATCCTCCTTGCAGGGAAATTTTTCTAGAGGACTGGCAGGAATTTTTGATTCTCACATGCAGTCTGACTACTCCTATTCTTAATTCTTCCTGTTACTGCTGATTGTAGAGCTCGTCTCTGTGATGGCACCCTTAAAATAAACTGTTATCAGGTTCACACGTTGGTTGACGATACGTAATGTAAGGGCTCGTTCCCGTCCTCCTAATGGAGCTCCTAGATACCAAAGGGAACTTTTCCTGGACAAAAACCACCCCTGTTTTTGGCCTATCCAAAACGTGTAAGTCTTCAGAATAAGTCTTTGACCCAGAATGTAATGCTCCCAGTTGAAAGCCAGGCATGATAAAAATGCCAGGTAAAAAGCATGAAAAGAAAAGAAAGGGGGGGTTCTTTTTGCTACAGGCTTCTATGGAGCGTAGCTGTAGAAACAGATCAGTTCACTTAATGAAGTGCCTTTGGATTATAAGTTTTCTGTTTGTAGGCAGCAGACTTTTTTTGTATTTCAGTATTAACAGGGCTTCTCCTAAGGAGCTGTGACCTTTAATCTCATTATGTATGGATTTGTGTATGTGAATGTGACATACGAATTTGTTACCAAGATACTATTTGAAGCAAACATCCTAGGGCCTTCCAAGTTGGCAAGTTGATGCTGATTTCTGAGTCATCTCAGCCCAAAATATTATTTTTATATTTTTACAGCCTTTTGGACTGTAGAGGGAACATCAGCCATCTTATCTGACTGATGCTATCAGGTGCTTTCCATCAGTTTCCTAATGTATATCCTAGAGACAGCCAGACACGCACATAAGTCTGGATACGAATGGCACTGAAATGAAATGGGATTCGTTTTAGTTTATCGGAAAGGCGGAGCAGCTCAGCTAACTACAGCAACTGATCAGTAGCAGGATAAGGCCTTGACAAGTTCTTTCAAGCTTGATGTACTACGTGTCAACTCATTTGTTCCTTTCCTCACCTCCCTTCTCCTTTCGTCTTCCCTGTATATTGCCATCTTTTTCTTTGTTTATACAAACACATACTGCTACATAGAGATTTTTCTGCTGCGGATGGTCCAGTGGTGGAACGGGGCAGACTGATGGCAGATCCAGGCATGGGCAGTATTCCCAACACAGAGACCATCTGTGAAATGCTCTGGGTGGGGTCTACCATGTGGCGTGGTTTCTGTTGCTTTGTTATTCCTTTGTTTCTGTTTTTATATAATAGTGACTACTAATTAATAACCTGTTAGCTAGTTCTGAGAGTTATCCTGGAACACGGCCCTTGATAATGGAGGATTGATAAACGGCAGGGGAGTCACTTCCAGTCCTGTGCTCCTTCAAAGAATCCTTTAACAAAGGATTTAACAAAGCACAATATTTCGTGGTGCTGCATAATATCTATTTCTGAATTCCAGCTGCGGCTTTCTTTTTTTGTCTTGCTGGAGTTGCTGAGATGGTCTCATTTGACGGGGGAGCATGTTCAAAGAAGAAATACTAAAACGCGTTGAACAAAAATACATTTAAAGTATTTCCACCCAATCTGCAACGTGATTTCTCAAGATCTTGCAGGGCGTGTGTAGCGTAGCCAGCTGTGATATTAATGGCACTTTACTGAAAAAGCACCAGAGCCCTGTAGCTCATATAATAAATGAATTGTAGATACCACTCGCAGCACAAATAATGAGCAGGATTTATACTGCGCTCTCCTCATAAAGAATGAGTCAGTTCTCTCACACTCTGAGCATGCGGAAATTCTCAGACAAAATGCAGCTGAGTGCGGTTAATTATTATCATTTCATTTAGGTATTTTTTTGTTGTTGTTGTTGTTGATGACAATGTCACCAGAAATAATGAAATTCATAAAATTTCATACCTTTGTGCCGACACGTCCGAGCTTTGTAAAAGAAGGTTATGGCTGAATATTGCAGTTTTAAGAAGATTAGCGTAAGTTGAGGAAATTATTTTCATGAACATAATTTTTTTGTAGAGCAAAAGTTTACTGAGAAGTATCTCACTTTTAGTTTCCAGCAATCAGAAAGTGAAATTCCTACATGTGTTTACAAGCAGGGGAAGCTAAACTTCAGGAAGTCACATGATTTCCAGTAACACCCCATCTATAGATATTTAGATGTTGAAAGCAAAGAAAAAAACTTGCCGTTATAAGTCTCCTGAAGCTGACGTATTATCTCTGCGTAGCCGCGCTCCCACGTGTATGGCATAAGGCTCCTTCCCGCTTGGTTCCAAGAATTTATATCACCAGATATTTCAGAGAAGTCGCAGTCCTGGCCAGAATGTGTGGTAGCTGATACAGGGGGGACTTTTCTTTGGAAGCTCGCAGCGACTGTATCCAGTAGAAAGATAAGTACAACCCCTTGTGTACCTGACTGTTAATAGCTAAGTAAATAAGCAAATCTCAGGTAAATAACGGTGTAACAGAGGAAACAACTTTATCAAAGGCGGAAAAGTAGAATCTAGGAAAGGAAGGCTCTGCTGTTAACTAATAACTCTTAGACGTGCATTTTCTACCAACTCTTCACCTCCTATTATTCCCAAATGACTACAAGCCTTGCTTCTTCCATCTCCCATGGAGGATGGTATAGCTAAGAATAGATGTTCTGAAATAATGTGATATATCTTTATGTTGCTGGATAAATAATGCAAAAATATGCTTTTGTTGTTAATCTTGCTTGTATGGGCGGAGGTCCTTGTTCAGTTCCAATGAAACAGGTTAATTCCTTAGGTCTGAGTTGTTCCTGGTGCCATATCTTGACTCTTCCTAGGTATCTCTGAGTCAGATCCTGCATCCTGAGGTGTGTCTGCTCTCTTTCTCTCTGGATACCTGTGAATACAGTGTGGGGAAGGTGTTTGTGCAGCTCAGTGGGATTTATCTCTTTGCTGACTTCCTGGGCTATGGTTAAAGGGGAGTTTGGAAACTGGGAACAGAATCATTATATCAGATATAGTCCAAAAGTGCCATGTGTTTTCCCTTCAGAGAAGGGAGCTGAGCTAATCACAATAAAAGCAATTGTGGGATTTTTGGAAGGGAGTAGATGGCATAGGGAGAAAGCAGTGTGTTGCAAGTGGGTAGATCCAGCCCATGGGTACCCATATGTTTTGAAATCCTTGCGGTCTGGATAGTGACCAGCCAGTTTTTTTTGGCCCAAGGCTCCCAGCTCCACCCCACTGAGTAAGGAGTTCCTGCTGCTATAGAGCCCAAAAAGTGCCTTAGCACCCTGGGGCCCCTCTGTCGCTTATCAACATAAATACAAATAGAGCACCTTCGCAACAGGATGTTTATAAAGAGAACTGGAGGTCACTGCTGCCTATACCCTCCTTTTCTGCAGATCACTTCTTTGATACATTTCTTCATCATCAAACTTCAGCAAAATCCATGTTTGAAGTGGGGATTTCCTCCAGACAAACCTTGGGCTGATGAACTCTGCAGAGGAGGGAGCCTGGCCTGTGTAGAAGTGTCAGCGTTGACTGCTGGACGCAGAACGAGATCTGAAATAGAGGGGTCTGCAAGGCAGAAACTTTGTGTTATGTGGCCTTTCTGTTTTTATAATTCAGATATCAAGTAGGATTGAGCTCCTTCTTTCATAATACACCCCTGTGATGACTACCAAAACCACTCCTTCGGAGAAGGTCTGCAGCCAGTTATCCAGATAATGAAGAAGGGCAGGGAGAGACAGGGGGGAGATTGCCCACGGCTAATGCAAAACATGTGCCAGTGAGACAGTGACTATTCAGTGTGTTCATCTTTTAAAATGTGGTAAGTGCAGCTCCTTAGAGCACAGGGATAACCTTAGGCACCAGGAAACTTTCAGCAGGTATGCATCTGTGTCCTGGCTGTGACGCAGCCGACGCTGTAGGGGGAGGACAGAGTGGGTCAATCTGTGGCCCAGATAATCCATCCATAGGTAATGGAACACTATGTCCGTGATGTGATTTGATTTGTTAAGGTATCCGTTGTCGGTCTGACATAATCAGAAGTCCTGCCACTTACGCTGATGTTCTTCCTTATTCTAATTAGCAACTGGACTTGGAGGGCATGTTAAGATCAGCTGAGCTATACAACGTAATATATAATGTAGGTTTCTTTACATAAGGTACAAGGGTAACATTGACGAGGAAGTGGAGAGACTATACAAAACTCTCTAGAGTGCATGGCAATGCAGTTTATAGTCATCTTTTGAAGATTACTTGACTTTGGTGGAAAAGGCTTATCTTCCTATAAATAGAGACATTCCTCTGCTGTGACATAATCTCACTTTTTGTCTTCCGTCTCCTTTATTCTTTCTGGAGAAAATACAGAGAAAGATAAAATACCCTCTGGTGACCCCCAGTCTCAAGAGTCCTTGATGCCGTATGTCTTTTATGACAGGTAACTTTCTAACAAGTGTTGCTGGAGGAGTTTCATGGTTCTCGTTAAAATGGTTTGTTGGCTTTAGGACTTTAATCCCTAAGGTGAAATCCTTCACCACAGGGAAGATGCAAGCCCTTCAAGAGGCCCTTAGCAGTACCTTCAGGATCAGTACCTTCAGGATCAGTCCCTTCCCGGCTGATCCAGCACTGTCGACGCCAGTGGAAGTTTTACCCTTGATTTCAAATCTAATCAGGCCTGAGGACTGTGGTTCGTTCTTTCCTTCGTCCCTTTGGGCAGTTAAGACACTTAGGCTTACATAAGGTGTGCATTGACTATGCGACGGGGCTGGGGGGGCGGAATTTGTGCCACGCGTGATGGGAGCTTTGCCCCGAAGTGCTGACAAGCCCGAGTTTAGATTTGGCGCAATGAATGAAAGTAACAAACAAAAGTTGGGAATAAGCTCGGCAGAGGTCACGGCAGCGAGATCGAGGGTTGCTGGGATTTGGTAGGTGAATCTCCTGGTGGCTGCCCTGATTAAATAGAGCGAGTCAGCAGCTGGAGGCTGGAAGGAAGAAGCGGGGCGTTAGAAGGATGTGGCTGTGGGGGAGACCTGGTGAGCGGAGATTAGGAGGACAGTTCATGCCCAGAGGACTAGAATAGCTTGTCCACTAACTTTCATTGTTTTAGGCATTTAAAACACACTGGGTTAATCGCTACCAAAGATGCCCAAGGGAACAATGTTGTATCAGTTATCTTCCTGAGCATTTGACTGTTTTGGTTCTATTTATTCTAGACAAAAGAGCTTATTTGTGATGTTTCATCTTTAGTCTGAATGTCTCTGATTTGTATGTCCATTTAATTTGGAAGGTTTCCATGAGACGCCAGTGAGACTGTCTGATTAAAGTCATGACTTATAACCAAGCGTCTTTCTCGCTCCATGTTGCTGACCGCAGCTTTGATTATGAATTGTGAAAGAATGTTAAAATCCAGTGCATTTTTTCTCTTTGTGGGCTCTGTTTATTTTTATTTTTAACACTTTGATTGGACAATGAAACATGTCAGCGATGCCGGTTGCAAGTCTTTAGGTACAAGTTTGCCTTTCAGCCATTGCGTGGGAGTGATTATTTGCTTTTAAAAACTGACAGCTGTGGATTTTTAGTTCCTTTTTCTTAATAATCTCTGGAAAAATATGGCCTTACATAAAAGCCTGCTGTATGAAAGGTAAAACGAGGGCCAAGCCGGGACAACATCATCTTTTTCATGTCTCAATTATTTTTTCAGAGAGCAGTAGCAACAAGCTGAGGGGAGTTTGGAAGAAGCCGTATCGTTGCTTCTGTTTCCCTTGAATTCCTTTCATCAGTCCAGTGACTACATGTGTCCCCATGACACATTTCTGCGTCACATGTCCCAGGAAGATGGGCTATATGGAGATACGAGGCATGGAAAGTATTCTAGCTAGAGACTAGTTATGTCGACAGGTTCCACACGTGGTGTAAATTTGTATATTCCTCACATGGACTTTATTAATAGCACACGACTGAGACCGGGAGAGCCAGTTACATTGCTCTTTATGTAAATAAAACAACAGAAATATATTCGTTTTGTGTTCCTTATTGTATTAAACCCGCAAATAGCTTATTACCCTCCAAGGCGGCTCAGGCTGGCACAGGAGACCGTTGGGAAATGCAGAGCACAGGGATGTTCCCAAGCCAGGCTGCGTGGCCGCAGGAGAGGAGTGAAGGCACGAGGGCGCAGCACGCGGCATCCAGAACTGGAGAAAGAATAGTAGGCCCAGATAAGTATTTAAAAAGCCAGGCTCAAGCGTAACCAAACTGAATGCTTGTTTTGTTTTTGGTCCAGTGGAAACTTTGCAATGGAAAGTTAGATAGTTTTCTTCTTTGGCTCTGCCATCAAAGGGATGCTGCTGCCTTTCCCGGTCAACTTTCTTACATTCAGTGGGATCTAGATTTCTCTCTCTCTGCAGGATGCTGCTTTGGTTAGGAGGTCAGAAGAAGAAAATGCTGTAACTGTAGGCTGTCTTTATTCTGATTCTTCTCAGGTTCACCGGTCACTTCCACTGTAATTCTTTCAGCTAGTAGTAATAGCAAGCTGTTGCCCCGGTATATAGATTAAATACAGCCGGAGCCACAAACCAGAGTGTTTGGAGATTGCATATCCAGTCCTCTGCGTTCCCACCAACAGGAAGGAAAAACTGAGAAATGTGTCCAGAGAGACTTGATCTAAGTATTCGTGTCTTCTTCCAGACACTGAATAAAAACACCTGGATGGAAAGGACTTTTATTAGTTGTGACCTTCCTGTATTAATCGTAACCAGTTCATTTAATCTGCAGCAACATGGAGAAGTACAGAAGGGCCATCCCAGTTTGACACCTGTGATGAGTATGAACTAAACTCCAAATTCCCGAATATTCAGAGCGTGGGCTGTGTGCTGAGCTCATCTTTGCAGCTATAAAAAGGGTACTCTGACACTCTCCAGTGACGTGGTGAATCTGGATGAAGACATGCCAGGGAGCAGATTATAGGGTAAATTAAAAAGGAGAGCTGTTTCACAATACAGGAGCCTTGAATTTTGGCTACTAGTGAAATTATTACCCAAATTGGGTAACAATTCACACATTTTCATTTGAAGAACAACTAGGAATTCTTCTGGGGGGCTCCAAACCATGCTAGTAAGAAGAGTTGTCTCCCATTCAACACCCTTTATTTAAATGGGACCTCCAGATAACCTGTTCCTAAATATAGGAAAGGAAAGGAATACCATCAAACCGGTAGAGCAGACAACTGGGAATCTGAATCAGGATTTCTCTCCCCAGCTCTGTATCTAACATGCGTTTTGACCTTGGTAAGTCCCTTTTTTTTCAAGCCTCGATTTAACCATGCTATTAAAATGGATAAACCCATGTATGTTTCCTATGAGGATACTGTAGAAGTTAGGTTTTTTGGATGTGAAAGATGCTTAGTGTATTATTAACTGGGCTTCATTTTTACAGGTTCACTCTCGGAAAGAAATATTTATCACGTGTAAAATTCTAAACATTCCTCTGTGTCTTTAGGTTCAAATGATGGAAATAAATTTAAAAAAATGATATGTAAGTGCTAAGCAGGATATGGCAATAGGACTATTGCATTTACATTTGCACTGTGAGCAAAAAATTCATCATAAATGTGCCAGGCCAACGTGGTTTTCTATCATGTTTATGCGGATGATCTACCTTCTGTACAATCAAAATAAAGACACGATAATGGCTAAGAATATTTACTAAGTCTTCCAAGCCGATATGGTTTAGCTCTAAGGAAGAAATCAATTTTAAATTCTACTGATTTCTTTTCCTCTATGTCTCAATTAAGTACTCCACATTAAATTCCTGAAATTTTTCTGCCGCTACTTGTAACGGGTCAGAAATGTCAGGGTATCCTTGAAGTGGAGCACTCTCCTCCAAGGCACTTTGCATAGCTTAATTAGCGCAGTTATTTCTTTCCCCGCGCCTTCGCTGAGGTCTTTATGTCAGATGCTCCTAGTTATTAGGAATCGGAGCCAGAGGTCAACTGATGAGCTACAGATCAGTCAAGCTAAGTGTAATTTAATGCCACAGTTCATATGAGCAGTTTGCAAAACCCCTCTGGGGACCGTGTGTGCAGGGGTGCTCCTGGACGTGTGTATCTGTAGGCTCTGTTCAGTGCAGCACAAGACACACATGTGCGTTGAAGGACCTGGTGTGGCCGAAGCTCATCATCATCAGATGACTACAGCCATCAATTTCTTTTATGCTACTTAAGCAACAAATATGCTTTGAAACTGTCACAAATTAGCGCTTTTTTTTTTTTCTCAACAGGCAGTGAGGGACCTTCCTAATGTATTCAAGTAGCTTTGTTGTCTTGAATCCCCAGCCTTGGCTGTATAATTGCTGTAGTAAGACAGTGTAGCAAATGGTCCTCGTTTTAAGGCCTGGAGCCGGTTTGTGCGTCAGAGTCACTGGTTGAATGTTTTTCTGCCCAAGGTAACTGCCTAGGCAGAAGTAGTTTCGATTCTGGCGAGTGATATGTCATTAATACATGAGTCCTCTAAAATGTTTACCTATGAAAAAGTGAGCCTTTGACCCTGAGATACCAGAAATTGTTCAAACTAGACTAAACACAAACAAGTCACATAGTCCAGTTACGTGGTGAGGTCTCTTACCAAACCTTTTCTGAGTTTAGCCATTATGTGAATGTCAGCCACGGGAGTGCATTTCATACTGGGATTTTCCACTTGGCCTCTATTCAGTACCAGTCTGATAATGGGATGAAAAGTGGACTTGAGGAATGTGGTTCAAAGGACTCGCGCTATTGAACCTGTGTACGAAGCCTCGCTACATAAGTCATAGGAATGACTTGTGAAGATACCGCAACATGGAGACAGCCCGTGCAGGGCCATGAAACAGAAGATATGCCACTCATAGTTGGGACGACTGAGAAGGAGGAGCCAGATAAAGGGCACTTAGAGAGTGGAAGGCAGCCAAAGGATGCTATAGGAAACACCAGTCACGGCAATACTGCTGTGACAACAGCATTCCTGTCTCCCTGTAGTGGTCTTGCTAAGTCATAATTCTTAATTTTGTTATCTCTGCCCCTGAAAAGACTGTGGGTACGTTTTCAAAGACCTGGTGAAAGTATTACCCCCAAATTCTGAAACACTAAAGGAGTAAGGAGTCACTCAAGTAACAAATCTATGGAGATTGCTGGATCTTATTACATGAGAAAGGACGGGAAGCTATAGATAGTATGAGAGTGCTGATGCGGTGTAACATACACTGAAATCGGTCCAGGCTTATTGCCATATTTAATGCAAATGCTGAAATACAGAGGCTCTCTGAAGAACCAGCCTCATGTCTTGGGTGCTGTTAGTTGGTAGATTTTACCCTGCACGTTAACAAAGCAGTAAAACATTGTCGCTGGCAGACGTTAAAAAAAAAAATGCCTATCTTCTTCCAAAAAACTTCGTATTTCCTATCTGTGGTGCTGTAGACTACCCCTTTTTGCTAAGGGAAATCTGATAACCACGTGTATCAATTCAGACTCAAAGACACTTGACAACCAACCTCTCTATCTGTCTTTGTTGTCTGTTCGCAGTAGCTTTCCCTTTATCAGATCCCATTATATACGCTGCAGGACCCCCAAACGTTGCAGTGATTTTAAATGTTCAGTTTTTGATTGAGAGGGTCGGCATAGGTGAACAAATGTTGTGCGCAGAGTGGCAACAGACGTGGCTTGGATGTACTGCGATATCTCAGTAGGCAACAGCCGGATCTGGGGTGCAGCACAGTGGGTGGTGGAATCTCTTTGTTCCTGTAGTGCTTCGTGAGATGTCAGATATTGTGATCTGTAAAGGTATGCTTCCTTTAGCTGGCAGGCTGATCAAGAGAAAACAATTATAGATGATACACCATTTTTATTTTATTTCTCTTAGGGACAAAAAGCTACCCAACCCCAAGCACGTCTCTTCTAATCAGTCTAGTTGTTGTCCACATTTCGCTTGTGCTCCTCCTGAGCTGCCTATAGCAACAGGCAGCACTTCTCAGCTGTTGTGAATTTGGGGATTTCAAAGGCCTTCCTGGTTCTAATGGAGAGGGGCATTGTATGGCCTTTTCCTAAGGTCAAACTCCATGGAGAAAAAGCAGGCAACAACTTGTCTCATTGCCTTCATTTTATATATTGACAAACTGAGGTTTAGACAAGGCGAGCATTTTGACCTAGTTTACCCAGAAAGCAATGAGGAAGTAACCTCAAAAATACCCAGGAAATTACCTAGGAGATTCTCCAAGTGCAATAAGACAATAAAGTTCAAACCTGAATCTTCCCCCTGTGAGCTGTCTGCAGGGCCCTCCACCTCTGCTGGCTTTGCCCAGAGCTGGATTTGTCACTTAGATATTTTAAAAACTGTTCTTCCCAAAAAGCACTCTTTTGGTGAGTTTAAGCAGATGAAAGGTAATTGTTCGTGTCCTGCGTGTTCTGCTTTGGATGGGCTCTGGGTTGCCGTCTCGGGTGGTGCGTGACGTTACACGCTGAGGGGGTGAAGGGTGGGTGCGGCTCCTGCCAGCGGGTGCCCGGGCTTGTTGGGAGGATTATTGCCATTCCTACCCACTTCTGTCTCTGTGGTCCTCCTAAAACAACACCAGCTGTTAGCAATGGTTGCGTTATGTAATTCATTTAGGAGGAAAACTCACTCATAAAGTTTATGATCCTATTGTCCCTGAGGCAACCCAAGCAAATGAGCCCAATGCGGGGGGGGGTGATGAGCAGCTGAGCTGAGAATGCACAGGGACACCGTGTCCTACGGTCATGGCAAGAAACTTCAACCAAATCCTCTGCTGGAGGGTCCTGGGACTAATCTATCTGCAAAAGCACAGACCCGTAGCAGCCGGCTGTGCCCTGGGCTATGGGGGGTGGCATGGCAACACCACCTTCCAGGGCTGTAGGAGCATCCCTCAATCACAGCTCTACCTGCCTGCCCATTGCACCTCCAGAGTGCTGGGAGCCAGTGAAAGGCCTTCCCTCCCAAAAAATAAATACCGAGAAAAGGGAATCCTTATCTGCCAGGGCCTGCTATTGAAAAACGGATCTCAGTTCACATAAGCAGGAAAAAGACGTTGAGGCTTATTTGTATTTCTGCCCCTGAGCACAAAGGGGCTAGAAAGCAGGCGGATCCCACCGATTGTGTGTTCCTCCTGTTTGGAGATGTAATCGGCATACATGTACTGTGCCACAGCCTTCCTCAGTCTCTAGGGGTTGGATTGGGGCTGGGAATGATGTAGACGACCTCCAGAGTGGAGGTGAAGACCTCCAGGATAGGCATGGGGGAGGGCTGGCCCCTGACGCAGCATCTCTCCCCAATCTTCTGATGCGTGGCATGCACCGTTAGGAGCGATGTTCATGGGGTAAGGAAAAAAGCACAGCATCACCCTGATCGCTGAATCCCAACTTGCCAACTGGAGAAACAGTCTCTGTGTAAACAGTACAAGTGAAACAGATGTTTCATTCTGCTACTGATAAGTTTATCAGCAAAGCCAATGTATACTCTGTACCCCTAGGAAAATACACAGAAAATGTGTTAAAGAATGAAGTTGAGGGTCCTCAGCTAACCCCCATCTTGCCACGCCCTGGGTATCACTGCTTGTGCTTTGGGATGTGTCAGTCATCACTCCAGCCAACGTGACTCCAAGGTTGGGATGTTGTCCTTCCTAACCACAAGGCCCAGTCTCACCTGGGCTGTAGCTGTCATAAATGCTATCGAGATGGATGAAAAAGGACTGTTGCAAAGGTGCTAGGGAAGACGAAAGCATGGCAGGGGCAGGCAAGGAGCGCGGTTGCTGGTGGGGGGCACCGTGGCAAGGCCCTGCTGGACCTCGGGTGGGAGGTGAGGCAGTGGCCTCTCCAGCTGGTATTGCCGGTGAGTAGACCATCCTCCTTTGCAAGGAAGCAAAGAGAAAACTGTCTCTTCTGTGACTGTGTCACTGAGCCAGTATTGCCTCACCGGGGGCTCGGCCTCCAGCTCGGAGGTCTCACAGCTCCAGAAAGCCTTGCCCATGTTGCCTCAAGTGCCCACTCCAGTGTCCTGTTACACACGGACCATTTTGGCCGGCTGGATTTTGTTCCCTGCAAGCGAGTGGCTGGGAAGTAGGTGTGTTTCACAGAGCTTATAATAGAAAGCTTGCTTTGACCTCCACGACAGAGAGATTAACACCATTCCAGAATGATATAGTGCATGTTTTTTAAGGGTCCAAAGGCAATTCCTGTTTACAGAGAGGGACTGTAAGAGCCTCATAGCATTCAGGCTAGGGCAGCGGCTGTCGGGGATTCCTTCTCTAGTCGCTTCTTTTTCAGGTGGACTTTTGCCCTGCTGAGGGAAAAGTTGAAATGCCCTGTGGATGGCCAAGCCTGGCTGTTGCGGCTGTGCAAAATCATGCTGCCTGTCTCTGAGATGAGAGGATGAGGAAATTCTCGTACCTACCCTTATCCCTTCTCATAAAAGGAAACCATATCACAGCTTCTTTGGGGTGATTCTTTCTGTTCTGGGACTTCCAAAGTTTCTTTTAGAAACTGTTGGGCTGAGATCCACAGAAAGGTTGTCGATACTTCTGAAAAATTTGTCATTGACAGTAAAGATCCATTTGAAATAGCCCCAGACTTCCTTGAGTTATTCAGCTCTCTAGATGCAGTCTTAAACGCTTTGATCCATAGTGGTGTGACCTGCTAACCCAATTATGAGCTCATGCCCAGCACTGTTGCCTTTATCAGCATGTGGGCACTGAGAGCTGGGCTCGTTGTCCTGCTCCCACCATGCCCACTTGTCCAAGAAATATGAAAGGCTGAAGGCACCGTGAACAAGGAATGTATCCATTTGCTAATAGAATCAGCCCTTACATTTTTAGTCATCTTTCTGGAAACCAGAATGCACCAGATCTCCTTTCTGTGCAAATAAGGAGTTTGTTGCTTGTTGCAAGTCAGCCACCTGAGCCTTGGTGAGCCAGTGGGGAGTCCACTGTCTAACATATTCCCTGGCCCAGTCCTGGAGAGAAAGCACAAAAAGGCCATACACCCAATGGAGTAAATTCATCATTCCACTGATGGCTGGATTTGCCTGATTCTCTTCTATAGTTACTTGCCTCCTTAAATTGCAGCACCTTCCTCTGCATTTTATTTATCATTTATTGACTGATATTGTGCTCAAAACATTTGTGTTTCTCCCCACATTGAGGCACCTAATCTGAGTTATATGCCTCTGGTCAAAAAGGAGTTATGTACTGACCCATTGTCAGGGCCCAAAATTTAAGATGCTTTTTGGAAAAGTGGTCTTTAACAAGCTCTCATGTTTTCTTGTATCATCATAGTCTGACACTCAATGACTTATGGATGCCTGTCTGGGTGGACGTACCGAGCTTGTTAATAGCTATTACCTTACAGAGGGATAGTTCATGCAGTGGCAGGCAACAACTAAGACTTGCATCAGGGGCAGTGATTTTAGATGTTTTTGGAGACTTAAATTCAGATTTCTAGGTGCGAGCGGCACTGCAATGAGAAGATGTATGAACATTGACATACAGCATCTCAGATATTAACAGTATGGAGCTCTCCTTGAAGGAAAGTGTGAGGCACATTTAGCATGTGCAAAGCTGTATTATTTACTCCAGAAAGATCATGCTGCAAGTTGATGACGCACCTTCCTTCCCCTTCCTACTTCTCATTTTCTCTCTGTATCGAGGCCCTCCGATCTTGGAAATTATTTACATCTCCTCTGCAAACCTTGACTGTCCTTTTCCCTCGGTCGTGCTCTTTTTTGCACAATGCTTTTGGTGCATTTCATCCAGTTGACTTCAACCCCCTCCCGCCAACACACACAAACAGTGACGGTGCAAATCGCTGCTGCCTTTGTTGGCACCAACCATAACCCGGTACAGCTGGTGTCTGCGGGCCTGGGATTTTCCGAAGGCTCCTGCGGCGGAGCAGGTTGCAGACCGATTGAGACATGTTTGGTGGTTCAGCCAGGTTTGCCACAAGGGGGGGTGAAGCACAGAAACCATCTGTGGAAATTTACTGACTCTCTGAAGATCTCATGACTTCTTGCTAAATCTGAAAATTCCCAGTGCAACAAGAATAATAGTTTCTAAACCGCCCGTGCGGCCTTTCATCATTTACCTGAATGTTGCATGGTCAGTGGCAGGGGGTCTTTTTGTCAGTAATAGACAACAGTCCATCGTTTGCCAAAGGGGTGGAAGATAAGGAATTCATTAGTCAAGACCCTAGTTTCTAGTACAAAGAACTTCCACGCAGATGGTGAATTTAAAATATCTATATATATATCCAATAAATTAGCACATAGTGTGCCAACTCTTGTGAAATACGTGCACATTAGGAGTATGAGTGGGAGCAAACAAGGTTATGAGGAATCTTTCTGTGACTCCTGTTTTCAAACAGTGATTTGCAAAGAAGTCTTTTTCTTGTCTTTTTTTTTTTAAGGTAAATATGTACGAAGCTCTTTAAATCATCCGAAGTGGATTGTGGTTATGACTAAGAGATAAGGAGGGATTTGTCTGTCTGACAAACTTCCCCTCTTTTTTTCGAGAAGGTTGATATTTTCAGAAGTGGTAAAATACCACTGAGAGCAAAATGCAGGGCGCAGGGTAAATTGGGGTTCTGCCAGTTCATGGGCCGAACAAAAACTGTTGAAATGCAAGATGTTTCAAGGCCCAACTCTGTGTCCCGCAGAAGAAAAGCCTCCAGTGATGTCTTTAAGTAAAGCTCTCAGTCTCCAGACCACAAAAGATCAATGTAATGCCTACTACAAAGTCAATGGGAATTTTGCCGTTAGGACAATTAGTGTTCTTAGTCATCTTTATACTGGACCATATCATCTACCCATCGGAATTAATGGTGTTTATTTAAAAAATTAAGGGAGGCAGAAAGAGAGGAAAAAGCCAGGAGGAACCAGAGAAAAATGCCCTGAGTCTGTGTTGTGCCTCCAGGCAGGGCACAAAGTGAATCTGAAATAATGTAATTTCTAAACAAGCCGTGGCTAGAAGTAGAAATTGTGATGAGACCACCAGTGCAGTCAACTCAGGCACTATTAAAGGCGATCGCCAGCAGAGCCTGCAAAGCGCCTTCAGTGCTCTCTGCGAGGCCCTGATAGTGCCAGGAATGCTGCGCAGGCTGGTTTTGCTTTAATATTTTTGATAAGGCTTTGTAAAGACTAGGGACTGGCTTACTTGCAGCTGTACTGGAGTCACGCAGCCCAGGAGATCTGCCTGCTTAGGACCGCTTTTGGGGCTGGAGATGAAGGGACGGGGTAAGAAGCTGTATATGTTCCATACGGTGTTCCCTATAGTGGGGTCCGTGTTCCACGCCTTTGCTGGGGCACTGCTGTCTTGAAATACTGATTCAAATACTACCAGAACTGTAGCTATTTAGGGCAGGAATAGGATATTTGCAGGTGGATAACTGGCTAACTGGATAATGATGATCTCCTGTTATGCGCAGCCAAAAACTTAGTTCCGTCCAGCATTTAGGGGGAGAGACAACTTACTGACATTTGACATATTGACAGTTCTCTGGATCTGTCCAGGAACAGGTAAACAAGATAATCCCGAAGACTCAAAGAACGTTTTAAAAACACTTAAGATCAGAAAACGAAACCCGCGGAGAAAAGCAGACACATTTTAAAGGCAGCAAGATTGCAGCCCCGTATGTCATATAAAATGAATGCAGTTCATCGTTCTGAATTGTTCACGCTCAGACCATATATGTTCAGTTCTTGACAAAGTAATCTCTTTACAAAGCTACATAATGCAGCGGAGTCAGCTAAGAACGAGTTATAAACAAAGCAGCTATTCAGCTGTCAAAGCAATTTTCAGCTATATTAAAACAGAATAGGATGGGACGGATTCTGCCGAGCCTTCTGCTGCGTGCTCTCCTGGGAAGCGGGTGGTGGCCTTGCATGTGTGTAAGCGGCGTGGCGAGAGGGAGTGCGTGCGCGCACGGGCGGCCGCCCACGCAAACACATGTACGCACACGTGCCCAGCGTAATCGCCCGTCGCCTTCCTCGGCTCATGTTAGAAATTGCAAAAAATGCTTATTTAAATTGCGATTTCGTGCTGCGCATGGGGATGTCACCAAGTTCTGTCCATTCCGATGACGTGTTTTGTTTCCATGGAAACCCATGTACTTTAGAGAGGGAAAAGCAGAAGGAGACTGGGAAAATCAGAAAAATCAAGCAGAATAAGAGAAGTGTGCAGTGTGAATAGATCGTTTGGGTTGTGGGGCTTTTAACAAATTGACTTATGCCTTAAAGCAGGGAGAGACCTTGTTTATTTGTGCGTGTGTCACTCCAGAATAATTCAAATCCGCTCAAATGTATGTCAATTAAATGAATGCCGCATCCCGTTTCTTTCCATACACCATTTGCCATCGGATAGACTGTATCTGCACTGGAGGGGCCGGGCTTCCCTGTGTGCTTTCTGCTGACACATGACTTCTGCTGTTTGCTGTGTCTCTGGTGTCGTTAGCAGGTGTTTCCTATCTTCATCCCCAGACTGGGGAAGGAGGCAGGGCCTGGGAAACTACAGATTTCCACTAAGGTTCAATGAAATACCTGTCAAGTCTCCCAGAAGAAAGCTGTGTATGATCTACCTCCCAAGGGGTAGGCAGGGCAGGGAGAGGCATGCTGGAGCTATTCTGTGATTTTTCTTTCCTTCTTAAAACAGCCAACTTGCCATTGAATCACTTAATCACTAATTAAAAATCCTGGATAAAACAAGCTGTCTACAGCTTTCTGGCAAACATCCCACTGACTTCGGTAGGGCCAAGATTTTACCCTTTCCTTGACTGCAGAGCTTGTTTGTTGTCACTTCTTTTTCTTTAGCTGTTCTATGTGGTTTATGCCAGATTTTTTTTCTCTAGATGCGTGTTTTCTTTTCCTTTTCTCAAATATTATCTCACTTCAGCTCCAGACTATAGGGTCTTAACATGATGGACCCCAAGGAGCAGTCCATGACCAGACTAGCTGTGTTTCGCCCACATCCTTTTCTGCTGCGAGCTAGAAGAGGACAAGAAGTAGATGTGAGGATGGCAGGAACTTCAGCAGCTAAAGGCCACCTGGAGCACCTCTGTGTGCGCAGGCATAAACTCGACTTGCAAGTCCTTGTTGCCAGAGTTTATGTGGTGCTTACAGGGGTCCCTCAGCTGGTATCTGACCAGCTGGAAAAAGGAGGGACCACTGTAGCCTAGAGCATCAGCTGTTTCACTACTCAGGGCTGAATGCCAGGAGGAGAAACAGAATCCTCTCTGCGTGTATCCTGTATGTGTAAATGCTGTTGGTAACAGAGCAATATTCCTGTTCTGTTTGCGCAGATACTTTGGTATGAGTTTCTCCTGTCTTCCCCTTTTGTAGTTATTTACCAGTCATATCCTCTGTAATTTGGCTTTCAGAGTCTGCCTTGGAAGAGACCGGTGCCGTTTTTCCTTGGAGCTGAATAACTCTAAGGTGCACCCCCGCTGGCTGCTTGCTTGGAGGTAGGGCTGTGCCAACAAACCCTGCTTCCCAGGGGCTTTTTGGCAGAGCGTGCTCAACTTTCTGCTGTGTTCTTCATGAGAAGGCACTCTTGGTCACACATGGCCCGTGTATGAGGGACCTGGGCCAACAAAAATTGCCAGGACCTACTGCGTTCTTCAAAGCTTAGGGCAGCAGAGTACGAATCAAAAGCAAACTCCCTAATCCCTTACCAACACATCGGGTGGCAAAACCCACAGCAGTCGCCTGTAGTGTTGACGTGATTCAAGCCCATACTGCTTAATTTGTCTTCGTGCACCCAAAGCCGTGATATCTAACAGTATTGACGGTTAAGAGTCTCATTTGCTGGTTCATCAACAAATTTTAAGAATAAAAAGAAACTATGTGAGGAGAGATAAGATTTTGTTGAGCAGCTCTAATCTTGGTTGTTTTCCTTGGCTTTAAACTTTGAATTTTACAAGTTATATGTTAAATGCTCTGCTTTGCTTCTTTGTATCCAGACAGAAAGAAATGGTTTGTAAAAAATGTGCTTTGTGGGTAATGTAGAATTTTTCTCCTCTGGGGAATCCATCAGTGAGGATGTTTACTGTATATTTATGAGACCCCTTGCAGATCTTTAGGCTAGGCTTTCAGATGTTCATTCTCTCAGACTTTTCATTGCTAACATTTATTCGTCTTTTAATGGTGAGCTCCCAGAACAATGCAGAGGGCTCAGTTCAAACTCCAGGCAAATCTTGTATCACTCTTGGTTTGCAACTGGGCTCCACGCAGGACTCAGCAAGATTTCATTCAGCCTTTTCTATAGTTCTCTAGGGGTGCAGGGAAAATTACTTTTGGCTTTACTGTTTTCTGTTAGTCCGTGATTTGCTTGTTCCAGATGTTGGATGTTACCTTTGATACCATGTCATCTGTAAAGCAATGCTGAGTGCAAGAGACGGTGACAGAGCATCTCTCGTGCTACTGTTGATTCATTGCATGTACTTCTGTGAGATGAGGAAATACTGTGGTCATGTCAAAACTGCTCATTTCTAGATAGTAGCTAATATGTAAATACTACGTATTACGTGACAAGTTTGAAGGCCAGAAGGTAATGTTCAGGGTTGGTGTCCATACTCAAAACAAAAAAGTAATCTGGAAGTCAATGTAACTTTACGTGTGAGTGAGGAGAATTTTCATGACTGTAAGCTCAAGAATGGGCTGTTATTCAAGTACAAGGATGAATGATAAATGTGAGGAAAAACTTTTTTTTTTTAAAAAAAAAGTCTGTGCAATCCAAACGTACTGTTTATCATCCTGTTGTACCAAAATAAAATTTGTGATGTACTCGTGATTTTCCAGAGTCATCGACATAGTGCTAATTTTTATCCTCTCTCGTCTTGCTGTTTCCTGACTTCCCTTCCCAGGCTTTGCAATTTCTATGCTATTTTTCCCCTTTTGATTTTAATGAAATAACAAAATAAGTGTTTTGACCTCAGAGCCTTCTCCCACACTAGATGATTTAAAATTGCTAGGTGCGAGTCATCAGGAGATAATGATACTCAGTCTAATTTCCTTAGAAATGTTATAGCTGAAGTATTTATAATAATAAGGCTTTGTTGCTAGAACCTCTGAACGCCAAGACTCTGAAAGAGGTAACTGAACCAGCAAGTTCTGGAAATATTTCCTAGATATAAACTCAGGAGGAAGAAGAGGAGCAGGGGAACACCAGCAACGTAATAGTATAACTGAGCGTGTTATTTTCAGCAAAAGAATTTCCTTGTCAAGTTTAGTGTTTTTCTTTTGACAAATTGCTTGGGTAGAAGCTGAAGTTTTTCAGTCTCTGTGCTGTTCCAAATTTTAAGCTTCTGGTTTTCTTGATGTGGTTATTTTTTTGACATCGCTTAGTGGTGATGAGTCTGTGTTTGCGTGGCGTGATTGGTCAGCTCAGTCATGCTTAATGACTTAAGCCTTATAAACTCTACATTTGACTCACAAAAGTATCATTTGGTTGTTGGAAGGAGAGCTCCACATTACTCAAATTCAGTGAAATTTACTTCTAATCAAAAAGTTTTGCCATGGTAGGAGTCAACAAGACTCAAACAGTGCATGATACTCCTGCTAGTTTGCTTTCCAGGGCTGAATCTTGCACATAATGTGTCTTAAGAACGGCAGCCGTGAGCATATTTGTAGTCATGTGGCTAGTCTCAAAAGTAACTAAAACTGGATGCAAGGGAAGATCTATCTGATAATGACCCGACATATTCACAAATATTTTCTCACTGTTTCTCTACCACTTGTCAGCGGTTCCTTCTTTTCTTCTATTTCCTTTTTTTTCTTCTTAGGTTTGTGTTTTGATGGTGCCGGTTTTGTTCCCAGAACTAATCTTTGACTTTATAGTAGATGGTTTTGAATATTGATGAATCTACAGATACAAATGTAGGTATATAAAGTGGTTGCTTTTTTGTGGAGGTTGATTTCTTTAACTAAGCAAGAGAGCAGACTTGGGTACAGAAATCAGAGGCTTGTTTGTGATCAGTCGATCTGTACAGTTGCACCAAGCGACCTTATAATTCATGCTGTGAAGCACCACTTGAGACTTGACCTCAGTTCTTACTGGATGATGGTTGCCTAACATTATGATGCTGAGATGTTTTCCTTCTCTTAAGAGAATTTAGGGTGCCTTCATTGATTGGTTTTGTTAAAAATTTCTAGTTTTCCATAAGATCTTCATCAGTGGGTAGCTCCTTCTTCAAGAACCCAGTGCCATCTCCCAAGACATTACCTCTGCAGTATCTGGCAGTTAGATTAAAAGCAGGGTACGGTGCAGCTTGGTTTGTATGGACATTTGTAAGTCAGCTGTTGAGAGAAGTTTCCCTGAACATACAAAACCTGTGAGTTACAGGTTGTATTTCATCAGGCGGTGTTTTTGTTAAAGAATTGCCAGAGACAATACAAAAATTAATCTTGGTTACGATGTAATCCTGATACAAAATGCATAATTTCTTGGCAAATGAAGTGTTTGGCATCAGCAAGTATTTACATTTACATTGTTTTTAAACTTCTGCTTGTGCTGGAAGGTAGGGTGAAATATTTCCTAGATGGCCAGACTATTCCAAAGAAAAGATACATCACAGAGCAGAAATTCAGAAACACGCTGTTTCAAAGGATGCTACGTGATCAATACAATTACACCGGGGTTTTGCTGGGTGTCCAGAGCACATTTTTTATTGCCTTTACATAAGTTACCCCTCAATTTCGTTTGTTTCAGAGCTTTACAATTTTCTGTTGTATCTGCAGTTGCATGAGCTACCTCTTCTTGTGCTCCTGCTTTGACATATTCCTATCCATCCATGCTTTTAAGAGATTTTATTTTTTCTCTATGCACAAGCAAAAGTGACAGAAGTTACTGTTGGTTAACTCATTACACTCTGATGCTCTTTGTCTTAGCTCAAATCACTAAGTAAATATAAATAATATTTATATGTCATACCTCTTCATAACTGTATATGCTTGTTACTTCCACTTTTCCTGGTGCTTGAGGCAGAAGAAATCATAAAGCGCTGCGAGAATGTTGGTGCATGTGAAAAAACTTACACGAACCTTGATTCCAGGAAGAACATACACACATGCTGATAAAGAGCTCCTTATCTGAGAAATACTTAGGAGAGGGTTTCTTAAATGAGAGTGCTTCTCTGAAACTGAGCATTTGGTTGCTGGGTTGTTGGTTGTTTTTTTTAAACATTTCAACACCCTGCTGATAGTGTTGTGAAATCCTTGCTGGGCCTTAGCCAAGTAACTGAATAAATTTTTACTTGCTTAATGATTTTATAATTCTCCTATGCGAGATAAACTTGTCATTTGTTCATTTAACTTCTCTCCTGCATTTTGTGTACAAATACTATCTAATCTCGTGGAGACTTCAGATCTTTAAGACTTAAGTTCTTGCAAAGTTATCAAATATAGCAATCAGAACACGTTTGGACACTTCACAAAGTTCTCGTCATGTTTTTCACTGATTTTTTAGTATTATTAAAGGTAATTACTGTTGTATTATTAAATACATTGTGCTCTTTTATATTCTGTGATGTAATTTTCCACTTTGGTATTTCCATTTATTAGTACACATTCCATTTCGAGTTGCCTTTCATTGCCCAGTGTGTGACGTACTTCAGAGAAGAACTGAGATCTTCCAAATCTGCATCCTATAAACCGCCTGTAAAATAGTCCTTCTTTCCAATGGCCAACCAGCCCCTAAAATTCAGCCAAAAGGTTAAGATCAGAAGTATGATAACATCACTGAAGACTTCAAATTACTGAGCAGGATTTCTCTGATTACAAAAGGATTGAATAGGAACAAAAAATATTCCCAACACACTGCAGACTTTCTCGCTCTGTGACTGTTGGTATTATATTTCATGTTTTCAAGCATTCCAGTAATGGATACAAAATTGGAAGCAGGAGGGCAAGGTATAGAAATTATACCTGGAGGCGGTGGGGGAATGGGAGAATTCTCATTCAGCACCAGTGAAATAAATTTCTGCCCACAGGGCATAGGCATTGAGAGGAAAATAACTTATATGAAACCAAGGGCTGTAACAGCCTAATTTCGTTCTCTGGACCCAGGTAAATTTCATCCTAACACAATAAATAAATACGTAATATAAAGTGCAATGTTATTTCCTGATTCATGATCTTGTTAGACGCCAAAATAAACATATATCATGCTGGAATTGTAATAACACGGGCCTAGTACCTACAGAGGGAATTTCATCCACCTACTAAATATGAAGAAAACGTACCAAAAGGGAATGATTTAGGGGAGAATTAAATTATCTTTTTGCCTTAGTGATGATTCTGCTGTGTTTTCCCCTGGAAGATGGCCCTTCTCACGTATATACAATTTTACATACTTTCTTTCTCAAGCTAAAAAAAAAAAAAGGAAGAAAAAAATCGTGTTGGTATATAAACAACTTTCAGGTGTCTAACTATATACTATTATTATGCTACAAGCTGATAAGCGACTTTAAAAATTATAAAGTTCAGCAAAATAATTTAATATAAAATCACCACATAATAATAAGTAACTATTTTAGGTATGTTTGTGCTTGTAATACTATCAAGCTGTTTTCTCTTTTCTTTGCACTCTGTGTCATCTGAAAATGTTTCTTCAGGGTCAGGAACTGTTTGGAGCACGTATTCATCAAATATTGTAGGAATAGGAGAAGGAATGACAGCAGCAACAAATGACTTAATTATTTCTATGGTTATCATTGCTCTTGTTATGGCTATCACTTGCTTTAACACCTGCACGTGGCTGGTGATTTTCAGACACTTCAGTGCTTTCACTTGGTTCTCCAGAGTTCATAATCCAAGGACAGAAGTCAGGGAAGAAAATAATCAGTAAGCAATTTATGGAAAAGGTATCCACAAATCAGCAAGCTGCCTTACAGCAATAGGAGCACGCTTTTAGGAGGGTTCATGTGGCAGGGGCTTAGCGGATGAGCCCTGGGTGGCTGAACAGGGCTTAGGGCTTGGACCGTGGTGTGATGGCCTGGAGCACAGGTGGAGCGTGGTGGCATGAGACACGGGGCTCGGAGCAGGCAGCTGGAAGCCTCTCATGGCGAGACCGTGTTAGCAAGTGCACGGAAGGAGCACCAGAGCTGCGAAGGCTAAAGTTTGCTCTGTGCAGGATGGGAGGCCGGCTGAGGAATTCCAAACCTCAGTAGGGGAAGTTCTTCGTGAGCCTTTGTCAGTAGGGATATGCTCCGAGATGACAGCGGTGGGGCAACTGTGGTGTAAATCCATCTGGCTGTATAGATTTCAGCGCCGCCCGGCTGAGAATTTGGCTAGCAGCTTACAAATCCCCAATGTTTCACACATTGGAGTGCAAAACAACTGTTCTTTCAGACTATTGTGTAATCGTGAGTCATTAGCCTCTGCTCGAGGACGATCCAGCTACCTTGTCAAGGAACTGGAACAAAACCGTGCATCTCAGGTGACTTAGTTACACAACATGGAAAACAAATTCCCTCCGCCAGCATTTCGTAGGCAATCCCTTGCACATCTCTGGGGAGATGTTTGGTACCACGGCATGAGTTTCTCCCCATAGAAAGGCCAGATCTGTAAAACTGCTCCTTACCCAGCCTTAAATCCCATTCAGGTCCCCAGAATAGATTGAGGAGGATTGTGCTGAAAGGGCGATTTTCACCCTTGATGGCTGAATCACCGTTAACATCTGTGTTGAGTTACAGTACAGCTCAAACACTGAGGGAAGAGGATGAAGATAAGAGATAGGTGGCCAATACCTCTTTAAGAGTCACAAGAGCAAAGTAATAAAAAAGAAATACAGTAACTCAGATAATAAAAATATTATCTTATAGATTTCATACAAACTTTGCCTTAGGGAGGCCACCTGGCTTGTGTTTTACTGACACAGCTGTTCAGACTTTTTTTTCCCTTTGCTACATAAAAAATAGAGGAATCTGAACAGCTGTTTGGGTTAATTTTTTTAATGCCTTCCGTAAGTAAAAATAAAGGCAAATGACATGAATAAGCGATGTGAAACTGCCTCCAAAGATGCTTTAAAAACTTTGCAGAATAATTCCTGGACCTCATCCACAGTGACTAAAGGTCTGCTGTCCGTGGAAGGAGCTGAGCCAGGAAGGCAAGTGGGGCATTTCCACTCACTTGCCGACCAGGTGTAGCCGTAGCATCTCTTCTCTTTGCACAGGAAAGACTCACGTGAGGGCAAACTGGGTTATATTGGTATCAGTCCACAGTAACCCCACTGACTTCACTGAAGTCACTTAAAACTTCCATAATTGAAACTAAAAAAAAACAACCAACAACCCCACCCCCACCCCCCCAAACTAGTTTTGCTTAAAACCATCCCTAATCGGATCCATTGCCTTCCAGGGAACTAGTGAAAGGGGTAGTTGAAGGGAGAAAGTGATCAGAGTGGATCAGCGTGTCTGGATAGACATCATTTCCCAATGAAAGGTACAATTTTTTGCTATTTTCGAAATCACGGTGCTGAGGGGGGGTGGAGGAGTCCGTGCTGATTAGCGCTGCCCCTCCCGACACACAGCACACTAACGATGTCCCAGCGGGTTGATCAAGAGCCTGGTTTAACTGGGTGATGGAATGAAACGAGTGGGAGTCGTTTTGCTTTTTGTTGCCCAGTGTTTCACACACCTCTAGCGGCAAACCCTCTGCGTTGCCAAGACAACCCCGAAGAAATACGAAATCCAGAACAATACCCTGTGTACGAGAAGCCTCGTATTCTTTAGCGCACGCGTTCGTTTTGAATGTCAAGAGAAACGCTGCCCTCCACGTCAGTCCAGGTAAGTCCAGGTAAAGGTAGAGGTGATGTCTGTGAGATTATAATGACTTGCATTTATGGATTGTCTTTTGTCCTGATGGCTGCCAAAGCTCGAGGGCCGGCGCTGAGAGCCCGAGCGATGTTATTCCTGCCGTGCAGCGTTACCCAGAGCTGCCCAGGCAGCGCCAGGAGGATTCCTGAGGGCTGTCATGAAAATGAGTCGGGGCTGGGGCGCTGACTGCTCTCCCCAGCCTGTGCCGCGTGTGGAGGTGGCTGCAGCGAGCAGGGAACGCCAGGCTGTGGTGATCTGCCTTTGCAATGGTTTCTAAAGATTTCTCAGGCAGCTGAATGCAAGGTAGCGCAGCCATAAAGATCTTTTCACGCAGTAATTGGGATGGGCTGAGCTGCGCTTGGTCTTTAGGTCAAAGGAAATATAAATGTGACTTAAGCCTCTTTACTTAAGGTCTTGGCTCAGTGCGGGGCAGTGGAAGGTCTGGAGCTTTTGGGTTGTTAATGCTTATTTATTTAACCCCAATGAATGTACGCTGGACAAAGGTCCACAAGGTCAAAATAAACATCTTCAGAGACTCTTAGGGCATCCTCTTGCAGAGGCTAGCCTCAGGAACTTCTCTGTGTCTCAGAGAAAGGCTATGCGCAGTTTGCAAACACAAGCCTCGCTTTTCCAAATTCTCTCTAGATCATCTTCAAGCTTCCCATTTTATTCCAAGTGGCAGATAATAAGTGATAATTTTTCTCTGGAGAATGCTAGGAACACTGGTTTTACCACACTTGAAGCTGGCATTTACCTCCCCATTTGGAATGGCTGCACCTGTAGGAAGTAGCTTAAGTTCTCCATTTGGTTAAAGCTCTTCAATAAATAGGGGAGCAGCAGCTGGAACAGGGGACACTGGACTCTGCATAGCGATGTGTCCACTTTACTGTGCAACCAGTGTGAAGACAAATCCATTTTAGCCTGCCTCGAGTCATAGCAGCATCCCAAAAGTAAGCAGGGGAAATGAGATCATCTTTTGCACCCTTTTGCTCTTTGGATCTCCACTCCCTTGGTTCTGTCCTTTTGTATCAGCTGCCTGCCAGGATGTTCCCAGCAGGAAACTTGGCAGCATTACGAGTATATCTTGATGATCTTGGTCTTTACATGGGCAAGGATCCCGGGAGAACCGTAGCCTCCTCCCTTCTGCTGCACCCCTGGAACCACATCACGTTCCTCCTTGTGCGATTGTGTGCTGGGATCCAACAACTCCAGGACTTTTAGCTCCAAAAAGCAAGCAGCGGTAGCTGGTGGTTTGGTGTCACAGGAGCACCAAACCAGCAGAACAAACCAGTTGGTGCTGAGGACTCCGTGCCTATGCTGTTGACACTTGGGGTTTTTAACCTGTCACTAGCACTAGCTTAGTCCTATAGACTGAGGTTTGAAACTGCCGCAGTATGATCCGGAGCGCAGCAAGTCAGGGATTCCCTTCTGAAGCCCACTCCCAACCCAGACTAAGACACAGATGTAGATTAGCATTTTAGGAGCAGAGGATCAAACTTGCCACTGCTGAAAAGTGGGTTGCGTGTTCGACCGTCGTGGCGAGGCGCTCTGAAGCAGAGCTGGTTCTGCTTTGATGGCTCCACCAGCATGTCCAGAACTTCAGCTTCCATTTACGTGCCAGCCTCTCCCTGACAGCTGGAGAAGGAGCCTTGTGAATGAGACGTGGGGCTGTACTCCAAGCAGCAACCCTAGAAGCAGCAGTTCTGCACTGTGCCTCCTTTGTCTCCCTGAAGAACAAACTCTACGGCGCGCTGAGAACCATCGCGCCGCCATCCCGTTAAAAGACACGTCCTGTTAGAGTTCCGGGTGAGGCATCCCTGAGCTCAGGGTGCACTCTGCTCCTGTTTCAGCACCTTACAAACAAATTGAAAACTTCTTGCTGCTGGGGAACAAAGGAGGTATGTGAAAGAACTGCAATTTCATAAACTGTCGAGTGGGAGTTGGAGCTATTATAGAACATCCCGTTCCAAAAGGAAACAAATGACAGTCTGACGCTGCCGGGTCGTAGTGACGTGCGCGGCTGCAGCGTGAGTCAGGCTGTGTGAGATTCAGATACGGACCTAGAGGGAAAACATTTGTGGCAGCGGGACCCGTCACATGCTCATAGATGGAATTACCTCAGCTCATTTTTCATGCGGGTGTTAATATATTTGCTGCGCTTCTCGAGCAAAAGGAAAATAGCAGCACAGAGGGAAAAGTCGCGTGTAGGAGCCGTTCTATCTGTCTCTTCTTGCAGCCTCTTGCTTCCCACCCACGCTCCTGCACAGCCAGTGATAATGTATCACGAGCCCTTTGGTATATCACTGTTTCGTTCAGTAAAATGGAATGTGCTCTTGTTATTGTTGTTGTTATTATTTGTGTTATTTGGAATCCCAAAGCACGTCCCATTCCAAAGGCATAGGTCCATGAATGGGACAATTAAGTGAATTATTAGGAAAATATTTTGTTTATCACTGAAGCGGCGTCTCGCTTTAATAGTTTACAGCTCGGTTGAATGCTTGTATTCATTTAAAAATGAAAACTGAAGCCTGAGGATCCTTTTAAGGCCCTAAAGGGGTCTGTAGAGATAATTCTCTGGTACGTGGGGGGTGCATAACGATGTATAAATTGTGAAATGAATTGACTGTTTACTGGACAGTTGTGGTGATCTCGTGGATAATGTCAGTCCGAGATAAGAAACCCTGGCCATGGTTTAAGGACAAGGAAGCTTTAGTAGTAATGTTACCTTGAGGTGTTCCCATCACAGACTTTTTTTTCCCACCGTTTTGCTCCACCGTAGCCCGCTCCCTCTTGTGCCCAAATAACTCCTCGCGTGACTCTGCAGGGAGTCGCATGAGGAACTGCTGGAGGTTAGAAACCGTGAACAAAATGGCCTGTAAAATAGGAAGGATCTTCATCTTCTTCTTTTTTTTTTTTGTTTTGTTTGTTTTGATTTTCGTTTTTGCAATTTATTTCAACTAGATCGGTTCCCTGATCGCCATGGCCCCTGGGAACGACTGCACCGGCCCAGCTGAGAGGTCCGAGTGTTGTGTGGCTGGGGGTAAACGCTGGCAGAGGCTGATGGTGGGAATTCTGTGTCAGCGTTGCCACCAAAACCTGCAAATCAGTAAGCTGTAGCCGGTAAAACATTACTTCATTCATCAGCAAAACACAACAGCTGCTGTGCCTCCAAAAGGGGAAAAAAAAAAAGAGGGAGGGATGTTATTTAGCTACAGAGCGTGTAGCCAGGGTTGAAGGACAAACTGGGGGAAGGATTTGGGTTCGGGGTACTGAAGTCTCATGGACGAAAAAGGCCTCAGAAAGCAAAAGCAGCCATCGGGTGTTTCCCATCTCTTGTGCTGGAATCTCATAAATGTAGTTGACCTTTTCATGGGGGTTCAGTCAAATCTAAAGCGGAACTGCAGGTCACAGTTGTAGTCTAACCCTCAAACGGGACCAAAATGGTGAGCTCAGATCGATGATTCAGAGCAAAAGCAGAACTCTACTTGCACTGGATCTGAGAAGTTTGGTTTGTGCCTCTCTAAGTGTAATTGTTTTATTGCCTTATTGACGTTTAACAGCAATGTGAAAAGATTGAGGGAGGTCACCTGGCACCCTTCCTCACTAGACATGGAGAGGGCTTTGCTGGTGTAGCTTAAGTCCATAGGTGAGCAAAGCGCTCCGGGATGGCTTTAATCTCTAGCAATGCTAGCAAACAGGTAGAAAAAATGCTTCATTACACATTTTGTTTATAGCAAAACCCCGGCAAACCGGGCTGGCTGCTCCTGCCGCAGAGGGAAAGGGACTGGCTTGAAGCACGTGGGTGCCTATCTCCCCGAAACGGCAAGCCCAGAGCTGGAGCAGTGTCCCCAGGTCATCATTATCTGCTGCATCCTTCCGTCTCCCCTCCTCTGCCCTGGCACGGGCACCCTCCCCTCTTATCACTGAGGTGGCAACATTTTGTTTGTACAGCTGAGCGCTCCTGAGCCGACTCTGTGCATCCATCAAGGTCATAAAGTCATTCAATCCCTTGACCAAAATACCTACCTGATTCCTCTGGTCAGAGCTACAGGACTGCACTGCTGCTGGTGTAACTTGCAACACCGGAGGGATGACTTTCCTGCGGTACTACAAAGCAGCTTTCCTGGAAAAGGGAAGCGGTTTGCCAGTATTGCAGAATGGTAATTTTAAACCCATAAAGAGCTCTTATTGGAGTCTTAAAGCAGTCTTGAAAACCAGCCGCGCCCTCTCTGTCCCGCTCTCAGATGAAGTGCCAACACCGTCAAATAAAGAGGTGTTTGCAGCATATGCCGGTGTCCTGGGGTGCCTGGCACAGGTAGCGACAGTCGGCAAGGCTCGAGCGTGCGGCACCGCGCCGGGGATGCCGGGAGAGGGTTCGTCTGCGAGCAGACGTGAAAACCAGAGCTGCTGCGGCTGCTCCTCCTCCGGCTGGCCGAGTGGCATCCCCCACAGCCGATCTGTGCCCGCCAGCCTGTGCCCAGCCGCGCTCTCGGCCCCTCGCTCTGCCCAACGAACAGTCCCAGCTGTTATACTCGGCACAAAGCTCCAAAGAAATGCCGAGGGGCAGCCGGCGCGCTTGGCCCTGCCGAGGGCTGCGCAGGGGCTGATGTCAGCGTCCCGCAGCCCGGGGCCATGACTCACGCCTGGGAACAGAGCGCTCTTCATGGGCCGTGGGAGGGCATCGCTCCGGGAGGGAATGAGACAGAGGTGCTGGAATGACCCCGGGAGCCTGGAGCGGGGGGCCACACCTCGGCCCCCAGCACAGAGGGTTGGAAGGAGGTCACCTCCTATTTGGATTTCTTCCCTTGGGTTGTTTTGAACAATTCTGCCCTTGTTTTAAAAAAGAATCCGGACGGGGGAGGAACGGCTTTATTTTAGAGGAATTACCTATGACTTGAGCTGCCTGAATTGGTCAGGAGCAGGGGAGATGGAGCAGAGGGTGGTGGTACACGTCCAGAAACGGTCCGTAGGCAGGGAGCTCAGGCTGCCCCGACCGCATGAACTGTGGTGGCTGAGGCATCTCCCATCAGTAAGGTACCTTTGTAGGGGCGTCTCGGCGCCCCTGATCCGCGGTCGGCTGTTCTGTGTCAGCAAACAGTGTTGCAGGACCGACGGAGCTGTGCAGCACCAGGGGAGCGTTTTTAGCAAGGCCAAGGTGAAGCAAATTCCGTGAATGAGCACAAGTATAACCAAACCCGCTGTCACCAGAGAAGGGAGGCATCTCCTGGTGCCTGCCAGGGTTATTAAGACGGAGGGGAAGGGAGGATGCTCGGGGTCTGCGTGCGGAGCTGATGCCGCTGCCTCTTGGGGAGGGGGCTCACGCCACCCCTTCTCTGTCTGTAAAGGCAAATTCCTAAAAGCGACAGCACTTGTGATGATGCTGACATGAACAGTGGTTTCTGAGCATTTCTGAATGTCTTTGAGCTTGCCTAAAGAAAAGCATCGAGTACTGATGATGATAGAGTGTATTATATCTAATTATATGAACCCTGGAATCGGCTATTTCCCCTCTATTCCGTCATTCTGATATAATTGGAAACAGGAAGATATTCACAAAAGAAATATTGTTTCTGTGAGCCACCCAACACAACCCATTTTGCAGATTTTTGCTGAAGGTTCAGAACCAGCAAATTGAAATAATCCTACAGAGAGCCAGTTTACTGGCCGCTGCATCTCATTTTTCTAAATGGTTCTTTTATGTCTGCAAGGAACCAAATGAAACCTCCAGGCTTCAGTATCATCGAACTGTGGGACTTTGGAAATCCAGGTTCAGCTGTACGTCAGCTTCAGAGCCTGAAGTTAAGATTTGTTATTGTGAGCGCACATGCTGGGAATCAGGATGAGTAGCAAACATGCAAATTCAGTATTTAATTAGGAGTCACATGGAATCAAAATAGACAGCTAGTTCCATTAACAGAGAGGCAGACAGAAGCACTGAGCATGATTTCCTATAGACGTGAGGTCACACTTGAATAAGTTGATATGGTTGTCAGGATTTTATGAAAACGCTCACAAACTGCAAAGTTTCATGAATTTTCTCACGACCGGAGATTCACACCGTGTTTACTATTTGCTATTCACTCCTATCGCTTTTCACTCATAGAGTCCGGAAAACAACGTCAGGTGACGGGGACGATCGATCAACACATCTCCTGAATAGCCAGGACTGAATAGTCGGAGCAAAGCGGTGGTGAATGCCTTAGAGTTCAAAAGTGATGGGCCACGACTTTTTACAGGCAATAAATAAAGTTTTAAAAATATCAGCCGTAGTTTTCAAATGATTTGCTAACTAAGATAGGGACGTGTGCTAAATTTGCAATTAATATTATTTTAAAGAATAGATCAAACAGCTCGAGCAGATTTCCTCTAACTGACAAGTTCCATTAAACAAGAAAGCTCATTCTTAGTAGGAGATTTTAATATAACACTGAGAACAGAGAACAAAACAATGAATGGAAACATATCAGCAGTCAATTTCCTGAGTATTCAAGCCTGCATTATACTTTGTTCTTTGCTACAGCCGCGGCTCTCTAATTATCAAGCGTATTCATGGGACTTTTTCCTATTGACACTCAGCGTGAGTGTGGCTGGAAAGAGCTTAAGCTTTTGTGGCAGCCATTTGAATTTGTCTAACTAGAAACAACCTGCGAGGCTGTGGGGAACTGTATGTCTCGGGGGATTTGTGATGGTCTGCAGAACCTGTGGGTCACAGGTTCAGACGCGTGCGTTGGGAGCGTGGGGGACTTGCAGCTCTCTCACGCCAGCTTGGCCGCTGGCTGCAGTTGCTACTTGCTGGCAGAGCTGGCACGGTCACGGAGCAACGACAGGTGACGGGGCAGATGCTTGAAGTTGTTCCTCTGTTGTATGACTAAGACACGCTTGTTGGACCACGAATGGGGATCACTGGGCAAGCCCATCGGCTTTTCCTCAGAAAAGGAGCTTCGTTCCTCCAGGACTTCATCTAATCTTTTCCATAGGCACTATAGCTGCTTCTCAACTGACGCTTCAAACTGACTCCAGGCCAAGTTATCCCCCACCCCTGCTACCAGTGGAGCCTTGTTTTGCTATTAACCGTTGTCTTCATGCTTCTCACGCGCCCCGTGCCTGGGAACCCACCGCAGCGTGGAAGCGACCTTTCTGGAAACTGGTCTCTGGACAGCTTTCCATGCAGGCTCGCCTCTCTTTGTAGGTGATACGGAGAGGATGTGCTGGAGAGTGAGGAGCAGGGCCCAGGGGCTGCTGGTGAGGGCTGTGAGGAAGGTATAGAGGTGGCCACGTGGCAAGTGGACTGCCGGGAGGTGTGCGAGGTGGAGGTAGTAGGGAACAGGAGTCCTGCAGAGTTGCGGGAGAGGGAGCTGGTAGCACCTCTAGCCTGAGGACATCCAGAAGGTTCATGTTAACGCGCGCGTAAACAGAACCTTGATTTCACCTGCAGTAACCTGGCGTTTCCTTTCCGTAGCTGGACAAAGCTGCGCCCATGCACAGATCCACTGTCCAGGCAGGAAGGATTTCTCCCAGGGAGCACCACATCTCTTTGCCGTTTGGTGCAAGTGTGGGTGGAAATTCAGCTCCTCAACTTGCAGCCCCGCTTCGTTCCGCAGACTTGAGCGTGCACCATGGAAAACCGAAATCCTGTTTACTTAGGCTCCTTCGCAGTCCCATAGAGCAGGAGCGTTAATGTTGGTGTTCTGGCTCAACTCCAACTCAGGTAATTACTGTGCATTCTGCCCTACTTACACACCCCCCGTAGTTTCAATTAGAGCAATTGTTTTCATTTTTCTTTCCTGCCCTGTCAAGTATTAATGCAGTTGCTGTTAAGCTGCTCGTGTGGTCCCTCGCTTAGGTGGTGTGTTTCCATGGTAAAGGCAGACATCCTCCTATGCATACCTGGACCCAATCCTCATTGGCACGAACTGATGTAATTCCATAATGGAGCTGCGTTGATTTGCACCGTGTGAAGATATGGCCTTCCTACGCAGAGCGCCACGTTCTTCTCTCTAATTAAAGGCTCTGTATGAATGCTCATGATCTATTTATTTCTCTACTCGCTCTTCAGCTAGGTTTGCAAATAACCTGAGGTTTGAGTAGTCATTTACTCTTATGGTCACAGTGGTGGTATATAGAGAATACAGCCTGCAACTTTTTAATGTGCTTTTCCCCAGCTATTCAAAAGCAGCTCTATAGGGATATCTGAGCTCTTTCACTCTTGGCTGTTGTCAGGTAGATACAGTTCATAATGTGTGATGGTTTACATTATGAATTGCTGGAAACAAATCTCCCCAAGTTTATCAGGAGAATAAAGAACATGGAAGGATGCCTCAAGTCTCACAGCAACCGGAGATTACATGCTTGCAGACTAAGCCACCCGGCATATTGATCATTACTGTTCACAGATAAGGGCCTCAGTACTTACTGTGCTGTTTATCTGATCAAGAGAGCCTTCCTTTCATCTGGTACAGGTCTTGGCTTGAAGTGGCATGTGTTTGGGCTGGTGGGCGATGCGACACACAGGGGGTGAGGGTTGCTGTCTGATTCTCCACTCTATCATGTGGCCCGTCAGCTGGTTACCACCATCACATACATGTGCTGAATGGATTGATGCTTGGTGCATGGAGACTTGAGCAGATCGTGGCTCAGGTTGCTCAGCTGCTCAAGGCAATGGTAGCTGGAGTCACGGAGACCTTTCTAGTGACCTCCCACCAGAATAAGGCCCACGTGCAGAGATACAAGTAGTTTGTCTGTGATTTTATACGTAAAATAAGCAGGCGTTACCTTCCCCAGTACTCCCATTGGACAGTTTTCTGAAATGCATAAAATGCATTGGTGGCTCAGTTCTCAGCAGCGAAAGAAGCCGGGAGCAGATTCTCTGCAAACATCTGATGGATTCACATAGGAGGCCGTCAAGTTGCCTACCCGTATGCGTCTGGCACTGTATAAGATACTGTGATATACTACGGTTCCTCCATGTGTCCCACATGAGCTCTGTCATGTGAGAGGATGGGGGTCTCCTGTAGGTCCTGCATTTTACCTGCCAGCCCCATGCAGGTGCCTTAGGTGATCACAAGCTTTTAAAAATAGCTCTAGGTGCCTACAGCCTCCAGCCTGCCCACTCACTGATAAAGTGATTCGGCTGAACAAATACTGATAAAATTTGTTTTTAAAATGAGATGTTGGGAAATCAAAAGATCCTTTGTAAAATTAGTAGCGTTTTCATTCCAGATTAAAGCTCAGGCTGTAGCCTCAGTACTGGTGGGAGATGGGCTGGGACCTTCACTCAGCAGCTGTAGTAGTCTCCTGGTTTGGGGAAACTTGGAAATGGGATGGATGGATGGATGGACGGATGGATGGATGGATGGATACCTGTGACTGATGGGTATGTGTCAGCACCTCTCACAGGTGGCACCATGCCTGAGGCAGCACTGAGGCAGGTGTGTATTCAAGTGCTGGCTTTAGACTGCAGTAACTCCTGCCCTGGATGCTGTTCTTGGGGTGGTACACGCCACAGTAATCCGGAAGCCGTTCCCACTAGCTGTCTTGGGTTAAGATGGCCAGACGTCTGGTCCAGCATGACATGGTGGGTGTATAAAAGTGATACCAGAGGTCCCTGTACACTTCCCGGTCCCATGTCAAGTGGAGATCATCTAAGCTCAAGGATGAGACACCCACCTGTATCTTATTTTATCTAAACTCCAAATTCTCATAATTTCAGGTAAACCATTCTGACTTTGCCTGTTCTCTCACATGGCTGTTTCTTCTTAATAACATATTTTTATCCGTATGGGGAAATATTCTGTGTCTTCAACAGCTTACCCAGGCTTCTGAATTTCTAAAATGACGATGGCACTGTAGGTTTAAAATGACAGTCAGCGTGACCCCAGCGCTGACCACCACTCTCTCTCTTCCTTATGCGGTAGCTGTTTGCAGAGTCAGTACAATTCTTTATATACAGGGTTTTTTCACCCCCTTCATGCAAAACAAAAGGGTTTGGTTGTTTTCCCAAAGCAAACAGTCTGTGTCAGCTGTCTTGCACTAACAAAAAAAAAAAAAAAAGAAAACCCAAACCACCAAAACAGTATGAGCTTTTATATCCACGGCCGTGAGTGGCAGGTCACAGGTTCCCTGCAGAAGTGCCGGGGAAGGTAAACAGCTCCGAGCACGCCGTGTTTGCCATTCCGCTGCACAGCAAAAGCTGTCCCCGGCCTTTCTCCCTCTTAGGCAGCAAATCACATACCGCTTTGTAAATAGCAGTTAATAAAAACAAGCCAAACGATCGTTCTTTACTAGGCCCTGCCCAAGACTTTTCCCTTGCACGAATGGCCTGTAGGAATTTAGCCACTGTGAGCTAAATCAGGGAAGGTCTTAACTCTTGGGCTCAGTATAAAAACAAATCAAATACGAAGGAGTACACCTTTCATATCGTGCTCTTCCAGAAAAAGAAAGTTCTAAGAAGACAAAAGCCCAAAACACCGGAAGGTTTTATTTGTACTGGTCTGTATGAAGCCAGTTATTATCCTATCAATTGTTTGTGTAGCCACTGTTTACACAAGTGGAAGATGGCACACGAGAACACGTACCAGCGGTCTGTGTTTTCTGGTGAGGCCCCGCAGTGCTAAAAGTGGGAGCGGGGAGGCTGGACGCTGTCTGGGTGTCCCCTTGGCAGCTCACGCTGGCGTTAGAAGGGACGAGATAAGCCACCTGCAATTTAGAAGAGCTTCAGGGATGCGTTTAGATGGCTGCCTCGGTGGGATCAGGCTGGCATCGCCGTCGCTCCCCGGCCATGCCTGGAGGAGGGCTGTGGTTTGCTGCCTTAGCCCTGGAGGCACTTTCTCATGGAGGGGGCTGTCTTCAGGCTGCAGTTTTGGTGCAATAAGAGCAGGAGTGCCCATCGCTACCCGACTCCCGCCTCTAATGTTTGCACAGGGTGTAATTGCGATATCCCGCCCAGCTTTTGCACAGGCTTTAGAGGAGACCAAGCAGATGGAAATCAGGTTTAAACTACCCTCACCTCCTTGAAATCACTCCTCAGATAATTATTTACCAGGTAGCATGAGCCCCAGTAATGTACTCTGGACCATAACGAATCACAAGATTGCTGACAGAGACCCGACCTCAGCTGGACGCAGAGAGGAAAAGGATGGTTTTGGGGTTTGAAATGAACTTGCGGTCTAACCAGTTGCCAAGGTAGAGGTTTTAACAGAATGGATGATATTGTCCCTTCTTAATTCAAATCCTGACGGCCACGTTTCACACCATCTGGAGTTTGTGCAAAGCCCGCTTTGGGAAGCTGGCCAATAAAGAATTACAATAATCTAATCTTGCCGCGATAAAAGTGTGAATAACCATTTCAGAGTCTGACTGGAAAACTACCGCAACCTGTCAATGCGCCTTAGATGGTGGCCGAGAGGGCATCTGATGACACGCTGAAAAGCACGTCCCAGGGGATAAACAGGAGTTGGCTTGTACCAGACGCTGAGCTGAAAACAGTTGGATTTTCATCAACTGAAACAAAGGACAGAAGAAAAATGTAACTGCTGGGCTTGGGAGAGGTGACACCCCCAGTCCACGCTGTTCCCCATGGACACCAAGGCACTCGGCCCTTTTCGGGGGGGGGCTGGGGCTATTTTTACAGCAGTTGCTCCAGAGCCACTATCTTTTAAGCCTCTGCAGCAGTCTCTGCTGGAAATCTTTGGTTTCACACTTTTAATTGCTTCTCCGACAGGACGAGAGTTGGTCTGGTCTTTGGTTTCCAGTGTTGTGGAGTTCCTAGTGGTGAATTTTTTTCTGCCACCCTGAAAAAGGATTGCCACACGGCTTTTCCCACATTGTTCGCATGTGGCAAAATGGATGATTTTGCTGTAATGGGCACTAGAAATTTCAAATGGCAGCTTTCGGGACTCGCTGGGGCCTGAGAGACAAGGCATTTGCTTTAGCAGTGTTCATGGCTTGATATAAATTTTCTTCTTAGCATCACCTTAGAAAGAATCCCAGGACTCACCGAAGTGAGCATGTGCTTTGCCACCTCTTAATTCTCCTTGCACCGCACTTTATTTTTACTTACTCTGATGCATCAAAACGCTTTCTATTTCCATCATGTCTCCTCTTTCAGTCTGGCTGCTACAGAGAGTCAAGGATAACTACAGAAACCAGTGTCAAACTGTCTGAATAAGAAACCTGCACTTCACGCTGCTTACAGGAAAGTTCTGCTTCTTCTTTCAGGGGATGTTTCCAGAATAGGCACAATTTGAGGCAAAACAGAATGACTCTCATTGACAAACAGGTGCCTTTATGCTGCTCTGCAGCGCTGAAGAACGACGTCCTGAGGCCCTTTTGCACGTATTCACGGGTAAAACAGTGGGAGTAACTTCCCCAAAAATCCCATAAGCAAAAGCTGGCCAAGACTAGCTCCATCTTTAAGCAAGTGTTTAATTTTCTTTGTAATTCTCCAGCAGCCCGTAGCAGGCGCTGCTGCTGGATGCGTATTGTGAAAGGGTCCCGAAGCAGGGCTTGCTGTTCCCCTCTGTTTAGGTGAAGGGTTTTTCCCTGTTGGTACTGGCACCGAGCTGTGTGGTCGCTTCCAAGGCAGGCTGCTCCGTACGCGAGAAGTGATGCAAGCTGTGGATGGATGCGAGAGGCTCGCTGTCACTCGGGACCGTTGTTGAGGGTAAATCCCTCCATTCCAGCTCACCTAACCAGCAGCCTGGTTTCTGCTTTGTGCCTGGAGTTGGTGTTTTGGCTGCCTGGAAACTGCTGTGGGGTGAGGCAACAAGGACGTTATTAGGATTAAATCACTGACTTCAGTGATTTCAGCATTATTTTGCGCCTCTCCCATTTTTATTCCTAGCCCCACGGCCTGTTGGAGCCACCTTTTAGTTTAGGCAGTATGTTTACTAGGGCAGGGAGCTGAGTTTTACAAACCTCATTGTTTGTTTCAAACCAGAACTAACTTCACATTGGCTAGTTCAGCTCAGTGGAGTCACATCCCTAAATCATGGGGAACGAGGACAAGAGCAGCCGCCGTACCTCGTTCTCTCTGCAGTACCTTGCACAAAGACAGGAGTTACAAAAAGGTGACGTTTCCGGAGTGGTTATCATGAAGTCACGCCCTCATGGGCTGATGGTTTAGATCTGTTGTAAAGCGTGGATTTCAGAGGAAACAGCCCCAGCATCACTGGCTGGGGCTCTTAAAGAATGTCATCGCTTAATACCCAAAAGCCCAGTGGCAAACTCCTCCGCTCCTTTACGCAAGAGCGTGCAGAGCAACCGTCATCATGTAAATCACCCATCTTGGGTTGCTTAGTGCTTCAGAAAAGGGCGGTTTGCGCGCATCGCCCAGAGAAAGAAGATGAGCCCTGATGTGCCATTCAAAACCATTTGCCTGGCCTTTATGGATCCAGCTGTAGGCAAGGGCTGGGGTGAAACATGTCGTGGGAAGGCAGATAACACAAACATGAAAGCAGCACAAAACATGAGCGCCTATAAATAGCAGGAAATAAAGAACAATACTGTGATAAAATCCATAAGACAATAAAGACCAATGTGGCAGAGACCGTTTCCCCCCCACCCTTCTCCAGAGTTTCTCCTATTTCCCAAAGCTGCAGAGATCATCTGACTGCTGTGTGGTGAAGTCCAGTCAGCTAAGCACCAACTCAAGTGCTTGGAGCCTTACAGAAAGTATTTCAAAACCCCGTTCCTTTTTCTTTCTTGATGTCCTGCCATGGCTATTGTGGTATTTTAAACCATTCCCAACTCACCAGCTCGTCAGAGCAAGGAGAAAAGAGGGAAGAGGAAGGGGGGAAAAAAAGCCCTATGGAGATTTAGAGTCATTAACAGCCTTTATAGGGTTTCAGACATTTTTGTGGTAATTCTTTGGAAAGGACACATCCACGATGAGCTGGGGTTTATTTTGCCACTGGCATAAGAAATGAGACGGTTTCCAAGAAAATGTTTGCTGTTTACCAAGAGGAGGGCAAATGTAACTGGAAAACGGCAATGGATGTGAACTAGGAACCTTGTTTAAATTTTGGGTAATCACCAGCTCCTGACCTGGCCCCTTTGAACTGGATCAGGAAGCAAGCAAGTCTCTGGCAGCTCCTCCGTAGAGTTATTCTATGGCTGTGCGGTGGGCACTGCAAAGCTCCCTCCTTTCTCTGGCAGCAGCAACTGAAGACGGTTAATTATCCTGAGAGATATCCATCACTCGTAAGCCTGGATCTGAGAGGAACATGTCCTGTCAGGAGGTAACCGCTCCGTGGGCCTAAAATGTCATGAGAACAACTGACAACTACACGTCTTGCTATTTTGGAGTGTGAACTTCTCTGGGGACCAGATTTCCCTGGGTATTTCTGCAGGACCCTGCCCCACGGTGCCCTAATTTCTGAATCAAATCTTCAAATGGGGTAACACTAACTTACACGAAAAGAGTTAGGCTGATTTATGGCAGTGGAGGATTGAGGCCTTATTGTGGGGAACAAGAGGATTATATTGGCTTCAGAGTTAATGTCAGACCTGGGACTGGAGCTTAGAAATTACTGGGCAGGTCTCTCAATTGCTTCTGTTAGCTTAAAGAGGGAGTTGTGCTGAGGAAAACCTCCAAGAATATCCGATTTAATGGCAAATCCACTCTTTTTTTTCCATGACTGGTTCTAAGATGCTGCTTACTAATGAACGTGGCTTTTTGTGCTCAGACAATGGAGTTTCTCCCTCCTGGCCCACCCAATCCTCTTACGGGATCCCACCAGGGAGACTCAAGGACAAGTTTAGAGGTGACGCAAAGAGAGAGTTGCATTATGCAAAAAGGCGACCACTGTGGTTCACGTGGATCAAAAGTGACAGCAAGGTCTGAGAAGGTCTAACTAAAAGGTTGACTGGCCACCACTAGCGCTACGTTACAATCCATCATGAGGCATGGCTAATGAATGGGGGATTTATGTCCCTCCACAGCTGGGGGCTGGGTTTCTGCATACATGGGAGTGTGTCCCACATCATGCTCTTTGGTTTTACGTCCCTTCGTGCTCTGTTATGCCGTTTTCAACCCTGTTTGTGGAGGCAGAAAGCCTCAGAGGATCTCCCTTCAACCCCATGGGCCGCTTCTTCCATCTGAGGCCATATTTTGATCCTAACTAATGTTTACAGTTTTCCCCTGTAGGGTAGTGGGGCAGATATCCTCATTCCACTTCTTTTTTTGGACAGATAAGAACATTTTGAGGAGGAAGATGAAGCAAATCAGCCAATTTTTATCTTCTGACTCCTACTCGGTGCTTTAAGCCACGTCCACCCTCCTTCCTGGACTAATGCAATGTTTGCAAGGGGTCCTGGTGGCTAGACTCTTGACTTCATCTGTTTTATGAAATTTTGCTTGATCTGCCTTTCTTGATCATTAGCCCACAAGGCAGCTTGTGTGCTTTTCTGTATCCAACACTTCTTTCTGCCTGGTTTTTTTTTTTTACTTTTCCAGAAGGATTTGTTCCTTAGAACAGATGAACCACATACCGAGAGAATGAACGGGCCAGATTGTCTAGTGCTCAGCACCCACCGTTGAGGACAGATTTTCCGGAGAGCTCAGTTTCCAAGGAGGCATCTAAATAAGTGACAGATACTCAAAAGTGGAAATGCTCCCACTTATTTTGGTGCTCAACTAGTGCTAGAGCTGCTTTGAAAAACTTGCTCTCCTATGGCTGTTCTTCGCTCACGCCACACGACTTCCAAGTCTCCCTCTTTTGTACCCTATGTACGGCCCTCTCCCATGCTTGTCCTCATGCCATGCTCCATCCCACGGGTCTTGACTGGCCGCCTCCTGCTTGTGGCTGAGTCCTTCTGCCATCATTAAAAGGTCAGCACGTACATACACTCACATTTCCTTCAAGGGGCCCATCAGGGCTAATGCCCCCAAATGCAGAACATATGTGCAACATAAATTAATTGTTAAGGCTAATGCTGATTGAAGTTTGGTAATTCAGCCTGCAGGATATACCATATGTTTGAAGTGTATTGTCCAAGTTTAGATTTTAAACTCCCAAGGGCAGGGACCACTCCTTCCTCTGTGTTTACATAGCATCAATAAGACCAACAGTGCTTGGGTCTGAAATACATTAACCTTAGCCAATGCATTGTTAAGTTTAATAATGACTAGTTAACATTAAAGCACAATGGATAAAATATATGGACAAAGACATATTTTGGCAGAGATTTTTGTCATGTTTTTGATGCCAGATTCCTACCCAAGTAAATGGTCATTGGTCATCTGAATCATCGACATTGTCTGCGAAAATTCACCCTTCATATTGCCCCATCCTGGTTTTGCCCTGTTCAGCAATTGACCCTAAGCTATGGACCACTATTTAGGGTCACTTAGACAGAGCCCACCTAAGTGAGAAGTCAGGAATAGGAAGGCACCTAAATGAGATGCCAGACAGCGGGCTCTGGGAATCACAGAGCCAGGGTGTAGGTGGGGAAAGGAAAATAAAGGCTTTGGATGCAAGAACTTAATGTCATTTCTTATTATTTATCTCATTAATTTGTAGTCCCCAGAAACCACACTCAAAGGTTACTGTGCACAGGCCCTCCAGCGGGAGGATAAGAGAACTATAGGAATAAATCCAAACCCCGTCTGAACTGAAGGGCTGTTTTTCAGTGCGAGTTATGCAACACGTTAGTACCTCTAGGTATAGGACCAGTGGGATTTAAACTTGTACAGCAGATGGTCCGTGCATCATTGCTGGAATGCGCCTGCTGACCCTAGGGCAGAGCCTGAATGGACTTCAAAAGAGAGACTGAGCATGCTTCAAAGTGTTATTGTTTAAATGTTCCACTAAATGGGGACTCCGGAACAAAATATCTAGCTGAGGTCAGTCTGAAAAATGTCAACACACATAATGAGAAAACAGCATGTTGTGTGAGAAAGAATATTTCATAGGGGTATTCTGGCTATTTTGAGTTGAAAAAAACACTTTTATCACGTATGTCAGCAGGTTGTCATAATCTAAATGTCTTTCCTCGTGAACGGGGAGCTTTGTTTGCTTTTGTTGGAAAGAGCGAGGTCTGTATGTGAAGGTCATAGAAGCCTTCAGAAAGTGTGGTTTGTCCACAGGCAAGTACACTGGGAGAACTGTCAACCGAAGTTATGGCAAAGGTGTGTTGCAGTACAGCATTGACTGAAGCCTTGATCACCTCCCTCCTGCTCATGTCAGAGGGAGGTTTGGAAGGATCCTGTGTTTGGTATAAGAGCACGATCCTGTGATTTATAATTGTGTGCTGTGTTCTGTTCTGTTCCTCCTAAAGCCCATAAGGCCTGTTCATAGCATATTCTTTCACCGGTGTAATCCACAAGTTTTGGCTTCTCAGTACTCTATTCAGAGGGAATTTCTGTAGGAAAAGGATCGGGTTCATGTTCGAATCAATAGCATTAATATCATGAAGGAAGATTTCTTAGGCAAGTCAAGCTTAACAAGATCAAGCCTTCAGTAGGAAATTCAAGATGTGGCTTTTGATTTGCTGGTCTGGCTGGGCTGCATCTTAGGTGTTGTAAATATCTGTGGTCCGGTAGCTTTTGTTCGACAAAAGGTTTCTGTGTTGGCCACTGGCAATTCAACATGGGTGGCTGAAAAATAATTTCCTTTGCTGGAAGCTAGCAGCAACAACCTGAACTTTCACAGCACCTTGTCCTGCTGGGGCATGCCTCTATCTTGATGGAGACACGTTACAATAACACGCAGATTAAAAGCTAACCCTCCCTGCAGACGTAATAATGATCCAATGCCAGGAAGAGCAAACAAGACCCATGTTAAATAAAGGGAAGGCTTGTTCGTTTCACTTGTCAATATTCAATGAGATCAGCCAACTTGGCACCCTGGGCTGAAAAGAAAGCCACCCGGCAAGGTAAAAAGCTAAAGGGCTCCGGAGACCTATAAGAAAGTGAGGTGTCATTAAATCAAGAAGATAACTTGGGCCTGGTTGTGGAGTCTATCTTTGTAACGTGTTGTAACTGACACAAAACTTGAATAGCGATCAATTTAAGTGGGTCAAAACTAGCATCCACACCCTCCCCGGAGTCCCGGTTGTTACGCTCAGTATCGCTACTCAGCTGTTAGCTGTGGCCCAGATTAAGCAAAAACTGCAAAGACGTACCTAACCGAGTATGAATTCAGCAAAGCTTCCAGGCTTATGCTTATCTTCAGTGTATGCTTAACTTCAGCAAGTATAGAAACCCTTTGTTAAATACGACTTTTAGACCTGCGGAGAGCTGATAAAAAATCCTTCAGTTTCACCTTTTTTATTCTATTTGCCAAGTGCTACAAATAGCTGATACTCGATGTGTAGATTGTTGCAAGTATTCAGTAGTCAAAATTCAAAGTGTGTCAGTAAGTTAAAGGTGACCTGTTATCTCAGTGTTCCCAAAGCAGAGGAGTTACAACACATTTCTGATTAACATAATTGGTTTTAGGAATCCTGGTTCCCTGGAAATATTGTCACTCCAAAACAGACGCAGTCTGCAAACTCTCCAAACTTCAGCTTGTTAAACTCTTCGCGGAGAATAAAAAGCATGAGTCAAGACAAAGTGAATTTGTTTAAAAAATCTGGACAAAACTTTGCACAACAGGGAAATAAACTCCAGTAAACTGAAGGAAAAGATATTACATCCATTACTCAGTTCACATTTTTTACTCGATTATAATAGGACTATAAACATTTTCTGTCAACAGCTTACAAAGAAACTTGTTCTAAAAGTGATGCATGGTGAGAACTTGCATCTAAATTGGGTACGTCTAAATTAGAGGCTAAATACAGAACATTCCCAAAGGTGGCTTTTGGTTAGAGCTAGTCAAGTAATGCAGAAAGGAGTTCCCAAATACTGAAATAAAAAACACCCCCAGGCCTCACAGGAGTCCCCCCTCCTTAGGTTCGTTGTGCAGGAGTATTTGAGGGACAGCATGTTGATTTGGGCTTGCACTTTGCGGGCAAGCGGCCCCCAGTTCTTGCAGAAAACGCGCTGTTTGGTATTCTCCTCTTGGAGTGCGAAACATGGCCAAGTGTTTTCCTGAACAAGGAAAGACTCGTAAATGCACTGGGTGAGGCCTAGAACATTTCAGTTCTCGGCTTCAGTAGGTGGCAGAGATTCTTTAAATTCTCTTGCTCATTTACATTAAGCAAACAAACAGAATTCCCAAACCACGAAGCCCACAAATTATGTATGTAGCTGGTCTATGTAATCACAAGTTCCCTTTACGGTTACTTTTATCTTCCCTCTCTCTCAAGCTTTCCTCTGCCCGTATCGCTGCTGGTCTTTATTAAGCCCCACATTCTACAAACATTTATGCGCATGATTTACTTTATGCTTTTAAGCAGTTGCAGAGAGTTCAATAGGTGTTAAATAGATAATGAACTAGAACACAATAGAACTGCATATCTGCACGGATCAGGCTGAACCAAGCGAAGTTAAGGCCGTACAGAGAGTTCAGCACATGGGTAAGAGTTTGCAGGGCCTTAGCTCGTACGATCTACCCCAGCTGGCATTTGTCTTTGTGCACCACCTGGCACAAAGGGACTCCGAAGCTGACCAGGATCCCTACATCCCAACGGGCTGTAAATAACGAACTGCTATAGGGACTATAATTAGGCACCAAACAGCGAGTACGCGAAGTTCAGGAAGGCTCTAGCACAGGGTATTGCCAATATCTCTGCTGAGGTTTGCATCTGTAGATTGTTCATTCAAACACTGCCTGTTTTGGGAATGCTAAAAGATTCCCAGCGCCCATCAGCTGCTACCTGACCTCTTTAAAATAAACTTGTCTTAATGGGTACGTGCCTGGATCACCAAAGAGACTATCAAATTTGGCACTGTGCTGCGGTGGGAAAGCCAAGTCCGGGTGGCAGCGATGGCTCTACATTCTTACCCTCAGCTATCTTATCATCAGGCCGAGGTTGCGGCACAGCGATGTGGGGCAATGAGCCCCCTGCCTGCACGCTGCTTGCCCAGTGGTTCAATCACCGTTATTCCAGACATCCGTCACACACCATTATGCAGGGGTACATTTAATATCAACTAAAGGAAAGGTGAATGACTGTAAGGGCTTTTTCAAGGCTTTCGCAGATATTCGTCGTCGACAGCAGCATGCCAGGCTGAGAGGCCCAGCCAGCAGCTGGCAAGGCATGTTTTATGTAGCTTTGTGAACACAGACTATGCAAATGTATTCAAAGGATGTTCTAGAGGCAAATTGGTTGGAGCTAAATTTGCCCAGATGCTCTTGAGTCTGCTTATTAGAGCCCTTAGCTTGAAAATTAGCTGGAACTGACGAGTCGAATCAGAGCTGACTTTGGGATCTTTGCACGTTAAGAAAACCACAACCGGATTAAATGTGTGCGCGTCTGTGCAGCATGGAAATTCAGCTCTGACGCCTCCTCTCGCTACTCCCAAGATGAGGGCTTCACAACACTTCATCTGCGCAGAGCCCCTGTAGAGGACTGGGCAACTATTTTGCTTTGAGTTTTTAAGTTAAGAAAAAATGAAAAGATAGTTTTCTCTTCCATCATGTTTTTGACTTTTGTACCTGCATTTCGTTTTGCCTGCGGAGGCACTTCCTGGCAGTGAACTCACGCCTTCCCTCTCCTGTTATATGTTCCATTACCAAAGGTGAATAATCAGGACAAATATGAAGAATGAGAGAAGTATGTACTTGCTTACTCAGGTAATGAACGCGAAGGATGAAATCACCTCAATCGTGAATTAAAAACAATTACTTGAGGATCCTGTTGTGATGGCAAAAGATACGGGAAGGAAGCGGAATGTGTTGTGTTGATGGCAGTGGTACTTTTGCTTCCTTGGACTTCTGCCCCTTATAAGGCAAGTGTTGAAACCTTTCTTTCACCTGAGTATTGACTTTATACTCTAAGAAAGAAACCTGTGTCTTGAGCAGTGGTTTAAGCCAGTTTCTCCAAGACAACTGGTGGAGCGTACCTGCTTGGCCACAGGGCATTTCCACAGATTTACCGTACGTTTGCCCCATTTGCGGCCGACTCTGCAGTCATTCGGAGAGCACCATGGCAGCGGTTCTGCCATCTCCCTGCCTTGGTTGCCCTATGCCAGACATTAACTTGGATCAGCCTTGCCCTTACGGCAGCTACACTGCGTCTGACCCCTGCCTGGGTGTACAAAGGTGGGAAAAGGGTGGGCCGTTTCCTGCGCTTAAACAACTGAGCACTGTTAGCTCAAGGACAATTGAGCCTCTGGTGTTTATACTGTCTTTGTCTGGATAAACTGTATGGATACAGTCCCAACGCAGTCACCAGGAGATTTTCTTGCTGATTTTCATGGTGCCGGCATTTCACCCTTAATGTGTATTTTAGGCATCCCCGTCTTGAACCAGAATCTCAAGCCTCTTAAAACTGCATTGCAGTCATGCTTGGATTTATTTTTTAGTACTTCTGTTTTGCTGAGGAGACCAAAATTGGGCACAGTTTTACAATGTATGGTCTTCCTGGTGCCCTACAGAAGGTAAATGTCACCTCCCCGAGACACATTAAGTGATCCCTTTGCATAGTCTACCCAAGTATCCTCAAAGAATTTGACACCAAGGATGTCCCAAGGGATTGGCCTCCCAATGCCGCCTCCCAGGATTTGAGCACTCAGCTCAATGTAAAGCTCAAAATATTGCTGAGGCAGACAGAGATACACAGTGTCTTGCGCTTCACAGAACCCAGATGTGTTTTGAACGCACCAGCTATAAGGTAAAGAATTTGGGTCAAATCAGAGAGTTTCTGTTCTTTCAGCCTCCAGCTTTTCTAATTGTGTTGCAATGATTGCTCTCCAGCTGTGAAGAAATACAGAAAGCTTCTTATTTAGTAAGTTTTCAGTAATCCTAAAGAAGCCAGTTCCTCCCTCCCTGGAAAGGCGCAGCCTGTGTTCTGTCAGAAACATCTTCCTAAATTATATCAGACACCGAAAATACCTTTCCAGCCCCATAGGCTGGGGTAGGACTTACAGTATAGTTGCACTGACATTCAGTCAACGTGCTTACCATTTCCTTCTGGATTCTTCCTTGCCTTATTCTTGATGGTGTGTTAGATCTGCTAACAGGGGAGGAGGTCCTGTAGAGGTGAGACCATCTTTTACTTAAGAGATATTGAGAGATAGACCTATTTGGATTTTTTGCTTGCCTTTGCATTCAATTTGTATGTCATCCTGGGACTGCATGGAGTATTTCAGCATGAAAAACATCTGGAAAAAAATGCCTAGGAAAAACTACAGATTTAAAATAAAAACAAAGATAAGCCCAACCAACCAACCAAACCCTTGGATTTGTCCCTGGAGCTTAGTGACTAAAAGATGATGGCACAGAAGGTTCCTGGATTTATCCACCCTCAACATCCTTTTCTTCCTCAATGGGAATTATACTCCTGAGAAAAAGTCAGAGCTGGTCAGGTCTAGCCCTGGCATCTTTCAGTGGATTATTCCTAAAATAAAGAGGCTTTTCCAAGCCTGGTGGTTTCAGATGTTATCATCAATGTTTATTCGTTTGTCCTCTCTTTCCATGGAACTGGCAATGGAGGCAATTTCTGTATCCAATACCACTGTTATGTCTGTTGCTCTAATCTAGCTACTCATATGGTCTCCACCGTCGTAATGTTTGAGCACATCCCAAGAATTAAAAAAAAAAAAAAGAAAAAAAAAAGAAAAACCATCGAACAATAACAAACTCTCTCTTTCTTTCTTCCCAGCCTGATCTTAGTAAGCGTCTTGAGTTTTTGTGCTTATACGTGTGTGAGGAACTTAACTGAGGAAAAGCGGAATTGGAGCAACAGGTCCTACCTTCAGCTGTGAAAATGAGAGTGGGAAAGGCTGGCATGGGAGAGGCCACCCCAGTGACCCGGGCTGCTACAGGAGTCTGCCAGGGCTAGACGTGCTTCCCCTAGTTTTTCTACTCCTTGGCCCCCGGCTCAGTAGCATTTTCCATGATTCCTGGAATCTGGCAAGTCGTAAAAGTTATGAGGGGCAGAGGGTAGACGTGGGTTTTTCTTTTGACAAGGAGAACTATTATTTCTGCCTGGAGACGAGTTGCCCTGATGGGCTGTCAGTGGAGGTGTTGCTTCTATTTATTCTGACCACATTTGGATCAAGAGCAGTGTCCCTGTGTGTCTCTTCTCTGTCTTTGTCTGGGGATCGCTGTATCGTGTTCCTGTGGTCACTGAAGTCACCCAAGACAAAACTTACCCTGCAAATTCATTCTCTGTTTTAGTTAGCCTGCTCTCTAGAAGGCTGTGACTAGTTTTTAGTGGCTTGTTGGGAGCCTGGTCTTATCTGCTCACCTATTACCCAGTTTCGGGGCTCCGGACCTGGGGAGTCCCATGGAAGGAAACCTCCACAAGCCTTCGGGTCCATCAGCTTTGGGCTTTATCTGAGGGGAAGAAAGTGAGTCCCGTGTGCATGAGATGGGCTGGGTCTCGGTGAAGATTGGAGGGTGTTAAATCCTACCTGAGTAAGAACAAGCTGAAGCTCTTGCCATGTGCTCTGAATCCAAGAGCAGCAAATGGGGGAATTAGCAATGTATAAAAATATAAGTAAACACATGCCAACATTAATTGGAGGAACATGTCCTTCTCACTGACCTTAGCCCGTGTGACTGTAAGGGACACGAGCCCTTGATTTCTCCTCTGTAACCAGTATACAGAAACCTCATTTCCAGCTGAGGGATTAAACTGCACGTGAGGAAATGATTGAGTGCATTCTTGACACACCTTTTTTTAGACCTGGATCAATGAAAAGGAGTATCGTTGTGTCTCATATTTGGGCTGGAAACTAAGCAATTTGCGTACTTGCAGGAATGAGATACAGTTGTCTCAGAAGTTTTTGTTGGCAATAGGACAGGCAGCTGTCAACGCTTCAGTCTAGAAGTAGATGCAGCTCATTAGGACAGTTGGATATCATCAGATTAGCTGGGCTTGGAGATAGGGTGAGACAGGAAAACATGACAAGAACTGGCATCGCAAACCCTCCCCCTTCAGAAATACTACCTCAAAACCAAGGAATGTTGTGGTCGATCGTAGCCAATATCAATAGAATATATCCTAATTTAAGGGCAGACTTGCCAAGTATTTCAGCATGGGTTTCAGTGCCCCTGGTACACATAAAAGTTATGGCATCAGTTCTGGATTTGTTACTGGGACTCTGGTAATGATGTTCCTGGCATAGCACTCCTTGCAAACACGTACTTTGGAGGAGTTCCCATACATTTTTTTATTGTCCACTAGAACTGTGGTGGCAAGCTGTGTGAAATCTATCCAGAAAACTGGGAAAAATCAAAACCAAAGGGGAAAGAAAGAACCAAACCTGATCAGAGATGGCAAAGCCTTTCTTGTGTGGGCCTAAAACAAGGTCTGAAGTATGGGTTGACTATGTAAAAGTCACGGAGGACGGAGTTTTAGACTTTCTTTCAGGGCCCTTGGACAACTGCCTGAAATGCTCCGTTCAGTTTTGGTACCAGAAAGATGCTTGCAAACTGGAAACAATTCAAAGACGAAAGGCAACAGAAGCAACAGCAAGAAATACCTGAGCGGCAGCGGGGACTGGTTTTGGAGAAAGCTTAAATAGACTTGGCTCAGTGACAGACAAAGGTAGCCAAGGTCCTCGACAATGCTCCATGCGTATTTGAAAAATGTAAACGGCAGCAGGCAGATGAAGTGTTTGTCAGCGTGCATTGCTGTGATTTGGTTCTGTGTTCAAAGCCACTTTGTCCTAAGCACGCTTCTCTTTTCAGAGCTTGAGCCCTAGCTTTGCAACGCGAGCAGCAGGGATACCTTGTGTTTCTTTAGGACTTTTCATCAGATGATCCCCGAATGCTTTACAAGTGTGAATTAAAGGAGCTTCACATTAAAAACCTTAAAAAAAAAAAAAAGAGGACTAATTTATTAAAGCAAAAGAGGACCTGGATTCTGCAGTGGGGTGAGATCCTTCTCCCTTTACGTTACCACAGAGTCACAGAGGATTTGTTATCCGCTCTTTGTTCCTATCTGGGGACACTGTGAGCAAAGGAAAGGACGGTTCCTCAGTTGTGGAGAGTGCGCTGCAACAAGGAGCGCCAGGACTAGAAATTATACCAAATTAAAATGTAGGGGAGGAGTAAAAGAGACAGAATTGCAATTTCTTTGGAGGGTATTAGCCTTCGTCGTCGCAACTGCTGCCTCCATTCTTAATAATTGAGTTTGGTGTTACTTCTCTCCTGAGCAGCACCTCTGCTTACTCAGTACTGATTTAAGGTTGCTAGAGCAACCCCAAAACCACTTCCTATAGAGCAGAGATGTGCTCTGCAGGCCTCCCCGGCCAACATGGTTAGCAGAAGTTGTGAAACTTCATGGAGGAAATACAATGCAAAGTACTAAGAGGTGTGGAAACCTTAAATGGGGATGTAACTGCAACCACTTCTTAGTCAATGCTACGGGAAAATAGGAGCGTGACGGTCTTATATTTAAAAACCTCTTTATTTTTGAGGCAGCTTTCATTCTGTTAGTAATCAAGAGGAGACTGCTTTATAAAGAGAATAAAACAATTTTGTTTAAATTTTAACAGTTCCCTTAAAATACTATTTCTGTGCACGCTGAGCCTGTGTGACATTGTTTTAAGCCTTATACTTCTATTTACCATTCATTTAGCTTTCATTACTGACAAAATCTCAAATGACAGAGGATGTGCAAAACCTGCTGGGTGATTTGCAAAATCTTCCGGTCTTGGAAATTTTTCTAACGATGAAATACTTTATTAATTGCTTCGATTTTATCTGATGACTGGCTATTGACACACGAATCCCGAGGGCTTTCCAACAAGGAAGATCTGCACTCCTTAAATTATAATTTCTGGGATTATGCTAAAACACGGTGTAAAAACTAGTATTCATTATTATTCAGACAGTTCTCGGTTTCAAACATATCTTCCATGAGACTTCAGCCAAGAAGAAAACAAGGAATTCACATCTAGGCTGTTTACTAATGAAATCCCTAACTATTTCTGTAGAATTTGGTTTACTACACAGTTGTATTGGTGCGATCCTGAGAAGGAAAGTTCAGGATCTGCTTAACCTGGGGTTTCTCTTCCAATACATTTCCTACCGAATTCTGTGAATTGGAGATTACTTGAGTAGTGCTCCTGATAAAAGCGTCCCCAGTGCTTTTGATGTTGAGCTTTTGCTCTTTGGCTGTCGCGTGTCCTTGGCTGTAACAGTAATACAGCAACTTCTGCTAGTTTCCCCTCATATTCTCAGAATAATTCAGATTTTGGTATATGCCAAGAGAATCATAAAAATACGGACCGTAAATTTGGGTCCGTGTTTCTGCGAGCATTGGTAATGAAAATGGTCCTGGAATATTGCAGCTAGTTAAAGTATCACCTTGCTAGAAAATACCAGCAGACCGAAAGGAATAAAAAACATCAGAGAGCTTGAGAGACTCACCCATAACGAAAGGTTAGAAGAATGGCTCTTGAACCAAAAGGCAAGTGGTGATTTGGCATGAGCACAAACATGGAGGTCAGCGTGGATTTTTATACAGGAACATGGGAAAGATGTTATTTGCTTTATAGCTGAGTCAAGGCATGTCGTTACTATATATTTATCCCCTGATCTAGACACAACATGGACAAAAAGATGTAGAGCGTAGCTGGGATACAACCGTGTCAGAGTCCCACGCAAGCTGGTGACTTACGCTAGTTGCTGTCACCAGGGAGCCCTCGTCACGGCACTCCCTTGTGCAGCTCCCCAAAGCGGGGGCAGGTGTCTCGTAACCACGTCCCCTGTCCCACCAACGGTGGCAGGAAGGTGTTGGACTAATGGTAAGACATCGATGCAAAGAAAATGCCCTTTGACTATTAGAAAATAAGTTCCAGCAGCGTGACCTGTGAGGCTGGGAGGCAGGTACCCACCACAGACCCTCTGCTAGCAGCTGGGGTACATTTAAAACCAGGTTGTGCAAAATATTAGACTGTGCAGCATGCAGCAGCCCAGCACTTGTGGGATGCTGGAGGTCTGCAGACATCTCCATGGGTCTTAGGCTTCTCTCCCGTCTCTGATTTCTGCCCTGCCGAGGTTTCAGTGCATTACTGTCCTGTCATGCGATTTGTTTTATAACCCAGAGGGGACAGCTGAATTCCTTCTACAGCAACAATATTTTTTGTGATGCCAATGCCATGACCTTTATTCATGAAAAACAAAGTACGAATGGGGAAAGCAGGGTGGAGCTCCGTCAGAAATGTAATGTAAACAGCTACAAAGACGTGGCTCTGCTCCTCCAAAGCTATTTCCCACCAGGTAAGAATCAGAGCAACAGGCATTGCAAACACAGCAGAGATCCTATCTGCTGTTTTGTTAAGCTAATTGCCTATACCTAAAAGCAAGGTCTAATAAAAATTGCCAAATTGAACTTTCGGTCAGATTAGACAACATCATCATCAACAACAACAACAACAAGGGCTTCCAAAGGATTTAATGGAAACAAATTCCCATTCCAGACATCTGCAGACATTTTTAAAAAGCCAGCCTCTTTTCTAGCGTTCGTGAAAGTAACATGAACAGTTCAGCAGGAGAAGAGCTCCCGTTTTGTTGTGGAAACAGTCTCCGCAGTACCCTTGAAAATTCATCCTGAGGCAAGTTTGAAATAATTCATGCTTTTGCTCTCACAGAAATATCTTGATGTTTGGAGCAAACAGCTGTGATGCTGGTGGAGAACAGCAGAAATGTCACCCGGATTCAAACCCGTGTCTTACTGGGAGAACTGGGAGCTTAGTCTCCCAGTAGGGAAGTGAAATTCAGGCAACATTTGCAAAGCTGCCAGGAGCTCCGGGGTGGCATGAATTCAGCTTGAGGGGAAAACCTGAGTTTAAGCCAGGTGGAGGGGGCATGTGGCAGCGTCCGCTGCTCCGGCTGGAGATGGTGTCCGTGCCCCTAGCTCCGGCAGGCCAGTGGATGTGCCTCTGTAAACACCACCTAGGCCTCCATAAACACCATCCCAGCCTCCATAAACACCATCCCAGCCTCGGCACAGCTTCACAGGACCTCTGGGGGCATTGGATGGAAAAGCTCCCAGGGGCCCACCACACCCTCCAGTGTGAGCCTCTGCTCAGTGATTTACTCGGCTCCATCACCGGGTGACCCCGGGGCCTCAGATGACGACCCAGATGACACCCGGTTTCTGCTGCAACCCAGTCCGGCCACACAGCCCCGCCATCAGCTCCCCCTCCACAGCCCCCCGCCGGCTCTATCTGCGGGGTGACACGGACCAAGGGTGTCTTTGTGAGCACCGAGGGCATCCCCAACCCGCTTTGGCCGCTCCGCAGGTCGCTGGGACGTGCTTCCCAAGGAAATGTGGGAGCCTGGGGACAAGTTTTCACACTTCCCTCCATGAACCTAACAAGCCCGACAGGCAAACATGAAGGAGTAAAAGTAAGAAAACTTCAGGTCTTTGGGTGACAAAGACAGTAAGAAAAAATTGTGCCGGGACCAGGACGGGGCACCCGGCAGGTAAAACATGCCCGTTCCGGGGACAGTCCTAGCTGAGTGCGTAGTTGCCGGACTGGAAGGATCCCAGTGTGATCTCCTGTGTCGGTGGGTCTCCGGGAGGCAAAGACCCGCATGGTGTCTGACACAGCAGCTGCAGGGCCAAGGGGCTCCTGTGCTCCTCACAAACCTGAGCCCGAGGTAATCGAGAGGGTCCCGGGTGGCTTGAGGGCGGCCTTACGAGCTCACGGTGTGTATTGCTCTATGTTAATGCGGCTTTGTGATTACACGCTGCTTTGCTTAGATCGGCATTTTAAATCAACTGCTAGCAAATTTTATTAACCGCATGTGAAGGGAAGATCTGATGTCATTTTTTTTTTTTTAAGGAACAGTAAATAACACGCAATTTTCAGAAAGAGAAGCGTTTCTAAAACCAGTAAGGAGCCAAAACACAAAGTGGTGGCTGCTTCTGAAGCCCTGGTCGTGTCCCTCAGTCTTGTCGACTCTCCTTATTTCTGGCTGGGCTTATGCGGAGGAGAGACTCGATGGCGACATGCTGGGCCGTCGCGAGGAAGGCTGGGAATGCAGCATGCGTTGGCCGGGCAGGGTGAGGCTGCCAGTGCATGGGTATTTGGGCATTTTTTTTTTCTCCTTAGCATTTGTGTTTGCTTGATCCGGAGCCATGTGGCTGCCGGGGCCTCGGCAGCTCTGTCCCTCGCCACCAGCCCCTTCTGCCACAGGCGCCACTCCGAAAGCCTTCTTGAGAAAGGTCAGGGAAGAAAAACCCCTCACTCCAGCTTCTCTTCTTCCTCAGTGGGTCAGTCTCTCAGCAGGTGGGGGGGAAACGCCTCGTAAAAATACCGTTGTCAAGGCCGCTTCTAAAGAACACAGCAGATACACACACCATTAGCATATAAGGACAGGCAAGAAAACTCCCTAAAATTCTGCCTTTCCTCATAACAACAGCGAGTGAGTCACCCTGGCCTTGGGCCAGTCGGGAGCGCGCTGCCCAGGAAGCACCCGGCCAAACTTTCCAAAACCTGCATCTGCCCAGGTTGGGAGATAAGAGTCAGGTATCCCGAAAGAGAAGCGCAGGGATGCCGCAGTGAATATTGCCGAATTTATTTTAGGCAGCGGAGGTTCTGGCTGAAAGATCACTTGAGAGCATGCCAAAGGCCCAGAAAAGGTAACTGCTCAGGGAGGCTCAAGGTCACCCAAGCCTGCAAGCCACCGGCCTGACATCGCTGCCCTCCGCAGCGACGTGCTGCCGCGGAGGTGAAAGCCCAGGCATCCTCCTCGGAGCACGTGGGCAATGCGGGATGTGTTTGTGCCCGGGCTGTGCCAGAGGACGGCGGGCATGGACGTCCCCGGGGCGGTCCGAACCGCCATAGCGGGGAAGCGGAGAGGATGCCGCTCTGCCGGTGGAAAGAAAAGCTCCCGGAGCGCTGCCTCCCCCGCCACCAGATGCAAGCAATTTGTTTTGTATTTTGGAATGGTAGTCCGGAAAACCGAAGCGCTGTGTGTTTAAGTTTATATTACATGTTTGCTTTCCAGTTTTTGTTAATTAAAATCATGTAACTGGATGAGCAGTTACTGGATAGCTTGCAGGGTTTATTTGAAATTTTCTATTTTTTTCTGGACGCTCAAGCATTTGATGCCCTTTCTCTCTCTGCTTGCAGTGCATTAATTCACCTAGCTAGAAACTCTATCTGTCTGAGCCAGTAAAAGCATGCATTTGGGAATGGTTTTGTTTCTTACAGTATTTTCTCTTCGTGTTTGCCTACACCTGCCAGTGTAATTTGTCAGAATAAACCAGGTACTTTAAAATCATTTTTTACACGCTCTTCCTAAGTGTTTCGCTGTCACTTTGAGAGGAAAGGGAGCAGAGGGACTCATAAGCAAATAAAAAGAAATATGAGCATGTATGAATTCACTCTTCTTCCTCTTCGGTGAGTTTAATCCGTCGGCTTGTCTGGATCAGTCACGTAAGTCGAGAGGGCTCGGCTGCGTCAGTGAGCTCACCACCATAAATTTCTGGACTATTTTCCACTGCGATGCCCGCTGCCACCGGGGATGTGGTCAGGCCAAGCCTGCCCGGCTCCAAAGGGAATGGAAGTGGTTCTGCACAGCAGCCTCGGACCCTGCTGACCTTTTACTGCTTCCAGAGCGGGTCTGCCACAGCTACACGCGCACCTTCTCGCCTACACCTCCTCTGGCTTCCCAGCCTTCAGATCACCTTTGCAGCAGCCGTGTAACCTTCTCGGCTTTGCAGGAGCTCTTCTGCTTGTGAGGCCACGGGATTTGCTCTACAGGCCAGGCAGCAGCAGAACAGAATATTTAGCTGCAGGGATGTTATGTATGTTATTAGCAGGGAAAGAGGCACGTTCCAGAAGCGCATCGTCTCCAAGCACACCTCGTGCTACCGGAGTAGCGCTAACAGAGGACTTACTCCACTGAGGGAACGTCACTTCAACTGCCCAAACTCGAAGCTTTACTTAGGACTGAAAACATTAAGCGTGGACATGTGCAAGGACATGCCAACATCAGCAGGATTTGCTTTGGTCTGCAGGCAAAGCTCCGAGTAGCTCAGTGGAGCACAAAGGTGCTTCTTTCACGCGAAAGTGAGCATCACCTTAACTCAGCAGTGCCTTTCTGTGCAAATCTCAAACTGTTCTGCGTTGTGTCAAATAATGACTCCAGAATTAGATCCAACAAGATGACTTTTTTTTTTTTTTTTTTTTTTTTTCCCCAGCAAGTACATTCAGAGACTTAGCCTTTTCAGGGCTTGTATCTTGGTTATTAATAGTATCGTTTGCCTTCTTTTGGAAAATTGAATTCATGTGATAAAGAGGAACTGTATGTATCAAATTCTGAGGCAGAAGTTCTGCTACGAGCGCTCTTGTAAAATACAGAAGTGGAAAACGCAGGTTATGTAGCAGAAAATTATTTTCTTTTGTGGGGCTTTTTTTTGCAAATTTTATATGATTGAGCCAGCAAAGAACAATGCCAACGTTAAAAAAAAAAAATCCGCTACCTGTTGATCTTGTCCCATTTTCGGCAAATTCAGGCAGGCATTGCAAGATTTGATAAGAACTCTTATGTAATCTTAGTTCAGGCAAAAAATGATTAAAAGAGATAAGTTACCATACATCTAGTACCAGGTAAGCGGATTATAAAGAAAAAAACTGGCAAGTGCAATAACTGGATTTACTAATGCCACGTAAAATAAAAAGATGAGCACAACTTTGGAATTTTGCACAAGGCAAGTGCTGCAGAATTTTCCTTGGGGAACAATCCTCTACTGGCAAACCGTGGTCGAAGAGGACAAACAAATCCTTTTCGTCTTTAGTTGTTGTGGTTCTGTTTAAAAGCTAGAAGACGTCAATTTTAGCATGTGGAATGCAGTTGTAGAAAGAAAACGGGTTTCCTGAATTTTCGGTGATTGACTAAAATCCACACACACACTGGTTATTTTAATTTAAGGAAAAAGGATTTTGTTCCTTTATCCTGTTACATAACACTGGATCTATTCTCCCTTGAACACACAAGTATGTTTATCATTAATCTTAAAGGGAAACAGTCGTCCTTCAAAATCCTTTCTGAATTTTTATCTTTTTTTTTTTTTTTTTTAAAGTTCGATCCCAAATGGCTGGATACGAATTGAAGATGAAAGCACGCTGTTTATTTTTTGAATTAGATTACTTTAACCTCATTTATGCATAGTTCTTTTACTGTTTTTCCCAACAGCAATGATGAAGAAAAAAACCACGGGTTTAGAAGCGACTTCAGAAATGCAAAACATACGGTTCGTACAGCATCCAGCGGGAGACAGAGTACCTGTTATTGCTTTTTAGCTCATTTTTATGAAACTGTCTGGCATTCAGTTTGGAGACATTCTTTAATACTACCTATATTTTTCATTCTATAGTACATTCCTTTCAAGGACTTTAAATTGCTCAGGAGCTCTGGAAAACCCCAGTGAAAACCTTTGGATATACGAGAGTTTTTTATTTCCAGGTAGCTGACTGTCAATAACTCGGGACACTTCACTCTGGTTCCAGGCTGTTTGGTTCCTCTGGGCTTGCTCCTCACTTCAGGAATCGGCCCCTGTGAAGGAACAGACATTTCTAAGTTCGACTGGTGTCGGGACAAGACCCGCTCCAGCCTTTCAGACTTGCCGAACGCCTCAAGTGAATATGTAACTAGCTTGAGGTAAGGAAAGGAGCAGTGGAGACAATCCCATAATGGCTAGGCACTCTCAAATATAAGCAAAATATGCCACCTGTAGCATTAAAATCACATTCTTCATAGAATTTAAAACCAATGGGGCTACTTAGCAAAGACCTGTGGTTTTTAGTTGTCTTTGTGTTTGGTTTGGAAACTGGGTGCGGGACCCCATCACCGGCAGGTTCACGTGATGGGGAGTGTACCAAAAACACGGGGCATGTTTTGATTTCTGTTTGATATCTTATTTATACATGATTTAAATGGATAAACCAAGAAAAATTAACTGTCCAGGCCATAATTTCATCTAAAATAAACAGACTAAAATTGCAGCAACTTAGTGGATTGTGTGGATTAGCGAGACATCCTGGTACGTAACAGCAATAGCAACAGTTCTGTTCCCTGGTTTAGCGATGCTTAAAATCTGCAAACCAGAGTCACTGCACGATGTGTAAATCCCTCACAAAATCTGCCTCCCTTTTTCAAGCTCAGGATCCTCTGCCATACAGGGGAACCCCAAAGGTTGCCCCCACATAGCTTTGCGTAGGAAATCGGTGTTTGGGGAATCATTAATGCGATGGACTTTTTCAGACCATCTTTTTGCCCTTCTTGCTTATACCCTTCTTTACAGGCAGCGCTGTCTCCTTGGGCCCTGGATTTCTGCTGGACTTTGTGCCTGGATAGATTTTGCTGGTTTTGTTTTAACGTTTATGTGCGAAGTCTTCCTAATCCCTGCAAAACCTTCTCCTTGTTCTTGCCCTGCCTTGGTCTTGAGTCTGTGAAACACCATAGAATCATAGAAGTGACTAGGTTGGAAGGGACCTTTCCGATCATCTAGTCCACCATCATGTTCCTTTTAGCTGCCACACATTGAAAAGAAACAGGTTTTTCTCCTGAAAATGCAAGAAATATTAAATCCATTTTGATTTCAGAATGAATGAGAATTTGCCGATGAGCACATTTTAGATCTCGGTGCAACATCCCTCCCTCCATCCTCCCCACCTGATGGAAATGTGATCTAACCCTGCCGCACGCTCGCGTTAGTATGCATCCATCTGCGAAATCAGGCACTCGCATCCCTGCCCCTCGAGCCCTCTTTTACAGGGTGCAAACACAGCGAATCTCTTCGGACTTTCGTGCCTTCTCGGTAGATTTCCACACGTTGTAGCCAAGCTGGGGATTTGGCCCAGCGTCTTTTTTAAACCCTGTGACCCAGACGTGGAGATTAAAAAAGAGTTATGTTATTGGATTAAACAGATACCAGAGGCGCTGACTGTATCAGCACCCGACACCTTAAAACTCCAGAAAGCGGCTCAGCATGCTAATGGCGAAAATAGCCTCTAAGAAAGAGGGAAAACGCGAAGGAAGGTGATTGCTGACCTGTGCCTTGGCCTGGGGTGCAAAACCCTGCCGCTCCGCCTGCTCTGCAAAGCAGCCACAGCAACATTATATTCTGCTTTCTGTACGTTTCTTAATACTGTATACACTCGAGATCCGGTAGTCAAGCCATTTGAACTACACCTGCCTGCAACAGGAATGATTTTGGCCTGGCTTAGTTAACTCTGGGTTCATGCCTTGATGGTGGGGTTTTCAAGGGGTTAGGCTTGGTTACGCTATGAATGGCACCAGCGCACAGTGAAATCGATAGAACTGCGGGAGTAAAAATACTAACAGATTAAAGCCAGACCTACAGGAAAAGGATAGTAATTTCAGGCCCCATTTACATGCTTAATATTATACACATGCTTACGCTTTGTAATTTGGGCTCCAACTTGCGATTTGGGTTACGTAAGCGAGCCGGAGGAGCCAGGGGCAGCAGTGCTGCCGTACGCTGCGGCGGCTGGAGGCTGAGGCCCCCCAAATATTCGTCAGGCACATTCTCGGGAGTTGTGCTGCCTCATAACGAAACAGCAGACAGCAACGCGCACATTTATGACACAAAAGGACTAATTATTATTGTTATTATTCCACTTAGTTCCAGGTACTGTTTACACGCCTCTAACTTCAAAACAGCTTTGGCTGACAGTTTGTTACCCCAAACTTTTTTTTTTTTTTTTAAACAGAGAGAGCAACCATGTGCTTTGTGTGGCTGACTTTTCTTTTAATGAGCGAGGAGCAACAGAACAAGAGAGAGCCAGAGACAGAAAATACAGGCTTTGATTCCTCTAGAGAACTTGAGCAAAATATTCCACTGCTGTCAGTGGTACAGCTGTGCTGGCAGGATCCTTAGCACAGATGAGGCTCCAGCCGCCACTTACATTTCACCGATGTGAGCGCCGGTTCCTAATCTGCAGCAAGGCATCCTCGCTGCAACCGAACAAGTGGCTGCGCCGGTGAGAAACGTTGCGCTTCGTTCCCTAGTGCGGCCAAGAGCCACCTGTGTTTGTGGTCCCTGGTGGGGTCTCACAGAATGCTGGCTGCTTTCAGCACAGGATGCCCACGAATACAAAGCTGCAGTAAGGCGAGAAACCTGAATCAGAAGACGTAGGCGGCAGGATGCGCTACATCATGTTATTAGTTTAAACCAGGCTGTTTAGTGGAGATATGTCATCAACTAGCTGCATATATCCTATGCCTGTCTCTATTTTACAGTTAAAAACCTATTCACTTTGCACATGAGCTCAGATACTGGAAAATCACAGAGTGGACTGGAGTCAGGGAAAACCGCTTGCGTGACTGTGGCACGCTGTGTTTGGCACACTGTGCTGCCAGCAAGGAGCGTGCAGAAGGGGTGCAGCGCTCTGTGTTTTTGCATGAACCAGCCTTTTCTAGAGACCTCCCTGGAGGCTGCGGTGATGGAATTTGATCCCCCGGCAGCCTATGCATCAGTGACGGGCTCCAAAGGTGCCTCGCCCAGTGACTGCCACCCTAGTTTGTGGTGTAGGAAGGTTGGGTCTCGTACCTGGGAACACCTGGGAGAGCAGGGCTGTGGGGACTGTTCACTCTTCTTTGGTCCATCTCCACTGTTCCCAGTGCAAGGTTAGCACCACGGGACTTCTGTGAAACACAGATGGCCCAAAATCTCCTTTTCCTTGCTGTTCTGCCCTCACAATGCAAACGGTATTTTGCAGTAGAGAGGATCTTAGCAAGTCTTCAGCAGGGGTTATATGAAAATGCCTAGCGAGTCTGCATGCTGCTGTATCCTTCCGTTAACAGAACTAGAGGAGATGCGGGTGGGAGAGCAAAGACATATTTGAGTCATGTACCCGTTCGCCTGCAGGAGAAAAGCACCAGCTTTCAGTGCAATGAAACCCAAAGCAGGAGAAAACGTTGCCCTGTTCATTTCTCCTGCCCATCGCCCTGGCCGTACTTTGTCCTCCAGCTGTGAGGGGGCTGCCCCGTGCCGGGACTGCTCTTTTGGGGGAAGACAGAGAAGAGCAGAGAGATCCCGGGTCTCCCAGGTACCTGCCAGGCCACGCTCCCTTGGGTTTCCTCCAGCAGGAGCCTGTTGCCGAGCCCAAATGCCCCAAAAGCCTGGCTGGGCGACACCGGGTCCGGAGTCCGAGCCCTCGCCAACCTTCCCGGGGGGAAAAGCGGCCGCGGAGGAGCAGAGCCAGGGCCCGGGAGCAGGGAGGAGCAGCGCTGGTGACAATGCCGCGGGATGCTTTGTCTGTGAGAAGGGCGCTCTTTGTGTAAAGATTAAAAAAAAAAAAAAAAGATTTTTTTAGAAAATGTACAAAAATGAAGACTAGAGAGAGCAGAGCCGCGGCTGGCAGCCCTCCGCTCCCCTCCCCGCCCCGGCAGCCGCGGGACGAGCGCCGGCTCCCGCCGGGCCGGCTCGGGGGCGGCCCCGCTCCCCGCGGGGGAGGGCGGGCGGCCCGGGGCGGCCCCCCCCGGCGGCGGCGGCCGCTGCCCCGCACCCGCCCGCCCCTCCCCGCCGCCCCGCGGCCGCCTGCCAGCCCGGGCTCCGCCGCCGTGTCTGCGGCATGGCCCCTCCTCCCCCACACCCCTTCCTTTAGGCTCCCCCCTCCCCAGCAAAGAAGAGGCCGTGCCGGTGTTTTTCCACTCAGCAGGATGGGTGATGCTCAAAGCTCCCTCATTAGACAACAGACACGAGAGGTCAGGAAGAAAGCGCTTATAAATTACCGTTTCCTCCCGCTCGGCGCTGCTAGTCGCGCCGCACCGCTCCGCCGGACCCGCCGCAGGGGCGCAGCGGCGCGCAGACACCGCGGCCAGCGGACGCAGGTACCGGCGCCTCCCGGGCGGGCGGGCAGCGGGGCCGGCGCGGAGAGGCGCGGATCGGCGCCGGCTGCCGCGGCGAACAAAGGGCGGCCGCTCCGCGTTCAGCGGAGCCGAACCGAACCGGGCCGGGGGCGGCGGCGGCGCCCTCCCTTTGTCCGCGCCGCCTCGGGGTGCCCTCCATTCCCTTCCCCCCCTCCATTTATTTATTTATTCATTCTTCTTCTTTCAACCCCCGCTCCTCCCCAGCCGTCTCGGTACCCCTGCGGGTTCCTTCTCCCCCAGCGGTTATTTTCATCCCCCCCCCCCTTCACCCCTCCCCACACCTTGCGTTAACTTTTTTCGCGATAACAGTTTGCAGCAATTCCCCACTTGCTGGCGGCCCTCCAGCACATCCACGGAGCACGCTGCTCTCCCCGGCTATTTTTGCCTTTTTTTTTCCTTTTTTTTCTTTTTTTTTTTTTTTTTCTCTCGCCTTCCCACCCCCTCCCCGCTGTATTTTTTCCTGCTTGCCGTGGGCTAACCTCAAGCGAAGAGGCTGGTACAGGCAATGCTACATCTGATGCTAATAGGCCTACCAGGTGGGTAATACCGCTGCCTGCTCCTTCCCTTTTTTTTTTTTTTTTCCGCTCTTCTTCCTTGTATTTTGTTCATCCTTGGTGTGCTGAAATCAAAGTTGGGATTGGGGCTTGAAATTAAAACGCAGGGGCTGTGCAGGGCAGGTTAACCGAGCTCGGCTTGGTGCGAAGGGACGATAATTCTGGGTTCATCTTGGGGCAGCTTGGATCCAAAATTCACCCTCTGGCTTTAAGATAATGAATGCCCATCTCTGCCTGATATTGTAACAGGCGGCATGTGGGAGGACTCGCAAGGTTTCCATATAAGAACATGGGAGAATTTATTTCACACAGGCGAAGAAACATGCAGAGTATGTGTTATTTAGGAAGTGGAAGGCAAGCTGTCTTTTCCTTAGGCAGCTCCGAGGGTGGCAAAACTTTGTATTTGGAAATTGTAAAAGCTGATTTCTGCTGTTCAATAAGAGTTACTTTTAAAGGAAAGCACCAATGAAAAAAAAGTAGCGGGAGAGGATCCAGATAAACATGAAGAAATACAACCCCACACATATTCCAGCACAGCTTGTGCCAAGGTGTAAAGATGGAGTTTTTTGGTTAGTTCCCATTTTTTTAACCGTATTGGGAAAGGCATTAAGAAAATGTGCCGAGAGGAGCTGGTTACGTTGATAGTGCTATTTTGGTAACTGCAATTTTTTTTTTTATTACTTGCATGTCAAAATGTTTGGAGTTTTGGACTAGCAAAAAAGTGAGGCAGCCCTACATGTCGTCGGCTGTGTAATTCGGGTGACAGTTGCTACCGGTTTAGATTTTACGGCTTTGGGTTTGAGGGTAAATCAGCCCATTAAAAGCTGCTGCTGTGGAATTTGGAGGGGAGAGGCTTTGCTGAAAACCCTGACGGTTTTTGACAGCCGGGTGTTTACTTCTGGGTCCGCATTTGGGCGAGCCGACTGCTTTTTGGCATTGCCCACGTTTGCCAGAGTATTAAGGAAAGATTCCCCTGAAGGTGGTTGGGTTTTGCTTTTTTTTGAAGCAAAACGTGTGAGCGGTGGAGGCAGCCAGCGGCAGGACGGCGTCCCTCGCCCGGAGCCCGAGTGTGGCGGGAGGATGTCTTTGTTGCCCTGCTGAGACTGACACTGGAAACTTTATTTTGGGCACTTTCAGAGATAGCATCTTCGTGTTTCCTCTTCAACTGTCTCTTCTCTGCTTTGCGGAGTTTTTTGTTTTTTTTTTTTTTTTTTTCCTCTCTTCTCTTTATTTGCCTGCATCTCACCTTCTCTCTTCCTTGCCCTTCCCACCTCTCTCCCGGTTTGGGCTGCTCGGAGCCTGCACCCACTGGAGGGCGACAGACACCTTTCCCTCCCGGTGGGGTCCCGGCGCTGCCCCGCGGAGGCGGCGGAGGGCGGGGGGGGGGGGGGCGGGCCGCAGACCCCCAGCCTGCGGGCGGGCCGAGGGAGGACAGCCCGCTTCTGGCTGTCATTTATTAACCCGCAGCTTTTACTGTGCGGCGGGAGGGTTGTTTTCTGTCATACTTGGTCAAAAGCAGGAGGTTGCAGATGGCACTGTGATACTTGGAGGTACCGAGAAGGTGGTTGCGTGCTTGGGGGTGCTAGATCAAAATCCTGGGGGGTTTTGTTTGTTTAAGGGTATTGGTCTAGAATCCAGTAGGCATTTGGAATCCTTCAAATGCTACCAGTTTTTATTTTATTTTGCTTTGCTGTAACCAGGAGCAAAATTTGGCATACTGCTCTTTGTTGGTAGTCCCCAGTCTGTAGCTTTTGGGTGGGTTGCCTGGAGGTTTCTTAAATGTCAGAGGTGACATGTGGGGGCTGTGGTAGGAGGCTTCTGTCTGTGTGCAATGCCGTATGAAAAGAGGTGTGACGTTGTCATGGAAAAACAGGGAGACAGTTCAGATTGGCTTACACTTGCTGCACAGTCCTTGGGAAACCCCCCGTGCCTGGGTGCAGCTCTGTAAAGCCTCGGGGAGGATCTTGTCTTGCAGCGAATCACTGCAAATATTTCAGTGAGTTTTCCTTAAAATCGGTACTCTGCCTAACCAAGACTGAGCTACATCTTAGTGGCTTCTAGGTGAGTCCTGTGGGCTGGGTGTTTCCAAAGAGACTCCTGGGCTGCCATGTTTCCTGGGCAGTGATGCTCCCAGGATTTTCATCGATGCGCCTCAAGATTCTGCGGCAAATCCCAATTATTTTAATTTTGCCCCATCTAGGTTTTCAAATGCCCCATAGTTTTGCCCCGACAGGCAATGGGGCAACGTTGCCCCAGTGCCCCGATGGCAGTGTTGCCAGTTCTACCAGTAAGGGCAGTCTCTACAGTGGTGCCTTACCCAGGCTTTTAATCATGCTGGCAAATGGCTCTGAAAAGATTATGCTGATTTGTTTCTTTTAAACTTAACCATATTACAACACATAAAAATGGATGGGAAAGCCATGGTAGTTAAAGCCTTTTTTCAAGTAATGCGCATTTGATTGGTCATACTAATAAATTGTAGATCATTTAAGAAGCGCAGCTTTGAATAGATTACCCAGTAGGATTAGTGCCTTCGACTGCTTCTCATCACTAACTTAATTTACGTGACCAGCATGGATCAGGGTTATGTTTTTTAAAGTAATCCTGAGTCCAGTCCTCTAAGTGCTCCGTGCACAGAACTCAAGTTTATTCGAATGCCATTCTGGGGGGGCTGCTTGCAGGACTGGGTCCTTGGCATTTGGAAGGAAAACGTGAGGAGGAAAATGCAGTCACTTAATATTTGTTGAATTTCTTCCATACATGTGTATTTACTTGAATCCTCAGCTGTTGTAGTGCCATGGATTTAATTGATTTGTGCTAGCTGAGTATCATCTCAAGGCATGTAGATCTAGGCAGTACTCTAAATTGCTTACAGGGTAGCTAATATTGATCTAAGATAATGTGGTAGAAATTGAGAGAAACTGCCACTCTTCATTGTCCTTTTTTCTCCCCAAAACTGCCATTGGAAGGGCTACCGTGCAACCAGTCTCTGACTGAAACTGTGACTGTTGTCCTGCAGCATCTTCTGGATTTATATCACTCTCTCTCTCCTTTTTTCCCCATGCGTCCAGATTTACACCAGCGCGTAGCGCTGACCCTAAACCCTGCTCCAAGAGCATCCACCGAACCCACCAGCTGGGTTGGTGGAAGGGGAGCGTGAATCAAATCCAGGTCCTGCCAGCGAGCTTTAGGCGGGAGGCAGCAGGGTGGGTGGCAGGGGGGCCACAGGAGGGTGGCTGTTAAGACCCCGTGGGCTGTCGGGAAGGTTCGTGCATTTTAGCAGTTGCTGGGTTTCCTGTTGTGGTTCTCTGTCGCCCAGAATGGTCACAGCCTCGAAGAACGCCTTCGCTGCCGTGGCTGCCCAAACTGGGTTTGAATGCAGTCGGTGCTTGAGCGCTGGCGTGGAAAAATGATTACACTGTGCCAAAACGCAGCAGGAGTGCCCTGCCGTGGGGTGTTGGTGGAGGCAGGCTGTCCCTAGGTAGGAGAGCAACCCATACGTCAAGGCATGGGGTTATCAGTGAGCTGGAATGTAGTTAAAAGTTCTTCCTTTTTTGCTTCCGATCACAAGGCATTTGCATTTTATTTCACTGCTGGAGTGCAACTTCCTTGCTCTGGAGACAGATACAGTCAAATTTTCTGCCGTGTTTTACGTAGGATAAAACAAGTGAGAAATGATCTCCAGTTTTGGCGTTGGTACTACATGCAGTGTCGTGACGTTCTTCAAATATAAGTTCATACTGATGAAATGCAGAAAACACTATGCATGATAACATTGAAACATGTTTGACTTATCTTGCGAGACCCATTTTTTTTCTTTTAAAATATTTTTTTTTGCCTTTTCTTTTTCTCTCTTCTTTTCCAAACAGGAAGCGAAAATCCATTCAAGAGAGACTCTTCTTCATGTAAGTGTTATTTATGCTTGTTTATGAAATTACAAAAGGGTTATAAATCCCATTAAAACATTCAAATACTGAACATTTACCATCTGTTTCTAGAAACTAAGTATAGAGCATGTAAAAATAGGCTGCAGTTATACAGTAATAATGCTCAGCAACTGTTACCTTAAATCTATCTGTGCAGTTCTTCTGTGCATATCACTGCAGAACTTAGAAACCATTGCAAAGCACTTTGCAGACGTTTAAGCAGCATGCCCATAAAGTCGGTGTGTAAATCCCAGAGGCATAGCGTTAAAAAGTCGTTTGCCCGAAGCGGAGGAGAGCCGTAAGCGAGAGCTCATTTTAGCACCCCAGAGTCCCCGATTCCCAAGCCCTGTGGCAAGAGTCAGCTTCTCTGCCTTGGATCCTACAAAATCCAAGTTCTGCCTATAGAGCCATTCGTTTGCGTGCATGTGTACTAGTGTGTGTGCATACATGTGGGTAAGAGAGCGTGTGTGCGCGTATTTGGCCTCAAATAGTCTATAGGTATTTCAGGCCTTTTCTACAACCTATGGTGATACCCATTAAAATAAGAGTAAATGCCACCAGCCATTGGTGAATACTCTTGCAAATGTTTTTGTGAAAGCATTTGGCTCCGGACCGACTGCTCGGTCTGGGTGAGCCCGGTACAGTATTCTTCATGGGATAAGGAAAGCAGCATGTCAGAAAAATATAAGGTTTTTTTCCACACCAGCTAGTGACCTGGTTTGCTTGCAGATCTCAGGTTTGAAAATTCTTGAGTAACATAGGAAGCTCTGCTCCGGTATTTCTTCCTAGTATATAAACCTGATTAAACGTTTTAAGTGGCTGCATAGATGAAGGCTCTCATTGCCTTAATGCAAAATTAGCTTAGCGAGGAAAACAACTGCATTGTTCCCAATGCAGGGCCCGCTTTGCATAACTTCCGAGCATGTACTGCGTCCAGTGGCATGGCAAGCCCAGGAGCGCTCACCTCAGGCTGATTTCCCATAAGTCAACGTTTATTTTTTATTTGGGTTTTTGGGGTTTTTTTTGTTTGTTTGTTTTTTTGTTTGTTTTTTTAAAATAACATATATCTCAGAATTGCAGCACTCCATTATGCTTGCGTAGCAACTGCTGGTTAATATGTAGCAAAACGCGGTGTGGTAACAAATGTGGGGGTTTTTTTTTTGTTTTTTTTTTTTTGTTTTGTTTTGTTTTTTTTTTGTTTTTTTTTTTAATTGCTATTGTTGAGCTGGAATGTTAGTTCAGCTTCTAGATAAAAGTGGCTTGCGCAAGGCGCCCCGGTAGACCATGATTTCTGTGGCTTGTTCGGTAGTTCTGTAGGCAACCGTGATCTGCTCTTCCTCGCCCCTGTGCTTCCCTTCATCTCCCACCTGAGCGAGGGGGGGCTTAGGTAAGGGCAGGGGACGGGCCGCCCTTCGCACCCCGCAAAGCGCCGGCGTGGGGTTGGCACAAAGCCCGTTGCTAGTCGAGCATCCGTTGAAAACGCTCTTTATGCCGGTTGTGTTGCTAGCAGAAACGTCGTAAGGCGCTTTATTTAATAGCTTTAAACCATGAGTGTTCTTTGGCTGGTTTTATGGATATCGTAAGACAATCTTTAAAAAAAAAAAAAAAAAAGGAAAAGAAAAAGCCAAGTAAGTGAAGGATACCCCACAAAGGATTAAAGAATCCTCCTTCGCTGCAGCTGGAATCCTATCTGAGACTAACTAGGATTAAGACTAGTTTAAGAGTTTGTATCTTTGAGAAGGTACATCATCATTTTTAAAACGTAATGGAGAAGGAAAAAATCCAGAAGGCTTTTGGTTATGGCCATTTGCAACATCTGTAGCTCATAATTATTTCATTCTAGTGTAGGGAATTCAAACCTCTTGGAAAGCCTGCAAAGCACATGCTTCCCAGAGATTTTAAATGGGAAATAGTGCAACAAAGCCACCTTTAAGGGCGGAAGCTCCCAAATAGAGAAGAACCCAAACAGACGAACCCTACAGCAGTGACTGTATGGGGTCTGGAAACTGCAGAATAATTGTGCAGCGCAGATCTGAAGAGTTTTGTCTGGAGATTTCAGTGTCACAAACAAGTAGTTGGGAGCTTCTGAAGTCAAATACGTATACTCCAAAATGAATGAGTAATGAGAAGTTTGTGGTCCAGAGGCCATTTGCGGTGCAGCCTTCCATCACCTGCTGTGGCTTTTCAACAGCTAATGGCAAGCTTTGAGCATCAGAGCCTCTCTCTGCTGGTTCTGTGCATGAAATATTATGACTTTGACTCTATAACTCTATTTGTGCCTGTCTGTGCGTTGGCTCCCCTTGGCTTCTTCAACCGTGTGAGTTTCCAAAGTTAAACTCCAGGGACAGGAATAGTGAGGCTATAGCGAAATGGCAGGGTGGTGGTGCATCCAGGACAGGGACCTCTCCCAGGCCCCCCGTCAGAGGGGGTTGTCTCCTGTGGCGGTGAACGATCGGTGGGGATTAACCCCTCAGGACTGTGACTTGGACCGGTCACCGTGACAGGAGGTGACCACTTTGAGTAAGGTCTCTTTGTGACAATAACCAGCCATATGTAGTTGTAATGATAAGAAAGGGACCGTCTTATTGTAGTCACTTTGCGACAAATACTACCACAATTCATTACTTTCCATCAGTGCCTCATCCTATGGAGGAATCACCACTGCCCATCTACATTGAGGAGGGGACAGAAGTCCCGATTGGTGAGTGCAGTTGGGATGGGATATGTTTAAGGGGGGGAATAACGTTACTTGGGTTTTATATTCCTCACGTTTGTGTATACCCATTTGTCATGGAAAATTGTAAGGCCTATTGCAAATGTTTTGGGATTTTTATTTTATTTTCTTAATGCAAGTGTATTTTAGAGCTCCTGAGGATTTTTAAATACTGGTAGTGTTGATTTTTCAGCTAATTATAAATCAAAGTACATAATTTATGCAGTGACATTGAAAGCTTCCATGCAGGATCTCTTAACACAAGGCTGGGGAAGACCTCAAGTATCACAAGAGGTAGTTCCCACTTCAGCCTTTGACCTTGGTGTTGAGATGCTCAGAATAATCTGCCAGCTGGGCCAGCAGTTTTTGTCTAGCTGACGCTGTCCTGCCCGGCACTCACATCACACACACCACTGAGTAGCCAGAAGAGTTAGAGAGGATTGCCGTTACCTGCGGCGCACATCGGGGTGCTGCACACCCCATTTCTGAGCTCTGGTGTGGATGCATTGTCACCACATGTATATATAGGTTTGGGTGGGTTTGGGTTGTTTGGTTTTTATTTTTTAAATAGAGGACCAGTCTTTCAGATCAACCATAAAGAAAGAGACCAAAAGATCAATAAGTTGGACTGTGGTGATCTCTTTAGACTGTAGAAAGCTGTGGCTGCAGCGTTCCCCAGAGCCCCTTCCTTATTCAGTGTGTCCTCGGTTGCATGCAGTTCAGTGTGCCTTGGCTACCACCTTGGGACTCTGCCCTGTTGAGCTGATGTGTCTCTTCCAATAACTTTTTCTTTTTGTATATCCTGAATTTTTCCATTCCTAAATTCAAGCAATTGCTTCTTGTCCTGCTCTCTTTTGAGCTAGATTAATTACCTTCCTCTACACACAGTACCTTGAAGGTATTTATAGCTGGATCTCAGCCCAGGAGTCTTCTCATTTATAGACTGTATTAATTTAGCTCTCTTACGCTCTCCTTAGATCATTTTTATTGTACTTATTTGTATTTCCTTTAATTTTTCTATCTGCTTTCTAATCTGTGGAGACTTGAACACCTTGTGCTATGTCTGCTGTGGTTGTTTTGACATAGCATTATGCTTTAGATTTCCATATCATCCCTTCATATGTACACATCCAGAAATAGCTTAGCCTTTGACCCTTCTCCTGCATCGCTCAGTAGCATCACACAGAGAAACTCTATTGCTTGATTGATCTTGCCTGTAATCACCTTTAGGACTTTCTTGGATTTGCGGCTAGCTGCTCCTCAGGCAACGTCACTGCTCTCCTGAGATGTGGGGCTTTATACTTCCTAGCACTAAATCCCCATCCCATTGCATGCCACTTACTTTTACCCAGGAATGATTTAAGACACTATGCCTATATATTTATTTTAATCCCCTGGGATTTTATCGTGTACGTAGAAGTTGTTACTGTTTTATCGTATATAGAGCAAAGAAGTACTTACAGTTCTATGTTACGATACCTATTACAACTGTCTTCTACATGTTATTCCAGACTCCTTTCCGAGCTCCATCATTCTTGTTTGCATACCTTCCCTAACTTTTCCTTCCTCTAGTTACAAGAGTTCATAATGTAAAAACTCTCAGGTTCATCCTTCTCCTTGTCTTCATTTTGTACCTCTTCTCGTTGTACAATTAGTGTATTGTTGCTATGTCTCTTCTATGCATGGCACGGTGTGGTCTTTCCCACAGCAGATCATCTTGTCCTCACCTCTTCTGGGGTCGTAGTCGGCTGAACATCTGCTCGACATCAGTCCCCTCTTGTAGAGCCGTTAAGGCTGAGTTCTGTCCTGGCCCCTGCTATTTCGTCTTGTCTTTCCCATTGCACTGAGGAAACCTGGACTGCTGGGATGGTGGCATCTGCAACAAGAAGAATACTGTAAGGCTGATGAATCACAAAACTGACCAAAAAAACCCCAAGAACAACTCTGAGTGAAAAGCTTTTTAGAGGATGTTTGTTTGGGTGCTGCCATGAATCAGGTTTGTTGGATCAGGCTCTGAAATCCAGCAGCAGTAGATGTGAAATGGCCAAACTGGCTTGGGGAGGGCATTGTGTTTACTTATTTTAAATAAGTATCTGGACTGTCAATACAGCAGGCAGTGATTGAGGGAAAATGAGTGGATAAAGTAAATGATGCAGAGATGAGAGCAAACCACAAGCTTCGAGTTTGGTATCTGAATGCCTGACATGGGTCAGCGCTTTTATAATAGTTGGATGTGGTATAAATCGTCAAGCTAAGAAGTCAGCAGCAAAATTCTGATCTGGGTCTCAGCTTTGGTCCTACTTTCCATTGAGCTTACCAGCATGGTCCAGATCCGGGGTGCCCAGTTGCACCTGTGTAGAACAGAATAGGAATAAAAAGAAGTCCTCTTTGAGTTTAGGCTGGAGGCGAACAACACACAGTGCAGTTGTTAAAACAATTCAGCACAACCATCATTTACTTTTAAAAGGTTGTTTGGAGAACTTAGATTATTTCCTCACATTTTGGATAGCATACGGAGCGCATACTGTTCTGGCCCAAGCCTGACTGGTGCTAGCAGGTCACTTTGTAGCTTCTGTATTTATTTAAAAAAATAGAGAAATCAGTTCTTTCGGAGTCTAAATTTAACAGCACTAATTATTTCAAGCAATTTAAAAAGGACGATAAATCTCGTGTGTTTATTACAGCTGATTCATGAAAACAGCAGCTACAAATAATACCCTATAATGAAAATCTAGCTAACACTGTCATGATCTAAGCAACAAGAGAACGAGCGTATGGGATCTGGATAAAGCAGCGTTTCCTTCTCTGGAGGGAGAGTCTTTGTGTTGAGGAGAAGGGGGTCATTACCTAAATGCTGGTTTTATCTCCTTGGGTGAAATGAAGACTTTGACATTTCTGCATAGAGGGATATGACTTTTGATTGGAAAAAGGTCTGAGCTCAACTTAATTTTTATGTATTTTTGCACTTTCTCGAGTACATTCCTGGAAGAAGGTAGGTAAGTGAGATACAACAAACCTGTTACTAAATCAGAGATACTTCTGAGGAGATGGAGAACATTTTGTGAACACTAGCAAAGAATCTACAGAATAACAATAAAAGACTGCAGGTCAGACCCTGGCAGTCTTGGTTCAGGCATAATTTCAGCCGTCTTCCACACAATTAAACAGTTCAGGAGATTGAAGTTGAGGAAGGAGGCAGAGCAGGTCATTATTTACCGTTGCCGTTCATGCTAAGGTCATGGCCATGTTCCCCGATCACCATTTGGAACCTGTTGTGTTAAGCACTGAAGAAAACATCTGAGGACACACAGTCCAAATTGACATTTTATAAAGCAAAAACCCAGGAGCGAAATATTTGTATTGGCAATCATTGTATTTGGCCCATACAGAACACCACCAAGGGAATAATTGCCTCATTGGGGATCAGGGAGCCATAGAGCTGTAGGCTGAGATGTTTGTTTATGTTTTTCCTTCCAAGTCACATTTTGAGATGTTAGTGTCGTTTAATACCTGTGAAATTAGCTGCAAAGACATACAAATTCAGGATCTAATTCTCAACTGATTTGTTCCAGCATAGCTTTGTTGATTCCAGTAGCATTGCTATTGCTTTATTGTTGTATAAACGGCATCAAACTCAGACCCCCTTTTTCAGGAGTGAGTCCTGCTGACCTTGAAACCCGGGGTGCTTCTGCTGTAGCTGTGAGTCCCTGCATGGGCAAAATCCCAGTGGTCCGCTTCTATCTTACTGATCCACTTGTGCTAATGAACAGCACTGGCTTCGGTGGACTCGTGTCAAATGTATACAAGTGTTAGGTAGACTTTGCCTACGTAGGACTTTTTCCCCCATTAAGTCATCTTGGTATGATGGAAGGCTCCATTCGCACTCTGAAGCCACACTGTCTTGGTGGTACTCACAAGTCATGGCGTAGGCAGGGTCATTTGAGTAATCTTGATTACGGGAGAAGTATTTTCTTGTAGTCGCACACAGTTTCTTCTGCCACTGCTTGATCCCTGTTTTTAAGCATCTCTGATGTCTTATTAATGATAACAACTGGATTTCCAGTCTAGTCTTGCTCTTGGGCAGACTCACTGAAAGACAGATGCTTTGTTAGTTTTTTGGTCTCCTTTGGTAAGAGAGTTAGAGCTGGTTTTTAAGCAGGGTAACCGTAGGAGGGGCGCCTTTCCCAGGCAGGGAGGGTATTCAGCACCTTATGGAGGGCTGGCTCTGTGTCTCTCTAGGAGGTTGCCTTCCCTCGCAAGACAAGGGAACCATTTCTGTCATACTCGCTTCAGGGTTTGCTCTTTCATGGGGTGCTGGCACACAGAAAGCTTGATTTTTGCCAGCTACTGAGTGCCTTCTGCAAGGTATTGAGTGCCCTCCTATCCTTCGCAGCCAAAAAGGAGTTGATTGCTCTTGGCATCGGGCAAATCTGGACCCAGAAGACCACAGGTAGTATTTACCAATTATTTATGTGCTTTCGCATGCCAGAGGTTGTCTGAATTGATTTCCCTAGCATGCAAGAGACTTCAGGCGTTAATGACACTTGCCTGCCACTAAAAACATTATTTTATTTTTTTTAAAATAATAATAATACAATAATAAGCATGACATTTATTGCATTGCCATGGGGAAATTAAAACCCCCCAAAATTAACTACAGTCCAAATAACTATTAGCTCTTCAGAGCTATTGCAAGTGTGTGAGTTATATACCCTGAATGAGCACCATATGCCAATTTATTGTGGCACAGTGAGTCACAGGACGCATTGTGGAGAGCAATAATTGCTTGGCATGCGTTGTAACATTCAATAGGGGGTTTTGTTTGGTTTTCTTAAAGGAATATGTTTTTAGCCTGACAGTAAAATGAGTATCATCTGATATGCTGCCACCAGGGACTGTTGCTTACTTTGTACTTAACCTGGAGTTTACCCATTTGTCACTCACCGCACGTACCCTCTGTACCTTTTTCTTTCCAACCGCTTGTATTGTGTGCGTGCAGAATATGAAGATCGAGCCTTCCATTTGGTACTGTCTTGTCATTTTGTGCTAATCGTCCTCTCCCTTTTCCTCCTCATCTTCATTCTTTGTCCGATAGGGAAATTCAGATTGGTTATAAGGCAAAAATGTTCACCCTGAGAGGAGCGAAGCAGTGGGACGGGTGGCACAGAGACGGTACGGTCACCACTGTTGGAGGCTTTCAGAGATTGACCAGATAAGACCATCAGCAACCCAGTCTGATTTTGATGGTGGCCCTTCTTTGAGCAAGAGGCTGGCCTACGTGACCTACGGAAGTCCCTTCTAAACTAAATTATTTTATGATTCGGTTTAATAGCCAGTTTCCATTCTGATTCAGCCGTGGTGCTGTGAGTGTCGTTAACTCCTCACTCCCCGTTGGAGTCACTCATTCACACCAGCATAGAACAGGAGCGACCTCCTGAAGGGCAATGAAGTTACAGTGGTTTGACTCACATGGGCTCAAAATCAAGATGTAAATGGTAACCTCAGATGGGATAGGAGGTGAAATCTGGGTACCACTGAAATTAGTTAGAATTTTTACCAGGATTTCACTTGATCTCTTCAAATCTTCATTAAGTGCCAACTGAAGTTATCAGTTGAAGAGTTCGATGCATAATTGTATCAGGACGATAAGTATTTAAAAAGTAAAGATCACCATTTTTCCCTTTTCAGTGACAAATCCCATTCTCTAGCAGCTGTGAAGAGGGCTTTGGCGTATTTAGGATTTAGCCAGTCACCAACTGCCCTCGCTCTGCCGTTACGTGCTGGTTTCCTCATGCGGCTGTAACCACGTGAGGGAGTTAACGCTGCCCAGAGCATCTGCTCCTCAGCTAAACATCTTCCCAGCCCTGCAGCTGTCTGCCAAAAAGCTTCTGACGTGCAGAAGGGCGTCTGCAAGCTCTACAGGGTAGCGAATTTTCATGGGTTGGCCCATATGCTAGCCAAAAACCGCCCTTTGTCCAAATTATTTTAATTGCGCCGAAAGAAAGCAAAACCACGCTCAGATTCACCATATGAGTCTAGGGAATTTCCAACGATGATCTAGCTATTATAGAGAAGGAAAAAAAAAAAAAAAGAAACTCCCAATTAGTAGGAAGAAGAAATACGGGAATAGTTTTATAGGGTTGCTCTTTCAAGTCTGCCAAGATAAGGTGATGTTTCTCCATATCTCTCCATTGTCAGCAAGGAGTATACTGCTTATGCAAACACCTTATTTCCCAGCAGCGTGTGTCAAAAATAAAAGTTTACAAATGGGGCTACCATACTGGATGGAGGAAAAACTAAAAATGAGCAGCCAAAAGCCAGTTTTGTCCCATCTTACGCAAGGCATGATTCTAAAAATCCAGATTTAACGGGACAGACTTGCTTTCATGTACTTTTTCTAGCGACTGCTGCCCTCCCTCTTCTGTAACCATATCAGTTCTCTCTCCTCACACAAATCCTCCTGAAATGATGCAGAGGGTTGCTCTTTCAAGGCAATATAGTAGCCGAAGATACTCTTGCTTAGTAGGGTTGAAGGTCCTTTCTCCACCACTCTTCCTGTGGTACACAAACTATAGATTACAAGTCAAATTTAATAGACAGGATAATAGTCACATGACGAATTTAAAGCGATATATCCAACTTTGAATCCTCTGGGTTTCTGCTTCTGCAAAAGTACCAGAAGTTCACGTAGCTCTTGTATGTGTGTCACCTCCTTACAAAAATCCAGACAAGTAAACCAAAGGAAGTTCTCTCGCTTTCTACCATTAGTTTACATATGGAGTGTTTTTATGGCTGTCTCAGCTCTTTGTCACGTACCCATCATTTATGGTGGAACTGCAAACAGTTTCCCACCTGTCTGTAATTAACTTTTGCACATGAAAAAAAAAAATCATGAAAAACAATCGCAGTCATGATGAAAACAGCTTTGGATATTAAAGGTTAATGTGCCACGTCTGTATCTAGTGTAAGCATGTTCGCTTAGATGGAATGGCACTAAGAAAGAATTTGTCCTCAAGTGTTCGGCTTTATGAACGATGTCTCTGAACTGGTCAACAGGAGTAGGTTAAGTTTACAGTAGTCAAGCTAGGACTATAAAAGCAACCTGCAATGAAAACCATCAGCTGGTGTTTGTTTGAAAAGATAAGAGATGGAGGAAAAATACTTAGGCTGTTCATACATTGTCATGCTGGATTTGGGGACGCTTACCTGCAAAAGCCAACAGAAAAGCAAGTACCTGTAGCCTGTGGGATTGACACTGGGGTAAAGGTAGGGCTGCAGATACTTCTTTCTTGTATTGCTCTTGGGAAATTCCCTTCGGAGGCAGCAATTCCAGGGTGAATTCGGTGGGGCTTTTGTCCAAGTAGTGTGTGGGATCAGGCTTTTGTTTGTGCTTGGTGTGTGCTCTGCACTTTGCAGGCCATGGTATGCAGAAGTGGTTTAGACGTTAGTTTCCTTGGAGAAGTGAAGTATTTGCTCTGGTGCTATTTGGTTTTCATATCTCTTGACATAGAAACGAGCGTAGCTCTCTGTATAGGAAAGCTGATGTCAGAGATCCGTGGCAAAAGTGAACTGAAAACACACCTCTGGTCGGGAATCTGCCTGAATCGTGGGACGTTTAAAAGCCTGTAGATTTAGTGGTCAATACCAAAGGTTTTACTTCCAACTCAGACCTTCAAAACGGATAGGCAGTGATCAAAAATTTGTGATTTTTGATCAAATAATGCCCACTGAGAGGCCTGTAGGGACATAGCAGGATTCCTTCTGAAATGCCCTCCGGGAGCAGGGTGAGTGGCTCCGGCGGGCCATGGAAGCTCAGAGGACAGAGCTGCAGCAGGAGACCGAGCCAAGGCTGTTCTGGGTTTGAACAAAACATGTCAGCGTCCAGCCGTGCAAGCCAGCACCTGGCACCAGCTGCATGAAAGCAAATAAATACCATAGTGTCTACACAGCTTCGCTTTTTGGTGTGTGTATGTGTGAAAGTCTCCATCCAGTTCACCGACCTGTTTTGCAAAGTTGCGCTCTCTGTGAGCTTGTTCGTCAACTTCACCACTTCTTCTTTTGGCGTCTCTTCTGCAGAACCCCCCGTGCTCTGTTTTGCTCTGCCGTATCAGTAGTTTCGATTTCATTTCCTGTGTGAAACTTCATATGCTTAAAGTTTCTGTTCCTTTTTTTTTTTTTTTTTTTTTGAAGGAAAGAAAACAAAAACAGTAAATTGAACCTCAGGGTGCTTAGGAAACCTCTGATGGCCGAAGGCCTGTGAGCAGCAGTGCCCGGCCGAGCACCGCAGGGCAGCGGTGAGGGTCGTTGCTCCACCGGAGCTCCACATCTTAAAAGCGTACAACTCATTTCCATCACCGCTTCGTATTTTCACTGATGATTGCTGTCAGCACGAAGGAGAAGTCGGGACTGAAATCAAAAGTAGCTCGCTCTTACCATTAAGTTTTAGAGCTCACGGCTCTGGCCTCGGGGCTTTGTAACCTTCTCGGACTTTATAGCCCTGTAATGAGGCTAACCCTGCTGATCGCGTGCGTGTAATAGCCGTGTTCCTGGTACAAGCTGGCTGGCCGTTTTCCACCCACAGTGCCGTGTTGCACAACTCTTCCTTCCGCTAATGCATTCTAGAAAAAAAATAATCAGGTGTTGTGCAGATGGGGCACGGGAACAAAGAAGAAGAAAGAGGATTGTTCTCCTCCACCAATGGTGTTGGGATCTAGATTTGTGGGAATAAGGTACTGTACGACATGTTTAAACAGCTGCCACAGGTGGGATAGAAATCTGCCCTCGGTTATTGTTTAAATTAAGATGAAGGGATAGAAGCAATAAAAACACAACTCCAGCTTTGTGTGGAGGTGGCCTAGGCAGGTATGGCAACAGCCTGGCTACAAAGCTGATCAAAGTCATTAGTGGGTATGGAAAACTCCGCTTGTTTTTCCAAAAACACGTAATCTTACACATATGTCTGGTTTTTACCTAGTTGGAAAACATGGTGAAAAAGTACAGTAATCTTCAATTAAGAGAAAGCCCTGAACACCAGCATTGCTAAACTCAGTAAATTTAAGGCTAAATTTAGAATTAGTTGGAAAAACAGGTGAGGAGGGAATGATTTATCCCCAAGAAAAAAATTACTTTGAAATAATGAATTCATACATTTTATTGCACGTTTGCTTCACTAAATGGCTGCTTTATTGTTTCTCTTCCCTGCAATGGGGCGCTGCTCGGTTATGGTAGCACAGGGATTGCTGTCTGACATCAATGTGGATTGTAAGTGCCTTGCAGATGTGTCATGTAGAATCAATATGTTATTAATCACATGCAAAAAATTCGATAGGCACAGTGCACACCACTGACTATTCAAGTTCATAAGCTTTGTGGGCCTAAAGGTTTTTGCTTTTTTTATAGCAGGATGAGGGACATTCCTCATAGATTTTGGTGTGGTTTATTTGTGGCAGTAGCACTAGTTTAATTGACACCTAGACTTGCAAGAGAATTGCAATCCACTCAACAGCAGACCTTCAGAATCAAAAACAAAACACGAAAATGCTTGTTCCTTTAGTCAAAAGCGGTACAACTGCAGGATACGAGGTGGTTGAAGAGTCGAGGATGTGCCCATCTCGCTTGGAAAGCCATCACCTTGCCACACCACTTGGATATACTCCTGCATTTTGTTAAGGGCCCTCTCTTAAAGATGAGGGCCTCGAGAGGTGGTGTCACCCACTAAATTAATATTTTTTCCCTTTCACGGTAGGAGAGCTGGTAGAGCAGAGGGAGCGGGCAGGGGAGACAGCAGGCAGGGGAGGCAGCAGGAGCTGGTGCTTCTTTCCAGCCTATTGACGGTCAGGAGACTGTTGGCTGGCACAGCCGGAGGCATTAAATTAGGTCAGCAGTTGGCTTCACGTGAACAAAACCGTGTGTTAACTGGATGTTTTCCTGCACGTGATTACCAGTACGGTGTACTAGGGATCGAAGTTTCCCTTCGCTCTCCCTGCCTCTGCCGACCTTTGCTTTCACGCTCTCCTTCCCTGTGGTCTCCTCCTGTTGCCCTTGGGCTTTCTTCTTTGAGGAGGGGAAAGAGCAGGAGGACCACGCAGGACACGTGGCTTCTCACTGGCATACAGGAGACACTGTGCCCACAGAGGGTTTCAGCAGGATGGAGTCCTAACCAGTGTGATGCAGTGTGCCAGTTCTCTGCTTCGATGCTTCCCATGCTCTTCCTCTGAGGCTGGGAAGCATCATCTTCACTTCGGCCCCTGTGTTTAGGGTCAGGGTCATGTTCCCTCTGAATCCCACTGGGATTTGTGGATATTTGTTCTCCTCCTTTCCACCCCACACGACGGGAAGGGAGTTTTTAATTTCCTCCTGTTCTGGGTTTAGTTGTAACAGCTTTGTTCTTTCACATAAATAAGCAGAACAAAATGAGCATCTAGAGTATTATGTGACTGCAGATTTTCTGCCGCTGAAATGCGAGTGAAGATGCAGGATTTTATAACAGCTCTGCGCTGTGACACAGTACCTATTTGAAGCATTTGATGAGCATGAATGGAAACCAGCAAGAAAAAAAGTATGCAGGGGAAAAAAAGATACCTTTTGTCCAGACCACAACTGATGAAAAAGAAATTGCATTAAGCCCTGGGCTTTCCTTTCATAATAGACTTCAGCTTTATAAAGGAGTACGTTTTGCTCCTAGAAAATTTTTAGTAGCAGATTTTCCAGTCAATCTTAGAAGACTGAAAAAAGTATCATAGTGAAAGAAAAGGCACCAATGAAGAAGTAAGAAGAGAGATGGCGAAAGCTGGAGGGAAAACTGAGAAGAAAGAAAGGACAAATGGATAGATGTTTAAATAAATAGCCATACCCAGGGAAAAGTAATGGGAAAAAGAGGAGTGTATTAAAGACAAAAGAGAATAGTGAGATGTAGTTCAGGGAATTTTAGAGGTGTTTTTAAGAAGAGGGCAGGCAACGTGTGCAATAAAGGGAGCGGTTTTATTTTTCAGAAAATGTAGGTATCTTGTTCAATGAAGCAGAAAGAACTTGGATATGAGTTAAAGATGATAAATGAAGTCAGGTGCTCTTTGGATAGTGGTGTGGCCTTGAGGGCTGCCAAACATAAAGGCTTTTTCTTCTGCAGATCAGAAAGACTTGCAGTAAAGCCATAAGTTTGATCAAGGGGCTGTTTCTTTTAATCATGTATTGATTGGCTTAACCACACTGCTCCGGGAGGGAGGGAAAGCTGTCAACATCAAGAATTGCAGCTTTCAAAGTTCCAAGTAATCCTAGGAAATGAGCCAAACATAATAAATGCAGTTTTATTCGGGACCTGATCCTACTACTGTTGAAATCAATAGCAGCTTTTCCATTGCTCTCAACGAGAGTGGAAGCTGTTTATTTGAAGAGCAGCTCTGATCCAGCAATCAGGGCAGCTAATTTTGAAATATTCATGAGTATGAATATAAAATAATAATAATAATTAAAAAAAAAACAACAACCCACAAATAGTTTGACAGATATAGAAAAGCTATTTTTTAAGCAAGGCTGACATGGGTTTCCAAGATACAAAGGGAAATAAAAGGCAGAAGAATAAGAGAGATGGTAATATCTAAAGAGGCAGTGAGCTTAAGTAGAGTTAGAAAAATTAATTATAATGTGATAAACAGATGTCTTTCAAAAGCCATTGAGATAGAAGAGAAGGAGGGAGCACTGGGAAGCCCAAGACATACAGTCTGCACAGGCCGAACTTAGTAGAAAAGGATCCTTGAAAGCAAAAGTAGTGGTGGTACACATCACGCTGCAAAAATAGTCCAGAAAATCAGCAGTGCAGCCATACAGGCATTCCTCAGGCAGCATTCCCATCAAGGTCAGAGACAGTCCGACTATGTACTTTACTTTTAGTTTTCTAACGGAAGAAGGAGCTAGAAAACAAATGTTCATTTGCGATTCTAGTCACCAATTCAGTATGTTGAATCCCTATTCAAAGTTTACATGCGTTGACCAAAAAAGAAGTAGCTCCTTTTCTGTGGTTTCTGATCTTCAGACACAAGACAGGGCACGCATTTTGGCATGCGTAAATATTTACAAATACATGTCTGTGTGTACAGGCAGACCTTGATTTCCGTGTTTCCCTCAGCATTTGGAAAACTATTGTTTTGAAGACTTCATTTTTAAAGATTATTAAGTGAGGTAACGTCCACGATGAATTTGTCCTTAGGGCTCCTCCTGGAAGGTGTTACCCTGCGTTGGTCACCTGTCTCTGGCTATAAGAAGCTTGGAGCGGATCATTACTGTAATCCCAAAGCAGAAATTGAACAGTGTATTTTCAGATGTGTAATCCGTGGGTTGTCTGTCAAAAAAAGTCAGTGGTTCACCAGTAATGTGAGTTATGTCAGTTCTGACAACCAGCAGCTCCTGTCTGCCCTGGTGGCCTTCCCCCGTCTGCATCTCTCATCCGTCTGCCCAGTGCCTCCACCTTCCCCTGCTCCTCATGTTATGAAGGATAACATTTCAATGACAGTGTTTTTTAAAGGGTATGGGTTATTTGAGGTGCAGGCTGTACGTGCAAAGATATGATAGCCGTAGCACAGTAGATGGCCCAGGCCAGATGGGCTGCGAAAGCTCTCTGCTTCTGGCTAAGCTTTTGGTATTTTCAGCTGTGCACCAAAGACTAATCAGTCACGGGGGGACAGCAAGAGAGCCTGGGTTATCGCAGGGGTGTTCCGCATCGGGCAATCTGTGCACCAGGCGCGAGGGGCAGATTCTCCTGCGGGAGAGGAGCCCTTGAGGTGCTCCTGGCCCCACCAGGGAGCAGGTGCTTGCAAAGCGCCAAGCAGCCATGCTTGCTCCCTGGTTCTGTTTTTCCACATTTTACCAGCATCGGTTTGACAATTGATAACTTCATCTTCAGTTAACCAGGGTTTGTACCAGTGTACGTGAGACCAGATCCTGGGCCTGGCCCAGGCTGGATCCTTTCTCCCCTTGCTTTCGGATCAGGCTCTAGCTGTTTTGGCTGGACTCGGCCTAGTAGCACACTGTAAATGGCAGTCGTGCCTGCTGCTTTTTATTTATCCGTATTATGTTCATCAGATGAAGCCAGAGCTTCCTGGGGCCACCCGGAGCTTCCTGGTGGGGGTACTCTCACAGGCAGATGTGGCTCCTGGAAGGCAGACGTGTGGCTCTGGGAGGCAGACATATGCCTCAGACTTGGATCGCTCCTTTAGGACTCTGTGGTTCTAAGAGCGTTTTCGTACAGTATATTTCCTTGGGGGAATCAGATGGACTTAGATCTCGGATACCATCCCCACTAAATGATACAGTAAAAATAACCTATTATTCTCTGGTTCTGACCTGGGCGGTGACAACATATTGTTTCAGCATCTCTGTCAGACTATTTCCCTTAAGAGCCATTTTAACCTCACCCAGTGGGACATAACTAAAGGAAATGAAACTCCAACCCCATTAAGGAAAAAGACAATGCCTTTCACTAAACAAACTTGATTTTCTTGGCTTTTCTTCGCCAAGGAGAATCGCCCGTACCCCCCACCCTTGCAGCCTTTGTAGACAGTTCCTGTAATTGGGAATGGCTGGGTGGACACCAATGGTTGGCAGCAAAGGGGGATAAATCCGACATCCCTTGAACGTGACATGGGCTGGGACCGCAGTCCCAGGCGGCCACTTAGCGTCAATTCCTATGGTATTGGTCGACGGTACGTGCCTGCCAGCCACAGCTGCTGGCCCTCGAAACACAATCGGGATTTTCGCAAGACTAGATAAGAGATACACAGTAATACTGGGCTGTTACTAATTTTGTGGAAGCATTGGACAGGTACTGTACCGTGCCCCGCTAGCGAGAGCTGGTGACTTGCAAGAGAGTCCTGGTGGCCCACCTCCTGGCACCCGTACGGTGAAACGGCCACCCCAAAAGCAAGCGTGACCTTGAGGATTTGTCATTTGTGGGCTAAGGGAAAGATCACGATCCATCTTCACACGCCCGCTAAGGCTGAAACAAAATTTACACTCAGTAATTAGGTTTTCAAGTGCGGACATTAATTTGGGGTGTCTTAAGACAAATTAGAAATCCCTTTTGAAAATGCAGTCCCATGCAGTTACCAAGTAGGAGTCTGAAAAGGCACCGTTTCACACTTTGTGTGTGGGTTAATTAGGACAAACCACAGGGTGATCTCCTTGTCTGAGGGAGAATTAGGGTTTACAGAATGCAATCAATTGGTCAGGCGTGCAAATTCTGGGTAGAACTGAGTAACACCTGGGTCAACGTAAATCCGCAGGCAAGAAGATTAGAGCTGGCAGGAAAATAAAGAACTCTGTGTCGCAAGGTAAAAGTAGATTGCAAAAAATTGCAATCCTGGAAGAGTGTTTCATTTCAGAGGTGGCTGATGTCTGTACGACCCCTCTTTTTTTTTTTTCACGTAAATATTCCCCACATGCCCAGTGTTCTGTTTCGGAGTATTTCCAGTATCAGTCCCCATGGGGAGCAGTTAAGCTCCTATTTCAAACCTTAATCCTGCAAGGATCTATAAATGTATATATCTCTGTGCCCTGTTAAGCAGGTTTATGGCTGTCCCAGCAGTTCATTGAAAAATTGTTGGGAAAAAAGAGTGTACCCGAAACACTAGGTGTGAGTTGCTCTCTCTTTTGCACGCTTTCTTCCTCTGTTTATGAGTATTTCAGTAACCCCTGTGAAGAACAACTTCCATGAGGGACAGTCCGAATGCCCTCCATTCCTCAGCCCAGAATAGCCTGTTGCCTGATGGCTATGACATTCTCCCGCAAAATGAAAGACAGGGATTCAAGCAGCACAAATGGCAAAAAGAAAGTGAAATTGGGCTGTCTCCATGCTCAGTTGCTGTTGCAGTGAGAGCAGGACATCAGCCGCCTTGTAGGTACCTCTTTGAAGAAAAGCGATTACACCTACTTGTTTTTTTTCCTCCCCCAAGAGATGACTCCAGGGGATGATGCCGGGTGGTACCTGTTTGGGGCTTGGAGTGAGATGCTGATGTCCCGGGGAGGTTAAGGCTACTGTGAATCCCTCTTGGAGGCACCTCCATTCATCTCCATGCATGATACTAGGAACGCAACTACTGTGAATTAATTCCCTGAAGCAACTAAGTGCCTAAAGGCTGTTATAGAGCTGGCCCTACCATTTTTATTCAGTTACTATGCTACTTTATCTCATAATACCGTGTCTCTAACAGTAACCAATAGGAGATATTTTAGAGGAATACGTGCCCTGCCCTCATACCCCTGCAGTGGGTGGTGATGATGCATCACCCTGTGATTAGCTTTCTCCTTCTATGAGCTCTCTCTGCTGTTGGCAAGAAGGTATTGCAGTTGCTCATATCACCTCTGCAGTCAGCAGCGGCCTTTTTTAAAAAGCAGTAGAAAGTCATAATGATTAGCATTGTGAAGATTAAAGTCCTTTTTTAGATCGTGGCCTGATAGACAACTGCTGTCGCAATAACTGTATTGCAAAGGCCACCAATATGTCAATGGGGCGAATACGGAGCTGCTGTCGTTTGCAAAAATGTTAGCCTTCTAGACTTTCCGTAGTGGATGGAAAGATTTACGGGTACAGTGATGCATATCTATCTCAAAATCATGTTCGGATTAAAAACTTCCTGCAGAGCTAATGTCAACTCGGGTTTCAGGTCACTGCCACAAGCTAAATCAGGTTAGAGATCAAAACCAGTAAGCGGGTACAAGGGAGGCTTGCAGCTATCAAACGGGATAATCTGTAGCATGATTTTTTTATGAGTGTGCACCGATAATGACATGTACAGGCAGGGAATGGTTGTGGTCTGGAATAAACTTGCTCGTTTGCCCAGTTCTGGTGAAAATTTCACATGCTTTTCAGTATCAAAACACTATGCAAAAATAACTGGTCAGATCCAGCTAAAGTCACTTGAGTTGTGTGGGGAGCGAACTGGCCTCATATGCCTGAGATCTGAGTTAACATAAAAGCTACATGTTATGCCTAAATTGTTTTCATTAGAAAATCCTGGATAAAAAGGCATTCGTTAGAGTAATTCTTTCTGTTATTACTTTTACACAATCTATGATTTTTGAACATCATAAATTATGTCTATAAATTATAAAACCAGCTATGATTTAATATGCTTTGGGTTTTGCATCAGGTGACTCATGCCGCTGACTTTTTAATTAACTAAGGAGCCATCATTCTTGGCAAACTATTCAATTGCATAGGTGCGTATACGACAGTAATTGAATATAAAGGTTTATTTTTGTCCCTTTATTGATGTCAAGGGAAAAGAGTGCAGTTATGAAAATGGAATAAACTGAAAAGATTCCTTCAGTTCCTGCAGGTTGATTAGAACAAATGACTTTCCATTCCAGTTTTTATGAATGTATAGTTTTCTGAAAGCTTTATAATACTTCAGGGAAAGGAAATTGCAGGCAATAAATGGTACGGGATGGTTCAAGTTATTGGGAAACAGAGGAATGGGTTTTATCTGGAAAGGTGAGATTTACTGTTCTGCTGTATTTCACTTAAATGTTTGAGAAGGAATCAGATGCAGTGATTTGTACCTTTTTATGGGCATGAAAACAGCGTGAGACACTTGCTCGGTAACACCGTTTGCTGGTGCAGTGTGCAGTCGTTGCACACCCTTGGTCTGCAGCCAGCAGGGAGGCAGCAGTGTCAAACCTTTGCTGTCCCCTACACTGCATTGGCCGCGAAGAGGTGGCCCCAGAGTCCGCGGGTGGTTTGTCTCTCCTGGTCAGTGAAGGCAGCAGATATATTTTCAGATCTCAGCCTGATAAGCGGCACTGGTTTTTATGGAGCTGAGTTTGGCTAAACAGTTCTCGCAGTGTTAGAGAGCTCTACCAGTAAAGACTGTTTAATAAAGGCAGGGCATTTTTTTCTTTTTTTCTATGTAGAAAGCAAAAATATGGCAACAAAGGAAAAGCTTCAGTGCTTGAAAGATTTCCACAAGGACATCCTCAAACCTTCCCCCGGCAAGAGCCCGGGGACGCGGCCTGAGGATGAGGCGGAAGGAAAGCCGCCCCAGCGGGAGAAGTGGGCGAGCAAGATTGACTTTCTGCTGTCCGTGGCTGGTGGATTTATTGGTTTAGGCAATGTCTGGCGGTTTCCGTATCTCTGCTACAAAAATGGCGGAGGTGAGTATTTCTTTATTTCATTCTCAGGAGTCCATCTGTCTGCCTCATGCTTGCTATTTTTCAGCGCCTTCATCCTCTTTTTTAAAAAGAATAATGACACATCTGTTTTCTGCCTTCTTCACCAGTCTTTGGGAGAGATTGTTCTATTACTTAATAGTCTTTCTCAAAACTTAATTTTGAAAAAAACAACAGTAATTTAAAATTGTATGCAACTGAACCTTTTCTGTTCTTTTACTTCTGCTACAACTGAGTCTGAGTTTTAACCAAAAGATACTCCATGAATATAGACCAGTAGAATTTCAGACCTGTGGATTTCAGAATAAGAGCATTCTGAGACACATGAAACTGTTGTGTGCCTAACCCCATTGTTATTGCAGATTTTCACTTCAAAAAGGTAAGAAAATGCCCTTTCCAGCTTCATATACCCATTCCATTTGTGGAGTTTGAATATGAGCAAAAATACTCCAGAATAAGATTATTGTATACTGATATTAAAATATCAAATATGTTTCTTGGTTTATATATATCCGTTAACACTTTTTAGACTATCTTGTGTTAAAGTCACTCAACTAATCTCAATTTTGTACTCTTACATTTTCTCAACAGGTGCATTTCTTATACCTTATTTCATTTTCCTGTTTGGGGGAGGTCTTCCCGTGTTTTTCCTGGAGGTGGTGCTAGGACAGTATACCTCTGAAGGTGGAATTACATGCTGGGAGAAGATCTGCCCTATATTCACTGGTTAGTACATCTTGTTGTGCTTTACTGCTTCAAGACACCTGTGTAAACCATATGCAGCAACACTGCTCCCCCCACGTCCATTAATTCAGCTATTTACTGTAGTAATTGAGGGTACGATATTGGTTTCCTGGAAAGGTGAAGTCAAAGAGTCTGAAGGACAAAGTAAGGTATTGATTCTGATGCTATCATTTTGTTAACTGGCAGAACTGCCGATAAACAAGGAAGAAATTGCATATTATGCCTTTAAAAAGGCAGTTGCACATTTTATTCACAGGTATCAGAGAAAGTGTTGTTTTGGAAGGCCAGAGACTGTTACACGTCCTTAGCGAAAGCAACTTCAAAATATTATTCTGGTCTGGAAATCAAACTCCCTCTGCCACGTGGGCATCATTGGCGTCATCCCTCTGTTACTGATACAGCCAAAACCTGGGCAGCGTTTTGTGGTAGGATTCAGGAACGGGACTTGCATCTTAACTGAGGAGGTCCCGGCAGCCAGGCGTGTTGGTGTTCGAGGGCCTTTGCCAGCGCACGAAGAACCACTCACTGCTCACAGGAATTACATGAATGCTGCTATGGAAGTTAACTAGAATGAAAGATGAAAGACAGGTTAGAAAAATTGCTGAGGATGCCTGTCTTATGTATAGATTACACTTCACAGCTGGCCAGCACAGGCAGAATCATTTGGAACCACAACACTAAACGGAGGGGCACTCTTCAAATCCCGCTTGGAAGGAGTGGGCACTTCACTCTGATGTGTCCCTGGCTCTGCCACCGTCGCTGTTCCAGGCATCTCCCTCCCCTTATGTCACCCCAGGCAGAAGCGAGGGCTTTCTCCACGGTTCACACTCCCACCTAGTACTCAGAACGCTGCTGAATTTGATGTAATTGTGCTGCTTTAGCTCCATTTTCTTCCTCCTCCTCACGCTTTTATGAAGCCTTTTTTTTTTTTTTTTTTTGAGGAGGAGGAAGGAATGTTCCTTGTTTAAATAGCAATCTCCCAGGCATCCATAAAGAGAAACTGTAGCTCTAATAATGTGACTAGCTGTATATCCTGAATGAGATGCAGCTGTACAGAATAAAGAGCACTAGCTTTGGTTCTTTGTACCTGGCATAAAAATAGTCTCTGATGGTAAAGACTCCTGTTGCAATAAGGTTTGAAACTGTAAAATATGAGGCAGGTATCCCAGGTGCCGGGGTAGCTATCACAGTGATGTTGAAGGGAACCTCAGAGGCTTTGCGTCCTCTTGTAAGAGATTGCTCTAAGTTTTTAAAGGAAATTTCTTTTTTTTTTCCCCTTGTTATTCCTAAATGGCAAACATTGTAAGCTTTTTGGAAATTAACATTCGGTATACTAAAAGATTCTCAGAAAATGGGACTTTTTCAGTCCTTTTATTTTGTATTTTAAAAAATAGTGACTACTTCTGATTTATGATGTAGTATGAATCTGCCAGTGGAGCTAAACTGCCGAGCTGGGAGAGAGATACCAGGCTCAGGAGAACAGTTGTGATGTTTAATTAAAGCCTGCACCAGAACAGCATTCCGCCACCTCCTGAGCTTGTGTAGGACTCGCCCGTATCTGCCCATGACCCTGCTTATAAAAACAAACAGGGAACATTTTTTTATCGTCAAATATTGATAGCAGAGTTAAACATTGATCTAATTAACCGTAACAGCTACAAATACAATGTTTCCTTTGCACAAGTGAAATTGGGGCAGAAACACCGGCTTTCACATTGATAGCTTTGGAATTTTCCTTTTAACTTATTCAAGAACTGTCTCTTTTTTTTTTTTTTTTGCACGTAGGCTGAGCCGAGCCAGTCGATAAGTGTGGGTGGTGCAGGGGCTGCCCAGCCGAGCTGCCTCCAAGGAAGCTGGCTTAGGGGACAGTGTGGTGAGAATGATGTTGCCCAAGTAGGTACCTAAGATGTGAGATGGTGTAGCTCTCAAATAAGCAAAGCATGGTGCCTTGATTTCTATTTATTAAAACTTGAAATGGGCGGGTTAGTGTTACATTGGGTAGACGTCCTGCAGACCTCCCCTCCGATGTCAGCAAACCACAGCCAGAAACTCAACCCTGAGTGCCCGTGCTAGTCAGAGATGGTGGCAGGTCTGTGCTTATCCGTGATCAAGTTGAGTTGAGCTTCCAACAGCGGAGTGGTAGCGCGAGATACAAGTCCATAACACAGCGGGAAATAGCAGCAGCTCCATGAGACGACAAGGTGCCCTAACAAGAAGCGGCTGTCATGTCTGCACGTATTTCTTTTCTCTCCCCCTCTCGCCAGGAATTGGTTATGCTTCCATAGTGATTGTGTCCCTTCTGAACGTGTACTACATCGTGATCCTGGCCTGGGGACTCTACTACCTGTTCCAGTCGTTCCAGAGCGTCCTGCCGTGGGCACACTGCCACCAGAAGTGGAACACGCCAACCTGCGTGGAAGACACTCTCAGGAAGAACAAAACGCTCTGGATATCACTGAATGCCACTAACTTCACCTCTCCTGTCACGGAGTTTTGGGAGTAAGTATCCCCTTTTCGTGGCGCCTTCAGGATGCTTCAGTGGCATGCCGGAGGTCAGACCTGATATCTTATGGAAGCCCTGTGGGGAACATTAGATAATAAAAGAAAACTGGGTGCCAGTTGGTTGATCAGTGTTTGCCCATCCTCAGACGGACTGGCAGTGGAGGAAGGCGTTAGATGCATAACTGTGTTCATCGTCAGAGCGTACGGGGAGCCCTAAAAGCCCAGTGCAGCTTCTGTTTTGGAAGAAAACTTGTTTCCTTCTTGGTTGGGATTCTCTAAATGCAGCGTGAGAACAGAAACATGTCACTTCAGATTCCCTGATAGCATGGATTTACAATGGAAACAGTGACAAATCATCCCCGTTGTGGTTGCCTTTCCCACTTGCCAGCTGTTAGCGCTTGCAGTACACTTTGTGAAGCTGTGACACATCTCTTATCAGTCTGACAATGAAGCAAGGCATTGACCTCAGCAATAAAACTGACAGAGGTGAGGAATGTTGTCCCGTACTGTAGGTTTCTCAGGTCATCTTTGTTACATCATTTTTCTCGGCGGTCTCTGAGGAGACTCTGTTTTGCCAGATGCCTGGATTTCATCAAGCCTAAGCTTCTTATTCCCATTTCTCTCTTATTTTTCAACTTTTAAATTATATTGCATAACCTGGTTTCTGAATGGGCATGACCTCAAATCTCTGTGTGTTTATATAGGCGTCAAAACATAGCAGCAGAGGAAGACACCTGTAGGGAAACTTAAATCCAAAGGATCTACAAATAGCTTAGGAAGACATTTTTTTTTTCTTGGCTTGCTCAGATGGTCACGTATGAGTAGAATTATCTTCTGACCCAGCTTGGCTTTTGCAGAATGCTTAAAGTCCAGTTTTGTCCCTGATCAACTTGTACCTACTTCTCTATTTTTAAAAAGAAGCGTCAGCCCGTCAGGAATGATGTTCATACCAAAGATATTTGGCATGCGTTAGGTTTAGAAAAAAATACTCTTATGAACTGTGCTGAGATTTGTAACACAAGAACTAAAAGGGCAGACTGGATCGTGGATGAGCAGTTTGTCAAGAGGTACCGGTGCCCCATGTGAGAGGTACAGGCTGTAAGGGCAGTTGTTTTCACTGTGCCACAAGCACTGCGTTTCCATGTTGAGCAACAGACACTTTCCCAGGTGACTTCATCCCTTATAAATATGGAGGGAGTTGGAAAAGTATTGTTAAATGGTGCATTTGGATATTTTAGGGGAACTTAGAGGCAGGATGCAGGAGAAGAGGAAGCAACTCTCACTCCTTTGGACTCTCCCACAATGACTTTGGGACTGAGGGCCTTGAACCCCAATGAGCGGCTGGCTTGGTAGGATGTTTGAAGGTCTCCTCAAGGCCTCCCTAAGAAGCAGAGGTCCACAGTGCTGCCCCTGCAGTAGAATTACTCTCCCAGGACTTAAAAAACCAGTGTGTTCATCTTCAGTTTTGTGCAGTAATTTTGCTCACGGGTCCTCTTGTACCTTGGGGCAGCCATGAGCTTAGCAGCCTCCAGCTGTGGCCACGAGGTTGTCCTGCTGCTCCAGAAGCTTCTACTCCCATAATGCCCAGATTTATGGGCCAGATTGTCTAACTGGGGCCCCAGGTGGCATGCCCATTTCAGGACACTGAAGGTACCATAGCAGAAGGAAACAGGGATGAGAGTTGGAAACCGGGTTGTAAAAGGAAGAATAAGGGCTCCAGGACCTCAGGGGACACGAGAGCTTTCCATGGGTAACGATGCAGCAGGTACACGGTGAAGGGCCTTACGGCAGGGCATGGGTTGGGGTAACAATGTCCCCATGGGAGCACATTAGAGGTGGAGGTTTTAGTTAGGTTTCCTCTAAAAGAAACCAAGTTTCTGTCCTCAAGACTCCCCTGCAAGCTGAACCAAATCCTGCTGTAGACACAGCCTAACAGATGTAGTCAGGCTGGCGGTGCCCGGGGCCGGAGGACAAATCCTTGATCCTCACAGCGCTTTCCCCTTCCCTCCAGCTTGCCCTCACTGTTTCTGTAGCACGGCCAGAGCAAAGGTTGCTCAGCAATTAGTGGTCACGAAGACAACTGTCCTTGCACTTTGCAGCCACTTTAACTTCTGTCCTGAAATAACAGTTTTAAACATCATGAACTGAACTCTTCCCTGGAGTCGTGCTGGGGAGGAGTTTGGCTCTGTAATCCTACTAATACAGACGTACTGTCCATTGCTCGCTGTTTCATCATGAGTGAAACTGCCCTTAACAGACCAAGCTGCCTTTGGGACTCATGGCACTTACAGAAGTATTAAAAATAGCTGTTCCCTCTTCACAAACAACTATTGGTGTCTTAAAGTAAGGACAGAGATCACTCAGCACTGTTGTAGTTAAAGTAACGTAGCTTTTACGTGGTGCAGGCATTTAGTATCCCCAGTTTTTCCCCAGCCATGCTACTGTTCTTTATAGTTCTGAAATTAAAATAATTTCAAGAACGTTCAGGTACTTTGTCATCGTAGACAATGCCAGCTGCCAGGCAGCCAGCTAACCACATCGAAAGGACAGGTCAATAAATAGCCTTTAACTGAAGACATCCATCTGTTTTGTGGCACAATTAATTCTGATTTAATTTAGGGGTTTGTGAGTATTTGGTTTCTGAAACCCAATGCCAGTTTTATTGTGTAGTGTCCTCATCAGTATTGCTTTGGAAAAGTAACGCTGACCAGATATAATTGACCACGTTGATGCATTAACCTCTTTGCGTTGAATAACATGTGTCCTTCTCAGCGTGGCTGGACATATAGTACAGCCTGACATTTCAGTTCATTTGAATTAATGTTCTGTGCAGATCACATGCTTGCTTGAGCAGCAATAAAAGGGGGTTAAGCAAATCTAGCTTTGTATCAGGAGACTTACCTCTTGGTATCACATGCTCCAGGTCTTATTTCTGAAGATTTTATTTTAAAGTCCAAAACCTTAAAGGCTTACACATGTATTAATACATAAGGGATAAGTGTTATGGGGTAATTATGGTTGAACAAAACCTCTGATTGTCTGGTGCTGGCCAAGTGTTTATAAATATTTGGTGATCAGCAGACTTTATTCGTCCAAATCCCAAGAAAGACCATCACATGCTAATGGCATGTAATCCTGAAGGGAGCAACACAAAACCGAAACAAAATCTAGGGCAGCTGTCTCTGCCTTTGGGGGCAAACTTGAGAGTTTTTAAAATTGTTTCATATTCTCCTACTAATGGTCTTCTGGTACAACAGCTTCAGTGTTAGATATTCTTGTCCATCCAACATGAAAGCGTGCTTCGTCTTTCCTGGTACGAAGGGTCCTGTCTGCATTCAGTTGATTAACGAGCTGGAATATCCTTCAAGGATTGCATAACTCTCCTGATTTTATTTCTGTTTATGTTCTAAAGCCAGTTACAGCTCCTATTACATTTCCATATTACACATCACTAGAACATACTAGTGTATGAACAAGGTTGAAGAACTCATGTTTACAACAAACTCAGCCCCAGCCTGTTGTCCCATTGATTATTTATGAGTGGCAGTTAATGACAGCATCAAGAATATAAATTAGTATTAGTAACACCTTCATGCATAAATGGCGTGAAGTTGAGCGGGCTTGGCTGAATCTAAGCAGCAGTGGGTTGTGTAACAAGATTGAAGAGCTGTCAGCATAGCCCGGCTCCTGCTCCTTCCCAAAACTTGAATTTTCAGGGTATCGCAAATCCAGGGTGAGTGCTTCGGCTGCAGAAATACGTTGGGTTAGATTTCATGAAACTGTTTTAATGCTGAGGCTCCCCTGCTAATTCTGAGTGGATTCCTTGAGGTAGTTGGTCTTTGTGAGACGAGGTAGTCCGGGACGGAGAAAGCCAGCACGTTGCTAACGGCACGTGCAGCCTCACCGTAGAAAAGTTACAAACCTGCCTCTCAGAGACCCACTGGGTGCCCTCCAAAAAAGCTTGAAAGGGTTGCTGGGGCAAACTCCAGGTGAGATGACCGTTTGCTTTTAGTTCCCTAATAAAAAGCAAAGAAGTCTTAGCTGAATGCATTGCTAGAGCTCCCTATTCTAAAATGCATTTTCAGTTCATTATTCATGGCTCCCCGAGGGCTAGCTCTATAGGCTGCTTTTTAATATGAACTAACCCTTAGATTGGGAAATTGCCATTTATTTTTTAAAAAGCCACAGAAGGTTGCAGGTCAAGTTTGTCATCTTATAAATGTATTTTCTTCTTTTGTATACGCACAGCAGGTTTTTCTTGGTTTCTTTAGGCTCAGGTGAACCAGGACTGCAACTTTATGCCAAATATTCATTACCGAGGGGGTTCTCGTAACTATGGAATAGCTGTGCTTATTAGGGCAGACTTACCCTGCCCGGTGCCATTAGTCCTTTTCCATAACAAAATGCACACACGTTCGGAGAGAATAAAGCATTTGGTGTGAGAGCACATTCACACAGGTAATCTGAGTGAATTTGGCAAACAGAGACACGAAAACAGATGGGTGAGCGTTTGAGTCCGATTAAACTGGTCAAGCCAGGTTTGTTTTTTTCCAAAAACTAATTGCAAATTTTCCATCAGTGACTTCATTTGCTATTATTTCCATGGCAATAGAGAAAAAAAAAAAGGGGGGGGGGGAAGTTTAATTAATTCAGGGGAAAAACAAACCACAGTGGTTTGTCTTGTTCTGGATCCACAGGCAAAGCTGCGCACACCACACGTGTGGGCCTGACGCTGGTCCGGCAGCCCGGAATGCTGTCGTCGTGGCTCTGCACGACTTAGGGGAAGGAAAGTGGCTGATTTTTATAGCTGTCCGAAAACAAAATGTGATTAAGAATTAGTTAGGTAGCAAGTTCATTTCTCCAGTCTCAGGGCAAAGCATTTCTGTTGTCACTGAGGTCAAAATTCTCCTTGACTTAAAAAAACTTGCAGAAAGTCTTCAGGGTTTAATAGGTTCGTTTGCAGAGGAGTTTTAGCCAAGTGAACAGGAAGGAGCAGTCTGTTCTTTCATACACATTGGCAAACGAGTGAGTATCAGGTATGACAATATGTGATATTGTCCAATGAACAATGTGTGAGGTCAGTGTATGTTGCGCGAAAGTAACAAAAAAAAAGTTTTAAATCAGTGTTTAACGATGACCCATGGCCATTACCAAAAGAGAGAAGCCTTAATGAATTTTTCCCCTCAGGAACAGAGTATTTTGATGGTCAGATGTTGCTCCCTTAAGACGCAGCTTAGGAATTTCTTTTTATTGAACCTAAGTGACAGAATAAAGTTTACCAACTGCCTCAAGTTAGCCAAAGAAACCCTGGTGGGGCGGTGCTGAGGGCGGACCGCAGCGGGCCCAGGCAGTGTTTGTGTGTGGTGGGAGAACAGATCCCGGCTCCAGCCTTCACCCTGCAAAGCCGCACGGCGTGATGGTTCCCTGCATTGCTTTTTCCCTTTCCTCCTTGCGGCAGTCTTGCTAATGAACTAGAGAGGAGGAGAAACACGTGGATGTGGGCCAGTTGCAAGTGTCCGTGATGGAGACACCATGTGCAGTGCTGCCATGTGGCTTCAAAGCCAGCGTTCGTGGCAATGCCAGGGTGAGCTGGTCTTGCATCTTCGAGGCAGCAAATGGGAAAGCCACAGTGCTTTGAGCATACTTCCTTATCTCATACTGACATGGTCACGCCTGCTAAAAAGAGCTTAAAATAAAAATAAAATGCAACCAGACCCTGCATCCACTGAGCTCCTGCATCTCTCTCTTGTTTTGTTTCCTTTCAAATATTCAGGCGGAATGTACTGAGCTTGTCATCGGGAATTGAAGATATTGGTATTATCAAGTGGGATCTAGCACTGTGTCTTCTCCTCGTCTGGGTGATATGTTTCTTCTGCATTTGGAAAGGAGTCAAATCCACTGGGAAAGTAAGTGCTCTTTTACCCTTTTTATAACAATTGCAGTTAGCAGATGTTAGGAATTCTAAGTAATGCTGTTCTTAAAGATATTCACCATTTCCTTGAAAAGTACATATTTTTGCCCTGGATAAAAGAGGGACTTGGATTCAGCTGACTTTGGAAAGTCGTTGCCAGTGCCCAAAATGCCTGTGAGTCAAGTAGCCGTTACTGGAATGGCATCAAGAAGCAGACACGGGCACGGTTCGGGTACCACTTTGCCGCTGTGAGGACGAGCATCCCACTGCTGCGTGTCGTGAGCATGGAAGGTCTTACGCTTGCGATGTGTGGTGCTCTGTGCTCCCTGTCCGCGCTCTCGCACCAGCCAAGTTCACTCTCAGTGCAGCGGGGTGGATGTTAACATAGCTGTGGTAGGGATGTTTTAAGTCTGTGGAAACTGCTGGATGCACAGCATTTTTGAAATGCCGCTCACTTACAGAAAAGCTGTGTGCAGACACAGGAGACTAAACTTAGGTACGTGTTTAGAAGCACTCTCCTTAACAGAGATCCTGGAGAGTTTGTGTTTTCAGTCTCCTCGTGTGCTCTTTAGAATCATGTTTTTTTCTAAAGGATGATAGTTGAATCATTCCTGAACCGCATCCTGCCCCAATGCAAGAAACAAATAACAGCAAATCTTGGCCAATCACTTAACAACATGAAGCATGATATTATTGCCCCTCGCATACAGTAGTGTTTTTAAACCTAGTTTAATGACAAAAGGCTTTTGAAGCCATTGCATATGCGTGAGGCTCAGCTTTCAAACCTGTTGGTTGAGGCAGCATTTCATTCTGTACCTCATCAGAGGTAGAGAGGTCTCAAGACACTAAGGTCCCACACGTTTCTTGTCAGCTAGGTGGAAGGGAGCGACCCCATTAGTGTCCCACCTGAGATGCCACAGCGTGAACCCACCTTTTATCAGCCTCCAGAGAAGTCAGGAGGAGTGAGTGAGCAATTGCAAGTGCCTCAGCTGCAGAAAAAGCATCATTTAGCAGTTTTACCTTGTTATACGCTGCAGAATCAACCAGGAGACAAAACTCCATAGGAAACCAGACCTCATTAGTTCCAGTGTTGACTAAACTACTTGCTTTACTGTCGTTTCTGTCTTGCTTTCTGTGATATTTATCATGGAGCCTCATTAAAATCATGCTGGTGCCTTAGCCTGGATTCCTGCCAGCTTTGTCCTAAAGAACAGCTTCCACACCTCTAAAGCATACGTTGACAAAAATGTTTGCTTCTCCGTTCCCCCTGACTGATGTGACCCGATAAGGTGGTTGTGTAAGTTTTATAGTAAAGGTGAACGCAGTAAATCTCCCGCAGTAGCCGCGTGGAAGCCCACGTTTCTGCAGTACCTTTGGCGAGCCTGGTGTCTGCTCGGTAAAGGTTATGATAGCAGTGAGCTCCTGATGGTACACTATTTCAAAGCCCCTGTGAAGGTAACAGGTTGAAAACGGGTCTGTTAAAATCAGTTCTCTTAAAAGTTTGTGGAAATCCAGCAAAATGGTCTCATTTCTAAGACAAGGCAGTTGGTAGGAATTCGCTGCCTCTTCTCCGCCCAACAAAACCATTGGAAAGGCTCCGGTTGACTCCATTAACATTGGGGTCAAACAAAAGTAAACTGTAAACTCTAATGGAGGACTTGAATTATTTGAGAAGTCTAGTTTACTTTAGTAGATGGTTGTTTATAGCACTTCCCTGCTTTCCAGCGTGTTAATGGCTCTTTGGAGAGCGAAAAAAAAAAAAACACACAGACATAGTTTTTAAATCTCGTAGTAGCGCATTGGACAAATAAACATGAAATCATGAGTAAAAATAATAGTTGTGCTTATGCTTTGGATAACGTGCTTGATCTTAAAAATTCCTCCGGCGTTACGGGAGAATCGTTACCTGCAGCGCAAAGGCCACTTTCTGAGTGTCGTTTACTCAGTTCCTGCAAATACATCAAGGCATATATTTTTTTTTGTAAGAAAACTTAGATTTTTCATAGGGCTGGCTTATATTAAAAAACATTAGAAAGCACAGAAATCCCCCTTTTGGTTTTGGTGAAACTGGGCTAATGTGTAATATATGTTATTTGTCAGTGGAAAATATACAGAAAACTCATGGAGAGCATTAGGGACGTGTGTGAAAAGACTTCCTTTCGTTTTCTGAAATCAGTCCGGTTCTGTGAATTATTACGGCAATGCAGGCTTTGAGTTCTCCTCGTTATTCTCAGAGGACACACTTAAGAAGAAAAACGGTGCATCCCGTGAGCTTTACTGTAGCTAAACAAATTCTGGAAAACAAAAATACATTTTAACCCATGGCAGCAAACTCTAATTACCTGGGGGGATCATCTGACTCCATGAAAAACGCCCTTTCTTGGACAGTAGGGGTTCTTGACTGTAACACAGTGATTATATAAAAAATGAGGGAAAGCGCTGATGAGCAAAGAAAACAAAATGTTAGAGATCAAAAAGCGTGGGTCTAAAGATAGAACTGTCCAAATGCAAGCTCAATTAACCCTCGCGCTGGAGATTAAAGCAAAGGGCTCTTTCATCAAATGAATGATAAGATAACAAGAAGAGAAGAAGTAGGCTGTTATTCAAAAAAGGGTGGGAATAGAGGTTAAAGATAATGAAGACATATTCTCGAACTGGATGAATAGAGCCTTAGTTTCCAATAATGATGTTGCTGAATAGGCAGCAAGGACAAGAATGAAGTTATGGGACTGGAAATTACCGCTGTTGAGCCTGATGCCAACCTGAAGGGCTTCATGTGTTCAAGGCGATGGGAAGGGAGACACAGGAGCACGGGCCAAATTATCTTTATCTCTAAAAGAAGTGCCTCGTAAAATTGCCTGTAGGAGCAGTAGTGAGGCTGCACAGCAAAATTGGAGATAGCAGCAGAGCTTGCAAAACAGTTTGCAGTTTTTAAGTTCAAATAAAGAATGAGGTAATGCTTCAGGCACGCTCAGTGAGGAAATCTCTTCAGCTTCCCTGGCAGAGGTGCACTTGTCATGTGAGGAGGACAAACAGGGCAAAGGCAGAATTTCTAACCAAAGTCATGAGTTGTATTAAATCCTGTGTTCTCTGCCTGAGTGACGTGACCTCCCTCTGGGGGGATTCATGAACCTGCATTGCCTCAGGCCTAAAGCAATAAGGTGGTAAAGACCATTAAACTAAAAGTAGACACAGAAACTCAGGTTGGGTCCTTTCTAGGTATGAGGGGGGCTTTGTATTCCCATCGTTAGGTCTCTCCTGACTATGGAGGTGTACCGTTGACGGCCACAGACTAAACATACCTCTTTTTTTTTTTTATTGCCAGGTAGTGTACATCACTGCCACGTTCCCATTCATCATGCTCCTTGTTCTACTCATCCGTGGTGTGACCCTGCCTGGAGCTGCAGAAGGCATCAAGTTTTATCTTTATCCTGATATCTCACGGTTAGCTGACCCACAGGTACAGAACCAGGAGTGGGGAGCGGGATGATTTCCTACACAAAGGGGGATGGTGGAGGGTGATGGTGGTGATGTAATGGCAATAGATTTTTTTTTTCTTTTCCATAGTCTTTAGAGGTCCAAATATAGCATGAACATTAATGCTGGGTTATATTTTCCAGAGATCAGCTTAAGAAGGTCACTGTTATATGTGTTAATGCATCTTTCCATGTGTATGTATGTGTGTGTATGCGTGTGTATTTTTTTTGTGTCAAAGGACTCTGAGGCTGTAGACTCTGTCCCGTTATACAATCTCAGCTTTCTTGTTGGTAAGGTAAGGGAGATGCATTTTTTAATGAGGATAGTCTTTAGTTTCAAAGGAGAGACACGTGAGCTTCACAGATGGAACAAGCAGCGACAACTGTGAGTACCAGTGTCACCTAGCTCCCACTGCTCAATAGGAGGAGACTGGGAAAGAAGTGAATGAAATAAGAGAAGAATGAAAACCCATGTAAAGGTAGAGAAAATGCTTTCTGAGGCACAGGAGCTATTACTTGCTTAGCCCTGGCTAGTGGGAGCTAGGCTTACTCTTTCTGTATGGGCTGTGATTAGATAAAGATTCCATTCTGTGCTCATGAATACGTGACGCTAGTGCAGACCAATCTGTTCCAGCATCGTTCCAGCCAATAGTGATCATGTGAGAAACGCCAAAAAAATGCAATACACCCCTCCACGCCCCACCCCACCCCCCACCCCCGAAAAAAAGAAAACAAGGGGTCTTTGAAAATAACGAAATGATGGTCACAGTGAGAGGGAATGGTGTCTTTCTTTGCTGTTTCTTTCTAATGCATAGGTGGTTAAAATAAAACTCCAACGGTAGCTAAATAACTGTAGTAGGAAAAGTATAATTGAAAGAAACCTTGCGGAAATTTGGTTCATTCTCTAGTCTTGCCCTCTTTATACAACACACCCTCTTTATAGGAGACATTATATTTTATGAATGAATCAGCTTTTATGGGACTGTTATCATTTTTACGATCTGCTATTAGCCCTAAGTCCAGAGCCAATAACGTAGAAGAGATTCATGCGCGTTGGCAGGCCCCCTTCCATGGTCTAGCAAAAGCATCATCTCCAAGGAGACACCAGCCAGCAAGGTGCTGGGAAGTGATGGTGGGAGGGAGGAGGTAATGGTCTACAGTCTTAATTCTCACTTACTCAGACTCCTTGGTGGTTTCTACTGGTGTTAGCAGACATGCATTAGCAGAAAGAAGTGAACATACGGTTTCAGTGGGTGCATTTTGATAGCTTGCTACGTATTTACTAACTGAGAAGTTGATAGTGTACTGTTATTTCAGTGTGTGTATTTTTTTTAATGTAATCAGGAGAAAGAATCATGAGACCAAGATCAGATACGTATCTTATAAAGTGCATTGTATTTTTTGTGTTTTCCCCCCACCCCTAGGGCTTTTTATCTTGCATTTGAACAGTTACAAAAGCAACCAGAAAGCTAGAAAAATAAACAAACCGAATACACAAGCCTGTTTCTCAAGCTTTTCACATGCTCAGTTTAGTGACTCTGTCGGCTGATTCCAACTGAAATGAGTTACAACAGAAATGAGCAATGTTATAAATACTTGTGCATTTCCTATTGCGCTGAAACGCGTTTATTGTTGCGCCAACAGGAAGGATCAGCTGAATGACTAAGAAACTAGAAACACTGAGCATCTCTGGGGAGGGGATACAGGAACTGTTACAGGGATGATGTTCTTGTGGGCTCTGACGCTAACAACTTTCTTTTCGCTTTAAAAGCCAAAGTTGCAAATGTGATGTTCTCTTTCCCTCTCTCCCCGATCCTTTAGCTATCACCCTCAGTGGATGCAATTATTTTGTTGATTTTGCATAGTTTGAACTGTGTGTTTGCGTTGAGTGTTGCAATGCAACGATGCCGGTAATAACAGTCTTTCCGTCTTTCCCTTTAGGTCTGGATAGATGCAGGGACACAAATCTTCTTCTCATATGCAATCTGCTTAGGAGCAATGACTTCCCTGGGGAGCTACAACAAGTACAAATACAACTGCTATAGGCAAGTTTCCATCCAAGGGGGTTTAGTGTTTTAGCTAAATGATGTAAATAAAGTAGGGACAATGGGTTAATTTTTTTTTAATTAACTTGCTCCATGACATATGTGTGACTTAGGGACTGTTTGCTGCTGGGATGCCTGAACAGTGGTACCAGTTTTGTGTCTGGCTTCGCAATTTTTTCCGTCCTGGGCTTCATGGCACAAGAGCAAGGGGTGAACATTGCTGATGTGGCAGAGTCAGGTACGATGGTATTGGTGGCAGTGGTGGTGGGCACTGCCGCCTAGCGTGTGAGCAAAGTTCTGCAGACTCAATCAGCTAACATTAAGCAATAAAAACAGAACAAGATTTCCCATAATCTCCAGAACAATAAGCATATTGTTGATTTGGGCTTTCATCTAGAGCAGCGAGGGTTAGCTGGGGTTGTATTGTTTACTCTGTCTTGATTAACAGGGCAGCAAATTAATTTCCTAGAGTGTGCTAATCCACTTGAGCTGAGATTAGAGTTAAGATAACCACACCATTACCTAGAGTCCAGAATGTCATTGATTCAAAAATTTATTCCATCTTTCTTTTCAGACTACCTTTATTTTCATTCAAATGTAAATAGCCAGTATTTATGTATTTTTCATAGCTTAGTTTTGCTTGCTCGCAGCGCTGCAGTGGGAATATTACCTTGGCCTTTTGGAGGGGCATAGGCGCATCTATTCCCAGGTCTCACTGAAAGGCAAGAGAAGTTGGAGAACTCCATCTCCTGGGTTCCGTGGACCATTTCATCCACAGGAACTCTAGTTGTTGCAGTCCTGCATTTGTCCTCTGTAGCTTCAGGGTGAGGTTGACAGAACTGTGAGAAGTCCATTTTGAAACTGGATGTGCACTTGGGTTCTTCCCTTACTTCAGAAGTGTTCTTCCCATTAAGGTTCAGCTACGCACTTGCAGCTGAAGGCAGCTAAATCCTCATAGCATGGGAATGTATCTCAGGCAAACCAGATACGACATTTTTAGCTCTGTGCATGTCTCGTCCATGAGGGCAGGTGTAACCATGTGTTTTCATGTAGAACAGATAGATTAGATGGGAATTACCATTCAAAAATAGTGAGTCAGGCCTCCACAGCCATGATGCTTAAAGCTAATCAGATTCAAGTAGTAACAATGGCACCTGAGTGCACTTTTGGCATTTCTTTCTGATTTTTTTGAGCAATTTTAATTCACCTGCATAGTATTTGAAAGCTCTCCTCTGCAAACATGCTATTAAAAAGAAAAAGACAATATATCTTCTAATCACACGGCTCTGGGAGTTCAATTTTTAAGACAGATATCTCACTTCACAAGGGCTAATGAGAAACTAATGACATTGGTGGCACCGCTGGACTCGTGGGTGGCTGCAATTGGCATACCTCTCGCAAGTTAGTTAACAGTCTTGGCCATAATGCTTATTTTGATCAGAGATTGATTGCTTTGTTTGAAAACAGGAAGCAAGGGAATAATCCTATTGAGTGAATCATAAATAGCCCCATTTTTTTTAATATGTAGGTGGATCAATTCCAAGAGTAGCATTTTTAAGTATTTCCACATTAGGTTTTTATCTGGTCAATATTTACTCTAATTTTTATTATTAAATCTCTGATAAACAGGCAGTTACATTCCTGTTGCTTCACATTTTTAGAATTAAATAATTTTGTAGTGACACTGGGTTGTTAGGGTAATGTTTAAATCCAAATTAACTAACAGACTTAGTGTTCACATAGCATGTTTTCATCAACAGCTCAAAAAGCATTTTTTAAAGGAGGGATTTTATGGCTTATTATAGGGACAACGAGGGCATTGATTAGCTTCCGAACTTGGCTTTCGGTTTCTTGCATATCTTGCTGTCAATTCCTTCAGATTTTCTACTTTACTTAATTCAGCCCTAGTCACTAATGGCCAGAGATTGCAACCGTCTCACTGTTCAGTGCGTTGCCCGTCACCACTGGCCAGTCTTCAGCTAAATCCTAAGGGACATTTTTACATGACAGTAAACTTTACCAAAATTATCCAAACCACTTTTCATGGTTTTCCTCGCTGCCCTTCTTGGCAGAGATCAAGCACAGAGCCCCTGGAGACCGCTTGGTCCCGCAGGGACGAGCATCCCGGGGCCCGCGCAGGGCCATGGGGGAGGCTCTTGCTGACACTGCTGCCCCGCTGCTGACTTCTCAGCACAGCGGCATTCAGCAGATGCTTCAGCCTCTTTTTTCGGCCTTGCCTTTTTTGGTTTCTTATGACGCAAGGTCAGAACCACTCACTCCCCTGGGTCAGGAAAAAGGTGAGCAGAAGCGCTGCCACTTGGCCGTAGCACCAGGGAGAGGACGTGTCCACGGGGCCAAGACCCCCCCATCTCTGCCCAGCGAGTTAAATCTCTCCTGCCCTATGCCTGACAGCACTTGTTTCCTTGTTTGCCCTCCTGCAAGCCAGGGGAACATCAACAAATTTGCTGACAGCAGAATCTCATGGCCATGTTTTCCACCTGTGCCAAATTCAGCCTTGGTGCAATGTTCCTGGGACACCCTCATCAGCGAGGGGTGGCTCCTGCTTAAAGCCCTGGTGGCTGCTGCCGGCCTTCACTGCCTTAGACTTACACGACAGTTTCATTAGACCCCTTTGGCTTCTCAGTGAAAGGAGGCTTTTAATGGATAGCACCTGATTTTTTTCAGCAATACTTTTAAAGGGAGAGAGGAAAGCAGTGGAGGCTCAACAAGGCCGTAGTGAGTCCTGTCTAATCTGTGCTGCGTTTCTGGCTGGAAGAAACACGTTACCGCCTGTGCAATTTGTAGCAGTGTTAAAACAGCACAAGAGGTGCCTTTTTTTTTTTCTTTTTTTTTTTTTTCTCAATCTAATTGCAAACAAATGCAGATTAAGCAGGCCTGACTATAGTGCCTTGGTCTCCCTGATGCCTGCCTGGTCTCTGCCTCCGCAGCGCTCTGCTCCTGGAGCGCGTCTCCAGCCGAGCCGCGGCACTGCGCCGGCAAGCGGCCAGCGAGTGGGCTGGGATTATTGCTGCAGTCCTAATTAGCTCTTAATAGCAGCCACAAGTGCTTCACTTTTGCAAAACACCCTTCAGAGCAACAGAGTTTCAAATTAAATACCATTTTAGATTATTTATATTCAGTCGAGGGGATGCCAAGAACATTTTCTTTCACATGGACTTTTCTCTTTATATTTCAACACTTAGTTTCAAAGGAGAATCAAAGCTAGCACAGGGCTTAGGGCACTCGGTATTAGACGGTGCCACAGTGCAAGGACAGTCTTACTGGCCAAAGCATACAGAATTGCAGCAAGTTTTGAGCAGAGCAGTTTTACATCTGTCTCATCAATTGCACAGATCAGCTGCAAATGCCATCTGGGAGCAGTTCTCCCTCAGGGAGGATCTACTGTATCCACTGAATCAGGGGGAAAAAAAGCAAAGCCCCCCCCAAATTTGAGACATTCACCAATTTTTTGGTATCTTCTGTCGTATAAAATCTTAGTTGTGTTTCATTTAAATAAAATTAGTTGCTCGATTGTTGGCTAATTTGTATTTATTTCTGTTCAAGTATTTTCAGTGACTTAAAGTTTTCCTTAGTTTGAAAAAAAGTCTTTTTTTTTTTTTACCTCTCTCTTGCTTCTTTTTCCATCTTTCTTGTTGGAAAGGAAAAGTGGGAGGTAGGAAGAGCAGCATTAGAGATTTTTCTGTACAGATCAGAGATAAGATTTCTGTCCCCGCACTGCAGCAGTTTTAAAAAATTCCTTTTCCCGTTGAAAGTTACTTCACTTCAAAATCCTGGAAAATGCCGGTCTTCAAGGCTCCCTAAAACAAACAAGCAGATGAGCCAGGCATTCCTGGTTTTAAGCTGAATTTAAATCTGCCCTCTGAGTTTTTTGTCGGCTTCACCAAATTTCTCCAGCCACTTTGAGAGCCTGCCGTAAGTGCTGGGTTGCCAGTGTTCCTGTCTCCCACTTGGAGAGGGCTCTTTCTCTCTCCACAAAAGCTCTCATAAGCGATAGCTAGTAGCGCCTGGCTCCAGGTGAGAGCGCCTTTGGAGATCAGCGTGCGAGAGCACTGCGCGTATGCTCGGTGTGTGGGTATGAGTGAGATGCCATCTGGTCCACGGCGCAGACGAGACCCAATCTAGGGACGAGCCCTCGCACACAAGGCTTTGCTTTCCAGAGCAGAGAAGCCGGGCACTTAGTCCCAGCCCCGCTGGTGCTCCCGGACTGTCGCAATCTGTCCTGCGCTTGGGGCTGATGTTGGTCATAGTCAGTGTCACCGTGGCAGGTCTGCCTAGGCTGGCCAAATAGGGGTAGATGATGTGACAGCATGGGGAAGCGATTTTACACAGAGTGATTTTACACACCAGCAATTCCTAACAGCAGGAGGCTTTTTTTTTTTTTTTTTTTTTTAAGGGACCACAGCTGATACAACTAGGAGTAGCCTGATCACTTCAGTGCAGCGGTGAGGCTTTGCGGAAGTGAAGGAGCAGACTCCTAGAGTGCAAACCCCGCTCTAGAAAAGCCATGCTGGGTTTGGAGGTTGCATACAGAGGGAGGCAGTGGTTGCATTAGCAAAGATACTGGGGAGTGTTAGGAGCAGCGTCCCTTCCCTGCATGCAAAAGAGTTTCATCATCCTCATCTTCATCGTGACCATGTGGGCTAGCAGTGGGATTCTGCCATTCTCCTGGGTCACCCCTCTCCCCCTGGCCCCAGTACTGTCCTGTGTCCGAGCGGGGCAGGTGTAGGACCACGTCCATTATTGGCATGTTTGAGACAGATGTTAAAACTGGTGATCTGTTAGCAATGGCCTCAGGGGTTTGCCTGTGATTTCTGCTGTAGTCATGCGTGCTTCGATTTCAGATAAAAGAGCCAAACTGTTTCACTTCTGGTATTTCCAGCCGCGTTTGGATTTATCTGAACGGAACCAGGCATTCCTGCATTTGAGTGTGGCTACCTTTACCAAAGAGCTGGTACTTACTATTTCTCTTCCCTTCCCTTCCCCCTTTCCTATTTTCTCTTTCTCTAGGTCCAGGCCTGGCCTTCATTGCCTACCCAAAAGCTGTGTCCATGATGCCGCTGCCCACCTTCTGGGCAATCCTTTTTTTTATTATGCTTCTGTTGCTTGGACTGGATAGCCAGGTTAGTACCGTGGGTAAGAGATACATTGCTTACTGTCTCAGCGCTGCTGGGAAAAGCTGGTTTTACAGGCATGAGTTACGAAGGGAATACCTCTAATGCTGCTTAAGAGGAATTCATCTGGCTTGCTTTTTAGTGCAGGGGCTGCATTTGATGAATCTATGACTGTCACTTCATAGTATGATGTCGCTCGATAAGTCTTTGTCATCAGGAGTTAATGGAGTCCGCAAGAGCAGGGCAGTTCTCCCTAACTTAAATATCAGTCTGAGTCTGGCGGGGAAATACCACCATTTTGTTTGTGGTGCAGTATTTTCCTATTTTGGAGAAGAACTTAATCATTTTAAAACAGAAAAGACTGCAGCAATCTGCTCCACAGAGTACTTTGTGCTATTGGGATCACCTGCAGTGTGCATACACCATAATTAAAACAGTAGTAAGAATTAATACTACCAGGAATATACAGGCACTGATAGTCGCTAAGTGCCAAAAAAGAAAAGCGAAGCCATCATGAGGCACAAAAAGCACGAAATGTTTTGTACGGTGTAGCCGGGGTGGCTTCGTGAACAGCCCGAGGACAAAGCCACAGCCTTTCTCGGTGTCCTTGGGCTCAGAGCTGCTGAGCAGTGTGGGATCCTGCTGACTTCCACGTCACCAGCACACATTTAGGACCTCCGAAAGGGCCGGAAAGCATCTCGGGTTCCAGCTGTACTAATTATATAGCACAAGCTGCTATTAATTAGCGATAAAAAATCAAAAAGTTCAGTCCAAGAAGTTAGGTTACTTTTCCCAGTGGCTGCTTATAGGAATGTTGGACGAAATACCCCAAAAGAACCTGTAAATCATTTCTAGATAGTCCACTTAGAAGGAAATGTGGGTGATGAGGGATTATGCAGTAACTACACATTCAAAATTGCTGAAGTTTTCAGGGCAACAGGCAGCTTTCTGCACTCAAATGAAAAGTCACTAACATTATAAAAACCCCGTTGGTAAGGATGAAATGTTCATTTAGCCTAAATGCTCTCTTGTATGAAGAGGGATCCATAAATGGATGTTTTAGACAGTTGTTGTGTACTTAATCTCTTACATTTTTGATATTGCATTTACCCTAAATTCCTCTTGACAGCTTAATCTTTGAACTCTAGTGAGCAACTTTCAATCATTCCAAAGTAAATGCGAAAGTGCCCGATGCCATGGTTCAACAACCCTGTGCTTATGCAAATTGGAAGCTGTCTAGTAATTTTAAAAAGCTCCTCACTGCGTAGAATGATTAAAACTAATTGGAGCGCTTAATTTTTCTCCTCCACCCCTCTGGTTTTTTGGAGTGCAGTCAAGCAGGTTTCTGGAATGCCGGAGCAGTTTAAGATCAAATCAGCCCAAAGGAAAGGGTTGCATTTAAAAAGAAAACCAGTTTTACAGAAGTCAAACAGGAGGCAACAAAATCTGGTGGAGTGTTTGCAGGAGGGGCTGCATTTCCAAAATGGAGCATCTGCTTATGGTCCGAGAGGATAGAGTTGTTACGGGGCACTTCTGGGCACTGTAAGAGCAATATAGGTGCTGGGTAGGAAAAGGTAGCTTTTCTTGAAATGATGCTATTTGATAGACTCCCTGCGATAAACCGTTGGTTGTAAGACAATGTATCCATTAAAGCGAAGATCATTTCTACGGAGGCAGCCTTCGTTCCCCATGGTATCCTCATGTCTTCAGTGAACTTGGTGCTTTTGTACCTTGCCGGGCTGACAGTGCAGATCAGCTGAATGATCCCTTCTTTGGGTTTGTTGGGGGAGTTCAGCAGTCACATTTCTCCGTGGGTGAAACGCATCTGGTTGTCAATTAACTTTAAACTTTTACTCAAATCCAGTTTGGGTTATTTGGTTAACTCAAGTTACACATCTTACATGTAGTTCTTCTAATGGCAAGTAAGTACAAATACAGTTACCATGAAACTAGATAAAGTAATATTTTTAGCTCATTCTATTCAGATCTTCGTTTGTGGTTTACAAGTGCAAATAGTTTACCAAGTCTTTGTATAAGGACTGTATGAATAGCTCCGTTATTGCTGCAGAAGCACCCTAGAGCCTCACACAGAGGTACTCTGCTCACAGGGTCGGAAAAGACAAGTTCAGTCAAGAAGTGCTGCTATTTCACATCAAAGTCTGCTTTCCCTTGGCTGGATTTTCACTAGCAAACCCAAGAGTAGAATTATATCCAATTCTGGAATTAGTCTGTTACGTGTGAGGTTTTCTGGCACATCAAAAAAAAGGCTGGGAGGTACTCTTTTAGCTTGGGCTTTTTTGAGTGTTTGCTCTCTGCCTCTTTTCTAGCATACATCTTGTATTCACCTGGAACTACAACATAAAAGCCACATAAGTACCTTCTTGTCATCAGCCTATGTTCCTTTACCCTTGCGGCTTGCATTTACAGAGCCTCTGTGGAGTTCATAAGGCTGCTAGGAAACGAACAGCAGTTCTGAGAGCTTGTTCCGACCTGAAAACTCCCCCCACGCTTCAACCTCGGGGTTACAAAGGAACAGCTTCCGATTTATTTATTCAGAGCAGCATTTTGCCACAGAGTACGGTTAGGGTGTTGCTGCGGAGCCTTTGTTCAAGTGTGAGCCTGGATAAAACGCATGGCGGGTAATTTTCAAGTCACGTTTCTTTGTTGTTTTTCCCCTTTAGTTTGTTGAAGTTGAAGGACAGATCACGTCATTAGTTGATCTGCACCCATCCTTCCTAAGGAAGGGTTACCGACGGGAAATCTTCATCGCTATAGTATGTTTCCTTAGCTATCTTCTGGGACTAACTATGGTGACTGAGGTAAGTAGCACCAGTGCTGGAAAATTTTTTTTCACCGATTTTTAGGCCAATTTTAGCTATGAATGAGACTGCATGGAAGTAGCCACTCAGAGGAGTGTCGCTCTTTAGATCTACAGAGCATCTTTCATCCCTAGATCTGAAAGCATTTTGAAAGGGAGCGACATATTTCCCCCCTTTTCAGTCAGAGGAACAGAGAAATGAAATCTCATTAAATTCAATCTGATGTCAGGTACTAATCAACATGACTATGAATATTAACATCTGGCTCTAAATGATGAAGCACATTGGGAACCTTCAGCAGGGCAGATTAAGAATCCATCCAGTGCATTCAGGGAAAGAGATTTTTATCTTAGTTGCATAGATTTGAATCAATTAAATACCCCTAGATTTGTTCTAGTATAAACAAGACGGGAATATGTTCCAGTGGCTGCACTGCTGTGATATTTATCTCCAAAATAAAATCCAAACCACGTTTTAAAAACAACTGGAAGAGCACAATTGCAGGAATTAAAATAGCACCTGTAATAGAGGTGAAAAACACAGTTTTTCAAGTAAAAGTGCAGGTATATACAGTTCAATGGGGTGAGAGCAAAAAGCCTAACAATGTATGTAGTATTCTCATGAAAAACGTTCTTCCACGGAATTCATAAATGCAGACCCTCCTGATGAACTGACTTCCATTTTTAGTATTTTGGAGGTGTTAATGTTAGGAGGCAACCAATTATTTCTTTACATCATTTCTTTCTATAAATGCTCATCCTAAAATACTTTTAAGAAGGAAAGCTTTAAGTGTCTCGGTAGATTATCCTAAGTGGCTTAATTTTGTTTAATCGTCGTCTTGTTTGGAATGCTTCCTGTAGTAAACATGCATATTCCCTGGGGAAGGTAATGCCAAATATTTACCTTACCTACTTGCGTGATATTTCTTCTTGTTAGACAGCAATCGTGACGGTATGTCAGTAAATGTTACTGGGAGCTGGGCCTCAAGTATTCGGGGTTTTTTCCCTGTTGGATCCTAATCCATTGTGTCTCTCTCTTTTACAGGGTGGCATGTATGTTTTTCAACTCTTTGACTACTATGCAGCTAGTGGTGTATGCCTTTTGTGGGTTGCATTCTTTGAATGTATTGCTGTAGCCTGGGTTTATGGTACGTGAGAGTCCTTTCATCTGATACCTTTTGATGAGTCAGTGACAATTCTGCTAGCCAAACATTTAATCATCGGCCACTCCAGAATCTTCTTCCCAGCAGCGGGCGCATGCCATTAATATAAATTTGCACTGACCTCTTGGAGACAGATTTGCATCTGGGATGAAGCCAACCTCCAGTGTTTTTCCACACAAAAATGAGTATTTCTCCAGTGCTCATTAACAAAGGCACAATTAAGCATTTACATGTTTTAAGTTTAGAGATGAGAGTTGAAAGTTTGGCCAGCCGTGAAAATTTCCGTTTGTCTCTCAGAGGATTTCCTTTCAAAGCTGCAATGTCTGCAAGGGGCAAGCCAAGCACATAGGAAATACAAAAAGAAAAGTGTGTTCTGGCCCATTATTTTTAGGCAACGTTGAGTAACCCAGGTCTGACAGCAGCCTCTGTAGCTGCCCGAGATGGCAGCTGAGGAATAATCAGGAGATGTCTGCTGCTCAGGACTGGTCGTTTCCCTGATTCTTCATGTACCCCATCTCCTTAGGAAAGCAAACCAAACAAAGCCTTCATTTTGCAGCAGTCAGATTTCTGTAGAAGCAGGGTGTACCGTTTGCTGTTGTGTCCTTCCCATGGCGAGTTCAATGACAGGCTGGGGAGAGGAGCGGGTGCGTGGTGGGGGCAGGAGGAATTAGCACCGCGCTCCTGCATCCCAGTAATGAGGGCTGTTGTAGGATGAGGCAGTCCCCCAACCTTTGAGCTTCTCAAGGAGAAAATTGTCTTGAACTTCACAGCCATGGGAAGCATTCGAACAATTCATGTGACACCCTCATCTTCTCTTCAAATACGCCTTGGGGGCTAGGAAAGCAGCTGTAATCCTACAGTCCTTACATGGCTTTTATATGCTCGATTCTGATGAATGCGCTCACTATCCGTTACAGGCGCTGATAATATTTATGATGCCATTGAGGATATGATTGGATACAGACCTGGTCCCTGGATGAAATGGAGCTGGATTGTGATCACACCAGTTCTTTGCGTGGTGAGTACTGACCCGCGCTCTTCCAAGGCTTCCATGTGGCAGCTCTGAGCCGCCTCTTACTCTTAGAGACCAATTTGCAAAGAGATGCCGGAGGCTTGAACGTACCCCTCAAAGACATCGTCTTCTCAGATGTTAGCTGTTAACGTGACAGCTCTCTGCTGTGCAAATTGCAGTTGGCTACATTTAAGTGGATTTTTCTTAGGGTTCACAAAATATTGCATTCATGACAGAAAAATCCTTCTCCAAAGAGCAGGCCCTACTTTAAGCGATAGGACTACCAGGCCGTTTTAACAAAAAGACTTGAGCAGTCTGAGGCAGGCACTCAGCTTGAAGTACTTCATGGGCTGGGAAGAACATCCCGGTACACTCTTTGCAAAGTACAGCAAATATTTGAGCCCTGAAAAAGAACAGGCAGCGTACCGCAGCTCTTCAGCGCCATCGCTTAACATTCTGTTGTCAAGCAAGAGTTTACCTGCTCTTTCAATGGTTTAAATGGAAGAACGATTCCCCCAGTTGGTTTAAAATACATATGGTTTCCACCAGCTCTGCCTTTCACTGCCTGTCTTCCTTAGGGCCAGTGGTAGAACCAGAGCTATACTGCTTTCAGCATATTTGAGCCTCACTTTGTTTTCTTTTCTCATCTGCAGGGGTGCTTTATCTTTTCTTTGGCCAAGTACAAACCACTGACCTACAACAAGGTCTACACATACCCAGACTGGGCAATCGGCCTGGGCTGGGTTCTTGCCCTTTCCTCCATGATCTGCATCCCTATGGTGATGGTCATCCGCATCATACAGTCAGATGGGTCGCTCATTGAGGTAAGAACAACCGGTTGTCTGTCTAGAGGAGAAAGGGAGCTTTAACTTGCTGTGTTTTATACAAAATAAGCACAGTGCTTGGAAAACTGCCGCCTTGTCCAGGTAGGGCAAAGTTGGGTGCCTCTCCTGCAGCGAATGCAGATAAGACTGTTAAAGATCACCTGTCCTTTGGACAAACAGTAGAAGGAGAACGAACACGAAGCCTTCTGTCCTCAGACAAACACCAGGTGGTTTTATTTGCCTCCCACTAGTGCCATTTCCAGCTTGGCAAATCGTTGCCTCCACGTGCAGACAAGCGCTCAAGGACTGGAGTGCTTCCGAGTGCCAGAGCTCTCTTCTCCAGCCCACAGAGACAAGGAAGCACCATCCTACAAATCACTGAGAAAACAAGAAAGAGAGAGAGAGATATCTGGGTCAAACCCAGCTGTCTAAGAGCTCGTTGAATTTCAGGGAAATTCAGATCCACCTGTGGATTGTGTGGCTCTAGGCCCTGGCGTTCACTCTGAGAGACTCTAAAAAAGTCAAACCCTCCTACAAGTGGGCTTCGCTTTTTAGCTTTTTAATTTTTTTTTTCTATTCCTAAGGAATCAAATCAAAACACTGGATCTTTGGAAAGCTTTGGGTCGGATTCAGACTTGACAGTGCGGATTCACTTGGGTTTGGATTTACAGGCAACCGCTCGCCCTTTGCACTTCAGCGCAGGCTCCCCTGGTTTGTTTTTCTTCCAGTGGAAAGTTTTTAGAGACTGGGCAAGCATGAAACTTAGCAATTCTCTTCTAAGGTTTCAGATTAGTTTTGTTTTTGCCTAATGAGACGGTCTTAAATGCAGCCTGGGTATTCTTGGAGGAGAAAGTGGGACACTTCGGGTTAGGAAAAAAGAGAGAATAGAATAAAAAAAAGAACATTTCCCAGAGCACAAACGCTTGCATTTGTTTTCCTCCAAGTGTTAATGGTCTTTTTCAGCCGTGGCCAGAGCATTTTCATGAGTGTTTATTTTCCTGCCTCATTGTCACCATCTATTGAGAGACAAGTCTAAAAGTAGCCAAAACACTCCTCAAAGACCATGTTAGGAAAGGAAAGAGAGTAAACACTGGTCAGATGCCATTTAGTTCTTCCTTTGTGAACTGAAACGTAGGAGAGAAGTTGCCACTTGGCAATGAACGGCTGGGCTGAAAGGCAGAGTTGTTTCTAAATGAGGCAGGAGAATGCACATAATTTGAGCAGCAGCTGCAGCGCTGACAGCCCAGCGTGCAGGATGCTGGATAATGCCGTGAATGCCCTCTCATGTCTGACTTGCTTGCGTCAAGTCGGGCTCTGCAGCTGAGCAAAAGTTGAACACGGTGCTCCTCAGCCCGGGTCCCCGGGTCCTTGCAGAGCCACGTGGCACATGCTTGTCTTTGACGGCCACCATCCCCACGTTCGGGTTGCCACGTCCTCCATCCTGCACATGGCGATGCAGGGGCCGCTTGGTCTTCTCACCTTTGCTTTTCTTCTTTCTTCCAGAGGATAAAAGCGGTGGCTGCCCCTAAGGAAGTGAATCGGTGGTCCAAAGAAACGGAGAGCGGCACCCCCTTCTGCCCCAATGGAACTTCGAATGGCGGATTGATCAAGCCAACTCATATCATTGTGGAAACCATGATGTGAGCTCTCTCTGTGAGAGGATAAACCTGCTTTAACTGCCGTTTACTAACCATAGATTCTCATAGGACCAGGTTTACAGAGCTTTATATTTGCACTAGGATTTATTTTTATTTCTCACAGAGAAAGTTATTTTTTGTGTGTGTTTTTTTTTTAATATTTTGTAAGGTAATCACAGCAGATGTCTCTCTGTAGAGGGAGAGCTTTCATATCAGACTAGACATATTACAGGAATTTACTATTATTGGGTTTTTTTAAATATATATATCTTTATCTCTAAATATTATACACCTTACCACTTGAATTGATTGTCTTGCCAGCAATATATTCAAGTCTCAGAAAGCAATTTTAGGTGCTGGTATGGTTGGGAGCAGGGTGACCTACAGAACACACAAAAGGAGCTCTGTTGAGAGAGATGATTAAAAAAAAAAAAAAAAAGACGCTGTTTCAAGAGAATTTTCAAAGGTGTAGTATTTCCACCCTCTGGTTCGATTGTGGTAAACGACAGGCTTCAGGGTCACATTAGGGAAAGGGTACAGTTATGTTTAGCACAGCCCCTGAATAAAGATACAGCCGGGCAGCTGGAGCAGAGAGTTTGCGAGGGAGGCAGAGAGGTTGGGTGTGAAAAGCCTTGCGGCCGTCCCTCCCGAGCACGGCGCTGGGACCCTGTCACACAGAGGAGAGGAGGACTTTAGGAAGGCGTTTGCAGGATTTGGCATGGTTCACTTTTTTTTTTTTTCCTTTTTTTCTTTTTTTCTTTTTTTTTTTTTTAGTTTTTTGGATTCTGTTTTTTTTTAATTTACGTGAAATGCCTACTGTTTGTCCGTGAGCAGGGAGGTTGAGTACCTGCTCCTGAGTTTTCCAGCAAAGCATATTTTAGCGTGGTGGCACTGGTGTAAGCTTGAATTCTGCAAACGGGGAGAGGCAGCCTGTCCCTGGGGCAGCGGGGCCGGGCGCCCAGGGGCTGAGAGGGGAAGAGCAGCAGCTGCCCACAGCTCTTGGGGCTGGCGACTTGGGCTTGCTCATTTGTTTGCCTGCTGATCATTGGACTTTGCTTTCGGGCAGAAAAATAAAAGAATCCCTTGTGGACTCTGACCATCCAAAGGTGAACACAAACCGGGTCATCCCCGACAGGAGGAACAAAACCGCTCACCTACACCTGAGGTAGCTGGTGGTTATAACAGTCACGTTGTTAATAATAATAGTAACGAAGATAATAATATCACTCAGCAAACAGGTGCTTTTCATCCGTGTATCTCAAAAATGCTTTGACAAGTTCGATAAACAGGATTTGCTTTACTTATTTATTTGGGGGGGTGTGGGGGGGTTGGTTACTGTTGGGGGAACAGACGAAAGGATTACTTCCCTTGTCCCGTGTTACTAAATCGCAGCAGTGGACCTCAGGCCCCCGGTCTCCTTGCCCATCGTTGTGTTAAACTACAATTTTTATATTTTTTTTTAGGGGAAGTAGAGGGTAGCAGACATATTTATGAGGCTCATGAATCCTATCTGCTGAAGAAACAGGGCTTTTGGAATTTTAAGTTGAGACAAAGGGAACATGTAACACTGAAATGTTTGGTGTTTGGTCGGAAGGAATTGCGTACCGTTCCAGGTTAGACTGGGGAGCGAAGAGAAACCACTACAAGGAGTGTAAGCAATGGCGTTCCGCTTCGTGGGGGCCGGGTGGGTGTTTCCATGGGGAATCGCTCCCTGAAGACTGTTGAGAACATGGGCAAAAGCCTTTTTTCTTTTTTTTTTTTTTTTTTTTGTTTCTCGTAGAAAACAACTTGAGCAGGTTGTGCTGGGAACAGGTTCTCTGGCGAAACTCAGCCTTTTCTTTTGGGCATTGTGTTAGAGGGAGAGGGTTTTTTCTTCTTGTGATACCACAGTTAGGCTATTCAAAGGAATTTAGAGGAAATGCTTGATAAAAGCAGAGTTTGTATCTGCTTATTCTGCTGTCAGCTTAGTCTGTCAGGGCAGAGTTTGTCATTTGAACAGGAACATATCCAGTTCTTAACATTCCTACACAGTAGCTTTATTTTATTTTTTCTTGTCCCATGGGTTAACTGGCCGCGGCAGCACAAACACTTGTTGATTAGCTTGTTGGTTTTCCTGTAACAGAAAAGGGGTGATTTAAAACTAAGAGATGGACCAAAATAATCTAAAAAAAAAAAAAAAAAAAAAAAGGAAAAAGTGGCTGCATCTATAGCTTTCTAAATCTTTCTAGTTTGAATTTATACGTATTTTTGACATCAGATAGCTGAGTTGCAGCAACAAAACCAGCCACGGCAGAATTGCTTTTGTTTTCTTTTTCTGGTTGCTGTATTACGAGAGTTATAAATGAAACTTTTCCACAGCCAGAGATGGCAAACATTTAATGACACCTGCTGGGCCAGTGGCAACGGCCAGCCGAAGGTCACTGGAGGAGTTCTGTGAGCCAGTGGGTGTCATCAAATGTGCCTAAAACAAAGAAACGTGCATACAGCTGATTATTTTTTTTTAATAGCCTTTAACCATAAGAGGCAAGGAAATGTAATCAACGATAACTCTCTTGGCAGGCTTCAGCTTGGACCCTCATTTTTGAGTTACAGTTAGCATCTGCAGTAAGCAGGCGCGCTTGCCTGGGTGAAGAGGGAGTAGCAGGTGGGGGGGGGGGGTCGCCTGAATTAATGGTTTCTGTGAGTGCAGATGAAACACTGATGCTTGGTTTATATATATTTTTTTTTAATTATATACATTGTCATACAACTGCGTTTGAGATGTAGTTTGCACGTCACTTCCGTGCTCTAGAGCTGAGACAAGCTTTAGTTAGGGATAAAAATGGTTTGGCTACATCAGAGACGTCTCCAGCGAGTCAGCTGGGTGTTCAGCCAGCTCCCACCTTGCGGAGAGCGTCTTTGCGCGGGGAACCAGAGGGTTAATACTACACCTTTTGAAGTACAACTACTAGAGAACTAGAACCCAGCCCCATTTCGATATAAACTGTGCCATTCAAATCAGTCGCTTCCATGTACCGAGTGAAAGTGTCTCGCACATATGCAACAACCTCGTTGAAGCGTTCTCTCTGTCAACTTCTCCGGCCCCGCCGTGCTCTTCAGCGTGACTGCGAGGGAGGGCTGGGGCTCGCGAAGAGCTAAGAAATTATTGTTTCTGGAAAACAGTTGCCCTCTTCCCTCCCCTCCAAAAAATATGTGCAATTAATTCTTCTTGTTTTAGCTGGGGTTTGAGTTCCAATGAGCACACTCACATTTTTACAGTTTGGGGTTTTTTTCCTGACACTTTTATCAGATTTCTGAAATTTTCTTGGTGATAAATTTGTGTTTCAACATGATCCTCTGCCAAATTTATTAAAAAGTAACTTTTAAAAAAGTCTGTGTTTTCTACCTATTCCTGACTGCAAATACAACTGATTTTGTTTTTCCTAATTTAATTGTTTAAACGCTTGTGACCTGTTTTACCTGTTTTATGTAAATGAGGAACTCATTAAAAATATCATGACTAGTCATAGATGAACTGGTTTGGATCCAGGGGAAACTCAGTGCAGTTTTGGCACGAGATCTTTAGAACCAGGTCTCTGATTTTTAAAACCAGAATAAAACAAGACAAACGCCCCCCACCTTTTCGTATTTCATGTACTTTTGTATTCATGGGTTCTTCTGGGCTTGAAAACGGCAGATTTTTAGCAGTATTTATTTCCAGCTGAGCTGAAATCAAGAGATAACTAGAAATGTAAAGGGGAATATTTACCCCACGAGGTTCTCCAGCCTGTTTCTTGTTTTTCTCAATTTTCCAAACTTTTTCAGTTCACCTGTCACTAGTTATGATCTCACCGAATGGGCATCTATCGTAAGGGACTTTACCAGTAGTCTGTATTTCAGTATTTAAACAGTATGATTTCATAAATAGAACTGGTTTTTATTGTTGTTGTTGTTGTTATTGTTCTCATTTTCCTTCTCATTCATAGCTTTCCTTTTCGTCTGGTCCAAACAGATCCACACATTTAGAAAAGTCCTTTTTAAAATGTGAGATAGTAGGTCCGCAATGGATTTGTTCTTGTGTTGTAAATGAAAATACAAAAGCCTGGCGGCTGCCTTTTTGCCATCTGGAAGAACGCTGGTGGTCACCCTGCAGCAGCAGTGCAGCTCCTGGAGCGGAGGGGAGTTAGGAATGGTCTGCTGAAACAGCTCAGCAAAACTGATTTTCGCTGCTGTTCTTGGGGAGAGGAGGAAAAAAGGAAAAATTTTTAAAAAAAAACAACAACAAGGGTGCAGCCTTATGGTTGCTGTAACACAAAAAAAACCCCACCCCAACAACTATCACCATCAACGTAGCATCTTCTGCAGATGTTTTCGGTCCTGTGCGCATCCTCCTTTCTCGACTGCAGATACTCCTGGTTCCTCTTCTCTGTCTCAGCATTAGACAAGTCGAGTAGATCTGAAGACACATGGACATTTCCATTCGAAAGGCCTTGTACAAGTCTCCTCCCAGCCTGCTTGTATTTGCTAAGGAGACCTACAGTTTTGGTGAGGTTGGGCTTGTCACACTTGGGTTCAAAGCTCCCACTTGTTGCATCAGTGGCGAAACTCCATCTGTGGGAGAAGGATTTGAACGTTTTTGAGTAACTGATTATGAGCTTCCACGTCTTGTGGTCACTGCAGGATCACTCATGGAGGCATAATGTATATAAAATGTTAATAAGCTGTGTATTGAATGGAGTGGACAAGTTAGTTAAGCAGCTCAAGTACACTTGGAAGAAAGATGACCTTGACATCATTTCCAGGAGATTCAATGGAAGTTGCTCACTTTCAGTAGGAAAAAAAAAAAAAACCTACCTGTGGTTAAATAGACTAGTAGATGAAATCTTTGACCCTCGTATGCATGCACACAATATTGTGGGGACATTGCTTTTATTCCTCGGCTGCAAATCGCGTATGTAAGTCCTATGGTGCTGTTTAGGATGAGGAGTGAGAAGGCCAGTCCTAAATTGGGGGTGGTGAAAGAGGGAAAGTAATGACAAAATCCTGGACTGTGGCCCCTCCAAGGAAGCCTTGAGGTTGGACTTGAAAACTCTCCTGGCTCCTTGTAGGCGCCACATGGCTCCTGGTATGGGAGGCTGGGTGTGGTGTGGCTTCAGGTAGCTGCCTTGGACTTGTTTTCTCCAAAATCAGCATCCAAAGCCTTGTGGTTGGGATTGACAGGTAGTTGTGTATTTGTGTATTTGCATGAGCCAAGGTCAGGAACTGTCAGACCCTTGTAGCTCTTGTAAATCAAAGATAAACTTAACGAAAAAAGTATTCGGTTGATTTGGTGACATATGAAGCCCAAAAAAACCCCCATGAACCGGTGCAAGAAAGGCTCCCCGAGCTCCACACTTTGGTCACAAAAATTTTCTGTCGGTATCAATGGCCAATTTGAGTTTACAAGAAAGTTTGATCAAGCAAGACTTGTGTATAACCAGCATTGGCCCCAGCTGGAAAAACTGCCCGGTCCGGCCCTGCACCCTCCACCGGATCATGGCTCTTTCTGCCAGCCCAAAATAAACCTGTACACAGACAATGCCTCTCCGCTTTAAAAAATAAATAAATCTGAATTTGTTTGTTTCTATTAAAAAAATAAACAGAAACGGTCCATTTTTGCGTGTTTCTTTCCAGTTGTCATTGCGAAACGGTGATTTTTAATTTACACGAGCAGAAAAAGCTTCGGGCGCCATTTGACCAAAAAAAAAAAAAAAAAAAAAAAAAAAGGCAAGCTTGAAATTTTGCAGATTGAAAGCCTTAAGAAAACTAATTGCCCCCCTCCCCCCCATCCCCATCGAAGGTGGAAAAGTTTAGTGAGAGGGCTTGCAACTGGAAAAGTGCCAACAACCTTGCTGGACCGTTGCATGGTAGCGCAGACGTGGCCTTTTTGTATCCCTGCGGCGTCTTAATTTGAAATAATCAGTAACTGTGTCAGAATTGAATTGCCGCGAGCTTTACACAGCTCCGAGCTCTAGGAGCAAAGCAAATAGAAGACATTTTTAGAAAGGAGCGAGTTTCTGGAAGCTTCCTCCCTGGGGCTTGGGCTCGGAGGCGCGCAGCAGGACAGTGCTGCTCTAGGTCCTGTTTGCAGCACAGGGAGAATGTGGCCCGACTTGAAAAAGCGAAAGAAATAATGGGGAAAAATAGAGTTTTAAAAAAAAAGTGAAACTTGATTATGCTAAGGAAGTATACATGTGTGCTTTTGTGTGCCTGCATATGTGGGGGAAGGCTTTGGTCCTGTAGCGTAGTACATGTTAGCATGCTACATATTTTTTTCTGAATCTATCTGTTTCTGCAGTTGAGATGTTAAAAAGATTTGAAAAATTTTTTTTCTCAATATCTAAAGAAAAATAAAAAAAAAAATGAGAACAGTGGCAAAATCATGTTGAGAGGCTGGAAAAAAAAAAAAAAAAAAAAAAAAAAATCCTGAGGGGGCAAATTGAGTTTGATTGTCATCTGCTCCTGTCCTGGAAGCCAGCGATGGCCTCTCAGCATTGCAGCATCCCAGTACTGTTCCGAAGTGCTCGTCGTTCAATAGGGTGTTGTTTTTTCTCCAGTGTAATGTTGTGATTATTACCTGATAACGTTGCCAGGGACTTCACGGTATAAGAGGTGGTCCATCTTGTTTGATGTATTTGGCTAAAAAACAGTGGTGGTTTTTTTTTATTATTATTATTTAAATTCCTAGCAACTGTGACTACAGTAACGTGATGAGTAGCACATACAGCAAGGAGGCGGCGTCGACAACGGCCTCCTTAAAAATGCCATCTGAACTTTTTTTAAAAAAAAAAACCTTAAAAATATTTTTAAAACATTTTAAAACATTTTTTGTGTGTTCCAAAAACGGAATATTTGTATTTGGGAAAAAAAAAATATCCTGGAGTGTAATTTAATCCTAAAAACCCTAGCCTTTGTGTATATGGTAAATGTTTGTATTTTGCAGTTTCTGTTTTGCTTTTTAGATAAATAAAATGTATATGGATATTTTTAAGTCATCTTTGCTTTTTTAGATGAGTTTGTAATCACCTTATAACTGAAAATAAAACTTTCCTTTATAAACCAGCTATGCTTTTGGATGCTTTTTTGGGGTCTTTGAGTAGTTCGGTTCTTCCTTTAAACCTATTATTTATTCTGGGGTTGTTGCTTTGGTGTTTTGGGGTTTTTTTGTCCTTATAAAATATCCCATTTATACATATGCCCAGCTCGCTGAGCTGCTTGAGCCCGCTCACTGTCCGACCTCATGTCTGTCGTGGTTTCGCCCTGGTTGGCAGCTCAGGCCCTTGCAGCCGCCCATTCACCCCCTCGCCCAGTGAGATGGGGAGAGAATCGGAAGGGTAAAAGAGCAAAAATTCGTGGGTTGGGATACAGACAATTTAATAATTTAAAAAAAAAAAAAAAGGAGGAAAGAAAAAAAAACAACAAACCACGCAGCAAAGAGGGAAAAGGAAAAAAAAAAAAAAACAAAAACAAAACCAAAAAAAGTCATGTAAAAGAAAACAATTTTTCACCAGGCCCAGACCGATGCCCAGCCAGTCCCTGAGCAGGGGCCGCCCCTGCCCACCTCCACCCTCCCGGGCTGTATTTCGGCGCACCCCCATCGTATAACTGTGGGATGTCCCTTTGGTCACTTGGGGGCCAGCAGTCCAGGCTGTGTCCCCCCCCCAATATCCTGTGTATCGCCAGCCTTTTGCTGGAGGGCGCCGTGAGCAGCAGCAAAGCCGTTGATGCTGCGTAAGCGCTGCTCAGCAAGAGCGGAACCATCCCTGGGTCAGCAGCCGCAGGTCGGATTGCTGGGCTGTGTGGTTGGTGGGTTTTGGGGTTTTGGGGTTTTGGTTTTTTTTCCTCCTTCAGCAATGACTTTGGCTGAGCATGAAGAAGGGTCAGTGGGGTGCAAACCCACATTGGTTTAATCTTACTTCACTGCTGCTTTTTTTCCTCATTTTGACTCTTCACCAAGGTCAGCTGGGCATGTGCTGAGCCTTCCAAAGCCATTAGAAAGTAGATTTTTATTTTTGGGGGCTTTTGTTTTTTCTTTTTTTGCTGTGCCCTCCATTTCCCCTCTTTTTTCTTTTCTTTCTCCTTGCAGACACAGGCTTTCCTTGGCCCCTTCACCGGGGCACAGGGAGATGAGCGCAGCTTTACGAGTGACTGCTGGGGAGCTCTTGCCCTTGGCCTGAGTCACCCCAACTCAGCCCATCCCAGGGCATTGCCCACTGTTGTCTGCGCCGTCTTTGCTTCGGTGCATCACTACCATGGGGGTTCAAATACACCAGAAAAGTCCAATAGGAAGAAAAATAAACAAATGGGAAAAACAAAACAAAACAAAACAAAACAAAACAAAAACCCAAACATTTATTTTCCTGGCGTAAGGGACTGGTCATTTAAGGCTCACCGATGGCCTTTCCTTAAGTCCTGAGTTGAGGCACAGAAAGAAAAAAAAAACCTGCACGTGGGTGGCTGCCACTTGTGAAAAGTAAAGCTGCTCAGCATTCGTGCATCAGGTCCTGATCACTGCTGAGGCTCCAGCGCCCCACACCCAGGATTTGCCCCACAGCTGGCTTCATTTGGGTGTTTTCGTATGTTTTGGGGTTTTTTGGGTTTTTTTTGGCTTGGTTTGTTGTTTTGCTGGGCAAGATTTGAGGACTTTGGCAGGGATTTCTCCTCCCATCGGTGAAGCCTGCAATGCCTGCGCCGAGCAGCCTGATACTGGCACAGACAGCAACTGCAACGTGTCTCAGGTTAAAATAAAATATGTAATTTTAAAAGCCACTACGTGCCACAAGCTGCTGCCATGGGGCTTCATGTACCTGCCATGGGCGGCCACCACTGGCCTGTGGCAGCAGCCACCTCCCTCAGCCGAGGTCCACGGGACGCAAGGTGACACTAGCGGGAGGACACGCTGCCCACCGAGGCGCCGCATACCAGGGGAGCAGCACTGTGCTAACCTTTTCCCTGGTGTACGCACCGAAACCCCGTTGGTCACGTTGCTCCGGCGCTCGTTCAACCTGCCGTTGCCCCAGCGCCTCGGCTGGCTCCGCGCGGCTTCGGCAAGTCCCCGGTGCCAAATGTGTGAAGGGCCTTGTTCTGAAGTCTGCACCCCAGGAGGGTGGCCAGAGATGGCAGATAAGGCTTGTTTACGTGGCAATGATTCCCCAGGCTTAACCAGGAGCATTTCCATACCACGCTCGGTCTCCGAAAATTCCTGCGTTACCCACTTGATCACGAAGGGTTGCAAAACCCAGCTCACCCTTTCCTTGCTGGTGAGCAGAGATTCCCTATGGCCTTATCCAGGGAGCATCCCAGCTGTGCCTCCCACACTGGGAGTGTAGGGGTGCCCCAAACCCCTTTGGAGGAGCAAAGGAAAGAAATCCTCACCGTAGGGAGACAAGGAACTACGTTCTGGGCTCGCAGCAGTCATCTCTTTGGATGTCTGGTTTCAGAGGTGGGATAATTTGGGGACCACAGTGCAGCTCCCCAAGGAACCCCACTAGAGCCACGGGGTGCTGAGCACCAGACGGGACACCTCCTGCCTCATCATCCTACAGCAGCTTCCTAACCCATCCCCAGGGAGTAACCGCAGCTTTGCAAACGCTGCCACAGCCACGGCGCGGCCGCCATGTGATTTGCTGAACCAGTGTTTGGTCACGCAGTAGCCCAGGTTTAACCCAAGAGGATTTCCAGTGTGGCCAAGCGAAGCTGTAAAGGATGCTGTAACCACGGGCACGGGCATCTCCAGCTCTTACTGCAAAGAGCTACGGCAAAAGCGCCTCCATGTCCACAGGGAGAGAAGCGACCCCACTCCCCCTGCCAGACGCTGGCAAGGGGCAACCCCAGCCCGACACTGGTAGCCCTACAAGCAGTGGCCCTCCCAGCAAAACGCCCTGTGTGCCCTCCCGCCTTGACCTTCGAGGCGTCTCCTAACTGGGGGGTCCTCTGGCAAGTTAAAATAGGGCTGGAAGCAGAGTGTTGCATCACTATTGTCCTCCAGCAGAAAGAGACATGAACCAAATCAAACGCATTTCATTTGCTTTTATTTAATTAAAAAAAAAAAAGAAGTCAAAGTCATTGCAATCCCATTTAAATACAGAGATTTACAAATAGGTCCAAAACAGGACTAAAATATTCTTTGAAATGCTGTACTTTTAAATATTGTGCTTTCATAGATACATAAGAAAATTAGCATATAAAAATACTTTACAAGGAATACACTCTAATATATGGATAAAAATACACATTTAAGTAATGCATTTCATCTTCATCTCATTCAAAATGCATAGGAAGGGATACGAGGACCAAATTTTTCTTCCCTCTTTTTTTAATTTTTTTTTTTTTATTTTTAAAGCCTTTAATAAAAGTCTTCATTAAAAACCCTAGGAGAAGCCCCAGTGAGCTTCCGCTGCTCAGAATATTGCATATAAAAACACTTTCGGCTGCACTGTCGATGCTCCACAGTATCAATTATGGCACATTACCTAGTTGTGGCAGCAATGGTGTGGGGTATTGCATACTCGAAGAGAAAATGGCTACAACGACAAAAGAGCTGGATGGGGCCGGGCACGCGTCTGGAAGGAACACCCTGGTACACTGCGCTATCGCAGAGCGACAGAGGCGCAAAGCGGCTCGGGGACAGACGGTGGGGGGACGAGTCCCGGCTCAGCAAAGCAACAAACGGGAGCGGTACGTGCACCCGACCCCCTACGCGCATCACCGCACGCAGGCGGTGATGGAGGAACCGGGGCGGTGGGCGCCGGGGCTGCGGTGTCCGACCGAGCCACCTCCTTGTCTCCGCCGTGCCCGAGCCCTCCCGGGGAAAGCGATGCCAGGCTCACGCCACCACTGGGACATGAACATCATCATAAAGTGCTAATACGTGAAACGTGGCAGGCGGACGAGGAAACCGACGCGAACACCACAGCCCCTCTTCCCCGCGGGGCCGGGGGCTCTCGGAGGGAGGGGAGCGACACGGGGCGCCATGCTTGCAAAGCCACGGGAAGGCCAGCGACAGGTGAAGGCGGGGGGCCGGGGGCGAGCAGCCGAACCCGCCCGGGCACACACACAGCGCTCAGCCCGGGCAGGACACAGGGGACACAACCTCCATCTAACGAAGGGCTTCTCACGCCACTGCCTGACGGGAGACGACAAGGTTTTATTAACTCAAAACGTCAGGGACAGCCCTGGGAAGATTCGCTATTCTGCTATTTACTTGCGGGCACAGGCCAGGTTTGCAAGCGCGAGATCTCCGTAAAGCCCAGACAAACAAGGTGGCTGGGGATTTGGGCAGGTATTCAAGGCCTTTAGCCTTGGGTCCAGCCTTCTGCTCTGTAGTAACTACTCCAGCACAGGCAACGGCATTGCTCACGGAATCCATGGCGAGACGCGGCGCCTCATCCCACCGCAGGGCGAGAGCCAGGCCTGGCCGGGAGCGCGGACGGAGCTGGCAGGAGGCAGCTGCAAACACCGATTTTTTGAGCAGGAATTGCATCTACCCACGCTCAAGGACAGTTTGAAATGTCTTTTAAACAGGGCTCTCCACAGCCCTGCACTGGGAGCGCAAGGGGCTGCGGAAATCAACTTATCAGGAGTGTCTGAAGGACGGAGCTGGGCACAACAGAAAAGGAAAGGAGTTTCAGTCTCGCTGTATGCGATTAATCGAGCAAACGAGTAACATAATAGCACCATGTGTATTTATAGGATGGCCAAGGCCGTCAGGGTGAGGAGGATGTCGGAAGCAGGACCCCGTGCACCCCGAGGGCCGGGGTGCAGGGGGATGCCCTGCCATGGGGGATGGCTGTGGATGCTCCTTCCTCCCGTCGGCAGCTCGCCCCATCTCCAGCACTGCCGGCGGCCCGAGATGCGCATCCATCTCCGAACCTTCCCAGCAATATTTGGCGGTCTCCAGGCTCACTGAAGACGCACCTCCCCACTTGCAGGTTATGGTACACACAGCGTTTACAAATAACCAGTGCAAAAAACAGGAAAAACACCCCAAATACCACAACGGCTCAGCAGAGGCCCCGGGCACTGCCTGCTCTACTCCCGCTGCTCAGAGGGTCTGGACGCTCGCCTTGACCTCGGCGCCGTGGGCCACCTGCGCCGGCAGCTCTCTGTTCCCCTCCGGGGGAGCGTTGGCAGCCGGTGCCAAGGGGTTTCGGCTAATCACCAGGTCCAGCTTATCTCCAGCCTCCGAAATCAGGGGAACAGCCAGACAGCAGTCAAAGTCTCTCGTTCGGATGCGGTTTACCTGCCGGGATGGAATTTAGGACATGCCATGGGGAGGGACGACAGAAAGACCATGTTTGTTAGTCAGAAAAGGCAAGGTCGGTGCTAAACCCACACCTGTGAAAACACACAACTCTTGGGGGTCCCTGATTCCGGGTTCGGAGCGGAGCAGAGCGGGCTGAGCACGTCCTTGCCTAGCTGAGAAATGACACAGTAAAATGGCAGAGGAAGGTAAAAAAAGTCTGGATAACCCCCTGACCCCCCGGTGTCTGGGGCAGTATTACAAGTACTAAACACTGCAGGGCCCAACACCCGTTCTCCAGTTCAAGCCTGTAGGAGAAAGGTTGCCATTTTCCATTATATTTTTGCCATCATGGCTTTTACTGGCCTTAAATTTGTGACATGGGGTATTCAGCGCCTAGAAAACAAATACCGCTCAGACCCTGAGGCTTCTGCCAACCGTTTTCCAGCTCAGACAGCAGTAAATTGAGACTATACTGAACAATTTCGGCTTCTTCTCTCCCCATTTACATCCTTCATTTCAGAGGAGTCTGGATGCATTTCACGTGGGCTCAGAAGGCAAATTCTCTCTGCAGGATTCAGCAGTGAAAGCACTTTTACTGCTGTCTCTTGCAGACCTTCAAGCACATTTCTAGGCTGGGTCACCTGCAAGAACCACCCCACCTCTCTCGCCTACAGCTACCAGAGCACCTGGGCTTGATGCCGCGACAGGTCTGGGATGGAGGGGGGCTGGCAAACGGCACAGGGAGGGGAAAGCAGGGAAAGGAGAAAGGAATTTCCCACCCACCTCTGGAGCAAAAATAACCCCTGGGGCCAAGCGTTGCTTTCTTCTCTGGGTAAGGGCTGGATGAGTCCATGCAACCCTTCCATCCAAACCCCTTTCCCAGCATTAATACATGCTCATGGAGCTGGGCTCTGTGATGGTAGTAGCGTCCCCCTGCCCTAGCTGGTCCACACAGTTGACCCCAATACTGCGCCTTAGAGCATAGTAACTAAGGACAATTTCTAGACCACACGTGGACAAGAAGAGACAAGCCAGGAGCTTGCTCTGCCTTTCCTCTATGCCAGCCAGGCAGTTCCACTGCCGAAATGCCACTCCTGCGATGCCGTGCCCCAGCTAATCCATCCAGCCGAGAGGGTCTGTTACAGCAGGGACGAGGTGTTTTGCTGGCCTTCGGGCACATCACCGTGCCCATAATCAGCAGCACTGCGACGCGTCCTCAGCAACGCACCTCTGCACTTCTTGAGGGGAGTTGCCTGTCGTAGGTCTGCAATCCCTCACTCACAACTCCATATGTCAACGCGACGGCAATCGCCTCGTCTTCTTGTAGGTGTAAGCCGCGCAGCACAGCATGGGGAAGAAGGGTGTCGAAAGTCTCCACGCCACTCTGTTTAGGATTTTGGGCACACCTCCCAGAGCAGTTGGCACTTGCAAAAAGCGACACATCCAACATTCAACAGAAAGGCAGCCCAGAGCCTAATTAGCTTCTTGTTCATTCTTGCACCATCTTTTATTTGAAGCCGAGAAGGAATAATTGTATAGCAGCCAACTGGCTAGAGACCATAACAAGCTTAAACAAGGCTCCTCACAGCGCTGCCAGTTCTCCAGTTACCTGATGTACATAATATATTGGCTCTAATCCTACTGCTAACAACCCCCGCCTAAAAATTAGTAAAACTAAACATCTTTCTGGGTGTTTCCAAATATGGTCACAATATCTGCATTTCCAAATGGTGGCAATTTCTCCATCAGGGTTGCACTTTCTCAGTTGCTGTTTGAGTTGCCCCAAAGCTAAAATAGTTGGTTTTCATCCACATAAAGCTCCTCTCCAATCTCCAAAACTCACCACGCTCTTACTGTCCTTCTGGTAGGCAGATATGCCCAGGTCACACTTGTTACAGACTGCGCTTTTGACCAGAGTTTTTGTTCTGTTTCTGCAACAGCTATTTCAGATCAAGTATCTTTCAAAAAAAAAAAATCCATGAAAAACACTTTGCTTGAAGGATGTGTTTCCTAGAAAACTTTTAGTTGTCAAAGGCATGCACAGAACTTCATGAACGCTACTTGACTCCACACGGGGCTTCGCAGGAACACATAGTGGTCAACACAGTCTAGTTCATCCAAAAATCACCCTCTCACGTAGTAGGAAAAGGACTGAGGGGGAGGAGAGGAAGCAACACAGCTTTTTGGTTGTTTTGAGCTGCCCAAGATCAAAAAGGCCAGTGCCAGGACAAGCTGTGTACTGGAACTGGTGTAACCTAGGGGTACCACCTGGGGGTACTACCTAGTGATTTCTCATTATAAAACACAGGTCTCATTCAGTGCTTGGTGGCTAAGAGCTCACCTAGTTGGCTAACTATTACCTTTCATCAAAGTTAGTGCTGCCATGGATGGGTCTCACTTCTCTCTTCCTCTCAGCCACTCATTCACTCCGTCCCAGCCTCCAGAACTGCATTTTGCATTTATTACCTGAAGCACTCTGTCATATGGCTTGAGGCCACACTGATCTGCTGGCCCATCCGGACGGACCATATTTACATAGACACCTTTTTCTAACAGGCCATCCGACACACTGAATCCAAAGTCTTCACTCTCCGGGTCTTTGTGGAGTGTCATCTGGAGAGGCAGAAACAGAAAACACACGTTTTAATGCAGCAGAGGAAGGCAGAGATGTACAGGGTTGGCAGGATAGGAATAACATAGGTAATGTGTGTGGACCTACAGCAATTCTGCTCTCGGTCTCCTGGGCAGATTTTTCTTAGCCTGGGCAGCTAAAACAGATTGTGCCTTATTTACCAGAGACCACCATCTCAGGTAGATCGCATGGAGAAGTGCTTTGGTGACAGGCATACAACCAGCCACACCACAGTCCCTCTCCCTTGGGTGTGGAAGGAAACACCAGCAGTGCAATACAGGCAGCTGCCGTATTTCACCCAAAGAGCAACGAAGCGAGTGTTAATAATGGAGCGTCCCCTTCCCCGGCCCAGATTACGCTGTGCATCCTCTGCATGTGCCAGACCGCACATGAAAAATCAACATGTTCACACGGAATTTTCAATGTAGTGTGTCAAATGTGAAGACAGCTCGTTTTTAATACATCACTCAGCAGGAACATCTCGACTTCTCCATACTATTCGCAAGTTCTTTTCAGAAAATTCATATCAGGAAGTGCTGACATACTGAGGACAAGAAATGGGTAACCTCATCGCCCTTCCCTTGAGCACATCACACTTTGGCCTCGTCTAAAGGAGGAGTGCACGGCTGGAAGTGTCTCTTGCCACGGGGTAACACTGGGAGCCAGGGACAACTGATTCCCCAACACCACAATCTCCCGTTTGCCTCCTATGAACTGGGAGTGCATCTCTACCATGAGGCTCTAACTCCATCACTGTGCTCTCAGCTGGATGAGCCTCATGGATGTGCGGCCCTTGGGAAGGACAGTGCCCAGGATGATGCACAGGAGCAGCCCGCCTGGCCTCAACCTCAGCTCCAAACACAGCCAACACCAGATGCTCCAGCGGAATGAAGAGTCACCCTGTACCATGCCTAATTACACATCTCTCCTCCTTCAGGTACAAAGGAGTTTTATTTAAAGACACATTCGCCATGCCCTGAAGGACAAGAGCAGATCAAACGTGAAAAAGTTGTTTTTTCCAGCTACCATAACTGCAGGTTGCATTCTAATGTCACACTAGGAAAGAAAAAGGCAATCAAATTTTTTGAAACCTCTCCAGCTCTCTTCCCTGCTTGCATTCTGCATCAGCAGCTTCTACAGTTAATTACTTTTTCTAATTACTGTTGCCTTGCATCATGCTTAAACTGGCTACATTCAGCTGGGCACTGAATTCAAACAAGTATCCCATCGCTGTGTCCTATCATTTGCACCCCTTCAGGAAAGTCTGGGGGTGGAGTGGAAGGGGTGGGAAAAGAAGTTCTTTATAAGTTTTTACAAGTTATTTTTTATATGAAAAGTGGCCTACTGAATGGAGTGTGCCACTGGAAAAGGGTTGATGGGTCTCCATGGGGCCATACTTCGAGTTCTCTGACTTGTATCCGTAGCACCAATTAATGAGCTAAAGAACACTGGGACCGGGAAATCTCACACAATAAAGGAAAACAGCAAAGCGCAGGTTTGAACCCTGCTGAAGTGTGGCAGCTAAATCCCGTTACTCTTCTGAGGAGGCCCCTTGGTCTTAATCGGACCCTCTGGAAACCTTTGCTGCAGCCCTTGGTGGGGGCCAGCTTTAACAAGGAACATTTTCTGGGGGTCCCTCTGAACAAAGGAGATTTTCTACAAGATCGCAAAGCTTCTACAGCTTTAACCACTGAGGTACCACAGTGCCGCAGCCAGACCGACTCTTGGCAGCACAGACCTTGTGAAATTCGAGAGGGGTAGGAGACATGATTTCCTGCATCTCCTTCTCAATCTTCTTCATGTCCAGGTTCCTCTCGTTCTTCTTAGCAGGGGAGCTGCTGCCCTCAGTCTGTCCGTCACCACAGCTGGAGTTTGCTTTCCTCAATGGGCTCAGTCCCGATGGGTTGACAGAGTCCAGGAGCAGCTTGCTGCCCTCCAGGCCCAGGTTGTGCACGCTCCCTGTCATGATGGATGCCTGTAGGGCAAGGGCACAAAGTCACTCTGCTGAGCCAGCAGCAGGAGGAGATGGATCACACGGCAGCAACAGGGGAGCACGCAAGCGGCACAAACAACAGAGGGGCACCCTTGTTCTCATTAATCAGAAGATAAGTACCAAGACGCTCTTCCAGTGAGCTATAAAAGCCATTTCCAGATCTCAGGAGCCTGCTGCCAGATATATTGCTGACCTGCTGTGTGCTCTCCACCCCCACCCCAACATGAAGCTTTATCTCAGAAGGAAGCACTGGTGAAGCACCTCCTTGCTTTTTGATGACCCCTTCTACACAAACAGGGCCAGGCAGGCCTCATCTTGTGCAGGAACCTTCTTGGTAGTCAAGAAGGATAAACATCCCCATTTCAGGAGGTTCCCAGAGGAACCAGCGTCTGCCTGGCTCTCCAGCCTAGCCCTGCAGGCTGCAGCTCACCATCAGCATTGCACGGTGCTGGCAATGGCCCAGAGAAGTCGATACTTGGGACTCCACTGAGGCCAATTCAGCAGAGAAATTAGGATTTTATCTGTCAGTAAATGGGAGCTGTCACCAAGCAAAACTGGGTTAAAAATATGAAATTAAGTAGTGTTTAAGCCTGGTCATCCTTGATGGCATCCATTAAAAAATGCCCCTAAGTAGATTCTACTCCATTTGGCAATGCTTTTCACTAATGAGATTACATTGATCAAAGCTAACGAAGGAGTCAAGAATCCAGTCTGTGGAACCTCAACTGGCTCCAGGTCACAGAGTCCATTTAAACGGCATAATGAAAACTGTCATTTCAAAGTTCAGGCTCCAAGGGTCTGCAGTCCCATTAAATGTCAAAAGGTAGAAGAAAGAAAAGGAAAGGTAGGGAGCAGATAACAAAATTCTGCAATGTTAAATGCGGCAAGTCAAAGAGCAATTGCTCCTGTGCACAGGGGAAATGTCGTCTGACTAAATCTCTAATCAAGGCCCTCCAGCTCTTTGCTCCAAGCTGGAACAAAGGCAAATAAAGCAAATTCTGGTAGCAGTGTAAAAATGCCAGCCCCACCCACACTATCCCAAATAGGGATGGAAAAAATACAGAAAACCTTTTAGCTTTGTACTTTTCAGGTCTTCACAAAAAAAAAAAAAAGACTCAATCAGCTCAAGTTTGGACAAAACTCAAATACCTGCTGCATGCTGGAAGGACGTTGACTTACCACATACTTGAATACAGATTAACAAACGGCGGCACAGCCAACCAGGGCACGTTTGGTCACTGGCCTCAGGCAGCCTCAGCACCCCCCAGGACACCGTGCCATGCCATACCAACACCAGCATTGCAGAGCCCGTGAGGAGAACACAAAGGTCTGTGCACGTTGCGCTCCTGTCCTCCCTCATGTGCTGCAAATACCGTAACCGGCCAGTGCCCAACAGCGTTCAACAACAACTCTGTCTTCAAGGCATTTAAATACTCCTTGCAGCATCATGAGCAATTTGCTAGGTGCTTTGGGTGAAGCGCAAGCAGCAGAAACAGCGATTAGAGATTTCTCCAGCCCGTGGCTGCCCCATGTTATTTTTCCCCGTGTCTTGGCTTCCCTCGAAGCAAAGTGAGGACGTATGCTCCGCTAGACATGCTGGAAAAAGCCTCTTTCTACCCATACCCCGTAGTCTGGGAGTGGATCGCTATTGTGTTTGAACCTGTTCCCAGGCTATCTTTGGTCATTTTGCACAACTCTCATTCTTTTCCAAGAGCAGATCATGAAGGGTCAAATATTTTAAAAAATAATAAAAACGTTTAAAAAAAAAATAATAAAAAAAAAAAAAATCTGTGACTGACATAACATCACAGGAGGCCAGGAGCTGGGGCTTACAAACCTGCGATACAGCACAAGGCCCAATGAGCATTGCACATCCCCCCAGCACACCGCAGGAAGGATGGGCACGCGGAGAGGGAGGAACCCATCAGTGGCACTTCGGATTCAGCAAAAGGGGAGTTGAAACCCATCAGAATTCTGCTAAAAACACAACACTTCCCTTTTGTCCCCAGAACTTTCCAAAATATTCTAAAAGCCCGCTAAACACAGCAAAACCCTAGAGGTGCTCAGCTTTTTGTAAAATTTCTTTACATTTTTAAAAGCATTGCTATAGCTTGTCAAAGCTCCAAAGCCTTCAAACAGCATGAATCAAAAGCCCACGCGTCTCTGCACCGCGGATCCCTAGAAAAGGAAAAGGATTGGGCAGAAAGACGTTTTCTCTCTCCTGGCATTTCACAGTATTCCAGCAAATCCCTTCTTTTACATTTAGATGCCAGCCATTAAGCAGAAAAGAAATGTTCATGCATCATTTCAGAGGGGTACTTTTTCTTCAGCAGTTCAGAAAGGTTGACAGCGGCTGCCTAAACTCATTTCTAAATACTTTCAGCTCCACGAAATAAATGAGCAAGGGAAGAAGTTATATTTTGTGGGGGCTGGGGTTTGGAGATTTTTTGGGAGTTGTTTTTTTTTTAAGTCAGCATTTTCTTAAGCAGTTAGGATAATAAATACACCGTTTCATGCTTCAGCACAATAAATTTAATTGACTTTTCCTCCCCCGCTTACAGCTGCTAAGGATCAAGGAGGAAAGAACAATTAGTAAGTCCCTTGCCACCATATAGACCAAAACAAGACTTTCCTTTTCCACTTCCAATTATTCAGAAATTGCCTTTTTTTCTCTGAAGCCTAAGCGATACGCAACTGGGCATAAAAACAGTCCCACTGGGGGTGATGGAGGGCACAACCCAGCAAGCTCTCCCCAGTCCTCTGCACCCAGAAGGCAGAGGGAGAGATGAGCTCGCGGGGTCCTGCTCCTTCTTTTGGGCTGCGGGAGCTGAACCGGGGCGGGGGGGGGGGAACAGCACGGGTCCCATCCTGCCAGGCAGGTTGGCTTCCCCCTGCTCGACAGTCTCCAGGGAGGCCTTTATTTGCATCCCACGGCTTAGAAACCCAGGCTCCTCATCCTATAACCGGACACAATAACATGACCTCCAAAGCATTTTGGATAAAGAAAAGAGAAAGTGGTTTGTGAAGAGAGGAAACACCTTTATTTCTGCAGGAAGCAATTCCTTTCTCAGATTTTTCCACGGGGAAGTCTGGCTGAAAAGCTTCCAATTACCTATTTCACTGAAACAGTTTCCGGCAGAGTGACAGCTGAATGCAAGATCTATGTCGGGCCTGTCTGTATTTGAAGTAAGCCAAGGCTTCAAGTCCCAGTGGGGTTTATGGGCGCTCCTTTTACTTGGCCTTTAAGTGCTTTGGACAGACAATATCTTTCCAAGCAGAGGGTTTACCGTTTGATAGGGAAGGTTTGCCAGCAGTCATGTGAAGACTGTTGGCCAGCAACAGTTCGCAAAAAGAGCGTGGAGTTCCTGATGGGTAAGTCATCAGGGAAAAAGCGCACGCAAGCAACTGTCTAATGAGACGCAGTTATCCATTAGCACAAACACTGACATGGATTAAGCTCAAACCCTTCTTCACACCACTGGCAGCACAGGGATGCTACGAGCAATTAACAGATCTGGGGAAACACTCTTAACATTTACGGCAAGAGCAAAACAGTCAGACAGGCAGCAAACTCAGAAAGTGCTTTACCTCAATCTCCCTCAAAAGTTCAGACTGGCCGCATGTTTCCAAATCCTCCAAAGCTTCTCCAAAAACACGCCAAAAACTATCCTCGTGAGTGGTCTCAAGGCCATTTTGGCGGTTGGGGTATCTGTTGTAACGTAGGAACCAAACATTGTCAGCACTCTTCTGCAGCGGGATGAAAGCCGCAAGGCTACAGCAAGTGTCTCACCAGTAAAAGCAGAGACTTGAAGAGTCTTCATATACAAAAGCAAACAATATGAACTTTTCAGACAAGAGTCCGAACACGAGACCTCCATGCATTTACTAACGGGGCAAGCGTCCTTCAAAGGAAGAATTAAGTTGGTGTAGTAATGTCAAAGTTCAAAGGGTAAATTAAAAAGTGCCTGTAGGAAGATTGTAGGTTTAGGAAGACGTTTTGGTGAAATAGAGAAGTGAAAGAAAAAAGGATGCGTTATGGGTAAACCAGGAGCCTCAGAGACTGTTAGTACAAAGGCTGATGGGATAGAGCTCAGATCTGAGACACAGAACACCTGAGAAGAGAGAGAAAAACACAGAGGGTAACAGACATGGTGAGAAAATGATAAATACATTAGGTCTCTATGAGAGTAAATAATGCAAAGATGTATATAAAAATGATTGCCCTGGGCTGGACAAGTAAACGCACACCACAGCCGGCAATATCGACAGTGTCATGCATAACCCATACAAACCGAGTTTCATTTGCTTTGGGATGGTCAAGGAGCTGAGCCATCACTTTCAGGAGGTCTCTTTTTTTTTTTTTTTTTTTTTTTTTACTATATAACAGTCGTGGCACTTACAGCCATGTAAAAACTGCCACCAGTTCTGCCTACAACAGAGAGTAAGGACAGAGAGAACTTCTCTCAAGCTGGTACAAATGCACGTTAATGTGAACACCGTGTACGTCTTGCTGGGGCTTCTGCAATTTCCCACCTTGGCAGTTTCAGCAATCCAATTCTTGGATTTCTAAAGCAAATAGCATTTCAACATGCTGAAGTCCTCTGAACAAGCCAGAGAAGTAGGTGACACTGGACACTGCTTACTGAACACCAGACTCTGTGCAAAACTCAGCCCGTCAGCGCTCAGTTTAACAGTCACCTCTTGAAGGAAATTCTCTGCGGTGTCAACTCAAGGTCATGATAAACCCACTAACGTGTCATGGGGAGAGACCTCAAGGGGACAGTGACATTCGAGCAGCCCTAATGCATCTTCTACGCATCTTATTAGGAGCTGCATGGACGAGGCTCCACCTCTGCAACATCTGGCAGCATCTCGCATGGCTTAATGGTCATCGGCGCCGCAGACGGGAAGGGACACTCATCCACCAGAGCCACTTAGCAAAGTCAAAACATTTTACTTGAGTACAAGACAAAGAGAGGTTGGCCTCCATTAAATATATAATGACCCCTTGGGCTATTAATAGAGCTTTTTCCAGATCTCTGTTAACTGAAAAGCCTTTAGCACACGCTTTGCTTTTCATCCACTGGTTTAAATGGGAGTCTGTAGCAGGCATAAACTCACACGCACATGCTTTTGTTCCGTATGGGATCATGGCCTGCCTGGAGAGAGCAGTATCTGACACGGCTTATTGTATTTTAAATCCACCCCCTACCTTTCATCAGCTTTTAAAGGACAGTAGCCTTTACACCAAGCAGAAAGGTCAAAAAAACACCCAGCAAGACTTTATAAAAACAAACCAAAATTTCCCCCCAAAAGGAATTTTTGGTTCTTTCCCCTTACTCATTTCCTTCCTCTGCTCCCAGGTTCCCAAAGAGGCAAACGTCCCAGTTACCAGTTTCTTGCCTCTCAGGTCAGCAACATAACAAACACATCCAGGACGCGGATGGATCAGTACAGGCTCTCGCACCAGTGGGTCAGCAGGTTTTTCCAGGCTAAAGGCAGTCGGGGTTAGAGACATTTTGTTTTTCTCCCTAATAAAAAGGGCTCAGCGGCATGAACCGTTTCACTTGCACTTTGACATCAGGGCTCGGAGCCCTCATTAGGGACACGCGGGGCTTCGAGCACTCGGATTTGTGAACTTCAGCTGTCGGCGGCCTCGCTGGCAGGGCCACGAGGGATCAACGACCTCTGTGAGCTGGCTCTCGCTGAGAGGCAAAACAAGAACAAAGTCTCCGCCGCTGCCAGCCTTCCTGCCAGTTTGATCATCTTTAAATAGGTGGAAATGGCCATGAGATGTTCTAAGGGTTTTGTTTGGACAAACAAAAGTTAAGGAAAAAAATAAGAAAAAAATAAAAGAACCGACAGTAACAACACGAGACACACAACCATGGGGACTCTGGAGGATGTTGAGGGGAGGGTTAGTTACGAAGCAACGGGGCTTTTCCACCATGTGTGGCTCAGTGCCTCTGGCCAGGGCTGATCCAGCAGCATTTACATCCAAAGCAAGGGGCAGCTGCAGCCTCCTCCAAAGTGTCAGGGGGTGTTGCAGGATTTCTCCCATGCTGGCTGAGCCGGGGGATTAACTCGATCGCATTCACTCAGCATGGCTTTGTTTGTAGTGTCGGAAGGGCCAAAGCGTGCTGGAGAGAGACGTCCAGCCACAGCTTTAGGAGATTTTAACTTGGGCATGCGACCTCATACTGGTCCTCCATGAGCTTTGGTTGGCCTTTTTTACTCCGTGGCATCGAGCTGTCACAAAGCTGCATCCTCACTTGAAAAAGCCTGGCCAACACACGTGGGGACAGCCCTGGCCATATCTATTTATTACACCTAACCTATGAAAATACTGCAGCCTTTACACGGCAGGAGTTTGAGACGTGGTACGAACCTGTGGTCCATGCAGCTGAGACCGGCCTAACTCCAGACACAAATGTCACCTGGCCATGGCAGAGGTGCCACAGAGCTACACCCAGGGTAACCCGGCAACGTGGAGGTGGTTCACAGAGCAGGTCACCACCCCGGCACCCCTCCCCAGGGCTGCCCAATGACAAGATGGCGACATCACTTGCTGCTCCATCACATTCCCATGCCCCCTTGCCCCTATGCAGTGACACCCACATTTGCAGACGTGCCTTCCTGCCTCCTCCCACCCCTCCGTACCTGCTGGGCTTGTCCCAGTCATCTTCACTGAAGCTTCCATCCATGTAGGGGTAGTTTTTCCTGGGGTCCCCCGGAGGGGTGCTGCTCTTTTGCCTGCTGTGTCTCCATTCGTGTGGATGGAGGGCAATGCCCGCAGCCTGAGGTATGTACGTACCTAGGGAAGGAAAGAGGGGGTGGAGAGAGAGAGGGTAGCACCTGGTCAGAAAATCCAAATGGAGTAAGTCACGCTGAGCCAGGAGAGCCTCCTTGCCAAGTCCCAAACCTGAGCCCGTATGGATTGCATACTGCTTCCGTCTCAGTCATCCAAAAGGTGTTCCTCTTCCCATCTCTTCCTGCTTTAACCAAAGTAGCTTCTCAGCTTGTCATAAGATGCACCATTTCTCCTTTGCTCTCCCATTTCTGAGTAGTTTTGTGGTGCGGGTCTGGCATTCACAGACCTGGGACTACATATACCCACAGATGCAGATCCTACCCCCAGGCAGCTCCAACCTTGGTTAATGGCTCCTGTTTCCACACTGAACCCAACAGAAATTGTGCTGTTGAAGCAGCCACCTTTACATACAGCGAGTCCTTCAAAGGGTAAAAAGAAATTGCTATCAAGCTTCCCTCAGCGTGCCCAACCCCTTTAGTTTTGAAGGATTTGGAGGCCTGATTTCTATTAGGAGAAAAAAACAAACAACATATCTTCGTTTAGATTCTCAACTGTCTTAGGGACTTAATGGACAGCACAAAAAAAGTAATAGGATATAGAAGGATAAAGCGATAGGATATGCAGCAAAGAAATTGCATCCAGAGCAGCCAGAAGCAACAGCCTCCCTCCAGCAAGTGTCATGGTGCTGAAGATACCTGCTGGTGGTCACCAGCTCCAGTGTCCTCAGCAGTGGTACATGAGGAAGAGCCAGCCCTGATCCCAACAGCTGCCAGCCAGTTACCGCAGCCAGCAGAGCCCTCCCGTGCCTTCGGGATCAGCTGGTGAAGGTACGGAAAACTGCGTCAAGGACAGGGGTGTGAGAGGCAAGGAACAGGAGGAAAAACTCTGCTCGCTTGAGAGAAGGGGAGGCTCATGTGTATCACATTTGATAGGAGATCAATACGGACCGTTAGGATGAAATGAGGCAAGTTTCACTATGTCTGCCCCCATGGGCTTTTCTGTACTGCTATGTCTTACTCCAGAGATGGAAATCCATCACTACCAAGTCACAAGATCCCCAGGTCTCACGAGGAGCTGCCGGGACAGAAACCTTCCAAAACAGACCATTCCTCAGCAGTGTCAGCGCCATCTGAAGTAGAAATAAATCTCACAAGTCCCCAGCCCACCTCCTGCTGCCCATTCAGTGTTTCAGAGAAATCCTCACAGCCTTTCCAAGAAACATTGTACACTTCCATTACATGCTGTGCCAAGTGAACAGGAAGAAGTAGCAGAGAAACACATAATTAAGGGAGACTTGACCTCCCAAACAGCTAAGAGCACTGGAAATACCCACAGACAACGCCAGCACTTTGAAAATGCCAAGGCCTGTTATTTCACTTAGCTGAGTGTTTCCTCTGTGTGTTTTTAAAGGTTAGACTGCTCTGGAGAGAGCCCCAGAAAAGTCCTTGCCAACATCTTACGGCAGTCGGGAGCGTTCGCTGCCCGCCAGAGCAGAACAAGGTCCCTGCATGCAGGTCTCTGCAGGGGGTGGGCAGCAGGTTTGGGCTGGGCGCAGGGGGCCTGGGACCACGGGGGTACGTGTGCAGAGCTCTCACTTGCGTGCCACTGGTTTCATCTCCTCCTTCCAGGGCGATGGGCTGGATTCCTGGGATTCAGAGCCACCTGGTGGCATGTTCCCACAAGGCCCAGCACAGCTCCCTCGCTCAAACCCTTCCTTGAGCGGTTTCCTAAAGCTGTGGATGAGCCTAAAACCTACAAGGCTGCAGAATCCAATCTGTAGTTCTCCATTTGGGGTGTAAAGCCCAATCTCCGTGTTCTGTGCAACTCAGGTCTCCCTGCACCCTGTCTTCCCTGCCCATCCCATGGGTGACCCTGCGTGTCCTTCTCCCTACCCTGCAGCATCCCTCTTCCCAGCCAGCGCCAGCACACCACCATGCAGCCACATGCAATTACCAGGGAAGACAAGCGAGCCCCTGAAGCAAAGTTGCAGTCTGTGGATGTTGGGCAAGTTGGCATCAGCCCCGCTCCCCGGGGCTCTGTGCTCAATTACTCATTCTCAATTTACCGGTAAAAGCAATCGCTTTGCTAAATCCAGTGTCCAACTTGTGTTAACGTTCAATTAGATGGAGAAGGATTGCAGTATCATGAAGGCCAGGGGATTCCTCCTTAATGAAGCCTCCAGTCCCAACTGCACTCCTAAATTAAGACTTCAGACCAATGGAGGCTGAAGGAAGATGCAGGCGTGGTGGAAGAGACACCCGTGCGGTGCTGTCCCTTCAACTTGTCTAAGTCAAAGCCCAGAGGGCACAGGCACGCACCTTGCTCAGCACATTGAAGGTGCTTTGCAATGGCCGTCCTGCAGCATCCCGCCCTGTTTTCACATTCTGTTCCGGACAGCAGTCTTTTCACCAATTTCCTTTTTCAGAGGTGATTCAGGGTTTTGTTTTGTTTCAACACGGGCTAAAACTAGTTTACGTCACTAAATCTGGACTGGAATAACTATTTTCCAGTGCTTTTCTCCAAGTAAAAAATCTATTCCCATGACTAGAGCATCCTCCATCCCAATTCCATATGTCTGCCAGAAGCCACAGCTGAATAAACCTGGCCTCAAAGACATGTGTTCATCTGATCACTCACTAGAGACCTAGAGACACTTTCTTGTAGTATTACCTTAATTATTTTGTTAAGTGAGTGCTTCTAGTCACAAGACATTCTTGTGGATTTTTAAAACATCCTGAAGAGGATTAATATGTCCTACACGGCTTCTCTGGAGAATTAAAAGTGAGCTATGGACCAAATACTCTGTAAGACATATGGCCAGTGAATGCTTCCTCTGATTATGTGAATTATAAAGTGCTGTAATGGTTTTGAAAACGCTGTGAACACTATGATGCCATATAAGCCAGAAGAAATGTGGCAATAAAAACCTAAAACAGATACATCAACTCAGAGCACCACATGAGTACATTTTAAAATACATTTTGTTCCTTGCTGGAAGTGAGAAGCCATGCAAATGCGGTCAGACCACAGGCTTTGGCTCACGTTCAGTCTCCAGACAGGTTTGGAGGCTCTGCCTGTCTTCACCTTGGCCCAGAGACCCCTAAGAAAAGACAGCCCTGGCTTACCTTGGCTTCCATACCCAGCATCAATGCCGGAGCCATCCCAGGACTCCATGGCACTGTCCACGCTAGGAATTGTGGTGGAGTATATCTCAGACAGCTTGCTAGTTTTCTGGGAGTCCGTCAGTTCATCTTCTGGGTCGCTCACTTCATTTATACTCCCCGACTTCTTGGGATAGGATTCTGAAACCAGAACATGCTGCTTTAGCAGGCACAAAGAGAAAGCCTCAGGGAAAGGCTAATGCTGACATGGGAGCAAGCCCAGGTACTGTAAGTCTTTTGAAGTACCTCTTTAGCTCTTCAAAAGTAGCTGAGAAAGGCCTATAGACTGCAGTTGAAAGAATTTAATGCAGTACTCCTAACTCAAGCCAAATCAAGAAAAAATGACTTTCTGAGTTTTTAGCAGGTGGAATATAAGGAGCAACCACCGGGATTTGTAGATTCCCAAATACGAGAGAGTCGGGACCTAATCTCAATTCACTAGCACATCTTCTTATGCCTTTGGAAGCTTCCTCCAAACAGCCCTGCCTAGAGAAGTGTTGGCCTCTGCAAGCGATAGCCCATAGCTTCTCTGGATCTCTCCTTTTGACTCAGAGCGGCACCTAGTCCGGGTGCTGGCTGCAAACTTTCTGTTAGAACCAGATGTTTTAATGACATTCCAATGACAATGCAACCTGGTCCCGAACTACCGCAGCTGAAGTTATAGCCCCCTTCCAAGACCGCACAACCTCGTATCAAGCCAAGGCTCCTCACCACCCCTCCAGAGGCTCCCATGCAGTCTCACAACAGTGGAATTCCTGGGCCAGGTTTTTCGAGGCTGAATTTCCCCTGATTAGTGATTGGAAAGTGGAAAGCTGAATGTGGATGATGAAGCTCAGACCTTCCCTTTCATTATTTTAGTAATAATAGGCCCTTATTATCGTTATATCAAATTCCCTTTCAGGCAATAGCTGTGCAAGGAATGGTTTCTCAGCACAAACATTTCTTTGTACTGAATATTTTAAAGTCCTCGTTGATTAGATATCCTGTTAGCCATCCACACCCTGGATCGCTGGCTCGCAGAGGCTGGGATAAAAAGCCCTCTGAAAGTCTGCGTTTGTCAATGAGGACAGGTTATTTTACCAAACAAAGCCCAGTGTCCTGAAAGTCCCTATTTTCCAAGCATTCAGAAGATTGCTCACCATGATTAACTCAAGATTACCTTGAAATTTCAATTACACCTGCTTCACTCTCAGAATGATTAACGAGTCTCCAACTGGCACTTGCATGTCAATTATTTCAGCAAGTGGCTGTGACAATGTTAAGTGCCAGCAGGGTGGGGGGGGGGGGGGGCAGGGGAAAAGTATTTCGGACCAAGGATCCAGACACTTGGCTGCAGGGAACGAGACGGGGGTTTCTTGAAGGGAATCAGTTCCCCAGTTCTACCTCTATTTGTGAAGTTCCCACTCCCTGCCCCGGCTCCCTCCATTCGTGAAACAGGCGCATTGTCACACGCTCGCGAACTGCTTTGAGGTCTACAGAAGTGCTATGTTTAAGAGCGATGCTACTTTTTCAGATGCAGGACAGACACCCCATGGGCCATGCTCGCTTGGAAGAGCGTTATCATTTGATTTCTTCTAAATTCCACAGCACCATGGGCCACTGGCTGGGTCGGTCCAGCTAAATCTAGAGACCACAGAAGCATAGCACAAAAAAAGACAGAAAGCGCTGGGTGTGGGGAGAGAGAGAAATGCAACCAGAATGCACCCGCTACTTTCTGTACTTGATGAAAAAGCCCGTTTGGCTGTAATCAGGCAGTCAGGGAGAGAAGTTTGCGTGTTCCCTGGTTTCACCAATCCCCTTTCTATCCCCCCCCAAAAGTGGCCTGCCTGTACTAAGTGTGCTCCTGCTCTTTGATGCCGTGTCAAGAAGAACAACTTCAAAGCCACAGGGAGCTTTGGCAGGGAAATGAGAAGGGTTTTTCTAGAGCAGATGCTTTGAAAGATGATCTTAGGACCCAAAGCCCGGAAAAGGGGCATAAAAGATTTATTGCCAGTTACTTTCAAAATGTTGAATTAAAGGTGGGGTTTTTTTTCATGGATTCTACCAGCTCAGAATCCTCTTGTTCATTCTGGGGGGTTATATTTAAAAAAAAAAAAAAAAAAACAACAAAAAAAACCCCAACACAATCCTGCACTCTTCTACTTTTCAAAGCAACTTCTTCTTCACTTCTGTGTGAAACACCCACACAGACAGGGAACGGCACCAATGGCACATGGCGTCAATCTGAAAAAAAATTATCACCACCAATAAACCTGCTGTCTGATCTCTTCCCAGTACCACAGAAAGCCCCCGGGTTGCCCTTTTTTTTTTCATCTGTGAGTCAGAATTTCGAAAAACACCCACCTTTTCCCTCTGTCCCCAGCCATGCCCCTGAACACGCTGCCTCGTCTCACCTTCCACAACACGTGAAGGAAAACCCACAGCACCCAGGGTCCCTGCTGGGGTGCGCCTTCGCCCTCCCACCCCAAACCAGGCTCCCCAACTCACTCTCCGTCTGCTTCTTGATCTTCAGAGTGACCGTCTCTCCCGCCATCTGCAGCAGGTGAATGGCTTCGCTCAGCGGTTTGCCCTTAAGGCTCACGTTATTAATTGCTAATATCCGGTCACCGATGTGGATGGCTCCAGTTCTGGAGAGAAAAAAAGCGCTGTTAGAAACTTCAGAGAAGCAATCTGCCTCTGCGAGACAGGCCATTAAGTTGTCGCTTGAAGCAGTAGCATATTAACTCTCAAGCACTTTCAAATGTGTCTTGGTTTCCCCTAGGTACGCTGTATACCTGTGATTTCCTCTTCATCACCACTACCAGGAATCCGGTTCCACTCCCCCCGTCTTCCACCTGTGCAAATACCAATAAGCACAGGAACATATACACTCCTCAGGTCCCAAGGCCCTCGGGAACCGGGACACAGGAACATATACACTCCTCAGGTCCCAAGGCCCTCGGGAGCTGGGACTGCAGACCAGTTTACAGTCTAAAACTCTTCAAAGCAAGGGGGGGGTCTACATGCTAAAAGCACAAGCATTTCCAGTGTGCGATGTCCACCGGTCGTCACACATGGAACCCAAGGGCATGTTCACACTGACGGAAAGAAATGATGAGACAAACCTAGACACCCATTGAAAAAAAACCAAACCGGCTCAACACACACAGATTGCGTGTGCAAGCATGAGCTGAACCAGTTGCAGATCAGTTGATGATATGTTTAAAGCTTACACCACTGCGACTTTCTCCATCAGGACCAGCACTCTAGAAGAGGTTACTGTGTGTTATTGCACAGCCGCGTTCCAGCACTGGCTTCTGCTCCCAGCTAAATAAATCCTCAGCCTTCAGCAACAGCCAGGAACAAACTAACAAGTCACAACAATTCTTCCCTTTCTCCTGCATCCTACCCCTCTGTGTCTGCCCACGGACAGGGGCTCACTTTACCTCTCCTGGTGTTTGCCGCAGCTCCGGGAAAAGCCGGCAGGACGGGATGTGTCTGTCCCAGAGCTGGCTGCCAAGGCAGGAGCTCGCGCTCGCTGCTGGCTGGACCGAGCTCATCGCATTCCCGCTCCAGCTCTCTAACGCCAGCACGCCGGAGCAGCAAATCCTCTCCTCCTCCAGCAGTTCCGTGAGGTTCGGCTGTCAGTAACCTGTGTGATCCAGCCACGAGGAGATGCAAAGCTGGACCACAATATCTTTTTGTCCATGGCAACATGCCTCTCTCAGGTCAGATCTCCAAATTGGACAGCAGTATTTGGGATTTGCAGAGCTGGGGTTTGATATACCATCGCAGGCAAAACAGCTACTTGTCTTTCCCCAAAATACAAAACTTTTGTAGACACACTGCTGTGAAACATCTACTATAAGTACATCAAATTGGGAAATGTAGCCAAAGAGCAGGCAGGACTGCTCGGTCTGCTGCTGCTGCTGCGATATGTGGACAATGTCCCAATGTCCCAGACAGCCACTAGATGTCCGTCTCGTCCCATCCACATCAGCCCGAAAAAGCCCTCAGGGAAAACTTGTGCATTCAAATAAATTACAGATCAAACTGGAACCGCAGTATTTTTCTTAAAAGTTTCATCTACGTAGTCGAAAAAAATCAAGCTTAACTGCTGGCAGTTTAAAGGCGGTCCTTCGCTCGCTGCAGTGGTTCAGCATTTGAGGGCCTCCTGCCGTAGCCCTGAACTCAACGTGGGGACGCATCTCCTATCCAAGACACCAGCCCAACCGCCCACCTCTGAACAACACGACTGCTCTGCCGAAACTGTGAAAGCCCCTCAGCAGGGAAAAATACAGAAACAATTAAAAAGAAAGGTCATGTTCAGTCAGGTGTTTTTCTTCAAGGGGGAAAAGTGAATCAAAGTCCAGTCCTCTCATCTGTCCATCTCCAGGCACCCCTGTGAGGACAAGCAGACAGAAGCCGCGCGGGAGCGACAGAGAAAGCCGTTTCTAGCTAATGACCCTTGTGCCTCTCCATCATCACCAACAGTCCTTAATTCACCTCAAACACAAACCACCCCAAGGAGCTTTGTGCTCTATGTCCCTTCTTGCTCAGAGGACACACGCAAGAGCAGAATCGAGCGACAGGTAAGTTGCAAAGTGTAAAAGGGGCTGCAGGCACTTTCCAGCAAGCACTGGAGAAGAGGTGCCTGCATGCACGTGGTGGCGATTTACTTGGCACGCGGGCAGGGCCACCATCCCTTCTTCCCCCTTCCAACATGGGTTGGTGATGAGCACTCCTAGACAAAACCCTCCTGCAGCCACCCCCATCTTCTTGACCATGTGGCACCAGAGGAGGCTGGTCAGGTACTTTAAAATGCCAGCAATAGCACAAAATTGCTCTTGGAGAACCATTACACCGAAATTGAACAGTATTGTTCAGGCACACTCCCCTCCCCAGGAAGAAGGAAAACAGGTCCCATGGTCCAGGCTAAAGCCACCTGCAGGCACCACAGGAGAAGAAACAGAGACTAATGTGGGAGAGCGTCACCGCTTGACACAACTCAACAGCCTGAGCTGCCTCTGTAGGTTTCTGTAAGATCAGACACGTACAAGGAGAAAAATGCTCAAGGTCAAGATAAAACCCAAGTCATCTGAATCTGGAGCCTTTTCAGCTTAGACAGTCTGTCACCCGCTGTGACAGACGTGTGACAGATCCTAGAGGACACCCTGCCTTCCCCATCACCAAGCAAACAGTCCAAGCTGCAGCACAGACCTTCACTCATGCCTCTACGAGAGCTGCCGGTGCGTTCCCGTTATCAAACGCTGGGATCTTGTCCACCCCGTGCCAGCACTGCTGGAACACGTCCTGTGCTCCAGCAAAAGCCAGGCGCAGATTTGGGTTTAAATCTCTGTCCTTCAGAAACCTGTCCCACCCTTCAGAGCCTGGCTAAGGGCGCCTGTGGCACAGGGAAGGGTAGTGACGGCAGGAAAGGGATAATTTAGGATAACACTAGGACCACCCCTCTCCCCTTGACAAGGTCGAGCCACTCCCTCTGTTACTCCCAGGAGAAAAAGCACCTTTCCTGCAGACAGCCTTCATCCCAGCGCTCCTCGCCCTCCCTGCCCAAGGTTACCCAGAGAAATCCCTGCGCTGCTCCGTCCCCACGCCGCTCCTCTGCACAGGCACTGTTATTTGTTAGTCAGCTGCGGTGAACGTGCCGAACGGCTCCATCGCTCTTCGCAAAAGGCTTTTCATTCCCTACTGCCTGCCAGCTCCTGATCAAAATTCAATAATACCGCAGCACTCGCCTGCACCACGTTTCTCTGTGGAGCAGTCACTGATGCGTATCCAAGTTCGCAGGAGGAACAGCCATGGCATTGCAAAGGGAACTGAGAGCAACACGGGTACAAGGCTCTCTTCTGAGCCTGACAGCGTTTGGGCTTTCTGTCCTGAACCTCTCTCACGTTGGGCTGCAGGTACAGTGCAGAAGTGCTATGCAGAAAAGCCCTCGGATACTCTATAGCTAGTATTTTCTAGGGAAAAAGACTGAATTCTACAATGGCAGGCAGTGATATAAAGAAGAGAAGAACCACTAAGGACTAAGTCCATCCTTCCCCACTTCTCGGGAGACACTGATGTTCTGCTTTCTGTACCAAAGGAAGGCAGAGGGAACGTGCAGCAGCGTGTGTGCTGAGAGCTCAGGGAACCCAATGCAGAAAGAGGCACTGAGCTGTTTTACGCTCCAGCTAAGAGGGAGTGTGGCCTTGAAACAGAAAGAACCAAAAGGCCAGATCTGCAGTCAAACCTCCCCAAGGTTTACTTTACACCTTACCCCACTTTACACCTATTTGTTCAGGGGTTTTTTTTGCTGCCGTTCTGCCTGTCAAGCAGCTCAGGGTAAAGCAACCCTATGAGAAGCGTGAGTCAGGGCTGCTGAAATGATCTATTTACACGTCACAGCTACCGTATAGACGGATTAATTAAGATACAGTGTATGACTCAGTTCCACCTTATATTCTCAGCAACGTCCTGATCCTTTAAATCCCACGCATGCACGTATGTTCAGACACAGGCACACACACAGCCAACCTCCCCGGCTGCCGGAGGTAAATCTGCACCATTGTTTATGCTGCACAAATGTCTGCTGCTCGAAGCACGCCAGCCCTGCACTGAGATACCTCCGTACGTAACAGTCTAACCACCACCAAGGATGGGCCAGAAGACCCCCGAGATCTGCTGTTTCAGCAGGACACAGCGCTGCCATGGCCATAAGCCCCAGTTTAGCAATAGCTGAGTCCAGGACAGGAGTCTACGGTGGTTTCGTGGGCAGGTTGGGTGCTCTCCCGATGCAAGATGCGCACGGGAAATCACAGAACCAGGAAGCACCTCTGTGGAAGAGGGGCAGATAAATACATCTTCCTGGCTGCTGCATTCAACTGACATACTGGATGGGACTCTTCCAGAAGTGCCCTGCTTTGAGCCTCTCTCATTGCCCTGACAGTACAGTCCCGACCACCCCACATCTCCTGCATGTGGGTCTGCAGAGCCAGACTGGCAGGGCTGTCCCTGCTTCACAGCGCTTGGTACCTTCACAGGAAGAGTTTATGACAGCAGAGGAACTTCGCAGACTTCAAGATCTCTTCCTGCCTCAACTCAACTCCTCTGCCCCCAAACCTCACCTTTCTGCCAGCCCTCGTTTAGTCAAGCCCGAAATGACGATAGGATCGAAGGGTTCCTCCGTTCCAGAGATGGTTATTCCCAAGGGTCCACCGTATCGCTTCAGTTCCACTGTGTAGATAATAGCTCCTGTTGTCTCCTGTTCATCTGAAAGAGAAAACAGGAATGCTGAATTTTTTAATTAGCCATATGAAAGAGGTCATAGGAAAGACTTGCAGCATTTAGTAGAAGCAAAAGCCTAAGGCCCTCAGCCCTGCTCATACCAACTAGGATTTTAACCTTCCAGACTCCATTTAAAGGCAGAATAACAAAAATAGACTATAATCAATCGGAAAGTGGTGACCGGACGAATGGCAGCCCTTATCTTTGTTGGTTTGCACTACCTACTGGGAAATGTCATTACAGTGGACAGGCACCAGTTTGCATCAGGATTTCTGTACCAGAGTTATCTTCATCCTTCCTAATCTTCAATTTGACCAGGTCTTCACACTGCCTTAAAATCTGCACAGCATCCTCCATTGAGCAATTGTCGAGTCGGATGTTATCAATGGCTAACAGCTTGTCTCCCGGCTCCAAGGTGCCAGTTCTGTGTGGAAAGGAAAAGAAAACTAAAAGTACATTTGTATTTGCCTTTCAGATCCCATGACGCATTCAGTCCTGCAGTGGCAATGACAATATTCAATATTAACTTTTTGCCGTCCTTGATCTTTTCTGGGAAACAACCGTGAACAGAGTCTAGGACAATTGTAACTTAAAGAGAGGAAGTCTGTGTAGGGTATGCATCAACCCAGAACAAGGCAGGAAGGTTAGAGATCCAGCCTGGGCAACCTACAGCGCTGAAAAATGCCTGATATTTAACTGACAGATATTCTACCTTTTATGGAAACTCCTATATGAGCACTCTTAGAAAAGAGCCCTGCAGCAGCACTAAATTCCTCTGAAAGCCTTGCTACGAGGTGTTGGGATCACAGGTGAAATCAATAAACGCTGAGTTATTTGCACAGTTCTCCACCAGTGCCCACAATTCAGTCACTCTGTTCACCTGAGCAGGAGCTGGGACATGGCAAACTACCTGATGAACCATAGCACCTTGTGGGATATATGAAGCCCTTTACCACACGCTCTTAAACGCTAAACATCCATCTCCTATACGGTCAGCAAACATCTGAATCAGTGCCCTGGTCACCTTCTCCATTAGCTCAACTCTACTTGCTTCAATACAGACAGTTTTTATTGCAAACACTACTGTGGCGTAAGACAAACCTCTAAGGTTGAGATCTCCTTGGACGCTGGTAAAATCCAGACCCAAATGCTATTGCTTGGGGTTCATTCTACCTCTCCTTACCGGGCTGGATCTTTTGCAATGGGTTCGGCAGACAGGAAGCTCTGCACTCACCTATGTGCCACGCTCCCCTTCTTGATGTCAGAGATGATCAAAGGCTCCCCAGGCTTTCTGCTCGCAGCTGCAAAAGAGACACATGGGTACAAGGCTTGGTATTGAGTCTGCTGTCTAGGACGGGGATGGTTAATGGGGAGGAGTAGTCAGAAGGAAAGGGAATTTATATTCCTTTGTCAAAATGATGCTTCACACTTGAAGTCTGGAAGCCACACCAGAAAAAAAAAAAAAAATAAAAAAGAAGTGAATCCCTGCAAACATTTGTTGGTTGCCGTTTGCCCAAGTTGGCTAGCTCCTTCCTTCGGTCTCCTCCTGAAGGGGAGGACAGGTGGTGTCCAGCAGCAAGAGGTGGGATTGCCCCATCCCAGCACCGTTGAACACCGCCTCACCCGCATCTCTGACGTGAGACAGCAAGTGAGTCAACGGCTGCGGCAATGTCAGACATCGGCACTGCTGCCTAGGGAGTACCTAGCTCAGCGCTGTGGTTTATATAAGCATTTCTGTGCTCTTGAAGTAAAGTGGGCTGAGAGTTTTTCCAGGTGGGAAACAACTCGGGAGGAACTAGGTAAGACACTGTTTTCCAGCTGGTTCAGATCCCCAGGCCACGTCATCATCCAGCCAGATAAACCGGGGCTGGTCTCAGCGCTGGAGCTGGAAGGGGTGGTTTCCAACTATTCTCTCCAACCCGACCCTGATAACTTTTTCAGCTCACGAGAGATGTGAGTACGCACCTCTGGGAGCATCTGCATTTTCAAATTTGCCTGCAAAGACCTGCTGCTCTCTTGAGAAATCCAAGTGAGATTTATGACTCGAACCCCTCCTGACCCCTCTGCCATCTGCACGCCAAACATATGCCAAGAGCATCCTTTTCACCCCATGTCACTCCCTCCTGCCTTGCTACGGGAATCGCATCGGCTCGTTTAAAGCTGACGGAGCTTCTCAGCGAAAACTGCGTAGGAAGGAAGAAACTTGCAGCATCTGAACACACCAGGTGCAGGTCAGAGATTAAAATATCTGTGAGGCACGTGGCATCACCCACACAGAGATCCACCTGCCTGAGCAGCAGTTAGAGAGCACCCCAGAAAGTGAGACACAAAGGAATAAGTACTTCCTCTCACCAACCTCTCTGCTCTAGATTTTTCTGTTGTTTACATTCATTTATGAGACTTAAAAAACATATGTGCTAACCCATCACCTTTAAGGATACCCTCTCCCAGATATAACTAAACCTTCTGTACTGAACAGGGAGAAAAGACAGCCAATCTCAGTCGTAACAGGGCTGAGTATGAAAGTTAGGTCAGACAGTGAAGAGCAGACTGTGATTTATTTTACAATAGTCACGGCAACGCAACTGCTAAATGATATGGAGCCTGGAAGAATTATTTTCCCCATCTCTTACTGGAACATGGTGCCGGGCAATTTTGGTCCGGACACTCACGCTCAGCTTGCGGCCGCAGGTGGAAGAGAAGCAGATGGGTTGTGGAGATTCCCCAAGGGCTTGTACCTCTATTCAACCTGTCCTTGTCAGGAACCAGCCAGCAGACAGACAGACACATGCCAGGCAGAGTTGAGTGGTGGGAGGGAAGGGTGAGGTGCAGCTAAAATCAATGCAGAAATCCGCCCCCCCCCCCCCCCCCCCCCGACTGAGAAGGCTGCACACCGTGGACTAACAGCACAGTGGATGGAGAAGTATCGCCCCGTTATCACTCTTGCTGTTCTCTTTTTCAATATAGGCCGCGTATTTGCTGCTGAGAGGCGCACAACAAGGTGGTCTGATCAGCAGGGATGGGAGAGCCTGTGTGCACACCCTCAGCCCTGCGTCGGGCTGGCAGCGCCGCATGTTTAATCGCTCCCTAGCCCGGTTCTGTCAAAACGATCCAGGTGAGCAAAAACACTTTTCGCTGCAAGGTTTGTTTATTCCTTTCAAAGCAAAGGCAGCGTGACAGAAAGGGGTTAGGGAGGATCTCCACAGTCCTGGTGGTGGGTTGGGGATGGCCATCTCTAAACCTGACCCAGCTACAGCTGGAACGATGTGTCCAGAGACCATGAGCACTCAAAAGAGCAAAGAGGAGGAACAGAAAAAAAGAAAAAGAAAGAAAATAAAGAAAAGCAAGTATAGACAACAACACGCCTCGAGCTCTGCAGAAATGGTGTTTACCTCAGCATCTGCCTCGCAAGCCCTGAGACACGGGGTGGGGGGGGGGGATCCTGCCCATGGTCAGTCTCTGAGCAGAGAGAGAGCCCTCGCCCTTCTGCAGCTCCGCAATAGGTGTCAGCACTGAACGCAGCACAAGCGTCCCGTATCAGAAGCAAGGGTGACAAACTGAGTGCTTTGTCCATTGGGAAACAGAGCAAGCTATAAGGAAAAATCATTCTGGGTTTTGTTTGCGGTTTTTTTGGAAGTTGTGCTTTCCAAACAGATTTTCTTGAGACCGGTTAAATGGAAGAGCCATGTACAACTCCTACAACTGTCCCTACCATCAGAGTACCCAAACTTTAACAAATGTCAGCCCTCTGTTTTAAATAATCACTTCGTACAAAATGGAAAGGCTTTATAAAACCATCATTTTTAGTCAGCCCCTACAAATCTGAAGGGTAAGTTAGAGAGACTTAATGAATAACTGTTCTCTCTCAAGAGGCGTAAGATACAAAGTTAAGATAATGAAATCTCAAAGCACAGAACAGTCACTTGCTGTTCATTTTAAAAACCCGTAGTTACTAACTCCATTAATTCACCTCTGGCAGCCCAATGCCCTTCCTGGCACCCCAGGAGAGTGCCCAGCTGGCCTTTCCGCCCCTCACCTGGGACCAGGTGGCCCCCGACCGCCCCAGCCACCCTGGGACCCGCGTTTTTAACAGTCCTGGGCTGGTCCCACAGCGTGACAACGTGTCTCTGTGCAACGGCTGCCCTGTCTACGGCAGGAGAGCCGCAATGTCACTGACGTGGTGACTCAGCCAAGGTCAGAGGCATTAGAGATGTAGATCCCTGGTGAGATTTTGGATAAACCATATCCAATTTGCCTGCAATTAAAAAAAACCCCCACCCTTAAACTACATTATTATTTTATCAGGACTGAGGTCTTTGGAGTTAAGATGCTTGCACAGATGAGTAAAGCCTTTTCATCCATTCATTTCTGCTGTCAATGTGCTTATTTCTCTTCAAAGGACATTGCCTTGGTAATTCCGTTTGCTGCAGGACAACGCGATTCGGATGCCCAGCGTTGCCTCTGGGGCTTGCTTTCCCGTCCGTAAAACAGAGACAGCAGCAAAGGGAGTCGAGGGGAGAGATGGATGGAGACACAGGGGCAGAAGCTGCGGTGCAGAAACCCATGCTGTCTCTCAGCAGGCGCTCTGGTTGTGGCCTCCATCTGCCAGGGCAAACCGCTTCAGGTGGAAGTAGGCTCTTTTTTCAGATACATTCGTATTTTTGGCGGGTTTACCAGTACAAAAGGTAGTTTAAGTCTGCTCCAGTGGCCCAGAGAAAGCTCCATAAATCAACAGCTGGTGAAGGCAGAAGTGTGGGGTGGGAGAGAAACTCAAACGAAAGCACTGCTTGGCGGTGGTGACAGGGCAGTGATAAAAAGGTGAATTGATCAATACTGTTATTTACTTTTTATAAATTGCTTTCAGTCTCTCACCACCTCTGCTGGGATTCTGGCTCGCTCGGCGTTTACGCTGTGATGGATGACGGGGCCAGAAACACGTGTCCGGTTTGTGTTTTTAATAGAATGCATAATGACTCGTATTGGTAAATTATTCCCCTCCAAGGAGCACGAGCACACATCTCGCACCCATCAACCCGTTACAAATGCCCGCTGTTATTGACCAAGCCAAAGCAGCACTCTGCGGACGTGAAATTAAAGAAATTGTAATAACGCCGCAAGAATATATTTAAGAAAGCAAGCATTTATAAATGGGAAAAAACAAACAAAATCAGAAACCCGATACTGTCAGGATAGCTAAGGAATGAGAACAGGAATAAAGGCAAATCAGAATCGATTACAAAAAGCAGCAGTGAAAATCAAATCCCCAGTACCCAACTTTTTCCTCTATCACTCATTAGTTTTAGCAGCAGGTGCATAAATTATCAGTGCCTCCAGCAGGATATTTATCCCGCCGCAGATCTATTTCCTCTCAAAATCTCCAGGTAGCAACAGCGGGACAGAACATCCTACTTCGGTAAAAGCACCAGAGCGAATCGGCTGCAAATCTCGTCTGAAGGGGGAATGTTAGCGGGGCGCAGGACGGGAGGCTGCGGGGCTGCCCCGTGCAGACGCACTCTGCCGGGCTGGCGGCAGGTCTCAGGTTAATCTAGCGCCAGCAAAGCTAGATTTGCTCGGCTCACAGATCCATCTTCTCGCTAGGACGGTGATTACACTGCTTAAGCGACTTAATCGAAGTTATCTATCTATCCAAATTCCGGTTTTATCACCCGCAAGCAGATATACTACCCACTCCTTATCTCCAGTACTTCAAGCCAAGGGCACAGGAATTGATTCGTTAAGATATATAAAGGTAATTTGATAAACATGCTATAGAAAGCTTTAACGCATAGCTAAAATGAACAGTAATTTCAATATCTGTTTAAACAGCAACAATAACACACCTGTACCCTGCAGCAAATTTCACAACTAGCCCTTGCAGAGGATATATGAGACCGACAAAAAAAAAAAGAAAACACAAAAACCAATCTTTTGTGTAATCAACTATCATTTTCCAGAGGCTAATAACAAATCCATATCTTATTTTAAGAGGTCAGGTATTGAACACACAAGAATACATGACTATTAGCTTCTCGCTGTTGGAGATTTTAATTTGTAAGAGATTTACAGAAAACCCATGAAGGCATAACGGTATCATTAGAACCGAATGCAGCCAGCAAGATCAGAGCACTTAAGGCACGTGTTCCGCTAATGGAGATGAGTAGTCCAGGCTAACAAGAGCCACATCTTCACGTCCCTGTGTCAAAAATCTCAGTTTGCAGGTCTTTGCGTCCCCGCCACTCAGAGGACCTCGGAGGCCTCTGCAAAGAGCTGAGCTTCACAGCCCGCGCCGCCCCCAGCCTCCCGGAGCAGAAAGGAGCCCACACTTCGCTCTTCAAGCAGAGCAGCTGTTTTACAAACAGAACCAGTTCTCCCTGGGACAGAAACCAAGGCACTGGAGGAGGGAGAAAACGGGAGTGATTCTGCTGGCTCCATGTCCCTTCACCCCTGGATGAAGCGCATGGAAGCAGCGCACACGACGCAGCTTCCGTGTTTTGCTTTGCTAATTTTCATTTAGCAGCTGTAGGAGACTGCAATGGGGCTTGAGGGCACCGAGGTGCCACAGAAATACAAAGCAGAGCCAGTGAAAGACTCCCCCCTTGGATTTTCTATTCATCCTCTGGGGAATGGAAGAGGAAATAATGCTACATGCAAATATTTGCATCATGCATCTTCATTTGCTGCATCCCTTTGCCACACTGTGTTTGAGCAGGGGGAAGGAACCCATCGGCACACAGACCACAACCAGGGCTCGCTCAGCCCAACCCTTCTCTTTCTAGCAAACCCTGAGACCTCGGAGAAGACGAAATACCCTCAGCAAACATCTGCCCCTCACCAGGAGCAAGCACAGACCCCCGCTGCATGTTCATCTCAGAACCAGCAGTGCCTGCCCTCCTCATACAAAAACCTCCCGCGTGTTCAGCCCTTTTATGAGGCTTTTCAGCAGATTTATGGTTCCTCCTGCAGCCAGCTCCATTACACGAATTCTTCCAACGCATCCATCAAGAATCCTGCTCTCTCCCTCCTTCACTTAGCCCATCTCCCGATTAGCTCTGAGAGCCACAGCACAGCAAGAACTTGCTCGCTTTTATTTCTGTATTGCTCCTCTGATGAGGTCGTAACACTTTCTGCCCGCTTAAGAAGGCAGCGGCAAACCTTCCTAGACAGAGGAATTAACTACAGATGAGCCTGCCAAGGCCGAGAGGCAAAACTCAACGAAAGCAACTCATCTTTCATCTACAGGGTAGCCGGATCACAAAGTTTTAGAACAAACCCCATTCTGTGGCCAGGACAGTGCAGGGCGTTTTCCACGGACCCCTCTGGTTTGTCGTCTATTTAACCCGCCCCAGCTTTACAGAGCAGGGAACAGGAATCCAATGTGGGAGGCCAGTAAACCAAGTCCCCTACTTTAAAACAGTAGTTATATGCCTTTCCTTGTCAGAAGAAAAGCTACAAAAGCTGTTTCTAGATCTATACAAGCATTCAAATCAGCGGAACTGGGAGGAACTGAGCAAAACGGAGTTATTTTTACCTCTTTTCTCTTGCTGCTTGCATCACACTCCTGCATGCACATCATGTCTCTGCAGGAGGCACTTACCATACGGCTGCTTGCTTTGGTTTTAACGTTTGAAACTGGCGTCTTTATCTGCCTGGTCAGAGGCAGAGTGACAAAATGATGATCTAATTTGTGAAGGGTCATGTGGACATAGGCTTATACAGACTAATATCTGAAAACAGAATTAGAATTCAACTAGCGTTTCATCCTTGCCACCGCGTTTTCTGGCTGGCTGTCTTTTGCTCCATTTGTAAATATAATTTTGGCTTTGACTCAGCAAAGGACCGAAATATATCTTAAGTTTATGCGTATGCATTACTTAAACGGTGTCCTGAAAACACGTTCAACAATCAAAAAGATCAAATCTATTATGTCGTTAAAAAACTCCTTTGTAGTTGGATAATGGGTACCTAACTATTTAAAACCCAGGGGTCAGTTTCTTTTTATTTAGCATTGATTTCAAAAAAAGTGTGTGAAATCAATTTTTTAAACAAATTTCAAATGAAAACATTTTCAACATAAAAATACGTTTGAAGTGTAAATGCCCATCTGAAGCGGATCCCGCTTAAGTGAGACTCCAGAAATAAAAACTAATATTCTTGACAGCAACTCCCAGGTTCGTTTTACTCTCCAGCCCCAGATACAAACTAAGCTTTGAAGCTTAAATGGGGTGAAGCCCTGGCCACGCTCAAGACAGAAGTGTTTTCCTACCAGATCCATCGTCCTGGGTGGCTACCTGGGATTGCAATGCCAAGGCGGCCGTCAGGGCAGCCGGCTGGGAACCCAGCGCAGGCCCTGCTCCCCGGCCACCGCAATGTCATTACAGCTACCCCGCGCTGCTTTCGGAAGGCGCTTTGATGTCTTCAGACAGTAATTGCTACCAAGTCAAATGTTAAATACTGTGCTGTTATTTCTTCAGGATTATCCTCATGGCACAAATAGGGGAAGCGGGGAAGAGGGAGAAGAAATAACACAGGGTGCAAAGCCATCACCCTGTCCACGTTCAAATCACTCCCGAGAATCACCCCACTTAGACCAGAACACCTCCAATTAACTCACTGACTAACGCTGTAAACGCCAAGAGGTAATTGCAAACAGCTTATCTATTTTAATGAAACCTACTTTTAAAGTGTCCCTAGCGAGTCCGCTCCCCAGACACAGCTGGGTCCACGCTCCTGAGGGCTCACGCGCAAGATCCCATTACTGCAGTTTCACAAGTTGCTTTGTTTCAGCCGAGAGGTGGTGGCGGCCTCTGGGCACGGCAAATCCGAGATGATTCAACGCAGTTTACCCAGCAGTGAAAGAGGGATGAGTGACGTGAGACCTGCTCACATCTGCCATAACGGAATAGTTCACTGATGCGAGGCGTAATGAGACCTCTAGTTGGCCCGAAATTTGGGATGGATCTGCTTATATCATCCCCTTACAGCATCCTCTCCAAAGAGGCCAGAAGGTCTTTAAATGAAAAATACGCTTCAGAAGAGAAACAAAGATAATTAATCAAGAGTGAGCAGAGGAGAGAGAAAAGAAAGAAAAAGGCTTATGTCTCGTTCTCTCCTTGCCCACCAAGTCCTGGCATGGGGGTGTCCTCCTCCGTGGCTGGGGTTCGTCAACGCAATGACTCCCAGCAAACCCTGCCCAGCACCCTCCTGTCCCTAAAGTGCCTTCCCCCCACCTCTAAGGCCAGCCATCCTCTTCCTCCTCCTCCTCCTTATCTTGGCACTTTCCCCTCTCTACCCTTCAAGCTGTGAGTTCACCCCACACTTACTCTCCTCCCTCCACACCTCTCCCTGCAAGGATCCCACGAGATCCAGGGAATTCTTTTTTAAAAGGAACACAATACAGCTGTGAGCAAGGAAACAAAAATAGCATTATTAATAATATAATATAACATAATATTATTCTGCAGCACTGACCAGCCGATCAGTTGAGACGCATCCTTTGCCCCAACCCTTCACGCAGCTGCTTTTCTCTGCAGCCGCCAGCTCGTGGAGGCAGGAACCACACATCTAATTCAGTTTGGGATATATCACAAGCACCGTGAGCGCTACCAGGAAACCCCACGTAATCTTATCTCTCTCCGTTGGGGCCCTGTGATGTGCCAGGGTGGAAAGCAGCGGCTTTTGCAACTGCTAGCGCAAGTCTGAGCAATACTTACAGCTGATTGTAATTCCAAGCTCTACACCTCTTTTCTTGGGCAATTTAACGTGGAAAGTACCGCTGCTGGGTATGACAGACTCTATAAAACCAAAAACAGACAAAAAAGAAAATAGGAGAAAAAAGAGAGTTTTCAGTTGCATGGATAGTTTCTTTGGAACCAGGAAAAACAAGCCCATAAAACTCAGCTTTATTGGTTCAAATAAGGTTGTTATGTGAGGCCCTGCAGACTTTAGGTTAAAATTTGGATTCTCATTAAAAATACATGCTCTGAACGTCAAGCGAAGTGCTCACATCATGCTGTAGTTCAAGACAGAGGCAGCTCTGTCAATGTAAAAGGGAAAAAACTTTTTTCTTTTTTTTTTTTAAATACAAAGCTGAGCTTTAGCCCCAGCCAATAGCTTTGGGTCCCTCCTTGCTTCAAAGCCATAAATTAATATTATTTGTAATAATGAGCAAATATTTAAAGTGCAGGTGGCCTCTTCATCTACTACTTAGGCTTATCTCAGCCAAGTGGCGAGCACAAGGCACTTATGAAAGGATCAGAACAAGGACCCACCACCTCGGTGCACATTAGAGAACGATGAGAAATGGGAAAGGTCCTCACAGGGTCTTCTCGCTCTTCCCTCTGAGCTCTACCAAAAGCCTCATGTATTTGTGTGAATACACTCCCTCCTACGGGTTAGCAAAGGCACCGGCAGAGTCCTGCTGGTAGCGCGGAGCAGCAGTTCCTTTGGCAACATACCTGCAACATCAAATTCAATCTCGAGCACCACTTTGTTCGTGAGCGCAGCATCACGCAAAAGCTGATTAGCTTCCTCCATAGTTCCATCCTCAGTCGCAATGCCGTTAATAGAAAGGACTCTGTCTCCTACTTGCAGCAGCCCACACCTGCAGTCCACATTGGGAAAGGAGGGAAAGGGAACAAGTAGGCAGGGAAAAAGAGGAAAGGAGAAAAAAAACAACCCCACAACCAGGCATGAGTTACTTTTCCCAAGCAAATCTGTTACAAGACACAGAGCAGTGACAAAACCTGCAGAAGTGGCCCCAAAGAGAAGATAGCTCATTCTGCAATGCCCGTCCCAGTGTCAAGAGCCCTTGGAAGGCCACAGGGCAGCAAACCCGTGTGGTTTGCTTAAGTTCAGACATAGTTTGCTCCTAAATAACCATTTTTGGTCATATTTCCTGCAATTTCCAGGAAGAAAAATAAAAATAATAACCCTCACCTTCCTAAAAGTCAACACCGTGTCCAAGAGATGAGAGTGATAAACACAAGGCACGTGCCCTCCTACCCTATCTAACGGTACATGGCTCTTTCCATGTGCCTGCGCCCTCTGAAACCGAAACTAATGGCACTGAAAATTGCACGGAGTCCTCTGCTTAATACATGGCTAATATTGAAGCTACAATCCAATGAACTCGCCGAAATGTCTCAGCAAATTGGATAATCATTTATCCCTTGTAATTGCATTTCTAGAAGCCAAATGTACATTGATACTGCCTAACTGCCTTGAAAGGCCAATATTATTCTGATGCGATATTGCACCAATATAACCACAACTGGCACTTTGGGGTTTTTGGTTTAGACCCACTTTCTCCAAGAGCACGGATCAGCAGATTTTTTTTTACTTCGCAAGAAAAACAATGATGGCAAGGCTACGTTGCAGATGTACTGCTACAGCATGGTTCGTCTCTTGGGACCCCTCTGTATTTACAAGCAAGGTTTTTTTCACACGTGAATGACTACATTCAATATTCGCCCTCCCTTCTTTTTTTTTTTTTTTTTTTTAAATATACCGTAACACCAGCAAGACAATCCTCCACCTTACTGAGCTGGCTCACAGCTCTACAAAATAAAGAGTGTAGTGATCCCGGTGACCAGCCATGGGCAACTGCTCATCTTCCTTCTCCTCCATACCCTTCGTCAGCTGTTTGCTATAACCACATCTTTTCAGATTTTCCACTTATCACCTGTCTATAAGGCAACACGCTTTAACAGAGCCCGGGAAACCATTCCTCCTCCATCGCCAACATAAGCTACAGAGCGGTCCCCAAAATAGGTTGAGGGTTACGGGAACAAGTCTAAGGTTCACCTCTACGTTTGGAGTTATGTTACCACAAAGATTTCCCAGAAGGCATTAGCTATCCTGTTTCGAGCCTTCCCCAGGGAATGTTTATTCCCCTGCTCTTTAAAGATCAAGCACATCCTTTGCCCTCTCTTTTCTGGATGTCAGCTCCCACTGATATTTCCCAGAAGACAGCTTCTTTTTCACTAATCCTTCCAGCCACTCTTCATCACTCACACCTGATTCAGTTGTAAGAAAACATGGTACCGCAGCTTCCAGGCACACAAAGATAACATCAAAGGCAACAGACACTGACTGCATTATTCACCTCCAACCAACAGAATGTATACGAAAGGCCAGGTTATCAAGAAAAAAGACACGCATCCAAATTCAAGGAGAATGCACAAGAACAACATTTTTTGCCAGTGGCTCATCAAAAGCTGAGATGTGAGCAAGTTTGGAGAGAGCCTAGGGAGGTTATTAGACTGGTAGGAAGGTATTAAACTTGCAGTATATTTATGCTGCTGCCTGAGTCCATGCCATCCATGGAAAAACGCTGGCTATTTTATGAGATGTAAATTCAGAATTGTTTGTTCAAGGAGACTTGGATTAGGACAGACAACTCCACGGTGTATAAATGAATCCACCCTTGCGAATAAATTACATCAAGTTTAATTACAGTCCTTTACTGGACTATGCAGCCACATAGATGCACTTGGAAATACCAGCTTACAAAGACGGCAAGGACTATGACAGAGGTGCCTCCTCCAGCACCGAGAGCTCTCTTTTGCTATGGCCAAAATGCACCTTTCGGAAAGGAGGGATCAACCTGTGCATCCCACAGATATGACTCTCATTTCAAGGTCACACAAGGACACAATCCATTTTGGCACCACTGTTGCAGCCCCGAGGGCTGGGAGATCACCGGATACTTTCACACGGCAAACATTTGCCACCTTTCTCACCAGAGCTGCCCTCTCACAAAACAACCACCTCTTGTGCTTCGTCACTCAAGGTAGATCTGCCTGGGTGTTTTACAGCCGATAGCTCTGTTAGGTCAGAAGTATTTTATTTCTTTTACTATTATCCTCGGTCGACCACAGTTGTTTACGCTGCAGTCTTGCAGGTTTATAAAAGTTTGCGGAGTGAAGCCACAACCTTCTGGCTCCCTCCACAAATGCAAGGAGACCCGACATGCCTTGTTAACCCTTCAGAATAATTCCAGAGACACCCGTTTCCAGCTGCCATGTGCCCTGGCGTTGGAAGCAGGTCCCAGGGAGCCAAGGGTCCTGCAGACCTTTCCTCGGCTCTGCTGTGGGATCCCACACAAACCTTTTCGACGGCTTTTGCAAAGAGAGGGCATTTGTCTCAGAGATGCGCAGTCTAACATCAGAGCTTACAAAGTGCTTTGAGATCATGGGAGAAGTGCTTAAAAATCAGAAAGGACAAAAGTACATCTCCTGGAGTAAATGACAGCCCTATGGATGTGTTGGAGTCCACGTTGGGAATGTCTCCCTGGGATTGCAGAGATTTGCATTTTGTCATGACTCATTCCTTGGGCTCAAAGACAGCAACAGAGCTGTGGAGGTGTCTTGCTAGACACAGAGCAGCGCCTATCCAAGCCCTGGAGAGGATATGTGCTAAAGATCTTACTCAGCATCATCAGCATCTGCACAGTCACTCCAGCTGTGGGGTGAGCAGCCGCAGCTGTGACCATGGCGACATTGCTGGCTACAGAAACCAATCTGCCGTGCTCTTTCATGCCCCGGAGCTGGCCTACCCAGGTCAGACGTGCACATCTGTGTGTGTCTATACATCTGTGTGCGCACATTGGTGGGTGGGTTCCAGCCCCCAAAAGATCAAAGCTTCGCTGACAGCTTCACCCAGCTGCTAAACTTCCCTTTTGCAAACCATTCATACTCAAAAGCCAGAAACACAATGATCAAACAACTGTGTCTGAGTAGAGCTAGAAAACATGTAACTCAGCAGGAAGCATTGATTTTGGATACCGGGATGGAGAAGCCAGACACTCTCCCACTGCTGTCAATGACAGCTGGGGCAGGAAGGACACAAAAGCTGCGTGTTTCAAGGCAGCCAAGAGGGGACGTCAGGCATCTTCCTATTCCATCCTCCCTGCTGATAACAGGGGCTGAATCATTGTCTCATTTGGAGCCCAGAGGCTTCATCTTGCACCCAGGAAACAAAACAACAGGTGGGGAGGGAGGTCTATTAGAGGCTATTGGCTGTAAAACAAATCACAAGTCAGGGAGGTGACAGCTTTTGCTTCAAACTGCCTGCCACAAGCTAGGACGAAGCAGATAATAAATGTGAGGCAGCCCAACCTCCCTGAAAAGAGGGTGATGCCATCCTCCTCCCTGGTAGCACTCAGATTTGCTAGACATGCAAGAGGCAGCTCCTCCGCAGCAAGCCAGGTGGACCAAGCGATTGTGGATCCTGCCCTTGTGCAACAGCACACTCGGATTCACAGGTCTTGCACGGGAGAGTGTGAACACGCAGGACAGACCCAGCTGCTGAGCCCCATCCCTGTGTCCCCACCGCTCACCCTCTTCTGCAAAGGGCAACAATTGCAGTACAACTGCGTAGCTCAGCCAAGAGCCCGGCTTGGTAAAGGGGAGAAAAATGGCTCTAATGTCTTGGGCTGCGGTTACAGCAGAACCTCTCAAGGACAGGGAATAAGGTACCTAGGAAGGATGGAACAAACAAGCTCTGTGGGATAGCAAGAAACAAGAAGCGAAATGAAAACATAAAACTGCCTTTTTCGCCGTGCTGCAAAGCCAGTGCACTTATCACTTCAAGATGGGAGGAAAGATAGTGTTTTCCTGGCAGCTAGGAAGAGCAGCACAGTCTAGGAAAGGAAGAAATATACCCCAGAGATTTAATCCCCAAATCAAATCCAGGCTGCAAACGCAGAGAGCATTGCTCCCTGTTGCCAGAAGGCAGAAGGCGGCGGCCAGGAGAGCGCGAATCCTGCTGGGTGGGCAGCCCACAAGGAGAGCAGCGTGTGCGACACATTAGAGCCAAGCGAGACTGCGCCGCGAGTCTTTGCTTTTGCTCCAGGCTTGGCAAGAGGATAAAACAAAGCCAGGCGGATTTCAGCACATCTCCCTCCTCTCCTGGGACAGCAGGCTTTGTTGCTGCCTGATTTATAAAAGGAGTTTGGTGCTTTGGAACGTGAGCCAAATTCACTCTGGTAACAGAGGATAAAAAAAACAAAACGCCATCAATTTCCTTTTTAAACCCGCTTCAGAAACAAACAAACACTCAAAAGGCATAAAAGGCTTTTTTGAAATCTCTCTTAACCTGTATCGCTCAGGACAACTCTTTTTCCTGTCCCCGTCCTCCCACAGGCACAAGCACCAGGCACTTGTGCTCCCCCCTGCCTCTGCATCGGCCGCCTGCAGGAGCTGCCACGCAGAGACCGCTCTGCACGGCGAGGACCTGCCTTTCCTTTTGCAGGTGCTTTCCCTGACGTACGACTCCCCCGTGTGCTGTTTTCCCAGGCTGGCCTGGGGACACCAAACCATCAGCACATGCTGATGAGGCCCTCGGAGACTTCTCCTTCCACGGAAGGGTCTGCAGCGGGCGCTGAGCACTGCCACATCATTGCACCTCAGGCAGCCCTAGGCAGGATGGACCACCAGTGGAAATCACAGGTGGGAGGAGAAACCAGCACGGGGGCGTAAGTGCCAGCTTGCTCACCCCTCGCTATTTCATCTGCCTAACGAGACCAGCTCTCCTTTCTGCCCCACAAGAGCTCAAGCCATGCTGGGACCTGGTCCATTAAGTAAGAAAAACCTTGCTAGAGGACATATACGTTGTAGCACACAGACACTCAAACAGACTTTAAATCCAGCCAGCAAGGGCATTGGGAAAAGTTTAGCTAGGGCAGCCAGAGCTCCTGAGCTTAGGCTCAGCCGCCGGAGGAGTCATTGCTCCCGGTGCCCCAGGGGGTGACAGGCAGCAGTTAACACCGTTCCTCTGTTCCGTTCTTTTCCCAGCATTATAGAGCCAAAAGCAAAAGTGCTTCTTAAATGCAGCACCTATCTGCTCCTCAACCAGAGCCCTCCTCTGCAGCTCAAAACCCTGGCTTTGAGGCCAATTTATATAGCTGGGGTGGCTCTGCTACATAAAACCAGGCAGAAAACACTTCCCTGAGCCCACTCGTTTAGATCTTTCCCCTTTCTGCACCCAGACAAAGCCTTTATCTTTTGAAGAGAAAGGACAAAAAAAAAAAAAAAAAAGGAATGGGAATGGCACTCTCACACAGACACACACTCCCTTCCTCCTCCTCCTCCCAGAACAGCCGCAGCCTGGTGCCAAGACGTTCACCTGGGATGCGAGGGAGGCCGCGGTCAGCCGACGAGTGCAGAAATGGCAGTGACAGTAAACCATGCCCAGTGAAGAATGGGAGATATTACAAGGATGATAGTAAATATCTAAATGAGCCTCTGAGGAGAGAAAACAAACCAAACCATGAAATGCTCAGCAGCAGCACCATCAGCATCCAAGGGCAAGGTCTCTAACCTCTCTGCCGGGCTGTCAGGCTCAATAAAACGGACGAGAGGTGGGGAAGACAGGGTTTCGGTAGCAAAGATGCCTCCCTGGAGCTGGAGTCCGAAGCCATTCAAAGGGTCTCCCCTGAGCACCACCTCTGTCGTCTCCGTGTGGACTATCTGCCCGCCAGGACCCACCGTGCTGGAGGCCAGCGACACTGAGAGGGAGAGAGGCAGAAGGTCAGGGTAGCCACGGTCAACATAGCAGGTCTGCTCACAGACCTCGGTCTGGCAGCGGTGGGGACTGTGACCGAGGATAAGGGAGGCGCTGACAATACCGAGAAGAGCGGTCCTAACCCAGCTAACAGTCAACAATAAGGACAATAAGGACAGCAAGTCAAGCTTGCACACCCCCTCCAACCCAGCCCCAGCCCACTGCCACTCTTACATGAGCTCTTGTGCTCCTTCTTCTTCTGCCTCCTCCTCAGCATGGTGGTGCGGGGGCTCATGGGGTGGGAGCTGCGAGGTAGCGTGTTCGAGTTCTGGCAGGGGAAGCCCTGCGCGTTCATGGTGGGAGACGAGAAGTTGGCAGCCACCAGAGCTGGGGAAATACAGAGCATGTTAAGGATGCGCAGAGAGACGTGCAGCAGTAGGTTCACCCAACAGGTCTTCACCAAACATCTAATGGGTTCTGACTCACTCCTCCTTCCCAGCTCCAGGGCTCAAGTCAATGTGAGAACCTTGTCCTGGGCTTGCAGCTCCAGGAGAGCTGTGAGGGTAAGCTTGGGCTCAGGATGGACATTGCCCTCTGGTGTCACTGGGCTGCCTGTCACTGCAGCATCCAGGCCAGCAAGTAAGAAGCGCGTCATGGATGCAGGGCAGCCAACAGCAGGTTAGCATGATGGCACTAACGAAACTTAAATACATACAAAGAGAAACCATGGCTTGAACTTGAGCTGCTGGGCAATGGATCTGCCCTGTTTACTTCCCACAGTTCGGACACGGCGCAATGTCTCCTCCTCCCTATCTTGCTGCCATGAGACAAGAAACCTGGGATTGAACAGAGCCTGCTTCCCGCAAGAGTTGGGTTTACAGATTTTGAAGCAGGCATAATCCTGCTGCTAACATGCTGTGTGGCACCAGGGCTGAGCTGCATGCGTTGTTGTGTCCGGTTCCTACACGTCACCAGAGATGCCCTCTTTGTCCCACAGCAACTCATTTTTGCCGTATGAAACCAGGCAGCGGGGTGTGGGGTTAGAGGACGGGAGCATGGGTCTGCCCAGCATTCTGCTCTCGTTGCAGTTACCAGATCTGTACGTGCTGGGCTGCAGGTACTGATTTCGTACCTCAGCACTGGACCCGTAGAAACAGACTCAGGTGACTGAGGAGGAAACGAGTGACAAGCCAGGCTACGGAGTTGGGTCTTAAGGAAATGGAGGGGCACCACACAAACAGGCATGCGCGGGGACAGGGGCAATGCCGTGCGCTGAGGTTACATTTGCAGTAATCCTGTCCAGATGTCTGGTTCCAAGTGGGTGTCTTGCAGTGCCCGGGGTGGTGGGTGTGACAGTAGTTGACACAGGGATCCCAGCAGTGGTGGTGGTCACTCTTCTGCACCTTGACTGATGGCACCCAGGGGAGCAGAAATCACCACAGACAGGGAGAAGTGAGAGAAACAGAAGGTAAGAAGTATAAGCCAGGATGTTGTAGAAAAGAGCCCTATACTGGCTCTGAATAAATCAGGACCCAGCCACAGCGTGTCAAGCACCAGCAGCGAAAACGCATCCCCACATAACCTCACGACACTTGATGCGAAGTGGCAGAAATTCACCCTTTCCCCATGAAAAACTCCACATCCTGAGACAACGGCCTGACTAAGCCATGCTGGCAGGGCACAGATGTCATTTCCATTTGCAGTCTGTTGTGCGACGTGCAGAAGCTCCCTCCAGCCACAAGTTTCCCCGCAGAGGCCATCAGCATTATCCGACAGCGCCGGGGAAACCTCCTTGTGCTGTTTCCCACCTTGCTGCCGGAGCTGCCCTCCCGGGGACAAGGCGCAACGCCTTCTGCACATGCCAAGGACTGCTTTGAGCACTTTGCCTGGCTCCAGTGTTTGGTTGTTTTGCAGCTGCTGTTGGCTGGGAATCCATCACAGGGTGCACACATGGAAGAAAGAGAGAGGCAGCAGAGGGCCACCTCCAGCCCACCAGAACAAAAGGGATTTTATACACCACTGCTTAAAGGCAATTACAGAGGGCCACCAACACAGGAGAAGATGCCAGTGCTGTAGCAAACACAAAATTAAAACATGGCACCAACATGGCAGACTCTATTCAAGGCCTCGCAACTGCTTTAGCTTCAACCCTAACCCCAGCCCAGAACATGTTGGCAGAAATCTGTTGCAAGGTGACATCCATCATCTGGAAATCCCTTGTCCCAGAAACTGCAGCTTTGCGACACCAGGTCACGATGCCACAGGTCTACCCTGGAATGCCTCAAACACCCCTCAGACGCAGGTCTCTTGTCTGTTCTCACTGACGCTCCTTTGGCCCCTGGGCAGCACAGGGTCACTTTGGTTTTCCTTGCCCAGCAGCGCTGGGGTTTCTCTCCCCAGTCCCTGCACCTTGCTGTCTGGATCTCGTTTCTTCCAAGAGGCTGGCTAATGAGCAAGACTGCAACTGTCTCTTTTATTCAGCTAAGCGTGAACGACATCCCGCAGCAGAGCATCACTGGAGCCACGAGTTATCCCAGAGCTCCTAACCTCGCAACCAACTTGCAGAGACTGGCAACCACCTTTCCAGGATGAGATCTCCTCCAGGCTCTGTGTCCTCCAAGTAGGCAGAAACGCCACCAGCCCTGGTACCACCAGAGCTTTCTGAGAGTGCAAACCCGCCACAGGGACTCAGTTTATTTAGTGAGTCCACCCAGACATCTCATCTAAAGGTCATCTGTTAGTGCCTTTAACAGTGGAAATCTATTTCCTGTGCATGCATCACAGGCATCAAATCACTTAGGTCAGGTTTTCCAGCCAATATAATGATTATATTTAGTCTTTGCTAAACATTTAGTGACTTGAGTACTTATTCTATCAAGCTCTCAAAAAATCCACTTCCAGCTCTGGGGTCTCTATTTTGTGGATTCCAAAGTAAATTCAGAGCCAGGCAGCTTGTAAAAACAAAAATCAAATGAATAAATGTAGCCACATCTAGACAAAAAAGGAAAGTTCTTAATAAAATTAAATACTTTGAACATGAGGGACAGAGCTTATGGGCATATATACAAAATCGTTTAATCCATTTAAAGTAATTAAAGCTCTCCCATTTGTCTATAAATTCTTAGCTTATATCTGACACGACAGAAAAAAGTGCCTTTGAAACTCAGATGTCAGTGCATTGGGAAAGAGAAGAGATTTTGGACAATTCCATGACAAAAACCTACAACAGCTTTCCCCATGCTTTCGTACATCATCCCTGCTTGAGGAAACCCATCCATCCCAGCACCGCTCCCAGGCACCACCCGCTCCCACTGATCTTGGGAGCAGGGCGTAATCCTCCCCCAAACTCTCCAATGCCCCCATTGCCACAGAGAAAGCAAACTCAGTTTGACAAATCCGTGCTTCAGCATCAGACCGTATTTTTGCGTGGCAGCTGCAGGTTCAGATCCCTCTCCACCTCCTCAATAGCTGGATTTTGATTGCACGAGAAGCCACGTTTAAAAAATATAATGACAAGCCCCACACAGGCACACACTGGAAGGACTTCAGCAACTGCTGAAGAGGGATGTGTCTGCACGGTCTCCTCTCCTTGGCTGTATTCCTTGGGCTTCACTCTCTCTCCAACCATGACAGTTCACTTTCGCATGTCCCGTTTTTCCTTCCTGCCCCTGTTTGTTTCCCTAAGCTCAAAAAAACCAGCCTGTGGACTTGGCACTTGGTGTCTGGAGCACAAAGCAGCGTCTCTCCCGGGTCCGAATGTAGTTTGTCAACTTTGGTGCGGTTCCTCAGCTGCTCTCCATGGGCTGCACGGCGCTGTGGCTGGTTACACCACCGAGGAGCACTGCTTGGCGAGCTGCTCCTGTTGGCCAAAGCGCTCGCCCTTCTGTCCCCACCACCTCCCTTTCCCATCCCCATCAGCGCTGGGGAAGGTGTAGGCCCAAGCACTGGTCTCCAGCCACACACCTCTGCCTCCTAACAGCCGTGCGGATGAGCAGCATCCTTCCCTGTGATCCTTCACGGGCTAAAGAGTTTAATCAAAAATGGGAACAATTGTTACATCCCTTATTTTTGGTGTTAATGTGTTTCAGTTGTTCTCCTAAATTTGTGTTCTGCATTTCCACTGCAGGAGACTGATCTGATGTATGGAGGTTTGGGTAAAAAGGCGCTGAACACACCAAGCTGCCCTTCCACAGATCCCCCTTCTCTGAGCTGCTCCTGAATGCATATATTCTGAAAGGAGATTAGGACGAGGGCACTAATGGAAGGAGGAAAACAGTTTATTTTAACAGCCATTGAAAAAGGATTACAGCTTTCCATTTTTTCTTGGGCACAAAGGTCAAGTCATCCATCCCCGTTGTTAAACTGCTTTAATTCTGCAAAAATTGGACTGGACATGTAAGAGGTTTATTTCTAGACAGGGAGATGTCATTAGATTTTATGTTTCATCGCATCCCGTTAAAGAAGACAACACAGACATTTTCCTTCTTTCCCCAAACTGCCCTAGAAGGGAATGGAACACAGAGCTGTGCCCATGGCTACGGAGCACCGATATTATTAAAATACGTGGTCCTGAGGGACAAGTGATTGAAAATGGTTGCAAAAGGGGCTGGCACTGAACAGTCACACCTGAAAAACGTGAATTACAACACCAGAAGTACAGGCTGTAAAAAGACTACATGCAAGAGTTGCAACAAATCTCCTAGTACTAAGGCTTTGACCACAACGAGCTTTATACGTGAGCCTGAGTCAGTCTTCCCCATGGAAGGAGAAACTAAAGGTGGGCAATAAGGATGCTCATCAGGGTGAATTCCTAGTGACGTTTACAGGCATTTTGGCCTCGATTTCACTGGAGACACACTTTTTTTTCCCAGTATTTCTTTGGTGGGGGGTGGTGGAAAGCAGCAGCTACAGATGCATTCACTTTACCCTTCCTTGGCTGCTCAGACACAGCGGCCATTCAGGCTGGTCCAGAAGATGAACGCTTGCGTTTCCTAAGGAAGTCCAGCAGGATTCTGCCTAGCTAATGACACGTCCTTTACAAAGCCTTACCAGGCACCAGCGAATGAAAGCTGAGCTTGGAAATACATTTGCCAGCACCAAGGCTGTTTTCCTCCCTCTCCATTAACGTCTCTTATCTGAGGTACTGAGGAAGCAGCTTGCACAGCACTCAGCACTGCAGAACCCTGGGATTCCCAACTCCAATTTCCCCATTCAAGCACAGATGTTACCTTTTTTTTTTTTTCCCCCTATTCACATCCTTGAAGAACGTCATCTAATCACATGCATTTCATCAAAACATCTTTTTTGTTCCTCCACAGATGTCTCTCTTTGGAGTCTGCTGCCAGCATTCAAAAGCAGCAAGAACCCCAGTAGGGACCTCAAGTGAGTTTTGAGGGCAACCAACAGCGTTTGCACAGAGGACACACCTGTTTCTGGAGGCTTCAAAGGCAGTCTGCTTTGGTGAACAGGTAATATCTCCAGCTTGACATTTTCTGAAGTGGCAGCTAAAAGTTGAGTTGCCTCTAATAAGGAGCAGTGCTCTGTGCTCGTGCCATCGATGGAGAGAATGTGGTCACCAACATGCAACGCGCCACATCTGGAAAGGAAACAGCAAGAGAGGTAATTACACACACGGACAAAAAACTTGTCCTTACGGTGGGGAGCAGAAACAAACAAAATCCAACTGTGAACGACCGCGTGAATTCATGTGACTTTATTTTCGTATCTCATTTTTTTTACTTCCAATTTGAACCTGAAGTTCAAGCGTTGCCCAAAACACCAACTCAGATGGTTCGTGCTTGAGTCAGTGCTGCTGATGGCTCGGGAAAGACCTTTTAAGTTTTTAATAGTGCCCACTCATAGCGAGTCTGGATGGCTGAGGGCTCACCCAGCAATGTAGTTAAGTCCTACAAGCCAGCAGTTCAGCTCAGCGACAACTACCCACGGCTGGGGCTGCATCATGGTCTGTCACTCTGCATCCCCATGTAAAGGGCCACTCACTGACTTGCCCATCTGGAAAAGGCTCTAGCCAGAAGTCTCCAGAATAGGTGTTTGCCATTCCACAGCTCCAGGGCAGTCCAATCTGAGGTTTTTAAAACAGAGCTCAGCTTTCACGTGCACCGAGTTACGTTCATTCCCATTGAGGAGTGTCCGCTGGTGTTGAGTCAGATATTTTTAGCATGCTTAGTGCTCAGAACGCGTGGACATGGCCATTTCAAGGCAAGACAGGGAAGAATGGTATATAACTAATAAGGGACAAAAAAGCAGTGGAGAAAGGAAAAGCAGAGCTAGGAGCAGCCTGTTCAGATCTGTACCTGTCCACCACGCTGGCCGGCTTGATCTTGTCGATGACAATGACCTGCTTGTTCCGGTGCGTGGTTGTCGTCAGTGTGATTCCTAGTGTAGACCCTGGAGTCTTTGCTATTTCAACTAGTAAAGGACCTGAAGCATTTGCCACAGTATCTGCAAAATAAGGGAGCACTTGAAGACATTTCTCATACAGCCTTTCCCATTTCTAAATGCAGAGGGTCGCCCGATAGCGATGACTTGCCGTATGTATCAGCAAACCTGTAGTTTGGACATCCTACAGTCTGTGTCACACGGTAACTTAAAAAACTGATGACCAGCACACAAGTCAGTCAAATCCTACGTGCTTCAGCACCAGTTTTGAAATATCGCCTCAACTGCTCATTTCAGCTCCCCCAGTGCAACAGTGGGAGCAGAGACACAGAGCTACCTACCCGCGTGCTTACAAAAGCCTCCTCTCTCCCATCAGACAATACAGGGGTAACTCATATTTAAAAGATGCATTTCTGCAATAAGCTTAATAGATGTTGTAAGTGAGACTAGGAAACTCCTACGACATTGCACTTGTTCGCACGAGCCTGCGCCATACCTATTCATCTCTTCTGAGGAAGGGGGAGGAAGAAGAACGGCCGTGTCTCTGGCTGATTAGACAGAAATTCCCTCCACCTCTATTACACGTTTGCTTCCAGATTAACTAAAGCCATCATAAAAAGGCTGGATTCGCAAACGTGTTATCACCACCACACAACCCACAACCAGCACCCCACGGGTAGTTTGACCCCCCAACAAAACCAGTTCATAGAAGCCCAGCCATCTGCTTTGAAGGAAAGGCCAGCACAGCCCCTGAGAGCTTGATGCCTCCTCAGCCCTTAATTACTCATAGTAAGGCTTTTCTCTTCCAAAGCTATGCTCCACTAAAAATGCTGATGCTACTTGGCTCCAAAACTTGATGCATGGCTCATCCTTACTCTCTGATAATCAGGAGCATTCATGCAGATCTTGGAAGCTAAGCCGCAGTGAGGTCTTTCCTGAGATTTGTCGAAGATGCTGAGCCCCTGGAGAAAGAAATTTCCCTTGGAAATTTCCCCCGGGGATCAGCCAGGAGATGTTCAGGCTCTGGTCACTCACAGTGCCCTTTTTCCCAGGGGAGGGAGGAGGAGGAATGAGCCATGTTAAAGGTTATGCAGGCTTCAAATAAAACACTGATTATTCTCTGTTGAAAAGGACCACTGGGGAGACCCGCAGGCCCTGGCAAAAAGCACAGCCCCATTCAATCAAAAGATGCACAAAGCACCCAGCTAAAGCCTGCGGAAGGTGCATTTAAGCCTTTGTTAGCAAAGGACGCAACAAGACACCGAGGATCTCTTCCAACAGCAAACATCAGCTATACGTTGTTTTTGCAGTCCATATGTGTCCAGCACATATCTTTTGCAGAGGGACACAGATTTATATTCCTCCAGCTGATGGGAAGGAGACAGGAAAAAAAAAAAGAATCATGAAAAAAGCTTGCCAGAGTGGTAGACCTTTCTTTCCAAGGCAAATACCTACTCCTCTCGGTTTTACCCAGCGTCCAAGCTTCTCAGCTTCACCAAGCGTTTCCCCGGGAGGTCTCAGCACAATGGTGAGAAGAAAGAGCTTTGGGTACCTACTCCCATGCCAGGATCTAGGCATCGATAAGACTGTAGGAAATCACAGCCCTGCCTCCAGCCCACAGTCTCGCCTCCCATCACCCAGGCCACCCTGACGTCCCTTTTAATTCTCATCCCCAGCGGCATAGATGAGAACTGCTCCAAATCCATTTCAGAGGCATTTGTTGAGGCAATACCAGCCAAGCCTCTATTAATTATTCTAGGGAAAGACTTGGCTCAAATCAAAGGTCAGGAGTCTGCTATTTAGCAATATTTGTGAGGCGTGATTAACATGGGGCTATTACACCCAAGCTAATTTAAAAGAAACACGGAGAGGCCAGGGCAGGCCATGCAATCACCTTACTGCAGGCAGTCAACTGGCGTTGCTGCTTTGGCACCACGAGGTGTTTCTGCAACACCACACACGGCTGCAACCTCATCCGGCATCTGTGGAAAAGACACCCGCGGCTCTCCTGCGTTTCACAGCAAAGCTCACCTTACTTAAAGCAAGATCCTTTCTCGCAAGCCAAGAGAGTCTAAGCAGTTGTTCTGGAGGCTCAGCACTCATGAGATACTCAACTCAAACGCTGCTCAGCATGTATTGAGGGCCAAAAATCACTCCGTTGCAGAACAAGTATCACTGAGGCCAGTGACACCGAGTTTAATATGGATACATCAGCTTGCATCATTTCTCTAGGGTTTTGTTATGAAGAAACAGAAAAACCACACATGCATATGCTGCCTTACATGGGTGTTGTAGATTTTCAGGTAAGGGTATGAAAGTGTTTTGCAAGCAATGAATTGTGCTTCCCAGAGGAGGATGGTAACATTTTACAGATCAGGAAACTGAGGCACAGCTGTCACGCAACTTGTCCTAAAATACAAGGGAAAGGGGAAAAGGGAAAAGGGGAAAGGGAAAAGGGAAAAGGCACTCCATTTGCAGATGCAAAAAAAAAAAAAAGAAAAGAAAACCTTTTAGAAGAACCAAACCAGGGAGCTGCTCCCTTCCTGACACAGCCCAGCGGCTCATGATCCCTCTGGCTTCACAGGCACATGGAGGCTTTTGACTTCACGGGCCCCTTTCTTCAGGCCCTACTTCATGTCACCGCTCAGCAGACGCCGAGCGGTCACCTGTTTGTGGGACACCACCAGCCCTCCACTCCATCCGCAGGAGAGCCCCACGGGCCTCAAAGTCTCCATCCTAAAAACGAACGGGCAGGCAGGGGGAAGGGAGAGGAGGAGAAGGCACCGCAAATCCCTTTGCTCAGTCGTTATGTCTGGCAGAGAGCTTCCCCCCTCCATGAGTCAACCCTAAAGGCTTGCAGCCCAGTGCCTCGTGTCATGGCACACGCGGCTTATTTACAGAGTGACTATTCAAATGCCACCAGCTTCTGGCTGATCAGTTTGGGTGTTGGTTTATTCCCCTTCCCTTCCCCCCCCCCTCTTTTTTTTAAGGTACATAAGATAGAGCGTGGCAGCGGGAAAGCATCTGTTTATTGCAACGTTTATCTGGCAAAGGGCGGAGATTTTCCCGATGCCCCAGGGAGGTGCACGCACAGTTCACACTCCTTTTAAATGGAAATGGCAGATTAATTTAATTCCTTTGGTGGCCTTGAGAAATCTCAGCCAATTTGATTAAAAGCCTGCTGCGGCCCCATCCCACACTGGCCTCCCTGGTGAAAGCCCGACCGCCGGGGGATGCTCCGTGGCGGTGGCAAGCAGCTGCCGCCTCCCTCGCACCGAGAGCAGGGCTGGCCCCACGCAGCTCGTCCTCAGCGCACAATTTTGGCTGGGAAACCACGCAGCCAGCTGGGGAACGCCGTGACGCAACACTCCCCCGCAGAAGCCTTGGTCTCTCACCAAGGACAGATGCAGAAAAACGACTTTCCCTCCTCGAGGGTCAGCCCACACCACCCCAGCGCGAACGGCGGCAGCGGAGAGCGAGCACGACGCAAAAAACTCTTATTTTCCCTGGGGATGAACAGGCCGAGCACCACTTCATGGTGACGTCCCCAGCTCTTATAAAGGGTCAAGTGAATTGTGTGGCCACGTGTCCCTCCAGCCCCTTCACCAAGTTTTCAAAATGGGAATTAGGAGCGCTCCCTTCAGGCTAATAACATCCCCACGCGGCTTCCAGCACCTGCTCCTCCCTTCCCTCATCATCTTGCTGTGGCTGGGAAAGAGAACGTCTGCAATAGTTGTGATTTGGGGATGACGCACTCATCTCCTGTTGCAGTTATTAGCTGTTGCCTGGCAAAACTGTCTGCAGAGACTGTTTTAAGCTAAACGTTCTACATCATCTTGCCTTAAAAGAAAGCAGAGCAAGCATATCCCTTTACAGGGTTGGGGAGAAGAACCTTCTACGCAGAAATTATCTAAGAAAGGGGTTGGTTTTACATCTTGGGAAGCACGTGGCCGTGGTCCGATGGAGAGCAACACAAGATGGAGAATCACTGCATAAAACCCTGCCACGGCTCTGTGTTCACTCAACCCTAACATTTTTACTTGGGAGAGTTACTCAAGAAGAAATACCCAGGCACCTTCATGGCTATTTTTGCTCTAAGTCAGGTTTTAAAACAATCAACTTTCTGCAACATAGGCACCAGGGGACCGTACAAACAACAAAAACCCCCAAAAGCCCATTTTGCACGCACCATTAATTGCTTGCTACTGCTCAGACTTGACAGCTGTGTGCAAAATCCCTCCTTAACTCCACCTGCCCCCTGCCCGGGCAGGGCTGCCAGGCTGCGAGGAGAGGAACGGGCATCCCTCACTGACCGCGGCAGAGCTACCACAATCACAAGCACGTAGAAAGGTAGAAAATAGGGTTTGGGTAGCTTCTGTTTTCCATCATTTAAGTGGTTCCTCTTCTTTATGAATAGCAGCCAATTTCTAAAGAGAAGCTGCTCCCGCAGCACGGCAGACGCCAGGCAGGTTGCAGGCAACGGCAGGTTTTTCCTTCCAGCTCTCCCAGCAGAGCACGCGCCTGCGTGGCACACAGTTGCCCAGGTCCTGGCAGCCTCCTGCCCCAGGGGAGACCCGGCATGTCCACGCTTGTGGAGTTTCTGCCGAAAGGGAGGGGAAAGCTTGGGGAAAGGAGACTGAAAAGGAAGCAGAAAGCCCTCAGGGCTGGCACGAGGAGGTCCCTCGTCCTGGTGCAACCCTCTCGCACATTGCATGGAGCGAGTTCTGGTGTTCTCAGCTCTCTTTCCTTGGGGGTACCGTGGTATTAAACTCTCTGAGCTGCAGATTCTTTTTATTTCCCTCCTCACTGACAAATCAAAGAACAACCTGATATCATGGATTCCTATTCCTTGCTGGATCCTAGGCTCAGGGGTGCTGGTCTGGTTTGCAACATTTGCGGAAAAAACCCCAACCTAGGCCAGCTTGCGGCTCCAGTGGAGGCAGAAACCCTCTGGAGACGTATATGGAACATCAAAATCTAATGCACAGCTCAACGAGTTTCCAGAGCCAACACAGCTTCGGACTCTGTGGTAACCTTAAACTCATTAACAACGCTCCCTGCAGGAACAGCTGTGTGTCACAAACCCAGCTCAAAATGACTTTACAGTAGCTAATAATAAACCTTTTCCCAGAGCTTGAAACTGAAAATCAAATAAATAAAATATTAAAAAAAACCACCAACCCTCCCAACCCTCAAACTTAGTATCTACTGTGCAGAACATTTTTTAGAAATACCCATCCTCTGCCCTCCAGTAAATCCTGTCCTCTTTGGGGTCAATCAGTTGATCGCCCCGCATTTATTTTGGCAGCAGATCTGAACTAACGTTTCTAAGAAAGGGAACATCTCTAGAATTAGGCAGGGTCAAAATTCAGAACCAAAGCTGCAGCCACATCGAGTCTCTGCCTGCTTGCAGCTCTCTCTCCTACACATATTTAATACCGTTGTTTCCAGTGCTGGCGGACCACCGACATTCCAGCACCCTTTAACTCTGATTTAACTCTATGCCCTCTTTGCCTACGTGAGAAAGCCCCTTTTTCCCCCCCCTCCTCTAAAATCAGTCATCGTTCCCATCGAGGCACATCATCGGATACGGGCATCTCAAATGCATTTAACTAAGCCGTCTTTGAACTCTACGCCCTACACCCATGCTGGCAGCGCACTGCTCAGCAATTTTTCCACTGAAAGCGAGCATCCCCGTTGCTGTCTCTAGTCTCACATACTTTCCAGGCAGTCAGAGAAAACGCCACCACAACCGTCTCCGCCTTACCCATGATGGTCACGTCATACTCGATCTGGAAGAGTGCCTCCTGGCTGCACTGCCGCAGGATGTTGAGGGCATCGGCGTGGGTCATGCTGTGCAGAGGGATCCCATCGACACTCAGCAGCCTGTCCCCAATTTTCAAGGACCCTTCCCTGCAGGAAGCCACAGGCAAAAGTTACTGAAAATTTTTGTCTTTGTATACATATGTATTTATTTATATTCAGATGTATTTTCTATATATGTTTATGCATCTTTATAATATAGCTATATATTTTGTGTATATATATTTCATATAATTCTATATCTATATATATTATCTTTTTTTTAATATGGGGGGGTTTATATATATTAAAAAGTCAATTACTTCGATCCTGTAGGAACCGAACACTCCTTGGGACAACGGTTTGGGTTATTTATAGTTCCAGGCCCATCACATTAAATTAGCAGCATGAGAACAGATAGGCCGCCTCCTGGTTTCTAACACAGCATCAGCTCTTCATCTGCACAGGTTCAATTAAGCGGCTGCCTCTGGAAGAGCAGTTTCTGCTTATAACTATAACATCTACACCCGGGTCAGCCTACGAGCACTGGACCCCTCCTCCCCACACGCAATCTGTGTCATTCCACACCACGACAACGAGAAGCCTTGGGGCAAGAAGGACAAGAAGGACACACGTCCAAGAGCACGGTGAGAGCTGCTGGTCTGTCATGCGAAAGCAAACGCTGGAGGCGCAACGCGAGCGTTACCTGTCTGCTGGGCCACCCGGCCTCACGTAGGTGAGCACCAGCGGCCTGGACTTGTGCCAGTCTTCATGGGCTCCCCCTGTAATCAAACCGGGAAAGCCGTAAGTCACTGGAGGTTTGAAAGTCTGAATGAGAGTGCCGAGAAAGGAGAGACATTTATCACGTAACAGCTGACACAGCCTGAAAGCAAAAAGACTGCCCTGGATTAGGCAGCCGGCAGCCCTTGAAGGCTGCATGGGATGCTCTCCAGGACACGCTTTCGCTTTCAGCTGAGGTTTATGACATTCATTTTCCTACTTTTCTCTTCCTGCTTCACAAATCACCTCTGCCAGCGCTTGTTCGCTCTTTTTTTTCCATTGGAGAAGCCACTAACCTCTCAGCACGAAGCCAAAGCTGTTGCCTTCCTTGTAGAGGGACACCTCAATGGTCTTGGGAATAATGCCAGCGCTGCTCTCTGGCACTAAGGGAAGAGAGAAAGACCCAGTTGCCACTTTTTCACACAACCCTACAAAATAATACCAAAACGCATCCAAAGGGCATTGAAATCAAAGTCCAGCCCCATACGCATATTGTATCTTCTCTGTTTGGAGGTAAAAAAAGCCTGACCTGGACCCATGAACCTTCATCAGAACCAACCATCATGTTTTAGGATGATTTCACCAGCTTGGTGTTGTGCATCTCCCCTCAAATTTGTCTTGGTTAATACTCTGACATTCAAGTAAAACCATCTCGTTTATCAACTGGCTTTAATGTGCTCAGCATTACTCAAAAGCCAGAAGCTTCTGCCGCAGATGGAAACTTATTAAAAAAACCCAGCAGTAACGTAAGGAATCAAGTCACCGGCTGACCTTAAAGAAAATGAAAATCCCAAATCCTCAGTGCAAAAGGTTGGGTTATTTTTCCCTTACCTCTCATATTTTGACTTTAAAAAAAGATTAAGTGAATACTTTAAACTGATCCTAGGGGCAGATCAGTAATTTTATGTTAAATACACAGTACTATTTAATGTACAAAAGTAAAGAGAAAAAGAAAGAAACTGTTTCCGTCCCTTGCCATCCCCTGCTATTTAATGATTTATTGAACTACTGCGGTGAATGTGGGACAATTTCCCACTCTTCTCCATCCAGAACCGCACAAGGCGTTTCAGCCTGGTCCGCTCCAAAAAGATCAATTCCTAAGCTTCAAACCAAGTGCAATGAATGGCCACAAAGATAATCAGAAAAGAGACCAGGGGCTTGACTTCAGCCTGGCAAATCGGAGCTGAAGGCTCTCCTAGGCACGTCCGCGCTAACGTTTCCCCTTGGCTTAGGAGGGGTGGTTTTTTTGAAGCAAATCTCTCCACTGTCCTCACTGACCACATTGGTCCTCACTGCCAAGCACCCTGAGGGCTTGCAACCTGCACGCAAATTAGGGATAAACTAACCCAAAAGATGTGCACTGGAGGCACGGTACTGCCGGGCAGGCAGGCGGCCCTGGGGACCAGGCTGCAGCGAGGGCAAATAAACCCCCAAAACACTGTCCCTCGCACAGCCGCTCTGCTCCTGCGGCTGCACGCAGACTGCTGACAGGGACACAGCCTGGAAATGCTCCAGAAGGGAAAAGCTCCGGGCACGGGAAGGCTCCCAGCTAAGGGGTGATACTCACATACCGAGAAAAGGGTATAAAGCATCCACAAATGTGTTCAGAAACCATCCAATTTCTGTCCTAAGCATCCAAGCGTGAAGCTCTGCGACAGCCTTTCGTAAGATCAGCGGGGAGCAGGGAAACCTAAGCTAGTGTTAACACAGGGCTCGGTTTATTTATGAAAGAGATGATATGACACAGTGGCCTGAAAACCAGACTTGGACTTGGAAGGTCTCTTCCAAAGCCGGAAATTACAAAGTGGGGAGAAAAATTCAAACCCACAAGCACAAGCGATTGAACTGCACTCTATTTCTGCTCTTTGCCCAGGGAATGAGAATGAGAGAGGGAGGCGGGTGCACGCAGCAATAACAAACCCTCGCCGCAGATAAAAGCCCACAATGAACTGGAGCAAGGCAATAATTGACAATTCCCTGTATTTTGCAGTGCCTCTTTGTTTGGATTAGTCATAAACAGCATCAATAATCTCATTGGAGAGAAGTGACTGTTCCAGCGTGCTCTCCCTGCCCGTTCAGAGCCGGGGACATTTCGCATCGCTGCTATTGATCGAGCCATGCGGTATTGGCACTGCTCCTTCCCTGGTAAATACAGCTTATCAGATTCCTGATAGCCAGGCTCCCGGCTAAGGAGGAAGGTTAAGAGCTGTCATCTCTCCTAGTATGACAACATGGAAAACTTGAACCACAGGGTTTGTTTTACCGGGGTTGTATGCAAAAGCTAACTAACATTTACAGCAGAACAGAGAGGGCTGATGGATGGAGATTCAGCTAATTCAGATTGCGTTTTTCTTTTCTTCTTGGGGCTTTATACGATCATTTATATATTCGATACTTTTCACGTAAACACAGCAGCTATAGCAAAGCTATGAAGCGTAAGATAGCTTCCTATCTGGGGCAAAATGTTTAGATTTCATCAGTTTTGTTTTTCCTGTCATCTTATTTTTAGCTGTTCTATTTCTTCTGGCCAATCATCCTCTGATTGATCTGGGTAACTGCGTGAGTAATAACTGGGGAGATCATTTTCACAATGGAAAGCCTGTGATGAGAAACTTGAGAAACAAATTCCTATCGAGGAATTTGTTTTAATCAGAACAAACAAACGAGGGCAAGAGCACATAGTCTCCCGTGTCAGGACACAAGCCCTGTTAGTGCCAGTTGGGCTTGCCAGCTTCTGCCAGGGCTCCTTAGCCCGAAAGCAGATTGCTTCAGCTTCCCTTCGGAAAACACATAACGTTTCAAAGCATCTTGAGGAATAACAGCCCTTGCCGCAATTCAGAAAAGAGGATCCGGCAATACATGTTTAAGACTGAACAAAACCTCCCATAGCCATGCTCCAAAAGGCAAAAAGCAAAACAAGCCGCGGCAGCATCAGGAGGCAGATTGGCCTGTGCTACCGAGTCACTCCAAGGCAAGACAGACCTAATCAGCCATCTCCCAGCGGTGTGCATGAACAGGCACCCACTGTGCCGGAAAAAGCACTCTGCTCCGACTGCACACAGCTCTGCAGCATCCACCGCGGCGCTGCGAGCAGATGAAGGCGGAACGTCAAAATGCCCCTGGATACTGCCTTGGCCACCACGGCTAATGCACGAGCGAGCCCATCTGTATCCCAGGACAAAAAGCAGCCAAGAAAAGAGAGTAGCGTTATCGGAGAGGCACCCACCGGCTGGCGGGAGCTCGTACTCTACTTCCAGCACTACCCTTTCGCCCACGTTTTTCAGCAGGCTTATGATCTCGTCGTGCCGCAGCTTGGTCAGGTTAATGCCATTCACCGACTTGATGTAATCCCCGACGTTCAGCTGGTCACTTCTGCAAGTAAATAATAATAATAATAATAATTAAAAAAAACAAAACCAGTGGTAGCACAAAATCTGCTATGCTCCGCCTGGACGTGCCTGATGAACCTTTGGTAACTGGGGGACTTTCTGAACAAGCCACCAGCGTCGGGCTGATCTTAGCTGTCTGATTGCATGTGCCCGCTAGCAGAGGGGAGTGCTAAAATCGAAGCCATCTGTCTTTCCTAGTGGCAAGTGTTCAGATCGGTACATACAGCAACAATCGCAGTATACGTGTTCACAACCTCTCTTTTTGTTGCTCAGTTCCCATTCATGTAGAGCAATCAGTCAAAGAGAAGCACATCAAGAGCTGTCCGGAAACAAAAAAAAAATCCAGCACGGAAAAAGAAAACATCTTTCCTTTTGCCTGTTTTCTGCAAAATTGTTCAATTAGTCCTTCCCTTTTTCTGCTTCTTGGAGCCTTTCTTCTCCCATTCCTTTTCTGAGCCAATAACGTTACTGACACACTCAGTATTCAGAACAGATACAATATTAAGCCACTTAGCTTGATCAAGATGTATTGTACCATGCAGCTCTCCTGACAAGGCTGCCTAATTTCACAGAATCCCAAATATCCATCCCTACACAAAATTTCAGAGCATAATTGCACAGAGCATGGGAAATAACTCAAAATAGAAGACATTCCACTTACTGAAGCAACAACTTTGCATTCTGGGGCACTTGAAAAAAGGGAGTCGGGTGCCAACTATTTTAATTATAACCATATTCATTCAGTAGTTAGAACGTGAACATGCAGCTATTCTCTCTAGTTTTACTGTGCTCTCTGCACCCCATTGCCATTTCTCACCTTGCAGCCAGTCCTCCCGGCCTCAGATTGGAGACCCTTGGCTTTCCATCTTTGTCCGTGCCACCTGAAATGGTTAACCCAAGGGTGCTTCCTTCCTTCTTAATCAGCTCCACGATGGTGACCCCTCTGAACTCCTCTGAAAGATCAGGAATAAAGATAAACATCTCAGTGGAAGGCGCATTCCTCCCAATCCCAAAGACATCCTTTTCCTACGGGTGGCAGGAGAGCAGACCTGGGACAATTTGTACAATTTGCAAGAAGAGAAAGCTTCAGTCTATTTAAAATTAAGTTGTGAAACAGAAGTGTGTCCTGGTGGAGGGAAAGCATTCGCACGCAGGTCTGGCAGGTAGGACCAAGCAGGACAAGGCAGAGGAGTGAGGGCTTGGGAGAGGATAAAACCCTTGTGTTTCAAGGTGTTGGTGCTGGAGGCAGTGGAAGGACTCAAACCCAGGGTGATGGGATCTCCGCAACGGTCCAGGGAGATTCCCTCAGGAGCTATGTTTGCTATAGAGTGGGGAGGGTGTTAGGAGGGCTCATGTCAGGCAGTCACAGTTACCAGGTACGAGGATGCTGTGGACCTGCAGTAGCTGCCTGGATGGACAGAACAGGGTGGATCTTAAAATATTGTGATTAAAAAAATATCATGAGACATCAATACAGTTGGGAGATAAAGAACATAATGTGGAGAGGGGTGGGATCCTGCCAGCAGCAGGGGAGGGAGGGGGAGGCATGACCTTCATTCATTCACAGCAGTTTCCCCACCCGTCTGCACCAAGTCTAAGGCAAACTTCTTCCATATTACCCACATCATTCCCAGCGGGAACTGAACACGCCAGTCGCTTGTACAACGTAACTGGTTCCACATGCATTGTCAGCCATAATCTGTATAGCAGGGTCAGGTTTAGGGGATGCACCCCCCACGCCTGCTGCACCAGTACCGCTTCTCTGTTTGCTGCAGGCAGCCCACATTTCACTTTCCTTTACTCCAAGATGACGCTCTTGTTTGTCCAGCACCTGTATGTAAGCCCGACCTGATGCCAGTTTTGAGCCTAGTACAGCTCGCGTCTGGGTTTCACAAAAACAGAGTCCCTAAACTATTCCAACTTCTGGATTTGACATGGAGGAGGGGAGTAAATTAGGAGGAAAGCCGGCACCGGCCTGAGGAAAGACCAAGAGCTCTGTGGACTTGGCAAAAGGCAGCTCCGCATTAATCCACGTGACGGCACTCGCGCTCTTTGCTCAGAGGAGGACTAGCCCAGGGGCAAGTCAGATGACTTTCATGCCTTGCCAGAGCCTCCTCTAAGAAGCTTTTGCAGAATTTGTCTACAATGTGATCCATCCACCTCCACTATCTCTGGTGGTCTGCAATCTCCCACAGTTTTACAGGAGGAAAACAATCTCCCTCACACAGGGCACCTTTCTCCAAGATCATGCAGGGGAAGGTGGTGATGGACACTGGCAGCACATGGCAAACAGCAGAGCCACCGCTGTGGACTCAAATCCACCCTGCGAATGGCCCAGGATGTTATTTGCACAGCAAACCCCATCGGGCTTAAATGAGATGCTCTATTCGGAGAGGGAACATCTGAAACCTCTTGCACTCTGATTTCCAGAGTCTCTTAAACAACATACTGACACAGAAGGTCCATGCTGGCGCAGGGCTTCCCCCCTCCATCCTCCTCCACTGGGAGAAAACACGGTGTCATTTGGCGCTGTGGTGCCTCATCGTCACTAGCACTTTGCTCCTCGTGCAACGCCACCATGACACCAGAAATTGCACCTCCCTTACGAGTCCTGCCACGTGTACCTGTTCTGTAAAGCACTTCCAGGAATAATCCACGCACTTGATTAACGTGAGCGGGGAACCTCTTTGCAATCTCGCGCCAGTCTGGAAGGCGCTCAGGCACTGCTGGGCGCCTATTTAACGTGGCGCTGGCAGCTCCTTGTAAAATGTCAGGTCCATAATGCTTCTGCTTTTCAAACTCAGTTTTGATCCCTTGCCAACTACCGTAACTTAGTTTTCAATTCACCAACCCGGGATCCCAGGGGCTGCCAAAAACTTTGTGGGGGCTCCCAGCCGCGCTGGAAGGAACACCATCCGGCACTATCCTGCAAATTTCCTCTCAACTACAGATATGACTGATCCACACAGATGGTGCTGCAAGGGGGGACTATTAGCTCTTCAATGGGGTTTAATTTTGATCCTTGATAAGTGTTTAAAATGAGAACTCCCAGAGTGCAATTACCCATCGTTATGGGTTCAAGGAGAAATCGCTGCTCTGAAAAAAGGCAAGTCCCCGAGATCAATCTATTAAGGTAAGCAAGAAAGTATTTTGACCAATGCCGCTATAAATCTACTGCCGCTACGACAGACGCGCACAGATGTGAAAGTGAGTTCGTCAAGCACAGTCTGGTTCCTTCGAGACATGGTCTGTAAGTGCCATATGAAAGTAGTCTCGGATTTCTTCTGCTGGCATACGTGCTTGGGTTTTGCTGCTCAAAGCATCCCAGGGCAGGAAGAGCACACCTGAGTTTTGCCCTCCCCATTAAGATGCCTTGAGCTGAGGTGGTTGGACAGACTGGATCTTGTGAACGGGGAGTCAGCCTCTCTCCATCAGGGCTGCGGAACAGCGGCAACGTGTTGCAGAAGCCCCAGTGGATGCAGAAGATATCCCCTAGAAAAACTGCCGAATGATGAATGGCAAAAGGGGCCCATTTCCTCCCCATCCCCTACAGCACACCAAACCAAACCTGTGACTGGGTCATTAATGGTCAGAGGTGAAAATGAAGCCCCGGACTATTATTAGGAAGGAGCTGAGTTGTGCGGAGCAGCCCATCCAAACCTGCTGGCGTGCTGCTGGTAGACAAAGCCCAGCACCACCAGCGGCAAACGTACTACCATTTCTCCACTCCCTCTTCAGCCCCCAGGGGCGTTTCTGCACAGGAAGGTTTATCTCACACAGAAGTCTGCTGTGACTGACTAAATATCAAAACAAACTTAGTCACACGTGGGAAATACGAAGCTTGCCAGACACTGCCAGTCTCCCTCCCCACCCGGAGAGCTGGGATGTGGCAGTGCTTCTTCCCTCTCTTCTTTTCTGCTGTTTTCCTCTTTGTGGGTGTCAGCCCAGTGCAGGAACCGCTCCTTTCCCAGATCACTGTAACCACCATCAGCATCTCCATCAACAGACTGTGATTGCACCAGCAACGTAACACTCACTTGAGACCGGTTACTACCATCCATTTCTGCCCTCCAGCAAAAGCCTTGCTGATAGACGCAACAAAATGGACTTTTTTGGAGGGTTTTACCCATTTTAGGGGTAGCCAGGTAAAGTGTAATGGATGCCCTGATGTTCTAGAGCAGAAGCTGATCCCCTCCTTTACCTGGGATGCTTTGCCTCCTGGAGACCAGGGCTGCGTCCATCCCACCGGAGTCCTTGCTCCCCTTCGAGTAAGGGCCATCGTCTGTGAGCAGAGTGAACACAGAAGCTGAAATTAGTACCAAAAGCAACAAACAGCAGAACCAGAGCGCTACAAAACGTTTGTCCTGGTGACACCGTAATTGGGATCACATCCGTATCACAGACCGTAGGCAAGAAAAAACATTACCAGCCCTGGCTTTGTACTGCGCCGTGCAGGCTGTCTTGCTTTTTAGAGAGGGAGGGAAAGAAACAAGAAGGCAATAACATTATCTGATTTATTCCTCTTGGAGCTAATCCGTTAGAAGAGAACGAAATTCCCATACTCCTGTAATTATGTGGAACAGCTGAGGACGGAGAAAGCTGTGGCATTAGTCTCCCAAGTTTTAAGCCTGTCATTATGCTTGTGAAGAAACTTACAGTCTTTGGAAATGGAGTTATAGATCAGGACACTAACAGGGCACTAAATCACTATACTTGAACGAAATTGCCTATTCTTATAGATCCCATTATTTCAAAGTCACATTTTCCTGCTGCTGTTCCAGCCTCTGTACAATATAGACAGCACCTTCTCTTAAGTGATTTAAAAAAAAAAGAAAGGCAGAGAGAAAAGTCAGAAAGAGAAAATAGTATTATGCACTGCAAATGCACCATCCAGCATAAGTTTAAATTTAAATTTAAAGTATTTAAATATCTCTGTATCCTCCTATTGGAAGACTCCTATATAGCATAAAGGTTATTTGCACAGAGGGAACATGCTTCTACAGATTTCATTGCCATCTATCTAAAATGTCTATTTTTATGGCATTTCCTAAAAAGCTGGAGCTTTCTCAATCAGTATTTCCCAGTAACCATGTAGTATCAAATAACTCCCGTTCTCAGACCACATTCCTGGATTGCCCTTCCCAATTTTTCAATAGCTACGAAGGTTTAGAAGTTGTACGTGATAGTTTAAATATGGGTTACTGAAAACCTTACCCGTTTATTCCCGTCCGCAGTCTTTCATTTCAGTAGCTTTTGTTTAAGTTACAGAGTTTTTGTCCTGCTGCATACGAAGGGAACAACCACTTTTGTTCGGCCCCATTCTGGACAGTGGTCCGTAGGCAGAGAAACCAAAACCCCTGTTCAGTTTGCTGGCAGCCCGCTCTGCCCACAACGATGGTGTAAACTGAATCACGTGGGTTACACTTAACCTCTAGGAAGGGAATTTTGCTCAAGGGCTTGAGCGTTTTTTAAACATAAAACGACACAAGGTTTCAATAAAGTCATTTCCAAAAAGGCAATTTTTTTTTTTCCTAATCTAGTTTTAATTCTTGTTGCGCCGAGCTGAAGTAACTTCACAAGGCGACAACACTCAGCGAAAAGTTTTGGCTGACTCAAATCTGTGCTTTCAAACCTAAAAAGTTTCAGATGAAAAAGAAACACCATTTAGTTTTTCAGACCAAATTTTGCAGCCCATAAAGGGACAATGTAGATATCCAGACCCCGGACTCTTCTCCTGTATCACTCTGAATGCTTTTCCATCACCACTAAACTGAAGGTTTCTAATGAAGCAAGAACTAGCACTTGGCACTAGACCACCACCGAGCTACGCCAAGCCATTGCTGCCAAAACACGTTGAACCTTGATACCCAAGCATCCGGGCCCCCTGTGAAACAGGGGGCAGAAGCTCTGCCTTTCAAAAAATAAGGGGAAGAACAGGTAGGATAAAACAGCACTGTCCCGACCATGGAGACCTTGCAGCGTTACTCAAAGCTGATGGTGAAAGCAGCAGCGTTTGGCTACAGAATTACAGCAAGCACCACGGCAAGACACTGATTTCAGGTAGGTGCTGGTACACCCTGGCATCAGTTCTAAGAGCAGAAGGCTTGAAAATGCAATTTGCATTTTTCATAGCAATGGTTCTTTGGGTGATGGGGAGACCAGGGTCAAGGTTAATCTGGGTTTAATGACTCTGGAAAGCACTTTAATTTACTTGAGGCAGTTTAGTTCCAGCATCCAATTAAAAAAAAACAAAACAACAACAACAACAAAACCAAAACCAACCAAAACCAAACTGAAAGCCACACGCCATCTCTTCTTCGGTAGCTGTTTGATAGCAGTAAAGATTCAGAGTTTTCCATCTCTGCTACTGTTGGCCATGTTCATCTTAACTTGTCTCTCCGGAAGGTTTTTCCTAATATCCTGCCTTACCCTCTCTGCCACCCCATGCCTTGGAGAACTGCAGAGTCAGAAAATGGGGACAGTCTGGGAATATAAAGCAAGGTGGAGTTTCCCAGGGGAGCAGCAGGACAATGCTGGTCCAGCTACTCCCTGCCCACGCCACTCAGCCCAGCAGCTACAATCTCCTTTTATTTCTTTCCCAAATGCAGCAGCACATTGGGGGAGGAATCCCAAAACAGCAGCTCAGGATACCCAGCACGAGGTTGCTCTTTCAGCACTGGAGGTAATTCTGCAAAAGGCACCTGCAAAACACCCTGGGACATCCAGGGCTGGAGCCTTTCGATGCCACTGGAGCATCAGCGTGCCTTCGGTCACACAGGACACTGTGGATGGGGAGGACCACCCCAGCTCACAGCTGCCTTCCACGTAAGAGCATCGCTGCCAGCTCTGACCCCAGGTAACGTGCTCAAGGCAGCAACGTTCTGCTGCCGATGGGATCCCTGTGTTCCCGGGAAACCACGCAAGATGGTTCGAAGCCAGCTCCATAATCTGCTGGCAAAGTAAAGCAGTCGACCATCTGCTTCACATAAACACACCACCCTGGACCAGACTGCCACCAGCGCCCGTCTGTGCGTCATTTCCCCATCGCATCCCCAATCGATACTGATAGGAAACCCCAGTTTGCTAACGGTTACCCTCCCTACTCCAATAGCTGTTGACAAACGTGCCTTGGCTAGTATTTCAGCAAGAAACCCGGTTGCCTGTGCACCAACAACAGCTTCCACCACCAGCCAAGTGGCCAAGGGGAGCGACCCGAGCTGCAGCCGCTGCCGGCAATTAGCAACGCACCCCCCGCACAGTCCCGTGCTGCTTCGCTGACAGCCGTATCAGCCAGCAAATAATTAGCACCGCGGCCCCCCTTCCTCTATTGCTTCTCCCTTCCAAACTCAGTTGATTATGTGAAAAATGTTTGGGTTTTTCGCTCATTATCTGGCTAAAATGTTTGAACAGGAAAGGAAGCTGCCACGCGCCGCCTGCCGAAGTGTGAATTGGCATTTGCTTGCATGAGCATCCCTGCCGCGTGGCTCTTTGTTCATTTTCAGCCAATTTCCTGCTCTGCCACTCAAGCTGGTGTATTAATTGAGTCACTTTTTTCTGAGCTTTTATTTTTTTTTCTTAAGGAGGGGGGTGTACTTTGTTTTTTTTTTTTAAAAATAAATTCCTTCTCTTTCTGCTCTTAGTCATTTCTCCTGCCTAGCGCCGCACCGATGCAGAGGCAAGGCCGGTAACCAGCCTGATTGCTCAGTCGGCCCAAATCGCAGCATTAACCCAAGCACTGAAAATTCATGAACCTCTTGACTACCTAAAATTGGGAAAATAACTCTTTTTTTTTTTTTTTTTTTTTAAGCCTGCGCAGGTTCTTTTTGCAAGCAATCAGTGCTGGGGCCATTACAGGTGTATTTTTCAAGCTTTTTCTCTCGCACCAAGAGGGCCAAAATTTTTCCAAAGAAAAAAACTACGTAATTGGTGATTTTCAAGCAGCTGTGTTAACGCTGGCTCTAGATCTTTCAGAAAAGCTCACCAAGTACACAAGAGCCTCAACAAAACTGCGAGCGCAACACCTTCCATACGTTGGTCCCATGTGAATCTGTGACAATATAAAAAAGTTCCTGTAGGTTCTTTGACAACAGTTTTTGCCATTTCAATGTCTTACTAACACCATGGAGAGAAGAGCTCCCGAGTCTCTGTCCCTACACATGTGGCCCTGAGGTCTTCTCCCCTGCAGCAACAGTGTCTTACAGTAGCATACATCTCATACAAAAAAGAAGAGATAATCCCATCTCATTCCCTCAAAAACAAACTGGACGGATGAAGGCGTAGGAAAAATATCTCCTTGCTTTAGCTGAAGTACCAGGGCAGGAAGAAGGGAAGGTCAGGGCAAACTCCAATATCCCACCCTGCTGCTAGACCATTAATTGCTGTTTAATTGAGATTGTGCCAGTAGCATCTAGGTTTCCAGGCAGGACAACCCAGGAGTTAAAGACCCCTTTTGGAAGCACCATCGTTTTGCAAGGCAGCACAGAAAGTTTTCCCAGGGAGGATGAGGTGGGGGGAGAGGTCAGCAAAATACAGGTATTTTCCAGGAACTTGCACCCAAATAAAAGAAAATTGGCAGATTCAGTCTTCCTCTGCTTCCCCCACCAGGCAAACCCCGTCTGGGATTCGGGGCAGCGCAGCGAGGAGCAGCCACCGCCCCGCGAAACCGCTCAGCCACGCAAGAGCCCGGCACGGGAATGCTGTGACTGCTAAAGAGGTGGTCCAGATCGGACCAAGGCTGCCTCCGGAGCGCAGCAGGCAGCTCACCCTTGGGAGGAAACCATCTGTTTCTAGAAGAACCCAAGACAGAGTAGAAAAAAAAATTAAATAAAAATAGAAAGGTGAGGGGACATTTGAACTGTTGCATTGTCTGCTCTTGATTTACTCAGGGTTTTTTCCCACTTTTTTTTACCATTCCCTGGCTTAGCATCTCACCACTGAATGTATTGCCTGGGAAACCAGGCTCCCCTCCCTCCCCGGATCACACTGGGAGGTACCAGGGGGGTGCCGGCGCCAGCAGGGAGAGCGAGGGCTGCCCAGGGATTAGCGTCTCAGTGATTAATCGGCCTGGGGTTGTATTGCCGGAGCTCTGCTGCCCGCTTCGTACCATGCCATTCAGCACCTCAGCTCCAGCGATGGCCACGGGGCCATAAAAATGTCCTGTCACTTGCTCTGCCACCATTTCTCCCTGCTTTTCTCACCACTCAATGTTTTGGGGATTATTTACTTCTACCCCCTACTTTAGGGAAGAAGATAAGAAAGGAGCGGGGAATAGCAGTTGTTAATAATTGCAATCCAAACAGGAAGGGGAAAAACCCAGTTAACGGGGGCATGGGGAGAAGTGGATCCATGCAAGGTCCTCCCTGTCTGCCGAGCCCCACCGTCTGCCCTTCTGCTAGCCACCAACCCAAGCTGTGTCTTTGGGTTGGGTTTTGTTGTTTTCCTCGGTTTAAGATTAAGAACTGGGGCATTGACAGAAAAGACAAGTTGCTCCACAAGCAGCAGAACTTGTTTTTCTGATTTCTCATGGCTATCTCTGATGTGGATTCTCTTAGGTCTAATAGTAAGGTCAAATCTACCTCCCTGCCCTTGCCTTCTCATTGAGGACACAAACAGGAGCCTCTCCTCTAACCAAGATGCCTTGTCCATTAATCCTCTAGCAGCCAGCTGGCTGATTCGTAGGAGTCAGCTGCATATACTTAAATCAATCTTAACTCCTAGGAAATACACAACTTCCCTAAATTAGGGATCCTTGGGCTTCCTGAATGGCTTGACCCATTTGTTGAACCCTCACCAAGGCTGACTTGCTGCCTTTCTGAGACACCCCATCAGCCCCCAGCTTTCGTGGAGCCAGTGGGGACGTCCTGAGCCAAATTCTCTCTCTGTAGCAACCAGCAGCAAAACCAGCCTCGATAACACCACGACTTTTCTTAGTTAAATTCCCAACAGGATAGGAGCACAGGCATCAGGATCTTCTGACATCAGTTAGGTCTCAAGCCAACCTCTGTTAAAATGGGAAAAAAAAAAAAAAGGTTCCCCTGAAAGAGCACTGATTTAAGAGTTCATTAGCCCTGCCTGTGCGGGGAGAAAGGAAGGTTTTTTTCATTTAGAAGAGTTATTAGTCTATGTTATTAACAGAGATCACCTCTTAATGAAAATCGGCATTGGCTAAATAAGATTCTGTGACAATTAGGCTTGCTGTCTGCAAGTTGTTCAGATTCCTGGATTGCTTTAAGACAGTTCCCGCAGAGAAAGTGCATTAATCTTGTGGGAAGACCAAGAGGTAAAACCTCCCATTTGTTTAATGGAAAAAAGACAGTTGGAGACAGTTATTTCGCCATAGGGTAATTGCACTCCTTGTTTAGAGAAATGAATACTAAAACAGCGTTAAGAACCAAAAGCTGTTCACGCTAACGCAAGTCGGTATTTTTTGCTGGAATAAAACGAGGTTGGAAGCAGGAACCCAAATGACTAAAACTAAGTGCGATTTGATCCATTTTGAGGAGAGTTATTTCTGCGAGTCAGGGGAGGCATTTATCTGTAGTCAGGTAAAGAGCAGGTAGGGGTATGCGAGGGTGGGTCAGGCAGCTAGTGACGATTCAAACTGGGATTTTAAAGATACCTGAGTGCCTGAAGGTGCAGACATGTACCTCAAAAACACACTTTAATCATCAATCCGTATCTTTCGGCACATAATCACCTTTAAAAAGTTGTCATATCACTAGAAGGAGGGGAGGGAAAAAGAGATATATCCATGCACGCCCATTCTGAACCTCAAATTCGTGTTTAGCTCCTAAATTACGTAGCCTCCATTACAGCCTGGACAGGGGCTGTACCATTCTTAGAGGACTGCAACGTAACCCTTCCCACCCCTCCCCAGGCCGGCACTCGCATGGCATCACACCCCATGGCATTTTATGCACCAGTTTGGGTTTGATTGTAAGGCCCTACACAACTGAACCTCCACACACCACGCTAAGGGCAGTCTGGGTTATTTGAGCAGATCAGAGATGGCTGCGTCAGCAGCACAGCGGTGGCCTCCCATCTTCAAAGCACTTGGCCTTTAACACAAGAGACACGCAGATCTAGAGAGGCTCGGACAGGAAAACAAAGCAGCCCAGTTGGAATACCATTACAAACAGATTACATGATTTCCTGAAACTACTTAATTACAGAGTCCACGACAGCCCATGAGCTCCTCCCATGCCTCCGCTTCAGGCAAGAGTCTCTGTTTCCATGCAGGATCCCACCTTCCTCAACAGGTGGCTTGAATTTTCTTTCACTCAACTAAATCCAAAGCTCCTTAGGCCCTTGGAAAACCTGTACATGAGTTCATTAAGCCCAATACAGATGTTCAGTTCTTTTCGCATCTCCAGAAATGCATTGCTCCAGCTCTGTATCAGAAAAGAAAATAAATAAATAGAACCCAAACAAACGGGTGAAAGCATCTGCCGGTAATCTCCAGACTGCTTTCCCTAGAATACTGCAAAAGTTGAGCTTGAGTTCATGATCCTGCCCTACATAAAATTGGCCCAAGCATACAGCAACAAACACACTAAATCCTTAGGCAAGACAGCCCGTGCTCCTGTGAAATGCTTAAAAACAAGAAGAAAAATGTCACTTTTGCTTTGGGATTCTGCAGCAGCACAATTTCATTGTCATGACACTGTTTTGCTCGCTGCATCCAAAAAAGCCCACAAACCTTCAAAAGGCCCAGTGTTTTCCAGCTTTCTCTTCTCCAGGAGGTGGAGTGGGGTGTTTGGAAGTATGTGGGTGAAAAACACAGTGCCCATCACAGGTCTCTTCTCCACCTCCGTCAGCACAGGGCACCCTCAACGCCACTCTCCCATGGCAGCCACTCAGCCCCAAGCAGGGCTTTGAAATGCATCTTCTCTCCTTTGCACCGGCAAGATTTTAAAAAAAATAAAATAATTCCCCTTAACTGGCGAGCTCAGACTGGAACGGACCAAGTTATTTTGCAAGCAGCCCCTCCCTAATTTCATCAACACACGCACCAATAAATCTGTGGTACCAATGGCAGAGGCTGCCTGTTGTGAAGAAGAGCCTCGTGTTTTTCCCTCCGCTGGCAACAAACCCCTCCACAGCACGTATCCATGAGTTACACAGAAGACAAATGAGGGCTTAGGGAAATGTTTTCTCTTCAACTTCTCCTATCACAAATTTTCTGAGAGCCCAGCCAGAGCGGACGGCCATGCTGTACAATAACCGCCCTTGCTGGAACAAAGTCCTTGCCCCAGAGATGACGACTGAACCGTCTCCCATTTTCCCAGCTACTTTTGGTGGGGAAAAAAAAAAAAACATCCCAAGAGCGTTATCAACCTGCTGCCAGTACCTGTGCCAGCCCCACCGCAAGGAAGCTGCACTCCCTTCCCCAGGCTGGGAACGTGCTCCACCGACTGCAGCTTCTCGCGCCGTCCGAGGGTTTTGTGGCATCTCCCCCACCCATTTGTGCAGCCATTGCTCCTGGCATCTGAGCCAGGCAGAACTTGTCCAAACTTTGAGGTTATTCCAAGAGGAAGTTGTACTTCTTAATTTCCTCTCCCTGACGCAGGCAGCATGAAGTTCATCTCCCCACACCCTCCACGTCTCCCCTTCTTTTCTTCTAAAGCCTGTATTCATTTATCTACCAACCCTTCTAAGGCACGTATAATTTCATAACCACCTGCTGCTTTATTCACAGGAAGCAGATCTAGAAAAGATACAATAGCCTATTGTTCAACAGAAAACTCCGTGCTTTGTTCTTTTATTTTTTTTTCTTTTTAATAAGAAACCAAAATTACTTTTAAAGGAACAATTTGTTTCAAGCAACCATTTTCAACCAGAAATTATGTAGCTAGTTATTTGCATAGCAGTAGCCTTTATGAGACCAAGACATGAGCCAGAAAATGCCTCTGTTATCAAGCAGGTTGGCTTCCAAGGGATACCAGAGTATATTTCTTTCCCCCTGCGAGCCCTGAGCACATACATAACACTGCTGGAAGACGACTCCTGCTCGTGTGAAGAGAGTTTCAGCATTTAGTAAACGAGTAGAAGATCTAATTTTTGTGTGTGTGTGCACAAAGCCCATTTAAGTTGGCTCTGCAGAGAAGCCAGACTTTGGAAAGATTTAACTCACGTCAACTTTTCACAGGATATTAAACACCTCCCAAGGACTGATCCAGGTCCCATCTGATAAGAATGAATGCTGGACCCGTCTTGCAATGCCAAAATCTGGTACTCCTCATGTTTTCTTTAAATACACGGCGTTCCATAAAAAAGCATAAAAGGGAAGAAATGAAAAAGACACAATTTAAGAACGTGCAATCAACCCGCCATTACAGTCACGTCTTTTATATACCAGAGACATTGCTACGATGCGTTGTCTGTCACCCGTTATTGCTTTGGAAGCCAGTGCAGAGTAACTTTATTTATCTAATCAGCGCATCTGAGGCAGTATGCGATAGAGGACCTGGAAGCAGGTCTTAATTTCCACTCAAGCTGTACAGAGAAATGGAAGAAAAAATACTTGAAAAATTGACTAGATTTTTTTTTTTATTAAACCCCGCTCCATTTTTTTGCTTGGTTTTCTGTGAAAATTAACTTTGCATGCTGTCTGCACATCCATCCATCTGCTGTCCTTTTGCACCTCTGGAACCCAGTGGCCAATATCCGTCAACCTAGGAGGGAGAGAGAGCAGCCTGAAAGAGGATTATAGCCCTGAAACTTTCATTAAAATTGTGTTTTGAGTAGGAAAGACACAAATTATTGCTTTCAGCCAAGCAAAGAGCTGCTGGGCAAACCACCTCTGGACCAGCTTCACCACACATCTTCCTTTGCATGGTAGGGAAGAGAACAAAGGATAACGGATGCAAAACCATTGACAATAAGGGTTCTTTTGCTCTTCTGCTCACAGAGGAGCTTATGTTGTTCTTCTGAAGTAACCCGTGGTTTCTTTCCTTTCTTTAATTTAAAATTATCAGGGACGACTCTTTCCCCATTCTGCTGAGGGTATGCTTTAGTCCATTAAGTTAGGCTTATTAAGAGCTTCTTGAAGGACAGCACAGGCTGGGTCTTCAGCATAAACAGCTTTTCCCAAACATCTTCACTTTTATTCACCTAACCCAAAGCATCCCCTAAAAACATCCATAGGTCTTTTCACTCAGTGAGTGCTCTCCAGTTCGTTTTTCGTAAGCACTCCCCAGCAAGATTTGAATTTCTAGTGTTCAAGACTGAAAATAAAGAAAGGGACTTCCCTTCTCGCAATCCCTCTCACCCTCCCAGGCATTTTCAGACAGCTTCATCAGTTTATATTTATGAAGGACCCGGTGGCAGGGGAAACTACACAGTTTCTCACCCCCTTGCAGGTCGTATTTGCACGCACAGACACGCACACACATTACGTGTGGTACTTTTGTGCATGAGGGACAAGAATAGTGCGGAAACCAACTCAATAAGATTATTATTTCTCAATGGTTCTACTGCCTGAAATGATGTTATTAAAGTTACATTTTCCAGTCAATCTGGCAATTTCTCTTATTAAGCAGCGTAGACGGTACTGGGGAGAGTCCAACAATAAGCTAGGAAGATGAAATATTGCTGATATACTGATCGTGTTATCTGAAGAAAATACCTTTCAAGAGTAAAAATTAAAGAGAAATAAGACACATTTTCAGACTGATCTTTCATGAAAGTTATCCAAGTGAGCAATTGCAATATGGTGAGAAATGACCGATAAAGTCTAAGGCCATTCCCAGGGAAGAATGCCTCTCTAGATACAACTGGGTTTATTAAACTATGCAGCAGGCAGCAGTAAATCCTAGCTGGCAAGGGATTACAATTCCCCCTATTAACTCCACACAAGCTTCCAAACTTTTTCTTGAATATGGAGATGGATAAGAAACGCAGCCTGCGGAATCCAGACGCTGGGGACTTTCCTTCTTTCAAGCAACAAATGCCACGCTACGTGACTGTGGAGTGAAATCAAATAAAGAGAGCTCTATTGTGGCTTTTCAATCAAATGAAATTAAATACTGACAGTTTATTAGACTTTAGCACTCAAATCACTGGTGCAACTTAAACCTAATGGCCACTATTACCGGCTTGTTTAAAAACCCTTCCGTTAGTCAAAAAGCAAAACCAAGCTTTGTTTTAAGAAAAGCCATCACGCCTGCTTTCACTGCCTCCCAGTTGGGAAGGTTTGTCAAAAGGCGCACCCAAGCAGGCAAAAGCTTTTATTTTTGACATATCGGTAGTTAAAGCAAAAAAAAAAAAAAAAACAAATCAGTGTCCATATTACAAAATATTTTGTGTTGGGTTTTTTTCTGTCTTACCTAACACCGGGCTTGGACTCACAGAGGTCCAGGGAGGAGATGGGGAGACAGGACTCAGGTGCCATTGGCAGTGCCAAGAACCGAGCACCCTCGAGCACAGCCTGGGTGTGAATATGCAGCACACATCAACAGTCTGGGGAGGACGGAACAGGTAGAAGTCAGGACTTCCACCTTTTGAAATGCAGATCAGTTTGCTGCAGCGGCAGTGATAGTAAATTCTTTGACCTACTTTGCCTTTTACAAACTCCCTTTTGGTCCCTGTGATCTTTGCTTTAAGAACAGTACCTGTTGTCTTCCACCCTCCAAGATCTTATAAAAGAACCATCAAACTGAGAGGCCGTTAACTTCCCGGGGGGGGAAGCTTCAGAAGCAAAGGGAATTCCATACTGAAGGGAAGGGGAGAAGGGAATCTGATCTGGTGCAGGAGCACGGCAGCAGAGCGCATAGCTCTTCAATGGGGACGTAGAGAGCCAGAAGTTGGGAAGAAAAGCTGTAGAGATTCACACTGTATGTTGGAACATGTGTCTGTGTCCTCCCTCTTTCCACCCCATGAGAAGAATCAACCTCCTGGACGTTGTGTTACTGGATGTCTTGTCATGGTCATGACGGACGGGCATCTTTCTAAAAATCACTTAGCACCCCTCAGACACGGGATGTGGGGCACGATTCACAGTCATTGAGCTAAGCTCCTTGACCTGTATTATGCAGGGGGTGAGACTGGACTGTGAATGGCTCATTTGGCCTGAAAACAACCCAGTCTAAAAAAAATAAAATAAAATAGGTGAACATGCCATTTGGGCAGAAGCTGGCTGAAAAGAAAAATCACAGTTCGGTCAAACGGTCATTTTTGCCCATAAGTCTTTTCTGTGATTCTGGCCAGTTCAAAGCTTGAGATCCCACCCTCACATGACGAAGGAGGATACATCAGTATTTCTCCAACAGAGCCAAAAAGCAATAAGTGTCCAGCTTCTCTGCACTACCTTTTTCTGCCAAAAGATGCTCAGGTTCAAACAGAGGAAAACCGGAATACCCGCTACCCATCATATACACAGATGGGAAGTAAAGAGGTAGAGCATGAGTTTTGAAATAAATGTAGGAGTAACAAACACTATCATTGGATATCCTTGAGTTTGTGAATTAGTGGGTTTAAGACAATAGTTTTTTCTTCTGGGCTTTGCTACAGCCGCAGAACTTCTCCCAGTTCATCAGGGAAATAGCCAAGCGCAAATCTCTTGTAGCTGGCAGTAGATAGGGCAGAGGAAACCCCATTAGATTCAGCACAGAGGGACAACGAGGTGGCAACAAGACACTGTGCCAATGTTTAGCTGGTAATCCTTTTTGAAGAGGGACTCACTACAGCTGGAATACCATGACATTGTTTTACTCCTATAGCACTTCCAAGGGAGCCCGTGTTACACAAGTAAATTAAGTGCTCCCAAGAGCATAGATGAAATTTTAGCACCTGTGCTAAACTTACAGCATGCAATGTGGAGAGCAATGAAGAGTGGTAAACCAATCTTAAGGGAAACCTGCTAGAAAATATAACTCCTTAGATGAGGAGCTGGGTCAGACCCCTTCTTACAGTGAATCGCATCCTGCTTCCCTGCTGATCTCCAGGAGCAACATCAGTTTGACACGGGCAACGCCTGCACCAGCAAGATTGAACAAAGGGTGGGCAAGGGGAGCCCAGCAGGGCTGCTGCAAGGAAGGTCATCCTGCCACTTATCCAGGTTAGCACCCTCTCTCTGCCCCAATTACAAGCCCGCTCTTGCTCAGGGAAAAGGCTGAGAAAATGAAATGAGGAATCAAATCTGGGAGATTTGCTGTGCCGGTTCAAGAGGTGGCTGAGATTGATTCACACGACCCATGGACCCGTGTCAATCTCAGTGCCAATGGTAATAAGAAAACCCATGCAAACCACAAGAAAACAAAACCAACAAAACAAACAAAAAAACCCAACAGGTAAATCAGGCAACAGCAGAGATGCACTTCAATGCAGTTACATTTAATAAAAGCATAAGCCAGGGATCAAGGGGTGAAGTGAGAAAACAGATTTATACAAAAACTGAAGGACGCCATCAGCGCTAAAATAAAAAAGTCAAATAAGCTACGAGAAGGAGATATCAAAGCTGTCCACGACCTCGTTTGCTACTGCACTGATCTTATCGTTTCAACTAGGCTACGGCTTCAAAAGGAGCTATGAAAAATCAGAGCAGTCTGGTGAACCAGGACAGCCCTGGCTTATTGTAGCCTACAGCCGGGCACGTGCTGAGCCCCAGCCACGGCCAGGGCAGGGCTGGCACCAGCCTCAGAGGCTTCGCTGACTGCGGAGAGAGAATAAACCAGCCTGACCCAGCAGAGAGCAGGTGTAGCCAAGTCCCCAGCCTTCTTTTAGGCAGGGGGGGCTATATCTTCACCAGCTTTTTCCATCATCCCATGGGCCAGTGCACCAAGGTATCCCACAGCCAGGTTTGCCAGCCCAAGGTTTGGGAACCCTTTTTAGGAGGTCTGCAAAGACAACCGGTACTGCTGGAAGATGGCATCATTTGAGAAGACATTCAGTGCAGTAGGTTGCAAATCAGGTGTTTTATCCTGGATTTGCACTGCATTCTGATGCAAAGTGCTTAAAAACCAGTGGGAGTCAAGAAATAAGGAAGAAGTTCCAGACAGCATTAACTACTTTAAAAGAAAGATTTCCGGCACCCCATTTAGACTTGCTTCCAGCTTATCCACGAAGCTCCGCTAAACCTTACTAAGACTTAATTCCCATAAATGTGATTCTCCCCTAAGTGTTTAGCTAAGTAGCAATGTTTCAAAAAAAGTAAATACCAAATCGTGGGAGTTGGATTATTCATTCATGTGGTAAAAGCCATTATATATGAATATATACAGATGTTCCCACTTCATGACTGATCTAAACATATGTAGATTTTAGACTCTGACACACAAACCATCCATTATGCAATGGCCCGTGTATGCGGCTGGGCTGCTTTTATCCTTGACTGTGTCAGAAGGATTCACAGGAGCTGTGAGAGAGATGGAATAAGCTTATAGTTAAAAGACTAAAGAAAGTTTAAGCTCAAGCCTTGCTTAAAATGAAAGGAAGGGGGGAGGAGGAGAGAAATCAAAGAACGAGGGAATATCAGATTTAGCAGGACAAGAAGATGAAAGTTTCAAAGCTCAAAGTTATTTGATGTTGGAACTGGTGCGGTCTGACCCCATCGAACCAGCTGTTAAGAATTTGCCTGAATTGTCCATTAAATCTTGCTTCCGACAAGCTCTGCTCCTGTTTTTGCCCCACTTCTTGCTTCCCATCAAGACTTGCCTTGGCTGCAGGCTCTGCTGACATCCCATCCTCCAAACCGGCTGGTGTCCAAAGACCAGCACAGCACCACCACGATGAAAGCAAACAGCTGTTCAGTATGAAAGATGGATAAGACCCCGCTGCAGCGACATTATTAATGCACTCCAGCTGTTTTATGTAGCTGCCTTCATGCAGATGGCTGTGCTGGTTTCCAGTTGCTTCACATTGCATGGGTAATGCAAAGCAGGTGGAGAAGCCAATCTCAACTGAAGCCAGCAGAAGAATTCCCAAAAGACACGGAAACTCCTAGCAAAAATCAGAACAAATTGATGCAAGCTGGGCTCCGCAATCCTCCAAAAGGCTCACAAGAGATGCTTGCTCTTGTGAGCACCTGTGAGCAAACAGGGACAGCCTTGGGATTTTCACATAGAAATCCTGTTCCGTGCAGGATTCGAGTCTCACAGTCGTGTGGCTTAATTTTGGCTATTTTTTTATGTTTAAAATCCAAAATCATCCCAGCCAAAGGATTAGCCAGGAGTGGGGTGCCAGCTGCAGGAGAGACAGGCTGAGGAACAGGGACACTGGTTGAAACAGCACTCGCAATCCAGTGAGAGCCCGAGCTCTCCTGAGCACCACACGAAGCCGGAGGGACTGGCTCATGGCAGACTCTACCCAGGACTGGGGAAAAGTAATTTTTGCATTACCCGAGGTAGATACTTGCTCCAGCTTTGAACAAGGCAGAGGCTGAAGTTGAACCTGGCTGGGATGGGGCGGATGCGCAGGAAGCCCCCCCGGGGCTGGGTCGAGCAGTCCCCAGCAGCACAGCCCCACACGCACCCCACAGACCCGCCTTCCCCCCACGCACTGCAACCTGCGGCCCAGCGCCTTTGTAGGTGCAATGGACACCTGAAAAGATGCAGCTGCGAGTTTTACAGCTTACGGAGGATAGGAGGTAGCAACGAACCGGGGAAAAATCCAGGGGTAGCTAAAGACCGCAGAGTTTCGGGAAGAGAGGAGACTCGTGTGGATAGCCTTTCTGCACTCAGGAACACAGACCGTTAAGTGTAATGCTTCACATTATGCTTCCCAAATACCCACTTAATTTCCGATTCAACAAGGCGCTTGTGCTAATAAAAATTAAAACCAGCAGGTTCTGTCAAGTGTGTAATAGATGTGTGGAAGAGCAGCGCGCGCAGGTATGTCTAAAATTAACTACGAATACTAAAAGGGACCGCTTTCCAAACATCAAGAAGTCTGGGGAACGCTGCAGCCGCGGGACGCGTGCACTTGGCGGGGTGCAGGTGCCTGCCCAGCCCCTCACCGCACTGAGGGACGGCGGGGCTAGTGGGGGAGAGCACCCCCGTGCCAGGCACCTCCTGTCCCCACCGTGCTAACCTCTAGATGGGGTCTGGATGTCTCTGAGAGCAGATATTGCCAAGTACTTACCTCTTGCCGCTGCCAGCCAGAACCAAAGGCAGCTGCCAAGTGATACATTTCCACCAGTTTTGCACAAGTGTGAACGTCTACGGGTCTAAACTGGTGCAAGAGAGCTGAGTGCGAGCACTGGGAGACGAGAGAGGAGAGATCAGCTCCGTGAGCGTTAGATACAGCAGATCCATTTAATGATTAAACACAGGCGATTGTTTGCTTATAAAATGCAGTGTCACATAAATCTGCTAGGAGCTAATTGCCCATTATAGCTCATGGTGCTGCTTGAGTCGGCTGCGGCATGATAAAGGGACTTTTAGAAAGGAGAGAAAGCCAGCGCAGCTCCGCTCCCTCGCCTCCGTCACATCTCCGGAACGTTTTGTTTTCCAGTTCCTGCAAGGTGAACACTCATCCCCCCTCTCAGTGACGGGATCCCTCTGCCAAGCTCGCTCCGGTGGGAAGGTAGGGGGTAAACTGAAACACAAGGGGGAAGGGGAGTTGCTTTGATTCTTTTTTAAAGTTATTATTAATAGCAAACTTCTCTCTGTTGTCTTGCGCCTCTTGCCCAGCCTCACAAATCACGGCAGCTATCTGTGCTCTGCCTTGGAGCCAGCCTGGAGCTGAGTGACATTTGCCACCACCCAGATGGCAGTGGTCACCTCGCAGAGCCCTGCTGCAGCAGCCAGGCAGGGGGGAACGGCAGGGAAAAGATCCAGGCGCTACACAGCCAGGGCAGGCGAGGGAGCAATGGACTGCAGGCTGAAACCTGGTTTTGGAGCAAAAATAGGAAGCAATGAGCGATGTGCCCTCTGTCTCAGAGCTCTTCCAACTTCACCCTGATTTTAACTCCACGGGTACAAGGTTTACAAGTCACCTGGGCTGTCGGATCCAGATCTATACGTACCTGAGTAGCTTCCCACTATCTCCCCAGATTTCAGGCACATCTCTGTGGCTCTATCCCAGGACCTTATCTAGTCCATCCCTACCTCGCACACCAACACTTGATCCCCATGCATGGCTCTGCTCCGTGCTGGGGAGGAGTCGGCTGAGGATGAACCTGCAGAGACCGTGCCCGGGGGGCTGCTGGGCTGCGGGTTCAAGGCTCTCTTGCAGCATTTCACAGCAGGAAGGAACACGATCTGTTTACACAGTAGGTTATATGGGAAATGCATTACATTATTGAAAAAAAACCTTTAGCAAAACACGTACATTCATCTTATGCCAAGAGTTTAATCCTACCCAAACGGCACTGCATTCCACAAAGAAATTATCCTCTATAAATCACTGGGGCAGGAGCAGGCCACATCCCTCACATTTCAGGCTGAACCATCCACTGCTGTAATGACCCCACATGGATCGCCCGTCGTGCCAACAGCAAGAAAGGAGGGGATCTCCACTGAGATCTCATGAAGAAGCAGATTTACTGCTGGGACAACTCCACTAAGGCTGGTGGCTCAACAGTGAGGACCTGTTAGAGGCTTGACTCAGACCTTCATCATTTGTACAGTCGTTCACATGGTTGCTCGAAGACAGAGGAGCAGATCCATGACTTAGCTCAGCTATTCGGCTGGGGAAAGCAGCTGACTGGAGCTGCGCCATCCCATCCTTGCTACGGTGAGAGCTCCCGCTGGGCAGAGGATGGGAGCACTGGACCTGCGAGGACCAAGAGGGCTCAGAGGAGGGAGCAGAAGCCAGGAGGGAAGAGTTATTTGGGATACCAAGCAAGTCAGTTTGCTCAACAGTTGCAAAAAACTTGGCACACAACATCCAAAACAGCAGCAGACACCAGATCAGAGACCTACCTCCCTCCTTTGGGAAAGAGGAGAATGCACCAAAGCAGAAGGATGCTGCAAATCCTATTTTCATCCATACGCCAGGGCTGCAGGGAGCCAGATCTTACTCTTACCAGCACAAGTTCTTGCCTCGCAGGACAAAAGCTATTTATTCTTTTTCTAACTGCTCCACAGCCCTTCTCGTCTCAACGCCAACGTTGTTCTCCCCAAACCTGAGCCAACTCGTAACTTACAGCTTCATTAGGATATACCAAGTGAGTGATAATTATACACTGAGGCTGGAAGCTAAAGCACTGCTGGGAAGAAAACCACAACTCCTTCCACCTTTCTAACGCGATTTCATGAACTCGCACACTAAGGAACGGATCGGCTGTGAGGCGCGATTAAGTGGGATCATCTCTTCATCTCTCAGCTCTACTAAATAATTTACAAGGCCATTTTGGGACTGACATGCAAAGCAGTTTAACAGTGATTTAACAAAAAAGTATGATAGTCCATCCTTTCATGGTTTCCAGGTGTTGGGACCAATTTACTTCACAGCAATTTTCATTTCTCGGCCTTTTTTTCCCTCCTCCCCACAAAAACCTGCAGCTGCCAACTATGCTGGCATCTACAGCAGCTAGGAAACGAATTTCCCTGTGAAGCAAATTCTTCCAGGATGAATTGAATGAAGGCAGAGCTCATAATTGCACATTACTGAAAACATTTCTGATAAAAAAAATGGGGGGATATTTTTATCCACATCTCCAGTCGAAAATTGCTGGGAAAGATGCTTTTGAAAAGCCATCATCTCCAAGCATGTAATTATCAGATCCTTGAACAAAAACACACGGTCAAAGAAAAAAAAAAAAAACAACAACTTTAATTGAAATAAAAAAAATCAGGGATGGCAATTGTTGGGAATGGAAGGAGAGAAATTCTTCACCCTGTGTGATTTTGCACGTCTCTTAAGTTACCAGACTGATCTGTAAATCCACAGATTAATAAATTTGGCAGCTGAGAACATCAAGCTTAGTAATTATTTTTTTTTTTGGTTATGAACAGAATAATAATATTTAAAAAAAAATCAGAAGCAGACTGGCAGTCAGACTGTCACGGAACCAGAATTTCCCAACTCCCACGTAAGCACGCTTGTCTTGAAACAGTATTCTGCCACCTTGAATAGACAGCCGTACAATGACCTGGGGGTCCTATCCTATCAAGGCTTAAGACCATGCCTACCCTGATGGGATTACTCACATGCTAAAAAAATATGCTGTAGCTGAACTGACAGCTGAAAAGAGCCTTAAATGTACTTACGCCTGGTAGCATTCAATTGTCAATTGATGAATGTTGCTAAATATTTATTTTTGCTCTACTTTCCTCCAGTTCTGTGCCAACACCTCTTTCTGATTATTAGTACTTGTTAGCTTTAAATATTTCTTTTGTTTGCAACACCTAACACATGCCTAAACACAAAAGCATAGGCACCCTTCTCTGCAAGTTGCCCGACACCTTTTTCTGACCTTCTGTGTAAAATTTCGTATGATTTCCATCCTTAAGTAAATAAAATCGCAAGCAATACAAACTGGCATCCACACGTAAGTATCAATTTTAACAGTCCATTTTCAAAATAAATCAAATCCTACCTGCCCTAACATATACAAACACTTGGTCAGTGCGGTTATCCTGGGCTTATATGGATTAACAAAACAGAACAAATATTCTAAAGAATCATGAACCGGGACATAAAGCCAAAAGCAAGACTTAACACACCGCATGAAATCCAGCCCCCTACTACGGGTTGCTCAAAGCCAGGGTGCACCTCTTCCAGCAGTAATGAGATTTTCTTAAGCAGGGAGGTAAACGCCTGGGCTGGAAACTGGACTCCAACAGTTAGTGCTGGAGAGAAAACCTCAACAGCAGTTGTTCAGCTGACACTATGGACTGACATATTTATGAAATCTGCCTGGCCTTTGCACTGAAAAACATCCTTCTACTAACAAACGTGTACTAGCTGATGAGATGTGCATGAGCTCAACCTTTCAAGAGGAAAACCTCTTTAACCTCTATACAGGAGGGGAAAAACTGAATAAAAAGATAATTCATTTCTACAGGCCATGAAAAGTTGTAGGAGATTACTTTAGTCTTTTTTTCTCTGATACGAAGCAATTTTGGTAGAATGGGTCATCTCTAGAAAAGAGCAAGAACTCATTCCCACTGTGTAGATCAGCTCATTTATACTTAACACAGTCAACAAAACTGTAAAGACCTGACCACTGAAGTCCTGAAGGCATCAGCAGGTATCCTTAAGACTTTGCGGAGGTCGGGTAAGACATCACTAGACTGCAGAAAAGCAAAATCCAATGTTCAGCATTAAAAACCAAAACAAAACAAATGGAAGCGATATCAGAGTGGGGCGAGAGAATGAGAAATCCATCACCACCTTTTTCAGTTTTTCAGTTCCTGGAACTGACCATCTGTGTGTGAGCTGCTAAAAGAAACGAGGAGGACTAACCACAAACCTGCATTTACCACAAATAAGTCATTCCTACTCAATTTCTTTCTATGACAGAGCGACATTTCTGGGTAGATGGAAAAGGCAAGTTGTTATATGTCAATTTTAGAAATGCTTCTGACACTGTTACACATGCTATTTTTATAAGTATGTTTGGGAAGCAGGATACAGATGATTATGAAGTGTATGCAAAACTGATTGGAAAACCACACACTGAGAAAATTCATCAGTTGTTCACAATCAGAAGGGACGGATGTATTAAACAAAGTTCTGTAGGGGCGCAACCCCAGGCTGGTAAGACTCCCGGTTTTCATTAAATGACACTGATGATTGCAGAGAGATTGCTCTTACTAAGTTTACTGACAGCTACCAGCTAGGAGGGACTGGAAGTAGGCTGGAAAGTAAATTTTGAATCCAGAACGATTCATACACGTTTGAAAAAACAAATATACAACTCAGTAGAGGTGCATGCAAGCTACCGGACCTGGGCAGGAATAATCAAATGCATAAAGGATGGAGAAAAACCATCTAAGTGACAGTTGCAGAAGGACTCTTCAGACACTGTGGGTTGCAAACCGAATGTAATTCCACAGTGGCACGTCATACACAAGAAAAGCTAACGCCCTGGTACGTGTAAAGGTGGATATAGTCTGCAAGATATGTTAGATCATCCCTTCATTTTAACTCAGCACCAATAAAAGCCTCAGCCTGAATGCAGGTTTGGATACCACAGTTCAAGAAAGATGCGGTCCAGCTGGAGTTCATTCAGATCGCATCAGTGCGGTGTGGTCAGACATCTAGAAGACCACAACTTCTGAGACTGGGGAGAGAAATGAGTTATCTGTGTTAAAGAGAAGAGAGGAAGGAGAGAGAACGGGTTATGGCTGTGTTCAGACATCCGGAAGAGTGATGCACAGAGGGAAGGAGTAATATGTCATCTGCCTTAGGAGAGGAAGCAATGGCATCAAAATTGCAGATGCAGAGTTTTTCCGTAATACTTAAGTCTAGTGAATGAATTTGAGCCGATGTGGTGTTTCCAGCATGGATGTATTCAAACAGAAGGCGGTTGGGCAATACCATAGGTATGACCGATACTAGCTTAGGGCAGAGGAACGGCCCAGACAAACTCTCTCTGCCCAATTTTGGCTCAAGGAAATTAAGATCGCTGTGATTCAGCTCCAGACCCAGAGATGTGCATCTTGCTATGCACAACCCAGTTACTTTTTCTCTTAATCTTTCATTTTGCTGCCACTGAGGCAAAGCTGACAAGTGACGTAAACAGCTTGATGAGCAGGATTTATATTAAATAGCACCATTGTGATAAATTCTTCAATAAGAAAGATAAAATCTTTCTTCCTAGGAGAGTTATCTATGAAGATTTCCTGCTGTCTTATTCTAGCTCCTCACATTAGTTTTCTATCCCTTTTAGACATATTTTTTTTTCTCTATTTCTCCCCCTGTCTATTTGGCAAGCTGGGAAGATCTGGGGCTATTGCAGAGAGAACGCAGCACAAAACAAGGGAGCTGATCCCATGAAAACCAACAAACAGGAAAGGGCCGAGATCTATTAACAAGTCTCTTTTCCTGGCCATTCCCACCCTGCAAATAAAGGGTGCAGCTTACTGGTCAGGAAGAATGCAGAGGAAATTCACACTGCTCTCCGTGGGCTGCAGAGCATCCAGCTCACACTAAAAGCATGGCTTCTAATGGCAAGAAAAAAAAAAAACCACCGTAAAACCAAACAACAAACCCAAACAGAAAAGCACTGAACATCTTCATCTGCTATCTCTATTTTCCCTTTGCCTTCTACACAAACCATATATTTTTAAAAATAAAAAATAAAGAAGTCACCCAAATTCATACATCCGAAATAGAGAGACTCTTCTCAAGTTGCCTGCACTGCAGTGAAGTAACCATTTAACTTGGGCTGGTTTGCGACAGGATTCTCAGCTGGTCACTTGAAGCAACACAAGAGATTCAACGAGCTCTGTCGTTCTGCCCACCCCTGCAGGGACCCTGCAGCAAGGACTAACCCAACATAAAGTTTGCTAGAGCAAAACATACAGCGTCTTCCTGGACTTCAGAAAGGCCATAAAGCATTTCAGGGAAGTCCTCCAATTGCAAGATCGCAAGATCTTTTGTGGAAACACACACTGGTATCACACAAGCCACACACACAAGCTTCTCTAACCAGAAGATAATCGCTTCCCCCACCTTCCACAAAATATCACTGCTAGTTTGCATTTTCTGACCCATCCACTCTGAAGGACAGACAAAAGCTCTGTATTATTAAAATGTTCCATCAGAAAACTTTTGAGAGTGGCTAGTGGAGAGGAAAGACACCTAATGGTGGTGAGACCAGCACTTCTGAAACATTTGGATGCCTCTCTGAAACAATTCATCTGGTTTCCATTTTTGCCCATCACACTTAAAATGCTAAAATGAGTGATAAGATAGCAATTTACTGTATGGCTTCCATCTCAGATGATTTCCATATGAGGAGATAAGTCTCATGAAAAAGCCAGGTTATCATGAGAAAAAACACATTAAGAACCCAGCTGAGTGACCAAAAGAGAGCTTCACTGCGCCTCAGCAAAGGCCAACCCAACCTACTGTAATCAGTCCCCCTCAAAGCTTTTCTCAATGTACTAAATTAACTAAGAAAAGGGATGGCAGACATTAAATGAGATGGTTGCACATCCCTCCCTCTGTCTTTGCTCTGTGGCTGGTGCAAAGGATGGACTCATCTGTGGGACGCAGAGGAAACCAGCACCTGGTACTTGGGCCTCAGGAGCACCACCAGCACAAGCTGGTAGGGTCTGATACCAAGGTGAAGAAGGCTTCCTTACCAGCTCCATGACTGCACCATTCCCTTGTACGCAACAGAGCTACACAACACATTGACTCAATGTTCTCCAAGAAAGTTTTGGAGCTGAGATCAGGAATATTTCTCATTTGGTCACTCAACACCTAGGCAACATCACCATGTGCAGCAACAAAGCGATCACTGGAACTTTCATGAATGAAGCACCAGATGCCTTGGTGACGTGTTTGAGGAACTGGACGAATGACCCCCTCCGTAGCTGGTGGCCTCCAGGAGACTCCTCCAAAGTAGTCGGTGTCAGACACCTCTGAGACAGGGGCCCAGCTTATGGCTCGGCCCCAAGAGCAATGGGAGCTCCTGCCAAGTTCTCTTTTGATCTTTTCATGGAACGGCTGCATTCCTGCCCTGTTAAATCACGCGCCCAGACTCCCTCTGCCTACCAGGACTCATCGCCATGTCTCAGGCGGCTTCAAAATAAGCCCCAGCCCTCAAACCACTCCTCGCTGTACTGCTACAATAAGTGGACATTGCATCTAGTCATCATCCACGGGATTAGGCAATATAGCCCAGCTAAACTGCTTTACACCTGGTCTATTTTACCCCTCAGATTTAGGGAGGGAAACCAATTTTATGAAGTTAGGTTCATGCTTTAGGGCACCTTGAGGCCAAGGAGAGGACAAAGTCAGTCCCACTACATCACTTCAGGCAATGTAAAATGATTCAGAAACCATGAATTACCTCTGTACTTCCAACGCCTTTGCTTTCAGAAGGGAAACGCTTGCATCAGAGCAGAAGAGCGAGCTCCATGCAGTATATTTAGCTGCAACAAGCAGAGCTACAGCATGCAACAAAGTACCTGCATATTGCACCCAGTCAGAAATACCAGAGCCTGTCCATCCTGGAAAGACCAGGGTCAGGATTTGGTGACTGTGCCCTTTGTAAAGGTGCCCTTCCACACGCACCTACCCGCTCTTTTGCAGAGATGAAACAGATTCTTACACTGCACAGTAATAGCGAATTGCTCACCCCAGGTTTCTAAAACAGGGGTTAGCATCTCATTGAAACGGCAGATTTCTAGCAGGAGCTGACGTATTTGTTAGACAAGGTAGCAGGAGATTCCACTGGAGGTGGGGGAGATGGCAGTGATCCCCCCATGTTCAGCAGAGTCCCTTACCCCCGTCTTCCCCCCCCCCCTCAAGCCCTGTATTCACCATTGCTGAATGCCCAGCCCATTCACGCGCTGATCTTGCAAAATAAGAGAGTTACATTTAGATTTTGGGGTCTTTTTAAAAAAAGAAAAACTGCTGTAAAGGCTCCGCAATATCTCGGGTGCCCTAAGAGCAGCCCCCGTGTCTGCCGATCCTCCAGCTGGAGAAGGGGAAGGAGGGAGGCAGCCTGGAGGGTACTCTCCAGTGGTCACAGGGAGAAATTCTTTCCAGAGAAGCAGAGACACATTTTGCAAATCAAAGCAATCAAGTCACAGTTTGTATGCAAAGGTTCAGATTTGTAAAACCCCCGTCAAAGTAGCACATGACATTGTTAATGATATTTAAGGTGGTTAAAGGAAATCACGGTAAGCAAAAGTAAACTACTGGAGGAGAGGGGGGGAAAAATACAGACAGGCTCACTCACCAAAGTCTGCCTGCAAATCCTTTTTCAGTCCGCAAAGCATGTCTGCTGTTATCTATCAAATCATTCAACTAATTGCAACGGCCGCTCCTTTCTCTCCCCCTGCCTGCACTGGAATCACTTTCCAGCCAAGCTCCGGCTCACTTTCAGGCTGCCTCCCACAGCCGAGCGGGGCTGCAACACACACGCTGCTCCTCACTTCACGGCAGGAAAATAAAAAAGGAATCGTCCTGGACGCTCCAGTTTGCGAGGACTCAAAAACGTGGCAATCCTTCAGAAAGACATGTCTTTACATGGCTGTTTAAAGTGTGACTCGCCAGTCCCGTGTAGAAATAGGAAAATGAAGGGTATAGGTGTTTTTTTAGCCGGTCCTAAAAATCCCGTGCTAGTTCTCTCGGCTCGCCTGGCCATCAGGCATTGCAAAGCAAAAGTTGGAAGCGCAGTGATTAAACGGAACAGCTGGTCGAAGGGGAGGCAGCCACTGAACCCTGACTCTCCAGCAGATGCAGCAAATGTCAAGCGTGCACTTCATTCCCGGCGGTATTCCACCTCGCGCCCCGCCGGCCGAGAGCGGGCATCATCCCATTGAGATGTGCTGGCCCTTTGCTGCCTGAGCCCTTCTGGGGCTTCCATGGGGATTTCAGGCCGGGGGGGGGGGGGGGGTGAAGGAAAAAAAAAAAAAAAAGAATAAATAAAAGGAAACGCGGGCAGCCGGCGCTGTGGCGGAGGTACCGCTGCCCTCCGCACCGTGCTCGGAGGCAGCTGCAGAAGTTGGCCGGCAGCGGAGCCTCGCACAAACCTCCAAGTTGCAGCAGCAGCAGCAGCAGCAGCAGCAGCAGCGGGGCTGAGCGCAAGAAGAGGCTGCGACTGCAGTATTGCCTGACACACTTTCCTCTCCCCCACCCCCTCTTGGCAAGTGCTTGCAGAGCCTCCAGCACCTTTCAAGGCAATGTCAAGCTGCTGTCAAAGCATTACACTGCCTCCCGAACACACACACACAGAGCGTAGGGGAGTATGAAGCTGCAGTCTTATGTCCTGCCTACAGCGTTTTCTGAAAACTCGGCTTAACCCTTTCTTAGGAAGGGCAGGGGAAACGTCGCTGGCAAAACACGTGCAAGCCCTGTGCTAGGATTCGGGCAAGCAATGGACTGCAGTGAGGGCAGGCTTCGGGGGCAATGCTGGTCACCAGCTGGGCCACGGGGAGTCCTGCCCTTCAGGACAGGATGCTTCATGGCTTCCCCCGAAACAGCTGGTGGGTGGAGATAGGGTACTGGACTGGAAAGAAATCGTTGGAATAAACCAGTCTCTGCTTCCTTTGCTATTAAAATGAAAAACAAAGTAGGCTGACTTGTGTTGGAGGTGCAGAGCATGGGGGTGATGCTACCGTCCCAGCCCTGGGGAGACAGGGGAGGCAGCAATGGTGAACACAGGGCTCGCGTCCCACCTGCAGCCCCACGCAGGGCCCCATTTCAGCCAAGCTGTGATTCACAAACCCCGTTTGTACCAACCAGCCCACAGCTTACATCCAAAAGGCAGTTTTCTCTATAGTCGCTGTATTCCCTTGGGAACTGGTATCAACTATAATGGCAAGATTATACCCAACAAATGGTGAGGAGAGAGCAAGACAAGCATGGTCCAACGCACAAAGGCACAAAAACCATCTACATTTTTGTAGGAGGGTGCAGTCACGTTTGAGGTTCCTACTAGATTTGGCTGAAAGTGGTCAAGAGGTTACAAATTTAGAAGGAAGCTCGTGGGGAGGCAGCAAGGTTAAGTCTTTGTTTCCATAGGAAACAAATCAGGATAAACCAAAAGGGCCTGAACGCATCTGGACGGGCCAGCAGGAAACTTTGCAGACCTGGGCACTCTAACTCCGCGTGGCCCATGTGGAGAAGGACAACTGAGTTTCAGCCTAATATCAGAGTTCTTGCTTGGATTGAAATGCAGCAACATCTCTATTTTGGTTCAAACTCAGCTGTTTCATGCGCAGACAACTTATACAAAAGCAATAAAATCACTAAGTAAGAAAAAAATCTACTTACAAAAGAGATATTTTGGTCCATAATTTGTTTTTAAGAAGTTGTTCGGTCTGACAATAGACTTAATTAGTAACTGAGACAAAATTTGTAATTAGAAATCTTTTCACAGAGCTATTAATGCTTTTGCTACAGAGAAATCTCATCTTAAAGGAAAAAAACATCTCCAGTTGCACCACAAATACAAGAAGGCGCTGCTAATTTGAGAATAGCCCATTTTTTGGATGCCATGAAATGGACATCTCCAATAGGATGTTTTGAAGAAAAACTAAAAGCAATCATTTGTGTTTACATTTATTTTACACCACCATAAAATTCTTCCCAGAATACCTGCTGCATTGAGAAAGGGTGTGAGAGGGCAGGTCTGTTACACAGTTGAAGCTGCTCGGTTTTGTGGACAAGAACTGCATGGAGCCGTCCCGTTCCTCTGCTACTGGTGGAAAAAGAAGAGGCATTTTTGGCATTTCAAACCCAGAATTGCTTGTGACATTTGTTGAGCTGGTTGGCAAGAGCCCAGCGCACCAGGAGCCTGGAGAGAATAAAGATGTTTATTCCATGGTTTCTGGCCAAAACCCATAAACACAACACTCTACATGTTTCAGGTGGCATTATATTAAAACCAGTTGTCCTGGTTTGAGGCGAACAGCTTGCGTTTCTAACGGGGAAGGAAAAAGGTACACCACACACACCAACAAAGTTAGGCATCCCAAAAAGACACATTATGACATTAAAATATGTAAGTGTCATAAAAGAGAGTGAGACATCAACCTAAGCTACGTCATGACAAACTCAAGGAACAGTATGTAAAGCTTTGATTTTTTCATGAAGAGCCTGTACATCCTCCTGTACCTCCTGGCATTAACTTTATGCTTGTGCGCTTGGAATTAGCAGCTATCCAAAAACGCTCTGGCAATATCAACTACATACAAGCCTCACCTAAGAATGTCCGGGGTTTACCCACACACTGTGCCCACTGGAAAAAGAAGTTAATCTGAGGGAACTGGGGAAGATGTTAAAAAAGTCTTTCCACAGGAAAAAAAAAAAAAAAAAAAAGAAGAGAAGAAAAAAACCCAAACCAAAACACATGACAAACCCTCTGTTCTGCTTTCTTGGCATATACGGATCTGCTATTACATATTTATTCTGCTAGGAGTAAAGAGGGTGTATGGAACGCTTTCTTGGGCTTCCCTTCAGTACAAAATGCTGAGCAGAACGACAGCACTGGCTGAGGACAGTCCATGGCCAGAACAGCTTCTGGGTGGTCCCTACTGGAAATATCCATCTGCACAGGCTCTTGGTTCTCTCCCACACAACTACAGAGGCGATACCAGTCAATAGAACACCAGCCTAGAGAAACGGGTATTTACTCTTCTCAGGAACAGGCTGACCTTTGAGTAAAATTCATTTCTTGTGAGTAAGTAGTAGCTACCCTTACATGCATACACATGTACTGGCGCTTGGTTTTTTCTTGTACCCAACACACACTGTCCTGCTCTTGAACTTAAAACATCTTTCCCCAGAGCTAACGTACAAATCCTCCCAGAACCTTGGTGGGAGTGAAGCTGCAAACCTTACACGGCCTAAATTGGTTGGGATGACATTTACAGAATACACTTTTATGCAAACCAGACAGGGAGGACAGCAGAGGGAAGATCACAGGCTATTCAGAATATCAATGATTTAGTCCACTGCTTGACGAGCATTTGTTCCTGTGATTTAAAACATTACTTATTTAAACACACCCAAAAGCATCCTCGTCAGAAGTCACAGGATGGTGGAACACTCCAGCGAGATCCTGAAATGGACCATTTAGCATTGAACATGCTCTGAGCCTGGGAGAACATGGAGAGGATCTTACATCACTCCGTATTAGGAAGTCTCAGGAGGCTCTCTGAAGACAGCTGAATGAACGTAATGAACAGTCAGCCACAGGAAAATGATGAGGAAAAACACCCAACCACACGCACTTAGAGTGCACAGAGAAACACCAAAGTTCTAACCGCATATAAAAATCATATTAATAGCAACAGAAATTGCTTTGGGTTAGGGAAGGTTCAGAAGAGACTGACGCAGATGCTTCCCATTTCTTTTAAATTCAGATCTTAAATTAAGATTTTACGTTGCCGTCTCCTTCTCCCCATCCTACTTCTTGCACCTAAAAATACATGCCTGCACATCAGGGGTCTGCCTGGGGCTGGAGACCCCTCTTCCTGCTCATCCACCCTGTCAAGGCTTGTTTCTGGCACCACAAACCCAGTGCTTCCAGATGTCATACCAGGAAAGTCAGTTTTTACTGGGAATTCCAACCCATTTCTGCACAAAATTAAGAGGTTTGGAGAGCCTACACCCCTCCTTGATTGATTTTTTTGCTGCAGTGGACAGGGAGGAGGAGGAGGGACAAGAGGAAGGCCCATCACTCTCTTGGTGGAAGAGACTTCACAGCTGATTACCCACCTATCCACTGGCTGCACATTTGCTCCATTTCAACTGCTCCAGTTTTACGTCGTTGTGCTTATTTAGAAACCCCAGACAACTGCGTGCCAGGCTGAGGCCCGCAGCAGGGCTCATCTCTGGTCTAAGCAGATGCCCGGTTTTTCACACACAGACCCAAAATGCATCACGCTATTTTATTGATATATTTTTATGGGAAAGGGAGAATGGACTTAAAAAAACCCAAATCTTTAAAGAAAAGGCTATTTAAACAGTTTAACAATGGTGCCAGAGGAAGAAGTCCTTGATTATTCTTTCCTTTAAGTGCAAATTCCACTAGTCAGTCCTAAACATTAATTTATTACGGGTAGCAAACACCAGAAGACAAATTGGCCCATCCAGTAGGCCATTAGAGCCCTTGCTGCACACACACACGCAGAGCACCGAGACGGAGAGCGCTGCTAGAGGTACTTCCAAGACCCCCATCCATTCCCTTCGCCACCAGAGCACAATAAAACAGTCACTGTACATTTTTCTGCTTAACCACGTCAGAAAGAGACATACGCATCTGTCACGGCCTGACAGCGCCACGGGGGAGCGGAGAGGGACGACGCTGATGGGGAATGCAGGATGCCTCCCGGAGCTGTGATTAATGGGAAGAAGGAAGGGCTGCAGTGACCCCTTCTCCGTGTGACGCCGGCGCTTCGGCGTTCCCCAATTGCGCATCTCGCCTGTACACCAGCATCCTTAACTGGGCTGAGATGCACACCAAAGCAATAGGCTTTTAGTTCAGGAAAGAAACAAAGCTCAAAACCGTAGGAATTGGAAGTTCCAGATTTTAAAAATTGAAACTTCTGGCCTGTTCCTAATGACCAATGTCCTGTGGCCAGCCTCAGCAGATCTCCCTCCCTCCTGACAGCAGGGGACCTTTCCTCCCCTGTTCCATGTAGACACAAGCCCAGGCACTTGAATTTTCACTTGATAAATTTACAAACAAGTTGGCGAGTCTGTGTCTGGGACAGCACTAGTCCTTTCTCTCCAAATGAGCCTAGTCTTCTCCATCAGACCCCTGGCAATAAATTATAACCTGCAATAGCTCAGCCCGTTCCTTTTGCAAGCCACTAAAAGCCAAGTGAGTTACCTAGAAGATTTTTAGCTAAAAGCAGGAGAGAAAACATCTTTTCTCAACTTCATCTAGAAAGAGGTCACCATAGTCCACCAAAAAGAACAGCGAACTACATTTCATTCCGCTGAAAAACTTCACTGGCTGGTCTCAGCCAGATGACAGAACACCACGGTCCTCTGAACTTTAAGGGTCTGCATGTTCACCTTGCAAATACATGTTCATTGACGCTTGGTCACACGACACATGGTTTCTCCACGTGTGTTCCTGGCAGAAACTCCTCTGTGGAACGAGAAGAATAAATATGTGAGTATATGCCCACGAGCAAAACTCGACAAGTCACCGGGCTAACAAATGAGACGGGATGTACCAGCGTCATTACTAACAACAGCAAATTTAAGGGACTGGACTACATGAGAGGTTCTGTCACAGAGGGGAAATAGCTACACAGATTTGGGAATTGAAAAATTCTAAACCAAAACCCAAACGAGAAGAGCATGCTCCCATTTTCAGTAGTCACGGGGGTTTCTTTAAACAATTTTAGGTGCAACATCCTTTCAGATCCACAAGAACATTCATCACCATGGTCCCAATGGTGACTTCATGCACACCTCTCATCTTTCTCTCCCCCACGGTCTGTCTTGCTACTGGAGCTTTTCTGAGTGAACTGTAGGGTCAGGTCTGTGCTTTCTGCAACCATCTGCCAGAGGACAACATACCACTGGGTAAAACAGGCATTTCAAACAGAAGTCAAGAGCCATAAATAATAGGTACCATCATCAGAATGATACCTGCAAGCCATGGCCCCACCAAGGTACAGTCTCACACCACTTCAAAGCGTTTTCCAGAATGTCTGGGTTTAACCTCAATGGTTAACCTGCCTCCTCCAGGCAGCTCCTCCTTACTGCCCCCTTTTAGCTAATGCCTCAGTCAGTAATCTGAAGTTGTGAAAACAGGTCCAAAACCCTGATAAAAGGACTTGTAACGCTCAGTCTGCATGGGAAGAAGAAAGTGCTCTGAACTCTGGGGTGCAATCGCATTTACAGATCCTTCGGTCGTACTTCAGGTTATGCAAAGAGCAGCCCCAGCCCCGTTGCCCTAGCTGAGGCCATCAAGAGCTGGTCCTCTGAGCAGCATGGAGCACGTCTTTCTCCCTTAATGCTGTATATATGCTATGCCATCTTTTTCTTAGTCACTGAACATTAGGAGAAATCCCACGACTTACCCCAGGCTTTGCATTTCTGGATCTGGGTAACGGTAGTAGGACACTACAGGGCCGGGGACTCCAGCACCATGAAAGAAACAGTGGAAGACAAATAGGCCGGAGCAAAGTCCAAAATCCCTTAATCCCAGCCAGCTCTAATGATACAAAAGAGCTCGTTCAGGGACCTTGTTAGCAGAGGTCATCCCAACAAAAGTGAATCTCAGCTTTCCAATGTTTTTTTAAGCCAAATAGAGATGAGCTTGACAAGACACAGCAATAAGCGATGCAGCAGGAGGTTAATCTATCGGCAGCCACCCGCCATGCCAGGGCAAGGTGGGAGTTTATGATCTGCTCCACAAGGAGCAGAGCTCTGGAAGCTGCATGCACAGCATCTGAAAGTGGGTCCATCACTTATTTCTGGGAGCTTATTTCTCCCATTTATCTCTATCTCTGCAGCTGTATCGCACAGAACAAGCACTTTTTCTGGGCAAAACACACCCCTCATTTGGGGATGTTCATAACTAGCTTTACTTTTTTGCCCCCCGTCAAATCCTTCACAGCAATGTAGCTAGCACACATCAAACGGCCTTGGGACACAAGTAAAATCCTCTTGAGCACGTACTGAACCAGCTCAGCAAAGAACTCTGCAGGCATGGAGGAACGATGCAGAAACAGAAACCAGGAGCAGCGTCATGCAGCTGGGGGAACCAAAACGCCTAATAGCTCCCACCTTCTCAACTTTTAGTGATCAGTGCGCCAGAATGACAGCAAGCTGATTAATGCTAAAAAAATGGAGGGAAAATAAACATCTAAGTTCTTCAGTGACGGGACTGGTTCCCAGTTTTAAGGTCATTAAACCACTCCAATTTACAGTGAGTACATGGCAGCTGCTGTTGGCACCTCGATATCAGCACCAGTGCTGCCCTGGCAGGGCCCGGTCACTTCATTTCTGCCTCTTCAGCAGAAATACTGTTTCTTCTTTATATTTTATTAATATCACCACAAATGAAAATAGCAATGAGTCTGTATTAGCAGCCAGCCAGTACTCACCCTCTGTCCCCACTATAGGTAGGCAGTTTAGATGAAAACGCTCCATCACTTACCCTACGTTAATCAAAAATAGAAGAGAGGAAACATAACCTGCTGTGGACCTTTAGATGTGGAGAGAAAACATGGACCTGGCACTTCAGCCCTCCAAAACCAGGACAGCAGCCCCACAGCTCAACCGGCCCCAGCAACAGCAGGGAGCTGCCCCGTGGGAGCAGAGGTGTGAAAGCGCTGATGGGGCTGCAAAGCACGTCAGCATCCCTGAACCCCTCACTATGCCGCAAGAGCTCAAGTCATTGCAATAACAGGAACTGAAGACTTGTTCCTCTTCCTCCAAAAGGACCCAGGCGCTTGAGCCCAAACAAAGGCTCCTTCCAGCAGCAGGGATGCGGGGCCATGCCACATCTCACCCCAAAGGAGAGGGAGAGGCAATGCTCCAGCTTAGTGCAGCCTGAACGACAGCTCTTAACATTTAGTCAGCATCCAACCCCGCTTCTCTCTGTGGGCAGAAAAACCTCCACATCTTCCCCTTAAAAGATTTATCTTGGCACTGGTCTTTTCAGAGGCAACGCTGCCAACGCAGATGGAAAAATAAGCAAGTGGGTCATCAGTCTTCGCAGTTGTCACACAGTTTCTTTTCAATGAATAGCAGTGTAACAATGCATTAACAATAAATGAAATGCCATGTTAACACTAATTTGCATAGTACAGAGCCACAGTGCTTTGCTTCCTCTGTTCTCTTCCCAAACTCTCCTGACCTGCATATGAATCGAAATGAAATTTAATTGCTGGGGCATTCAGCAGAATCACTGAATTCCTGCTTAATGAGGCTTCATTTGTACTCTGCTGCATCAGATACCTTCTCTCCAAGGTGCTGTATTAACTAGCTCAGATGTAAAATATTTTCTAAGGCATACTTTCATATGCATTGCAACAAAGAAATAGCAGGGAAAGCGCTGACTGCAGAAAGACGACGTTAGTATCAGTGGCACGATAAGGCTAGCGAGATCCCAAGAGCACCAAGCCATATTCCTTACGCAAAAAAAAAGCTTTAACGGCTTTTACATCTGCTCTTACGCACTGCCATGCAGTATCTACGCTGTGCAACTCTTCCAGAAGAGACAAGGCAAAGCTAGGTGGGACCCGGCCAAGGTCTGCATGGGAGACAGCCAAGAACTAGGAGCAACACCAATAATTTTGGTGATTCAGAAAAAGCACAGCCCACGTTGCACTCACAAGTCAGAGCTCTGGGTGGTTTTGCATTCAGATAACTCATTGAGCTTACCTCATTCAGAAGTCCTTGGCCATGGCCAGAGGGCTAATTTCCATGTCAGGTACCTCAGCCTACATAGCCAAGCAGTCTTCTGAAAGATCAGCCTTTCTTCACTTTTTTTGGTTAGATGTAGCACAGCCACTACCAGCAGCACAGGCACGGCTGCACTTTAGAATCACGCGTAGTGACCAAAGCCGCAAGTCCCCTGAAACACAGCTGATCACATTATTTTGCAGCAGTACGAGATGCAAGGCCGCACGTGCGGTGCAGACAGGGATACCCGGCTGCGGGGGGACACCGCAGCGGCGTCAGCTCCAGCCCCAGCCTCTCGCCCACGCTGGGTCTGCAGCACAGACCACGCCGAGCGACGCCAGCAGGACACGCCGGGGGAGCAGACCACAGTAAGCAAACCGAGATGACCCAAAAGGCACTACGACTCCGCGGCGGTCGGCAGCGTGCAGCTTTCCGACGCGGGGTGAAACCAGGTCAGACTCCCTTGCTGCCACAGGAAGGCTCACGGCTCTACCCAGACGCTCCGAGGAGCGATGCGGCTTTCAGAAGTGCTGGAACACGCAGACGCCTTCGGACAGAGTCGATCAGCCGCATGTTTTGGGGCGAGGCATTTCCATCTGCCGGTTTGGCTCCAGCTCCGGCTTGTGAAGTTTTACCTCCCAAGCTGGGACAAAGCGGAGCCACACGCAGCTCCAGGTAACCCCCAAATGCTGGGACCAGCGATATATAAAGACGTGTTTTGGTTTTAGAGCGTGTGCAACTCCCCGAGGGACTGCAAATTGCTTGTTAATGCAGGCTTGCAAGATGGGATCAGCCTCCCTCCTCCCATCCGGGCTCCCGGGGAACAGTTCCAGCATGCTTATAGTGGTATGTAAAGGTTTATCCTTTTACTCGTGAGTTACAGTAACCTATAAAAGCACCACTTACGGCTCATCCCCAGCGTGGGACCAAACAACAACAACAGTGGATTCGTGCCAGTTCCAACAGGCCAGAAGATGGACCACAAAGTCAGTTCACCATTTGCATCAGAAGGGGAAAGAGTGGGGAACAGGGGTATGGCGCAAGGCAGTCCTAATTATCCCAGGGTAGCTAATTATAAAGAATGTAAATTGACAGAAATAAAACCACATGGTCAATAATAGTATTTTTTTAAAAGCTGGAAATTTTAGCCCATTATCTTTCCAGCTAAAAAGCTTTAATTGAAAATGGCTAATCTTCCAGTGGTTTCAGGAAGGGTTTACAAGCTAATTGCTCTCTTTTCTTCAGGATTAACACTGTGTTCTGTGAATAGGGGTGGAGGGCAGCAGATGTGCAGCCTTTACTCTCTTTAATCCAAATGCCCCCGCTGCCACAGATGCTCCCAACGCTGTGCGGTGGCATAATGGAATCGCTTGCTCACACATAAAGTGGTGGTTCCGAAATGAAATTACAGCCATCTATTAGGAAGGGAACAATAAATTTCCTCCACCACACATCCCCATCACGAAAGACACAGCATTACCCTGTAGAAGTCCCTGATGGAAGTAAATCTTGCAAGAGAGAAAGCAGCTAACAGATGAATTTACCATTCTCTTTTCGTAACTGGTAGCCGATGTCGTTTGGACGTGGGCAGAAAAGTCATTATCTCGCAGAAGCCAGAGCGTGATCCCACAAACTTCAGGGTGGCCGGGACCTGGCTGCTAAGCTCTAGGCTGGGAGAAGCTTTAAAGGAGCTGGTGGGGAGAACAACTGCCTTGTGTTTAAGCAGAGGGAAATTGCTTTCGTTTTGCTAACCACAATGCAACTACAAACTATCGCTCTCACAGGCTGCAAGCAAAGTTACTTGGTAATCTTAACTACCTGGGGTAGATGGGATTTGCATTACGTGAGAGAAAGGGGTTGGCTTGATTGTGTGATCTCTCTGGGAGAGATGCGCTTGAGGAGAGAGAGGAGAATCCCTAATAGCAAAGGCAGTGTGACCCCTAATTCTCAGAAAGAGGGAGGGAGGGGAAGAAAAAGTGCATTCAAAGACACGTGAAAATTAATAAAGTCAGGTCATGGCCATTCAGCTCTTGCTGCTACAGGGCAAGAAGGACTGAGTCCTCCTTCACGTGAAATCTGCACCCACGCTGCTCAGAAAACTAGGTATCTGGCCCCTCCTAGCAAGCTCCTGACTACCAGTCCAAAAGGGGTAACACATCCATGAGCAAAGCATTTTTTCATATTCCACACCATTAGGAGTAACAGGCTGCTAACCCGCCCCACCCAGACTGCAGCTGAGAAAAGCAACAGGGCACCCGGGGCCAAAAGGGATGGGGAGAAAGATGAAGCATGTGTCGTTTGAATCGGAAGGGAAGCGAAGTTAACGTTTTATACCAAAAAAACTCGGCAGTGCTGTTCAGAACAAGAGCAGCGCCTTTCGGGAAGGCGCTAGGGAAGGGATCCATCCCCAGCTGCACGGGCTGTCTAACGAACAGGAGAGCATCACCTGGGCTTCCGGAGGAAGACACCTTTTCCTAGAGAACAGTCCCTTGGCTTAAGTTCCTAACTTTAGCAATCTGTAAACTAGAGACAAGATTCATCTCTCTCGCCAGAACAGCAACTACAGCTCATTAACTGCTTCCCCTGCTCCTTCTCCCCCTAAAACCTAGAATTTTCTGCTGAATCACTATCAAAGGGAACACACCCAGCAACGAAGCAGTGCGAACACCACCCGTACACGAGTGTCTCGGCCAAACCCGTGGCAGAAGGAGACACAAGAGTCCAAGGAATGGGTACCAGACACAGAAACATTAAAAGCTCAGCGAGTTTTTAAAAACTAAATTTGTGTAAAGTTCAGCTGAATATTTGCCTTTTTAAACCCTTGCCTGGAATAGTCACTAACCCGCTATCCTAAATCAAGCCTTTCACTAGCTAGAGAAATGGAATATTTAGTGTTCAAATGAAGATGAATTGTTGGCAGTCAAAGCATCACGCTGCATTCAGCAGCGATCTGTATCACGCAGCGTATTTCCTCGACTAAGGGAGAAAACCTTCAGAGCGCGCAGATGACAGACACGCGTGTCACGGGCATACGACAGTATTAAAACCTAGATGGATGCTGAGATATTAACGGCATGGGTTAGGAGAGGATATTGTCAAAACTCTATTAACCCAGTGACCCAGTTTACGAGAAAGACGCCTTCTCATTTATACCTTTTGATTACACATAAGGAGAAGCAGCAAGTACGCGCTCTCTGCCACCTCGGCAGCCGTTTGCATGCTGAAACACAGTAGTTACACGTGCAATAAGGCATTAGAAGTTAGAGATTTATTCATTTTTGCCATAAAGTTTAGAGCAATATTTAGAGCGGAGGTGTTCCCTCAATATCTTATTTCCCTGTGCTTGCCTGGACATTGTTTCTGCTGCTCAAAGGCACAGGAGCTGCAGCAGAATTTCACTCTCCAGAGCTGCACCTCCTACTCCAAGAGTGTATTTCTGTGCAAGGGCCACTGGGAACAATACTGAAAGGCTCACGGTTGCAAACGTTATTACTCCATGAAGATGAACACACAGAATCCAGGCCAGAATCAACACCGGATGAATTATTGCCAAGAGAACCAAGTTTTGAAGCCGTACACGCTTGGCAAAAAGACGGTTTGACTGTCCCCATTTTTTCAAAGCAAAAAAAAAAACAACAAAAGAAAGAAGCGCAGAGAGAAAATTATTTTCTGAGAGCTATTGGAAGAGCTATGAAAACCCAGCTTTGCTATCTCCCACCTTCATATTAGCTGACATCCCTGACACGCAGTAATAACCAGACCGACTGCAGAACAGGAACTAGCATTACAGGTTTAAAAGAGCTCCCTAGAAAAAGTTTTTCATAGTGGACATATTCTCTCCAATTACTTACAGAATGGTAATTTAAGAATATTTATTCTCTAAAATATGTCGTACTATAAAACCCTTTCACTCAACTATTCATTCGTTGCTAAGAAGCAGTGCAAGGCTTAATAGGACGTGGAGATTTGAGTGAAAATTATGGGGTTGCTCTTTACATAGCTGAGAACTGATGCTGATATATTGGGGGGCGGGGGGAAGACAACAAGAAAATAGGTCTTGATCAAAAGGATCAGAGCGAGCAGTGAAGCCTACAGGTGCTCTGAACCGACAAGCGATGCCTATGGGACGGATCACAAAGGGGGCATTGGAGCTTCTTTCCAAGATTTCAGGTGCACCCCTGCAGCAACCGCACACTCCTGGAGAGCATCGCGTGCTGGGCAGATGGTGGCACAGGCAGAACTGGCTAACAATTACCTGCGTTTTCGGTGATCTTCCAAGGTAATTAAGAACTGGATTCCTTTAGAAATAGCATTTGTCTCAGGCCTGCAGGGGTGGTTTTTTAAGGCACCAGTTTCACCATCGCAAAGGATGTTTGTGATCTGAATTGCAGCCACGTTAAATACGCTATTAAATATACAAAGCATGGTGTAGCCTTCGTTATCCCCAGAATGACTCATTCCCGGTGTAAAGTGATTTAGCCAGAGGAAAAAGGCGACGGAGGAGGAGGGTGCAAATGCTTTTCACAGGTCATTCCTGTAGCTGCCACATCAGTCCTCTCCCCAAGGCACTCTCTCCTCTCCCATCTTCTCTGGTGAAAAGCCTCCCTTCAGCCTCTTCTGGAAGCGCTACCATGAAGGAACCCCACGGACAAACACGGAAATACTGCCCTTAACTGGGGGGCATCTGACGACGTAAGTGTTTACTGGGACCTCATGGGGTGAAGGCCTGGGAAGGTGGGTGCCAACGGCCACGGCTGTGCACCACTGGGAGGAGGAGGGAGGGGGGCACGTCCACGCCAGCAGCCCCCGTATCTGCTCATCCCACCCGGGGCCGGACGGTTTGGCCTCCTGGCTGGGATTCGCCTCTCTGCAGAGGGCAATCCGAGTGCACCAGCCTCCCTCACTCTAAGAAGAAGGTATTTGGCAGGATTTGATGGTTGTGCATAATTCCAGATGAAACAGGCCAGACTGAAGGATTTCTGCATAATTAGGAGTATAATACTGTATTTAAGAGTCTCCTAAATACCCACGGTTAACAGAGGGGCAGTGTACTTTGTAGAAGCCCATCTCTCGTCACAAGGGACTAAAGCTGGCACCAAGTAGATGCAGTTTCTTCATTATCTTTAACACCTCAGCAACCCCAAATCAGCAGCAGACAAAAGTCCTTCCCAGGACAGGCCAAGCCCACAGCAGATCTCCTCAACCAGATGCCCCAGCTTAGAGGCATCTGATGGTCCCAAAGCAAAACAGCTGTGCAGGTCCCCAGGCTTCGGGGAAGTTTCTGTAGCAACAGGATACAAAGAGAATTTAGGTGCTTACCTAGCACAGCTGATTTACGCCAGCGTGGCTATGTTTAAGTCATTGAGGACGAGGGAAAAGCCTGAAAAATAAGGTGCAATTCCCTATTAGAGGAATCCACACATCGGTTTTTAAGTCTCGGATTTTGGGTTGATAGGTCATTTTCCTGTTGGCTCTGCCAAGGAGCAGGGTGGAGGCTTTCTTTATACTTCAGCTGTTAGAAGTCCATATAATCCCAAATTTCCAAACTTTTAGAAAGATCTTAGGCACGACCTTATCAGCGTGTTCCAGTATTTAAAGGGTGGCTACAAAGAAGATGGAGACTCCCTTTTTACAATGAGTCACACGGAAAAGACAAGGGGTGATGGGTACAAGTTATTCCTGGGGAGATTCTGATTGGACACAAGAGGACAATTTTTCACGGTGAGAACAATCAGCCATTGGAATAACCTCCCCAGGGAAGCGGTGTATTCCCCATCACTGGACACTTTTAGGACTCAGCTGGGCAGGGTGCTGGGTTGTCTTGTCTAGACTGAGCTTTTGCCATGAAAGGTTGGACCAGATGATCCTCTTGAGGTCCCTTCCAACCTGGTATTCTATGGTTCTATGATCTAGTCTAGACAGTACCTGCAAGATACTTCCAAGCAGCAGGTGAAAATATGGTGGCTGCAGGGCAGTGTCACTTCTGACTGAAGCAGGGAAGACCAGGACAGCTGTACACGCATGTTCTCTAAATACACATGCAGATTTTCCGCAAGGCTGCCAGCCAGCAGCAGGCAGCACCATCATCAGCTCTTCCTCTACAGGGCACCATGGTACCAAGGGAGCTGCAAGGGCAGCAGATCTCTCCACTGAGGCCAGCACCATCCCAAGCAGTGGCTGTAAACCAAGATGTCACTGATTTAAGGCTGGTGGGGACCTTCCCAAGTGTTTTCTTGCCAGCCCGCACACGCCTCCCCGTGATAAGCTCATCCTCGCACTGCTCCAAGGAGGAGGACACCATTTCCTTTCCTGGCGGAAAACCCAGGACAGAGGTGCCAGCTCTGCCTCCTTAACAGGCCAATCTCAACGCTTAGATTAAAACCATCCTGTCACCCCAGTCCTACGCCACAGCAGCCGCTCCTCCGCACACAACCGCTCCCTCTGCCCCCGGCTGGGCTGCCTCTGCTGTGGCAGGAGGGGTGAGTGCGTGCAAGCGTGTGCTGCCAACACACAACACGCCCGCGCTACGGAGGCACCGTCTGGGGTAAGGTTTGAGGCTCTGCTTTCATTGCTGTTTGCAGCCCTGCGTGCTCCCACCCCACCACATTGCCTATAGCACTGCCTGTGCCCGAGCCCTGGGGTGACAGGGTAGTTTTATGGGCTAGAAATGAAATACGCACCTACATCGCGGGATGGAGGAAACGGCGGCTGCGAAGCTCACCCTGCCATCGGGACAGCTGTGACTTTTCCAGGTTCTCCTCTCTGCTAAGATGGTATTGCCACCCGTTCGCTGTCACAGCTTCCCTCCCTACCCCTTTGCCTTCCTGCAAAAAGGGGCTTCCTTACAGGCTAAACTTTGGCTTTTGCAAATCAAGAGTTTCACATTCTTCGGTTTTGAAGCAGCAAAAGTTTCAGAGCAAGCGAGAGGCGACCGTTCGGGGCTTTCTCTCACTTGTCTTACAGATGACAGCTCCTAAGGGATGGTGCCACAAAGCCATCCTGCCCCTCCGCGTGCCACCTCGCACCCCCTTCCCTGGAAACACTTGCTGGAAAGCAGTTGAAACTTTAAAAAAAAAAAAATTAAAAAATCAAATCATGAAAAGGATGGGCAAGGAAGGGGAAGCATGGGGATTGAGGAGACAGCAGATTAATAGCCTGGCATTTATGGCAGTTTAATAATAGAGCTGTCACAATAGGAGAGATTTACTAATTGCAGAGTCATTTGCTATGGATTCCCATCAAGCTGCCATTTAAATCGCTGTGCAGTTTTTAAGATGGCTTTTGAAACAGAGGAAGGGGGGAGAAGAGACATCGCCCACAGTATTTATGCAGCTAAATTTAGGAAAGCATTGTGTTTGCTTACAAATGAACAAGTCGATGAGGACAGCAAGGAAGGAGCCAGCACTACTGCGAGCCCGAAGGAGCCGGGGGGCAGGTACATATTTGTGTCTGAGCCCCTCCATGCAGCGAGCGGGTCTTACGTCTGGGGACAAGGCTCTGACCTCAAACTAAGCCCTGGTGAGTTTTACATAGCTTTAACCAGTGACCTACTAATACCTCCAACATCTCCCCAGGCACTGAGCTAAAGCTCCAATGTGTCTTTTTGTAGAATTAGTCAGCACCAGTTTTAGGGGCAAAAAGTCACGTTAAACCACAGATATGAGAGTCATGATCTCTCGAGGCTGTCAGCAGGGAAGATCAAGTTGGTTCTTCTTCTGACTGTAAAGTGAAGCCGTAAGCTCCTAATTCATACGTTCTCATCATGCAAAGCTTGGATTATGCAGTGCCTCAACCTGAGGAACGCGTAGCTATTTTTGTTGGGGGAGTCTGGTGACAGCACGCTGCAGTGAAGGAGTGCCCTGCGTGCCACCTCCACCACTTAGCTCCTCTCCATCGGGACCCTGGGGGGCCACCAATGCCAGCCCAGGAGTGATTCATAGAGCTGCAAGTGCTCAGGTCCTCCTGGACTCATGGTACCAGGGTTGCAGGAGAATTGAGCAGGGTGAGAATTTTTTCCAACAAAATCCTCCAGGGAGAGCTGTTATCTGGTGGAAATACCTCAATTCCAGCTAAACCTGATGTTCCTCAGCCTTGACCAGAAAGCTTTCCAGGACAGCCTGGAGGGAATTAAAATCAACTCACGTGCCAGCAAGAGACTGGGTGAATGAGGGAACTACAGGATGGAGAAGACTGCTCTCAATCAGGCAATTGAGCCTGGAGCTTTGTATCTTAGAAGATCACCCTCGCCCTTTTGGGAAAGAAAAGGGGCTCTCAGCACTAGAAGGAGCAACTCTGCATCCAGCAGTCCTTCTCCCCTCCAGCATCACTCCCTGGTACTCACTTACCCCCAGAACAAAAGGGGGACAACTACCCTTTGCATCTTTGTTCTTGGATCTACGGAGGTACCATGAACCACTGCCAAGGTGCCACAAGAGCTGCAGACCATCCAGGCAGCAGCACACCGGGCCCCGCTTGGTGCCGCAGGAGAGGAGGGGGAAGATGCCTTTCAGGGGCCTGGGGCAGCGATGCCATCCCATCTCAGCCGGCAGCCCGAGGGGAGGTCGTGCCTTCTGCGTCATACGCGCTCTCATAGCTCAGCTGAGACGCCATCAAAAAGGCCATTTTAATCCTCTTTTTCTTTAGGGAAGTGGGGCTCTCTTGGAAGTTTGTTCAGGGCTTTGCCTTTGCAGATCATCAACAATTAGCAGCCTACATGAGTGCACAGTTGGGGCTTTCGAGGCATTTCAATTCTGCTGTCATTTAATAACCACCAGTGACTCAGAGGCTGCTTTCCTCCCACACGCTGTGGCCCAGCACTCCAGATCTTTTCCATCCCTTTAAATCCACTGGTACAGAAGATAAAAATCTATGAAACAAGACTGCTTTAGCACTGCATCTGCAGCTAATCCGGCACACCAAGAGCACAACTTGACCAAGTATTACGTTTGGGGCTGTTCCCAAGACTGTTGTTCAAGTGCACTGGCAGAAAGGACACTGTATTAAGGTACTACAGGGCTCTTCCCATATCATCTTTGAGATAATACAGCACCAGCTCCCATCCAGGCCCAGCATCTTCCTCCTCTTGCTACAGCTGTTTCTAAGTGGTTTTGGTCTACCAGGAACATATTTAGACATAGATGAGATGTGTTACATGGCTTTTTCTTCTCAGAGGCACAATCAAACCCTGTTTTACACTTAGTAGAGATAAGATGGTTGAAGTGTAATTGATTTTATTTTATGGGATGCTCTAGCATGAGCGTCCTTAAATGGAATTCAGCTATAATGAACATACAGTACAAGATGACTCTTCACTGAAGTAAATGTCATTGCCTAGGGACAAGTTCAGATGTAAGCATCTTCAGATGCATTACTCCACATCTTAGACGAGGCTCTTCAGTCATGTTAAGCCAAGTGTGCCAACACACGTTCCCCACACATTCCCATCAAGGCAAGGGCAATGTTAGCTCCCTTGCTAATTGAATACCTCCCACTGTGCCTACTTCAGTCAGGAAGACACAGAAGGAAAAGGACTCCTCAGTCACCTCATCCGTGGTACCTTGGGAAATCTCTCTTCAGGCTTTACAATGAAAGTTGGATTGATGGCAGAAGTTGGCATCACTTCTTGCTGCTTCTGCACAGCATCCTGAAGAGCTACCCCAGTGCCTAGAGTTTGGGATCCCTCTCAAGCTGCTTCAGGCTTGGACTCCACAGCCAGCAGCCCCACCACTGGTCCCTCCTGTGTCACCATAAGCAGCCATCAGCTCTGGAGGAGAGTGTCTGCTTGTTCAGACAAGCACACCTCATCACGCTTGGCCCTGGCTGATGCTGCCAGGAGCTGGCTCTCCTCCAGGAGCTATTGAGACACATTTGCGTGCCTGCACTAGCACAGCCTGCCCTAAGCACCGCTTCTGTGTGTGACCAGACACCACCTCTTTATGGATTACAAAACCCAAGGAATTAGTTGGCAAACCAGAGAGCAAACACAGCTAAACAGTGAAATAACCTTTTCTTCCTGTGAAAATGGGCTCAGGTAGCGTCAGAAGTGGATTAAAGCAGTGTTTGAATTAAATGGGTAGGGGAGGAGTAAATTAGGGAAGTCCCATTTCTAAGCAACTCCTAAGTCTGATGAGGTAAAGATCTGGGGAAGAATACAAAGGCTGAAAAGAAAGATATAGAAAATGACTGAGTGCAAAACACACACAAAACCTGTGAGGTTCTTGCAGTTTGCTTTTGCTTTATTAGTTATTTTTGTCCCAGACTCCTTCCCCCAGCCCCTCTTCCAAGATGAGACTGTGCTTCAGTCTTACTTTGCTTGTGCATGGAGCAGGGGAACGAGAGAAGGGAAGAGAGGAGTCTGCTGGAGAGCGGGGAGCCTGTGCAGCTCCAACGCTCTACTGAGTTTAGCCACCACGTGCCAATCCACAAGCTGTGTCTGATCAGAAACTGAGTAATGAGAGCAGCCTGGAAGGTTAATGGTGTGCACTACCTACTATCACCTCATTAGAGGAGGATCCATAACACGAACACCAGCGTTGCACCTGATTAGCACAGACTCACGCTACAGATGCTCCATAGATTGACAGGCGGCAGAGCGAACTACGAACCCTAACGAAGCCGCGCAGCAGAGCTACTCTTCAATCCCACACACAGCAGGGGGAGGGCCATAGGAGATGCCAGCACGCTTTGGACAGCTCTGTCTTCAGCTTTGCAACTCCAATTTGTCTTTCCGGGAAATTAAATTGGTGGAGGGGACCAAAAATGCCACCCCATTCCCCCACCCCAGGAGGAATCCCACAGAATATGGAGTGGTCCAGTCAAGATAACTTCACTGCTGGACTTGACGGCATCAATGATGGCATCAATAACCATCTAGTGAGGGTTACACATGGTCTTACCTAAAAATCACACAGGTCACACTCACATTGATTTCTACATTTCAGACTATTCAGTAGAGTTGTGCCATGGATTTCTATTTTGACACAGCCTCAACAACACACATTAAAGATTTTCTCCAGATAACTGCTCATCCAGAACATCAAGAGGAACATAAAGCAAACACCCTCCCACAAGCCAGCAAGCACCTCTTCGGTGAGTACACTACAGTTCAGTTACATTTCGGAAGGATAACACTGCTTCCAGATAGTTCACTACATTCAAAATTCTCCAGTTGGTAAGAAAAAAAGAAGAAAAAAAAAGAAGTGAAGGAAAGCCTCCAAGCCCCATTAGGCCTGACCAGTTGTCACTGGTTGTTTCCCAGTAAGCTAGTCCACTTCCCAAATCCACAACTGAGAAACCCATGTTTTCTTGGCACAGAGACTGAAACAGCCAACAGGAAAAGCTGTTGACAACAAGGAAATGATCTTTGGATTGTAACTTGCAGGTGGGAGGAGAGCTGAAGTACAGCAGTCCAGCTCTGCCAGTTGTTTCTCTGCCACGTAGCTGCAAAAATCCTCCAAGTTTAAAGGAGAAAAAAAAAACAGAAAAAGAAAAATAAAAGCCCTTGAGGAAGAGAGGCTCCCAAGCTAGAGAGGGACACGGGCAGCGTGACTCAGTCACTAAGCTCCCGCAGGGACGAGATGTTTCTGTTGTGCGTCAGTTGTCTTCTAAAACTTTGATCTTAATTGGACTCACGGTCTGGGAGACAGGGACGGTCTTCCACCTCGGCACTACATGGACCCAGGACCACTGGCCGGCCGTACCTTTCCCCATGACAAGTTTCCGTAAGCAAAGTAAAAACCAGCAGAAGTGAGCAGCGCTATTTCATTTGTCCTGAGGACAGTCTACAGATTCCTTCATCTTGAGGCTGATGCCAGCAGACAGCTTGTGTGGTATCTCTTACCTTCACGGATCCCTCATGGGATGTGCTCAGGAGCCCGGCAGCCTGGGATGCGGCTCCATGGGACAGACGTCCATACACGCAGGCTGGGAGAGCCCGCAGCGCAGGCGGGGAGAGATGACCTGTGGGTTTTCTTCAGCCAGACAACACTGCGCATGCTCAGAGACATGACATAGCCTCCAGCTATTTCAAATTTTCAATTTCAAATCATTTCTACTCTCAGAAGAACTGGTTTCAGCATGTAGGCTGTGTTTGCAGTGCAGGTACCTAGCAATGGCTTTGGCTGCAGTCTAGGATCCAAGTGGCCACGACTCAGGGATCTCAATGTCTCACGTGCGGGCACTCACGTGTATTAGCAGATCTGCTCTCGATCTGCTGAAGTAAGAGTACAAGTCTCCCCTATCCCAGCACACTCTGCAGGGAGCCAGACCACCTCAGATGGAGACAAGAAGCTCATTTCTCCTCAGCAAGGACGACTTCCAAAAAGTACCTACACTGCGTTACACTTCAGCCTCCAGGCAGGTTCCCAGAGGCAGTGGCTGAACTAATCCAAGTAATTAGTTTCCCCTGGAATTGAAAGACATGATGCAAGACTGTCTCCTTCCATCATTCTAAATCTAAAATTTGCTTAAAAGCCTCAAACTCCACATTTCTGCACTACCTTCAAGTGCCAAGAGCAGCCACCAACAGGTGACCAGGAGGCAGTCTCCCACCGTGATCATTCCAGCTCCTTCCAGGCAATGTCACAAGAGATACTCTCAAAATGTGCCAGTACTAGTAGCCTGCTGAGTATCTGCTAGGAAGATGTGTTCATTAGCAATGACACCTCTGCTATTTAAAATGCAAACAGGACCCGTGATCTGCGTTTATGCCATTTGCATAGTTTAGAGCAGACACTGCTTGGGAAGCCAGCCCCATGCATCATTACCTGCACTGCTTGAGCCACTGTTCAGCTGCTAATTAACAATCAATTTATGTTTTCAATTCTAACATCAATATTAATATGAAGTTTTTATCAATGCCACAGCAAGACGCCCACAAGTATATCATGGGTACAGTCGACCTTTCGAAGCAACTAGAGAAGGGTCACAAGAGATATTCTTGTCTTATTTATATATTCCCCCCAGGGAATATCGGTGCTGAAGGCCACAGTCAGAGGGATGGAGTCACATTTGTGCCGACAGCTCCGGCTGCCACCAGCGCCAAGGGCAAGGCCAGCTCCTGCTGCCCCTTGGTGGGTCCATGAGCTGGAGGAGCTCAGGAGCCATGAGCCAACTCTGCCCTCTTGCGATACCAGCCAGGCTTCAAACCTCTCCCCCCTCCCTGCGCGTCAGAAGGGAACAGAGCTTTTCTCCAAAGAGGTACCTACCTCTAGCAGACATAAGAACTGTTTGTTTAGTGAGATCTCCAAGAGTCAGAAGCTGCTGAATGATGGTGGGATTTAGCAGATTCCTCAGCAGAGCAGAAGACATTCAGAGCAATTCCTGCTCCTCTTTGGGAACAGCACGGATCTCAGATTTGCTCCACCTCTTGCAAGAGGGATTTAGCCCCATATTCAGCAGCGCCCTGCCTTTGCCTTAGGCTGCAGCACTGCAGACACAGGGCTGCCTGTGGGAGCACACTGGGTGTGCAGGCAAACCTCTAACGTCCCGGGCATTCGGGCTGTCCACATGCACAACACCGGCCTCTTTGAGTCAACTCATCTCTAAAAAAGGCTGGAGAAACCCCTGCCCACCACCGCGTCCCCAACTTCCCTTATTCATCTACCCTCTAAAGCCAAGCCGTCCCCACGAGCTATTCCCACGTGTTCCATCCCAGGCAAGGCAGAGGCTGCCTGAAAAACAAAGACAGGAAAACCCCTCGTTTCATCACCTGCAAACCCCCATTTTCCCATCCTGAAATGAGCACCGCTTGCTTCAGAAGCTGCCAGACCAGCTCCTTTCTAGACAGCGATGCGCCCAAGGCTGCGAGGCAAACGCAGCGCTGTGATCCCGGCCCCGCCTGCAACGCCTGGTGCTCCAGCAGGGAGCAGCATGTACCTTCAATTCGAGTGTGGGACTCCACAACTCCTCCTAAAATGGCTAACCGCAGGGCTGGGGGAGGACAACAGGGACAGAAAGGGATGCAGTCTAATATTTTTAATTCTCATACAGGGTCACAACATCACCCTGCAAGAAAAAAAAAAAAAAAGGTGCTGCTGCAATACGCAGCTGATTATTTCTTGCTTTGTTGTCCACATAAGCTGACCTACCAGAGCAAATAGCTGCTGGACAGCAAAAAGAAACAGAACAAATAAAATAAAAAGAAAAAACCCACGCCAAACCCAACCAAAAAAAAAACCCCAAGAAACCTAGGTGTCAGGGAGAATCAGACTTCAGACCCAATTTTAACCTGGTTGTACAAGGCTCTTCAGGAGTCACAAGTCAGATACTGAAGCCAGGAGGGCCCGAGACTTGGTCGTCGTAATAATTTGTTGATATTCCAAATTAGTCCAACAGAAGCACTCAAAACCCTTTATATTCTTTCCCATCCTTTTGACGGGGACTGAGATTCTGTTCTGACATTTGCCTTTGCTGTTCCCCTCGTGCAAAATCATCAAGCCACAAAATTCACGTGCTACCTTGAATTAAGTCTCACAAAGAGTAAAGAAAGAAAAAAAGATAATATACAACAGCCCCTGAAGTCAGGCCTTTTTGAAGGTACAGAGCAGCCAACTAGAAGGCAATGGGGGGGGGTTTCAGACAGTTCCCACAACAGCTTCCTATACCCTGGTATTGATTATATTAGGGTTACGATTACACAGCGTCACTTCCAGCTGAGCCTTGCACCCAGCATTGTTTGACCAAATCCCTCCTAGGTCACTGCCCAGTCGTTTTCTGATGGATATGCGAAAGGCCCTCAGGCAGCAGCAAAGCTTCAGAGCTGGTGGGGACATCAGGAAACATCCATCGTAGTGGGCTTGCGAGCACGGATGTGTGCGTTTGCGTAGCGCAACGGGGCGGGTAAGAGAATAGCACAGGGCAAAGCCAGAGCAGCACAGGTTATTTGTCGTCAAGACAATACTATCAAGAATATTTAGTTGTTATATGTTGAAAAACGAAAAACGACCACTACCTTGTAAAGGGCCTTGTAGGGCTGAGCATGGAAAGGGGAATATAAAAAAATAGCTTCAACGCGCCTGCCGGGGAGCTTGGGAGTAGCCCATGAAATCCCCGCCGCAGGCTGCTGCACCAGCAAAGGAATGTGGGGAAAAACAGTAATATATTTAAGCAGTAGTAAAATACATATACACACATATATACCTACATATCTCCACAGAAGCTTGTTACATACAACTCCGTCACATTATGTCGCCTCTGCACGTCCCTGTTCAGACAAAATGACAAAGAAACATTTGAGCAAGGGTTTAAAAGTTCTGCCGGGGATGAGGATAACGGGGGATACCCGCATCAACGTTGTGAGGGCAAAGAAAGGAAACAGAAGCATGGCAAGGAAGAAAAAAAAAAAAAAAAAAAAAAAATCAGCACTTGCCCCTCACAACATGGCTACAGAAACTGTCGGAAAAACCCCACTGCAAGAGAAATCACCTGCTGCAGGGGTTACACTTTAGGGCAGACAGTGATTTCTACCTGGGATATTTCCCAGGGCTAATTTTTAGGAAAACCGCTCTCACCGCTGCACAGTCGCACGCTGTTTAGGCCTGGCCCGGAGTCCTGCTGGGGCTCGCCATGGAGGAGGGTACTTTTTGCGAAGAGTAATTTGGTCATTGGCCAAACACCTTTTCTCAGCTCTGCTGTTCCGATAGCTAACATATAGATTTATTTTTTTCTGGGATATTCACTAATCTTTTTAAAATTCTTCCTCCCCTCTCCCGTTTCCCCTCACCCGGATACAGTGGGGGCAGACGGAGCAAGAACTCGGACTGACAGAGGATTCCCCGCTGCTGCCCTAGCCCCTAACGACGCTCGCACACACGCCATGCAGAGCAGCTCCGTGAATTAGCATTGAAATCTCAGGTCTGTCAAACTCAATGAGTGCTTACTGATGTAGCCTTTTAATTAATAGATTTTGTCAGGAAAAAGAAGGAAAATTATAACGCTGCCCAAACTACTGTAATAGTTGATGTAGACTGGAGAGTCAGCTTCCCCGGTCCTCCCGCTCCCAAAGCCAGCCTCTTACAAAGCCTTTCCTCTACGTTTTCTGATTTCAACTACTGGAGTTTAAAAAAATCCAGTAAACCCAACTGTGCCATCTCACTCCATCAAAACCTCTCTCCCACAGCAATCAATTGAAAGGCTGGCTGACACTTACAGGAGGGTCTTTCAGATCAAAGCACACCAAGTCCGCTTAGACATGCCTGCTTTCCAAAAGGCTTGTCGGTGTATCTCCCGATTAGCTCCGAGTCCAACACAGGTCAACAGCAGATGAAAGGCAAGCATTTAGCAAACACACCAAACTGCTACGAGTCTTCACTGCCCAGCTTCTTACACAGTCCTGTACTTGCAGCTGCCTTGCTCCCAGCCTCTTTACTCACACCCCAAAAATGTGGATGTCAACAGGTCAAGGGCAATGGTGTCATCTCCGATTGAGACTCCCCCATGTTCGACATCCTACATCCATTTTCCTATGACGCACAAGGTCAGCTAGTTGCACAAGGCACTCCAAGTCACTTAGAGAGGACATTATTTCTTTTTAAATAATTTTATTTATCAATGTTATTGTTATTATTACCAAAACAGTGGTTAACATCCCTAGGATGCGCGTTGATCACCCTCCAGTCACTGAACACGCACAACAGCATCAGCTCCCAATATCAAACACCGAGTGGACAAATTGCTCTTGGCAGCCTTGTTGCTTCCCTTCCCGGGGGACAGGAATGAAAACCATGGCAGTGCCGTAGCATAGCCCCCGTCTGACCAGCAACAACCCAGTCCCACTGAGACATGCTGAGCACAGCATATAATGGTCTTAACTGTCTCCCTACCAGCAATGGCTTAATGGGAAAATCCAATAATAGTCAAAGAGTTCTCCCCTACCTACACACTCTAATTCTGATCTCAAAGCAGAAACAGGGGAGATAAAAATCCCTCAAGGAATCCCTTTATGTCTTGAAAAGGGCATGACCCATGGGGACTTTCCAAGTAAATTCTGCTCCTGCAGAGCCCCATAATCAGGGGATCTCAACGAGAGCTGTGCGCCCTATGTAGTTTGTCCACAGAAGGATGCGTTTCCCTCATGCCATGCATCCATGTTAGAGAGCCCACAGTTTCCCAGGGGCTTTGGCAGCCCACAGAGCACATTACTCTTGGAAATTGCTCTCTTCGATGGCACCACCACCCGCTGCTTTAACCCCTGCAAAGCAAAAATGAGGTCTACAGCCCAAGGATATCTGACCTCCCCAGGCAATCTGCACCTGGGGTTGAACTACTGAGTGACACAGGAACAAGAAGGTCAACACTGATTTATAATCCTGCAACTCCACCATGAAGAATGAACTGCAGGCAGAGAGGAAGCAAGCACTGCTGGCAGTGGACGGGAAGCTCGCTATAGGAGGACGCAAAGGTATGTTAGTGTTTTACAATAGCATTATTTAGGAGGCGTTTGGGAGATCTAAGGTCCACAGGAAAGCAGTCAGTAGCAATCAGCTGGATAATGTGCACTTACACGTAGCTTTAGAACAGAACAGCAAAGGATGAGGTGGTAATTGTGAGAATATATGGGGAGAAAAAAGGGAAAAAAAAGAAAAAGAAAGAAAAATCTCTGCACTTTGGCCAGATACCTTAGGAAGTACATAGGCTCTTACCTCCCACAGATTTCAAGAGAAGTAAAAAATTTGCTATCTTCAGGGCATCCAGATTTGGATACACTATGGTGGGCTTACTAGAAGCTATTTCTATTGTACCACCCCTGTAAATATGCCTTTCTTGCCTTCTTGGAGGTGTCTAGTGTTCCAAATAATCACCATGCAAAAGGCTTAGAAAGCTACACGCAAACCTTCAGCTGGGGTTCCGCAACGCAATACCCGTTAGAATAGCGATCCGAGCCTCTGGCTGTAAACCCAAACTACCCCAATACTCACAAGGAAACATCTCCCCATCCCCGTCCCAGCCTCCCACCACAGAGGACGGGGACGACTGCAGTCCCTGCAGCAGCACTCCTCGGTCCGCACCTCGCTGTACTTGAGCTAATTCCTCTGTCAGGAAGAGGATACGAGCATGGAAAGCCTGTGTAATTTAAGTAAGTAGTAAAACATCCAGATGAAAAGATTATTCAGTACGTTAAAACACAATTATGGCCAGTTAGGAAGTTAAAGCACAAGGATAATAATTTTAGATGTTCAGGAGAGAGAGCAGGGCTGGGTTGGCTTTCAGCACAGCACGTGGATGCTGTCTGTAAGCACGACAGCAGAGAGACCTTTATAAAATGATAGAGGAGCATTCAAAGGTATTTAGCAGGGGGCAGCTCCTTCCAGTTATTTTGTTAAAAGCTGCATAGTTGATGCCACCTATAAGTGTGATTCTTAAGGTTGTTTTTCTCAGCCTTGAGACCAGCGGGAATCAAAGGCTTAAGAGAAAAACAGAAAGATCAACAGAAAACACTCCATGCCACGGTGGACCGCACTGACTCATGCAAAGATTAAATCCCAGGAGTAGTTTGCAACCCTAGTCAGGCAGGACGCGTGGTCCTGCTATTCCAGGAAAAAAAATAAAGTAAAATAAAATAATTACTTCTTAAAGATGACTCAAGCCCTCATAACAAGCTCCCGCCTCACCAACAATTCAGTCACTTCAGAAGAAGCCAGCGTGTGCCATCACACTCATGGCACACCATCATCCTAAAGCCACTGCAGGTATGCCCAAGGAGACAGCTTCCCACAGCGTTTTTCCACCAAGTCCCAGCTTCTTTGGCGTGCTAAATTTTACCATTCTGCTGCCTTCAAAGCATCTATCAGGACCATCACACTTCAGATACCCTCAGCCACCAACAAATAAAGCTTAAATCCACTGCTTTTAGCTGGCAAGTCCCAGATCTGGTTACAGGAATAAGCTTCCAAATGGAATCAGCCCTATTATTAATAGCCCATAACTAGGAAAGAAGACAGACACACCACCTCCTTATTCCCTTCCCAACTCAAAAAACACACCAACACCGACGCCGTCAGGGGATCACAGAAGTTTTTGTTCAGTTAATGAAACATCAGCTGCAAGATCTGCAGAGGAGCTTAAACACAAACCTCAGACAAGCATCTCACAACCTACCCTGGTCTCTAACAGGAAGGTTTAAAACAAAACAAAAACCAAAAAAAAAAAAAAAAAAATATGAAAAGTTAATTAAGCCAAAAAACAAATGAAGACTCCAGTCAGGAGTACAATTACCTCGGAGTGCCCTCCACCGGAGGAAGGTCTGCAAGAAGTGCATGGTCTTTTTTCTCAGTCCCGGAGGAGGTGGCAGCATTAGCAGGACCGGGTCTGCTCCACCACTCGCTCACAAACACTCCGGCATCCCCAACCTCCTTCCACCCCTGTGCACTACCTCGGTCCAGCCTTAACGAAGTGCACCTGGTCTGCTCTGCTAATCACTGATGTGGAGTCTGGGGCTTCTCTCTCTCTCTCTCTCTCATTCTCTCTCCCTCTCCAAATAAGCAATTAGCATGAATAATTACAGCTCTGATGATAATACCCAGCCACCTTTGAGCAAGAGGGAAAAGACTGCAATTAACTCTTTCTTAGGGATCAGAGGAGGTTGAAATAGCGCAAGCCTAATTATCTTCTTCTGGGAAGCCTACTGGCTACCGAGGAGCTTTGGAAAGGGTGAGTGGCAGAGGTCAAGTAGCATCCTTTTGGAAACCTCTTCATCCAACCCAATTTTATGTGTCTGCTACTCAAGCGGTCATTAGATGTGCAAATCTTCACGAGGTGGGAAAGAACCCACAGTTTCCCCATTGTGTGCTTAATTGGTAACGGGCCAGCAACACTATCCCATGAAGAATCTTTGGCCACTGAGGACTTTGGAGCCATTTCCCCGCTGGGGAACACGCTATGGTGATGTGCAGATCCTCCTGTGCGCAACGCAGTGACACACCAGCGGGAGGGATACCACCACCACCACCCCTGCCCAGAGCTCAGGAGACCCAGCCCCAGGCTGGAGAGGGCATCGGTGCCCGCCCTGCAATGGGCTCCTACCGTAAACCCAGTGCAAAGGCACTCCCACCCCAGAGCCCCAGACCCCGGGGTGCAAAGCTGGGGGAAAAACATATAAATAATGCAAGTGAGGACTCGAGATCAGATCAGGAGGGAAGCTGGGGTGAGCGTGTTTCATGTGCCTTTGCATCAGACTGGCTTTGTCCCCTTCCCAAAGCCTCTCCCGGCAGGCAGGTGGGACAGGCGCACGTGCATGTCCTGCTCTAAGTTCCTTCCAAGAAGCAAAACACACTACACGCACCACCCCTAAAAAGAGTTAAAGTGAGCGCAGAGACTAAAACAAGGGACGGTGGTCCTCTGCAACAATGGCCCCAAATTTCCTGAGGCGCTGAAAGAGGGCAGGATTAGATGGTTGCTATAACGTGCTCTCTTCATGTTACTAGAAAAAGTGATTAATAGAGTTATTATACAATGCTGTCACGCTTTATTGCCATTGCAGTGTCTGGAGATGTTATTAGAGAGTGCTGCAGTGTAACAGTTGGGTGCGCTGCCCTCCAAACACTCCAGTCTCTTATTAAAAGAGCACAGGTTTTGTTAACTACTCCTCTTGTACTCTGTTGACCTGAAATGTTTAAGAGCGGAAAAATTAGCGTGTTAGGAACCCTTATCACTAGCCTTAGAAAACCTGCTGAAATTTTTATAGGTCTCCAAGCATTTAAGCATTAATTTTCATATTGCAAAGACTCTACGTAATAACTCTTTTATTTATGAAGTCAAGGTGCTCAGGGCACTGCAGAATATAATAAAGCAAATTAAAATGCAATAAAATATTTATTTAGATAATAATTTGAGAGATTCAACAATTTTGTAAGGGGGACTTTACCAGGATGTTGTACATAATTTGTATTTCAAACTTCCTTACTTCATATACTTGTATATTACAGAACTATCTTTTTTTGCTAATTTCTTGAAAAATGAGAAGGTAAACATGTTCTTATATACAGTCTGAATCCCTCAAATTGTTATGTATGTTACTTTCCCTGTAACGTGAGTAGTTCAAAGGGCATTAAGTAGACTGTGCAATGGTATAAAGTGAAGCTCATAGGTCAAGACCCAGCCCTTGAAATGTTAACTATTAATAAGCAGTATGGCCAATATGGCTCCATGGTTATGATACCGGGGTCTTAAAATATTGTTTTGTTGTGAAAAATCTACACGTGGGGTACCCACACTTACAGTGCAGACTAGTGTAATTTCAAGAGTCGGTTGAGTTGGAAAAAGAAAAGGGTGTTTTGGGCTTGGATTTAATTTTTACTATGATCTAACTACCAGGGCAGTGAGTCCAGCCTCTGCTCTGGATTCTTTCCAGCTTACGTATCGCCCTCAGCATCTCTCACCCAAGCGGGTTATTTATGTGTTATTAACAGAGACTGGAGATGGAGGCATACACTGTGATCCTCCGATTGGAAGTGAGACGTCATTCCCGCAAGGAGGATCTGGCTCCAGGGACAGGGAGGGTCTCAGTGGCACTCTGCCCCATGACACTGACGGTCCCCATCGCACCGTGGTGGGCAGCCGGGGCTCACAGGGACACACTGCCACCCACCTGGGGGGCGTTCCAGGTCTTGGATCTGCATGTCGAAAGTTCGATGGTGAGGACATGTGAGCAGAGGCCATGAGCACGCATGACTTTGCACTCCACATCTGCACAGGGAGCCCCATAGAAGATTTTGCACAGATTTACGCCAAAGTACAGTCCTGGGAGGTCAAGCAAAACATCCCCAACGGACATGGCAGGGACTCAAAAATTAGAACCTATGAGGAAACTGCAGCACAGATAATATCTGGAGAGAGTAAATCAGTCTGCGGGCAGAGGCCTGAGCTTTAAAAATAAACAAACAGGGATGTTCAGATGATTGGGGCTTCGTAGCTCAGTCATCTGGCTCCAAGTCTTAAAGACGCTATTTGATTAACACCTTTTGGTTACTTCAAGTTTCCTAAACAGCAAGTTTGTGAGTGATGCAGCCCGTTGTCATCTGTTCTAAACACTCAGTACCGGCTGCCTTTGGGTGTTACTTCGCTAAAACTTTCAATTAACATGTGGCAAAACCATTAGTCATGTCGTCTTCTCAAAAAATAATTGCTCTCCCTGGCTCCTTTCCTCATCATTGTGAGTCTCCATTTCAATTATGGACCCCAATAAAACATGAAGAAAGCCAGACTAATGCTTCATCAGCCTCCTAAGCATAAAGTAACCAGCTTTTCCAACACTTTTGGTGGGGAGGGGAGCTGTCACTTTACTATTTTACGGACCCGAAGGAGGGGTGGCTCGTCCAGCAGCAGAAAGTGAGTTTGCAGTGGGGCGAAGGACAGACTCACACCCTCCGAGTCACGTCTGCAGGGCTGAGGCACGAGCACCGACTCCCGATGCTCCTGCGCGGGGATGCAACTGCCGGCCCCTCGGCAGAGCCTCCCACGCGTCCCACGGCTGTGCAGGGCACCTGCCACAGAGGCACGAGATGAAAGGAGAAGGATGCAAACATCAGAGGAACTGGGGAGACTCTCTCATAAAGAAAACACGGCTAATTCCTTGCTAATTATTCAGACCTAAGGCCTCGCCTTATCCAGCAGTTGGGGCTTCAAGCAGGAAGCAGAGCTGAGGATGCTCGGGGAGGAGGAAGGTGCCTTCCAGAGCCGAGGGGACCTACCAGCCCTCCTAGGCCACCGGTTGCATGTAGTCCATGGGTCCTGCAGCCCCAGAGGACAGGCGACAGTTTGGATGTTAAAGCACTCAGCTCACTTACTTTGAAACAATTGCAGCGCTCACCGGGCACAACGACACCCTACGCCCATCCACACACGTGCAGTGCGTGAACACACGGCAGCACCTAACCCCAGCAGCATGCTCGGGGGGCACCCCATACCTGCCGCACCATGGGCACAACCCCCTGGTTCAGGCACCCCTACGTGCAAGCGGGTGGCTGAACACTGGGTGCAGAGAACTGGTGAACTTCTCTGCACTTATGGCCTCAGAGAACAAATCAAGACAACAAGCAGCATCCCCAAAACCAAACGGCTGAAGATGCTACGCCCGGGTGATTACAAAAACTTGAGCTGAAAGCTGTTCAAAAGGCATCTGAAAGGGAACGAGAAGAGGGCTGCCAAGCCTGACTCCCCAAATGAAGTCTCTTTACTGACAAGTTCGCCTCCAATTTGCAATACTTGTGTCTGACTGTGTCTGGAGTAGATACCGGCCTCGTCTGATGTCTCCCCATCGCGCAAGCACCCACTGGAGTGAGAGGCTGTGTTTGGAGGGACAGGCCACTCGGGGACAGCTCTCCCCACTGTCTTTGGTACACGCAGGAGCTGGCACCGATGGCTGCCGGCGGGCAGAGCCCCGGGTGCTGCAGGGCGAGCAGCAGCTCGGGCGGCTGACGGGCTCTTTAAGCGCCGCAGCCCAAACCTCCTGGCTCTGCGCTTCGAGGTGGCGTGAAGGGCTTGCAGGGAAAAGCAAAGAACTGTGAATCTCAGCAGAAATGGGGGTTGCGCTATTATACCCCAGTACCAAGGGAGAGGATTAAATAATTAATCACAAAAGCAACCGAGTGTTAACAAGCCGAGCAGGATCAAACCGCATGAAAGATGCGAAGCACCCCCCCACACACACCCTCTTCGGTGTGCTGACAAACCTCATTTTAATTACCCAACTACCACAGCCGAGAGGATACGCCACAAATAGATAAATGGATCACAGCCCTCGATGACTTGGGCTTGTGCTGGGGATCAGCTTGACATCTCCTTTGCCACCAGGCGCAGAACCAGCTCAGAGACGTGTTTTGCATGGGGGAGAACTGGGATAGCAAGGCATCCTGGGATTTGGGCAGCCATTGCAAGCCCAAGCATGGAGGCAGGGGTCTTCTGCATGTATCACCCTGCTCGCTTTGTGGCTTTAAGAGAAGGGGGGGACATGCGTATGGAAGGGAAAAAGCAAACAAATAATGCTGCTTTGGTGCCATCCCTAAATAGCAGAGTCTGACTATGCAGAATTGATCAGCGGCATCCAGTAAACAGGAGCCGGCGGGGACAACAGCCTGTGCTGATGGGAAGGGAAGTACGTGAACATGCCTCACATCTCTCCTGGATGCTCTGCCGAGTCAGCCATGCTGAGGACAGAGATCTCACTCATTCAAATTTTGTATAACCCTGCACACGGTATATCCCTGCGGAGGCTACAGAGCTATAATATACTACTAATGCTAACACACAACTAGTATAATACAATTTACACAGTACCAGCATTAAAACACATGCCTCCACAGCACACCATACACCAGACCCAGCAAACCCAGTGCCGATGCTGTGATATGCCAGCTTGTCACAGAGCTCTTAGGTACCGGTATTTACATCACAGACCTTTTACCTATTTTCATCAGGCTTTTTCCATCCTACTTTGAGAAAGGGTTGTGCCAACTAGGGTGAAAAAGACCATTTGGACTCCACTGTGCCAATAGCTACAGGAAAAACAAAAAAAAACAAAACAAAAAAAACCCCAACCAAACAAAAAAAACCCCAAACAAACCTCTAAATTATTAAATCTTCTGCTTATAGAGCACCATGGCTTCCAAAAGGGCTTTGAGAAGTTAAACTGATAGGCAGGCAATAGGCAGAGTTCCACAATCCATCACTCAGATGCTACAATCTGAAGGAAAATAAGGATCCTGCTTAATGGTCTGGAAGGAATACATAGGATTTAGAGGTATTTGCACACTCAGTGCAGGATACATGCACACACCACTCTCAGGGATCCTCTCCACGAGTTTGTTTTGGCTCTCATGTCTTTACCCTGGAAAGTCTGAATAGGCTGATTCCTACGTAGCGGAGTGTGGGAAAATAATTCAAATAAGACAGTGATACGGGCTTTTCTAAAGCATCTGTATGATTGCAGGGCACCAGCCTCATCAAAAGACCCATGTGCTCATTTTCAGGATGATGCTTCTGAAAGTTGCCTGTACGAAACACAAAGCCCTCTCTCCTCCACCACAACATCAGCATCATTGGTTAAATTAAGGAAAGTCATAACCTAAAACGATACTCACTGCATTTCCAATCTCCGAGCATTATTTTGTAATACTGTGGGCACCAAAACACCCATAATATCTTTAATTGTCTTTAATCCTGTGTGTATTTGATCAGAAAAATACAACAGACTATGAAATTACCTCCTCTGCCTGCATCTCTAAGACCAGAAGAGAACAAAGTGAATTTTGCAGCCTTCCCCATCAAGGTATGAAAGCCACAAGAAACCAACAGGACGAAGGTTTGCTCGGGACAAGAACCCTGCAAACGATGGGATGCTGCAGGATGTGTTTGCAATTGCGAAAGACAATATCATAGCGCAGGTTGGGTCAGAGAGCTGAGACACGGTCAGCAATTCACAATTTACACAGACACTTGCTGCCTAGGAGAGGCTTTGCTGCAACGCTTTAAAGATACATGGGCTGGATATTTTGCATTTCTGTGCATAAAACCTCCCTCAGCCGGAATGAGGTTGTGTCCCTTGCGGTACATCATTTACATTAAGATCTCCCCTGCTTCTCAGCATGACTTTCATGTCCCCCCACCATTTAGATAGCAGAGGCATATGTATGTGCGAGGATAGACAGGAGGGAGAAACATCTTTTTTAAACATTCATTGAGCTGGAAGTGTGGAAGATGCCAGCATACGAAGGGTTCAACTGATGTGGAAATGCAGCTCTTTGAAAAGGAGGAATTGAACACCAAAACTGGTTCAGTGCAGCTAAATTGGTCCCCTAAGGGCCAGTGGTAACAGAAGCCTTCAGTCCAAATAAGAACAAGTGAAACATTCAGCAAACAGCATTTGATGCTTACGTGCAGGGAAAAAAAAGTGGTGAAACTGTTGGAAAACGAAAATATTGTGTTATCCCTAGCTACAATAGAAGTGGCAGATAAAGGGGTTTTTTTGGCAAATAATCTGGGTACAGCAGGATTCTGGCAAATTGGCGTTGGTAACTCCAACATCTCCCAAGAACATGGCTAAAGCTAGTGATGGAGGTTGTCCCACTGATCCCATCATGCGAACTCACTGGTCACGTTGGGCTCCCTCCAGGCACCGTGGCTCTAAACCACATTCCTAATGGCGATGATGGGGAGACATTCAGCATGGACCTGAAATGGGGTCCCAAGGAGTGACCGCAGAGGATCCAGGCTCTGATCCATACATGAGCGTGACACGCATGAACAGACTTCCCCCTACAACCTAAGGCTGCCTCTGGAGACCTTCAGCTTCGACAGGATTTCACAGCTCCCTCTGGGGAAAAGGCAGCACTGTATGGACAACCTTACTTAGACCCAGCCCAATATTTTAAGGCTTCAAAAGGCCCGAGCCAAATTACAGGTGCCCAATACAGGGTTTGCAAAGAGGCACCTAAACACAACAGGTCTTGGAGCAAATCCCTGGCCAACACAGTCACAACGTCCTTGCGTCAGGGAAGGTTTAGATTGGATATTAGGAAAAACGTCTTCACTGAAAGGGTTATCAAGCATTGGAACAGGCTACCCAGGGAAGCGGTTGAGTCGCCATCCCTTCAGGTATTTAAAAGACCTGTAGATGTGATGCTTAGGGACACGGTTTAGTGGTGGACTTGGCAGCGCTAGGTAAACAGTTGGACTTGATGATCTTAAAGGTCTTTTCCAATCTAAACGATTCTATGATTTTATCTCCTGCGCTGCTTGTGACCTGAAACCAGCCTACTCCACTGAGCCAAATAATACCACCTCAGCTAGACAGACACACAGGCAAAGCCAGAACTTCACAGAATCACAGAATCTTCAGAATTGGAAGGGAACTCTAGAGATCATCTAGTCCAACTCCCCTGCTAAAGCAGGACTGCATCCAGGCAGGTCTTCAAAATCTCCAGAGAAGGGGACTCCACAACCTCCCTGGGCAGCCTGTTCCAGGGCTCTGTCACCCTCACTGTAAAGAAGTTTTTCCGTGTATTTGAACGGAACTTCTTGTGTTCCAACTTGTGCCCATTGCCCCTTGTCCTGTCACTGGGAACCGCTGAAAAGAGACTGGCACCATCCTCCTTCAACCCACCCTTTAGATACTTGTATGCCATAATAAGGTCTCCCCTCAGCCTTCTCTTCTCCAGGCTAAAGAGTCCCAGCTCTCCCAGCCTTTCCTCATAAGGGGGGTGCCCCAGTCCCTCAATCATCTTAGTTGCCCTTCGCTGGACCCGCTCCAGCAGTTCCCTGTCCCTCTTGAACTGGGGAGCCCAAAACTGGACACAGTACTCCAGTTGTGGCCTCACCAGTGCAGAGCAGAGGGGGAGAATGACCTCCCTCGACCTACTGGCCACACTCTTCCCTATGCAGCCCAGGATGCCATTGGCCTTTTTGGCAACAAGGGCACATTGTTGGCTCATGGATCATTTACTGTCTACAGTAAACTTACTCAACACAAGCTCAACCCTTGGCTGTTTTCCAAGAAAAATATATGAGAAACACCACAACCATTTTAATTTGCACTGTGAGGGATGCTAGAATTGCCTTTTATTGTTCAGTCTGGTTTATCCCCTCTCTATATTTCTTTGGGTTTTCTTCACAGAAAGGAATGTATAAATGCAGGTGCACCGGTACCTGAATTTCTTGAGTCATTTTAATATCTATTATTATGATCATTGCTTGAAGACAAAACTGTAAGCAATAGCTGTTTCCAGGGCATGAAGGGAGTTCATCAGAAAACACGAGAATGGATTCAAAGAAAGAAAACGCATAAGAAATGAAGTGCTCGGGGAAGCAATGCTTCCTTTACGGCAGGAACAAAGACAGTGTATTATTACTATTTAAATTCCTTGCTTTCTGAAAACATCTCATGTTCATAAATTTTCAGCTACATATTATAGAAACAGAAAGGAGTTATTTCTTCCTGCTTTACTGTTCTGGGATGAGTTTGTCAAAGAAAAGACCTTGCTGGTATCTCTGGGATATACGACCATAGGTGTTGCTAATACATGGGCATGGTGGCTTATAAGTAAACTAACTGGCCACTATTTTATTTTTCATCTGGGATCACTAAAGAGATGTTCGATAAAGCAGTGCTCAGCCTTGGAGCCCTCTCTTACAGGCAGAGGAAGAATTACTTCAGGAAGAGACACTGGCGTTACTGGATTCACAACTCCATGTGCATTTCTTCTTGCACTGGCAGCTGATCCGAGTGGGGAATTATTTTTTTTGTCTTGCAAAACCCGAACTTTTTTCTTTTTCTGTGATGATACAGAGGCTGTACATATCACACCCGATAACATAAAATAACCTGAGATGCCAATTCCAGCTCCAGATCTAAATAAGGCATACCAGGGATCTGAGCTGGGATCTCTCTGCTCGTGCGAATGTCCCGACCACCCAGTCATTGCTTATTTCTCAGGGAAACGTCTCTTTCTCTTTAGTCCGACTGTGGTTAGAGAACTCATCCTGAAGAAACTCATCAGGAAGGAGTTTCTAATGGCAGGTACATCAAAACCCTACAGATCCCGTGGATCTCTGGGTTCTGACTCTCCCTTTTAACTGAAAAACTCCCAACTACCTCCATTTCTTGGACCACTCAACATAGGTTGCAATAGACCTGGGAAGAAATTCGAAGGGGAGAAAGACTCTGCCTTCCTCACTGCCGGATCTATCAGTTACATTCCTAATTTCACAAAACTTTTAAAGATATGCAAACATATTCAAGCAAAACAAAGTATAAACAAGCAGAGAGGGGAAAAAAAACCCCACCCTAAGAGTTCTGTGCAAAGCCTTGGACCCAAAACGGAGGATGTTTCCTCTGTTACCTGCGAGTCAGCAAAGAAACGGCTGCATCTTTCTCACAGAAAAAGCCGAGTCTCTGGTAACTTTGTGTTTAAGCTGCTTGGTGAAAAGTATGCTCACACACAGATCGCGCAGCAAGTGTTGGTTTTTAATCACTTTCACTCTTTTATTTGGCGTTTGGCCCCAGTGCAATGGATGCTGATCTATCCAAGGCAGCACAGTCACAGCAACAGTACGAAGCAAACCGCTGCAAGATTCTGAACAAATGTCCAAAGCACTCGTATGCTGCTCAGGCACGTTTTCTTAGTGGAAAAAAAGAGAGTGTGTACGAGGACAAAACATTATCTCATGACTGTTCCTTTACAGTCCAATGCACTCGGATGAGAAGGGACGTATTGGCCGTGAAGACAGACCATTTATTTGAAAAGGCAGTTAGTTTCCTTTTGGTTTTGTGCTTCCTGAAATAGATTGTAAAAAAGGAAATGCAGACAGATGTCTTGGGGATTGATAAATCATGCGGCGATTTTTTAAGGAGCACAACCCTTCCCCTGTGCCACTATCAGTTATCAAGCCCGGAATCACACACTGCTGTTCATTTCCACGGTTTTGTGCGATTATTCCAGCTATACGCTGTAAAGCAAAAAGAGCAAGAGAGAGAGACAGAAAAGGAAATCGCCCACAAAAAACTAGGTTACAATGACCCTCAGGGTCCAAGTGAAACCAAGAAGAGGAGAAAAGTTCAGCACCAGGCTGCCAGCACGGGCAAGGACACAACCCCAGCTCCAACACATCGGACCCGCTGAGCCTCAAATGCACAACACAGCATCTTTAGAGAAAACTTTTTATAAAGCTTCATTAAAAGAAAACAATGGAAATAACATTTTTTTCAGGACTAAGACCCGAGGATGAGGCACATGGTGCTGTCTTCCTTCCCCTGAGTGCAGTGGGATGCAACTAGCCCATACAAGAGAGAGCAAAGTGAATGGAGGGAGCCTGTCCAGATCCCACCCCGACACGCTCTGCGAGGAGACAGATCGTTCCCTTTACCCAAGCTAAATGAGCCAGCATAACGTCTCGGGGAGGGAGCGGAAAGCTTGGAGAAGCACTTCTTGTTATTAGCTAACGGTTGCATCAGGAGAGCAGCTGGTGGCCACCAGATTTGTTGGAACTAATTGAAAAATGACCCTAATTTTAGCCTACAGCAAGAGCTAAAGTTGTTTAGCTTTCTGTTTATATCTGTAACTCATAAAAACATCACTTTTTGGCCAGATTAAAAAATATAAATTAAAATACAGACCTTTATACCTTGCTAATACGTAGCCTTGTTACCCTCTCAGGACCCCACCAGAGCCAGAATGCTGAAACCTCACTTCACATTATTTTTGTCCTCTTACTCTTCTACAACACAGTGTTAAAATATTTTGTTAGTTAATGAAGCCACTTCATTTTATCCATCATATTAAAAGCAATTCCATCAAAGAACGAAACGGAAACCCAGTTCCTTGGCAGGCAGTTACCGTGAGACAGTACAGAAAGCTTCGATCTGACAACAAGGATAGAAAAACATCTTGTACTAGTTACATCAGGCTGTAGACAACTTCAGTCCCTGCCTTCCTAGCACCTAATTTTGTGTCTTTTTTTTATTGTTGTTATTATTATTGTAGGTGAATATAACAGAAAGAGGTTAAGGAAGAAAATTCATTTTTCCTGATGGACGGTTATAATTTTGTCTGGTTGCTTCAGAAGTCACACCAGAGGCACAGAGCAGCCTGGTGGGAGCCCTCACTTTTGAGACTTACACAAGGAGGGAGAAAAGCATTATACAAAATTTACTGGAGGTGCCCATGGGGCAATTTTAGACTTTCAATTCTGTCAAATTTGGGTGGATTTTCGTGATTAAAACTAAAGTACTTCCTGCCACAATGAGACAGCAGAGCAACTGAGAAGCTAATAGAGTTAAAAACCCCACCAATTTCCTTGACATGGCCCTGGGGCACAGGAGCAGATTGGCCTCCAGACGGACCTACTGCAGATCCCTTGTCAGTTCCAAAATAAATGAGGAAGTGTGATTTGGCACATCCCCGTGAGTATGCAAAGTCAGATGCCTGTACACGAGGGAAGCAATGATACAGATAAAAAGCTCTACAGGCACAGGGAAATAGGAGATCGAGGTATTTCCTCGCCGGTTTTAAATGCTGGCTTCCAAGCTGCTCTGTCTTACTCACTGACTTGTAAGAAATAGGCAAAAATCTCACGTAGCTGTATGTAAGGAATGGAGTCAGAAGCAAAGTATCTCAATTACTAAAGAAGGAAAACAACTTTCTTTAGATCAATGGCTTTAACATCCAAACTCTCTCTGGTGACATGCATAGGATGGAAACAGAGAAAATTCAGACACACGTTATAAGCAGAAAGATACTAATTCTGAAATAATATTTTAAAAATATTGGTTATATTGACCATGAGCCAACTGCATCTTACAAACTTTGGCGAACTATGTTTTATTTAAGAAATAGCTAAATAGCAATTGTCAAACCACACTGTCATCTGAATTTGCATTTCTTTCTCTCACACACTCTGTCCATTGGCCAGTGGTAACCTCGCGGACCTTCTACAGCTTTACAAATTCAAGGCCTGATTTCTCTCTATACAATAAAGCAGGCTACATGTCATCTGAGTCAAGGATTTTTTTCTCCATTCTCCAAAAATGCCTGGCTGAGCTTGCAGGCCAGAGATGCAGATCAGCAGCACTTCCCAGCCCCAGGGACCGCCCCCTGCATCACCACAACATGCCCTTGTGCCAGGGGACACATGGGGCAGCAGGTGACATTCAAGGCCCTGCAGCTGACGGGCAAACCCATCTGCTTAAACAAGCCTTGATCAATAGCAGGATCTACAACACCTTTCAAGAGCCCCCGACAATACGGTGGCAAACGACTTCCCGCATGCCAGGCTCCATCAATATTTTTAGGTCAGCAAAAGAGAAGCGTAAGAACAAATTTATGACCAGGCTACAGTCAGTACTATTAAAATTACTCTTCAAGACTGCTTTTGAAGGTCTTGATTCCATCGTCCAGGCTGACCTCTGCTGAAGCACTGTATCGCTTCACAGGTAGCCCATCGACTGGAGCCATGGCAAATGCTCCCAACGGCATCAGTGTGGCCTCTACGCTCTCCTTGTCCTCCTGTCAAGTTCTGTCTTTAATTTGCAAGGCTGCCAATCATGCCTAATACAGGATCAATAAAAACCCCATCGCCCAAGGACAGAGGGAGGATGTTCCTGGAGGTGAGTTATGAGACACCTGAACGGTGGAAGGGGCTGAGATGAAGACAAGTATAAAGCCAAAATCAGTGCTCAGGAGTCAGGTCTTCCTGCCCTCCCTCCCTCCCATCTTTAGCTTAGCATTAAATCACACTCTGCCCACATAACACAGGCAACCGTTTATCTTTTGGGGCTGTAAAAATCGTGTTTTCAAATTTCCTCCTTGCTACCACAAGAGATGGAAACGCTTCCCTTCACACAATGACCCTGAGAATATCACAGGGCTCTTAATTAAACAACAAAAGCTGGCGATGGAGTGAGAATTGGGAGGTATGTCTGTCCTCCCTGTGCCACCCCATGAGACAGTGCATCACCCGTAGCAGCAATCCTCCGTCAACCAGCACCTCTTCCACTCCACTCTGCCATTAGCTCATTACCCTTCATTTACCCCACCCTCGTTAATGGGCTACTCTCAACTCCCAAGCAGGCTCTCTGCTTCCTACATACCGCCAGTTGACAGGTCTGGCAGTCTCATCGTGCAGCAGCAAAGGGCCAAATTGTCTTTGCACGGGGTTCTCCACATCATTTGGTAACTGTAAGTCACCCCTTTCCAACAAGAGCTGCGGTCTCGTGCCGTTTACTCTCCACAGCAAGAGCATGTGCAGATCACTCCCCCAGCTCACAAGCCCTAGAGAGAGCGTCAAAACACCAACGACTAGTTTGATTTACAAAATAAATTAAAAAATCCATTACCTATGTATTCCCTGGGGAAAGTAGAAATTGCCTTTCTTTAAAAGCCATTTCTGGTGAAAATATTCATGTTGACTTAAAAAAAAAGTTTTTGAGACCAGCAGTTCAACCAAAAAGTTCTTGGTTGGGACAAAGCGGGTGGAAAAAAGCTAAATTGGATTTTCCTGTTTAGAGAGATATTTCAAGAAACACAGATATGTGGATGAGATGTTTTTAAGTATCTTGGGCATCAAGGAAGAGCTTTCCAAGTCTGTCTAGACTCCTAACTTCTACTGGAATTAAGGAGGTGTTAATTCCTAGCTATCTTTAGAAATCTGCCTCCCAGTTCTTGAAACTGCTGGTCATCAGGACATGGTGGGAACCGTCCTTGTCCGAGGCACAGAACCCCCTCCACCAGCTTCACACAGCCTTGCTGGAAACACCACCTCCTGTCTCTTCAGGCTGCAAGTCTGTTTGTCTTGCCATGAAGCTGTGAAATCAAAAGGGCTCAGACAACGAAAATATTTAGGGAGCTTGGGCGCTTTTTTTCTTTAGTTTGCTTGGTTTTGTTTTTTTCCAATAAGCACCTATCTGCACCTTTAGGCACCTGAATACCAGCCACCTCTTGGAAAACCCCACCCCCACTATGCAAAGAGGAATCAGGTCAGTTGAAAAAGCTAATTTTGCAGTCTTCTCCGGCTCTGCCAGTGCCACTCCAACGCTGACCCACGGTGTCCCCTTGCTGTTCCCGTCCCGGGGCTCTCTCTCGAGCGCTGCCAGCCTGCATTAGCCCTGATGCGCCCCAGCGCCTGCTGTCACCATCCTGGGCTTTTCCCGAGAGTCTCAACTGGGGCAGCCGGTGTAGTTGTTGCAGAGAAAATAAATGCCCATTAAAACTCCCAGCACACACAAATTGTTCATCGCAATAACATAAGTGGAAGGTATTGAATGAAGGGTCACCAACCCCTGTTTCTAGCTTTAATAACACACACCCAAAAAAAAACCCCACATGGTTTTATATGCAAAACAGAAAGTTTTGGCACGCACAAGCAGCACAAGGAATTCACCCCTTTTTTGCAGTAGTTACAGCTGGGGACAACAAAGCCCAGATTTTCCAAACCACTCCAGAGACAGCCTGGGACTCTGTGCACTGCAGCAAAGGGACGGTGTGCGGGTCACATGAACCAGCGCGACTGCACTTGTTTAACGTATTCGCAGCAAGGCAGGGTGGGCTTTCATTCCTGCTGCAACCAAAGCACGTGTGGGATCTGGGCAGGATTTGCCCTCGAGATACCAGTACCTTTCTGGCAGGAAGGGTTAATGGCATCTGGGACTTGCTGTCCTGCACACCGGCTTCCCTGCAAGGATTTATCACCTGCCTCTGGGCTGCAGGGGCCCTTTTTCATTCAATTACTCCCCTAAGAGACCAATACCCTCTCTGCCGCTGGAGCCCGGAGGAAGATGAGGGATGAGCTGGGGCCAAAGGCGCTGGGCAGCGCTCAGAGCAGGTGGCAGTCACCTGGGATGCTATGGCATCAGGCTGAAAAATGGCCTTCATTAGGAGACATAAATAAAACATGCCTGATCATGAGTTATTAATGAGATATGGAACGGGCTGAAGTGTAGCCATGCTGACAGAAGAGGAATCACAGCCACGGCCGGCTCGGAGGTTTGGGCTTCGGGAGCTTTCCTGTGTTCACCACTGCCCGGCTTTCATTGCTGCAGAAGGAACAGCCCCATAAACATTCACCGCATCAGCTGCCAAGTTGTCTTCCACTATGAAACATGCAGGTGAGGACAAATCCTAGGCGGCAATGATCGTCCTAGTGAGAAGGTGGCCAAGCGAGGGCTATAGCATTGTGCTCAGCCTTAGGTTTCTGACAACATGGGCTCAACCTCCACACCACGGCTGCATTTTGGGGAGAAGTCTGGCTTCTCTGTGTGCTGGTTGCCCATTTACTAAATAAAAACTGCTCTGTTTTACTAGCTACTCCAGGCCTGGTATATACACCAATAACGGCTGCTGCCTCCTCCAGGAAGAGATGGCTTCACAGGACCTTTCACTCTAACACTCTGCTGTGTGGTGCCCTGGTCTTGGCACCGCATCACAGGATGGAAACAGTTTACCTGCTTACCCATTTTATTTTATTTTTTTTTTTCATTCCTTGCCAAGGAATCCAGCAAGAGACCCAAAACATTTCTTGTATTTCCGCAGCGAGCAAATCTTTTGGTGACAGAAACCCAGTTGCACGAGTGCCCCCTGCTATCAAACACAGCTGGGATGCTTTACGGCGTGATACGGCTGTGCAGCTAACAAGGTAACGTCGCATGAGAGCTTGTTCCCCATTCCTGGGATTGATTTCCGTGACACTGTTCACAACAAAAACATGGAAATAAAACCAAACACCTTTCTGCACCAAACAGGACGCGGTAACTTTTGTCTAAAGGACAAGTCAGGACGGCTACGAGCACAAACGTGATAGCTTTGAAAATCTGGATCTCAGTATGAAAGCTCCCATGCTAAAACTGGTAACTATATTGCAAGTCTCATGCTATTTGATGGTTGATCTGAATACAATCTTCTAATATGTTCCTGGAGGTTTTGGGGTGCTTTTTCTTTGCTTACCTATTTTCTCAGTTCCCATTCAAAGACAAGAGAGGAAGAACAAAATGTTAAAAGGAAGCAGCTAGCCCAAACAAAAAATAAAAAAGGTAGTAAACATGATTCAGTGAAGCTTAAAAGGCTGAAAAACACAAAGATAAGTAAAAGGCAAGTAGAACATACACTTTCTTTTACAAATTTTGATGCCTGGCATGTTCCAAATGACAAAGGAACAGTAAAATGACTTTTATTACTCTAGCATCAATCACACCACACACTGGGAGAAATCTGAGTGGACCAAAAAAAAAACCAAACCAAAACCAAAAACGTTTTAAGCTTGATCGTCTCAAACCAAGCAGCCAAGTTTTTTCTTCTGCCACAGCAGGGGGGTGCAGGCCCCTCCGCGTGCCCTGCTGGCGGCTCAGGCAGCTCCCAGTCTCACCAGTTCTTGCAGAGCATCCCCTCCCTTGGGCTGCAGGCTTTGGAAAGCAGAAGAAACAATGAGGGCACCTTTAAATTGCCTCATTTGCTGGTTTTCAGGAGGAGGACACGTGTATCTGGCTAATGATTTAGGATCTCCCCCACTTCTGTTTACTTATTTATAACACACAGCTGATTTGCTGCAGGAATTGGGGGCTAGCAGGGAAGCCAACCACCGCTCTCCAAATAGCCCAATTTGAGCTCAGATAACATCAGCCACGGCCGTCCAGAAATCGTGGCAGTGGGATACACGGCAGCTAATGCAGGCGGGGGGGCGGGGAACATCCCTTAAAACAGACATTTGCTAATGTCATTTAGCTTTTCCAATGGAAAAACCCACTAATACTGAGGAAAGTTTAATTATTGTATTGGACAAGTGACTGTTTGTTCCTTGGGGTTTTCAATAGCACCTTCTGTAGGGGATGAGGGGACCTTGAAGAGCACTGAGGAGCCCTACAGCTGTACGAGCCGGAGCCGGCCAAAGGCAGCTGCTGAGCTGTGGGCAGGGAAGCGCTGCCGCTGCAGGATTAACTGTGAACGTTCCCCACGCCAGGAAAAGCTCAAGGGCTCGGCGAGAGAAGGAAAGCAAGAATCCAAAAGGACCAAAAGCAAGACTTTCTCTCTGAAGTGAAGGGATTAGCTGGGGAGGAGCAGCCTGCGTTCGAGGGAAGGAAAAGAAAATAGAGCCGAAAGCAGAGTGGAGCAGAGCTCGCCTAAGAAACGCCAGCCTGAGGAAAGGGGTCTGTTATGAAGCAGAGAGTAGTCATTAGTACAGGGAGATCAATCCTCATTTCCATGAGGATGTTTAAACTTAAAACTAAATAAACCTAACAGCAGCCACCATAGCTGAGATCTGAACACAGTACCTTACAATTAAATTACAATCAATTTTGAGCAGAAGGGGTATCTCCCCTTGCAAGCATCCAGCTGCAGAGCCAGGCAGAGCACAACATGGTTTTGGGACACAGGGTCACATAAACGCCTGGACCAGAGGACAGACGGATACCTGGGTGGGATACCTGCCACTCTCTTCTGCACATCCCTCTCGCAGACCCCTTCACTATGTCTTCCCTTCTCTCTTCGAAACAAAGGTGGTTGGGATTTTTAGTGCCAAATAACATGTCTTTCCCAGGCCTGACCATCTCCTAGGATGCTGGTTGGTTTTCGAGCATTTACAGATGGGAAATGCAGCAGAGTTAGTTACTCACTAGCGCAGTTCATACCAGCTCCCATCCTTGGTTGCTGCCCAGTCACGATGGGCTCATTCTGGTAATAACAGCGCATCATTTATTTTTGCTCAGTCTTTTGGGGATGTACTTTAAACATCAGCTCTCCCAAAATACAGAAGACAAGTAACAGCGTCTCTCTCTGGCTGTTCGTTTCAAAGCTCTAGTCCCAAAAGCCAGTTCCAGCTCAGTTTAATCCTTGATCAAAGCAGTACAATTTAGCATTGGATTAGTGATTCTTTCATTTAAATCTGTCACTTAAGAAACGCAGGTGATCTAAGTAAATTCAAAATGTTTCGACCAAAGCCCCTGAAACTTTATCAGGTAGTACAGGGATAAAGCTTTTTCTAACTGTCATTACAATCTCAGGCTGCGTTTTCACCGTGTTTTGCAGGCACAAATGCACTTACTCTACCTGGGTCAGAATAGTCTTTCCTAACTTCCCTGGAAAACTGCATGAGAAAAAAAACCCCCATGTTACAACAGTATTATCAGTTCCTTTAGGATGTTTGAGCTAAAAACACACGCCAGGAGAAAAGAACTGGAAAAACTAACTAACCGGACCTTCTCCTGGCATCTCCCCACTAAAAAGGACCCCAGGGCTGGTTTTGATGCAAGCACTTCCAGGCATCACTCTAGAAAGTGGAAATCCTGCCTGTGCCACCCTGTTAGGCTGAGAACGTGAAATTCCTTCCAGTGCAGAGAGAAGCCCGTGAAGCCTCCAAACCAGGGAGAGGAAACAAAGAAGCATAAGCATAAGCTGTCAAAGGCAAATAACACCACATACAAACTCATACATCTGAAATAAGCTCAGCTCCAAGGCTGCCACAGCAGGACGGTGACCCCAGGGTGAACGTGCCCTTGTGCACAACCAAAGAGCACGGAGACCGTCTTGCCGATGCCCCTGCGTGCTCGGCACTGCCTGCGCGCCCACCGGAGGAAGCAGCACGGCGAGGCAATCATAATCCACGTGCTCCCTTGCTCTCTTAGCAGCCGGCAAGCCATGTCAAGTGCAGCAGTCCTCAGGCTCCTGCTCTTTACCCGGGTCTGTCCCATCGAATTGCAACCTTGACCTGAGCAAATACTTTTTTACTTACTAGGCAAGTCACGTACGGGAATTTCACCCCAGATGCAAGGTCTCGCCTGCCTCAGAAACATATTCACTGTCTTCAGGCCCTTCCCTTTGCTACCAAAGTTTCATACCTGCCAGTGTCCTGACAGAGCTCCCGTGCGTCAATGCACAGATCCCTGCACCAGCAAGTCAGACTCTCTCCCCTTAAGTGAGGCTAACAGCTGAGTTTATGCATCCAGCGAAGCCTGAAATCAATAATATCCAAGTTACACTGAGTCCCTAAAAGCTGTTGTTCTTTAGAGGTTCCTATAAAAATGCAGGTCGTCTTCGTTTACGTCAAAAGACTTTGATCTGCTGCAGGAGTGCCGCCAGCAGTAAGGGCTTGCACACGGGAACAAAGCTCCCAGCGGTTAGCAAGGGCTCCGGGCACCACTAAAATGCAAACCTTTCAGAAATCAAAGGCAACGGCGCCAGGACTGAGCGCCGGCTGCAGAGCACCCTGTGAGCCGGGAGCTCTGCAGCCACAGCAACCTCCACCACGCGGGTTGGGAGACCCATCTAACACTCCCACAACTAAACCAAGGGTGAGGGACGCGGGGATCACCGTCTGGCACAAAAAACATCTTTACTTCTCATCCCATACAACACTGCAGGATTCTCAGAAACTCTGTCCTGTCTCAGATTAACCTACTCTGAGATACACTTAAAATACTACTGCTTCTCAATTCTTCTCAAAGTTGATTTTCTGCCTGTTATCCTCACAGGTTTCTCATCCTATCAACCCACTCCCCTCCTGGAAGGAGCGTGGGGGTGGGACAGACATCGGGACTCTCAAACAGTTCCGTGGAGTCCGGGCAAACACCCAAGTGCCTCTCCCTGCAAAGTAACAGCTCCCGCATGGGAGGAGGGAAACCTTGGGAGATTCTGAGGCTCACCTCAATCTGCTTTACTGCAATAATAACCGTGGCAAAGCGACAGAATAAAAATCTGGAGAGTCAACCAGAAAAAAAGAAATCCAACCTCTGAAAAATACACAACATGCAAGAAAGTAAAATAATCCTGCTTCCCCCCCACCAATGCATACCGAGGGTGAAAATCAATCACAGACCACGTAGCTTTTTTCTTCCTGCCCAGCTAAGGAAAAGTAAACATTCAAGTGAGTCCCCTCCAAGTCCCTCTCGCAGGCAGGAGCGAGCCGCTCCGCTCTCACCGTACCTTTATTCCTCCGTCTCACCACCCCAAGCCGGCACTTGAGCGAAACAGCAAACATCTTCCCCGACCGCAGCCTCCAGCGCTCCGCTCACATGGCTCTGTGCCGCTGCTCCCTCCGCACCTCTGCCTGGCTCTGCGAGGGGCTGCCGGCTCGAAATTAATTTATGATTACTGTGAAACGGAGTTGTGCTTTATGTAGTGACAGAGGGAGTGAGAGGGAAGGGGGTCAGGGAGGAGGATGGCAAAGACAGAGCTCGAGGAGGCACAGACCCTTCCCAACGATACTTTCAGTGTGGGGCTGTTTTGTTTTGTTCTCTTGTCCAGATGAGTAAAATCCCTCATTGATGTTTATAAACCTATCACCAGTCTCCTGCTGTTAAGGGCTGGGAATTACTACATTAACATATTAATTTGCAAAGCAACATTATTCCTTAGCACATATGGGTGCATGCTTGCACTTCACCAGAAAGCTAATCCAGAGCTTACCAAAGCAAAGGAGATAAAAGTCCTTGATTTTATGGGAGCAGTTCACCAAAAACCCAGCACCAGTGCACGTGCCGTGGGCTACATGCTGGCAACAGCCTTGGCAGCATTAAGTCCTGCTCAAGAAACTTCTCTGCAAAAACCTTTTGTGTCTGCAGAAACCATCAACAACATCCCGCCGACCCGAGAGCGAAGCCACCATCCCAGGGACGCACAAGTCACCTGTTGAACATCAGCTCCCCAAACAACACACGTGACGTATCCCGAGTCCCACCTCCTGCTTGCAGAAGTGGGATGATGGATCATCCCCGAGATTTGTGCTGGGGATGGAGCAGCCTTGGGGCAGTTCAGGGCTGCGCGTTCAAAGCTTGCTGGAGAGCTTTTGTTTTTATAAGCTGTTGCATATAGCACAGGACAGCGGGCAGCTCCAGGCAGCATCCCAGGATACAGCCGGTTCTTGGCAGGGGTTGTTGAGTAATAAAAACCACCAGGCTTATTTTGGGCAGAATTACCAGGGAATTTAGGGGAAGGCAAAACGAGTACCCCACTCTTGGCAAGACTACTCTGGGTCCCCACAGGAAGTCAGCCCCATACAAACCCTCACCAGGAGCTCGAGCTGCGGGAGGAGATGGTGGCGGTTTCTTTCCAGCTGTACTACCAGAGGGTCTGTGCGGGTTGGGACGTTGGCGAGACCCAAAGCACCCACCTGGAGAGACCAGTGATGCTCAAGAGGGCCTCATTTGTGGGATAAAAATGCGTTTGAGGGACCTGTACAAGGACTCAAAGCCAGTGTGACAGGGTAGATTCGGCACACCTAAAAGAAAGGCGTCCCTTTGTCCAGCCAGGTCTGGTGACTAAGGGGACATGAAAAAACAAAAGCCTGTGGGTTACACAGTGACGAGATACGGTTTACAGTCCCCAAGTTACCCCCTGTCAAACACGTGCACAGCACACGAGGGTGAAATACATATACAATATGTTATACACAGCGTAATAAATCTGCCCAAGGAAGAGCCATTTGAGATGCTAGCTGAGGAGATACAGCGCTACCTGTTCCTTTATTCGGCTTACTGTTCTGATAGCAATCTCGTTTTTCTCACATGCTGTCACCAAAAATCAGACTTCCAAAGGAATAATTTTCCAGACTTTTGAATGCCTGGGAGAGAACAACAGCAGAGCTTTACCATTCAGTCTTCACAAAGCTTGGTCACGTTCATTTGCATTTTTTAGGCCAGGGTAAACACGGACTTGCTTGGCCTGACAATGCCTCAAAACAGTAATTTTTCAGAGCCTCCACAGGTAGTTTTCTCTGCGTTCAACAAAAATAGGACTGTGGTTTGTGTATCCCTGGTTCCACAAACCATCCTCTGACCGTGTAGTCCCCAATTTGCAGCCGGAGAGGCACCAGTGCTAATGGGATGTACTGGACCCTTCCATGGCAGCGCTTTTTAGGTCTGAGCCGCACCTGTTAGTGGTCGTAGACCCGTACGCTCTGTCCTCTCTGGGGGGATTCAGGCGATGGCAGCAGCAGTTCTCAACCGCTTCTTAGCGTGTTCCCAGGGCAGCTCAAAGGTGCCTTCCAGGAACTCATGGGGAAACTCCCAATTTATAAAAGAAATCCCCGGTACCAAGTCAATATCTGAGGGCTAAAGGCTGCCCACAATACATGGGCATTTGGGAGTTTGCTAACACAAAATCTCTGAGCACCTTCTCTCGCCAAGCTTTCTGCTGATGCCACGGATGACTTCAGAGGTCGCAAATTGTTTCCACAGACCGACCGCTCCAGGCAGCCACATGGCACGCTGCATGTTTTCAGGAGGCACCCGAGAGACATGATAAGGAATAATTCACCTCTGATGCCTGATCTCAGGGTGCTCTGTCACTGAGTCTTTGCACTTCATTACCAGGGTCACCCTCCCACTGTTCAGGCTAGAAGGACAGATGCACAGTTCGGTAAATTCAAGTTTGGTGTAAGTTTGGAAGCAACGGAAACCGTAACACAGACAGACCCAGAAAGCTTTCCAGCAAGGAAAGGGCTAAAAGAGAGCTGCTTTGAGCGTGTGGCAGCATTAGCAGCACAGAACAAACGGCGATCCCAGAGGAGCTAACACCGAATTTCAAATTCAAGACTTCCAATTACAGACCCTCAACACTCAATAAACCTTCGGTGCTTTAGAGATCAATCTTCACGTAGCAGCACTGGAGATTTTCTTCTTGACTCCGTCTTGTTTTCCTTAAAATATTGAGTTGAAAGCATTGACAGGTGTGTACATGTATATTAAGTATAGATGAATTTAGATGTAACGTATGTATTTAAAGCCTTGTACAGAAGACGAAAAGCGCGGCCGTGTTTGCATTGCGTCAGAAACATGCACATGGGGCTGAGGGATGGGGCCAGGCAACAGGGCTTCTCCTCCTGCTTCTGCCAGAGCTGCGAGAGCCCGAGGGGCCCGATCAGATCACAGAGCCCCAAACGCTCAATTTCTGAGACAGCCCGAGAGCTGATCCCCAGCTCCCCACGCACAGCTGCTTGCTCCGTCCCGGTTGCTTTTTCTCCTCTCACCGCTACTGAGCGCGTGGATCTCCAATGAATTTTGCTGGAGCTGTAGCAGAGGAATTTATAGTTTTCCCAACCAAAATATCATTTTGCGCCAGATTTTGCCTGCTTTCGCGATGCTGAAGCACCAGTCTACACACTAAGACTAGAGGAACTGTGCCATTTCTTCTGTCTAGGTTCGTCACTAGGATTTTAAGCACATTCAGACATAAAGCTGAATATTGAGATCCAGTTTACCCTCCTCTGCGAGGCTCGGAGAACTTCTTTAGCCAGAGGAATTGCCTGGATGTCCCAAGACAATTGGTTTTACCACAGAGGAAATTCCAGTTGCAAACAAAACACAGCTGTTCCTCTTTGATACTGAAACAAGTGTGTTTTCAGCTCTCCCCCATATAAATCTAACCCTCATTTCAGCTAAGGAAATGGCTGTGGGGACACCGGTCATCAAGAGCGCACAATAGGAGGAGTGAGAAATGCAGCAATTAAACTAAGAGGATAAAAAAGCATTCGTATAATGGGAAATCTATTACCATTTATCATGTCTAGTATTTGAAGCGGCTCTGCCAAGCCATAGAATCCATTGCTAATAATGCAAGAGGATAATGAAAATAGATATACACCGAGTATGAGAAAAATAAAGCAAAACGCTGTGTGATTAATGAATATACAGTATTCAGAATGTATGTATGGACTGCTGCGTTTATCTGTCTGGCAATGATTACACTTTTTCTATAATAGCAAACTGCGAAGAAATGGTAAGGAAGAAAGTCTTCTATTCATGTAAACATTTAAAAATATGTACCAGAACAAAATTAAAGGAGGAGAAACTACTCGAAGCAGAGCTCACATTAAATTAGGTCTTTTTTTTTCCTTGAAGTTGCCATACAGTTTGTTTCCTTCCTCAGGAATAATAATGCAAAATCCCGCGTGTCTAATAGATATCCTGAAAACTACACACTGTACTAAAATTTATTTTAAATGGCAGTATTTCCTTACTAACAGGTACAGTTACGGTCGAATGCGTCAATGTTACAAATACTGATAATATTGCCTTTGTGAATTTGTTCAGATTATTTTCATCTTCACTGGTTTAAAGGATATTCCAACCTTACTTTACATACGCTTCAATCCTGTATGACTACAAGTACAGTCAGTGGACAGACCCATAAAACAGGTTCTGGGGACAGATTTCTATGGAAAGGCAGCCTTTTTTTTTTTTCTTTTCGTTTTGTATTTGCACATTGTCTGCAAAAGGTAAAAACAGATATTACTAGATACTGGGCTAACAGGCTCTTTATCATTACCATGGATCAGAGTACATTAAAATGGCTAACCAGTGCGTGTCTTCCATTTAAAAAGAAAGCAAAATAAACAAAGTTCACTACAGATGGTTTTGCTCTATAAACAGCATATGAGTGATTTCCAATTGCAATAATTTCAGTAACAAAAGGTATGAAACAACCTGCCTTCTTTTACTACAGCACTTTGTCATATTTTTACTGGACAGAGTTATCCAACAAAATCTGTTTACCAAGGGCGAGATTTTAACAAACAGACTGAAGGTTTCTCTCAAAAATATTCATTCCATAGCACATGTTAAGACAAGCCATTGCAATTAGCAGACAACAGACCTCCCCCTAAGAGTTTGGGAGCTCTTTGAGAGCCACAGAAGCAAATAACATCAGCCAAATGTGGCATTAAAGCATTTGGAGACAAAAAGTCTGCCTTAGATAAGCAATTCAGATCAATGCTGAAACGACCAATTCAATACAGTAATGCCTTGAACCAAACTCAGGATGAGCTGAGCTATAAAACTCGGATATCCCATAGACTCCTGGGAGGCCGTGTGTTAGCGATGAAGCTCTCCTTCCTGATGTGTGAATTCCCGCAGAAATACCGGTGTCCTCTGTGTAAAGCGGAGCAGCACCAGGGTAGCCAGGGGGTGCTCACCCCTCCCCAGAACGACCGAACAGACCCCAGGTTCCAAGTTTATTGCCTCCTGGTGCCTGTTAAATGAAATATGCTGCTAACAAGTGCTGTTAGTTTGGGACAGGGAGTCAAACTGACAGCTCGGCAAAGCCAGGCTGAGCTCGTTTCTCCTCGTCTGTTGACACTGTCAATAGCAAAAGTTGGAGAGAAGATGCTCTGCCCACACCGACACCTGTATGGCTTTAACTGATTACCCTTAATAAATGATCCCGGTGACAGCATGAACGATGAAGGGTTTCATTGAAATCATGCTCGATTAGTAGACAATTCCCCAAAGGAACTGGTCTAAATTATGCTTTACAAGTACATTGCCTGGTCCTAATTAGCATGGCTACAGCCTTCCCCTGTGCAGTGCCACAGCCTCCAATGGAGTAACATCAGGGGGCAAGTTTGATGTGGCACTATTAGGTCTAATTACCCTGACAATAACTTATGCAGGTGACAGTCTGTCATGAAACTCTGTTCAGCCAAGTAGACAAACAGGCTTCAGTCATTAACCTTCACCCTCAGGATTCTGAAAGCCCTTTCTTAGTTTCCGCACCCACGGGTGACTTCTCTCACACATGCTCTGAACATCCTCTGCAACCTTTTACAAACTCACCAGCTTCACAGAAGGCCACGTCTTAAGAAATGCCATGTTTAATTTTCAGCTATATGCATTTATTTTCCTGAATTAGAACTTCTCCAGACCCTCGACCCTCTGTAGCATCAGCTGCAAGAAACCAGCAAGAGGCTCTTTGGAGGAATGCCCAGTTCTCACCATCACATTTGCTGAGACCGTGAATACGGCCATGTGTAAGCACCGGGCTCCCAGTTTCAAAAGCAACACTCATTGGGACTGCACCTCCAGCCCAAGCCACTGAGACGTTAATGGTTTGTATCTAGAGTAGACTGAGACAGGAATTCAAGGAAGATGATTTAAAGACAGGCAAAGGGCTAGGGGTGAATGTTATGTGTTGATGATGTCTTCCTGGTTGTCCTCTCCATAATTCACACCCCAGGTTGGCAGGAAAGCTGAATGTGTAGGATTTTATGGGCACTTTTCTGCAATTCAAGTGGGTGAATGGCATTTGGATTACGTCCCAAAGCTAAGAAGGAGGCTAATTTAAACATTCACATCTATGTTCCTTCTTTAAGCTTCTAAACTTGAGTCCTAGGTAATACTTAGGCATCTCTCCTCCTACTGTCATTACTTTATCAGTTAACAGGAACATCTCAACTATTCACGTGTAAAAGAGTTCTTATATTTTTCCCTGGTAGCATTTCAGTGGCGATGCTGCAGTCTTATCAGCATCCTCAGCAAACCAAAAGCTCAGGTGCTTGGTGATCAGCCCATCTCTTTTTTCCTGCTTCTGCACAACAGAGCATAAGAGAAGCCAGGTCCCTACTCAGAAATGCTGCTGCAATAGTAGTAAATAACAGCAGCTATTTAATTGCAAGAAAACACTGTATACATTTGGAAATTGGGTTATGAGAGCTGTATTATCCCAAAGAGTAGTGACCAAAGCGTTACTGCCTGTTGCCCATGGTAATAAGCATGGTCTTGCAGGTGGAACACTGTTGCCGGGATTCAGCCTAAGACCATCGTCTATTTTGCCACGAAATGCTGAAGCCGTTCTTTAATAATTAAACGGTACGGCATGTTTGTTCAATCCGCAAATCCATGGACAAGGCACCAGTATTTCCAAGGAGACAGCTGAGCCTCCTGAAGCAAGAAATTAAAACAGTCTTATCTCCATGTGCTGTATTGCCACTCACTCTGACTGCCAATTTGCTTAGAAGAGCGAAAGCCTCTTGCAAACGCTGACTGCAGACGCGAGCCTAGGCGGGGGTCACGCTACCCCTTCATGTACGTACTCCCAACAGTCTTCTCACTGTATTTTACATTGCTGTTGTGCTAATGAAGCAATTAGCTAGTAACAGCCTGAGATGGGGTAGTATGCCAAAGGCCAAAAGTCATTTCCCTTTTAAGCAGGTTCTGGTTACCCAGTTTAAGTGCCAGCTGCAGTCTTCTACTGCGAGCACAGTGAAAAGATAATACACAAACCTAACTGTTACTTACAGAGCACCATCACTCTTCCCAGCCCCAAAAAGGATAACGGGAAAGCTGCAGTCGCTGCAACGTGCAGCTTAGCTTTAAAATTAAACAGCCCCATTTCAGACATGTTATATCGGGATATTTTAAATAATCGTGCAGAATCAGTACTGTTTCTGCTAGGAAATATATGTACCTTTTTAAGTAGCGTGTTTGCGCTGGCAGACTTTCCGTTACTGATACTTAGCACCCAGTAAAAATCTACTTTGTTTTTCAAGCAAAAGATTGAAAGTACCAAGTTACATGATTATTAATCAATAATCAAAGTGTTCAAGAGGTCTTAAGGACCCATGACATTGAAATTTATTATTATCATTAAACACACTACACCAATATTATGGTTGCTTATATAGACCTCATCTGGGGGCTCATTTTGCCTGCATTGTACCAATGTTCCCGTGTCACACTGAGTGCGGTTTCAGTAGAGGAGACAGAGAACGAATGGGCCAAGAGAAGTACAATTCTCTCCATTTTAAACTGTTATAGGCAAGATCCCTTTCCCAAAATAATTGCAGTAAAGGTGTTTCACTCACAAGAACAAATTACTTAGGGAAAGCGCACATTATCCATGTTCTGGTCTCCTTAAATCAAAACCAGATGTCTGCCTTCCAGAGAACCAACCGGAAGGTTCACCTTGGTCTTGTCCAAGTTACTAGGGATACACAGATGAAGGTTTTGGCCTGTGTTTTTACAGGACATCAAGCTAAATTATCCTTGTCCACCATCAAATCTAATGACCACATCCACTGCCGCATACAACTGGCACTGCTTTCTCCTCTGCAAAACAGCCACACCAGTTTACTCTGGCAGAAAACCTGCCCATCAGTGGCGTGCCCAGTTTTGGATTGGGAGCCAAGAGCGGAGTAGGGAGCTGAGCCCAGTCCTAGTCAAATGCAAACATCCATCTGAAAACTCCTCATTAATTTTTCCTACTTTAAGCATTTCTCCATTCACACAAGGCCTGATTTTCTCACCCCATTTGATGGGAGGTGCAGATTTGCCACCCACTATAGTTATCAGACCCAGAGCTGCGCCATCGCAGAGGTGACCCAACACTCGCTCTTACAAGAACTAACTGCCCCCATAATTAACTGGAGACTTGTTTGGAAATGCCTAAATCATAGTAATTATCATCACGATGGCATAATTAAAACTGGATGAAATCTCACTGACAGGTGGTTTTTTGAGAAGCACTCACCATCAATTTAATACTTCCCGCTAAGGGAGATATTTACTTTTGCCGTCCAAGCGAGACTTTGAGAACTCCAACTCCCGCGTCTACTTTCTTCAGACCTCATTTATTACCCCTTTTTCTGAAGTACTTTCCGACCCCAACTACCCTACATTTCCCTCATTCCAGAATTGCCACGTTCATTTCTCTAACTAGCAAATGCCAAACTCAGCCCTTCAAAAAGGCTACAATTCAGTCTATGCCTGATTCGATGTTGATTTCTAAAAACATTATCAAAGTTGCACTTTATAGTCAGGGAGCCTAAAACGCTCACTCTCTATTTGCATTTCCTTATTAACGGATTGGTCCCATCATCAGCTGAACGAGCAGGAAAACACTTTGCTCCAAAGTCAGTGTTGATGCAACCTACTGGTGGGGCTTCAGATCGTCTGAGGAAAGATGGGGCCTGGAGTTTTCCAAAACTTCTGTGCTGCCTGGCTTTACTTACTTATTTTTATTACAAAACTGCAAAAAAAATCTTTTAAAGCAAATGCTGCAGAGTATTTTGAGAAGTTAATTCAGCACGCATCTCTGCTTCCCTAGGGAATCAAGCAGTTGGCCTCCAGGCTCACCTGTGCTTGTCTCATCCACAGGCTAATTCAAGATCCAGCTGCAAGGGGTCTAAACTACCCAGCTTCTACAACCATTTGATAAGCAAGTGAAGCGTAGATGCCATCTCTAACCATAGGAGCATTCATGTACTCGACCTTGAAGAAAAAGGCCACCTGACCCATTACGCATTTTCCCTCTTATCCACTTCCACAGCGTTTGTTACAGGTGACCCCAAGATGGAAGGGCTGGACTGAATCTGATCACTCCAATGCTCTGAAAGCTGCAGCTTTCATTTAGACACTCTCCAGCACTTCGCGTTATATGAAAGATGAGAAAGAGGCGCACAGAAATTCATGGAAAGTTTAACAGTAAGGAATTCTATTGATCAGGGCAAGATTACTGAGATTTACGGAACTCATCTACTTTTTCTTTTTGCAAATATTAGCCTTCAGCAAAGACATGAAAACATTTGTCTTTATTCTAAAGAGGATATTATCAGCTAATTAATTTCTAGCACCAAACAGTCCAGATGAAGAAGGCTTTAATTGCTGAAAAAGTTGAAACAGAATATTTTCACAGCAAAATTTATGTTTGGTTACAATGGGTTGATTCTGTTTGATCAAAAGCTTTTTCTGTACGATTGTCTTTGCTGGAAGTTAGAGATCCCACAACCATTTGTGAGCTTTTAGTCACCTTTGAATCTCCAGTGTACACCAGCAATCCCCTTTCCACAGCCACTGCAGGACGTGCAAGTGGGGTGCCCGGGAGGAGCTATAAATAATGGAGCTTTGTGACCCCCTTAGCAAAGAGGGAGATCGGAGATGCCGGGGCTTTGAAAGGGCACCAGGCTCCCCTTAGGAAATACAGCTTTCTCCTTCTGCTGGTCACCACGAGGGAAATCACTTCGAAAGGTTGAAAAAGGGCAGCTCTTTCTAGCTCAGTAGACTGGTTTATATCTTGTGATATGAGCATAACTGCTAATAACTGCTTCATTTACAGTACGCTTACTACCATTAGGCACAGGCATAGAGAAGATTATTAGGGTCTCCAGCCTGTGCCTTTTCTCAGGATCCTTTGCCTTTATCTATAAGTATATATACCTCGATGCCGTAACACTGACTTCTTCAGAGCCACACGTTAAGTCCTGCTCTCAGGATTTCCCCTTTCCACCAGCAACAATACCGTCCCCATTAGCAGAACAGGCCTTGGTGCCCACTCTCAGCATCGTCCCAGGACCCTGCAGCGGTTTCGACCTCAGCTGCTCGACTGCTGCGCCCCAGCACAGTGCCGCGACCAGCCCCAAACAGCGCAGCACGCGTACACCCAGCCGGGTATTGATGCTCTGCCAAAAGAGCCTTTTTCCCTTTCCTGTCTTCTCCTCCTTCCCTGATGTACAGCCTTGTCACGATCACTTCACCTCCTGCGTTCCCACATAAAAATGGCAAGCATTTATTTCAAGGTTTCTCCAGACATTATTTTCGTTATCACTGCTTTTACCAAAAAAACATCTTCGCACTGGGGGTTACACTGAGGCCTAAGAACAGCCACATTCAAAGGAGGGAGGCACAGGAATACACAAATGTCTTTTTCCAGCATCTGAATTTATTGCTGGAAACTAAACTATCAGCTTTGCAATGATTTACTGCTGTACAATGACACCCATGGGATATAAACAGAGGAGACAGCCCTGCAGGACCATAAATTGCAGAAACCAAACTGTCATCACAAAATGCATAAAAGCCATGCGAAAACAGCCCCGCTGATGGGACACAGAGGGCCTTTTGGCAGCTGTTCTTGTGCTGGCATGAGGTACAGGTGCCTCCTTCAGAGCAGGCAAGGAGGAGATGCCCGTCCCTGGCCTCCACCACCACCACCTGCAGCTCTTCCATCTCCTTCCCTGGGAGACCACCCTGGCTTCCCACGAGCTTTGTCCCACCGTGTCCGGAGCACCAGCTCCCAAATCCTGATGAGACACTTCAGAAAGGCTATTGAGGTTCATCAGGCTCAGAGGCACTTAAAGCACCCAAACCCTTTGGACAGCCTGGCCACGTAGTCTTGTGCCCTTTTGTTGACATGGTCCCACTCGGGGCCAGGCACCTTTCTGAAGATGTTTGCTTTCACCCCAGGGATCAGGTGGAACAAGACTACCTCTGAGAGGAGCCTGTCAGCCATCACTGCAGCTCCTGATCTCCTTTGGCTGCCAGGGCTGTGTCTCTGTGGGTCCTCACATCCCTCCAAGCCCCAGCTCTCATGAACTTCAAAGCCAGGAGAAATGCAGGAACAGTTCTGGGGAGCTCAGCCAGTGGCTTTACAAGGATGGTTTGGTTTTAATTATGTGCCTGGGGGATTTCTTGTGGGCGGATGAAGTAACTATGTCTGGCATCACTTGGCAATGGAAGGGTAGGACTTTAACACGGATGATCTTAAAGGCTGAGCAACATCTCTTTGAATGTATTTATTTAGCCTAGAAGTTGAGTAGCTCTGTGTTTATAAGGTAGCCAATACTGCGCGGAAAATCAGAAGAGGAAATGTATCTCAGCTTTCAGAGGGACCAGTAGGAAAAAACCAAAACACAAAACCGCAAAACAATCTCCAGTATAGATTTAAATTCCCCATAGAATTACACACAACTGGGATGCGAGTTTATACCCAGAGTCCGAGTCCACTGCAAAGAGAGCATTTGATTCACCAACAGTTCTCCCTCCCGCATCAAACCTCTCCCTCTGTTGAGGATAACGCGAGATTTTCCCAAACAGCCCCTTTCCCGAATCTGCTTTTCTGCTTAGACACCACAAAGCCGGGCAACTCAGCGCTGCTTTGAAATGGGGGGTGGAGGGGGGGGGGGGAACAAAGCAAAGGAATCCGGAGAGACTGTCCATGGGGAAGTCTGAAGAACTACAGGAGGAGGTCTTATGAAAACGCATGAAACGTGAAAAACTGACAGGCCAATTAAACATGCCTAAATACGATCAGAGATTATCCCAATGCCACCGCTGTGTCCTATTTTTTGCCACCCTCCCTTTGTTCCCCCTTCTCCAGCCTCCAGAGGAGCAGCTCGCCAGCATCCCTCAGTCCTGCTCGTCCCCCCTGTCCATCAGCCACCGCACACGTTACAGGCCCATCGCTCCTCGCCTTCTGTCTTTGCACAAACTGCTTTTTTACCAGTCCTTGGGCCCGCTGATGGCATTTCTGCTTTCTGTGCACCGCTCCTGAAGGTGGCACATGAATGCCAAGAGCCTGCGGGGAGCGGGGGCTGGCTGACGCTTCTGTAAACACCATGCTAATCTGTTTAAGATATTAGACTCCCCTATATGTGTTTTTAATAATAAAGGCAACATTTAGATGCTGCCAAGGTATCAGAGAGACAGTAGCAGACACAGAAGAGCCACCTCCACCATATGAACAATGGAAAATGCTCTCTTATCTTTTCATACCACTAGGCCTCCAGGCTGCAAAATAAATGATTGCATTCATTTGCATTTTATTGTGGAGATATAACTGGCTGGAATAACTGCCGGCAGAGAACTCAACTGCAGGAATGCACTATTTTTCTCCCCATTTGCCTTAACTGATGCTTTTTTTTCCTGGCAATCCATCTCTATTGCTGTTGTCTAGATGGCGGAAGGGGCATCAACCCACTGCCTATCTTGCATTGAGGGAAAAAAAGCCATCCGTTTAGCTTTTTACAAAGCCTCAGGCTAACAAACTGTTACAGAGCAGCAAAGACTGTGAAAGAGGGGCTCTTCACCTAAAGCACATCCAGGCAGTTAAGGCCAAAACTTTCTTAGTCACATACTCACACCCCAAAAACCCTACAAGCCACACAGAAGTCAGCCCACAAGAGACATCTTCACCTGAGCCAGTCACTTACACTTCCCTTACAGTCAACAGAGAGGAACAGGCTTTCCAGAGAATTCATCCTGTGGGTTTGAGATGTCTATTTTGGGTTGAGAGGCACCAATTCCTCTCCTTTCCCTGCTAAGCAGCCTGGAGCCGTAGCTCAGAGGGAGAGGTCCACTCCATACATCCAGCTGAGATGGACCCAGGCCACCTAACCAGTATTGCCCATACGGGTTGGCATTAAATACAGGTTCAAAAGATCTGCGTCCTTCTTTTGATAAAAGGAATAACCAAATAAATAAAAAAAAAAAATAACTGAAGCACTCAGTCTCTCAGGTCAGCACCCAAAAGCTTATCAAATGGTTAGAATGATGTGGACTGAATTTAAAACTCCACCCCGATGGGACCACATTCCCAGGCAGCAGGAAAGCTCAGGGCTCGGTGTGAAATTTCTCAGCTGACAACTGTCTATTAAAACGATAAAGTAAAATACAGACAGGGTTAACAATAATAATAACCGCCAATTTAGGGCTAGCTAACATTTCCCACTCCCTCCTTGTTTTCTGATACCCAAATATTTTCAGCTTTTAGTTTCCTTTCTTCTCTGTTGATCAATTTCTAACTAAAGATGATGTAAGAGATATAATGAAAAGATTAAGGAAAAATATTTGAGTATGTTTCCCTGGAAAAAATGGCGGCAAAAACACGTCTCAGATTGTTGAACTACCTGAGGAGGTCAGACAGGAGAAAGTCTCAGCAACTGGAAGCAGAATGAATGAATGAATAGACAAGTCAATGAAATCAAATCAAATCCTACGAGGAAAGACGACCCAGTTAGGAAGGATATCCTGTTCTCAGTATAGCTTATGACCGAAAGAAGCAGGGACACCTCCGAAGGTCCCAAGAAAGAGGCTGCTAAAGAATCCTCCAGTGGCTCAATCCCAGCGGGGATACGGGCTGCCCAGCTGAACACCCTCTAGGCTGGCTGGCTTTCGGCCTGACCCAGGTCACAGAGAAAGACGGCGAGACATGCTAGGGTAGGGTCTCCTGATTTGCCATGGTGTAATTTGAGAAGGAAGCACAAAGGGACAATCTGAGCTGTACCAGCTGAATATTTGCTGGTTTTCTACCGCTCAGCCATTTGATCTGAACCACCTTTGCAACACAAATTTTTACCAGAAATCATTTTTCACGTAGAAGCTGAAGCCGAGAGCGGGATAGTCACCAGTGTTGCTTGTCATAGCCCTGGCTGGGGCCTCAAGCTCAGAGGCCAGTGCCGAGCCCTGCCCCGCTCTATGTGACCCTGGGCAAGTCCAGTTACATCTCTGTGCCCCAGGTCTCCAGGTATAAATGAAGCCGTCCAGCCACCCAGGGTCCTGTAAGAATGGGTCATCAGATGCTCCAGGACAGGGTCAGAAACGCAGCTCAGCAGAATTCGGTAGGTGAGAAAGAAAAAGAGCGAGCCCGTGAAACGTTCAAAAGCTGCAACAATAGTATTGCAAGCAAACTACCAAATGTGACAGTGAAAAGAAGAGTGACCTACATTAGACATGGCATAGCTTCATCTTAAGCGTAGTTTCATAAGCACTTCATATCCTTTGGACGCTGGCAATGCAGAATGAAGGAAGCTGAGCCTGACGGCCAAGTCCACAGCCCCTCACGTTTTCCTCTGCTGGGTCACAGCCATCGGCAAAGAGTTCAAGTGTGCTGGGGACATGTCAGTGAACGCTGTAAATGCCCCTTTTTCACATTCTGGGCTTCTCTTATTTGGCTTTTTTATAGATAGACTAAAACCAGAATCATTTTCAATGATATTACAGACACAGCATAGTTTTGTTGGAAGATAAGGATGGATATAATGGACCCTGGGTCCAGACCAACTTTGGCCATAGCACACTTTTGCAGACAAAAACATCCCTCAGAAAAGCAGCAACCTAAATTTGTTCACTTCCCATTGCTTTCGTATTGCACAAATATACATAATATACATTGAGGCTTAAATATCTCAAAACGGAACAGCACATATCAAACAAATAGCTAGACGTCCTCCCTGCAATTTTAGGAACACTATCCCACCAGAAAGAAGACTCCCTGCTGTTCCCACTCCACAGACGTGCAAAACGCCGTGCTCCTGAGCAAGGGAAGGTTTATAAAGGAGATCACGGAGTCCCAGTTCCCTGCCCTTACCACTCTTCCCACCAATATTTTTCAGCCCTTGAAAAGCACAACAGCAGTGGCTGGCTGTAGGAAGCTCTCCTGTCACGTAAGCAACAGATATCAAACAGGCACGTTATCTCCGGGCGAGCAGGAGTATTCCTGTTTCCTTACCACCGGTACAGAGGTGCAGGTGGCACAAACCGCCCAGGTCACAGAGTTCCCGGCTCTCCCCTTCCTCCTCCACCCTCAGCTCCTCTCTCCATCTCTTCCTCCTCCTCGATGACTTCTTAAGGATCTTCAAAACCTTGTTCACTTTATTCATTTGGTCTCACGGCCGCAGACTGGGGACGGGATCCCCCCGACTCCTGTGTCTCAGCAGCTCCAGCTCCCCGGGAAGGAGGGACAGCTAGAAGCAGGCAGGTCACTGGGAGGCTCGGAAGCGCTCGTGTGTGTGTATGCATGCATGTCTCTGTGTCAAAAGCTTCTTTCCACCCAAAGAGAGAATTTTGGGTGGCGGCGGGAGGGGGGAAGGAGAGAGAAGGATTTCTTTCGCCTCTGTCCATCCACAGCTCTTGCAGACAACGAGGGCAGGCATTTCTTCTCCTTCATCACTTGGGAAAGCTCATAACTCGCAGGGGCAGCAGATCCTATAGAGGGTTTTCAATTTCTGTTTTCGACAATACATGCATTCTGGCAGATTTCAAATGCTCCTCAGGCAAAAGAGCCAGCATCAGCTCAGAAAAAGCAGTGACTCTTAAAGAATTCTGGCTTCGTTTCAAAGATTAGAAATAGCTAATGCACACAGCAAATAATATCTGCGTCTATGAGAAACGCTAAATATCTATGCAGTCTGTAGGAAAGATCCTTGACTTTCCCGGACTTGCATAATTACTCACATTTATCCAGCACCTTTCAGACACCGCTTTCCCACTTACATCTTTGGAAAGAGGTAAGTAATTTCCCCAGTTCCCCAGAGACACTGAGGCACTGCGAGGTGAGGCGGCTAGTCAAGACATTTTTACGACAACCACTGAATACATCCCTGCAAATAGCTTCTCTCCCTATTTCAAAAGTTTAGGCTCTCTAAACTTTTCAAATAATTTAGAACCTCTAAAAGTCTTTAAATGACCCTCTGATATTTTTTTAAACTGCCTTTAATGGACAACAACGTGCAGCCTGCAGTGTCCACCCAGGGCCATACGTGCTCTCAGACACCAGCCAAACCAAAGAGAAAGATGCAAGAACCGTGCGGGAAGCCCTGACCTGATCTCCCGTCCCCGGCAATCTCCAAAGATGAAGAGCTCAGATTCCCTTCCACTATTGCCATCCTGGCATTGCAAACCAAAGCACCCTATCTGGGCAAGAAGACCGCTCTCCTTAAACGAAACATTTTGTTTGTTTGGTAAATGACAGTTTTCAGAGATAGGAAAGTAGCTAAGTAGGAAATAACCCTGTGTGCTTGGGACAGGCTGCCCGGGAGTCAGGTAGATGACAAACACACACCTTTGCCAGAGCTGCTGGCTTCTCAGCTGTCAACCAGATCATGAGACATGACTTGAGATAGATGCTTATTAACCTGCTCATACCCATAGGAATCAACTGCAGAGGCGGGTTATCAGTTCACTGATGCTCAGGTCAACCCTGGGCCAACCTACAAAGGTATTTGTGCGCCCGGTTTCTCTTTGCAGGATCAGCTTCCCTCGGAAAACTTTGGGAGCTGAGGTAGGTCCTAGCCCTGGGGACACACAGGACCCGTTTGCCCTCAGGCCCTGAAGAGCAAGTCAACACTGTCCTATCTCCCACACTGATGCCAAGGAGATATCCATCGTGTTTGTCTCCTGGCCCTTTCAGGGAGGAAAGGTGGTTTTGGGGCAGTGACTGTCAGCTCAGGAGGAGCCCTCTCCAGCCAGGGCAGTGGCGTTAGTGGAACAGAAAGATCCTTCTCCAAGCAACCATGTGTGGGATGGACTGTCAGCAGGACCAGGAGCCCATTAATACGTCTAAAACTCCATTTAGAGGGATATAATTAAGAACAAACCCTGCAGTAGATAGTATTAATGGACGTACAAATTAAATTATCATGCACTTCATTTAAGGCATTATAAATAGAGCCATTACTCTCACCGCCAAGCAAGACGCAACCCACGCCCACCACCCTCAAGCAAAGGCCAGCACAGGGCAGAGCATGGCCCACCATCGACAGTCACCACCAGCCTCGGTTAACCCTTTCATGGCTGAACTCTCGCACCTAGACACGGACACGTCAGCACTGCCGCAGAGCAGACTCCAACAGCAAGCTTCAGCGGATGCAGTCTTCTCAGCTCATTAAGGCCCAGATTTTAATGAGACATGGCCCCAGACAAGTAGCGCTGTGCAAATTGCACCACCCCAGGAAACTGCGCTGTTCCTACACATCCCTCTGGGGCGTAATTTTTCTTCTTCCGCCTTTCTGCAGGGCAGGAGGTAATTTGTGCTGCCTCATCTCAGCAGTTTACCATGGTCAGAGCTGGCTCCGCTACCCAGGAGCAAAAGCAGCTCTTCTGCTGAGCAAGGATCTCCCTGCCTCCCCTCCAGGGCAGGATGGATGTGCCTGCTTCCCCGTGCTCCTGTCCATGGGCAGCACCCAAATCGGAGCCTGCTCCTGACGAGCGCTCATCCCAGTTTGCATTGGTCTCTGCCATTTGCGATCCCTGTGCTCTTCCACAAGCGTCAGGATTTTCGTAAGCACCCTAGGAGATGGGCAGGGTGCTCGTCCCAGCCTCGCACGACAAAGAAACCCTTTGCAGTGATTCCCAGATTAGATATTCAAGCCGGCAGCAGCGTCCCAAAGGGAAGCGGGAAGCGCTATGCAGGCAGCCGGGCTCAAAGGTGATGGGGTCCATAACTCCTGGTAACATGCAGGAGAACCCAACCTTATCCACCCAGGGTAGGGCCAGACTTCACCCCTAGCCCTGCTCCCTTCTGCTCAGGCTCCTTCTTTGCACAATCATCAGCATACTGGTATCCTTCCCCAAACTCTCCCCAATCCCCATCGCACTCTCACCCCAGACTCACTCTATTTTCCTCTCCTATCCTATGGAGAACGTCTGTAATCCTTTACATATTCCTCATCAGTGAGATTTAGGAGTACAATTCCATTTTATTTTGATGGTTAATGCTAGCACTAATGCTGCTGTCATGTCTACATAATTAATAATGAGACTAATAACGCCAAACCAATCCAAGAGTCACTTTATTGGTCTTCATTGTCATTAGTTAGAGCTGACATAACCAATTCAAGTTGCCGTCCGTACTGAGTCACCATTACCACTTCTATAAAAAAACATGAATTCGGGGCTGTAACGCAGCCCATGCTCTCAATCCAGCAAGCAGTGCTCTAGCGGGTCATCTGAGGGCGATCCCCTTCTCATCTAATTAATATTTTAAGAGAGCTGCAGCAATACAGTGAGCAGCAGGAAAGCAAGACAGCATGGAGCAATGTAAAGCATTTTGCTGAGATGAGCTCTCAGGGCCCAAAGCTACAACTTGCACGTCTCCCAGGACTGCAGATGCTACTTGCACTCAGCCCATTCTGCACTTTCCCACCTGCCACAGCACCATGTGGCCCGTCGTACAAACGGAGAAGGAGAAGTAGTCTTTGATGCGATGTCACTGTCTGCCTTTGTGTGCAAACACCTATACGGCTCCTGCTGTCTGCAGCAGAGAGGTTGGTGTCCCTGTTCTTAAAACAGGGTCTGGCTGGGCACTATAAAAGGCAACAAGCCACCGTGAACCACCAGCCAGGCCCTGTAGGCTACTTTTTCATGATTAAATAATCATGACATCTCCTAATAAGATGTTTTGGAAAGATTTCTGCTTTATGGCCAGCCTGGCTGCTAATCCTGTAGATTGCGCTCACACTGCTTTCAAAATGTATTCTGCAGTCAGGGCAGCAAGTTGCTCTCTACTCATTTGAAGGCCAAAATTGCTGCCTCAAAGCACTAAGGACTTAAGGGGTGAAAATCCTTCAATGCAACTCACTAACTGCTGGGAGAATCGGAAACACTTTGGTTTCCGTTCAGGTAATCACACACTCTTTCATGCCCTCTTCCCACTTAGCTTCACCTTCCATTTCTCACAAATTATCTGAAGCTGTTCGATTTGAGCCAAGATTTGGGTAGAATTTAGGAAAGTTCAATAATAAGTTTAATACAGCAATATTAAGTGAATCCAAACTATTTACTTCTCCTTCCTTTTCCAATAACAGTCTTAAAGTATAGCAGCTATTAAGTGTTTTCCAAAGCAAACCACGCATGTTTCAAATTGGTCTCGATTTAGCAGTTTTATTTTTGCGTTAAATGATAGGGAACGGCGTTAGCACAAGGGTCATTACGTGAGTCAGCAGCACGCAGCGGCTGCCTCCTGCCCAACAAGACTGAGAACAGCCTCCTGCTCTGCTTCAGCCAGGGTAACCCTCCTCTCCCTCATGCTCCTCTCTAATCCCACCCCTGACAGCAGAGCCATCCTGCGCCCCACGGAAGAGGCTGCTCCCAAAACAGCAATATTTTTAGCTATTTCTCAGCACTGGAGCACCCCAGGTGATTTCAAATAGGAAAGCAGCCAACGCTATTGCCCTTAATTTTTATAAAACATAGGTGCGGCGCATCTGCCCCAAACACAAAGGGGTGGTAAGTCTTCAGCAGGAAGACCCTAAGGAGCAAGGGATGCAGAAACACGTCCCCACCTGCCTGTGCTGCAGCGCCCTAGTCACAGCTGAGAGATTTAAGCATACCCAAAACTCTGGCCTGTTTTTCCGCGGGCAGCCCTCCGCCAAAACTGAAGGCGTCGTTCTCCAGAGGTGGTGCTTGCAAGTTAGTCCCCAAAGCCAATAGGTCGACCCACGCATCACGGGCCGCTGCAGCACAGTTCTCGGTAGTCCCACGCAACACGTGGGGGCTGCTGCAGCGCAGAGAGACCAAAGCAAGGGGACGCGTCCTACTCCAGGCACTACTTCACCACTAATCCCTTGACTGATTCTCCTCTACCACAATATATTCTGCTTGTTGCATAAGTCCAAGTTTCTGGCAGGCTTAGCGAGGCTACAGACAGCACAAAACACCATCTCCCTTGCTGCAGTTATTAATCACACCATGCAGCACTGTTGTTAGGCTTCATGTCATGAAAGTCTTCAACTGTTTTAACACCAATCTGCGGCACTGACCCCCCTCTGCAAGTTTCTTCTGACTCCCTGCCATTTTACTCCCTTCCTTTAGATATTTTCTATCTGTTTCAAAGATCGTGAGAAGCTTTTGTGAAGACAACCAGCTCGGTGTCTTGCAACTGCTGCGTTTCAAGCAAATTAGTTTGGTCTTTCGGCTTCGTTACAAAATAATAAACATGACAATAAATCAAGGCAACAGAGAAAGAGGATAACGTTGGAGGGTTGCCACCTGTGTGCAGCATCTTACCAGCTTGACTGCAGCTACAGAAATGAAAGTTGGGGATTTCAAAAATCTTCGAGCAATGGAAAAGCGCGGGCCTGGCAGAGCAATTAAGGATTCACACAGCCACTTCCGACCACTCATGCTAAGCTCATGCTTATTTCGAGGGAATGCGGTCTCCGAATGAAAATTGCCAAAAGGCTCAAACAGCTTTAAAAGTCTTCCCAATTTTGAAAGCACTAGCTGCAAATTTAGCTTTTCGTTTCTTTGTTTTTGTGGGGCAAGAAAACGTGTATCTGTTCAAAAACGCCTGTGCATGAACAAAGGTCTGTAATTGCTGTAGAGACAACAAAAAACGTACCAGCCACATAAATAAATTTCAGCGTCTGACAGTGGCCACGGTATTTTCACTGTAACAATAACTATGCTGAGACCAGGAAACAGATGGTAGCCATTTATCGTGGGAAATGATTAAACAGGTCTGGGTAAAATATGAACTTATCTGACTTGCACGTTTTCTTTCCCAGGGCTTTTCCTGCAGTTACCTTAGTTTCTTTCACTTGTTTGATAGTAGTTCACAAGATCTTCCAGCAGCTGCAGTGGCCTCTGACAACTGCTACGAGATCAGAACAGCGCTGTTAAATAGTCTTTGTCAGGCCTCACTGGGTAGGGAGAGAGCTGCAGCCCGAGAAAAGTGGGGTAAAGTGACGTTTGGTGACTGACACACGTCCTAGGCGTCCCTGGGACTAGCAGAGACCCCAATGTACGCTGCCAAGAGCGGAAACACGGAGGTAGACGCTTTTCTATTGGAAGGGGGAATGGAGAGACCAACATAAATTTGTTAAAGCGAAACTCCGAGTCTTGTTTTTGTGAGAGTTTGAGCACTGCGTGTCAAGATACTGCTCATTTAATTTCAGCTCCGCAATGCCACAACGGGCTTTCATGTATTGTTTCTCAGCACTCCCATGCTATAGCCTCTCTGAAATTTTGTTCTGATTCAATAAAGAAGTCTGGAAAGGTGACGACTCTGATCCTGTGCCAAATGCTGCCTGGCAGACAGCTGCAGGAGGAAGCGAGTTCAGAGAAACATGGAGTTTTTCAATAGTATAAAGTATCACAAGTGGCACAGTAGTACCTGAGTCTAAAGGGACTAATCCCGTAACGAGTTTCTTAGTGAAGGATGATCTCTACCCCTTCATAGAGGCAGAAGGTATACAAACACACGGGTCCAAAATTCTGCTTTTGCTTGAATCCCTGAGGCTTGTAAGTGAAGGACTAGAAAGAAGAAACAGTACTGAGAGAGATCACTCCGTAAGAAACAGCAGACAGAGCCAAGCTACACGCAGGGCTTTTAAGACAGGATGGCTGGAGAACCATCGGCGGAATGAATCTGGAAGCTGCCCTGCCAGTCTGAACGCAGCCTGAGGACGCCGTGCAGAAGAGGCATTACCCGCTGGAGAAGTTTGACTACAAGGTGTTGGGCTCAGCCCAAACCCTGGTGAAACAGGGCCCTTCTCTCAAACCGCGCACGTTTCAGTTGATAGTTCAGATGGAGACAGGGCATTCTGCTTTTTGTGAGAACCAGGAAGAGATTTACTTAAGACATTAACAAAGCCGTGTGTTTCAGTGGGATGAAGGTGGGCACAGTTTGCTCACCCACCTCCTGAACTGTATCTGTTCTGCAGGCAAACAGACTACCACCCCCATACCTCACACACGGGCTCCGAGCTCGCCTCCTCGCAGGGGATCCACACCGACAAACGTTGTTGTTATTTCGCAGATCAAAAAACTGAAGAGGAACAAACCCTACCCTATTCTCCCATAGTGTCGGGCATGACCGTGAATAATCAGCCTCTCAAAGCCTACTCCCAAGCATTTCAAGTTGAAATAGCTCTCGCTGCCTTGCTGTAAGCATGAAACGGAAGCCAGAGGCAGAGTCTTGCAAGCAGCAGGTGGCTCAGGCTGTAAGGACCTCTGGACACATCATGGAGAGACCTCAGAGCTGCCAACTGGCCCCAAAACACTCTTCCTTTTCTTGCCGAGGAAGCCCATGACTTACCAAGTGAGGTGAGAGGTGAACAGTATCGCTTCTGGACCTGTGCAAGGTGATGGGCCATGCCACATGGCGCCAAGCCAACCCCTTGCAGTCAGCAGGATTTCTGCCTCATCCACCCAGCTAAAAACAGGGATAAGAGCACATTCCACCATCATCAAGATAATTCTGAGAACGCAAATACATTCAAGGCCTCAAAGCGCCCAGGTGGCACAGCGATCAGGGCTGCAACACAGGGATCTAAGCTTATTTTGTAGGAAAAACAATTTCCTTTGCTCCTTCAATGATTCAAATTAAGGATTCCTGCAGCCAGGGCTCAGCTCTGATGAGGACTACAAGAGGAAGGCTGTTCCCAAGTTTCTCACTGCCTTGCCCCTCTTTCCTTAGCTTCCACCCAGGATCTCAGCTTGTGTGCCAGAACTTCCCAGCTGGCTCATCACTCCCTATTAATTACAGCATCTCCTGACCCCTGAAGCTGCCATCCCCAGTAAGAAGCAGCCAGCTCGCTGCTCTAAACCACACCAGCTTTCTTAATGTTCTCAAGAGACACCATCTGGAAATGAAGTCATGGGCTTACTACAGCTGTTCAGAGACTCAGCTCTCCCGGTCGGGTACTAAGGGAATTGAAACAAAATACTCTGAAAAGATGGCACTGCAAAGGAAAGCAATACACAGCAGTGCTTCTGGTACAAGAAGCTGAGTTACCGCACCAGCATCTTGGACAGTTAAGAAACAGAATGACATTTCCGGACCAAATTTCCCTTTTCCATTTACTTCTTTCTCCAGTGTCTACCCCAGGTCAAACTCAAACCTCAGTGTGATTTCCAGTTGCTCTCTGCCATCAATCTGCCTGTGCTTCCACACTCAAGTCATCCATCAGCAGGATGGTTAAGGAAGGACATTTCCACACCATGCACTGTCAGTACAGATTATTTCATTCCCTAAAGCTCCTTGGGGGTGTAATTTGCAGGAAGCCCAAATAAAGCAGATGTCTAAACCCCTAGGCTTGCAGAGGGAGGCATTACTGAAGCCTGTCACCAATGGCAGTGAAGTTTAGCATATTCTCCCCAGACATTTAGGTTCAGTCCTGTAATCACTACAGATATACCCAGGTGAAGTTGAAGCTCTTACTGAAAAAATAACCACCGCACAGCAGCTCCAAACAAACAACAGTTCTCGCTAAAGAACTTCATTACAGCAGAAGCTCCCTGGATTTTATCAGGACTACGTTTCAGCTCCGTGGCTTCCTCTGTGCCCCCAGAGAAGCACTCACGTTTCCATGCTGTTTCACGGGCTCACATATTTTCCCAAAACATGCCAAGTCTGGCTGCTTGCGAGGGGCTGGCAGCCCAATGCCAGCACTTGGTACCAGAATTTCAGGATGGAAGTAAAGGAACGGGAGTGGGAAGAATGGGAATGAGGAGATGGATGAGAAGAGAGAGGAGGAACAGAAATAAAGGAGGTTTCTGACGAAATACATGCTTTTCCAAAGGACTGACAGTTTCTAAGAGCACTTTTGAAAGAAGCAGCTCCATTTTCATGGACATCCAAGGAGCCCTGCCACTGCCTGGCTCTGCAGCATTTCTCCAAGTTTTCCAAGTCCACAATAACCACAACATAGACAATGCTCAGAAACATATTTGGGGTTTGGGGCCTTTCAGGAGGATCTCAACAGGGAAAAGAGAGAAGAGGAGGGATGGAGTCAGCTGCTTCGTGGACCAGGCTGTGCAGGGAGTCTGGATCAGATGGATGCTGGAGGCCGAACAAGAAGGGTGTGCAGTTGTGTTTTTACTTCGTATGCTACAAAGCACATGCCATGGTGGCCAAACTTATTGTGGGGCTAAACAACCTGCTTAGCCCAGTCTGACACTTGCGAGTTCATTCCTGGCCTGGAAGCACAGGGATCTACGGAGCCACTGAGGCTGCAAACCCCAACAACCACAAACTGGACTTGACAGGAGTTTTCCCCGTCTCCCACCGCCTCCCGCTGAGGAGCTCGAATGCAGCTGACGACAGTAATGGCAAGTTCAGCCAAAGGCCCACGGAAATGCCAGACAACAACCTACTCTCCTGGAAACACGTTTCAGTGTTTTCATGAGGAATACTGTGAAATTTCACTTCTTTGGAAAATTTTTAAGTTTAGATGTGTTCCGATTCAGAATTCATTTTTGTCCCCCAAACCTCAAAAATGATTATGGAAATCAACTTTCCAGTGAGCTTTAATGCAAATAAGCTTATCTCCAACACTTCCTAAATCTCACTTATTTCCTTCACAAATATCCACAGCGCTGACCGCTGCAGGAGGAGAGACGGCGCCACATCCATTTCAAGGGAATCTGATGAATACCCTCGTCCTGATGAAGAAGAAAGCTCTAAACTTTTGAAAAAAAGAATAAAGCCTGTGTCAGTTGAGACTCATTATCACCAACAAACAGCCCCAAATGGCGTATTTCAAGGTGTCTGGCTGACTCAGCTGTCAAAACCTGCCATCCTAATCAATGTTTGTAAAAGCATTTACACAGAGTGGGGCTTCATCCAAGTCAACGGTCCAGCTCGTCATAATTAAATAGAATCACCCGTGATGTTAAAAAGAAAAAAAAAAAAGCCCTACCAGTATCATCTTATTTAAGGAAAGATGTGCTGGGTAAGTCAGACGTATAATATGGAAATACTGTTTCCAAAAACTTCATCAACTGGAAATTATTCTGGAAAAGGATGGGGAAGAGAGGGATAAATGAAGAGGGACAAATAAATATTCATAGGTTTGGGCTGAATCCAAACATTACTTTAACAACTGGGAGAATCTAAGGGAGAAATGGAAAAGGCAAAAGGAATTGTATTCAAAATTGCTATTTTCTTTTTATAGGGTTTGGAAAACAAATATAACATAATGATTTACCTGAGGGTGTGGGTTTTTTCTCCTCCTTTTTTGGAGGAGATATTTTGAGCTCCTGGGTGGCCAAAAGTCTTATTTAAACAGTTTGAGACCTAGAAAACTGATCTATTGCAGAAAAAGGAAGATACTCTCATATCTTTCCATTACACAAGCCAAGAAATAAGAGAGGGCTCCTGTTCCCTCATGGCTGGAGTAGCCGAGCCAGCCCCAGCTGCCAAGCAAGCTTGCTTTGCCTTGGACATGACACCTCCATTTGCTATAGCCCTCTCTGAAACAGATGTGTGGCGTGGAGGAACCTATTCAAACCAGGTTTATTAAACAGAAGTCAAAAAGTTTAATACACCTTCGGTGTCCTCAGCTGAAAATTAATCCATGGGTTGCAGGGAAGGGCTGTGCTGTTATCGGCTGCGATCCCCGTTAACAAGCTGATGGACGGAGCCCTGGAAGGCACCATCAGGAATCTGTGAGCCTGACACCCGCCCTGTTGTACCACGGCATAACAGCCCCACGCCTCCTTCCCTGTGCTACCAGCAAGGCACTAATTCCTGGTGGAACAACAAACCTATCAAGTAATCATGACAAAAAGCATTAACGACCTCTTGCCTTTCCTCACGCCAAGGCGTTCTTAATGCATATAACCACTGCGAGTGATCGACACGGCTATAAACACAAGCAAGTAAACCCCGGTCAAGTGAATATCACTCTGTTATTCCAGAACTTCCGACAGCATCCCATTATGTCAGATCGCATTGGGTAAGGTCAGATAATCCATCATAACCTGACTTAATGAGACAATTAAAAACAAATGCATTTCATGGACAAACTGCTTGCTATACAGGCTTTCCATGATTCCACTTGGCTTCACATTTTCTTAGGGATGAAGAGGCCAAGACAAACTAAAAGGAGTTATTTATTTAACTTCTTTTCAAGTACATGAAGCATGAAAGTGAAACCCTTCTTCAAATAACAGGTAAATAGCTATGTGATAGCAGAAAGGCTTCCTCACAGCTGAACAGACTGGGGGGGGGGGGGACACAAAAAACTAAAAACACACAATAAATGGCATTTTGACCCTTTTTTAATTTTTTTCTCTTTTTTAGTTAATCTAAGAGCAGGATGACAGGATGCAGAAGGATTGCAATAAAACAAGAAATCCCAAGAGCATCACTGAGGACTGGTCCTGCAAACCCACACAGTTCTCAGTCACCGCAGCCAGGTTACCCCATCCTGAAGCCAAAGCAACATCTGGAAATGCAGGGCTTTGCTTGCTTTTTTCCAGTAAGAATAGCGCAGGAGGCTCTTACAGCTTCGTTACCCATTTCTGCGCTGCCATGTAATCCCTGGTGAGAGCTCCTGGCTCTCTGGGTCTAATTTTCCTAGGTCATTTACTGATACCAAAGGTTGCTCTTGATAGTGCAACTTGAGAGCACAACTCATCGGAGAGATCCCCGGCTCCTTCCTTATCCTGAGCAGCTTGAAAGGATAAAACCTGGCACGTCCAGCAGCCACCGCAACACAGATACAGACTCCAAAGAGGTCCCGGACACACACGGCCTTCGTACATATACAATATGGACACCACGTATAGACATAACTAATAGCCACTCTCTGAAATACAAACGGGACCACTCTCTGCTGATACAGACCGGGAACAAACTGGTTTGCTTTTTTTAAAGCTGAGGCATCTTCTAACACTTGCTACTAGCATTGGTCATTTTTCTTTCTGAATCTGAGGCCGCCCAGACAGCGGCTGGCCAAAACCAGGTTCAAGGCAAGGGGTTGCCTTGGCCAAAAATGACGGGGGGTGGTACACACTGCTTCATCACAGATAACAGATGCTTTTAGCAGGGGGAGTGGTGGATTTGTTCATCCCGGAGAAGAGACAAGCACTTTGTAATGATTCAGAAAAAATGAAGTTTTGTTGACCAAGCTCAGGGAGAAGAAGAAGAGATGAAATGGAAACCTCACTCCCCTCGCACTGCCCGACCAAGGCTGTCTGTGGTCAGACACTGGAATAGGCTGCCAAGGGAGGTGGTGGAGCCACCATCCCCGAATGTGTTTAAGACTCGTTTAGATGTGGTGTTAAGGGATACGGTGTAAGGGAGAACTTTGTAGAGCAGAGTTGATGGCTGGACTCGATGATCCCAAGGGTCTTTTCCAACCTAAATGATTCTATGTTCTATGTCTCTCTGCTATGAACCACAGGGCGGGTGGAAGGTCGGTCTGCGCCTTGCCAAAGACGGGAGGAGCTGCAGCTTTGCACAGAGCGCTATAAATTTATACGGATGTATATGAATCGGGCCGGGGTAGTTGCACATGCAGTGCACGGGCACTATTAGCAGAACAAACTGTGGAAGAAACGTATTCCTGTTTCCTAGCAAAGCAGTTACCGCATTTATTTTGCCCAAGAAAAAGAAAACTACGGAACTTCAAATCAGCAAGAATCCCCGAGTCCTCAAATATCTTCACAGCTATTCAATCAGGTGACCTGAAAACCACCGCTCACTCAATAGAGAAATGGGGTTTTTATAAATACGTGTATCAGCAAATGAATATTTAATGTTTTCTGTACATATCAATGTTCAGGGCTTGCAGTATTTAAGCAATAAGACTTGTCAGAAAATGTAGTAGCCATGAGATAATTGCCTCTCTGGGGGGTTTTGATGCACAAAGGGCAGACAAGTGCTTGTATTATCTCGAGATTGTGATTATGTCATGATTATAACATCACACAGAAATAGGTTATTGCCAGTAAAAATTTCCCGACGTGATGACCACTCCCCGTAGGTTTCTTGGCTCAAAATAATAGTATGTTCTTTCATTATCAAAAATAATTACATCACTGTACTAGCAAAGTTGTCAGCGTGTCAGTTGCAACTGACACAATATTTTCATTAGAAGCTGCTTTTTGCAGTTAAATACACTATTTAACATACAAGAAATTGTCAGCCTAAAACATGTTTTCTCATGTTTGCCCCCAAATTTATAGCCAATTATACTTCCAGTCAGAAGGAAGCCATTTCAAAAGTGTTCCTTTTAGTCCTTTCTGATATTTCTGAATAAAAATAAATGTCCCCGTCAGCAAAATGCTAACATACGGGCTTTAGGAAGAATTCAGCCATGCTTAAGTACTTCGATGAATCAGGACCTAAGACATTTTTTAGATACCGTACACCTAATTCTGCCCTCCTTTTGTGCTGGTGTCTATCTAGACTAACCTCATTCCCTTCAACGCAGCTAAATCCAGACTGACATCAGCACGGTCGGACCCAGCCTCCTGCTCTTTTAAAAGCTTTCTCACTGCAAAACCTAAATAGAATTTGTTGCTAGGGCAAACATCTCCCTTGAAACTCCTGGTGTGGCAAAGTCCTACCTTGCAGGCCCCAGGTCTCACCAGGGCTGCATGTGGAAAAACACCAGAAGACATCACCCATGTGCAGGTTTGCCAGTGCAGTGGACTACTGGAAAAATATTTCCCTTTTTAGGACTGCGACCAAGCTGCGCCATGGAGGAGGCTTATTTAGACGCAAGGGAAGAGCACCAACGCCAGTACTGATGTCCAAGCCTTGCCATGCCCGTGTTCACAGTGGATCTGGAGGGAAAGGGTCTGCACACGGGGTGGCAATGTACCCTCTGCTCCTCCTTTTGCTAGCCCAGGTCTTTGCAGGCGCACAATCGGCCATCCCATGCCAGAGGAGAGCAATATGATCAACACCATTGCTATGCCACGAGCAGTGGGGACAACTGTTAAGAGGATCAGAGCTGTGATTTCCAGACTGTTTCTCCCTGCCCCTATAAATAAATGACTTACTGGCTGTTTGACCAGCAAATTGGTAGTTCCCATCCCTTTCAGGGTGATTTTCACCAACCCTCTGACGAGTCGTAAGTCACACTCTGAGCAGGGGAGGAAAGATTTACAGGAGATGTGTAGAAAAAAAGCAAACAAACCAACCATTTATGGCTTCCTATAGCAGCATAACAGATTGCAAGCAGCAAAAGAGAACAGCCGGAGTGTCACCTCTGAGATGGTTCAGAGACCATAATATTGTTTTTCAAAACCAAGAGACTGGGACAAGTCATCCTAGAAGACAAGATTCTAATCTCAGTGGGTTTCTAGCTAAATAAAGCAAGCTAATGCAAGAGACCATGCAGAATCCAGGAAATCTTGCAGACAGACAAAACATCTTCCGGCTTTGTCCCTCTCCGGTCCGCCCTGTTCCTTTACACTTAATTCTGGATCCATTCAAGAGCATTTTGCACAAATAATAATAATTAAAAAAATACCCCGCCAAAACAATGAGCAGGAACCGCAGCATCCCGGTTTTTTTTGTGAGAAAGCACCACAGAAAAATAATCAATGTTATTGCAGAAAAGTGTTCTCTCTCTTAAAGCTATTTTGTATAGGAAAGGCTTAAGATGACCCGGTTTCTCAAAAAAAAAAGAAAAAAGGTAAAACCTTCTTTTCTCCACCCCACATTTGCAGTTTGCTCAGTGCTAAAGTGGAGCAAACAAGTTGGGGGCCAATCCTGCAAGATGCTGAGCAGCTCCTGCGACACACCAAGCGTTTCATGTTAAGACCTTGCACCCCTAATTAATGGTTAATTAGGACAGTAAAGTGCTCTGCCCTCTCCAATGAAGTGAAGAGAATCCAGCTGAACAACTGATATGCTCAACTTGCTGGAAAAACATGCCTTGCGTGGAGCGGGCTGGGATCGTAATCGAGCGAGGCACCACCGTGCCAGGACACAGGGAACCCGATCTGCCGGCAGACAGGCTGGCCCCCAGCAGCTCCGGGGCTGCCAGCTACCGCTTCTCTGTGCTCAGAAAACCATGGGCAAATACTGCCTGTACCCCGTCCCCGACCACTCCAGACAGACTGCACATAAAAACCAGATAGAAAAACAGAACCGAGTGCGAGAATATTAAGACTATAAACTGCATGATGAAAGCCTTATGAAGTGCACATTTCAGAGCGGTTTTATTACCTTAATTCAGGCCCTGAGTGCGTAAATATGAAGGCACACATTTTTAATTATAGCATATGCACTATTTTTAACTGAGAGTCTCTTCTTCTTTCCCTTCAGTGGTTTAATGGTGATAACCAACCAGGCAGCCCCCTCCACACAGCCTGATGTGAGACCACACAGCCAGGGGCCTCTCAGCACCCAGCTCTCCTTACCCCATCAAAGCCCGCTCCAAATCCGGGGTCCCACATTCTCCATGGCCATGCCTTCTCTATAAGATTAATGACCGCAGCATCCAAGTGCTTCACAACTACTAAGGAACTGATCTTCACAGTCCTCCTCAGAAGTGAGGACGGAGTTTCTGCTCTCCTCCAAGAGGAGAGCACAAACCCACCAACGGCCTGAGGTGCTTCTTTTTAACATCCCATTTCAACATTCGAGGAAAGAAATAAAAGAAAGTTTAACCTTGCCCTTCTCCTGGCCAGAAGCTTGGAAATCAGCAAAGAGCTGCCACATGGGGAACAGAGCGGGTTTGGAGACCTTGCACTCGAGCAACACGGAGACCAGACGATCTAAGGAATCTTGGCTCAGCGCATGCAACTAAACAAGTTGGGTTTTTTTCTCCGATGAAATATAGGCCAACACGTTCCCCTTGCTCTCTTCCCCAAGAGGCACAAAATACTAATTCAGTCATTTCATTAATTCAGACTTTACACATCAAAGTGAATTGCTCTGGGTTTGTTTCTGGATGGGACTGAAGATGCTCCAAACGCCAGAGCCCAGTGGGACAGGGCATCTGAGCCCCGGTGTGAGTCCGAACACCCACGTGGGCAATGACCGCCTGAAGATGGTAAAGGCTGCTTAGGTGCAGATCAACCTCTTGGGCATCCTGAGCAGAGGGGACATTTTGGGAGCCACCCATTAAAAAGAGGGCAAATATAAGTCCATTTCATTCTCTTCTCCTTTTTATGGTTCACTTTTTTAGGATAATGTCAAGTAATGACACGCGCTACAGGCTGCTTGTGCCCTACCATACAGTGAAAGAGTATCTGTCAGGTCCTGTAGATGTCCATGATGCTGTCTAGTTTCCCATCTCTGTGGACATACTGCAAGAGTAAGTGCACACCTCACTATCCCTTCCCCTCCTCCCAAATCATGGCTCCCTGTGTGCTGAGGGATTCTGTCAAGGAAGAGCTCTACTGCTGCTGGGCTGGGCCCAGAGCGACAGGGGAGATTCAGCAGATTAAAATATTAAGGGAAGACACACAGGCAGATCTGGAAAGAAGTGAAATCCAAGCACAGGAGACTCGTCTATCACAGAAAGCATTTCAAATATATTAAAAAAAAAAAGAAAGAAAAAAGCAACTCATCACACCTGTGTATCATCAACAGGCTCCTTGTACATGCTATACGTCCTTGCCCGCGCTCTGCAGCGCCTGCACTGCTCAGTGCTTGGACAGGACAAGAATCAGGAAAGGGTGAAAAAGACCTGAAAAGAGGGCAACTGCTTAGAAAGAGAGAAAACCCCATTTCCTCCAGGAGAGTCATAACTTCCTTCTTGTCTGCACGAGGGAGGAACCGCACCCACATTGCCTGTGTCACGCGAGAGTCTTTGCTACGGCTGGTGCCAGCCCGAAGCCGTGGCTGCCCAGCGTTGAACCTGCGTTACAGGCACAGCAGTCGCCCCGCTCGTAGGGAGCGGGACCGCGTGAGCTATATTCAGCATCCCCAGGACTGTCAGTGTTCCCAAAATCCCTCCTGGTTTTCGCAGTTCACCTTCCACCACATCTGGGATCCGCAAAGCTTCTGTGGTCGGGCGCTGCTCGACCTCTTTGTGCTCAAAGCTCCGATAGCTACAATTCAGCAACCCTGGAAACTGCACCAGCCCAGGACCACGTACTCAAATCAAGGCTGCGTGTCCAAATCCTCAGCACTGTCCTTCTGAATGGTTATTCACCCACCTGCTGTGCCTCGTATTGGGGGATTTTCTATCCTAGAAGAGCAACTAGAATTTAATAAACATACATTTGTCCCACCCTAGGGACAAAACCTATCTGAATTCATTGTTAGACCAACAGCATAAAATAGTTTGGGAGAAAACAGAGGTCCTTCCAGAAGAGCCTTGCGGACAGGGCACTCACCTTGGCTGTGGGAAAGTGAGTTTTAAGCCTGCGTCCTGACCAGCTTTATTACAGTGAACTGAACACGGATTTCATGCACTTAATACACAGCTCCTATGACAAGTTTTCAAGCATTCCAGACTCACACCATCTCACTTTGACCAGTAATTTCACCCAGGATCGAGAGACACATCCGAGCAGCTCCATTCCCAGGTTTTACCACATCACCACCGTGCACTCTGCGATTCACTCTCGTGGAACACAGCGAGCAGTAAAAACGCAGCCAAGGAGATACGGTGCAAAAATCCACTGGAAAGAAGAGCTGAGGGACAGAAAGCAGAAAGAAAACCTCAAAACCCGAAAAGATGCTACAGAAGAAAACTGATCAGGAAACTGAAAATAAAAATAAGCTACGAAGACCATGTTGAAATGATCGCATTCTTCCAAGCTCCCTCATCCAAGTTTCCCAGCTTCTCAGAGGGAACAAGAAGCCCTAGTCTGGAGAGCTGAACTGAGAGGACATTTCACACTGCAAGAGAGAATTTTCAGAAAACACAGGGAGGAGGAAAAAAAAAAAAAGTAGGTTTGGGAGAAGTAATTAAGCATTTTCCATCACACTTGACATTTGGCATCTGCTCAGGTGTCTGCTGAGACTTGCTTTGTTTCCAGTGAGTATGTACGACATAACGGGATTTAGCCTTTGGCTAAATAACTCACAAGAGCCCAAATTCGGGGAGGCAGGCGGGGAGGTTTAGGGGTGGGAGGGAGGAGATGGACAGCATCTTATTTACTTCATTTTTAAAAGTGACACAGGGTATCCGGTTGCATTGCACCATGTGCCATACAGACGTACCAGAGACGCGGTATTGCCACAGCTGGACTGGATTAGGCCCTGGCTAAACAGCACGGCTACGAGGGCACGCAGTGCTGACAATATCATTCCACATTAAAGGCTCAAAAAGGCTTTCTCTGTTACTGGGGATGTTTGTGCTTCTATGACATGGTTGAAATTAAAGAATTGGTCCCACAGCTGATTATATACATCTATATTGAAGTGCAGAGTACTCTTTGCCCTGGAAAGCCCAACCTTTTCCAGCATCTAGCACTGAGCTTTGCAAACCCATGGAAACACAAATTAAGGACCCTTCCAGACCTGTGATGGAAAGGAAGCAAGCTGGTTGCTTCCAAGGCACCTAGGAAAGCATGAGTGTTGCCCCCCTCCATAACTCATGACCTTCCCCATGTTCTCAGTTCGGCAGGTGGACCCAACCCTGCTGCATCAGCAGCAAGCACTGCCAGTTTGCTGGAATGGTCCCAAACCTCTCCCAGCTACAGCCCAGCAGGTACTTCTTGCAGAGATTGTGGCTTCCCACAGGAAGACGAATGCGTGGTGGTTTTGGGTGCAAAAGCAGTGATACAGTCACGTTATGACCTCATGAAGTACCCAGATGAAGAACAACTACCAGTCAAGAAGATTGCAATTAAGGCTCTTGGCATGAGGAATAGAGGTGAGCCCTTGGAAGTCACCTTCCTTAGTGATTCACAGGAGACGTGTCCGGAGCAGAGCCCAGTGCCCCAGGCTTACTGAGCCAAGGTGTAAGTTGTCTGCCAGCCCCTGTGCTCCTCATTTGTGCGATGGAGATGCCGGACCACACAGCCCTGTACAACCTCAGCCGTACTCACAGCCCTTGCTCCATTCGCTGCATCTGCTGCCTGTGCCCTGCCTGTGCCACCAGCTTTGCAGGCAGCTGTTCCCCATCAGCCACATGCTCACAGCAGGGAGGTAATGAGGCATCCCACATCCCCCTTTCCGGGCTGCCGACGCATGGGGTGCATGTCCCTCACCACGGAGACAGCTAATTAAAGCAGTTTTCCTTAATCTTCGCCTCCCTCCCCTGCTCACGCCAACAAATTGTGCCATCCATATTTATGATTCCAGTTATCCACAAACACCAGGACTTGAGGAGCGGCACAAAAGCATTTTTCTGTGGCCCACAAATACATAAAAGGGGCCAGCCACGTACCCAAGGTAGATCCGAGGCACAAAGTGCCCAAAACAGAGATGCACCTCACAACAACAGTATTCACCAGTGACTGAGATGTGAAGGAGAAAGGAGTAAACCACAATAAAAGGGAGAAGTGCAGGATTTGCTCTGAGGTGCTTGCTGCAGGCTAAGTGACAACGTCTGCCCCAAGCCCTCCTGAAAGCGTCTTTCATCTGGGTTTCTGTTAAATGCGTGATTCTATTTACATACATCCAACTAATTCAATCAAAACTGAACTCTAAATTGGTCCTCAAGGGAATCCTTGAAAACACTTTTTATCTTCATGCAGAAATGAACATTAGAAGGAAAACTGGGTTGGAGAACTGTCTCCCAGCAGCTCAAAAATATTATATAAATTGCATGCAGCAAAACCCACCTTGGCTTCAGGCAGGGACACAGTGCAGCACGCAGATCACTGAGCATCAGCGAGGGAAGGACAAGTGCTTTGACTTCATGGAGATCCACTAAGGTGACAAGCGGTAATGGACGTGTTCATTATTAGTGAGCTACTTCTCCAGAGGGGCCCAGGCAAGACACCCCTCCTGGGTTTCAAGATAACTTTCTGCCTCTTGCCTGGCAGAGGGCTTCAAGACAAAGGATTTGAAAGGCTATGGAAGTACTGAAAAAGGAGACCAACCAGTGAGTTAAATCCCACCTCTTTCCTTCGCTAAGTTTTCCTCTTCCCTAGTAGTGCTAAGCTCCCCCTGGCGCTTCTCAAAGCCAAAGTGCAGAGGGTGGTGTTTTCCCTTCATACACAGCATGCTAAGTTACACAAAAACCACCCTGTTTTTTCTTCCTCTTAACACTGAACTAAACTTCAGCATGAGAGAACTCTACTGGGCTGGCAGCATGAACAGATAAATTTTACTCTACAGCACACGTGGCGGAGGCAGCAGCAAGACAGCGCCTTGGTGCCTCACTTGGCATAGCCAACACCGGTCTCCAGCACCAAAATCCTGCTCTCACTCCACCCTTTTCCTCTCCTATCAGTACGTCCAGTTATCACATGTGGATTTGTCCATAAGGGACTAAATGGAGACCACCATGTCATCTCCCATAAACCACCCAACAGCCACGTTAATGGTGAGGACCTTTACCTGCAAATAAGCTAATGACCTAGAAAATCTGTTGAAACAGCGATTACCGTATCTAATTATTTTCACATGTTAGACCATTGCCAATTTATGATGTAGATTTCCCCTCCTTGCGTAGATACATCCGTAGCATTTCAGTTTGCCTTCACAAAGGACAACCTCTGGGTCACAAGTTAATTTTTAGAGCAATTTTGTATAGCAACAGCAGTATTTCCAGTGAAAAGAATACAGGGGAATTAATGCTAGAAATGTCTCAGTCAAAAAAAGGCTGCTGCGCTCATCACTGATGTATTTGTACCGTCTGGAAAACCTCGTAACAGAAAAAACCCTGTAACAGAAAGGAGAGACAATACTGGTTGAAGAGAATTTATATGGGAAAAAATACATCTGCTTTTTTTCCAGACAGTCTTAGCCTAGGTTTTTCTCTTTAAGGTGCTGATGAAAACTGCTATCGACTTGACACAAATTCCCCCTTTTCCCCAGTTCCTCCTCAGAACAGCCATCAACTAAGAAGGACTTGACATTCAAACTACAGCTTTACACTAACCTTAATCCTCTACTGAGTAATTCAGCAAATCTTCAACACGTTGAGATTAACTGAACTTTACCATTGCCTCTCACCACCAGAGAGAGGGAAGCACAGCCAGGAGGCCGGTTGCGGTGGAAAGGGTCATTGCTATTCAGTGGCAAAAGTAACAAAACACAAAAAACTGTTTCAAGAAATACTCAACTCAGTCACCTATTCCAAAAACAACTCATGCTTCACAGTGGCCAACAAAGGTGATGTAGTGTCAGCCACACTGACCCAGACTAAGGCTCCATCTAGCTTGACATGCTGTCTTCAGCAATGGGCACAAGAGAACATCCAGCAAAGTCCAACAGAGCAGGCGTACGTGTCACCCCCGAGCAGGCTTCAAATGTCTTCTGCTCTGGGTTCTTCCGAGCCTGACCTTTACCAGCACATCTCTCTACCAGGCACTTCTAGGTCTATGGAGAGGAAGCCTGTGGAGGTCTGTACAAGCCTCCTGCATTTACAGCATCCTTTGGAAAGGAATTCTACAGGTTTACTGTGAACCACCTCCTTTTGTTTGTAGAATTTTGCCTATTACCATCATAAAGCAGATATGGGTTGAGGTGGGATATTCTGAAATGGCCTTAAGCAAGAGGAGTTATGAAACAGTAGTTAGAGTCAAGTAAAATTTGCAATGCTGAAGTTCTAAAGGAAAAGATGACTGCATTTAATGAAGTACAACTGTTTTACTATTACCATTAAATTGTTATTACATTTCTTTGAAAGCTAGGCTGACACAAAGCAGCTGACTGCTGCGGAAAAAAGTACCATATGATGGAATTTTGGGACTGAAACCTTATAATGCACAATTTCAGGTCATTAGCTAAATGGAAGCATATTGAAACCCTTAATCACTAAGAATAAGTGCGATAAAGACAACAAATTGCAACAGATCTTGTCAGTTGGATCCAAACAAAATACAATAAACCTAACCTAGTAAGTCTGCAGTGGCAGCTACTATGGGGAACTAAACAAATAATATTAGAATAGCAAAAGGCTTGGAGCCACAGGTCATGCTAAGAACTTCCACTCGCTTTAACAGGCATAGAAAGAAGCTATTAAAAAAATATTATTTTTTTTTTTTAAAAAAGCACGTTCTCAGAACTTCCTTACATCATCTCTACCCTAATCTTAACCACGTATTTTCTAACAAGCACTCCAGACAGAGAAACCACAACCTGCTTACTCCCATTCACAGGTACCTAGATCTTTTTGGTACACTGTTCGTTTGCGACGATGAATATACAAGCGAAGTTTTAGTTTTCCTCTGTGATACCTTGCGATTCAAAGGGAAACCAGCAACTTAGCAGCATCACGGCAAGAGTAATGCACTTCACTGTTGTGTGGCCAAGGCTGAAGCACCATAACAAAAAATATCTCAGTTTCTCAGAACAGTAACTTTTCAAAAATCAGTAAAAAGAAAATATGTTGTTCCTTTCCTTTTTCAGGACTGTAGCAACCACTGAAGTGGAATATGAAGCACATGCACAGCCCCACTACAGTGAACGAGGTTAGTGGACATCTTTAGCAGCAGCAGACTGCTGGGCAGTTGAGCACATCGGCACATCCGCCTTTCCAGATGGGAAGAACCACCAGAGTGTATCAATGCCCTGCACTATTTTCATGCCACAAAAACACAGAGGAGCACTCTCCTCATGAGTGCCAGAACCTGTGAAAGACAAGCAACTGTTTTATTAATTTTCTACCTGTGCTCAAGGAAAAGCTGACAAGTCCATCTACTGATCACAGCAGTGCCAGCATAATTTCCCCAGCGGCATGGCACCAGCTTGCCTTTGTACCTCTGCCTGGCCTGGAAGAGCCTTATCTAAGTACAAGAAGGGAGTTTACACTCTACGTCGAGTCGCTCATGCTCAGCCTGCTAGGACTGTCAGTAAGAGCTCTAGTGACTGTCCCAATCCACTTATAACTGAGTTGAGATTGTCAGATAAGCTGCCAAGACACCACCATTTGACAGGAACCTGTGAGCTACAGGTGAAGGCACTCGTCCCAACACAAGTCATGATAAACAGCCTTACCAATGCCATCAGCTGCTGCACGTCATCAGTGACCCAGTGACACCATAAGGTTCATTGGCAAATGGGATGCGTTTGGTCTGTAACGAAAAAGAGGTTCCCGGGCCTAGCAAGGTTTAGTTATAGAGGGTAACTTGCTAAAAGAAGCATCTGTCCACCACTTATTCCCCTTTTGTGTTCACACTTTCTTCAGCCTCAGTTCTGCGTTCATTATGGGCCAATCTTCCCATGCTTTCACCAATCGAGAACCAATAGAACAAGTGGCAGAAGGTTCAAAACAGCAGAATCAGGCATTTGCTCACATGCCTTAAATCAGTCTCCAGAGGATCACACTCCTCTTCATTAACCTGAAAGCAATTCCAGAGGGACAAGGCACCAAGTTGCTTACGCAAACAAGAGAGGCTGGATGATATGAACGTTGCCTATGCTGGGAGACCCTCCAACAGGATGGCAATTGTGTCTCTACTTATCAGGAGTAGTCTGGTTTTGCTTTGGTTTGATTGTTTGCTATTCTCGCAGAGATTTGGAACAATCAGTCCTTTCTCGAAAAGTCTCTTTTGTCCATCATTGATAATTATTCCTTTCAAAAACGCAAGAGCTAGATAGGTACCTTTTGGAGGAAGGGCCAAAACTGAGAATGAGATTAAGATGCCTGCATCACCGATGGAGGAAGAGGACCCCTAAAAGTCCTTTATTAGCTCTGACAACAGATGTGTCCTCAGGCCTGCCTCATTTCTGCAGCTACTGACCTGGTTAGGACTCTGATTAGGACGAGACCCAGCTAGATCATGCAACCAATATATAAGCACTTTGTGTCATTCCAGAAACCTTGGTTTCAATCAATATCAACTGTGATTATGAGGGTCTATCAGACATTGCTACTCGTGTGTGATACTATCTGGTAAATCTATACATTGGTGGTGTTAAATCGTCTGGGAGATTGCGCAGAGCACTGGCCACGGGGATTTTTGAATGCAGCAGAGCAGAACGTGAGTCTTGCAGCTAGCCTGAAGGAAATCAGTGAATAATGTAGCTGACATCTCTCCGTGCTCAGCATCACTTCTCCCTCCTCCCCTTCTTCAATGGCCTTTCCTTCTACCTGTAGGGCTTCTTGCTACCCGTGCCCAGCCCACCAGCATTGCTCCCCCATCACTTTCAGTCACTTCAAATCAGAAAAGGCTCCCAGGTTGAACTTTAAAAAGGGTAATACATGTTGTTAATGAGACACCCTCCCAAAGAAGCTTCCTTCAGGAACTAGTGCACGTCCTTCTTCCTGTAGGTGGAAAGCTTCAACCAGAATATCTAGCTCTTATCTCATCTGGTCTTTGCACTTTGTGCCTGTATCCCTGCGCCCTGTAGGAATTCCATACTGAGCCTCAAGGGTTTCCTAATCATCTTGCTTGCAGAGTAAAGGATATTCTTGGCACATTGAGGTAAAGTGGCCAAACACTTCAGCTCACCTATATAATAGAGATTATTCTTAGATTTCCAATGAGCCATTTGTAAGACACAGCGCTCCCTTGGATGACCACTGGTCTGTTCCAGGCAGCAATTCCTACGGAGCTGTCTTAGCATTCAAACAGCTGTCATTGCACCAAGGACAAAGGAAAACCAGCCTAATCATTATGTATTTATACTGCATTTCTGAAGAGATATCAAAGAATTTATTTTGCTCCCTGTTTCTAAAAACCAGAACTGATCAGAGCAACTTTCAAAAACCCGGTGATTTGCCAACCTCAGAGAGAGAGCGCCCTGCACTTGAGGGTGTTTCAGCGCTCGTCCTCAACACAGCTCCCCATGTACTCAATTCTGGGTTTTGATAATCAGCATCTTCCAAACAATTCATTGAGAAATTAACTCAAAAAAAAAAAAAAACCCAAACGCAAACCCACTCCGAAACCCAGTTTCTTCTCTTAAACAATACGCAGACCAGCACTGCATCGAAACGTTAAACTGATTCTATTTTTAAAATGAAGTCATTCCCCTTCCGCTGTCAAACGCGCATCTTATGAAATATATAAAGCCCAGGCGAAGGTCTAGAGGAGACAGCAGTCATATTATTTTTCTCAATCCAATTTCCACCTGAACACAGCTTGGAGAACACAGCACCAGGCTCAATCTAACATGGCAGGCAGCGGGAAAGAGTATTGCTTTGGCTGTCTCTTCAGACGAGTTTGTTGCTGCAGAGCAGTATACAAATAAAGGGTAATTAGCAATGATTTTGATTTCTCTTTTTAGCTTTAGGAGGCACAGGAGTAAAAAGATAGTGTCATCTATTTAGGAGGTCAATTAAATCAACTTGGAAAGAAAAAGAAAAAATATCAAATTGAGACATTATTTTTGACAGTTTCCCTTTATGTTTGCTGTTTGTCACTGCAAAAATTGCTTTTTTCGAGTCTCTCTGCTCTCCCATCCCCTCTTTCTGGCAAAAGTTACTAATCCCATACCCTGCATGTGCCACGTGATGCCGCTGCTCTGCAGCTGGATGGGCCCATCGCCACTTCACACGTTGGGAAAACCTTTTCTCTTCGAGGATGTCTGATTTCACCTTAAAAACTGTTCTCCAATTGAATTCCTGAGGAAGGGACCAGAAAAGCAGCAACTCGCGTGCCCAATTCCTCTGCACTCCTCCATCCTTCGTCCTCCCGTGCTAGATCACTGCTCCTCCCCAGCACTCGGCTTCCCGGGAACAGACCCCCTCCTGCAGTTCACTGCCCGTCCTTCAAGTCCGCCTTCCGTAAAGTTTCCAATTCAGGCGCTGCTCTGGGCACGTGCAGATGTCCTCCTGTTACTGGGAGAGTTCGGTATCACAGCTATAGCTCTCCGAGCTACCCTCTCCCACCGCTGCGCTTATTCAGACAATTACATTCCTCTGAGTTACCCTACAGTTATTATATCAATATTGAGACCCTCTGGCTTCTATATTATACTTACATTGTAGCTATTATTTGTATGTTTATGCTTTCCTGTGGGTATAGTTACCTGATACTATTATCTGTGTAGTTAGTTATACCTTCCTAAGGGTATACTTACTTCGCCGGCTGTATTTAAATCGTCTTCCACAACTATAGTTACATTGTCAGACTCATATAAATAGCGTGGTTATGGCATACAGTCAGCAGGCGACGCTTGCAAGGCTGCAATTATTTACACAGCACTAGGATCCCACTGGTATAACGGCCTCACGCAGAGGCTGGGTTACATTGCTCTGTGTATAAATAATCGGTGGGAAGGTGGCTCTCGATCGCACAGCTCCTACAGCAGAGTAAAGCACAGCGCAGAAACGGGAGATGGCAGAAAACCGGACCCTCTGCGTGCACCTCCACAAGAGATGTGTTGGCTTTAGAGCTCCAAATTTCTCAAAGTTTCATTTTCCAGACACAAAATTTCCACGTGAACTGCGGTACCTGCCTAAAGGACTTGTACTATTTCCATCACTGCAACATCTCAATGCCAAGTCTCGTAAGACAAAATCCGCTCAAACACAGGCCTAGCTAGAGGCCACGAGGTATGGTGTGACAGCCAGCCAACGCTACCATCCTGAAGCATGAGGAGTTTCACTGCTACTGCGCTAACAATTCACCAGCAGACATTACGATTATGTTGATGTCACAGGTTAACACACAGCAAATACATCAAAGGTCCACCGAGCTCATCATCCTTTTTTATACAGCAACCACACGTCGTTACATGAGAAAAAAGATGAAAACTGGACAAACTAGTCCTCTCCATCTCTGCCTTCAGTCCCAGTCACTCCTCCCCAGCATATATTCATATATCCACCCCAATTAACGTCCTCTTTGCAAGGCTGTAGGAGGGAGCTGTACTTGCATAGATGTCTGGGATAGGAGGACAGCGCTGGACTCCACCAGCAACTGTTATCTCATTATTTTCTACAGGCACCAAGCTCTTCTTGACTTCCATGGGGAAGATTATATTGAACACCTGCTGCTCTGTCAGAAGCGTTTTCCACTAATACATATCACTGTCCTTTCTGACAATGTTCAGGTCCACATGCGCCCCAAGAATCGGCAGAAGGGATTACTACAGCAAGCAAAGCCAGTATCTCTGCAGAGGTTTGATGGTTTGACAGGGAAGCTCCTCAAGGGAGCATCTGAGTGAAAAAAATACGGTTCAATGTGATAGCTCTCAGAAGAAAGAGAGACTTCAACGTTCACTTAAAAATTTACATGTGAAACAGTTTGGAGGTGACACCCTTGGAGCAGAAGTAGGAAGAGACTCTCTATCAGCCTACAAAAGGGTTCACCTGCACCCTGGTGATGCCACCAGTGGGGTACTTGGCACCAGGGAGGAGTATTTGTAACCCTCCCACGCAAGGGTGAAATAAGAATCCTCCTTCAAACAGTGATGGGAGAAAAAAAAATCCCACCACTTAGGTACAACTGTAAAATTCAGGTACTAGTCAAACATATAATACTCTCTTTCTTCTAGTTTCACAGCATCTTTCCATTGAAACATCCCCAGGAACAAATACTACACACTGCAGTAGATGAGATTTTTAATTTTTTTTTTACCACACAGGATTTCCCCTTTCTTATACCTTCTGCCTGTATGAGATTTTCTATTAGAGGATCTCAAATCAAAGCAACAAACCTTTATAATATTAAATAAAATTGTAAAATTACGTCTTTATAAAATAGAGCATCTCACAAAAACATCATCAAATTACAAAGTAGTCAAAAGTTATGATACGCTTTATATTTGAGTGAGACATCAGCATAAGTGATTAGTCCAGGCTCATCAGGTTTAATTCACAACTCAGGTTAGCTCTAGCTCCGATATTTAATTTTAAGCACTAAACACAGGGGTTTACTGTGTTATTGGCAGAAAAGACATATCTAAGTCTTAAGGAGCAGCTGAAGTATTCCTCTTCACCTGTCAACGCTGTACCCCCAAAATTTGACTAAGGAGTTAGAGCTAAAAAGAAGAAAAAGGTGCATGGAAATTCCATCCGCTTTTTCCCCCCCACACACATACTGTGTAAAAAGTTACCCCCTCTTCAGAGCTAACTTATACCTCTACTTTCAGCCCATACAGAAGCCCTGGAAACATTACAAGGAAATGCCTTTCACAGCAAACTGAACTGCAGCCACCCTGTCCCAACTCTTCAACTGCTTCAGTTCATAACAGCCAAGGCCAGGAGGCACCATTTGGTAACTGGTGAAAAGTCTCTTCTAACACAGACCGTTACTTTTTGCTGGGTTATCTTTATACTGAGCTCAGCAGCATGTAATTTCCTGAAAAATATCTTTCAGAAAGGCATTCAATCATGAACTGAAGGTATTGAGAGATGGTAACTCCACTCTATTCTTTACCTCCTTAGTCTCAATGATTAAAATTACTCTTTAAAACATTCATTGCCGTAGATTCATCCGGCTCCATCTTTCAGCCATTAGTTCCTGTGATGCATTTCTCTGCTAAATTCAAGAGCTTTTTAATATCCAGTATTTTCCCATAGTAAGAGTACTTATTTATATCCTGTAACTAAGCCACCGCAAAATCATTTTGATAAGCAAACCACAAAAGGACTCAGATAAATACTTGAAGGTGTACCCAAGCGTTTAGATGCTTTTCTGCCTTTGGTAAAACAAAGTTTGAAGCTCAGGCATCTTCAGGGGGTGGGGAGAGGGACTCTTCTTGTCCATCTGCTGCAGGCTAAGCTACTGGCTAATATGACCCATCTAAAATCTCTCCTCTCTCTTACATGTTCATGACAAATGGCCACGTTAGAGATTTATCTCTATATGACAAAGAGTTAGATAGTCCTGAATCCTTCATACAAAGTGACCTTCTCTTCTTTCACAGAGGCATACATGACATTCTCTTGTCCTGTCAAGAGGACCCATTAGACTAATACCCTTGGGACGCAAACTGAATGTTGCCCGAATATGTTAGATCACATCCATCTTAAAAATCAGATAAATGCTTTTCATGCCTATAGATCTTGTGATGCTTAGGTAAACAGCTGGATCAGTCTCTCTGTATATCTTACAAAAATCAAAGACTCCATTATGGAAAAAAAAAATACGTATATTTTAGAAAACAACCTTATGCCTAAAAGCTACGGTAGCAATTGAGAGACACTGTTCTCCCAGGTCTCTGTCCTTACAAGGCAACGCAGCTCACAGAGGTAATCACTTAAACAATTTGATGAATCACTAGACGCATGACCTTCAGGACAAAAAATATTCACTGTATATTTGAGGCACGATGAATACAGGGACTGACCAGAACTTTGGTATTAAATGCTAGTTTGATCTTCGATGCATAGAATACATCAATGGACTTCACAGACAAAACTTGTTCAATGGCCTTTGTAAAATATGTGCTTCAAGTTTCCTTCCTAGTTTATATACTTAGCTTCAAGCCATACTTCAAAGATTAAGCCCCAGATACCAAAACACCTGTAGATGGGTAGAACACATTATGCATCTATAATAGTTTTCTTGGGTTTCTATGTTTGCAGGACCAGATATTTAAAAAAAAAAATGAACTTATGTATCTTTTATTATTAAAAACGTTCTCCAGACCTCTAGATTACTTCAAATGATGCTGCAAGGACATGCTTAAGTACCAGAAGACATAAAAAAAATAGCTTGTACCATTTTCTGGTACAAGCCCAACCTGATCTCTTGCTATGACCATGTGACCCGCCTTCTGGACGCGGGGAAGGCTGTGGACGTTGTCTATCTGGACTTCGGTAAGGCCTTTGACACCATCCCCCACAGCATTCTCCTGGAGAACAACTATTTAGGAGAATCAAAGTAGATAATAATTATGGTAATTAGGAGATAGAATACATTTTCCTAATGGGTACAGTTGAAATCTGTGTACTTCAGTAGCCCACCCCTGTATCCCAGGTTGAGCTATGAGCCAGGTTAGCAGCGTAAGCTCCTCCAGCTCATCACCACCCTCTGCGCAATCTGAGCTGGCAGCACACATACAGATGCAAATATGCAGATCTGAAAATGAGCTGCACTTCAGGTCTGTGCTCTCCTTACAGAGTCTCCCCATTCTGATTTATCCAACCACTTAACAGCCATGCGTCACTGCGTTGGGCCGGCTAAGCGGCAAGGGCTTAGAGCACAATGGATCTGCAGCATCAGAAACTCTTTCTACAGATGGGCTGACGGTGAGATGCACAAAGAGCACAGAATAGTTTGTGCCCACCTCCACATCCCATTTGGGAAGGGAGGTGACAAAGTCTCCCTGCTGTGCACAAAGGTTGAGCACGGCTGGTAGAGGACAACAGATCAGTGAGCATTTCAACCGCCAGGTTTTGGGCGAGTAGATGATTTTGCATCATCCACAGAAGAGTCGGGTATTGCAAACTGAGTATGAAACTTCAGGCCAACCACAGGTTCCTCCCTCTCCAGCTCACATCTCCTCTTTGCTACTTGCACCAGCAAATATGACAAAAACAATTATACCCATCCACGATGTAAGTCACGTACCCTTCCTACCTACACACACCAAAAACCTACAGCCTGCCAAGCCATAGAAAAATAGCTGCAGCCCCCTCAGCTGACCAGTTAAACATGCTTATCTGCCAACGGAGAATTTAACCTTTCTGGCCACGCAGCAAGGTCTGCTCCGTAAGCCCAGCACAGCAGAGCGCAACGCAGGATCGGTAAGTCTCTCCCGGGCGCCCCAGGGATGCCTCTTGCAGTGTCAATCACCGTGGTGCCCACACGCTGCTAAAATCACTTGTGCTGAGTGCAGTCCTGCTAAGTGGCCGATTTTGCACAAATTGAATTGGGCAAAGATGTTAAATGTCATGGAGTGAGACACTGGGAGAGCAGAGTTAGCAAAATTGGACCAGGGGGGCAAAGAGAGAAGAGGGGAGAAGATCTCTTTCCATCTGGCTGGATAGCAATAGGCTTTGAGGAGATTTGGATGCAATTTGAAGTAGGTGATAACGCAACCTGATTCTGATTGTAGTAACTTGTTATAGATGTTGCACGTGCCCCATTAGAAAGAGAAAGAAATTGGCTTGCTACAGGTCATTTTTCCCCTCTGTAATTATTCTGGGCGCTTCTGCTGCTACCCAAGCCTGGCCAGGTGTGCAGCTCTAACGTGGGCTGGCCCGCATAGGTTTCTCAGGTTTATACGCATCTTCTGTCAGCTTCAGCCCAAATACACGTCTCTCTCTTGTTAAGCTGCACATACGAGAAACATGAATTGTAGCACATACACACACACTAGACACGTTTAAGAGCAATTTTCTTTGTGTCCTCTCATCTTGTTTACATTGCCATACCAGTTTTCTTATTTCTTCCTCTGTTCTTCAGTATTTCCCCTTCAATTCAGCTCAATTTAAGTCACACTGGGGAGCTGACACGGGGAAAAAAGAGCAACCCAAAATCCTACCCCAACTTATGGCAATTGTTAGGGCAATTTTATTCTATTGTCCATGAGCTGTCAGCTGTTTTTCTACTCCTGGGCAATCTGCCTCCTACTGTGATGATAAGAAATAATTAACGCTGATGCTTTTTCTCTGTTGTAATGCTAGTGATGGGATAAAACTGGTCATTGGGTATAGGGTTTCTCTGGAGCATCGGGGAGATTTCACTTTCAAATTTCCAGATCCAAACTATCGCAGCATGGTTCAACACTTCAGGCAATAGGATTAATGATCACAAATATAACACAATGAGATTTATTTTCTATATACCATCGTTTATGAAACAGAAGGACTGCTTTTAAGGAGCAAAAATAGGAGCATCATAAAGGCTTCTCAAGCCTAGGAGAATGAAAATATGGCTCATACGAAATGAGGCTCCCATGATGGAGGTCCAAGGGCCCTGACATGCGTTCAAGTGACAGCGTGGGCCAAGCTCTGCAGCACGAAGGTCATCTTTTGTGGATGGGACAGAAGTCCTGGACAAATCCCAAAGCACACAGAGCTCCCAGAGGTGGTGAAGAGATTCTCACTTAAACCACAAAACCACAGCAGTTCGGTCACACACTAAATGTTCAGTTCAAACGCACCAAGGCTGTTGGTTCACTCCTGGTGCAGCCACTGCCACCTCTGATAGTACACGACAGCGTGAGAAATGTGATGTCACATGCGATGAAGGCAGCAGATGCTGACAGATGACCTAACATCAGGCAACCGAAAATAAGCAAGCACAGGGGAAGCTATCAACACAGCCTCCGCAATAAGGTCCTTCCTATTGAAACCTGGTGATTTAATCTTGTTATCGGGGCGGGGGGGAACTAAACAAAGTGATTTTAAGAAGCCAGTGAAAAGGGGTCTTTGTTTGATTTTTGTTCAACAGCAAGGAAAACAGCTCCTGACCGCAGAACTTGAACGCTCTTACATAAGAAACACAGAGAAGGCAAACAAGGCTGACAGCTGCGCTCCCGCGATGCCCGAAGGGATTCTCACTTTGACTAAGATGGAACGACCGTTGCCCCCAGAAGTAAAAATTATTGCAAGGAACTTCTCAATATTCAAACGCTGCAGGCCAGCTCTGAGTGAATTCACAGGTTGCTTCCCAGCTTGGCTTTGTTTCTCTCTCTGCTGCTGACTGGACATGCTTTTCCCATGTGAGAGTTTACATTTGCAAGCCTCAGCGATCGCTTTTGGAAGAAAATCCCTACAAGCCTCTTAAAATTCATTCCTGTCGGATGAAACGCACCACTCTGAAGACTGTAAGCACTTAACCTGTCAAATTAAAAATCTGAGGGTATTCCCAATGCGGCCAGGCCTTATGATTTTACTGGAAATCTCACAACATTTGGTGTTTCTTTTAAATCTGCAACTACTGAAGGCAAGTAATTATGTGAGAATCTCAGTTTTCATTTTCGAAAAAGCCATGCTTTTAAACTTCACAATTACCAAATGAAAAAGCTCTGAAAACATAAACTGACTGTGGCTTAAAGGCTAAGGAATCATAATGCGCATCAAGGACTCCAAATGTATTATTTATAAAGAAAAATAATAATTCAACATCTAAACTCACATTTTGAGGTGTTAGGGACAGCAAATCTGTCTGAAGATAATTAATTCAGGAGAATGTTTCAGTACTAGAAAATGAAAGGTGGAAAAAGAGTCAAAGACAACTCAATTCTGCACGTAAGCGAACAGCCTCAAAAAGCATAATTCAAAGCAATTCCCCAGCTCTAAAGGTAATAATAAACACAGACAAATATTAGGGAGACACGAGGCAGTGCAGAACGTCAGTGAAGGCAGAGGAGAGACATCGAGACACACCACATCCCTCTTACTCTAATTCAGGACTACGCAACCTACAAGGATTGTTGTTCCAGGAAAAGGTGAACATGCAAATATGTTTGTAAAGCATTTGTGCATTCACACAAGAGCTACCAGAGTCAGAAGAAGCTACCTGGGGGCTTCAGCAACTACACGTTCAGAATATTTATGGGATCTAATTCATTATTTATTACTTTGGTCTTCTTGCAAGCAAGGGACTAATTAGCACTGACTGAGGACGAGGTGCTTTCTCACTTTTGAGCACACAGCTTCAATCACTGCCTCTCAAACAGCTTCACTTCTTGGTTGGCAGATGGCTCCATCCTGCTTACGGGTCTGTAGCATGGGAGAGCCTTCAAGAGTCACCACTGACCTTGGACATCGTTATTTCTGGATCCCCAGTTCAACAGGCCAAAGACCCAATTCCTGCAATTCGGAACTTTTTGAAAAGCATCTGCCAAGCTAAACATCCAAAAGTCCTCATCCCTTCTCTAAGTATTGCTCACAGTGCCGCAGCTGAGATCTTCAGGTACGTTTTCACTTAAAGCCAGAGGATAAAACATGTCAAAAACTCTAAACTAACTTTGGTGCCTGCAGCCCTTTACCACTCCATGCCACCTAAGTTCATAAGTCGCTTCTGCAAATATTACCTTTAAATCAGGATTTGTGGTGAGGTTGCAAACACAGCCATAACCCTGAAAACCATCCATTTCTTCTCCGCCTCCTGCAGCCGCCTGTGGGAGAGCCAGCAAGGCGCTCGCCCCACAGACAGTGCCGATGCCAGATCAGAGGGAAGAAGCTCTTTAAGTGTCCAACCTCTTCTGATGGCACAAGGAGGGTATTTTCAGCTTTAAGAGATGCTATTGCGAGCGCAGGCTGCCACCTTGTCAGCTTGAAAAGAGCTCTCCAAGTAATGAATGACTCCTGTTGTTCCTACCAAAACAGGGTATCACTCATCCTGACAGCGTAATATATGGGTTCCCCACAGCTATGCAATGCATGCAGGCACCCGTGCAAGTGATAGCCATTTTACAGTGGGGTGCTGAGGGGTTTATATCTCTATGTAGTTAAGCAAGTTCTGTATTTCTATTGTTCATTCAACACACATAACATTTAGCCATTACCCGGGCCCGCTTACTTGTCACCAAAAAAAAAAAAAAGTTTAGTCTCCCCAGCTCCTTTCTCCCCTGAAGAATTTAAAATGCACACAGGCGAACAAACTAGTAGAAGTAAAACTGCTTCATTAGTTACTTTTCAAGGTGAGAAGTCAAGGGCAAAATTAAGGTATCGAGTCTCATTCAGATCTGAGGCCCTTCCACACTCGATCCAGCTATAATAATTAGCACATTTTCTACCTGCGAGCCCCCATTTCACACTGCGTGCTTACAGGCAGCCCGAGGTGGTAACATGAACATCTACAATACAGTCAGAGGGCACTTCGGCTTCCCTAGGGCCCAAAATCCCAAGAGTTTCCATGACCTCCAGGGCCAGCTTTCCCAGGCAGGTGTTTGGAACAATACTCACCGATCTGAATGTTAGAGTTGGTTACCAAGAGTAAAGTAAATTAAGGCTAATAAATTAGTAAAAGGTTCCCTACAACAGGGTGAGAGCAGTGGTTGGGAGCACAGCCACCATCTCCTGAGCTGCAAAAACTTGCCCAGAGAGATGAGCTGCCCCCAGGTGGGAATTTGGTCAGGTCTCACATGGTCCTTGGCCAGCCATGGATCACACTGGCTGCAATAATGGCAGGAACAGGGCAAGGAAGCCTGGGAGGCATGAAAAATCCCACTGAAAGCCAGATGATTATGTTGCTTTATCTTCTTTTTCACTTTCTCTGTCACTCCTGATTGCCCTTCAGCAAACGCTGTGACTGACAGGTACACTTCAGCTTTCCTCCTGCCCCATCCAGGACCATGAAATTGTGAAAAAATTGCAGAGAGAATGATGAAATAAATACCTTTCTATCTGATCTACCACAGCTCTCACGTGACAGCTGCTGCTTTCCAGGCCCCTCTTCGTCCTTCTGGCAACAAACATTAAAGCAGCATCCTGGAAATTAAAGGCTGCTGAGAGAGACTTTGCACAGCTGGGAAGGAGCCCGTGGCAAACACAATCCCAAGGAAACCGGACAGCAATGCTAACGCAAAAACCCGGCTGGCACAAGAGCTGTGTGGCCGGCTGAGCCCCTCTGATCCCATTGCTTTGGTCCTTCCCATCCGCACCACTACCGGCGCAGAATGGGGACAAGAGTGCCACCGTGTCCCTTTGGTGTGTGAAACCAACTCCCTGAGCACATTTGCTTATCAAAGAAATTAAAGTCTGTGTCATTTGCCTGTGTCATTGCCATACTGCTCTGCTTAGACCACATTCAGAACATCAAGCCGTTTTGTTTATTCAGCAACATCTGATTCTGTGATCGCGCTGACGCAAGGGGTGGGGGTGGGGGGGCTGGAGCACGGGGAGGAGAGCAAGGAGACAGAATTGCATTTATTTTCACAATGCCTCTTGGACAAAAACTCATTAAGGTTTAACTCGCATCCCTCCAAGCAATCATATCACATAAACGTAATGCAATATATATACTGCAAAGGGAGTTCTTTGGGGGAAAATAGCCTGGACTTAGTCCAAAGCGGGTGGCATTGTGCCCATGGCTCCCATGCAGTTCTTCCGTACAGGTGGTGCTGCTCCACACCTCCTTCCTTCCAGAAGCCAAGAGGCCAGACCCTCACCTCCCAAAAACCACTATTTTGACCTTGCCCTTGGTCATTTTATATTGGATGAGTAGACGGCCCTCCACACGTCACAGAATATAGTCTTTGCTAAGAAAAACAGGGCACCTTGCTGCAGTAAGGGTGCAATAGAGGGACCTGGACAAAACTGCAACACCGACATGCTGCATTGCTCACTTGATCGGCAGCAAAATGTATCCCTGAAACTGCTCTGGTTTATACGTAAAACCAGAAGCAATGCAACTTTGCCCCAGCAAGACATTAACGCGTCAGAGGATGGAGGCAGAAGGGGAATTCACACATGCATGTTTTTAATTATTGCACAGGGAAAGGACTGAAGGGCATGGAAAGGAGAGCAGCCCCAGGGAGCTTTGTCTGCCAAGGTAAAGTTTGGGCATCTCAATCAAAATCAACAATCCCCAGCAGTGCCATTCTACTTTCTTCTGACCTTAGAAAAGTCTGAGGAACACCTTCATTTTTGACATTAAGGGGAACAGGCACAGAATACAGGTACTTTTGGGCCACATGCAGTGTTTTCTCCCGTTCACACTGCTGAAACCCAGGGAAGGCAAAGCAAAGCCTCCGACCTAGGGGTTGGACCATCTAACCTGCACACAGGTAACCGTGAAAACAGGGGATGGAAACGAGAGCACTTGGGGTCCTGGTGGTGCTGCCAGCATTTGGAATGCATCTTTACTAGAATTGCTGTCACAGAGCATATAAGACCATGGCAAAGCCCATCCTCATCCCAGCGCTCTGTTCCTCCATCCGGGGGGGGGAACAGCAGGGGGGAATCCTGAGAGACGCCTTCACACCCGAGCCCAGAAGGATGGTATCCTAACTCTTGCTACTTCCATGCATCTTAAAACCATTGGAAAATTATTTTAATTGTCCTCCTACTGAAGGGTTTGGATTTTGTTTTGTTGTTTGTGGTTTTTTTCCTTTTTAATTTATTTATTCTTCCCTGTCACTAAACAGCTCCTTAAGTCCAAGTCTTGGAGGGCACGATTTTAATTAGCCCTTAGCTGTCTCTAGGTGAAAAGGGACCTCTCAGAAGTTGGCAGGGACAGTTGCTTGGCTCTGTGCAGGCTGAATCCCAGAATAATTGATGTTGGAAGCTGGCACATGTTTACTCTCCTCCCGCTCTAACCTCAGGCCATGTGGGGCACTTTCAGGAGCGAGTCTGCGGGGGGTGTGGGGACACCACCTTAATCAGGAACACCAGAAATAAGGATCTGTCCTTTGCCTGTCTTGCTGGAGGTTGGATGCCCAGCCGTTTGTGAACCTGCCCTCGCTGCCACAGGGGTAAAGAGAACCAGCTACCTCTATTGATAAAGCTTTGGCTTTTTTCCTAACCCTAAAGCTTCATCCTAACCTGCACCTCCCCACCTGCTATTTTAAGCCTGTTCCTTCTTGACCTATTCACTACGGACACGGGGGCTGTCCAGAGCCTCTCATTTGCTATCTGCAAACCAGACCTGATGTGTCTGAGAGATTATGCGGACACAAACCGGAGGCAACTTCAAAATTTAACTGGAAAATTTAATTTTGTATGTGCTTATAACAGCACTGTTCCACTCTAAAAATGCATATAAAGGCATACGTCATCATCTACTGAATATAGACGTCTTATCCGTTACTAAGTAAAAACATCAAAGCATACACTGAGAAAAGCAAATATAATATCTGCTCCCTTCAAACTGTAATGAGGACTCTCTCCCAGTCAGCGAGAGCGCCTGCCCCAACCACGCCAGCAAACACGAACATCGCCAGGGGAACATTCATAAACCTGCACCTTTATAAATACCATCTTGCTCATTAACACAGGACAGAATAAAACATGAGGAGCCTTTCATTTAATCCTTATTTATTATGGATGTAAAACCTGGAACTTGTAATACTCAAATCCTTCATTCTCAAAAAGATTGCCCAAGCAGGCAGTGGAGGTCCAGCAGCCCTGGAGAGGAAACAGCCTTAACTGCTCACTGCTCTGCTGAGCTGCACATACTGTTTCCCTCTTAAAGCTCTCCCAATTTCTGGCTGGTGACACTTAGTGCTTCTTCAACAGTGTCTTTAAAGCATTTCAGCTTGTTGGACAGCAAGAAGAATTGGGAAAGCAATTACCTTCAAGTTTTAAAGAAAAGAGAAAGAATTCAACTGCCACAGTACAAAAGCACTCGCTAGGCTCTGCGTAAATCCCGGTGCCGGTTCGGCTTGGATTTTCTTCTTTTCTGTTCCAGATCTTTCATTTCAGACAGCTGAACCCCAATGCCTTGGTCTCAAACTCCTTGCAGAAGCACACTGGCCCCCTGCACAGCTAATAATCTCTTTTCTCCTGTTCCTTCTCACCTTGAAGTAAAAAACATCTATCATTATCCAAAAACCAGCAGCACTGAAAAAATAAGCAGCCTTTCAAGTCAGGCAGTCCGCTGCTACTCACGTCCTTCCATGAACTCAGCCTACTTTCACCTCTTTAATTCCCCGCAAAGACTGAAACACGTTAACTGCGCGCTGACTTTGCAAACCACACACTGAAATGGGAGCACTTGAGAATAAATTACACTGACAACTAACAGGTAGGCAAGGAACTCAAGGAACAACTTCGGAGCGTGTGAACGAGCAGGTCTGTTACGCCAGGATGCTGCAGCCCACAATTTAAAGCTGCACGATGCCCCTTGAGCATCCCAGTGCCGGGCTGTACCGCTTTGTAATTTACAAGGCAGGAGTTGCTTTTCCGCTGCCAAGTGCCACGTACAGTTCCCACAGATAGTAAGTGGTGTCCCTGTTACACCCAGGAGACAGATATCATGGGAGGATAAAAGCAAAAATGCTGTAATCGGTTTGTTGGCAATAAGAAAACAAAAATCAATGTTGTCCTATTCCCTTCCACACTGAAATGTATTATCTGCAATTCTCCCAGTCCATGTTCTACGATTTCTGCCTCGTTCCCCGCAAGCAACAATTACAAAACCATCAGCCCATTAGCTGAATCGAAGCTCTGAGAAACTGAAGGGCCAAGCAGGGAACACAGAGCCCAGATCTTTCAACTTATTTCTCTTACCGCTGAGCTAACAAACAAGCGACAGAACGAAAAAGCAGTGCCAGGTGCCTGATCAGCTCCCCAGCCAAAGAGGGCTCTTTTAACCAAAGACGAACAAAAAAAAAAAAAAAAAAAAAGCGTGTTAGTGAAACAGAGTTGTCCTTGAGTTGATTTGTGGTTAGCTTCTAAATGGGCTCCATTTTCCAGGCTCCTAGTCCAACTCCAAGTTGCCTAGACAGAAGGAAAAATCCGCTCCCATAAACACTTAGCAGATGGCTTTCGATTTTTTCCAGGTGCTAAGCACGCGCGGTTCCCATTAAAGTCTGCTCCACGTGTAGGAGTGTAGAGCTAGACCATAAATTCTACCTCCCAGGTTCCTCCATGTCTAGCTTAGTTATGCTGCAGCTTATTTTGTTGCAATATTGACCTTAAACAATAATTGAGAAAATAAATCAAGTATGGCTCAGCCGTGCATTCAATCTCATTCCTGCTCTGTGCTCAGACCAAGCTGGATGCCACTGAGCTCTGCTTCGCAGGAGCACTTGAAGTATACTGTTTCATTAGATGATCTTGAAAAAGAACTATCAAGAGGAGTTTTCTCAAACCTCCTCTCTTACTGCCACAGCAGGGTTGCTTTTTCCTCTGCAAAGGCGTGCTGCTGTTCCCTTCAACTTCAGGAGAGACATCAGTCAATCGAGTTAGCCCAGGCTTGGCGGAAGCCTTGAAGGAAACCAAGAGCAAAGGGGCTGGGCGAGACACAGGAAGGAGGGACCAGGCAGGTTATATATAGCTTGTGAACAGCCTCCTCTGCCTGGAAGGAGAGGATAAAAAACGCAAGAACAGACTCGACTGCTGGCATTTGACCCCAAACCAGCCTCCTTTAAGTACAGGACCCAACCTGCGGCACCAGGGAAAAATCCCTCTGAAGGATTCTGCAGAGAGAAGCACCAGCCGCATCCCGCAACATCACAGGGGAGATACAAGCCCTTTCTTCTCTACAGCAGGCAGGGACCTCAATGGACACATTGCACTAAATCAGACTGTATAACGCTAGAGTTTTTACCTCCCCCATATTTTCATCTAAAAATGAGAGTATATTTTCACATGTAGACGATATGGGCACGGCTGTAGCCACTGCCGATGTGCAGGCATTGTGCAGGTAAATGGGGTTCTGCTCATCTCAGTTGCTCTCTGCAGCTTTGGAAACCCATTCATCTGCCATTAGCGTGTACCCGGAGAGGTACACAGGCAATTTAACGGAGCAGTGAAATGCCGTAAGATATAGAACAAGAAGTGAAAAACACCACTTAAGAGAAAGCATTTGCTACACTGACAAAATCATTACAACACTCCGGGAGCATGCCTGGACAACTTCACTCACATCACACGTTCAAGCGCATATAACACAGCTGAAGGATTTCATCAGACATAGTCAAATGTCTGATAATTGCCATTTCCAAAATCAAGCCGGTGTCTCCTGCGGGTTCTGGAACACCTCACTTGTCCTCCCTGCAGGAAACATCTCCCTGACACCCTCCATCCGCTCAGCTGTCCTACTGTCTGGCCTGACCTCCCATGATCATCCCAAAAGCCAGCCAGCAAAGGAAGAGAAGGGGGGAAAAAAAGAGGTTAAGCCCAATTCATAATTGGTGGAGACACGTGATTTAACACCACCAAAAGTTACCAAAGTGGAATGGCACCATGCTACCACTTGGCTAAGGAGCAGTAAGAAATTTGCTCAAAGTCAGAGCATTCAAACAGAGATAGCTTCATCCATGGCCACTTTTCCTCATTACCCACACACATGGAAGCTTCAAGAGTTTGTGCTTGCTCTGTTGTGGAATGAAAGCAGTAATAATCCCCCAAAGTTTCACAATTTTCTGACAAATTAATGGGGGGGGGGGGGGGGGGGGCGCAAAATAGTTCTTTGAAACACTTAGTTTCCATTCAAATTTTGAAAAAATATTATTAAACTCCAAAAAACTAAGGAATCCCACTCTAAAAAAAATCATGATATTATCTTTCCCAAAAAACTAGTATCTATCAAAATAGCGCACTTCTTGTTGCACTGGTTGCTTTGATCACATCAGTGCCTGAGGCATAAAACCAACCCTCATCCGCAAGCAAACACTTCTCTCTGTATAGGCTCCAAGCAGAATACTACTAACTTCAAGGTAATAGTCAAAAATACAACGCGCCTGAAGACTTGTCCGTACCAGGATCACTGACATGAAAAGGAAAGCAAACGCCAGTACTTCCATCTGCAGTTTCAGTGCCTCCAGTGCCTTCCATCCACACTGTTCCTGGGTTACTCATCCTTGGCCTCTCCTCTAGGGTTTAACCCGATCTGCTGCAGCCTGCCTCGTCCACAAAATGCTTGGGCCAGAACAGATGTGAACACGAGTCCTTCAAAGCACCACTGGAATTTGGGTCTGCAAAGATAACGAGCCTTTGGGGCTTCCTAATAAGCCTCCAGGACACGCTCCTGTAGCACAGGGACAACCCCCAGTCCACGCACACACACACAGAGTCGAGCTGGGTCACACGTGCCACGGCCTCACCCTCGACAACCGCTTTCTGGGTGCACAGAGCTAGTCCAAGTCCATAAACACCTCCCCCCTGCAACCTGAAGCCAAGGCTGGTTTCAGAAGGTTGACTCGAATCAAATCAAACTCATTTTCGAGACGGTTTGTGGCAGAGGGAGGCAATCAACTTTTCATTTCCAGCAGGGAAAAAAAGCACATTCCCCAGGCCGTGCCTCTCGTGCCATTAGCTGTTACCTGTGGGTACTCTGCAAAAGGAAGACTGAGAGCAGCGACTCATTCAGATGCGCTGGGTGCTTGCTTTGCAATTTCCTGCTTCTTTCTTCTTTTTCTCCTAGTGCTCCTAGGAGAATTCTCAAAAGCCGCCAACTAGCCTAGGAATACAGGGCACAAAGAATCAGTAGGACCTGTTTCCTAACCCACCAGTATTTTTTAAAACATCATCCAAAACGTGTAACACATTAGATCTGAACTAGCAATTAATACAATGTCCTCTAGTAACAGCCCGCAGATAAAATGAGACAGAGACCAAGCAAGACTGGGCTTTGGTGTTGAAGAACCACCGAGCTGCTCAAGCACCTCAGCATAGGATTTATCTAAAACCGTAGGTACAGTCTTTCAAAACAACCCTGTCGCCTTAGAGGGCAAATCAGAGAGGGAACTCTGGAATATGTCCTCTCACATCACTGTGCCAAAACCAAGAAATTGAGGCAGGGAAAAATTAAGAGATTTCTTCGGCATGGTCTGAAATGAACAGGATAAATGCCCGCTCAGATGCACCTCATCTGCTTTTCTGTGGTACCTACTGACAAAGCAGCGGTCACACCATGTACCTCAGTATGTTCAAAGCGTTTTTTTCCACCACCACTTTTTTTTTTTGTAAACTACGTACATCTCTGTATATCCTAATACCTGCTGCTGCTGCAGGCCGTGCTTTGCAACATTTGAGCTCTCGACAAGAGAGGCAGAAACGAGCAGACCTTAATGAATTATTTGCCTCTCTTGTCCACCAGCCCAGCTCCCCCCTTCCCCAGCTCCTCCCGTCACACCCCAGCTTGGCTTGCACTGGAGAGCAGGAGCGACCCCTGTACACCTGCGTTGCTCCACCTATTCCCAGATTACCTTGGGTATGAAGCTGGACATCAACCAAGACCAAAATCTCCTTTAACACAAACTCCTGACATGATCTGCATGGAAATAAAGAGGCATCTTTGTGCTGCTTTTCTGGTTTCCATCAGACATTGGCACAGATCATCTACAGGTGCCTCCGATTGCTGTTGCTTTCCAAATACTAAGTGACTGGCAAGACCAGAGCAAAGTTTACACTAATTCAGTAATCACACTATATTTATTGAAAGGTTTATAATCCCGTGAGCAAAGACATTCAAGAGGCTTAAGGAAGGAAAAAGCTGCTGACAGGAGGGCACGCAAAGAGTCACTCATAATGGCATCTTAAGAGGGTCTGTAATCAACGAGATACACATGGCACAGGGAGTCAGATTAAGCACGGCCGTCTCGCTAAAATGATTTGAACTGTGATGTGGGCATGAAAATGAGGCAGGCAAATAAAAGCCTGCAAAAAAAGGGGGATAAAGAGAGAGACAGGTCTGCATAATGATTTTATTCAGGTCACCAATGAACATTTCAAGGCTGAGAGTCAAGCTGTCGGTTTCCCAGAGGTTCCTTAGATGTTTCAACTAAATAGGAATTTTCTTGTCATCTGTTAACATTTGGATCTGACTCACTCTTCTTTGTCTTCTTCCCATATGCATTGTGTACACTTTCATGTGTATATGCATGTGCATAGGTGCGTGTGCCAAAGCACACGTCTACACAAATGTATAATGTATTCTTGGCATACTCCACAGCTATTCCAAGCTGGAAAAAAAAAAAAAAAAAAGAGCATTTTGGCCCCAAAGTAGCTGCAGCCCATGCCCTGGCAATGCAATCTTTTCCCTCTCTGTCCTATCAAGGTGCCTTACATTTGATATCATGAAATCACAAGACATCACCGCCTCTAGAGCCGACAAGAGAGCAGTCTTCACAGTCCATTTAACCTCTCTATTCAAACGGCAAATTGATTTTTTGTGATGCAGACATCTGTCCCAGTAGGGACTAAACCAACACTCACCAAATTATTCCTCCCAGATTACAGAGGAGCTATCAGATGGTAAAGACTTCTCTCCCAGTGACTCAAGCTTTGAGTCACTGATGGAAAGATGAAAGCCTTCCCACTTTGTGAGACAAAAATGAGAAAAAAAAAGTCATCCCCTTGTGAAGAGCAGAGCACACAAAATGTTTCTGCTGGTTCTCAGGGCACAGGCAACACCTGTGAGCCGGCTGGGAGCTGAAGTGCTGCTCAGGCACACTCACATCACTCCCGAGGTAACTCCCAGCATCCCAAGGATCTGGGACCATCATGGTGCTAAAGTAACATCTGAGATTCACTCAGGCTTGCAGAGCTCATTATAGCGCAGAATTTTATCCTTGCTGCATCAGGAGGATAAAAATGAAAGCAAGGTTTTTCTCCTGGGTTTGTTTGGGTTTTTTTTTTGGATCAGCTCTGCCTTGAAAACCTCCCCGTTCAGAGAGGAAAGGCCACATTGCCTCTTGCCCACTGGCTGAACAAGCACATTTCCTACATGGTAATACTCTGTGGTTGCCAACACAATGGCAACCAAGTTTCCCTTAGAGAAGCTTTCCCAGGGCTTTTTGTTACTCAGAGCTCCCCGGTTACCAAAATCGAAAACTCAGAATAACCTACCCCAAGCAATACTGGCAGCAATAGCAAGGCACACCCGTGGGCATCAACCATGCATTGAACAACCTCTGGGCTCTCTACCCCATGTGGCACATAGCCCGGATGGCCAGAAAAAGCCACCCAAGCTGCAGCCTCTTCCTCCTCCATCGCCTCAAAAGCTCACCGATGCCCAGGGGAGCTCAGCGCCCCGCAGCCAAACACAGACTGCTCGCCGGAAAAGCCTCCTACCCCAACAAGCACAATCTCAGCCAGGCTTTTTGACTGTTTGCCCTCTGCAAAGAGTCCAGATTTACCTAAACTATTGCTCTTTCTTTAAAAAGCAAAACAAAAAAAAAGCATTTATAGATTGTAAGACTTACAAAAGAATTTTCCCAGATCCACCACTTTTCACTACAGGAAGGAACTTAACAGCACCTTAATTACTAAACCTGCAGTCGCCCACTAAAGAGAAGCAATGTCGGTCTCGCTTCAGACAGAAGACTAAGGCACAAATTCATACCACGGCACAGAAGAGACTGGCAGTCATTTAGAAGACACTGCCGAGAGCAGAAAACTATCATGATCCATCACAGTGCCCTCTGCTTGTGTGATTTAAAAGCACCCTACAAAGCCATGCAAAGCACACCCATGGGAGTAAAGCATCTAGTCACGGCCTAGGTGGAAAGGGACGGCTGTTCAAACAGATTGGGTGCATTTATGTCCTCTGTACTCTTGACTAGAATTTTAAAGCGACAAAAAGGAGGGCATGAAGGAGAAAAGTTTGGTGGAGCTCGAACACAAGAAGAGATGGGATGCTCAGACCAGGGTTTCCACGCTCCCAGCCCTACCCGCCACAGCAGTCCGCACGGTGCCGATTGCTCAGACAGTGCTAGAAGTATCTCCAGTACTTTCCTGCAGTCACTTTCCTGCCTCAGAATCAGAAGTTACCACTGAATCACTCTGTGTGCGGTGACTGGAGGAGATAATTCTGCAGTTATGAGCAAGAGGGAGCTGGACTGTCAGCTCACAGAAGAGAGAAGAGATAATCTACAACCAAACGTCTGCATTAACATGTATCCCAAATTTTTAACCTGTGTCTTAATTCTAAAACTGGGTTTCAGGCATTACTCTAGCTCACTCCTATTAACTCTCTATTCTCCGCAGCATCACCTCTCTCCACTCACCATCTTAAATTAATTTATCCTCACAGTCTTCCCAAGGGAGTGCCATTAGCTGCCGTCCTTATGTTGCAAACAGGTAATTGAAACACAGAGGCTAACACCTGGATTCAGCCCTAGACGTTCCCGCATCTTGATTTTCTGTGGGCTGTACGTCCCCAAAGACATAGACCCAGCCAGGAACTGCCTCTGGGTGCAAAATCTCAGATGGGGCTGGGGCTTCCCTTGGCGATTTATCCAAGGTCAGAGGGAACTTCTGAAAAAGCAGAGAATTAAATCAACGTTTCTCAAATACCAACAAAGCATCCTCTCTAATCGACCCATCTTATTATATTTCATACAGTTGATGCTGCTTTAACGTAACAGTGACCACTAGCGTACTCGTGTCTCCTGACAGCACAGGATGTGCTAACAGAGGCTGGGCCCAGCTTGATCCTCTATTACCACTCAGAAATCAAACACCTTCTGGTGGAAAACATCTGTTTCACCACTGGATACAGCTGTACTGGGACTGGGATCTCCTGGAAATGTTTTTATAGTGTCAGGCGATGTTAGTTTTGCTGAGGGCTTAGTCCTGCCTGCAAAGGAGATGGGGAGCAGAGCACCTCAAGCCCCACTTGCCTGAGAAAACCTGTGTCAAATTGGCAACGTTCATCCATCACAGGTTTCATTCCTGAGAGCGCTCAGCCAAAATCACAGCCAGCACCATCATGACCACTGAGCCACACTCTGCAATTTGTCATTAAGTACACCCACACTTTCCAGGGCTACTTTCTACATTTTTTTTGTTCTCCTGATTCAAGCTTTTTAGTAATAGAAATGCTAGTACCAGCTAACACAGCTTGAGAAAACATTTGGGAACAGGACTTCATGGGCAGGCAGAGAACAATTACAAGTAAGAGCTGAAACATGTCCTTTCAGTCTCTAGAAGTCATTAGTCTGTCATTAGGAAGACATAACCAATGTTTTCACCATCTCTTGAAAGAAAATATCATAGACTCACTCAAATGTCAAAGGTGTAGGTCAAAAGAGATAACAACAGTAATTCAATCAGCTCTGAAAAGCAACAGTTCCCCCAAACCTGTTATTTGGACTTCTTTTTCCTCACCCCTAAGTTTAAGCATCTCAAACAAAAGTGGTCTTGGAAAACTAGAGCATCTATTTTGAGATGAAAGCAGGGGCACAGGATTTGCTGAAAGAGTCTGCAGACAAGGCTAGTGCTTGCTTTTCTGCTGCACAGTTTCCCAGTTTCCCATCATATGCACTTGAAAGAAAAAAAAAAATAAAAATTTAGATTTAAGGAAAAAAATTAGGCTGATACTTCTGACACTGCATGTCAAACACTTCCCTCCAGTGGAGCGATTCAGGATTGCTCCTTTGCCATATATCCTCCCCTATTTTAGCTCAAACAACACATGCTTGTTTTTCTGGAGAAGATGGAATCTCATCTGTGATATAAGAAAGAGATATAAAGTGACTAAAGTGTCCAATTATTAAAAGGGCAAAGTGGTCATGGCTTCATTTCACCATATTTCACCATAAATTAAAAAGCTAAAACAAAAAGCCAGCTAACCAACCCAACAACTTCATCATATCTTCACAAAATGTAACAACTTCAACCAGTGCCCTCCAATTTATGCCAGAGAATAAGGTATTTGCCCAACTTGAGGCTGAAAACAGAGCAGGTCCTTCCAAAAGGTTCAGAAATGGTTATTCATTTTTCAGTTTTGCTTTTCTCCCCCCGCTAAGTGTTTTACTTCAGGAACGAAGGTGCAAATGCCAGAATATTCCAGCAGAGACAATTTTCCTGCAGTGTCCTTACCCAGTGCAAAGGGATTGTGCTCTCTTTAAGGTGTCTCTTTTCACATTCATGCCCAAAACAGCCAGGTCAGAAGCCACAAGCACCCAGTCCTAACACTTAGAAATGCTCAGTCCTCACTCTCAAGCTCCAATAGCTGGAATGTTAAAATGGCAAAGAAATTAAATAAAGTTCATCTTACAGTGACTTTTTCCCTGAAACTATTGCTAGTTTCAAGCGAAATTGTAAGAACCTTTGTAGAAGGCATCACAACCACCTGACTGATGTTAAAAATGGGTCAGACCTTCAGTGGAGTCTGTGGAGATTAGATTCTGGCTAATGTTAAATGCATAAGCTCCTCCGGGGTTCCACCACCATGAATAAATGCATCAGTCCTAAGCGTGGTCTAGGAAACGTGGATCTAAACTTACACACAGGTGTTCATCCATCACTTCCAGAGAAGACTGCAGGCAGAGAAAGCATATTCCCTCACTACTGTTTTGAACTCCAAAGGTCACCGGAGGCCCCTACACATTGCTACGCCCCTACGATTCCCCTGGCGCATCACACCATCAGCTCAAGTGCTTCACCTTTCACTTATTCCTGAGGGGTTCCTATGTAAATAGTCTCCGTTGCAGAAGCAGTCACGGGCTCTTCCCCTACTGCTGATTCTTCTTGATAGCCTCCTTGACTGTCGGTAGCATCCTGATTATTGTCAGAACAACTGGGACGTCAACAGAGGATTTATTTTGGCTTCAGGTGGGAATGAGAGAAGATGAACTGTTACTTGGGACACGCTTGTCACACAGTCTGACTAAATTCAGCCTGGCAACGTGTAAAGCCTGTGAAGGAAAGACTTTGTATCTCATTACTAGTGCCTTCAATTAACAAGGTCCACTGCTCCTCAATAAAATAATGAGCCTTTTCAGTTTATTTTACATGATTATTAGGCACATTTTAAAGTTTACGAAGTTTTGTGCTTTCCCTTTGTGGTAACCAGGTTTGGTTAAACAAAACCAGACTAGCATTACATGAGCAAAAATAAGGCTGCATATGAAAGCTCAAAAGAGCTTACAAAAGCTCAAGAAAGTGACCATCACTGATCTTAGAGGAGGATCAGAAAATGCAGGGCTCTTCTTGGGTCAAGCATCCCTACAAAACAAGAGGATAACGGTTTCCATTCCCACTAAAACACAGACCATGGTCAGTTGCCATCTTCCCCAAAGGTCCCTGGGAAAATGAGACGATTTCCCTAATGGACCATGCTGTGTTGGCAGCCCATGTCTCCGTGTCACCTCTCCTGGACATCACATGATGGATAAGATGCCCCAGGAGAAGGTAAAAGCACTATCGTAAGAGACAATAGCTTGGGTTGGACTTCCATCACTCCAAGAAGCCACCTGGCCTGCAGCCTGCCCACTGCCTGGCACTGCCCCATGTCCAAACAGGTTGGTGTCAGCTGGGAGGGAGCTAAGCCCTTGTTCAGAAGGAAAACCTAACCCCTCATTCACTCCTGAGAGGAGAGCCTGAATGTCCAGCCACTGAAAGCTGGACACTCTACAAAGGAGATACCCACTGCAGCAACAGCTTTGAACTTCTTGCCCAGCGTAGGTTGACACCACAGCCCTGCCGTTATTTCATTGTGGATTTTGCTTTCAAGTGTAGCCTTTAAGCAAAGGTGCTCTGTACAACCCGCGCTTTGCTTGTACAAACTAATAGAGCATTTGTGTGCTTGACATTTCACGTGGCATTACCACCCTATTCCCCATTCCCAGTGACAATGTCGAAAGGGCAATCGATGCAGGTGAGGAGCAGGAAGCACTGTTCCAATAGGTTAGGCCTTTCAGCTGCCAAAACGTGCTTTGCCAAGTAAAGCGATAGTGAATTAAACCAAGTTAATGAACTGGTAGAAGAATGAACTGATATCTCTGCTGCCTATATCCTTTTACATTTAAAAAAAAAAAGGCTCCCAAGTCAAAAACTTGACTGAACTCATCAAATTCATAATCTCTTTGATGTCTGATGAACAACGCAAGTGCCCTGCACATTGCAAGTGAGGCCATCCAGAGAACACAGCACCAAGCACAGCATCTGGGGCACAAACATCCCAAATGAAGATGCAACGGAGACCACAGACTGGAGCAAGAGCCACAACTCAAAGTCAGCAGGAGTTTCTCCACCGATCTCTGTGGGCTTTCAATGGAGCACTGAATAATGAAGGTTCAGTTCAGTCACAGGTATGACCTCCATGAAAAAACTAAGTAAAGAAACTCTGAACATCTCTTACAAGTTTCAAATGGACACACAGTGTAAAGTAGGGCTGGGACAGAAGCCACTTTCATTTCAGTGACTGATCATCAAATAACAGATGAGAATTCGACTTATTTGGATTTGTGGCTTCTAGCATGCTACCCAGCCACCCTGTGTTCCTGCGCGCTACCAGTTTGGATGAGGACCAGCTGGTTTCTGCGTACTCCTGCTCACAGCAGCAAGAAAGCTGTGGGAAAGATTGCAAAAAATTGCTAGCCATGGCGTCTCATATGTCAAGCGTTTAACTGATCCCCCAGGACATCTTCCAGGACTCCTGATTCTAGATGCTTCAGCTCTGAGTGAGCTTTGCCAGCTGTTTCCCCAATCAGAGGCTCTAGGTATGAGCCTCAAACCCTTAAGAGCTTGGGTCCTTGCTACTCAGGAACTACTTTTCTCTTGGATAATAACAGAGCTCTCAAGACCAGTGTGAGATCTGACTACCCCCTTAACCAGTTTAGGGGGCACTCGGAGACAGAACAGTGCCAGCAAGTGGTCTTTATCCTGCAATTGGCTCCCTCAGATATTTAGGCCAAGGAGAAAAGACTCCTTGCTCCTGCCCGCAACAGTTCAGTCCCACCTTGAAGAGACTGGTAACCCCACCAGCATCACTACAGTTGCCACTTCCAGCTTCTACAGTGTCTCCCATCCAGTACTGACCACATCTGATAAGATGTCACCACTGTACAACTCTAAAAACAAACTCAAACAGCTTTAACATTCCTAAATTCTTTCCCTCCTAATGACTGTCTCATCCTATTTGCTCCATTTAAAGTCTCAACATGATTTTTCCTGAGCTAACAGCATGGGAAAAAAAAAAAACCAAGGCTGGTTATTGGGGTGGATGGTGGAAGGGGAAATCAAACAACTTCCTTTCTGCTTCGTGCGTCATTGCCAAACATTATGTTTAAAAAAGTCAGAACCACACTGGCTTTGGCATTAATGATCTATACAGCAAAGAGAAGCTAACCTATTCTTCCACAGCTCCAAAGACACCAGACCCACGGCACTGATGAGCTTGGATAACAAGGCCTGTAATTTTGCCTTAAAAGCTAGCTGGATGTTTCTTTGAAGTTCAAAATCAGCTTATACTATTGGTTTTATTGTTGATGTCTATGCTTCCTCTTTCTCTGCATTTCCTGGGACTATCAAGGAAAAGAAAGGCAAATTTACAGCGTGCAATCTCCCTAGCTAATCCTTCACTGCTCATCAGCATCGGTTTTCCACTATACTTTTCCTCCCTGGCCACCAAGACTCAAAACCAATCATCCGTCCAAAGACAGCTCCACCACATGGCACTGCAGAGCTGGTTCAGAGAGGTCATCAAGGAGAGAGGTTCCATGGCCATAGGTTAAATATCAGACACAAAAAAAATCAATAACGTTGAACCAAACTGTCCAAATCCTCCTGGCAGAACTAAATAAAATAACAGATTAGACCTCACATACTTCACCTACCTTCAAAGAACACAGCGGCTATTAGAGCAAAGCCATCTTTCACTCCTCTCTGAGGATGATGGGATGCTCAAAGAAGGGACAAGGAGACGCAAGGTCCCTCACCTCTGGAGCAGGTTAAAATCCAACATTGCCTAGGAGCAAACAGCAATGACTCTTCGTAAGTCACAGCAGGTTGTAAGACGGCATGTCCTGGGCCTACAGGACACATTATCGCAGTTTCTCAAGGGCACAGCTCTTGTCATGGAAGCTGCTGGCACACATGACTCTAGTGGCCACACATAAAAAAATAACTTTATATCTGAACCACTTCAATATTCAAGGGGTAAAGGCTGGATTTAAATCTCCAGGTCAGCCCTAGTATCCCAGTGGAAAGCTTTAAAATCCAAAGAAACCTTTCTCTTCAAGTTAAGATTCATCTCATAGGAATTCTCAACTTGGTGTGCTACATGTTGCACAGGGACAGCTAAATCTAGGAAATTTGTGACTTTCGGCAGAGCTTGCAGTATTTTGGTGTCATTGATCACAGCACCTAACAAAACTATCCAAGTTTGAATACTACTCCCTCAGCCCAGCTCTTTTTAGGCGCATTTCAGGCGAGGCTTAACAGGCCTAACCACAGAGCTACATTTTCATACCTAATCACAGACCACCTTCATGGGTGCCTTTTTCCCAGCTGTGAGCAGGGGGATTCCAGGACTGTGATCATTTTACCATCCAGAAATTCCCAAGAGAGTCAGCTTTAACTGAAGGAGCTCACGTTTTGTGATCTTTCATCACAGAAGGGAGGAAAGGCCACATGACAAAGGGCAGCCAATAGCAAGAATTTTCCTTCCTCAGCCTAAAATACATTCTTTGCCTCAACCTCCACTATGCCACTGAACCCCTCCTTGCCTCGACACCCTCCCCGGCAAAAAGAGGATAATAACTTTTTGCTTCTGTTACTTTTAGGAAGACGGACTTGGGAAGACAGACCAGAGGAGTTCAACCCTGTGCTGCCAAGGACTCGGGGGCTCCTCCAGAGGCTGCCCAACTAAGTGACCTGGAAGGACAGCCCATAGTGGAGGAGGGAAAGGGGGAAATTCATAAAGCACAGCACTGATTCCAGCACACGGCAAAGTAATGACAGTGACAAAGCTCTCAATAAACTCCTTCTCCTGGCATGGAAGCAAATGCACCACCACCACCCTCCCAGAGAAAAGGGCATAAAATAATCTAGGAACTGAGTGGCAAAAGGACAGAACACTCCTTCCTTTCTTTGGGAAGTCAGTGATGGCAGCTGCAGGCCATGGAAACGCAAAGTGGCTGTTACAGGAAAAGCCAGTAATGGCGAGATGACAATTCATCACAGTTTCCAAAGCCTGCAGGGATGATGTTTTGTGTTAGGTGATGCACAGAACAAGGAGACAATGACAGAGGCAGGGAAAAAAAAAAAATATCATCCAGCTCTTCAGCTATCCTAAAGCTCCAGTGCAAGAGCCAAAGCAATTACTTCCACAGCTTCACAAACCTTTGCACCTCTCTGTTAATGTGTCAGACTTTGTTACATTAATTGTACCTTATTTTGCCCTGGGGAGAGGGGAAAAAAAAAGTGATTTGTTTAGAGAATAAACAAGAACACACTTTCGTTTCCTTCTTTTACTCTTCAGCTTTCTGTTCTGCTGCATGCATTGTATTCTCTGAGCAGACGTCCTCCTGCAGTGACATCTCCTGCTCCATATACCCCCTTTACCCCCGGAGACCCCATAGCAGCAGGACAATATTTATTACCTTCACAAGTATTGTAGTAGATGATGCCAAAACACATCCTAAAAGAAGAACCAACGTTCCTGTCCATCATGAGGAAACTGAGGCATGGGATGGTTAACACACCCATCCAAGAATGCCCAAGACACCAGAGGCAGCCCCTGCTTTCATGACGCAGTAGCATAGACGTCACAGTGAGCTTGAAATCATCCTTACGAATAGGATAGAAATTATCACTGATGAGTGGATATAAGTGCCAGAGATCCCACTCCGTGGCTTTATACATTTTAAAATGTATCAGTCCTTGAGGCCTTTCCAGCCTTTTCCTTCCATCTTCTGCTTTCCAGCCCTGCACTACTGGAGCAGATAAAACCAAGCTGTTCCCATGGCACTCATCTACTCCAGACAGCAATTTTATTCTCTGTTAAAATACGATGCACATGACTAAAAGTAAGAGAGTTACCATAGTTTAGAGCTGCCAGAATTTCCCATGGCTCTGCTGATGATCTCACACACCTTTCTCACCCACCAAAACCACCTCCCAGCTTGGGTAGTGCGCAATAACCCGGCCAGCCGGAGGGCTGCAGGAACCCCATGCCTCTCCATCACATCCAGATCCTCTACCTACGTCGCGGGGTCAGCCATTTCCTTCTGCCACATCAGCCCTCAGCAACAGCTGATCAGGCTGAAGTCCATTCTCCCCTTCCTACACTCTCAGTTCCTCTACAAAATCCTCGCTCTGCCCCTCTTGCCTTCAAGTACAGCGATGCTCTCAGCTACAGATGTTCCCAGTGACTGAACTGAACCATCCCCTTCCTCCTTCCTCTCCTTTCTTCAAACTTAAGTCTTTCTCACAGTACCAGTTCTAATGCTTCAGCTTTACAGGTGCGAACACTCAGGCAAAAGCAAATTTTACACTCAGCCACTCAAATATTTGCGGGCTACAAATTCCCAGCCATACAGCTATCCATCTGCAAACATTATGTTCAAATGCGCTGTTCCAAATTCACGCTGCCGTGGTCACATATGGGGAAGCGCAGCATCACCAGCTGATGTATGTAGTGGGTTGCCACAACATGAATTGCAAACAGCTTTAAGGAGTTGTTCAATTAACAACTTCAGGCCAAGAATTACAGACTGACAAGTTTGCTATTAAATGAGGGTGCTGAATTTTGCAATTTCTTTGCAAAGAAAAAAAGGAAAGAAAGGCTTAGAATAAATCCTGTGTTATAATTATTTTCTTTCTCCCTCCCACATCTTCTCTCCTCTCCTCTGTTGAGATACATAATTTGTGGTTTTGGTCCCTCCACCCTTCCAGAGTTCTCCCAAACTCCTGAAATGAGTTTCTCGCTGAACCTCTACGACACAATTTCATTTGGAGAATGTCACAGAGACTGAACTGAGCCATCTGGCTCCTAAGAGAAAAAGAAAATTATTTCTTTTATGCTTCTGCCTATGGTTTGTGGGTCGCCAAATTGAGATTATTCAGGCACAAAAGCATTTAAGGATTTGTTATTTTTAGAAGAACAAACACAGATTTCTTTTTTAGGATAATTAACAAGCTAATATTAAAACAAACAAACAAAAGGAACAACCAAAGTCCAGCTGCAAACTTCAATACAGATGGAGATGTTCCTCCAAGAGGGGCTGTGCATGCTCAGAAATCCTGGTGATGCTGTTCATCTGGAAGGAAAGACAGGAGCTGCTGAATCCACACCGTGGGTGCAGTGCGGGAATGACCATGCTCATTGCCTGCAGCCAGCTGGGCTTGGAGCATCGCTGGACATGGTGAAACCTGTGCCCACCCCTGCCAGCTGCGTTCTCCTGCTTCTCTGCTAGAGGGGAGGAACATGCGTGCAACAAACACAACAACATAAAACTTTGACAGTGTGTCCAGGGGCCCTAGTCCTCGACAGAATCGGGCACGCTACAAATGGTGTAAAATGGACTAAAGCAGATGGTCCAGTCCTAGTAAGGTTACAGTCTGTACAGCACCCCTGCTCTTCACTGATAGACAGGTTCATCCTCCTCCCTTAGACATCTGCAAGGGACCAGAGGATGGGGAAGAGAAGAGCACATAGATTTGGGGCCTTCTGTTTTAGCATAGTCAGGATTTTTCATCCAATCCCTTACTTCTCCATTGGAAAACGAAGAGTAAATCCCCAGTGTCTGTCTCCCTTCCTCTGCAGCCAGTGTCACCTTTGGGTTCCCCAGCCAAAAGCTCCGTGTATCTCCAAGCCCAGTTACAAGACGAGGTCTTGAAAAGCCAGGACAAACAGCCACCATCCTTTGGCTCAGTGGGAGCCGGGAGACAGCCTGTGGAGACACTGCATCACCAGCACAGAGAGCTGGAAAGCCACCGCTGGGACTAACAAAACCATTTCCCACAGCACTCACAACTTCCCTCAAGGGCACCCACAAGCGACTGCCCCACAGCAGCCCTCGGCACAAGGCGAAGGCTTGCCCTAGGCTCAGCCGCTGCAATCCGATGCGCAGCTGGGAGACAGCGCTTTCTGTTCGTGTTTCCCGAGAGCGTATTTAATGTGCTGGAAAGCTTCGTTCTTTGCAATAGAGCCAGAAATGAGAGCAAAGGGCTGAGACGCGCTCCTCCTGGACACGATCGCAGCTGTCAAGCAGCATCAGAGCAGGAGGGCATCGAGGCCGGGGGCATCTCGCAATGTGCCCCTTGGGGCGGGGGGCGCAGCCCTGGCAGGCGAGCCTACGGGTCTGCTACGCTCCAAGATGCGCTGCCACATATCTCATGCCTGAAAAGCCATTCTCACAAGCAAGGAGAATCCCAATTCAGCATCCAAATTATGGAAAGGATGAAAAAAAAAAAAAAGACACAGGAGAAGAAAAGGCAGCTGTAAAGAACAAAGCAGAGCAGTGATCAGCATTACTGAGCAATTCCCTCAAACAGAATGAGGACGGGTAACAAACTGTAAATAAACAGCAAAACATGCCACCTACAACAACCGTTCATAGTGAAGAGACAGACGTTTGCACACAAGCCTGTGCACACACGTGAAGGCAGCAGCACACAGGAACACCTGGGGACATCACCCAGCTCTGTCCATAAATATAAAGTATATTTGCAAATACAGAAAGGTGGGAGCAAAATCAGATCTGGCCCAGAAAGGACATGACACTCAGGGGAACACAAAAGGTGTGGGGGTTTTGTGGAGACAGGCATGTTCTGTCTAGTGAAAAAAAAAAATACAAAACAAAACAGTATTTCAAATGTAAGGATGAGTCTCCAAAAAAGAAAAAAAAAAAATCTTAGGAGGCGAGAAGTTCTGCTGAAAATGACTAGCCGATATCTTCGTGCATCATAGCTTGCAAGCCTTCAGCAAAAATCAAGGATGGAAAAAATATTTAATAGAATTCAAAATGCTCTAACGGCGTTTTGAAAAGCAGTGACTTTCTTACAACTGTATGAAAACACTCATGGCTAGGCTAGTCAAGCTCATACACTTCAATTAGCACTTTGTTCACTCCTTAATGACTAATAAATAGTAATTAATGAGTTCCACTCCATGTATTACCTCCTTCCCCGCTCATTATTATTATTATTTATACGTTATGCCCATTAAAACCAGCTAACTAAGCACTTGTAAAGCACATCCCTTCTTCAGCTGATAGGTGGAAAGCAGTAAAATATAAATATGTATTAGCACCCTAATCAAAACACAGACAATAGCGATGCTCGCACCCAGGAAAAGACCAATTCAGAGGGGTTATCCGGCAGCTGTAGGAACCACAAGATCACTGCTGTTGTATGCATGTGTAACGTACTGTACGCAGGAACTCTACATTATTCTGTGTCTCTTCCTTGCACGTCTTGCCTAAGGCAGGCTCCGCGCTGCAGGCAAGAGGCTGCATCCGAGCCTGCAGTGAGACGCGGCAGTGAGTTGGTGCCTCTTGGCGTTACCTCCAGGCTCCTGCCCTCATGGGCTGGCTCAGTATCTGCCCGTCCTTCCCTCCCTGTGCTCTGCTGCATCCCTCCGACCCTCCTTCCAGGCTGAGCCAGGGATTGTGGGTTCCTAAGCCAGGGATTGTGGGTTCGAGTCCCATCTGGGGTGCCAGAACTGATGCAGTGAAATGCTGAAGTTAAGACGCAATAGCCTTGGTGACTATTAAGCAGGTATTCTTTATTGCAGCGCCGGACGCACAGGGCATTGGTCCACCTAACACGCGCACCGACTGATTTAGATGTACACTTTAAATACATGCTATGTATGCATATTCACTAGTTTTCCAAGAAATGATTACTTGTTCATTAATTATTACAGGTTACTGCCCACTCCCACATGCGCACTAGAGTCTCTCGGTGGTCTTCAGAGACATCTGGTGGTCACTTACTTCCTCCACTCCTCTTCATCATTGTGCCATCTGGGTGAACTGCAGGCCTCTACTCCTTTATTCTTGCTGGTGCATCAGAAGTGTTAGCTTTGACTAGTCTCTGCATTCCTCAGTAATCCTGGGCCCCTTGTTTTGAGAGAGAAGCTTCTACTACAAGGTTATATTGTCCCAAAGCATTCTTTCTTAAAAAATAGGAGATAAGTTCTGACATTTAGTACTACAACTGTTGCATCTGCTCTTTTTACAGCCTTAAAGCACCCAGTCTCCTAAATTAAGCTCCTACTTCAATTAGTTCACAGCTTTAATACGTCAAACCCTACTTCAGTGCACTGAAGGAGCACCCAGCTGTTACCAGGCTTTCCAGAGCAGAACTGAGCACCCGTAAATCTGCTCCTCATCAGCACTTGCTCACATCCCAGTGCCCAGGATCAGCCTGGAGGCAGCAACTCAGTAGTGCCAGCGATACTGTTGGGCACAAGCCTTCCAGGGCCACCTGGAGGAAACAGAGACTTTCCAACCAGCACAGTGTTGGATAAAGAGATGGCACCTAAGAGAGAGATAGGAATTCAGTCCTGCAGTCTGCATTGGCTCCAACTCCCAGGCAGGCGTTCCCGGAGATCAGGAAGGATGTTACCCAAAAGGAAACAGCAAACCCAACCTCTGCATAGTACATCCCATGCTTCCTGAGGTCCAGCTCATTACCTTAATCACAAAACCATCCTGCATCCACACAAGAAATGGTGAGGAGCATGGGAAGAATTCCCCAGAAGCCTGGGATCTCTTCTTGGCTCTGCAAACACTGCTGCATGCTTGCTGCCTCAGCTTCCCAATGGCACAAACCATTAAACCTACGCAGAAACATTTCCATTAGAGGAGATCATCCCCTGGGCGCAGTGCCGCCAATCTCTTAATTTTCAGGTCAAGAAGTTGTGCTGAATGTTTGCAAAAAACGCAAATACACAAACTTTGGTACAAGGCACAAAAATTAGAAGAGGTATTTGACATGTTTGCAAGGTACCTTAACAAGATCTAAGATACATGAATATTCACACCCTACTAACGAAAAACTAACAGCAAAATTCCAGCTATTAAGGAATGAATTCAAATTTAGACATATTTATTCTCTCCCATATACCTACTGCAAGTACAGACACACACTGTGACCTGCCCAGAGGTCAGAGCACACCGTACACTCCTGAAGGAAATTTCTAATCACAGCTCCTATTACAACATCCATAATCTGGCACCTTTCACAAGCAATAAATTCATATGCAAATGGCATAATGGGGAAAGATTAAATGAAAGGAGAGGGAGAGAAAGAGAATTCAATGAGACATAAGTTCAGTGGTTTGAGCTTTCAGAAGATCCTGATCAATAATGATCTCACGCCTCAGCTTCTTCAACACCAGCCTGACAGCAACACACTCCTGGTCACTGAGACATCCCTCCTAGCAGGTACCTACGTTCCCTTTAGCTGAAGACAAGGCCCCTGGGACAGACAAGGTCCCCTGGCTGGAGACAAGGCCCCTGGGACAGACAACGCATTAGACAAAACATAGCCCAAAGCACAGTCCTGCTGTACTCAAGCAGGGCCAGAAGGAGCAGGCCAACAGGACATCTTCAGTCTTGCAGAGGCAGAAAGCCACATTCAGGTAGGAGTGTCACTGGCCACCAAACAAGGTGGGCTCAAGGCTCTCGGGACTGCAATGAAAGCAAACCCATTGAGGCAAGGCATGGTATAGCATGAATATGATATAATGGCTGACCAAAGAATCAAAACCTCTGAGACAGTCCCTCTCCAAAAGTCCCCCCTTGAGAAGGGCTGAGTCACATATTACCAACATTAAAATCTCCCTGATTACTCTCTCTTTTACCTCCTCCACTTTGCATTCCATTCAGACACAACGCATACATTCAGGTTTGATACTATTACAGTGGCAGTATGAAAGCTTTCATGCAATTAAACCTGCCCTGCTGATCTCTTTATCACTTTATATACTACAGCCACCCTAACAAAAGGATGCAAAGTCATGTTAGCTGGGTAATTCGCATTTCCCCTCCTCAGCACTTGTGCAGCATCCAGCTCTCAAGAGCCTGCAGAAGGAAGGGGAGGGGACACTCTGCCCAAAAATAACACTATGCAACTGGATTCCTGCATCTGCACGTGTACAAGACGGAGAAGAGGAAAGGGGTCAGCAAGCTTTATGGCTTAAACCAAAGACATGAAAAATGCAGAGAAGAAAACAATCAAGGACTGCAACAGGAGATTACGTGACTTTTCCTTAGTGATATGCTTGAAGAGAAGAGTCTTTGGTGTCATTTCCTCTGTTCAGTGGAAGGAGCAGGCTCTGCCAGGTCCCTGCACAGGGAAACTCACCACGAACACCCATGAGAGCCAGCCTAGAGCCCAGAGCTTGCCAGCCTGAAGACCGCACTGGGTCAGGCTGGCAGAAGCAATCCAAAGAGCGTGGCCCTGCTCCTAAGAACAAATGCATTCTTCCCTTCTTGAAAGAGATGTAGTTTCTTGCTTTTACCTTTTGATTTGCCCACATTTGGAGCATGGCCAAAATTCAAGTACCACGTTCTCCATTCAGTGGCTGTATCTGCATCATCTGGTCCTCTGCGCCCAGCTCCCTGCCTTGCGAGAAGGCATTTAGAAGCAAGACAGGTAGGACGTGTCCTTTAAGAGTGTCATTTCCCTGCCCCCTAATAATGATAACCATGTCCCTGGTGCACAGAGTAAGGCTGTCATCTAGCGGCAAGCAGGAAGCCTGCAATTAAATCTCTCATTAAGCAAAACCAACCGTCCAACACCGTAAAGCTCTGCAAGCTTTTTGCCATCCCCACACCCCTCCTCTCCCTGGTGACTTGTGCGTGGGAAAAAACAGCAAGTCCTTTTGGCATTACTTCTACAACGAAGTACTACCTGGTCTTGAAAATGTAGACTCCTCTCCAAGGTTGTCAACGTCCTTGGAACCGAGGCATTTCTCCTTCGGCTGGGAACAAGCAGAGATGCTATCCTGCAGGTCTCCCCTCGGAAAAGGACAGTTGCCACACACAGCTTTAAGTTGTACTGAATGGTCCCCTCTGTGGAGGCACAAACCGTCCCATCCAGTACAAGAATCCTAGCTCAATTATTTGCAAAACAGCCTAAATGAAGGGAGGAAATTGGAAATTTTTTCCTCATTCCAACTCCTGCTCACCCTACAGGCATTACTCAAGTCATTAAATCAGTGTCTGGTGCTGCACCTTAGCACAGTAACAACTCCTCACTTGCCTTTAGTGCTCACTTACAAGCCTCAGTACTCCCAAATTTGCACCAGCTGCTTTAGTGGCTGCCAGACTTCGTGTTCCCTAGGACTTCTCCGAGAGGATATTTTATTAGAAGTAACTCCGCGTCACTATTTCCAGTCCCTGGAACTGGCAAATTATCTCTACCTTAAGTACAAGAAGATACAGTTCAGTGTCCTCTCCTATTTTATATAGTCAGATATGCCTAGAAGCACCCCCAAAATCATCCCCCCTACCCTTCCAGGTCACATGGTGGTTATATTTGTAACATCAGGAGTCAGCAAGTGCTAGGAATGGAGAGAAGCACATTTCAGGATATCATACAACTGATTTTTTTTTATTGTTTTAAAAAAAAAAAAAAACAAACAAAAAAACCCAACTTGCAAGCTCCAGAGTGCAGTGAGACCCAGGAGCAGGTCTAATAGCGCAGAGATCTCCTAGCTCTGGCACGTGGCAGGAAGGGGGAGGACCAGGCCTGAGAATACAGTGGGAAAAACTCGGAAGACAAATGATGCCATCAGACTCCCCGCAGTCAAAATCAGCGGAACTGCCAGAGCAGGCAGCTCCACTGAAGCACGGTGCGAGCTGACCCCACAGAGAAAAGCACCAAGGCCCTACACTGTCAAAGGCTCCTTTCAATGCCTTCGTAGCAGAGAGGTTTCATCTGTACCACAGAGGTGATATCACAGGAGCGACACCACCCACCCTGTCAGACCCACCAAGGAGAGGGCTTGCAAAATGTGCTGCCAGCACAGGGGAAGGAGGGGATGGGAGTACCTTCAAGAGAGGCGTTATTTTCTATGATTGGCGATCACCGAAATAAAACTGGGTGCTCAGAGACCTTTCGGCATGGGATGACGACGGATTTGAGAGCAAGGGCACCCAGTGGCTGCACAGCGCAGCCAAGCTACCTTAGAGCTGATGAGCTCTCTGCAGACACAAGCAAGAAGTTATGAAGCTGTCTGAAAGGAAGAGGCTATCTGATTTTTTAATGGCTCTTAGTAACCTCTCCCTGCTTTTTTACTGTCGGTCAGAGCCGTGGTTATAGCAGGGCTGCCTGGAGTAAAGCAACGCTGATGTGAAGTTGCTGGAGAAGACGCCAAGCACCTGAACATCCACAGGACACAAGGTAGCTCAGTACCTCCGGGCCCTAAATTGCATTAATACATGAGGAGCTGTGATCCTGCCACGCAACCCCAAAGACTTGCTGATTTACAGTGTTTGTTCCTGCCAACTGCAGCCAGCCTGCTGGGATGCAGGAGATTTCCATCAGCTTCATTTCAGCGTGAGAGACCGAGCACAGGGGACTCCAACCAAAACGTACAACTTCACTTGTCCTCAATGTGCTTTAACCACCAAACCATTTAAACAAAAAAAAAAAAAAAAAAAAAAAAGAGGCAAACACATAGAACGCAACATCTGCAAAGGGTGACCTGGAGGCCTGATGACAGATCAGGGAGGGCTGCGAGATGAGCACTGGCACCAGAAGGTAACTGCTACAAAAGGCAATATCCTCAGAGGCAGCAGTGACTGTGGGTAGCAGGAGCCTCTCCTCTTCCCCAGGAGACAAGTCTTCTCTCAGACAGCAGCACAGAAAAGCTACTTGTTCTAAGGAAAACACCCTCTTTTCTTGAAAAAGTTCCAGAATTCATTTTGTTGACAATTTCTCAACAGAAAGACTGAAGCTACTGTTTGGCTGGGTCTTTTTTAATTAAAAAAAAAAAAAATTGAGTCCACTGGCTTTTTTTTCCCCCCAAGAACAATGGTCAGCCCCATAAAAGTCTCATCACTTTGTTACTCCAACACAAAGTACGGGACAGCAATTTTGATCAGACCCAAAGCCATCAGCCTTTTGTCTTCCCATTGCTCAGCCACACGCCGCTTGGACACACTCCTTCCAGCATCTGCAGCCCCACACCATGATCTTCAGCATCCTTGGGGAACAAGGGCATTTTCCAAGAAACGTGGTGGATTCAGTGCAGTTTGGGAGATTTTCCTTTTGGTGTTTCTGAAGACTGAGCATAGCTGAGATGGTGTGAACAGCTGCCATATCTCCCCGTGCACACACCAGTGAAGGGGTTAATGTGACCCATGGCAGCACAGAAGAGAGGGATGTTAATGAGAACAGTTGCAATCTTCATAGCAATAAATCCCAGTGAAATGGAGGGGCAGGCAGAGAAATGAAACAATCTCCCTGCTTCTCAGGAGACAATTCTTCCCTACGCTCGAATGCATTTTGCTTCTCTAACCCCAGCACCCCTTCTTCCCCATCACCGAGGGTTTTCTCACATCATCCAATCTGGAGGCAACTCAGCACCTCTGGGGTCAAGGGTCACCTTCACTTTGCTTTACACAGACAATAATGCAACGTGCATGAGCTCCACCACCCACCCCCCCACAGATCCTCTTGCATTTGGGTCCAGCGGTTTACAGCAGATGACATTTTCAAACCTCCACGCTGGATGAATGAAGCCTGCTGCTCTGAGGCATACACAACCATGAGCCAATGCACTCAGCACAGACACATATCACAAAGTTAGACCTTTTTAAGGCTGGTCAAAAATTTTCCAGCAGCATTGAGGGGTTTTTTTTTCCCCTAAATAAAGCAAATTGTTTTCAAAAAAAAAAAAAGATATCCACCACGCATGAGCAAAAAGTTGTTTTCATTGGAAAGAAAAACAAGATATCAAACTTATATTCAGGCTCATGAAAGAAATGAAAAAAAAAAAAAGAGTGGACCATTTCTGTAGAAAATACCAACCAAGCCATATCTCCCCCCCATCTCTCCCCCATCTTCCACTGTCATTTTCTGTTGGAAAACAGAATTTCCATCCAGCTCTAGTCATTTTGTCCCTGTCAGGTCAAATTGGATCAGCTCAATGAGCGCCACTTTTATTTGCAGTCATGTTTGAAACAGATAAATCAGGCCAGACATCAATGGAAAAATCCCAATCAAGTGAGCGTCTAAGAAGATAAGTGTATGTTATTGCAAGGCAGCAGTGTTTGAACAGATTATCAGGTTTCTTCCTTCTTACGCAGAGCAGTGGACGTTTCTTTATTGAAGTGGGAGCAGTGGGGCGTCTTACCAGCCTCAGGGGGGAGAGATCTTCAGCTCTCCACCATGGCAGTGATGAGCAGCCACAAATGCAGAAACAGTTCGCCAGCCCCACTGCTGCACACAACTCAGTGAGTCATCATCTTTACAGGGGATCAGATCCTATTTAGCCCTGTTCTCATACCACTTGGGACGATTCTGTGCTGCTCCTGAACCTTACAGGACACCTTGGAGTCCATAACCCATGATCAGAGCAAGGACCAGTGCAGTCCCAACCCTCCTGGCAGAGCCCAGCATTTATACCAGTCACTGTATGCTTCTCTACAGAGCCAGAAACAATCCCAAGGGATAATGGTGGCAGCACACCAAAACAGGTACTTGACTTCAGCTATCTCCAGTACAGGAGTCTGATCAACAGGGCATTATATGACCTTAAGCAACACGTTGTTGCAAGACACTAACTCTGCTTTTACACTAACCCTTGACTGAACTAGGGGAAGCTGGTCAGTCCCAACAGAAGTCCTCCAAAAGGCACTAGAGATCATCCATCTACAGCCACGCAGGCTAGCAACACAAAATCCACCTTTACCTTCTGTCCTGGTTCCAGCGGGGATAGGGTTAATTCTCCCCAGGCTCCATCAGGGACACAGGTATTCCATCCCATGGGAGCCATGCCCACTCTGAGCTGCCGGGGAGAAGTCACCGCTTGAGCGGGCAGGGGCGTCCCGGGTCCGGTCAGTGAATGGCAGTTCCGTAATCATGTTTGTACATTCCTCTATCCCTGTTATTGCTGTTGTTTTCTTGTTCCCTTTGCTGTTCTGTTAAACTGCCTTCACCTCAACCCACGAGTTTTGCCTTTTTTTCTTCCGGTTCTTCCCGTATTGGGGAAGCTCAAGAGAGCAGCATGTGGTTCTTTGTTGCCATCTGAGGCCAAACCACGACACCCTCCCACACTAAAGCATATCCACAGCTGAACCAGGTATGGCCAGAGCTCTTGGAAATTTTCATGGCTCACAGGAGAGGAACACTCCGCACCTTCAAGACTAGAGATCTCAGCAAGAGCAAGGAGGACGTTTACTCCCTCTGTGTTCCAGCTCTCCTTCAGTAAAACAAGGATAACACTACAAGTTGCACAGGAGGGCTGTGTGGTCCCACAGCACTTCCCTAACACACCACAAGGCCATCCGAGCGGGTACCCATATGAACATCCAATACCAACAATATGACTCTGACCCAACAGAGGCCACCAGGGACTACCATGACGTAGAGCAACAACGGCAGTACATTGGCCACCACCACACTTGAGCAATCCCTGCAATTACTCCATCACAGACTGGGATACAGCAGGCTGAAGCAACTCTTAATGGACTGTACCTCTCTCTATGGAAAGGACACTGCTCATTATGGAGTGAGGTCCCTGTGGCTCCGCATATGAGCGGGATGATGATGGGAATGAGAATTGGTTCTGCTTGATGACTGCAGTTTTCTTATCAAATAGCCTCTTGTCCCTAGTCATTCTGTCCTCAACGAAATTAAAAGATAATGGACTCAAAAAAAAAACCACACAGCAAAGAGCTCTTTTCCAGTAAAGACAATACAGACTCAATCTGTGGAACTCAACAGCATCCAACACTATAGACTGAAAAGCTCCATGAAGAATCTGTTTTCAAGCTCTACCAGACACTGCTCGACCAGATAGACCATGAGTCCTCAGTGCTCTGGTTTATCACCCCCTGTGCACACTCCCAGCACTAAAAACACACATTTCCTAACCCAATGTGACTTCAGAGGGCCGAGCTAGATGCTACTCGTGGAAACATGCCTTGAGCAACACTTTCATTAATCTACAACTGTTTGAGCAAATTATTAAGGCTACAAAGCTACAGAGCTTTTCCCTTTAAATCAGACATAATTGTAAGTGAGTATTTCTTGTGGGCTTTGAAAGTCTGCTCCTGGAGCAGGAAATGTGTAACAGCCGCTCCAAATACATTTTTATGGTTGGATTTTAAACATAAGTAAAAAATGTAGACCCCCTACATGCAACATAACTGGAGCATCAGCCTTAGACACCCAGCAGATTGTCTTCTCTGTACTTTTGCACTTAATAAACACCAGCTGCAAAGCACTCCAAGCAGGTCTAAATCCCACCAGGCTCACCTCCAGAGCCGTCCCTTGTACCAAACGTGCTGATGTTCATATCCATGCGATGATGCACTTACAAGCCCAACAATCCCTCTGTTTTGGGGCTGGTTCATACCATATATTTTTCTTTTCCAGGCACAGCAGAAAGTCTCCTGAGGGCAAAAACTATCCCTTACTGCAATTTAATGTAGCACTTGACACAATGGAGACTTAATTTGTTTGTAGTTTCTGGACATCTCAACTATACGGAGAATGGGCTAGAGATTCCTTCACAGTGGCAGCAGGCTCTCCACAGAGCTGATAAGAAGTGACACCCAGCAAACCCAGGAACTCACCCCAAAAGCAGAAAGTCTAATGTCTCAGCTGAGGGCAACCACCAGTTCCTGAAGAATAAGAGAGTCCTGATATTCTGCACTTCACCCTAACTCTGAAGAATCCTGCATCACCCCAATCTTAAAACGAACATCAAAAGCCTTGTTCTGGTAAGCCTTGTACCACCTGCTTCAGAGAGCTGGCAGGAGAGGAATCTCCAGGAGTTGTTCAAGGTCTGGAAGTGACACTAAGTCCATCCTGCAGATCCTTCAGTCCTTGTACCTCTGCTGCAATCTCACCTGCTACCCACATCATCCAAGTTTTGTTGTTTTATACTATCTGTGTTTCAGTTCTCCTTCCAACCGCATCACACCCGTCCCAGCCTAATCAGTCTTTCTTCCCCTGCTTCACACCCACTTCTTGCCTGCCTGGGGTGACTTGAATCCCTCCCACACGGTGTCACACACAGGCAGTAATCCTTGCTCTCCGGTATCAAACGCTTTGCGTGTAATCCTCCTTTCCACATTTCTAAGGAACTACAATCTCCCTCCCGCACCCCTGCCTTTTCCGCTCCTCCCACAGTCACAGATGCTCATGCTGAAGGGCTCGGAGAGACTGGCACACCACTCTCAGATGGGCACATGGGATGTCTACCCTTTCCAGCACACTTGCAACCCTTCACTGCAAGCCCACAGATATGTTTAGCTCATGCTAAATTCGCTGTCAACCTCTCCCAAAGAAAGCTAAGCTCCCTATAAACTGCATTGGCTCACAAAAAAAAAAAAAACAAACCAACCACCAAAAAAGAAAAAGGTCTTAATTTTTAAAAGCACCATAACCATTTCGTTATGGTCCCAGATTGACTGCCGGGTGCTGCGGCTGCCGCTCTGCAGAAGCCATTCCAGCTGCTCCCCTTTGCCGTCAGCAACGCCTGGGAGCTACATGGCATCAACCGGATTTCTGTGGAGACAGATATATTTTCTCATCTCTTTTTATTCTTTTCCTCCCTTGCTGCTTGTTCCACCAGAAGTTTTTCCTCAATATGCCATTTCAGTTCAGCAGGCTGCGTACCATCTCCGACCACTGATCGATACAGCTGCATCTGCACAGCTCTTCCGCAGTCCCTCTCACCCAGGGGCTGGAGATGCACGCTGAGACACCCACCGAGGGCTGACATGACTTTGATGATGTGGGTACAACTCTCTCCCTGCTCTTTTGCAAGCCCAGTTGACTAATGAAGGATATTACATTCTCAGCAAGTGTTTTGTGCTTTCTGTTACCTATCCAATCCAACTGCTTGCTGCTTAATGAACTGGATGAAAAATATGCCAATGGAGACCTTGATCCACTGAATCTAGTGAAGTCATATCAGCAGAGATTTTGGCCAATAGCTAGCAAATATCCTAACAGCCCAGAAAAATAAGGTATTTAATTCCAGTGCCATCTATGCTAGCTTAAATACAGACCGTTTCCACTGGATCAATTCTGTAAGGTGGAAGGGGGGAAAAAAAAATGCTTTTAGTGTTTTCTATAGTCAGTTTCAATCAGGCAGGGAAGAACACGTGTCCCTTCTCACTAAGGATGGTATTCTCATAGCCTTACTAACCCTTCGAGCTCCCCAGTGTCACTGGTTATGGTGTGGGCAAACATATCTGGCTCCTCAAGCCTTGCGTGTTGCCAGGGGCAGAGCAGTCCACCACCACCATAATCACTCTGATCATCTCAGGTACAGCTGAACAGGACCAACAGGGTGCAAGATAAAGGGGAGATCTGAACCTAAGACTCCTGGCATCAATGAGAGCTACTCCCTTGCTGTGCCAGTTCAAGAACATCTTTCACACTTTACCCTTTTTGACTGAAACAAAATGCATCAGGCCAAGGGGAACCCACATAACTTCTGTTCTAATCACCACCTCCCGCCTGGGCTCAAAACCATGCATTTCCCCAGCCAGTCTCCCAGTCCTACAGTGCAAAGGATTTAGGCTTCTAGTAACACCTCGCATTGCTTGTCTCTCGCCTTCCTGTATGAGTAACCTGCTTGCCCCAAGAGTAGCTCAGCAAGCCACCAACAGCGGCCAACATCGGTATCATCCCACTCAATTAGTTCCAGTTCTCTCAAGTGAGGCCTTCATTGCTACACTACTGTGACGTGTCAGCACAGAGACAAGGCTGGTAAGATCAAGCCAAGATCTCAGTCAAGTTCGAGACTCTTGCCACTTATTTTTCCCCCTAGACAACCACAGACAAAGGCCAAAGTTTTCAGAAGAACCTTGCTGAAGGAGCAGGATCTTTCTTGACAAATGGTCTTTTCACACTTGATTAAGAGCATTATACAGCACCTGGATGCTCTGAATGAGGAAAACAAGCAGCAATTAGATGTTAATGAAACCCTTTAAGACGAGAGGGAATGAAAATGGAAGCAGAATCCCCTCACAGGTACATACCACACAACAGGCAATCACGAATACAACCTCCTTAGATATAATGGCTTTTTCTATTACTCCTCCCTCTCCACTTTCTGGCTGCTGGTGGTGGGAAGATTGGCTAAAAGATTCCTCTGTAGCCCAGGCAGAGCTCAGACAATTTTTCATTACACTGAGTTTTCACCCTTGAGCCCTTCAACATTGCAAATCAGAGCCACAACCCTTACAGCTAAGGATGTTCACTGCCTTTTTTGTTTTTTAAAAAAAACCTGACTAGAAGGATTATTAGCAAGGCCAACTTGCACCACCTGGACCTGAATTGATCCACACACCTGAAGAACAAAAGATCAACTCCAGGACCCTGACTTCCACCTTGATTGTCTTTCTTTTCCTCCTCCATCTGCCTGTCTGCCTTCACTGTGCCAAAAGCTGCATTAAACATATAGCAAAAAGGAAAATTAAAATTCAAAGTAACTTCCCAGTCCCAGCGCTAGTTTCTTCACTGCAAGGTTTAGGGTGTAAAACTGCAGCCTGATCCTTCTCTCCATGATTTTACAAGCTGCGTCCAATGCACTTCATACCCCCCTCTCAGCATCAGTGGCTCCGCTGTCCCTCTTCCATGGGAATGCCCTCACAGCCGCCCAACTACTATTTAAAAGCAAGACTTCACATGTGGTACCAGGCACATCCAGCTTGCTCCCCAAGCAGAGCACTGAGGGTACACGGACTCCAAACACATCCCCTTCCTGAAACGTGTCCCGCTAATGAAGCAAACAGGATTAACAGTCCTGCAGTGTCTCCCAGGCTTGTCTGAACCCTTGGTCCCCCTCCCAGGATTGCTCTGCTCAAACCCTCAACCACAGCTGCCTAGAGACTCCCTCTCTTCCTGCTGGGACAGAGAGGGTTAAGGCAGCATTTTCTTCAGTGAAGCAAGAGATGCTATTTACTTTTTTTTCTGATAGGATCAGTATCTGCTAATGAGGTACCATTGTTCCAGACAAGTTCTGCCAGCCTCTTGGAAATGTTATTTTGATCCCTTCCTGAGCCTGTACATGCAGCTTTAAAATTGCACGCGTGCCTAAACAGAATTTAGATTTGTCCACCTCTGGAACAAAAAAAAAAAAAAGAGGTTGCCTGCCTTCCTCAGTGCATCAGCTTTTTCAAACCTAATTTCTCCTTCCAGTACACATTTCTGAAAAGCCTGACACATCCTCTACGTGTCCCTAATAGACAGCCACTTTATATGTCCTGGGGAAATGTTCTTCCAATTTCCCAAAGTATAGTCATCAGCAGAGATGTTCTCTAAAACACATCAGACAGGCACAACATACTGTCCACCATGCCTGTATGAATTACGGTCTCACTGGGGAATGGTACTTAATGTGTTTCATTCCACTAGGACAGTTGGACCACGACTAAGCAGCCCCAGCTGTATTACCAATATGATTAGTAAATGGGTATTAATATTTAAAGTGGCCATTAGCACCACCAGCGTGGGGAGGAACCCAGTTAATATTATAAGGATTGTAAAAGCGATTCGGGAAAACGCTACTCGTGGCTAAATATCACCAGACAACACAAAGGACGGAGGAGGACTCAAGCAGCGGAGTATTATAATTAGTTGTAAATTATCCTAACTGGTTAAATTGGGATTATCTCTAGAAGTTTGTCTTTAGCTCAAATTTTTCATAGGGAACCGTGGGGGAAAAGCAGCCCCACAATCTGAAATGAACAATCAAATACTGCTTTAGTTGTCGGCACAAGGAGAATTAGCATTTGGCAAACACTCATTATCTTCCTCCTCCTCGCACAGATGCGGTGAGACCATAACAGGGGAACATAAATGGATCCAATCTTCCCCCACTTGTACCTGTCCAGCCTTGTCCCCCCCAGGCTGTACTCATGAAAGCACCATCCACCCTCCTACAAAACACTGGCACAACCTGAAGGCCTAAAAGATTTTTAAATCTTGAGATTCCTGTGGCCATGCTCAGGGACTTGCATAAATAAGTCTGAGTAAGTGCATCATTAACTCTCTTGCTAGTCCAAAGGGAAGCAAAAAGCGAAACAAGTCACATCCCTGCTCAAACTCTACCTTGGCCATTATTTATTCAGGTATCAGGTTATCTGTTATACATTATTTATGTACCATTAATATTTACTAGTGGTGGGGAGAAATAAATGACCTGCTGTCTACATCTATCTGCCTATGTTAAACCATCCCTTTGCCCGTGAGTGATTTTCCCTCGCTGCCACTGCAATTCATCAGCCCCCCAGTGACTTTCTCAGCCCACATTCCCTACACACCCTGATAAGTGACACCTGGATGGGGCTCCTGCTTTCCCTGGAGTCATCTTTTGGGGCTTTCTCAGGAAGGTGCAGGTCACACACGGCACGAGCAGCACCACGAGCCCACTCAGATACCTCGAGGCAGGCTGTCCTTTGCTTCCCTACATCTTTTGTTCAAAGCCCATGGAAGACGCCGAGGAGTCCTACTCCGAGCATAGAAACCCGTGTACACACCCTGCAAAAATGGTTCGAACATCTGCCAATCTTGGCCTTCACTCTGGCCACAGCCTGGTGTTTTGTAACTGTTCCTCTGCAACAAGGGCCAGGACTGACTCTCCCTCCATCAGAGGGAATATAACAATAATTAGGGATTTATGGCACTCCCTCCAATGCAATTGTGGTTGCAGTCTTGTCCAGAAGCTGCGGCACCCAGGACAAAGCACCTCCCTGCTAGTTTAAGCTCCCTTGATCCCCTAAATTATTGCATTCCACTACATGCCACCTTACAGACTCAGCAACGCAGCACATACTGCCTACTGAGGGCTCAAATCCTACTCGCTAGCCAGTGGCAAGCACTGATGGCCTCTGTCCTGCGCGAGGCTACTGCTTAAGGCCATGCACATGGTTCTCTGCTTTATTACAGCTTCTAAACCTTGCTGAGTTTGAAGAGCACATTGAAACCTGTCTGTCACAACTCAGAAGAAGCCATCAAAACCTAGCCAGAAAAAAGAGCAGAGGGGTTTTGTTTGCTTAATTAAAATTGGCTTCATAATGGAAATTATCATGGTTCATATCAAACACCAATTAAGAAAGCAGGATGTGACTGCTGGCTTTGCTCAAAACATGAGCTAAGCCTTTTCTGGACTCCAGCAGCTCAGCGTTGTCAGCCTAATTTTATCCCAAGTCTCACCATATTTACATTTTCTCTGTGGTCCTAAATTCATGTGAACACAAGATAGCCTCCAGTTTTGCAAAACAAACAACAGAAAATCTTGAAAATGCGACCCAAGTGCATAGAAGAGTTGCAAAACGACTTCTAAAATAAAAAGATAGAGAAACTTTTTTTTTCTTTAAATCCCTTCATTTTTAATCCTGCCTCTTGAGTTTTCAATGCTTCAGCCATGAGTTTTGAGCTGGCAGCCCAGGGGATGATGACGGACAGAGAGACCGAGAAGGGCAGGAGCCTGGCACTCCTCGTTCACTCCATTAGCACAGACTGCAGCCTAAGCCCAGGTAAATCACCAACGCCACTCCCAAGTCCCCAGAACTAAGCTGATTTACACCAGGTAAAATCCAGCCACGGGTGCTTACATACCTGTCCACACAATTACACCTCCTCAGCCTCTCTGAAAGGACCAACTGGTCATGCCCATCACCTAGAAACAATGCCCTAGGTGACCCATTGGGCACGGCTCAATACCCGACCTGTTCAATACGCGATCCATTCAATACAGCTCAAGACGCATTTTTCTCAGCTCACTGGACTCTGTAAGCTGTGCTGGGAGCACTCTATTTTCCATTATACGACACTGTCTTTTGTTGCTTAAATCTCCACCAAATTTGAATGGATTGGGATGATGTTTTTCACGTCAGGTGTTTGCCTCAGGCTATACATACACTTACACATACATATCTGTGTGTATATATATATATAAAGTTTGGAGGAAGGGTGAGATTTCATAGGAAGCAGGTTCAGCTGTTTCTGAGGCTAGCGATGGGAGGGCTGAGTCCAGCCACTTCCTACATATGTCCTTCCTGCCCCAAACAGCTCCAGCCTCCCGTTCTGACACATCCCCAACTTCAATTTTGCACCAACTTACTGTGGGTCACTTCAGGCTCCAACTGTCACATACTGCAGTGCTGCATTTTGTATGCTGTCCATGCAGAGCATTCTCCCTATCCCAATAATTTATTGCCTAGCCATAAATTTTGTGGTGCAATTGAGATCTTAATTTCGATCAGCAGCTGAAAGCAGAAAAAAAGTCTCTGGATCCGGATGTCATTCCCTATGACCCAGCCGAAACGTGAAACTATTACAGTTGGGGCATGATAATGGTGACAGATCACAGATCCTTGTAAAAGATGGGAAGGAAGGACAACGCAGAGGTATAAAATACTTTGTAAAACATCATTCGAGCTTCCATGTGTTAGGGTAGTCTGGGACACACAAAGAGATCTCAAAGGAGATGAAAGAACCCATAGTCTCGTCCTCTCCTATGAAGGAGCTAATAATGGAGTCAAGTTCTGCTTCCTTGTGGCACGACCGGCCACATGCCCCCATCGACAGCACCATCAGCACCTCTCCGCTGCTACAGGAACACTATTCAATTGCTGCTCAATAACAGGAAATTACTGCCATTTAGAAATAAATGGCTGGTGGGGGTGAGAAGGGGGTGTGTGGAGAGGCAGATATAATGAAACTTCTCAACAGTGAGGAATCTGAAAAAACATAAATAATTGCTTCCAAAAAAATCATCATTATAACTGGTGGAATCAAAGCAACTCTCTCTTCCACACTATCAATCATTGACCCAAGGTGCACATTCATCTAACAGTTTGGTCTTTTTGCAGGCTGGGAAGAGGAAAGCAATTACTTCCATAGCCATCTCACACAAGTCACAGGAGGATCCCCACCGGGAATCTGATCATGTTCACAATTCTTTGGGAAAGGGTCCAATTTGACATGCAATTATGCCTGAAAGCGTGGAGGTGTTCTGCTAACGATGTTCTCATGCCAGAAACTTTACATCTTTCACTGAGGGACATTACACCAAGAAGATGAGAATCCAAATGCTGTTGATGTTAATTCAATCGACTTTGTGAAATTTAAACAAGGATTTAAAAATCTTTTCCAGGACACCACAATTCCCCTTCTCATTTTCCTTTCATGCAGTCTCCAGGACACATGGCAGCACCTCCAACTCAGTTTGTTATTCTCATTATGTTAAACTGCAGCCCTAACAAAACATTTGTTCCCACCTCGCTTCTCTGCTGCCATCCGGACCCACCCTGTCCCCATGCACACACAGCCAGAACGGAGCAGACTTCAGACACGGATATTGAAAAGAGATAAGATAAATTGCATAAAGAATTAGAAAAAGCAGGCAATAGCTTTTGACGTGATTAGACTGGAAATCAAAATCCTTGGCTTTGAAACACTCCGGGTGCAAAAGCATTTGCTCCCATGGGACAGCCATGAGCTGGACCCGCCACAGGGCCTTAGTCAAGGGTAAATGCAAGCAATTAAAGTTCAACCCTCTTCCACTTTGGGCCAGGTAAACCTTGTCTCCATGTCTACCACAGAGCACAGATGTGGGCACATTTGCCCTCCCGTTGCTGCATCAACGGCCACACAGTGCCTAGGCATCTCCTCCAGCCTCACCGTCCTGTGCTTCTGGCAGCGTTTGCCACTGCCCACTCCAGAACATGCAGGGGTTTGGACCACCACATCTCTGGTGGCCCAGGGTGGTCCCCTCCTCTTCTCTTCCACCCTTCATACGCTCCCCCCCGCTTTGTGGTGGGCCTTCCGAGCTCTGTGACATACATGGGTGCTAGGTGACAACCAGCACGAGCCAGTGGCTCCGAGTGCCCACTGCCTGCAGGACAACAGGGAAGGTGCCATCGCCATCACTGCTGGCTCACGCAGGTGAGCTGGGTCCACACCTCCCAGGGAGGGAGGGAGGGAAGGGTCCTGGGAAGCCCCCATCAAGACCACCCAGAGCTCCCTGCTGCACCCCTCATGCTCCAGCACACAGCCTCCCTAGTACAAACCTGCCTGATTTTTGCTCCAGAGAGGTGCAGACCCACACAAGATTTGTGTTAAATGGCAGCCAGCAAACAACCTTGAGACCCAGAGCCCTTGGGTGAAGCACAAGGCCGTAAGAGAGGCTGGGTATTTAAAAAGGGTTCGAGAGTGTCTCACAAGCAGCAGGAATCAGCTGCTCAAGTTGTGGAGGACTGATTTACAACCTGAGCAATGGCTTTTATGTTCTCAGAGATCCCCGATCCCTGGCTGCCGGGGTCTAAGTTGATCAGTAGCAGAAAATTTACTGGTGTCAGGAGAAGGACAACCTAATTCAGGGAGCAATTCAGGGGATGAAGTGTGATAGGGAAAGACGGGGAAAACTCCTTGGTGACTACTTGCAAGAAGGTCTGTGAGATTTAGGTACTTATCTGGGGCCTGGAAGACAAATATGGACCCTATCATCAAATAACAGACAAAGCATAAATCAGCTTACAAATGCAGGCATTTGTTATTGAGACAGTCTAACTGAAACTTGCGTTTCAAAAAGGTTCAGAAGCTTTGGATGCCACATTCTTTCACATGCAGCAGTCATTAATTCACTCCAGAGCCCCACGGCCATCCCTCCTTTGCCTTGCCTCAGATCCCAACCTGCCCCTGCCCTGATCCTGCCTGGATCCCGGGTGTTCTCTTGTCAATACCTGTGTGGTCATCATGGTTGTTCCATGGTGGAAAGGTATCCATGGCTGGTGCCCCTTGCTCTGCTGGAGACAAGGTGCATAGGACACGAGTGTGTGCCCAGCATCTGCAGATGGTCCTCAGCTCCTTCCTTGCCAACTTATTTTCTCCACAGCAGCAAAATGTCAGAAGTAGAACAAGCTTTCCGTAAGTTTGCGATATATGGTGACACATCTGCCAGTGGCAACGACATGACGGGGAAAAACTTCTCCAAGATGTGCAAAGAGTGTGGGGTGATGGATGGCAAAGCCGTGACCAGCACTGACGTTGATATCGTATTCAACAAAGTCAAGTGAGTGTTGCAGGGAGGCACGGTGGGCAGCTCAGCCGGGCGGCAGGAGAGAACGGCAGAAGGCCGGCAGGTTCTAGTGCGAGAGGCAGCCCTGTTCCTACACCACTGTCACCCAGCAGTAACTTTTCTCTTGGTCTCCCCTCGCCATAGGGCCAAGGGTGCCCGCACCATCACCTTCGCTGAGTTCCAGCAGGCCATGAAGGAGCTCTGCAGCAAGCGCTTCAAGGGCAAATCGCCCGAGGAGGCACTGCAGGCTGTGTATAGCCTCATCGAGGGGAAGGAGCCCGGCAGCGTGGGCACCACAGTGAGTATGAGTTTCCTCACCCACTGTGCACCTTGAGCTGCCACAGGGCCATTCATCCCCGCTGTAGGGACATGTGCTGTCCTCACATGTAGGGAAGAGCTTGTTTCTGAGCTGTTTTCTAACGCTGGCTGCCTCTTGCTGGCCTCCTTTCTTGCAGAAAGCCACCAAGGTTGGTGGGGTCGAGAGGCTGACAGACACTAGCAAATACACTGGCAGCCACAAAGAGCGTTTCGACGAGAGTGGCAAAGGGAAAGGTCTCGCTGGCCGCCAGGATCTGACGGACAACAGCGGCTACGTTGGAGCCTACAAGGGAGCTGGCACATATGACCAGACGCACTAGGACTAAAACTGCTTAAGGAAACAAGGACTTCTCCCCTATAACATGGGAGGAGAGGTAAATAAACATCTCATGCAACCAGTCCTCTGTGTCTGTGCACCTCAAATCTAACAGTGTGCGAAGGCATGGGGTGGGCAATGGATGACTCCAAGGAGCAGTGCGGGTTCCCCATCCGACCATGCTTTGATTACTGTGTGGTAGGGTTAAATCCAAGTCCAAGTTCACCTTTTGGAGGAAATTCTGTGGGCCAGCTACTTCACTGCCATCACGCTACTTTGCATTTCCAGTCAAGTGAACAGTAGGTTAGTCTCTGAATAGTCATTATTTTTACTCTCCCCTCCCAATACACTATACTTTTTGCTGTGATTTTTGGCATGGGGATCAGCGTGTGCATGTTTCCGTATATCTAGACTAGGTTACATTGGAGTTGATGGTTTCTGGTGGCAGACAGACCACCAGTAGTGCCTGACCACACCTTGAAGTGGCCAGGCCTCTTCCAAGGCATGGGATGCACCATGTACCACGCAGCGGAGAGGGAAGGGGTACCATTAACACCGCTTCCTGCTTTTTGCTTTCCCCTTCCCCCAGGGTTAAACCCTCTCACCAAATCCTAGCACATGGCATGGTCGCTCATTACTATTTCCCCAGGCTCCAGGATGCTGGCAGCCGGGAAAGAGTTTGTGAGCCTGAGGAAAGCAAATATAGAACCCTCCTTCGCTAGAGGCACAGTCGCCCCTGCTGCACACACTACAGTGCCTACACTGTGCAGAGGTGATTAATGAAGTTCGTTATTGAGTCTTGGTGTCTTGATTTTAGGAGCCACAGCAACAGACAAAAGCAACCATAAAAGATATCAAGTCCAAGCAGACATTACATTAGGGAAAAAAAAAAATATCCAGCAGTCAGAAAATAATGTAAAACACCCAGAAACTGAGAGATGCAAAGAGCGAACAGAAAAGGCAGCTTCGTGCAAACTGAAATAAAGACTTCCCATGGACTGCAGAAGGCAATGAAAGAAATAAAACTGAGATGCAGGCTGGCTTTGAACCTTATTTTCTCTTTTTGAGCTGCTACTGATCTTCCCGCTGCCCCCCAGACTTCAATAAAACGTTCAACTACTCACACAAAAAGACACCAACTTGAGCATTCAGGGCAAATAATCAACAGGGAAACTAAGAAGTGTGGCCATGGCCACTTTTCTGTATCACAGCTCGCGCATGTAAAGCTTCACCATTTCAAAATCTACGGACTTACAGGAAATTGTTAGGAGTTACCAATTTCATGATTATCGTATTGTAAGGAAATACATCCCATTTAATAGAAGAGAAGCAGAAAACACACATGTTCTGACTGCAGTCTCTGATATGCTGGCGGAAAGAAGTTTCTGAGAGAAGAAAAGGATTTCTACGCATCAGAGAGCGGAAAAGAGTTTCTGCTTTTCTTTGTTTACCTCTATCTCAGTGGCACAGCACACAATTAGATGAAAAAAAATCATTTTGCTTAACGACTCTGTATCTCCCCAGGCCTTCAATCAAGTGGTGTGAGGGATGGCATCAGATTGGACTGAAAAACCTAGTAAGTGCTCAGGCAAAGTCAAAGGTGGTCAGATGTGCCACTTGATACTTCTCAGGTCAACCAAAACACACAGTAAAATGAAAGGAAACATTTAAAATAATTAGTGGCTCACTCTTTTGATTTAACAAAGGTAAAAAAGAAGAGCACCTGCATGTATGTTCTACCTTTAGGGAAGCTCATAAGCTGTCTCAGCTGCACCAGGGTCTCTGCTCTGGGTGGTCAGCCCACCCTACTATTCCATGTAAATCTTCCTACCTGCCCATCATGGGACAACAACTGTACCGGCTGCGCATCCCCCTCCCACTTGCGGTCTATCCAGCACTCCTCCCCTGGGTCCGTGCTCCCAGGTCTTTATTCCATTTCTATCAGAAATGCTAATTATTAACCACATCAGGCAGAAGTCTTGCAAATTTAAAGGAAGGTGCCTCACATTCTTCATCTTCCCTTCCTATGTCAGAAAAATAAAGTGAGAGATGGAAGCAATCCTGTCACATTTTTCAGACCCTTCAAAATCCACACGGGAAGCTCATCCATCATTCACTTTAAACAACCAAAACAAAACGGTCTGAAACAAAGCAGCGCAGGGGAGTCCTGTCAGGTCTCTCCCAAACACCAGAGCCCGGTGGCTTGGGAACAGCACCGTAGGTGATGCCAGACACCAGCTGCCTGCCCGGGGTATCTCTCACCTCTGCGGCTTCTCACCCTGCTGCGGGGCAGCAACGGTCTGGTGTAGATTGTGGCAGGGCTCACTGGCTCAACAAGCACATGCTGCACATTAAGAAAGCTCACAGGTTTCATTAAGGTGGTGTCAAATTCTGACACAAGCCTCTCCCCCACTCCTTCCAAATACGTTAAAGAGTGCCGTACTTTATCGTTAATTATGCTGAGCCTGAAGTGACACTTGTGAGGCTTTGCCTCCCTCGCACATTGCACTTGAGCGGTCTGAGCGCAGAGCCCTTTGATCAGAAAGCAGTAAGCTGAGCTGGGAACTGCGACTGCACTTCCACAGGAGCTCCTCTTAATGCCCGTCACCTGAATCTTAAAAGCAGGCTGTATTCAGAGCACATTTATTCATAAATGACAGGGTTGGATTTTAGTTCACGATCTGGCCACCAGTTCCAACAGTTTATCTGAGGTCTGCTGAATCTTCGCTGTACCCCGTGCAAGGTTAAATAAGTGACTTGCCTCTATGGTCTGTATCTTACAGAAGATAACCCTTTTTTTAGGTACCGACATCCTATTCCCAGTTGCTTACTTCTCCCTGTGAAAAGGCTGTGAGAGGTTGTACAGGGATAACCAACGCAAGGGGCCAGAGACACCGAGAAAGCGTGTTACACAGCAAGTCACGTTTCAGCTCCCCACTGAATTCTATGTGGAATAAGTCTGAGGGACTTGGAGCATAACGTCCCCCAAACAGCTGTAACATAGTCCTGTTCCACTCCTCTGGCCAGAGAAGGAAGATTGCAGCAGGGTTGCTCCCGTACAGGGGAAAAGAGGCACAGGGGGAATAAAAATCAGCACAACCCCATATTCAAACACACTGTCAGAACAGCCCAGTGGTCTCATCAACCACAGATAGATATAAAAATATAATCCCATAAATACTAGAGGCACAAAACAAACAACAACAAAAAAAATCAAAACACTGGTAAAAGCAGATCACTGAGTCGGCAGCACACTACTTGTACAGCTACCCCAGCCACCCTCCATCCCAGCAGAAGACCTATGCACATCCAACGGAAGACACAATTTTAGGAGAATATGGTCTTTGTCACTGATACATTTTGAATATTCTCATCGTTAAAAATAAAACACAATAAGCTTCTACAAGAACGGCAGCACTAAGGGAATCTCCCACCACTAACCGTATTATCCCTAAGGTAATTTTGTAATAAAGATTTTTTTATGGGTTGGTTCGGGTTTTTTTAGTCATTATTGTTTTCTTTTTGGAAGGATTAAGTTTTCAACTAAATGATATTTTTATGGAAAAAATAATTGCATCATTATTATTTCTACTTAAGTACGTTCTTGCAGAGCTTCAGGGCAGCTCTAGTTTTCTTCTCTCCTATATTCTTCTAAGGACAGAGTAAGCTCACAGGTAGGACCCGCACCGTTGTATACTGCACTGAGGCAGAGCATCACTTCCTTCCTCTTGCTTTGATTTGCTTTTCATGAGAATTGGCTATGAAAAAAGACATCTTTTTTAATATTTGCTAGGTCATACACAGAGAGAGTTTCTCTGTGCACTGATAAGGAATAATTAGAAAACTAGGAAGGACGAGACTTTGATTTTGTGATAAATACAAATGCTTGACATTTTCCATCGATTTGCTAAAAAAAAAAAAAAGAATCAGCAACAAATGTGTCTTTTGGTAAAATATGAAAAACTGAAATAGCAAGAATTCTCAGTAATGTTTTGCTTCCTTTGAAAACCTATTTCTCCTAGAAAAATAATTTTGATGAAAACATTTTAACCAGACAAATGGCCTTTCTGTGAGATACAAGCCATGCAATACATTAAAGGAGACCGACTCCTGGCTTTCTCACTGGGGCTTTCTACGATTTTCTTTTGCTTTCATTTCAAACAAAGGTCAACATATAGAGAAAAATACTAGAGCTGCTCTCTGCATGTGGGAAAATTAAAAAGGAAAAAAGCGCAACAGCTGTCAAGGTTCTGGCAGAACAATCAATGAATTAAACACTGTTCTGTGTCTGACAAGCGCCTACCAGTCCTGGTCTAAGATCTAGGCCCCTGTGGGATACCCACAAAAACATACAGCAAGTAATAACATCCCTCCCCTAACAGTCAAAATCTTTTACTTATGAATCTCTCTTACAGATGAAAAGTCACCAGTGGAAAGAGTCAATTGCCACCAACAAATGCCCTGTGCTTCCCACCAAGATGTCCCATCCTGAACATATTCAAGTCCGGCAGTGTCAGAGAAGCCAATGCGTGAGCAGCATTGGCCAAAGCAATCGCTTTTCTCTGCTGCCAGAGAAGGGCACAGGCAATTCCATATCCCTGGAGGAACTAGGGGATCTCAGTCAGCTAAATGTCCTCCTCACGCTGCTTCTGTTGGGATGCGCCACGTCCCTGTCCAAGGCAACATGCTACCAAGCAGCACATGGAGATCTTGCAGGGGTTTGCATTTTTTGTGACAGATAGATTTGATTTGCCCTTAGTTAACTAAAATTTTAATCTGAAATTAAAACATCCTGGAATGTAAACATCAGCAATCTTAGCAACCCAGCCCCACTGAGCTGGCTTGAGCTGTCACCATACCTGGTGATGTTGCCTGTGCCTCTAACGAACAGAGAAGCAAAGAGTTGAGGTGGCAATGTCTGGAAGACTGAGACATGCCCCTTACACAAGCTCAGCTTTAGACAAAATCCAATAATTAATTTCCACCCTGAAAGCAGAGCTCTTTGCAATTCCATCCCACATAAGCTCGATACCACTTTCCATTTAATTTCCTCTGTGTCCAGGATGTCCCTCATTTTCTTTACCCCACAATTAATTACTGTAATACATTCCCAAGTTTCACAGGTTTGATATTTTTTTTTTTCCAGTCACAAAAAAAAAAAACAATCACAGCAAGTGCAATGCAGGCAGCTCCCCCAGGTCCAGTTCTTAAGCAGCAGCTTTTCAGATGCGTCAAAACCCTCTGGGAAAGTCTCCAAGCATGGAACTGGGGGCATTACCTCAAAAAAATCTCCCGCTCTCTCCAAAGAAGCTGCAGCTCCTCCATCACTAGTTTTCCCAGAGTCAGAAACTCCCTGGCAGATAAAGCATAGGCGAGAGGCAGGCACAGCTGGGAACATGGGACACACGCCTAGCAAGGGCTAGATGAGGAGCCCACCATTTTCCTACCACCGGCAGAAGCACCCTCAGGTCATGATGAATTTTCATCCTCTTGGCACTCACACTGACAAGCGCTTGAGCACAGAGGGACATGAGCACTCTGGCTGGGTCTGCAGCACCTCCGGCACCTGGCTCTGCTGCCCAAGCCCCTGCATTCGACGCAGTGCGTCTGTGGTTGTAACCCCCTGGAGAAGGGAGCCTGACAGGCAGCACGGATTTGCTGCTACTGCAGCATTTTATCTCCTCTGGCCCAGCTTCGTGCTGGCTTCCCAGGTCTCAGAACTGACAAATTGGGTCTGTGTGCGGCAGGCTCCAGGGAGGATTAGCCCTCCCAGCAGGATTCACCACTGCTGTCCCCTGCAGTACCCTTATGCCATCTCAGACCTGCAAAAAGTAATGGATCACACTGATTCATTCAGGTATTTCTTGTAATTTTATGGATCCAGCTTTAGCCAGCAGGTTTAGCGTTCTTACAGATGTTAAAAGGGAATTGCATTGCCTAACCTCTTGCCTGTAACTTAGCCCTTACGTGACCCACCAGGGAACGGTGATCTTTCAAGGAGGATTTAAACTCGGCGCTGCCCAGAAAAAACAGTTACTGCCTACTTTTTCCCAGCTCAGACTTTGCTCCTCATCTCCGTTTCTTGGCTCCCCCTACTTCCCACGCTGGCCACCTTGCAAAAGCCTCCTCAACAGCCCAAAGTTAGACAGAAAAAAGGGTAATAAGTCCCAACTGTCCATAGAGAGGTTGCTCTCAGCATCCCCAGACATGACCCCACCGCTTCCCAGTCCGGGGGTGGCAGGGGATCCCCACGCTCCCCTCTAGCCCCAAGGACAGACACATTCCTGGGTTAGACTTCTTGCACTTGTGTATTGAATGCACATAAGGAAACGCAGAGTTCAGCCCGATACAGCTACTGGTTACGCAAGAAAACGGCCAACATCGTTCTCTTCTTGCACCAAAACAAACCTGGGGTAACTCATGAGTGCCAAAAAGGCTGATTTTTTTCCCAGTTTCTTATATTGGCTTGGCATACACACAAGTTCCCCGAGTTCAGCAGTTACATCAGCACAAAGAAAAGCAGAAGGAAAGGGAAGCAAACACCAAATTCTAGTTTTAAACAGGCAAAATACATCAGGATATGGGTCAGACTTTCCACCTGATCCAAACCACCCATGTCTCTTCAGCTTCCCAGCCATAGGTTCGGGACATTGCACTGCAGCGCTTCTGCACTGATCAAGGTGAGCCCATAGGAACCAGAGGGAGAAGACTGCTTTCCTGCCGCAACAGCTCCTGAGCATTTCAGCACTACACCCACAATACTTCCGGCTAGCATGTAGTTTTAAACGTAATCCATCAACTTTAAGGGTTAAATGTCAAGAATTTAATTAAACCCAATACCAAGCAGCAAGGAATAATACCCAGAGAACAAAGAGATAGCATCTGTCTTTTCTTTCTGTTATGCTGGGGAAAGGGAAACCTGTTAGTTACGCTTTTTGGTGCAAAATTCCTGCAAAGGTGCGCATATATAAAAACAACTGATGCCTCTGCAAGAAAATAGTACTTATTTATTAAACAACTATTCTGTTGTTTCTGTATGGCATAGGTAAAGGCGACTTGGAGATATTCCACACCCGCCTGGACATGTTCCTGTCCAGCCTGCTCTAGGTGAGCTGCTTTGGCAGGAGGGGTGGACTAGATGATCTCCAAAGGTCCCTTCCAACCCCTACAATTCTGTGATTCTGTATTTTTATATCTGCAGCACAGAAAGGCCAGTGTGTTAAAATGCTCCATGGCTGGGGACATGAGCAGCTTGTGGAAGAGACAAACTCTTTCCCCCATGGGGAAGGGGGGCCAGGAGCCAGCAGGCAGAGGTGTCCGTCTGAGCGGGGAGCAGTGATGCCCAACGAAGGCAGGTGATGCTCCCGGTGCAGGATGCACAGCTGTGACCCAGCGGCGCAGAGACCAAAACTCTGAGCTGCCTCTGAGTTTTCCAGCTGGGAGAGAGATTTCTGCACAGCAGAGCTGCCTGTCTCAGCTTCAGCGTGGTGCTAATAACCGCTAGCTATGTCAGATAACTCCTGGGAATCTCAGCAGCACAGAGCTCCTGTCATACCTGGGGTTTCCTTTTGCAGTGGGGCTTGCGGAGGAGGAAACAGCTCACTCCCAGGCCCAGCCTCAGCTGGCATCTCTGCCCACAGCTCTACTGTCTGCAGCCTGGCAGCACAGCAGAGACTCAAACCCTTCTGATGAGGATTTCAAATGTTACAGATGCACTCTGTAGCTGCGAGGCAGAGGAGAATTAATCAGGGGAATGAGTTTACTCAGCCACAGAGAAAGGCAAACCTGCACGGCAAGAACAGGCAGCAAATACATCACCCCAACAGGGCACAAGCTCCTCACCTTCTCCATCCAAGGCAGTCTCCAAGACATAACTATGCTGCATCTAGATATAAAAATCAATCAAAACAGGTGGTTAAACTGTCAAATTAGCCACCAGAGGGAGTTATGGCAATACAACAAAAAAACACCACTTAATTGACATTGCAAAAATAAAATTAAGTGCTGTAGATGCTGAGATATGAATTCAAGCAAAGCATCTTCCCTCTTCCTCTGCGCCAATCCTTCCAAGCCTGTAGATAACAGCAGGACAGCCATCCCGACCCACCCGCTGTGGTCTGCGGTACAGTTTTGCAGAGATAAGGTATCCGCACAGCCATGGAGGTGGTGCACGCTGCCATGAACACGCTGGTCTGCAAATAAAGCCGTGCAAGTCTAGGTAATCGGGATGCCAGCATCACATTAAACTTTGGGAGTCTCTCTTTAGTGATCCTTTTAGCAAGAGATCTTTATCTTAAACCTGCCAAAAAAGAAGCTGATGCCACCAGGAACACTGTGTTTAGTAGCTCCTTACTCTGGTACCATGCACTTCATCTGCCTGACCCTTCATCCTCATCTAGAGCCACAGCCACCCTCTTCTTCCCCAAACTTGCGATTTAACATTCCAAAGGGATTCTCTGAACCATGCCCAGCAACAGTGGAAACCTGATCAGAGGCCTCTGGACGCTGCTGTGATAGGGCTGATAAATAGTTAGTGAAGTGGATAGACAACAAAACAGAGAAAACATTGCCTTCCCACCGCCTTATCTATGAAAGAACACCCAATAGTCCACGTACACTGCTGGTCTATAATATCCCATCATGGCCTACCCCAGAGTAGCTGCTGGTTTGGAATATAGAGATAAGGTTAGCCACTGTCCTCAGGAGAAGAAAAAAAAAAGGGGGGGGAGGAAATCTCATTTGATACAACTGGAAAGAGCTGGAGGGTGGGGGGGTGGTCTGCAAGATTGTTCTAGATCTCAAGATACTGAAAAGTATGGAAAAAATACAGATGACATTTTGGTTGTTTATTTCCATTCCTAAGAGAAAAGCAAATGTATTCTAATAACAATTAAAGGAACACATTTTTCATGTATTTATTTATTTCAGTTTGAATAATAAAAAGGGCACAGATGGGGGGCTGGAAGCAGGCCACGGGTAACCCTTCTCAGGAAACATCAGCTCTGCTGAATAACTAAACCCAATGCAATCCTGCTTGAAGCAGGGTGTCGGGGGACAGACACAGGCACCCCCCTGGAAAGCCACTCTGAACAGGTACGGTTGGCAGGAAAGCGAGCAGGAAAGACAGGTGAGTGGATCCCGGAGGACGTGAGCAGCTTCGGGGGGTGGAAATCTGGCCACTCCAAAGCTGGTGGGGGGGACAGGCTGAGGCAGGGTTTGGGGCAGGGTAGCCAGTGAGGTCAGCCGCGGGGGCCCCGTCAACTGCAAGAAGTGCTCCTCTCATTCGGGGCTAGACTCATTAAAATCACCATCAACGTCCTCACAAAGCAACGCAGGGCTGCAAAACACTGCCCAGCGATCCCCAATGGAGCTGCCAATTCACGTCAAGCTGATAAGGTTTGCTAAGTTTGCAGAACATTTTCCCAGGTCAAAAGGCAATCACTCATCAAAATAATTGAGAGCCTCTACAATTCGACAGGTCGGACCTTTGCTGGAGATGGGGCATGAGCAGGGTCAGGTCCTCTCTGTGCCTGGCCTGGAGCTGGCAGGAGGGAACCAGCAGAAGGGACACTCCAACCCGGCTCCCATGCCCCCTTTCCCAGAGGGAAGCACGTATCTCCTGTCTTAGCGGTTCAAGTCCTAACATGCTGTGAAGGCTCCCAATTTCAGTTTGCACTGGAATGAACAGTCCTAAACCCCTTCTTCCCAGCCCATGGAAATTCTGTTTTCAAGCCATAGAAGAAAAAAAAAATTCCACCATTCTTTGTATAAAATATCAAGATAAAGATATAAATCATAAAGAGGAAAATTCTTAATCCAAAGGATGTATAATTTCATGCTACAGCTGCAACAACTGTACCTTCCAACCTTGTTTTTCCAGCTAAAATTCTGAGATAAACAAAACCCCAATTGTGGCTTTCAGGTCCTTCCCAGGAAGGAGAGCATTCAGAGCCTCCTGGGTTTAGCAGCTGCCCACTTGCCTATTTAAATTTGTTTTGCGTGGACAATACTGAGAAGAGAGAAAGGAAGATGAAGGATGGCAGGAAAGCAAGAAGAAAGAAGTGTAATCATGCATGTGGTGGCACTCCACCAAACCTTTGCCCAGCACAGAGATATTTTGAAATTACTTAGCATAACAAATCAAAACACACAACAACATACCCTCCGGGTAAAATCTAGAAGAAACACACTCATCTCCAAATGTCATCAGCTAAAAGACTTTTTTGCATCCATATTCTGTATCTTTATCAAGCAAAAGGACCTTACACCAAATTAAAAAGACCTTTTGCCCTACCATAGCAGAGGTACTGCGCTGTTTCGTGTGCCCCCCGATGCTCTTTAATGCACTCATTAGAGACAGGGCCACTCTCATTTCAGAAAAAGCTTTTCCATCCAAAGAGAAAATGACTCTCACATGGGATTGCAAAGAACAAGGTTTGTTTTCTTTAGGACCTGCCTCACCTAGGGACAGTCTCTGGTAGCACATAAGCCTTGACAGCATCTCACTGCCTCTCCTGCTTCAGCAGCAGGCAGCATCAGCCTCATTTTACAGGAGAGGCAGAGGCATAACGCAGTAGATTGGCAGCAGAATGAGGAATCAGGCTCGCCTCTGACTCATCCTATACCTCCTTAACAAAACCTCGATTTCCTCACAGCCACTGCGATTCAACAGGCACAAGGGAATTCTTTTTGTGCTTTTTGGAGGTCCAGACTAAAGCAGCTCTTGGGAAAGCACAAGGGTATACCTCCACCGCTAAGAAAGCGACAGGGCTCAGCAGTCCTCCCTGACAGGAGGAAATATTTCCGTGGACTTTCACTCCACGGGCTAGAGGGAGGCCCCTTTAGCTTATCTTTTCTCCCTACCTTGGGACAAAGAGATCTGAGCTTTACATCTGCTTGTCCCTGGGGGGAAGGACCCCAGCTTTTCAATCCCAGCGCTGATGCCTGAATTTGGACAAGCCAAATTCCACTCAGTGTCAACAAAACCTGATGTCTTGCACTAGGGTTTCTCCGTAGTCCAGCAGCATCTCCTACAGCAACCCACCTCAAATGCAATGAAGCTGCCTGTCCTGCCTTCAGCCCTTTCAGTTGATTGTCCCTGGCCATGCTACCTGTCCCTCATTACTCCCCTCCACCTCTGCAAGACCCCTACCGTACCACCCTGCCTTCCCTGGGCAGCAGGCGTCCGGCCTGTCCTGCACTGGTCCTGTATGTCTGACGCTGCTTCCCCTGTAATCCTCACACCTCCTCCAAACAACACCAAGACATTTAAGTCATCCTCAAATCCCTGGTCCAGGGGAGCAACGCAATATTAACAAGGCAGCACCAGCAGCAGCGAGAACATTTCTATCCAGCAGTGCCATCAAAACCAGCACAAGGCTTTCCCCGAAAGCTGTCAGCAATCCATTTTCTTTAAGGACCCAGCCTGCCTCTGGGGATTTGCGGAGGAGAGGCTTCTGCATACCTTGTGTTTCCAAAGTCTATCACAAAGATGGGGCTGTTCCTCGCTAAGCCCCTGGGGATGCATCAAACTCTTGACACCACAGGGTTGCAACACATTTAAAGCAATCTGGTATCTTACGCCCTGCTATCTGAATTACAACATTGTCTCCCAGGCTGAGACTCAGCAAACACCTCTTACACACCTCCTGTTGCAGCTCCTCTACTCCTCTTGGTAACCAACATGATTTAGCAGTATCTTAGTACCAACTTTACTGCCCTGTAATAGGAAACTAACCTCTTACTTGCCGTCTACTAGTAACCTTCAAAGTCCCTTGACATAAGCCACAGAGATGTCCGATAGCAGTAACTGTTCTTGGTAAATCAAATGGCCTCAAGGCTGTTCCAAGACAACGTAATTTTTAGCAGCCACCTGTATTTTGGATTTGTTGGAAAGCTGGAGTTGTTTCACATGGCTACTCAACCACGCATCTTCAGGCCATTTTGGGATATTTGTGTTCAAAGTAGCAAAGTACAAAATAAGCTCTGGTTAACACAGTAATAGTTGGATGATCCTGGTGTCTCAAGCATACCAGCTGCTCCCAAAGTGACAGAGAGAAATGGGAATGTATTTCCACCTGTGGGGGAGGTAGTGCTTCAGAGCGGGCAACCAGTGCATTTACAAAATTGTCCATGGAGGAATTCAGCTCAGAGATTAAGGATAGCCCAATAGTCAGAGAATCTGGGTTTAAGTCTCTCCCCAACATTTAACATGTCTGGAGGTAAATAACCTTTAACTGCAAAAGAGAAACAACTTCCATCCATGAAAGCTCTACGTGGCAGGACATCGCACAGTTTTAAAGGTCAGACTAGACAGTGATGGAGGCCATCAGGTAGATGGACAGATAGATCGATCATTTGATTGCTCAGGGGTAAGAGCACCAGGCACCACCTTCACTCCTAAGAATGGCTTAAGCAACAAGCACCTGGATGCATTACATCGCCTGAATGGCAGATCAGAGCCAGAAACCTGTGTACATGGCAAGCCTTGGGTACCTTTCTAGGAAAATTCAGTTTGCAAAACATGTCCAAGAAGGCTGGCAGCTTCACCAGAGAACTTTCCACAAGTGATGGTTTGCACATTTCTTAGGTTTTTGCTCTAACCAGATTTGCGTTGTGTTTTTATTTGTTTCCTAAAGCCCTTCTTGCAGACAAACAGTATGAGTGGATGCACCCAAGGAAAATCTAGTTTAAGAGTCCACAACACTGGTGTTTTCAGTTTAATCCCCACGAGCATCCACACCTCGAATCTGAGCTGGCCACAACACAGAAAAGAGATACTATGCCATCCGTGCCACGATTCACAGTTTGGATCCACAGACTAAAGAAGCCACAGAGAAAATAAGACTCTAATTTAACTAATAAGATTAATTCTGTGACAGTGCAGTCTCTTCAGAAGAAAGAAGGTGGGGGGACAACCAAGAGATTACTGGCTAGAAGCTAGCAAAAACCATTTACAACAGACAATTCTACCTGTCAAAGGCACATGTAAATCAACGAACTGTTGATCCATCACCTTAGTTTTCACAACTACTTCTTACAATGCATTGAGCTTCTTGCTTCAAAGCGCCCTCAGAGCTAGAGCTCCCACTCCAAGCTCCCCAGAGATCATCTGCTGTTCAAAGCAATCAGATTTGTAGAGGACTTGGAGTTTGCTTGGTTTTTAATGATGTGCATCACTGTTCAGACCGATTATAAACCAGTTTCACCATTATCAATCATAACAGTGAGTTATTCAGCCCAGCAAAGAAACATCAAACTCTTGTTTAGTTTTGCTACACTTGAAGGAAAAAGCCACTGAAGTGTTCTCAAGAAGCACTCGACAGAGGGAGAGATAAATCAAACTGTAAATAGAAATGGAAATGCGAGAGCAGAGTCATCAGTCACTGCGGCTCGTACAGAGGTTTATCGGTCAACCCCAAGTTGGGAGAAGCCAGCAGCTGGATCAGGCGACCGTTTCAGCTAATGGCAAAGATGTCGTGCAAAACAGCAGGGGAACAGGGCACCACACGAGTTCTCACATGGTTTCCTATCACCAGAGAGCTTCAGCAGGAAAAGTTTTAAACTCAAACAAGGGACAAGGAGGAGAAACCAACACCAGCCAAAAAGGCAGACATCCCAACTTGAATTGCATTGCCCACGGCTCCCAGCTTAGCCCGCTGACACTGATTTTCTGCTGTGCCCTTCTAGAAAGGCAGAGGGAATTACTCAGTTCCCTCTGAGTACTCCTCAATTCAAACCTTGCCTGGGAGATTGAGGCCCCTGTGAGTGCCAGTGCCTAGCTCACCATCACGCCAGGACAGGAATTATTTCTAGAGGATAATAAAAACTCCTTTCCTGGTTGCCAGCCAGTCAGCAGCTCACCCCACCACAGGTCTTTCACATTGCCCTGATGGTCACCCAGCCACTGTGGGACTCAAATGTCTTCTCAAAACATCATGGGGAGGTCAACCCCACAGACCTTATCCAGCAAGGTGCAAAACATATCTGCTGCCTGTCTATCATGTATGTCAGTTCAGCAAATGATGGCTCTGTATGCCACCTTTGCCCTAGCCCACGCCATCAATTCCCTGCTCGCTTGGGGTCTGTCTTCATGACTCACTTGGCAACAGCAGCGTCGAACAGCACCGTACTCACGCACAAACTGCTGCAAATCTCCCCCTCCTCAGACGCGCACGCCTTTGGCTTCCTCTCTGCGCAAGCACCAGCCCTTCCTTAAAGCTTTCCCCAGCCTCTAAATGACTCTGTGTCTTTCGGAGGAACTTCAGTTACACCTAGCAATCCTTTTTATTTCATGCTCTGCACCTCGACCCAGCGCAGCTCCCGGCGACTCGACAGCTGCCGAACCCCCCCCCCCAGCAGCAGCTGCATGTGAATGCTCCTTGCAGGGCAGCGCTCGCGCCCATCCTGCATTTTGTACAAGGTGCCAAGCGTTTGGGAATAGCCTACAACGAATCATATTATATTTATGATAACATTACAAAGCTTAAAAGATTATCTCTGTGTCACATTCTTGAGTTACAGAATCAGGTTGGTTTTAAGTGTGCACGAAGAGAGTACACAGCCCAAGCTCACTTGTAAGCTTTAATGCACGTTTCCCTGGAAGGCCAAAGCACTGGTAACTGTGAGGTACAGTACAGGGCAAAAATAAAGAGAGGAAAAGCCGTGAAATACAGCCCCCCTGGAGCTCAATTACTTCTGACTCATCCTTCCAAACGAGTTCTTTGCCTCCATAAATCAGAGGGAACAGAAACACTCGCGCTGCTGAGAGAGGGTAATTATTCTTGCACAGTGTGAGGGGAAAACACACATGCTAATAGTGCCAGCTCATGAGACTGTGCTGGTGTCGACAGTGAGAAAAACATGCTTTTAAAAACACAGAGGGGCCCGCTGCAGCCAGTACAACAGCACTCAGTCCCACCCGCATGCTTGGGGGAGCCCCTCCAGTCTGCAATCCAGGAGCCACAGGAGGACCCAGGGCATGGGGTTCCCCTCAGGAACAAGGTGGCCCAAACCCCTTGTTAACATTTATCAGGGTTCTTCACACTCAATTCCACCTGCCTGCGCCAGGAGGACTTGAGCTTAGTTGCTCATCAGGGAATTAGTGGAGCATCCTGAATAAGAGGCACAATTTCGGATGTCTTACAACTTTCCAAGGCTTTTCCTTCAAAGCACAGAACGTAAGACAATCCAGGATATTCCTCTGACCTTTTCTAAGGTGTGTAGGTTTGGATTAGGAAATATTGCTGGTCCACAAGCTGCACAGCAGAGAGAATGTGACTTTGGTTCTGCAGATGCCCCATCAAGCATGCAAGAGCATATTGTTAAATGCTGCCTTCTGCAGTATCCCATACACATCACCAGGCCAGCAGGTCATCATATGCTATTGCAAATCTTATGTTCCTGAACTCTTTTATCCTGGATTTTATTCATTCTCAGATTTAGTTACTGGTCAGTAAAGTTCTCTCCATCAGCTTTTTTTTTTTTTTTTCTCTCCATTTTTTGACTTTTTTTTTTTTTAACTAGCACAATTCAGAAAAAGCCAATAGCAGACAAGCCTTTGAACACGTAAAGGGAAATGTCTTTTGTTTTACAAATTTGGGCTGGTAAGGAAGCTTATATCGTGGTTTTCTCAGAATTCAACCTTCCTTGGGAGTACTGTAGCCACTGCTCCCGCTGTCTACCCCAGCTCCTCTTTGGGAAAGCTCTTCTGTCTGGCCAAGACTGAAAGGGCATTTTTAGGCCTGCAGCTAACAGCAGCAGCTCTCGGGAGCTAATAAACAAGAAGAATAGGGAGAGTGTAGTGTGCATTTCTAATGGGCAGCAATATTCAAGCTTACCCAAAATTTCAAGACCAGAAAAGTGTCAGCAACCAAACAAGCAAAAGCGGTAGATCCAAGTCGGAATACAGGCCACACGTTTAAAAGTGATTTAGGATCTAAACAAAGGGCTGATGTTTTGAAAAAAGTGTCACGAAAGCACCATTCAAGTCCTCTTGCCCTCCCCTTCCACATTACTAAAGTAATTCTGGAAGGAAGGAAAGTTAACAGCAATAAAAGGGTAAATCCAAGGAATGTAAGCCTAATAGGAGAGCAGTCACAGTCTCAGCCTTGTACAAAGCCAGATGCACTGAACATCCATTCAGTCTGAAGCTTAGGTGAGCAAACAAACTCTGCTCATTGAGATACTCATTTCTTTTGGGGGCAGTCACATGCCCTAAGCATATACAAGAATCAATGCATATGTCTCTACCATGCCTGAATACCAACAAAACACGAGGCAGGATTTTCTAAATAAGACCTGGGATCTACCTGGACAGTTTTGACCCAACCCAACTCTACTTGATCCTCACTGTCAAGACACCAAACCATGAACTGCTCCCGGGGCACCTAATGAAAAGCATCATGCTGGCCATGGCCTCACAGTGCGTGCCGCTCATGCCAAAGCCAACCTTCCAGTAAGGGGACCCTCAACCTACCCACACAGACGGTCGGCGACACCAACAGACAGGACAGCATATGGTCACATTAATAATTACACAGTCAGGTGAAAGGAAGATTTCCATAGTAATCCCATGGAGTTAGGAGGTCAGAGATTGAGCAGCAGAGAAAATAGCAGTGTGCATGGGGTGTAGCCTACTAACACAAAACTACAGTAGCAACCTCAGAGATAATTCATGAAATGCAGCCAATTATATTAGAAATAAGAGACTTCAAAAAAAAAAAACCAAAGCTGACATGGTCTACAGCCCTATTGCTGGCAGGCACTCAGATCCCAGAAACATTTCATTCTGACAAGGTAATGCTTGCTTTCCCCTGAGCAAGGGGAAAGATCCCAGCTGGGTCAACCACGAAAATCTTCAAGATATCTGTCCAGTTAGAAAATGAAATTAATTTGAAGATTGTTCCCCCTTCTGGAGCTTCCTTTAACCTTTATCTTTTTATTAGCAGAGATAAAACCCAGATACGCTTCCAAGAAGAGGATCTCATCAGCTTTGCTTCTTCAGTACCAGCATGCCGTGACGTGGGTGGTGATGAGAAGTAAAGCCAGTGGAGTCCGCAACTTCCCAGCCCTGCTCTGAAGAGGTCTCAACAAGGTTAATGGGGACAGAGCTCAGCATCACACATGCTCTCACAATAAGGCAGGTCTGTGAGACACTCAGGTCTCCCAGGGCATGCTTCTCCCAAGACCTAGGTGTTCCATGGGGCTGAAGCCCTGTCAGTCTTGAACCAAGCCAAAGGAATGGCACATGCTGGCAAAAGACCAATTTGCACCTATACCACGATGGTAGGACAGCCACAGGCTGAATGGTGGCCTTCCAGTTTCAGTAAACACCAGCTAGGCAACAGCATGAATTACCATCCTACTGCGGTACACAGAAATAAAATCAATTTGTCTCCACTTGCGCACTCGCCCTTTTCTCTCAGCAACACTCCCCGTTCTCCCCGGGCACCTCTCTGCTGATCCACTGCCCAATTAACCTTTCATTAAAGGCTTCCTAGACATTTACAAAAAGGCCATAGTACCCATGATTAGCACTTTATTTCACATGCATTGCTACAGCTACACATCCTGGTCTACGCTCCCCTTGGGAAACACAACTTGCAGCCTCACCCTTCATCTGATGCCCCTCAGCACTAGGATGGGGGTGGGTCACCAGAAATAACTTCTTATTTACCTTCACTGTCTCTCAGTGTTTTTACAGACCTCTGCAATATTTCCTCTTAGCTGTCTCCTTCTCAGTCTAAGGAATCCTGGTCTTGAGAATTCCTGGTACAAAACCTACCCCTTATCTCTGATTTTTAACCCTGCTCTGAACATCTTTCCAGTTTCCCTGGTTTGTTCCAGAGCCAGGAGATAAGAGAGCAGCAGGCAGTGCAACCACAGGCTCACACAGCTGGATTGCGTTTTCTTCCCACTGCCTTTCCTAATAACTCCTAATGTTCAATTTGGTTTTGATCACTGCTGAGCACTGAGCCAATACTACCACAGAGTTCTACATTATAACCCAAGACCTCAAGCCCCCAGAGCCTGTTGGCATTTCACAGCTCATCATCTTGTGTACGCGCAGAATTATTTTTATGTGCATGACTTCACATTTTCCTACCCTGAAATTCATCTGTCATTTTAGCATCCCACCACTCTGTTTCAGAACATTCTTCTGCACGTCTTCACAAGTTGCCTCTATCTTTACTACCCCAAATAGTTTGCTGCATTGCCAAAAACTAATTTCTTTTATTTTTTGTTCCTTTTTCAAGTCCCTAACACATATTTGAAGGATCCAAGTTCTCAGCATGAGACCTTGCAGTATTCTGCTGGTGACTTCCCTCCACCAGGAAAACTCGTTATTTACTTCCACTCTGTTCCTCATCTTTTAACCAACTTCTTAAAGTAAAAGACCCTCTCCTTTTTCCATGCAGCTTTGTTTCCTTAAACATCTTCTGCGAGGAACCTCAATAAATGCCTTTGAAAAATCCAAACAGGCTTTATCAATGGAGCGCTCCACTCCACACGCTTGTTAACTCCTTCAAAGCAGTGTTTTGCCCTGTGCCTTCCCACATGTGTGTTTGCAGCTGTCTCTTCCCTTGAAAGCAAATTCTGAGTTTCACGGGACACTATTGAGGGCAAAGCTTTTCTAGCTTCAGTTGTTCTAAAAATTCATCCAAAAGGAAAAATTATGTCCCAAAGCACCTCTTTTGTCATCTCACAAACACCTCTTAGACCTGTCTTCCCTTTAAGTAAGACAAAAAAAAATCCTTGGACAAACACCACTATCAATACTAATGCAAACCTTTTATCTCATGTCTCTTTCCTTTACCACCTCCCAGTACAGGCTAGCCTCAGTCTAGGTTTAATAAAGGCTGGTGAATGTCTCTCTGCAAATATTTATTTGGGCACTGACCCCTGAAACAAATCCAATTCATCCGGTTGCTGATTCAGACAGCATTTCAGCTCCTAAATACACAGATCCCTTTCCGCAGAGGCCTCATGCTACCTCCCGTCTCTCACTGAGGTTTTCAAACCCCTTTATCACACTTCCCTTCACAAAGCTACAATCAATTTGCATTTGTGGGATAGGGTTTTCCAAATGCCCTGAGGGAGCTAAACGCTACCATTTACTCCTGATTTAGATATGTAATTTCCATGGAGCCCACTGGAAAGCCCAAACTTTGCGTTAACATTCACTTCTTCAGCACGGCCAGTGAAGGACCTTCAGGACCACGAGCAAGCTGATCTTGATGGGCAAAATAAATGCATCAAGCAGAAGAAACCACTCACACTATCCAGCATTACAGACTCTATGCCTTCCAGTTTGGGTACTGAAGAGTACCTGTGCCTTTTGAATCACAGAATAGGTTGGGTTGGAAGGGGTCTTTAAAGGTCATCTAGTCCAACCCTCCTGCAATGAGCAGGGACATCTTCAACTAAATCAGGTTGCTCAGAGCCCTGTCCAACCTGACCTTGAATGTTTCCAGGGATGGGGCATCTACCACCTCTCTGGGCAACCTGTTCCAGTATCTCACCACTCTCATAATAAAAAATGTTTCTGTATCTAGCCTAAACCTACAACCCTTGCCTTATTGCAACAGGCCCTGCTAAAAAGTTTGCCCCCATCTTTCTTATAAGCCCCCTTTAAGTACTGAAAGGCCACAATAAGGTCTCCCCTGAGCCTTCTCTTCTCCAGGCTGAACAACGCCAACTCTCTCAGCTTGTCCTCATAGCAGAGGTGTTCCATCCCTCTGATCATTTTTGTGGCCCTCCTCTGAACCTACTCCAACAAGTCCATGTCTTTCCTGCTCTGAGGGCCCCAGAGCTGGACGCAGTACTTCAGCGGGATTCTCACCAGAGCGGAAATTCTCACCCCTCTCTCGTCCTGCTGACCATGCTTCTTTTCACGCCCAGGATATAGTTGGCTTTCTAGGCTGCAAGCGTACATTGTCAGCTCACATCCAGCTTATCATCCACCAGTACCCCCAAGTCCTTCTTGGCAGGGCTGCTCTCAATCCCTTCATCCCCCAGCCTGTATTGATACTCGGGGTTGCCCCAACCCAGATGCAGGACCCTGCACTTGGGCCTTATTGAAACTCATGAGGTTCACATGGGCCCACTTCTTGAGCTTGTCCAGGTCCCTCTGGATGGCATCCCGTCCCTTAGGTGTGTCAGCCACATCACTCAGCTTGGTGTTGTCTTTAAATTTGCTGAGGGTGCACTCGATCCCTCTGTCTGTCATTAATAAAGATATTAAACAGTACTCATCACAATACACACACCCCTGAGGGACACCACTTGTCACCAATCTCTGTCTGGACATTGAGCTGTTGACTGCTACTCTCTGGATGGACCATCCAATCAACTCCTCATCACTTCCAGTTCTGCAAATGTCCCAGGCTTACAAGCTGTCTCCTCCAACACTTAGTAGGACAAAGTATTATCTCCATGCCATCAACCGTCAAAGAAAATGCACCACAGCAAGCTATAGAAAAGGAGCACAGCAGTGGGGCTAGATACGAGGAGCTGTACGAGAGGAGCAAAGAAACCATAGGAAGAGCCCATTGCTGATAGCACAGTCCCAGGACAGAGCCCAGCAGGGAGAGGGGAGGGGGAAAAAAAAGCCAGAGCTTTCCTACGCTAAACGGAGCTGTGCTACCTCACCCAGGTGGCCACACACGGTGAGCTGATGTTTCTGCAGCTCCTCCAGAAAGGCCCACTGGTGCCACACACCACAGAACTGTGAGATGGATGGGGACGGGCACTTGAAGCTCTGTGCATGCCCTGAATCCCACCTTACTTAAACACAAATGATGATGTTTGAACAGTTTTTTAACGCGAGAAAACTTCCATTGATACAAAATGCTGGCCACTTAATTTCTATTTGTATTCCTTCTTGCCCATGTATCCCTTACCTATTATTGTACAGCCAGACCCTTCTGGAGATGTTACCATTTTTCACCTAGAGTCACATAAAAGCATAAACCTAAGCTCTCTTCCAGAACAATTTGCAAGAAAACATTGAACTGTGTGATACACAGTAGGGACAAAATCTTTTCAGAAATGTTAACAATGCAGGACAGGCACCTTTGTGTTAAAAGCACATATAAAGCTGACAAAGCAGAAACACACTTCCATGGCGTAAATACGGAACAGAAACATGTGGTTTGATGGCTTAGATCAAAGGACAGGGCAGCAGTCCTTAGATAAATCCAGATGTCAAAGACTTATCACACACATCCTCCAACATGCATCTAAGCATCCAGAGGACACACAGACCTCATGAGATATGTCATTTTTGTTGCTTTCAAAAAGCAACCCAAAACCACGGACTTCACAGAGGGCTCCAAAGGCAAGCTGTGCTGTTGCCAAAGGGCTACAGGAGATCTCAGCAGACATCCCCCCCTCTAGGGCAATGGGGTGCTTTCAAGATTCCCACACCATCAAATGACTGGTACCTCAATGTTTCTCATGTCCAACCACACATTTCTCAAGGAGCAGGCATCTCAACGTCCATCTCATAAATGAAAATTTAAGAACGGCAGCATTGTCACATGGATTATTTTCCATCACCTTCTGGACCACCAATGGTCTGTAGAACAGAATTTGGTAACCACTGGTCTATGGGAAGTTGTTACAGCAAATAAACACAAGGGTTTTGAAATATCACCCTTTATTACCTCCCTTGGGGAAGATAACGGAGAGGAGGAAGTGAGGCTTCCAGTATTGACTTTTTTTTTTTTTTTTTTTTTTTTTTTTTTTACACGAACGTCTGTCTTTGACAATTTCCCATTTGGTACGCTGCCACAAATGCAGTATTGAATAGTTACAGTGCCCCCCCCCCCCACTTCTCTCCTCCCCTCTTCAGCAAATCACATAAGCTCTAAAAGCAAACATGAAATCTGCATTTTTAGCAAAGTTGTCCTAAATGTGCCTTTTGGACTTTGCTCTCACTGAAGCATTATGATAAAGTGCATGTTCACATTCAGTACGTGAGAGCACGCCTGCAGCACGGCAATTCCAAACATTCAGTCTTCTGTGCTAGACACTTCACAACCACCAAGAGCAGCACCGTGAGGACGGCAAAAAACTTCAAGCAGAGCAAGACTTGTACGTGCGTGTCAATGAAGTGAGAGCTTGAAACTTCACCCCCCACGCACATTAGAAAGGAGAAGCAAAGAGCCTCATCACAGCCTCTCCTCTGAATATATTCTTTGAAATTCACTTCTGATGCATGACCTTTAGCATAGCACACTTCACACGCACCTCTCCTATTTTTAATATCATCACTTTCAGGAAGCTGATGTATTTCACGTGCTTTCATCAAGAACAACAATAAAAATCCAAAAGGAAAAAGTGAAAAAAATATAGATAGCATAATGTTGACATTTGATGCTGGTATTTAGCCATAATGTCAACTTTGCTAACTTCGCAATTTGTCAGCAATGATCAGACACAGGGATCTTTCTACATTAGGAAGAAGTAAATAACATGATTCAAAATAGACTTTAAGAGTGTACAAATACACATGGCTCTCTAAGACTGAGAGGAGGGGGGACTTTACCTCATACCAGCCTCTGCAAAGCTTTGGGATCAGAATGGATAAAAGGCATGCAAAGTGTGGTAATTAAGTCCCAGATAAGGGCTGTAAAGACCTCACTCCTACGGCTTCAGAAACCAACGTTACATCTCTCTCAGCAGCACGAAAAGCCCACTGGCTCTGTCAAGGGTAAAAGTACACCTGAACTTCCTTCTCCAGAAAGTGACAATTCGAACACTTCCCACAAGAAGTGATGCTTCCCAGGCTTCAAATACAGATTACACTCAATGGAGCTGATGGCAATTGAGGGGAAGAGGGGCAGTTCATCTCCCAGCCCATGAAATTGCAAACTGCCATCAGAAGCTATTTCCTCCAATTCAGAATATTCCCTCCCTTTTTCCCCTTTAACAATGGTCCCAGAAAAAGCCAGAGACATCTGTCAAACCCAGATGGCTCACTTGGAAAATGACTGCGCGTCTGTTTATAAGGAAAGCAATAGAGTCAACAGAGAAGGGTTGGATATTTATGTACACTGGAAGCTGCTCATCTCTGCAATGACAACTTGAACTCACTCCCAGCTCCGCTGCAGGCGGGACCAGAGAGCTACTGCTCCACCAAGGGACCTCATTTGCCTTTTGCAATGGGCCACGTTCAGGGAAGGCGAGACCATGTGGTTGAACTGCTCCTCCCGACATCGCTGAGGTCTCACAACCCTCTAGCCAGGAAATTCCCTTTGGGAAAAGGATACGCAGAGGAATACTCAGTGACTTTGTATGCAGAAGCAGCAGACTACAGGTCCTGGGCTCAGCTGTAAATAAAATGTAATTCTGCCCTTTAAAAGAAAAAGGGGGGAGATAAAAAGGAAACATAACTCCATACTGAAAAGAGTAATTTCCAGGGGATTAAGCTATTGTGTTATTTGCTTTTGTCTATTTTAGCTGCTGCTCAAGATGTTAACCTCACGACTCCCAATGAAGCAATGAAAACAATTATCATGCTGGCAATAGGATTTGCAGCTCAGAAGAAACGTGTATTAAGGAAGGAGTGAGGAGTGCCGCTATGAATAACTGCTTCCAGTCCTGGCAGTGCCCTATAACCAGCACGAATATATTGTACCTTAAACAAGGCACTTCAGCCTGGGTAGTCAGGTGGACACACACAGGGACAATACATCCGCCAAACCACAAAACCCCCAGAGCGTAGATGTCACCGCAAGGAGAGCCTTACAAAAGGAAATCGGCATGACACCACCTGCCTTTGCTCCAAGACCTTCCATTTTTACCAGCAGATGCTACCAAAAGCAACACTATGACAACAAAACCACAAGCTCAAAGCCCTTAGAGTGTCCCTGGATGTCCTAAGGTTACTTTTCTTCTAACCAAAACTTGTTCAGTTTGCTGGAAGATGGGGAAGAGAATCAAATGCTTCGTCTAATCCCAGGATCACGACGGTGCAGTACAGATGCCCGCATGGTGTGCTGGCTGCAGGCACCACGCAGTCAGGAAAAGTGCCTGGTGTTCAAGAAGGCAAATGAAGGGGATCCGAATCGAACACAGCAGGCAGCCCTAATGGCCTTTCAAAAGCCCTCACGCTGTCAGCCAGTGGCACCAAGTAACCACACTCAACAGCATCACAAATTAAGTGAATTTAGTATTTGCAAAAGGTGCCACACTGACAACCTTCAAGAATTGAAGCGGCTTGCTTAAGGAGAGAAAAAAGCAACAAGTATCTCTTCTTTTTTCTCCATCCAAGCCCCTACCAGTTGCATGCCTCTCTGTCCCTCCACTGGCAAGAGGGTACAAGGATACAAATCCTTTCCTACTACACCATTTGCTCTTTAAAAAGAAACAGAGAGGCAGCTTTTGCCATTTCCACCAGGAAGAAGATAACAGTGACCCTCCACCAGCACACATGTCGCTCCGGGATTAGCAGCGGCTGCACCAGGGACCCTGACTCAGCACAGCCAGCGCCCAGCAGGCATCGGTACCCTGCCACCCCCAGTGAGTCTCAAGTCTCTGCATCTTCCACCAGCGCAGGCCGTCACCAAGACAGAGATGGGCAGGCAGGGACCTTTCATTACATCTTGCCTGTTTCCTTGCTGATGACAAAAGGGGTCACAGCAAGAAGACACTTCAGCAGCTTTGGCGAGACCTGCACAATTCTGCAGCTCCCCATCAAGCTTTGAAGGCTGCTCTAGCTCACTTTGGCACTGCTATTTTTTGCTGCCTGTGCTGGGGACTGCCAAGGGACTGTGCAAGACACTATCTCTATAAAAAAAAAAAAGGAATATTTTACAATATCCTCTTCCCCCTAGTCTTGTGAAAGAAACGGGTCCTACCATACTTACAGAAGTCTGCCTTACTTTGGAACAAGAGCATCGACCCAGTGGGGCAACCACTGGAGTTGCCTGTCAGGTGCCTGCTCCATCCTTCCATCTTTCTGCAGTATTAGGACAAAAGTTTGAGTTGCTAATAGCACAAGCCAACATTTCAAAGGGTGCTGCAACACAGGCTGTTTCTTCTGGCCACTCTGGGGCTTTTGCATTAGGGTACAGTAGCTGTGGCACAGACAGTTGCTCTGTGCTTCTGTCCCAGCTACGGTCACCTGGGGGAGGAGGGACCCACCACACAAGTCCCTCAGGGCCACCAAGAAAGAGCACTGCAGAGCCTCCTCTTCTCTCCCAGCACCAAGTTACTCCCATATCCCCTAACACAAGGTCCCCAAAGCCACCAACAAACTGAGCCCACAGAGCTCAGATCCTGGACTGTGACTTCTGTGAGGCTCAGGGCTCAGGCCTGCAGAGTTAGGTCAAGTCCAACTCAAAGAAACATTTATTTTCTAGGTAAACTAAAGATTCACTGTTCAGAATTACATTAAACTGAGAAGATGAGAATTCCATTAGCTAATCTAATTTAACCTGATCTGTTTGAATTTCATTAGATGGGGCTGCACTGGAGACTCAGTAATGAGACTCCAGTACATTGGGATCCTGACTGCTTCTAACTCAATCTCCCAACCTGATGCGGACAGCTGTAATCGTGCTAATTAGCTACAGAACCTGTGATGTACTTCAGCTGAGCTTGGGGTGAAGAGAGAAAGATTAAAACGAAGCGAAATGAATGAGAAAGCGCTAGCGTACTTGCATACAATTTACAGGATGGGAATAACACACCCTGTGCGTGCAGATGTCTTCGCTTGACTCGGATGGGGGAGGGCATTGCATAGGAACAAAGAATCCCGGGGTAAGATCAGTTAATTAGCTTGATAAGTTAAAGGATGAGACTGAAGGTAAAAAAAAAAAAAAAAAAGAATTTTCTTATTTAAATAACCCCCCTACAAATTCTGTCAGCCACTGGAAGTTACACACCAAAGCTATTTTGGAAAACAATCAGAGCATTGTTATTTCTAAACTTAGCCTGCTTGCTTGTTTTACATATAAAGAAATCATTCCTCTTAAATTTGTCAGCACTCCCACGGAGATCAAGAGGATGCTGGTTTGAATAAGCAGCCAGACAGCCTGGATGGCAGCGCTTGGTCCCAATCCCTGCTCCAGGAAGACAAAGGGCCCGTGCTGCTGTCTGCTTACACTGCAGGCGCACAAACCAGGTTCAAGCTCTTCAACAGGACACACGTCATTTTAGATTTTTGTGTCAAAAAACTTTTGAGCCTCAGTACCACTAAGACAGTCTGCAAAATAAGTGATGTCTATTGCTGCGCCCATAAATGCAGTTGTATTAGAACAGGAGAAGCACAGACAAACCATGGAGAGTATTCAAGCTGCCAGCTCTTGCACCATGATATCTAGCAAGAGCTGGCTCAAAACCACATCTGACCTGCTTTCAGGAAGGGAGGAGGGTCCTCCAGCCAATAAGACAGAAACCAAGATTTGCAGTGGCAACACTAAGACTCATCTTTGGAGCCTATGCTTTTTTTTTTTCCTTTTTGCCACGCTGCAGCAGTTTGGGAAGAAGAAGAGGACGGGATGTTATCAAATTGGCTGGACTCTGCCAAAGGAGAAGTTCTAAGGCCAGAGTCAGGCCACTATCCCACTGACATCAGCAATATGTATGTGCAAGACACAGACAACAGCCCATTCACCCTCTGCACCTTGGCTGCCTTTTCAGGTCTCCTGCACCTCTTCACAGAAGCCCTCCAGAACCGCTCACAGAGCCTCCACAACCCCACTGAGGCCCAAGCCATTAATTCAGGCCAAGTTTTCTGGGGCACAGTGACACCTGAAGCACAGACATATCTGAATGATTACCAGGACTATTTAACATCTTTGTTGGTGACATGGATGTTGGGATTGAGTGCACCATCAGCAAGTTTGTTGATGACACCAAGCTATGTGGAACAGTCAACACGCTGGAGGGAAGGGATGACATCCAGAAGGACCTGGACAGGCTTGAGAAGTGGGCCTCATGAGGTTCAACAAGGCCAAGTGCAAGGTCCTGCACCTGGGTTGGGGCAACCCCCAGTATCAATACAGGCTGAGGGACGAAGGGATTGAGAGCAGCCCTTGGGGGTACTGGTGGATGAAGAGTTGGACAATGTGCACTCACAGCCCAGAAAGCCAGCCTCATCCTGGGCTGCGTCAAAAGAAGTGTGGCCAGCAGGTCGAAGGAGGTGATTCTGCCCCTCTACTCTGGTGAGACCCCACCTGGAGTACTGCATCCAGCTCTGGAGCCCCCAACATAAGGACATGGACCTGCTGGAACAGATCCAGAGAAAGGCCACAGAGATGATCAGAGGGCTAGAGAGAGTTGGGGTTCTTCAGCCTGGAGAAGAAAAGGCTCTGGGGAGACCTTATAGCAGCCTTCCAGTACCTAAAGGGGTCCTACAGGAAGGATGGGGAGGGACTCTTGATCAGGGATTGTAGTGATAGGACAAGGGGTAACAGTTTTAAACCAAAAGAGGGTAGATTTATACTAGATATTGGGAAGAAATTCTTTACTGTGAGGGTGGTGAGACACTGGAACAGGTTGCCCAGAGAACCTGTGGTTGCCTCATCCCTGGAAGCATTCAAGGCCAGGCTGGATGGGGCTTGGAGCAACCTGGTCTGGTGGGAGGTGTCCCTGCCCAGGGCAGGGAGGCTGGAACTAGATGATCTTTAAGGTCCCTTCCAACTTGAACCATTCTATGATTCGACCACCCCAGCCAGCCTCTTTGCTTTCCTGCAGAGGGTTACAGAATTACAGAAGCTTTAATGACCTGAGGCAAAGCCAGAGCATTGCAATGCTTTTCCGGCATAAACTGTACTTTACCTTCACTGCAGCCCCCGTCAAGCCCAGGAGAAGCCCGTTGCAATGAGCTCATCAAGAAGAGACAGAGGTACAAATCACCCCAGCATGCTCCTGCCTTGATTAATGCCTCCTTTGGAGCCCGCGGCCGTGGGGAGCTACAGCTCGAGAAGCTGTGAAGGGGCATGTTTCGCTTGGAAAGAACAGGATTTAGGCAAGGAGTTTTGTAACTTTCTCCTGTCTTGTCCCCTCTATCACAGCCCCACTGGCATGCAGAGCAGCCCGCAGGACATCTGAAGAAGCATCCAAAACCTTTCAGAAATACATCCTTATGCAATTTAGAAACACTAGATGTACCCAAATGGTATGGGGAAGACCTTATAACTGGGGAAAAAAAATTGTGTAGAATTAATCCTGATCTCTCAACGGAACAGTGGCTCCCACTTAAATACTGAACTGTTTGCAGTTGAACCTAACTCCAAGCTTTCCCGTTCCACGCAAAGTCACATTGATATTGATTTCAGAATTACTTTCAAATTACAAGTGCTAGCAATAAAATTAACTGCATGAATTTCAAGCATTACACTTCTCTTGCTATTTCAATTATCGATTAAGTACCATGGCAGAAGCATTAAGCCTCCAAATGTTAACAGTGATTATTACTTTGCTACTGCGGGGTTAGGGTGGGTTTTTTATTGGTGTTTTCTTTTTTTCCCTTTTTTAATTTTGTGAGCAATGGTTATGATGGATACTTTGGGAGCTGTAGTTCAAATGCCATCACATTCAATGTAAACGCCTAGAAGACAGAAACTGTTTTTAGATCAATCAGATACAGTGAATTTTGATAGCAAAGAGTGGATAAACCATGTTTTACTGGCCCAGCTGAAACAGCTGTATAATTAGCAATGGATGGCCTCGCTGTTTTTAGCATCCTTGTTGATCAGCTAGTATTTATCAGAAGAAGCTGCACATCACCCTCCAGAGGTTTCGGTGAAATGAGGTGTCAAGCGTTTATTCATAGAGAAGCAAACAGATTTTACAATTGGCCTGCACGCATAACTACGTTGGCTACCCCGGATTTTTTCTAGAGGAGAGTGGCCATAGATTTTTCACCATAAAAAAAGCAAATTCATTATCATCTGCAATACCTGTTGAACACCCACATGTTTCACAAGCCACACGGATAGAATGAGAGCAGTGGGAAAGGGCGACAGGCACATCCCGTGGAAACAACACAGTCCTGTAACTTGAGGACTCATCAAGCTGGACATGATATTCCCTTCGCAGGGGTGCTGCGGCTGCTTGTACTCACCTCCTGATGCTGCCATCGCACATGCCTGGCAGCTTTCTGCTCGGACGCCTGCATCTCCCCAGTCAACACAGCAGAGACAAAGCCTGGATGGGGAGCAATCACCCTCCTGCATTTGTCTTTCTGGAGCAGGTTTGGAGCTACCTCAGGTGGGAAAGCTGAGATATGGATGTGCTTACCAAGAGGGTGCGCGTACGTGTCTGCAGACACATGCCTGCACCTATGCGAGAGGATGGACATAGTCAGCAGAGGGTTGTGTATTTGTTGATCTGCAGCAAGCTACTTAACATTGGAGCCATAAGGATTTCCACAGTCTTGCTCTATTGCACACAAGTCATGTAAAGCTCTACTTGGCAGCTGCCTTCTCTGGCAAAGCTGGTCTCTGAAGGTTGGCCTCCATCACTCCTCTAATTTCTCATTCCTGCTAACTAAGCTAAGCTGATAAGCTGTGCTGAACATCACTTCTCAAATCACTCAGCAAAATCTCAACAGTGGAGCAAGACAGTTTCAAAATTATCTCACTGACTTAGATTTTCCTCTTCCCTTCCCTTGTATGGTTTCATTGAAAACATCATTTGCACAAAAATCGAGAGCACATTTCTCCAGTTCATGCACAATGCAAGCCGAACAGGAATGCCAGCCTGGCCACTGGCTGCAAAAACTACCCCACACACGCAGCAGCAGGGAATAGCAGCCATATATGCAGAGCTGTATCACGTCCCTAAGGGCATACAAGGAGTTGTAAGCCCAGCACAGCAAGCCAGCACCTCTCCAAAGGGTTCAACAATGCCCTTCTTACTATACGTTTGTAGGGTAAGAGACCCCAGATGCACAGGGCTCTAATGGGGTACGCATTGTAAAAATACACAGGGGAACTGCAGCAGTTTAAAAGAGTATCCCATCTGATGTTAAATTACAGCTTTCAAACATGAAACCCTCACTGCTTGCCTTCAGCCAGCAAACCCTCACAGCTAGCAGCCAGGATGTTTCACCAGCTAGACCTGAATTCAGTGCACCAAGAGATGCTGCAGCTGCTAACAAGATCAGAAAGCTTTACACAAGTTCCTTGCAGTGATGCAGCGAGATACCATCTCCCAGGAGAAGGCCACTTACAGGCGAGGAGCTGGGCAGTAACACTGCAGCACGGATAAGAGGCAGTGCCCAGCCTCAGGCACAGGCAAGGACCTGGGCTCCCTCCCGGCTCCTGCTTCACACTTGCTCCAGGAAGGAGGAAATGCAGCCCGTGCCAGGACCCCACTTTCTGCACTATCTCTCAGGGTGGATGGTTTGACTCTAATCCCCCAAACCTCGTCTGTTTGTTACCGATAAATCTGGTTTGGAAAACTAGCACTTTAGAAATTAGCAACGTCAGATCTTGAGGGTAAGCTGTAGGTCTCCGAAGGGCAGCAGCACGCATTGCATACACGCGCAGGCACACAGTAAGTATAACAAGCAGCAAGCATTCATTCAAGCAGCTGGGTGTTGGATCACAAGTCAGATTTAAACCTACATTCCCCTCTTGCCTCCTTGGGTTTCACATTTTGCCTACTCCAGAACCTGATCATTCATGCCCCATTATTACAATATTTCCCTCCTCCTTGAGGAGTTTGACCTTTTAGCTGGAGACACAGGTACCCTAGTGATTCAGGGCACACAAAGACATGTCATTTAAACCAAATAAAGGGGGGCTGCTGTTCCTGCACAGTTTACAGCTGCCCTGGGAAACTCCCAGCTGAAGGATGGGAGAGAGGCCAAAAGCACAGGCGGGTTTCAGAAGGACATCACCCAACTTGCAGCCAGTTCTCAAGGAGCTGGACACCCAGCCAGGACTGGGAGGCAAGAGCAGGGGGAAGGCTGCATGCAGGGAACAAGCACCCAGTGCGCACACTGACCCTGTCCCTCTTCTCTGGGCATCCTTTAATACCATCAGGGATGGGATAACTGGGATAGACGGTCTGAGCTAGCCCTGGCAAGTATCTTTTTTGTATCAGGTCAGACCATTTGCTAATTCAAGCCTAACCCAGCACACTCCAGTTCTCTGAAGTGAAGACAGCAACTGAACATTTGAACCCACATCTGGTTGCTAAGTGAGCTAACAAGACTCACTGAAATCAAATTTAAATCATCGCAAAGAACATTAGAGCTAGTATGCGAGTCTACCCTATAGCTAAGCTAAGCATAGCAGGGAACTTCAATTTGATTTATCTCAGGAACATTAATACACTGATTAGCTCTGTTTCTCTGGGGAGAAGTCACCGTATAATTTACATATTTTGGTCATACAAGTAGGGAGGAGAAAAATTATGAAAACACATGTGAAGCATTTGGATGCGCTCAGCTACCAAAGATTTCATAATGAACACAGTCATGACATTAGATTAGTGTTTCCCGATGCAAAAAGGATTTTGTTTTAACTAGAAGCATAACAAGGAATTATAGCAGCTGTGCCTGTCATTATTCTGCTTAGCTCATTAATGGAATTGGTTTGCTAGGCCCAAAATGGTTCAAAAGATTAATTAAAAACAGGTGGTTCTGTGCAGTAACTTCTCCACACCACATTGAGAACTTTTTGTGGCCAAACCACCTCCACTCTTCCTAATGACCTGCAGAAGTTCCATTTGCTCGTCTCTGGGGTCAATAAAATTAAAATCAGAACACTGCCTGTGTGATAGAGCATGTTGCAAGGCCCACCTTAGGAGAAAAGCAGTGTCCAATGAACTAGCAAGGCTGGTCCTTGGAAGCCTTCTCCAGAGGATGGTGTTGCCTGGGAACATCCTCCATTTCACTGTATATCTCAAGAGGGATAAGTCCTTGCATAAGACATCCCCAAGGGGGCTCAGAAACAACTTGTTAGTCAGCAAGGGCTGAAACTCATTACCCTCAAAAAAGGAGAGGGTGCTTTGAAGAAATCTTCCAACTATAAGGAGACAAGTGTTTTATTTGGAGGGTTCATCACCATCTCTGGCGGCTACATGCAACCCAGACCCAAGATGACACCCTGTGTCAGAGCCATGATGGCTAAAGGCCTTTTACAGGCAAAGACTTTAAGAACTGCTCACGCAGCAAAACCCAGTCATGCCAAAAAGATCTGTCTGTTAATTCAGGAAAAAAAAAAAAAGGATTTTTGGATCCAAGAATGGACTAGGAATATGAGAATCCTGCTCAAAATCCATGAGGAAAGTTCACAAAGCTTATTTCCCTGAATATTTGGGGTTTCTGTTTAGGTTTTGGGGGTTTTTTTGTCTTTTAAACCCCCCTGCAGTACAGACCCAAGACAGACATTGTCCCGAGTTACAAGGAAAAACAGTGCACTGAATATTTGGGTAGTGAGGAGTTTTGTGCCTTCACAATTCATTCTCACAGTAGATAGGAAACACATGTTGTGCCTGAAGCAAGGACAGTTTTGACAAACTGTAATACTTTATATGACAAAGTACTAAATTTTTTAAGGCATCTTGGGGATTCGGCATTTGGCTGAAAATGAATTCTCAGAGATGATGAAAATAACTTGATGACAATTTGGGTCTCAATACTAATCTCTTTAGTAACATTCTGGGTCCGCAAAAGAGTCATTGGAAGGTGCTGCCCAAAGATTAAGAAAAACCCTGATAGAGCTTATGAATCAGCACAGAAAAGATGGGCTCCCAGGACTACTGGCCCACTGGTTGATACCATTCAAATGCTTTCAGTGAGATGGAGAGTTGGAAGTATTTTTTACTTGTTATAAAAAGGCTGCTGGAGCATACTCTGCAGAGCATATCCATCTTGCATGGGTGTGATGGAAAGGAATCAGGAAAACACAGTGTTTACAAAGGTACTGTGGGTCTGCTCCAAACAAAACTCTCAGTGCTGTTGTCTACCAGGTAACAAAAGGCAATTTTTGGCCTCTTTTCCTAAGGAAACCAAGTTTTATAGCATGGGCATGGCCAGACTGACACAGCTCCAGTATAAATGGCAGGAGAGGATGTCCAGCTGAGCAGCCACTATTAAATCAAATGAACAAATGTCTGCACAAACACTGGCAGATAGGAAGTGGGCCATGAACCAAATGCCAACGGCTCCTACTACTTGTCTCCCTTTTTACAAAGGTTGTACATCTGTATCAGTGCCTCCTACACCACCACCCCCATAACCTCTTAGCCATGGCCAGATCCAGACACACTGGATAGAGGAGAGAGATGAACAGGTCCAACAAGACACAGAACAGAGATGAGACATCCTGTGCCTTTGCACGGACAAGGCTGCAGAAGAACAAGCCCCTGAGGGGGTACAGCAGAACCAAACTTTAAGATAAACCATGGCAAAGATGGTATCATCAGGTTGTTCACAGAACTGTTCCATGGCTGACCAGGAAAGTTTTAAGGAAGATCTCTACAGCTGTGGAGGATTTCACAGCTACCTGTTATTTCTCTGCAGAGCTTTAGGATACTGTACGCCCATATATTCTGAGTGTAACACTGGAGCTGGCAACCCACCTTTCTCTTAGCAGCACAGGGGCTAACACACACACAGGCAATTACACAGCCCCGCTGCAGACAAGCCACTGCTGTACGGCTGGTACCAAGAGACAAGGAGAGACAACCAGAGTGAGTTCATGGGCCTGGGGCAACAGATCAATGCTCCTCGATGATATGTAGATGCAGGAGGGAGCATTCACCCCTGCACGAGCATCTATAAGGTTTCCGCATCACTCATTCCTCCTGTCTCCTTCTATCAGACAGGTTTATTCAGATCTTCCCCTAGCTGTTAGTTCAGTTTTATCCTGACCTCAGCTCCCTTCTCCTCATTTGTGCAGGTAGGACAAATGCAGTTGTACAGGGAAACACAGCTGTGCTAGTTCGAGGCTTAGGTATTCTTGGCCACAGCAATGGATAACACACCAGTGTACAACAGCTCCAAGTAGAAATTTGCACAGAGGTGGTAGAAAATCCAGGCAGCTTCATTAAGTTATCCATATTTGAAAGCTGCAGGCTGAGCTACAGTTTATACATACAGCAGGAGACACCACACAGCCAAATCAGAGTTTCACAAAAGACCAGCTGAGAGTCATACAGCCAGGGAGGCTTCATTCACACGTGAATCTCTTTGGAGAGCACATCAAAAAACCCCTTGCCCGTGATCCTTCAAATACTGCTCAGTCACAAGCAGTTAGGATTACAGCAGGGCCAGACTCAGCAGGAAAACAGGCTGGAGGCTCAATATTTTGTCATATCCTCTCTGATTTCAACTACCAGAGGAGCAGAGGAAAGTGGAAAGAAAGCACACCTGTAAAGTCGGTTTAATTTCATTTCTAATTTGAGGGCACAAGGGGGTTCCTATTTCACCAAACAGCTATTAGGTTACCACAGCTAATTCCCATGCATATTCCTGCTTAGCTTTGCTTTGTTTCAGCCTTTTGGAGAACTGATATAAAATTCCATGCAACAGCAGTGTTTGAAGGGTGGGGAGAAGTAGAAGCACATTCCCAAAACAGCTGCTAAACCCAAGTATGTCAGGTGCCTAAAAAACCACCCCACAAGCCAAATGCAGCAGCCCCTGAAGCAACTCAGTGGTTTTGTTTTCTCCGTGGGTCAGCACAGCAGGGACCTGCCATCACAGAGGGAAAGACTCAGGGACAGCACTGCCCTGGGTTCACTTTCCTCCCGTTACTGGCACGTAAATATAAAACGTCCAGTGCTACCGAATCACTTTTTGCTCTTTTTTTCTAAGAGGTAACACTATCAACAAAAAAGTACGGTACTTCATTTTTACTTTACACCAGCAGCTGGTGATTGACATGGAAAACACCTACTTTGCAAAATAAGAAGCCAGACGACATAAAGCACCTACCGACTCCCCAATGTTACCTGGTGCCCAGGCATGCGGCTGAGCAAGGCTGCCCATCACCAACACAGACTGATACCCTGGGGAGGAATACAACCCTGGCAGCCCTCACCTCTGCTTTAAAGCCAACACAGCACCTCTGCCTGCTGCTTTGCTGCGTTTCCTCTCCCACCCGGTCACCTCTCCCCAAAGCAACTGCATCCCCACTGATACGATCTCACCAGTTCCATGACCCCCGTGGGATGCAAAATTACAAGCCCTTGGCATCAGCCCCAGTCAGGGGAAGCCATCCTTCATGGCTGAGCTTCGGGACTGAAGGTTAAGCAGCTGCTGCTGCAGCTGCTGGCGATTCATATTTCAAGAGGGAGGTGAGAAAGGCTGCCACAGCCACCCACCTCCCACCCCAGGGCCAAGGAGGCAGGAGACTCTGGTTAATGCAGGCAGCGGGATCCTCGCAGCATCCTGCCACAGGGCAAGCCACTCCAGACGAGTCCACCACACACCTTGCCAAGGGACCACTCCCCAGCTCCTAACAACAGACACACTCCCCCAGGGCCAGGCTGCAGTCCAGCTCCAGTGCCAGAGTCCGTAAGATATTCAAACCTCTCAGTCCTCTTGGTTTTGCAAGCGTAATGTAATCAAACGACTCCAAGACCATGGGAACACCTTTTTCCCAGCAGCGTTTTCATGCTATACCATGATTTCCACAATGCAGGTCTGGATACCAGAGTGAGCACAATACATAAGGCTCTGGATTTGGCCAAATCATATTGCTATAGCAGTACTGGTGCAAGAAACCTGTATCTCTCCAGAGATATACTGCCGTCATTCTGCAATGGCTAAGTCAAACCAGTTTCCCTCTTGAACTGCACAGTCTGGGAGGGGGATTCTGGACAGCTTCGTAAAATAAACCTTGTCCTTACTAAGGCTGTATCAGTGGACTGCATTAATCAGACCTGCTCTGCAAGACACCCTAGTATAACATCAGGGTAATACGGGTTCTCCGAGTCAGGGAAAAATCTCCCTGCTTGGAAATCTAGAAGAAAAACTACCTGAATATTATAAAAACACGGTCTACGCTGAACACAAAAAGAGAGCTTTAAAGAGCAGGCTCTGTGCATAGAGCAGATGGGACTTCCACAGCTCTAGGAGGACCCAAGGCAAAGACAGCGTAACAAATCATCTTGTACTTACCAGCCTTACTCTAAGCATGTTCTGAGAAGAAATCCCACAAACTCAGCCCTGGCAGTGGAGAACACACAAAACAGCCACCCACCAGCAGTCACACAGTGCCTGTGCCTCATTTTCTATAGCACTCATTCCCCACCAAACGTGACAGCATCCTGCAGCGAGCACTCCAGGGAGGAGCAGGACCTTCCCCGTAAAGACACTCTGCACAAACCTGCCTTCCCTTTTGTTTCAGTTTTAAAACCAGTCTTATGAGTCTTAGGAGCACAGAGAGAGGAAAGAAATTACTGCCCAGGAATGTCAGAATTGTGCTGGGAATATGTATTTGCTCCTGTTCCACAGGGAATGAAGATGTCACGCTAAAAAAAAAAAACAGAAAAATATTATTAGTGGGAGATCAGAGTTATTCTGTGATCAGGGACAGAGCAGTGTGACTAAGTACATTTCATAGTCTACCAAGCAGCAAAACATGAAGACGCCTGTCACACAGGCTCTGCGTGGCTGAGGAGGGTATCCTGGAAAACGCTTAAGTTTAATGGAATAAAACGACATTTCAAAGCCTACCCAGTTGCTCCTGCATGACTGCGTGCTCCCTTCTTGTGCAGGGTACGCTTGCTTTGTACATGTACGTGATTTGTTTTCCATCTCCTTCCCATTTTGAGACTCCTTTGTATTGTTTTGCAGATCCCTGAATAACATACTTATTAACACTTGACATTCCCCTTCCTTCCTGCCATTAGCAACCCGCACATTACAACAGGGGGATGGGCCTCATCCCTCTCAGGATCCCATCTCCAGACTACCGAGCAGCCTCTCTCCTCCCCAAACCAAGCAGATTCATTCACAATTAAAAAAAATAAATAAATACATAACGTTGGGGAGTCTCCGCTTTTTATCAGCCACATCTGCTGAAACAGAAACTGTTCTCAAACACCGTATTGAACCTCTGAAAAAATACCCCAAGGGACAATTTTTACAAATAAGCTCAGGTTCACGCTAAATATTTGTTACCAGGCAGCAGATGAGGGGTTCATACACAGCCAGGACAATGTTAGTGATTTTATCCACTTCTTTCATTCAGTCATTTCTTTATGAAAACTGAAGTTGCTAGCTACATTAATATCAGTATTCAGAGCTCGCATCCTATCCCTCACCTCAAAACCATTCTAGCATCAGAGAACTCCTGCTGCTAAATACAATAGAATAAGAAAAATAAATAAATGAAATACTATCTACCAGCACACCAGCAGAGATTACTTTATGCCTTATTTTTCCCTTTATTTCTTTTTTTTTTTCTTCAGTCCTTCTCTATCCTTTTCTCCCTCCTGCTCCACATCTCCACAGCTAAAATAGGAAATATCTATTGAGTGCACTCCTTAAAATGCAATCACTGATTTCCCTGATCTTTTCCTCCACAGGATGGGGCCATGTTTTTCAGATAATTAAAGGTACACTCACAGTGACAAGAGGGTGAGTTTTGTCATTGTTGGTCTGTTTTTTTGGTTTTTTTTAAACTAAATAAATCCCCAAATGATTGCTTTCTCATGCAAGATCATAGGGGGTTTTTTGCATCAAATTATAAAATTTCTTTTTTTTTTTTTTTTCCTTCAATTGGAACATCTTGGCCCAACACTCCAAGGAAACTGGTTTGGGTTTTTTCTGGCAAATTCATCCTATTGGTTTTATAGGGTTTTGTAGATTTTTGCTACAAAAAAAAAGTAAATTCAAAACATTCAGGGAGAAAAATCTTCAAAACAAGGGAAAAAAGTTTCAACAAAAATTATTTAAGATAACCCTCAAATGTGTTATGCTGTCACTCGACAGGCTCTGCACTTGCTGCAGGAGGGTTTTAATCCCCTTCCCCCTCCAGTCTTTCTCCAGAATGAAATTCTTATGGGGGGGTTTTGCCCTAAATGCTCCAAAACTCCCATGGCACATCCCTGCACCGGTAGCCCCGTGGCTTTTTTGATGTTCACACATTTACGTGCTACTTTCATCATTTAACTGTACTCTTGACTTGCTGTCTAAGTGCTACACACACATCACACAGATACATACTGCACATCTTGTGCCCCACCATCTCTGCTCCGCAGCACCTCTGCCAACAGCTTCTTTTCTCCACCTTGATGTTGGTTAGCAGGACAGTTGTGATCCTGCTGTACAAGAGTACTAGAGAAGGATGAGAAATGTTGTAAACCTTTTTTTCCCCCCCCTCCTTCATTACCTTTTCCTCAAGTACTTCTCTTTCAACAACATCAAAAATAGCCAAAATCACTTTCCACACTTTTTCCACTCATTAAAAATCTAAATCCACCTTTATGGGTGAGCAGAACATGCTAAAAAGGATTTTGAATAAAGGAACAAAATAAAGTGTTTTGAACTCACACTTTGAGATAGATTTTTCTTTTTGAAAACACTATTTTTAGGTGTAAATGGTTTGATCTGCTCTGCTTAACATCCAAACAAATGTCTGTGCTGTCCCTTCTTTAAGGTTTTTTCCCCGTCTCAACTTCCACAGATGGAGAAAAGTTACATCATGTTCGTTTTTGTGCTCAGTGCCTTCCAGAGCACGCTTTGTCTGTCCATCAAGGCTTTCAATAGCCTCGTGCCAGCTGGTTCAGAAGATTCACCTCTTCCTTGCTCAGCTTTCCTCAGCTATTCTGCAAGATGTCAGCTTCACTTCAGCCATCCAGCCTGGCCCATTTCCAACGGTCTCTTGAAATACATCTGTCGAAGGCTGCCCTATCTCTTTTGACACACTGCTCTGAGATCTAGGACTTACCAGCCTTCAAACAGTTGGATTTCACAATCAGCTGTTCTAAGATGACCCTAATTTCCACCAGTAACTCCATCCTAGAAAAGCTGTTTCTGGCATGTCCCCCACTCCCCTCTATGAATAATCATGCAAAGAAACCATTTGATTTTGGTTTGGGTTTTTTTTTTTAAATTTTGTTTGCTTTTTGAAGCCCATTACTTCCCTTTCTGTCCACAAATCCCTTCCCGTTGATGCTCTTCAAGCTCTGTTAGCTCCCACCTCACCTCCTGATTAGCAGCACTCATATCCCTCAGCCACGGATGCACCTTAGCATCCCTCGTACACACTTTCTCCTCAGCCACTTTCCCCCTTTCATTTCCCTACAGGCACCCTCTCTTGAGCTAATGACTTTGCTCAGCTCACTAAGCCCCAACTGCTACTCTCCCAGTGCTCCTGCAGGCATGGCACAACTGGAAAGAGAGATAACAGGACACAAGAGCAATTCATAGCTGCCCCAGGCTGGAAGCAGTGGATGGATGAGAGGGAAAAGAGAACCTAGCACCCCTTGGCCCAGGTGGACGCATAGGGGGCTGATGCCCCTGGAAAAGAGTCACCTCCATCCAAATATCTAGCAGCAGAGGCAGCACAAGAGCCTGATGCAGAACCCCAGGGCCCAATGCTGACCTTTGAAGACCCTAAGAAGGAGCAGCCTTGAGCACACAGGCACAAATGGCCCCATCAAATCCCTGTGGGTTTCTCTTTGTCCACGGGGCTGTCACTTTGTGGCCCATCCACACACGGCATCTCCACTCACAGAGGGAGCGCGCCCACAGATGTGAGAGGGTCTTATTATGAGGGATGCAAACAGAGCGTGAAACTATCATCAGAGGCTATTAATGTTTTCTTAATGTGTGAAGTGAGCTGGAAACAGAGAGCAGGAGAAAGAAAATTAAAAGCTTGCATGGATGCGGATGGTGCCTACCCTGCCCATCCCCTGCTACCCAGACTTTCAGGGACATTAGTAGCATGGGGTGGGAGAAGGAGGATCCTCCTTGGCTTTCCCTTTGATGCTATCACTGCAGAGAGTCCATGCAATGCTGGAAAAAAAAAAAGAGCCGGATGCTACAGCCTGCTTCGGCTGCTCTCCCATCTGATCCTCTCTTCTCCTATCACTCAGAGCCATGGAAATTCATGTTAACATAGGATCTTTGCTCTCTCAAATAGCAAGGCTACCTGCTGGACATCAAAAAGCAGCCTTTGGGGTGTGGGATCTGGCTGTTGTAGGGAAGATTACATCATTACAGACCTTTGCCTCCGCTTTGAGAGTTAGAACAAGAAAAAAGCAACATTCTTCTAAGCAAAAGCCAATATTCAGAACAACTGACCTAATACAAAACGTGATGTTTTAAACACTTGGAAATAAGTAACATGACAGCAAAATCCTCTGTCAGTGAACCTGTATGAACTCACACTGAATATAAGCATCCTTCATAAGGTACCTTGTTCCAGCCCCTATACACATACTCCCAGTCCCTGCACATCACTGCTTTTCACAGGGTGACTCTGGATGCCACAGGCACTGTAGGGAAGAAAAAAAAAAAAAAAACCAACAAACAAACCACCACCTTTTTTTCCTCTGGGCATACTTATTATTTATCTAGGGCAGCAAGTAACCCAGTGCCGTCCCCCACGGGGCTGTTGACATGTGGCCACACAAGCACGTTTGTGGAAGGGATGGTGAGGAGTGGGGCAGAGGCACCAGGTTTATCATAAATGCAAAGCATGGCCCAACATTGCAGAGCTCTGCTCTCGGACAAGGATCAGAGGCAGAGGTGGTAAATTGTGAGCAAACTCCTTTTAGGGGCTAATGGGAACATGAGATGGGATTTCCTGAACACCCTCAGGGCTTGTCTTTATATAAAAGCTGCTTGCGTTTAATTACAATCAGTTACATTAGCTACATCAGTCGATTTAATTAAATTGCAAGGACACTCATAAGTTGATTTAACTCTGTCTCAAATGGATTTAGCAAAAGTTGGCAAGAAACTAAATCAACATAAACCAAGATTAAATCAACTGAAGAGCATCCACACAAGATTTTGCAGCAATTTAACAAAACCGATTTGAAGACCCATTTTAAATGAAGCAGAGTAACCCAGGCACAGAGAAAGATGAACTTTTGGAATGAAATAAAAGCGTCTAGCATTTCAGCAGCCCTGTCTAGTAGGCCTGAGCTGTAAGATAAGCCCCCTCCTTTTTCTCCATTTTGTTTTTATCCACGTATAATTTATGTTATTCATAGTCTTCAAGTAGTTGCCAGTTCCCGGCCCAGGCATGTGAGCTGGAGGTCACAAGGCATACGTTGTACAGCTGCAGCATGAATGGGAAGAGCACTGGTGTTTGTTAGGACGATTAAAAAAGGCTGTGGATTTGTGAACATTAAATAGTCTACCTCAAATTAACTCCCAGCTCTGAATGCACACGTTAGTCTAATTGGAAGCTTTTAGCACTGAAATTTTCAGTACAAAATAGGACACACACAGGTGGCAGATAACAAGACCGGCCTTTTGCAGGGAATTGTTGTAGGCAGGTCGCACTGCACTGCTCCTTCGTGCAGCAGCAGCTCCAGCAGACGCAGTGAACTCATACGACGCCTTCAGCACGTGTCTGAAACATCTTATTCTGTACCAAGAGCGATAGGAGGGTAGAAACAGTTCCAGGTTTGTATGCAGAAGATCAAGCGGCTACAGGAGCACTCTGCACTGTGCAGGCAGCACTGGGTGGGTTACACTGCTCCTGGCAGAAGCCATCCCAGCCTCCAACCCAGAGATGCTCTGGCAAAGCTTATTTCAGCTCTAGATTTGCCAGTACTAACCCCTTCCAGACAACACCAACCTTTTGCTTGCACTACACAACCGGATTTTTTTTTTTTTTTCCTATAGCTGCATTAGACTTGGTCTCACAAACCAAGCACCTCTTCTGGGGGACAGGGATGGTCCTAACAGCTTTCCCAGCAAACCAAGTTATTTATGACTAGTTTAATGCCACGTTTTATACTGCTATAAATTAGGTTTACAGTTTGGTGACTAGCAAGAGTAAAGCTGCCACGGTTTCCTCAGTGCTAGAGTGACCATTATAGTAGTACTCTAAGCAATGATGTGGATGCCATGAAGTTTCAAGATCACCTTTTATTTCAGTGAGGAGTCATTTCGAAGTCAAAGCGCTGTAAAAGGAAAGAAAGGAGAGAAACCCCAGAGCCTGACAACAGTAGTCTGGGAAAGAACGGGTTTCTACACCACCTCCTACTGCTCCAGCCAAAACCTGCCACCAGATCATAAGAGCCACAAAACCTCCTTGCACTAAAACCCCAGAGGCTGCAAAAAGGGTGTGTGTGTGTGTTTGTCTGCCATCCCTGCAAGGTAGGCTCTATGGTCTGCTAAACCATCAGAAACCAGGTCCTGTTACAGCTCTGCACCCTGAACAAACCTCTCCAGCTCTCCACACCCTACCTGTGAGAAGCATCCCACCACTTTGTAAAATTTGTTGGTAACAGGGCACAGCAGAAATGCTGGGAAGCAAGCAATGTTAGAAGTTAGACTCAGCATGCTGGTTAGATTTAATTCGGTTTAAACATGATGAATGCCTAAATTCTTTCATACCTACATACACATTTACATTGAAGTCCTATTTCCAAATGCTTCCGTATTTACTTTCACGTGAGTTTTTAAATTTATAATTAAAGTAAAACAAATACCTGGAAATTTTGACATGAGTTTACCATGAAAATGTAATTTCTGACTCTGCCCAACAGTAGGTAAGATCAGGTGTGCAGAAAGACAGCAGCAGCACTGCACTTTTTAACCACACACAGCACAGCTCGGTAGCTGGCTGCTCTGTCAATCCACATAACTCAGTAAGGACAAACCTGACCTTAATGAAGGTAGTTCCAGTAGCATTGCTTGGTTTGCAGCGCCCTCCTCACTTTCCTGATGTCTAAGCTCTTTTCCTATTCTAGAAAGAGATTCATTTACCACAATGCTGAAAGAGAACTAGGTAAGCAGGGAAAGCAAAGAGCACAGCAGTTGCTTTCTGCCAGCGGGTGACACAAGGGATCTACAAAACGTGGACCCAGGCATGGATCAGCTAATGGACTGAACACTGTTGTGAACCTCTCAGCCATATCAGGTTTGACCTGCTGCTGCGTGTCCATCACCTGAAGCTACTTCATTGATTTTCATGGGAGATTTACCAGGCTCTGAAGGATGAAAGCCATCATATGGCTTTCATGCTGCTAATGGAGGGGCCCATCCAGGCTTTCTTCTCTATTTGAAGCAAAGAGTTCTATCCTCCTTCCTTATTACAGACATCATTAAAAGGAGGGGGAAAAAAAAAAAAAAAAACAACCAACAAACAGACAAGATGCCGTACACAGAAATGCCCTGTTGCCATATATAGCAATGCCATTTCTTAGCATCCCTGTCACTGCAAACAGCTCCACCCCCAAAGTAGCAGGGGACAATGCACTGAACCAAACGGGCCGGTGGCAGCTCTGTGTGGTGTCACACCTCAGCTCACGGGCACCAAAAACTGGAACAAGGAACCAAGTACACAACTTCAAAAATCCCAGATAACAACAACACTTCAGAGCACCCCTCCAGGTTTTTAGGTACCTAGTAGCCAACCCAACAAACCTGCAGGAGGGCACATCAGCTCTGCTTCCAGGTTAGTCATTAACAGAAAGCATGCCAGTAGATGGTGCAGAAATACATATCCTTGTGTTGGACCCACTGCCATTAAGAAATTCAGGCTGGTTGGCTCCATGGGGTTGCATTTCCCCATGCAACTCAGGTACTCTCAGTAGGTATCCTGTGTTTGCGGTACACGTTCAGGGCATGTCTCTCACTTTAGGATGCAAGCTGATATCACTTGGGAAGAGAAGCCACTGACTCCTTAGCATACCACCACAGAAATCAGGCAAATCTAGCATTTAGGGAAATTTAGGCAAATCTAGCTTGTAGGGAAAAGACTCCATTTTGAGATACTCTGCCACCTGGGAGGTCTTGTCCTAATCCTTAAGAGATGCTTCAGTGCTTCTAGACTGAGGCATTTTCTAGACTAAAACCTTGCAGAGGGTTTCTCGGGGGGTTTCCCTCTCCCCCCTTCAACTGATTGATTCACATGACAAACTAGAAGGAGCTCTCACTACTCATACAACAGCCAGCCCCTCTTTGAATCTTTAAAAAAAGTCTTGCCTTTGATGTCATTTCACAGGGTAGCGTGGCTAATAACATATTTCCCTTCACCAGCCTCAAACATCACTTTTCTGTTACATTTTACAGCCCTGTTGCTGTTCCTCTGTTGCCAAAACAGAAAGACTGAACACTCCCATTTGGCCTTCCCTAGACTGGTCATAACAGTATACATTTTATTGATATCCTTTCTTAGATACCTCCTTTTTGGGGTAGACTCACAGTCTTTACTCCCAAGAAAGTTTTTCCAGTTCATTAATTATTCTTCTCCTATGCTCCGGGTACTCCTTAATTCTGCAATATTTTCTAGCATGGAGTTAACAACCACCCACTGTCCACAGAAGTTGTCTAACAGATTACACAGTAACAATAACAAGATTAGCCATTTCAGATACTGCCCACCGTGGGATGTCGTGCTTCACCCCCCAGAAGCCTGATCTGGTAAAGCAAATCTCTCAGGAAACCCTGGCAAGTCAGAACCAGAGCACCAGACTGCTGCGATTAATAGCTATTGCACTCCCACAGCATTGCCCGGGGGTTGTGCTCACCATCACGGCAAAGCTGCCTGACAGAGCGATGGGGGTGGCCAGGCCATGACCCACCATGACCCAGGCAGCTCCAACACCCTTTTCTGCATGGGCCTCATGCCTGGCACCTTCCCAAGGGGCTTGATTTCCTCCATGCCCTCCTTGTGCAGTCAAGTGTTAAATATCAACGAGTGGCCTTCCTACCTCTATCCCCAGGGGCTAATTTCATTCTTTAAGCAACCCTCTAGCAGGAAATGTAAGGAGCTGTCAGTAGCACTGCTAACACAGTCATCACCCAAAAGCCAGCAGCCCTGCTCTACACAGATATTTGTAAGTTATTAAATAATATTAGACAGGATGCGAAGGTGGTGAGAAACTGAGATTTGCACACACAGCGACCCATACACCCAAAAATCCTGAGAACAGGGAAATGAATCATGAACAGCCCACAAGAGGGAGGCAAGGAAGAGTTTGCTGCAGTCTCCTGCAGAAGGTACCAAGCAGCAATGGAAAACCGTTCCCTGTGCTGCTCTCATGCTGTGCTGAGGATGGGAGGCACCAGCGCTGACTGCCCCTGCAAGGCTGCTGCCCCTCCGGCAACCTCCATTACTGGGAAATTTATCCTGGAACATTTGGCTTGCACTTTCCTGCCCTCAGTGGCTAATGTTGGCTGTAAAGTGGACGCTCTGGGGACACAATTTCTCACCCAGTCCTGCGTCTTCCAAGTCCAATGAGGTTTTTGCTGTTGGCTCAGAGCAACAGCAAATCTCAAACAGCAAGCCCTAAGGCACCCCTTCCCCCCGCCGCCCCACTGTCCATTAATGCCTTCAAGGGGGCTTCAGGAGCACAGGGCTGGAGAACAAGCACATAGTAAGAGTCAGGCATGAACACACTGCACCAAGCACAGAGCAGGGCAAGCTAGCCCCAGGGCTGGGTGCAGGTGCTGGCACTCTGCATGCTGGAACCCAGCTCTAGGCACTGCCCCACAGCATCGCCCACCACTCACGCTGAGCTGGACACCTCCACCAGTGACACCCATGCTTAGAAACACTACAACCCAGTCCATTTGTAACCTCACTTCATAGGATTCAGGAGCAGCACTAAATTAGGCAACACATCCAGCCCCACAGCAGCCTGGGAGTCTGATGATGGCATCCCTCTACAGAAGAGACACTGAGCTTTGTTAAAGCTGGTGCAGAAGCAAACATTATGGTCCTCCTCCTACTGACGCGCCTGAGCTGCTCAGTTCCTACTGACCACACAGGAGCAGCCAAGTGCACAACAGCACTTGTTTCGCTTGATGGATGGGTCCATTTTCAGATAGATTTCCATGAAAAGATACTAACACAATCAAATCTACTACCCTTATAGAGACTCAGTATACTACCAATAGAATAAAAAAGGTCCCCGTCTGCCTCCCAGCTAATCCCATGCAATGAACTCCTGAACTCTCTCTAACCTTCTCTTTTCACACACAGACTTCCCTGGGGCATAGAGACAACAGAAACGTATTCAATCTTCATTTCAAGGTGGATCACAAGCTAAGAAAACCCACCCTGCTAGCTTCCAGGGCTTGGATGGGGATTTCCAACAACATAGAGATCAAGCTGTTGTTGTATGCAGTGGTTTAGGGTCAGGCCCTGGCACAGCTCTGACTGAGCCAAGCACTGCCTGGGTCAAGCATTCAGCTAACAGCTCCTGCAAAACCAGCATCACCTGAACAAAGAAACTCCACAGCCAGCGCAGGCTCAGCAAAAGGGATGTACCACATAGCAAACACTAACCTGTGGGTACCTAGCCAGATATCAAGCCATCTGGACTTGAAAACTCTCCCTGATATTGTGTTCCCTTAATCAGCTTTTATTACAAAGGAAAAGCCAAGCTCAGCTTTCAGGAGGGGACAGGGGTGACGAGGAAGGGGAATACATGTCACAGAGGTGGTTGTTTACTAGACATCACTTCTGACCTCCTGCTGACAAGATGAGCTGTACAGCAGCATTTAATCCCATCTAGCAGTGCAGAGGGACTCCCAGTTCTGGTTTGCAGGCATGTTTCTTCTTTAGGCAAGGTCCTCGCCTCACCATACCTTGCCTGCCCTTCCCTTTTAACAGAGACAAGATACACAGGTATCTCTGGGGGGAGCCCAGCAAAGCACACAGACTTTTGTGAATGAAGAGCAATAGGAAAGGACGACAAGCAGTGGAGTCACCAGCAGACAAGACTGCTTTTCCCACTGTGCCGATACAGATTTAGATCAATTAATTTACTGTCACAAACCAATAAATACAATACTGGAATGAGCTAAAGCAAAGCTTCTTGGTGTGGGGGCATCCTGCCTGCATCCACAATGGTGAGTTATGCCTGGGAGATGCAATGTATATTTTCCCCAAGCAAATAGATAACATTGACATGTGCTAGATCTGTACAGCTGGAGTGCCATTTACAGCTTCCACTAGGTGCTAAACACTGGTGACTTCCATATCCAAAAATTGTAAGCACAACTGTACAGGAAGTTCTTAGAGGAAAAAAAAGGGTTAAAATACAAGACAGGACCAAGAAGAGTAAACTTCCTTCTCCCAGATAGTGGGCTGCTCTCCCAGTCTCCTCAAGAAGTTGCCACAGATCTACCCTTGGACAGGGCTGGCTCATGAGCCATCTTCTGTCCAGAAGGCTCAGATCAATATCCACGAATAGCACTGATCAATTTTTAAGAGGAATAATGGCCATCTCACCCCCTCACTGAACAGCTGCACACACATTATTTGCAGTTGCTGCCAAACCTCTGAAAGATCCACTAGGGACCACAGTAATCAATTTCTATTTCTAATTAAACTGTTGCCTGCAGTATGCTGGAGGAAACATGGGCAAAAGGGACTACCCTAAACGAAGATCTTTAGGAGGGAGCAGGGTGGGGGATTTACACCAAGTGGTTGGTCTTTCGGGTGGGCCAACAGGATGAAAGGGGCAATCTGCCAGGCAGCCAAGACACCACTTCAACTTGGGACACCAAATCTTTCCCTCATTCATTTCTTCCTGCTCTTAGTCACCTTCACAGGCCTTCTGCTTTGAAACTGAGGTCTCTGAGGACTTGGTGAGGTTAGGATTTAATGGACTGACTGGCACGTCTATATCACTAACCACAGCCTCCACCAAAGAATAACTCAAATTTCACTTTTATTGAATCTCCAGTTCTGTTTCTTCCTCCTCAAAGTCAGCAAAAGGGGCTTCCTGGCCAGGGACACCCAGCCTACCCAGATGTCTACACCTGCCTCATTAAAAACACCCCTAGTCTTAACAGAAGCTTTGGGCCCTATTTATTACACCAATCGCTTACTACCCACCACGCCTGGCCAGAGAGCTAGACTCTGCAGTATGGGTGTCTCCACTCCAGGCAGTCACCTCATCTCCCCTTTACAGCCAAAGGGAGAAGCAGCCCCCGCAGATGTGCTTCATATGGTTATGTTGGGTATCCAAACTGGGGTGAAAAGAGTCAAACCACTCGTTTCCCTCCTGCAATGAGGGAAGGAAGACAGGGAGGCAGACAGGCTAAGTTGAGCAAACAAATCCCGTCCTACAGCATCTTCATTTGGAGGTTGCCAACAGGGAGCACCTCCAACCATCTGCTTAAAACGAAGTGTTGGGGAAAAATAAAAAAAGGAACCCAAGGAGTAAGTGTTGCTGACAGTGAATGAAAACTGCCAGTGCTGTAGCTATCATGCATCTGATAAGCCAAAAGGATGTTGGTGTGTGTAATGCCTCAAAACCTTGCACAAAAAAAAAACCCACAAAGATGGAAAGTGTTACTGGAGGCCTAGCAGAGGACTAGGATCCAGCAGACACGCTCAGACTGGCTGTCCAACAATGTTCAGTCAGGTACAAGGACAACGACACAGGTATATGAGAGCAAGGCAAAAAGCAGTCCTGTAGAGTAAATTAATGCCACAGCCAGGTAGCACACTGGGAAGGAAGGGGGCAAGGAATCCTCACACATTCCCATCTCTTTGCCTCTGATCTGAGCTATAATTGTAGTTCTCAACATTGGCTTAAGAATTTTACAATTCTTATTTGGGCAAGGAAGCAGGAAAGGGCAGTCCATTTTGGAGGACTGAATAACTGAATCATCACTTTTACAAAATTAAACTTTATCAAGCTGTAACAAAGACTTCTAAAACCCCACCATCTTTCCATCATGAGATAAAGCCAGCAGCTTGTATTTAAACACTTGTGTACCTTCTTGCATTCCTCCCAGCCTTTGTGTCTTCTATTGCCTTAATTCTTCAAGTCCCAACCTTGAAGCTCTTCAGAAAGCTAGACAGCCTCTTCCTTCCAGTCCTTCAGGGGTTTGGGACACTGATAAAGATGACTTAAGGTCTTAGCAGACAAGAAGCCATAAAAATGGGAAAACTGCGCAGAAGAGGTTCATAACAACCTTGGTAACGTGGAGTGAGCCACATCAGACACTTTAGCATCATCAGTATCAAAAGCTTACCTGTCTCTCAAATCCATCGTGGACTGCAAAGTACCTTGTGTAAGCGCACAGGCAGAGCAGCGAGACAATCTGGCTGACAAGTTGCTCGAGTCACAGTGGCCCTGGACAGGCAGAGGGGGCTACTGTGCAGCAAGCGTCTCTGGTGCTCACCACAGAGAGATGACAAATGCTACTGCAAAGGAGACTCTGTGGACGTGGAGGATTGAAACAGCCGCTGGAAGGTTCGACCAAGGTGGTGCCAGGGCACAAAAGGGACCCTGAGATCTATTTGAAGCTCCAAGTGAGGAGAGACACGTTGCACGGCTCAGTTTCCCAAACCAATTCAAAACAGCCTCAAACTGTTATTCCCTCTCTCTACACCCAAATCTTACTACCAGACGTAAGCAGTTTGCTACAAGCTAACTCTCACAGTGGGGAAAGACTACTTGAAGGTTTTTTTAGTGCTTAAATCTTGTTTGAATCTCCCCCCCAAAAAACAACCCTGAGAACTAAATAAGCTGTTGCTGAGCTGCTTGCAAGGATTTATTTTGAGTTCCGAAGCTTATTTCGGTACTCAGGTGCAAGCTCCTCTGTTTGTCTTGCTTGTTTGCAATGCAGTGATTTGTGCTGCTGGAAGCTGTATCCACTGCAGAGGCAGCACTGGGGAGTAGTCTGGAGGTGCTTTACTATTCTCTTTCTTCTTGTCTTTTTGGAGGGATTTCTGGTGTTTTGCCTGAGACAGCCTACGCATATAGATAAAGTAAAATGACTACTTCAAAAGGCTCCCTGCTGTAGGTGTTCAGGATAGAGGTAAGGGGAGTTGGGTGCTCACAGAACAAATGCACCTACCTGACCTCACATCCCTTCACTGGGTTCAAGTTTTGAGTTCCTCTTTGCTCAAGAGCAATGTACTTGCAAGAGCTCTCAGTTCTGAACAGCAATCTTTCTCCTCCAGAAGCATTTTAGCATTCCTCCTCCAGATGTCATGGGATTTCCATCACAGCTCACCAACAACAGCATTTTGCTTAGTGCAGCTCCCTGTTCTGGGCAAGAGGATCAATGAGAGCTCTTCTGCTCATCTCCTTTCCTGTGGCCTCTTCCCCTTCTCCAGCACTGGTGTTTATCCTTCTCACAAACATTTTCAACACCCAAGCAAGCACTGTCATCCCTACAGGAATCCCCCTGTAGGTTACCAGTGACCCCTCCTCCTGCAGACTGGGGAAGTCCAGGACATCTCACAGCCCAAGATGCAGCTGTAGTTTAAGCAGCAGTTCCATGCAGAGAGGTATCTAGGAGCAAAGGCATTTCTGCGTGCACAGGGGATTAAAACAGAGATAGATTTATGCTTGCTATGTCCCTTGGGATAAAGATTGTGGTGACAGCCATCACTGTTGCCAGAAGAGAGGATTTCAGGATTGCCATTTGAAAGCTGCTTGTACCCAAACAGGTAATGCAGTGCCCACACCAGCACTGCACCATTGGAATAAAGCTGGCAGAACCCTTATGCTGCCCACAGCAGTACTTTAACGTGACCAAACAGTTTGTACCCCCCTATCAGTTACTGAGAGACAAAAAAGCAGCAGCTTCCCAGATGACTCAAGTATCCTGGGAAGAAGGGACAGACCTACTCAGCGCTGCACATGATTTGCAAGACTGTAGCCTGAATAACGCAATTTTTTAGATCTAAAATACTTATGCTGAAAGACTAAGCTAAAAGCTCCTTGTTCCATACCATAGAGATTTGTATTCCACTGGGTTTATACAGCAGTGGAAACTAACGTTGTCCACAGCTTTCTAGTGGAGGCAGGCAAAACAGAGGAGCTCTGGGCAAGTCCTCACCCTACCCTCCAGGAGCATCGCTGCCCCTGCCCTGCTTCAGCTCCAAACATAACCGCAAGCTCTCATAATTTATTTGAGACGACCCTGTAATATTCAGGCAGTGGAAACTAGAGAGAAAAAGGGTTTTGCTAACGTTGGGAAAAGCCAATAAAGCAGACAGGCTGTCCTAGCTTGTTAAAGGAGCTTCTTGCAGCAGCTGGAATAACCCTGCATAATGGGACTTAGGGGTGAGTTGGGGGAGAAACTGGAGAGGCATTTGCAGAAACACCTAGGAGGCTTTAAATACTGAGGAGGGCAAGCCTTATATATCTGGTCTTGCATCTCTCATAGCAGCTTTGCATGAAACTGGTGAAGAGCAATAGATGCTTGCTGCCAAAAACCACGATGAACCAGGGGCAGATTGCCCCAACACCCTCTCCTCTCCTTCTCCTCCTGTCCATGGGGATGGCAACGCAACAGAGAGCAAGGTACACTGTACTGCTTCCACAACTCCGTTGCCCTCCACCTAATCACAGTGCAGCAAATAAACTTGCCACTGATCACGGTAAGATTACACAAACATCAGGCATGACGGACAAGGAGACAGTCTTTCATTCAAGTGACAGCCAGCTTCCACAAATGCTGGCAAGATTTTAAAATACACATCCACTTGGGGAATGGGGGGGAGTAACAACAACAAAAAAAAGCAACAAACTGCACACAACACAAAAAACATCCCACCCCAGTTCCTAATTCCAACCGTGCAGTACTTAGATGCTTCAGAAAACCTGTCCTCATGCAGTTTGGTTACTGTTCAGGTAGGCATTTCTTCAATACCTCTGATTTTGTACCACATGCAGCAGTTACTGCCTCCTCCCAGGAGGAAGCAAGTTCACTTTTTCCAAGGAAAGCATTTTCGTAAATAAATGTCTCCTCTCCTGGGGGGGGGGGGGGGGGGGGGGGGCGGGCAGCTACACACAAAATCTTTGCTCTCTATTTGGTAATTTAAAAAAAAAAACAAAACTGAAAACCAAAGTTCCTCCCAGAGAAATTAATTTTAAAAGCACCGCTTCATATCAACATGCAACAGAATAGTCTACAGAAGTTTGGCTAGAAAGCTTTAGGATTAAGTATTTTCCTGACAAAATAATTGGTGGGGCAAGAGGGGGAATACATCGTTTATACCATCACAGACAGAACTACAGAAATAGTAAAGTTTTCTACAAATATTTGTTTCACTTTTAAAAGCAACGGTAGGAAAAACACAGCAGTCCAGCCAAAAAGAAAAATGCCAAGTTGCCCCCACATCTGGATTTGCAGCAGCAGATATGTTCCTAAATTAAAACGTATTGAGCTTTTGGCCAAGAAAAACCCAACTTGTTTAACTTCCAGGTTTGGATTATTCCCTGGTTCCCGTGGGACTGGAAACACAGGAAGTCCTGGAGTCCCAGGACACCCAGAAAGGGTGACACAGGAGGCACAGATTGCTCAGGTCTAAATTTAAAACTTTAAGGATAGGTTCAACATAAATTACTAGATAAATACAAATTTCAAGACTTTTCTTCGCTTGATTGATGCATTGCCAAGCAGCACAGAAGTGCTTTCTCCCTTTTCCCCCCTTTTTTGTAAGTGAGTACTAGGGAGAAAACAAGAAGCCCGAATTCATACAAGGGCCAAATGCAGTACTCGAGCATCTTCAGTATCATTTACTCCCTGCTTTTCCCATAAAGTCACAGGAATCAGAAAACATGCCTGAAGGCGTCAAAAAAGATGACCAAGTCCATGCTTTCCTCACTAATATTTTTGTGACAGCTTACAACTTGGTGGCATCTCAAAAACGGAACGAGCATTTTCTCTTTTCCTTCAATAGGTCATTAAAGGGTTGACTTTTACCAGACCCTCAACAGATGCCAGGGGAACCTCACTCAATCTGTTTGCTCACAGTGACAACAAATCACTGTGCAGGTAAGCCCCAGCACAGTTTTCCAGCTGCTGCGTAATAGCTTCATCCAGTCCATCTTGCCATAGTTTGTCTTCCCTGATTCTTCAAAAGAGGACAAAGAAACTAACATGAGAACAAACTCACACGGAGGGATAATGTTTCTGGTAATTTATAATCCCAGTTTTGCTCCCAGTGAATTGGCCAATACTTAATATACAACCTTATCTGAGCACCTCCACAGCAGAGCTTCATAAAAACACCGAAAGATAACAATCGTAAAATTTTGAAAACGTGAATTACAGACCCATAACAGGAGGTTTAAGTCTCCAATTCACTTGGAAAAGAAGAAGAGCTATAAATTAGAAGAAATACAAGCTCCAGATGAATACCTCTGTGCTAGATTTCACTTTATATACCCAGAATAAATTTCCATTTTAGACAGGGGGAGATCTGTTTACTTATTTCCCTGAAAAATGGATGCCACAGAATAGACCTAAGTAGAGCTTGATATATTATTTCTTTTTGTGTCTTGCTGGATGGCAAGAGGAATGTCATTAAAATTAACTCCAAGGCCAAGATATGAAACACCAACACACTAGAAGTTGTCCCACAGTCTTTTTGCTAAGAGCACAGGTAACCACTCTAGCAAGACATCTTGGCAAATACAATGATCCAGATTCCTGGTGATAGTTTAGCTGGGCCCTATTAAGAATCCCCTTCTCCGTCTCCACCTGGACCTCTAAAGCCAAGGACTACAAAGCCGTAACTCCATGGCTCATGGAGAAATTAGTTACCTTGAAATGCAAATAGTTTTAAAGCAACTAAATAGTTTAAACTGCCAGTGTGTTGAACGAAAAAGTCATTATTTTATAGTGATCAGAGGTGTCTGAGGTGCTTCAGAGAGCAGACAGGAAGGTACAATCCCTGTAGACCTTACAATCCAATTAACTTAATTAACCATGTTATTTCCCTAGTTCCTGGTAACTCCTTAAATCAATGAGCTAAGACTTAATAGCAAAGTACATAACTAGGAGCTTTATCGATCATATCTGCATACAACACTGACTGAACTCCCAAAGTCATGGCTTGGCATAAAACCTATAAGAGATACTTCAGTAGCAGACTTCCACTTTATTATCCCAAAGTCCTGTGCAGGTACCAGAGACAGAAAAGAAGCAATCAAGACTCAGGGACTGAAATTTTAATATCAAAAGAGCAAATAAGCATGGGCTCAATGTTAATTACAAGCAGCAAAAGAATCATTGCAGTATTATTCAATTTTAAAAATCAAAGTTTTACATTTGTTCATCACCTCTTATAAAGAAGGATCCCAGCGTATTTTACAAATTAATAAGGAGGGCAGACCTGCAGCCACTCATTTCTCCATGCCTCCTGGGGCTACCTAAAGCCCAACACAAGCAAGCAGCTCCTCAGTCCAGGAAGGGAGGAGCGAAGAGGGCAGGTACAAGTTTGCAGAGAAAAGCTGCAGGGAATTTGCCTGCAAGATAAATCAGACGCCCCCACATAGGAGCTCTGTAACGGGAGAGGTGCTTTACACCAGCTCCAGCCACCAGACGTTCATCACCGTCACATCTCCTCAGCAAGGGCACAACATCCAAGACCAGCAGGTCAATAGAAAGACCCCAGCTGCCCCTAAACACCGAGCACGTACCCCTGATTCTTGCCTCCCAGCACAAAACAGTGTCAGCCTCTTTCCTTATTGCCGATGACTCCTCAGTGCATCTTCTCTCCTTACAGCAGTGTAATCATGCATCCCTGTTATATGGCATTGCCGTGGCCAGTAACTGGTCATAAGCTCTGTATTGAGTTTGCAAGGCCTCAGCGCTAAGGCCCACCAGGCTTGCTCTGTCTGAGCTTTTCTTGACCTGCCCACAGCTTTGTTCTACTTGATTCATCTGTGGCAGCAGTTTCTCAAATTGACCAGCTATCTATGGCTTTGTTGTACAGCTCTGTATGGTACAACCATAGTTTTGTATGGGCATTCATAAGCAGTTATTCTGTGAAAAATTAGGTATTTATGACCAACACGATGCCACAGTGCAGAGAAACAGTGCGCTCAAGAAGCAGATATATACAATGCACCAGAGGGAAACACTAGCACAAGATGGCAAGCGATGGGGCATAGACTTGGCACTGGAGAACCCACAGCTATAAACAACTTGCCCGTGATCACTTAAAAGAAATGCACACGTGGAAGCAGACTAAGCTGTTTTGTAGGGATAACAAAGAGAACAAATAGCATCCAGCACACAAACTGTAACGTAACCTGGAGCTGCAGAATGATGAGCAAAGGTGGAAAAGCATCTTAGCACACAAAAATGACCCCAAGCAGGTCCCAACTGGGGAAGAAGAAATCATCAATATGAACATCATAACCCCCATGGTGAGTAACATACATGTATAACAGTTTCAACTGCATTATTATTCCTTCTTTTTCTGTAACAATGATAGCTGGACCAGCAAGGATTAGACTCTTATAGTTTCAATTACACTCACAAGAAATTGTTGGCTTTTTATATATAACGCGTGCTGCTTCTTCACACGTAAAGAAAATTGTAAGTGCAACAGCAGTCACACACAACATAGAGCAATGCCAGGCATGAGGGGACCCCTTAATCCCCTTTCACCAGCTCTTGTCCAGGATGATCTATTACCAGCTCCTAACGACACTGAGGAGGTTGTTCATTTTCGAATAGGTCAGTACCTCATCATTTTAACTCACTTCCCTCCGCTAAAAATCAATGAGCTCCTGAAACAGTATTATCCTGGATGATTGGTGTTTTAACGTCTCACTTACAGGGAAAGTAGACCCCAGAGGCCCCTTCCAAAGCTGGGTCACCACAGTCAGTCACGAAGATGGACTTGTTCTCTTGGTGGGAAGCAACCAGCTCCTAGGAAGAGGACACCTTTCCGCAAAGGAGTTTTTGTGGATGTTGGGCAGATCTGTGCCTGTCTTCTCTTGCAGTGAAATGGGAATGCTGTACTCTAGAAGAGAGCTGCACTGTCTAATAAACCCATCCAGCCATGGCACAGTCCAACAAATCACCTCCATTCTCTCACTTAACTTGGCTGCATAAATGAGTTTTCTTACACCTCCCCCCTCCCCCCAAATTTATATTCTCCACTTTACTCCAAGTTCCTATGCAGGAAAAATAGAGGGAAATATCTCCAAAAAAATCTCTCTTCAAAGAGTTCTGCTGCTTTACTCACGTGATGTTCCCTAAAACACCATAAACACCACTCTCCTCTGACAGCACAGATCAAAGTATTTCTGTTGTATGACAGGGTCTGTTTCACCCCTGACTCGCGAGCCTGACTAACTCACTGTGTCAATACTGTTTAAGAGTTTAATAGCTTGCCAATGGCTAACCAACCTGGCTGGTTAGCAGCAGGCTGAGGATGTGACAGGTAGATGGGAAACAGGACTCGCACACTGACTGTCACATTGGCTCAGAGTGGTGGTTCATCACAGGGAATCTGCTGGGCTCCAGCAGGAAACTCTGAACAAGGAAAGCTGCAGATAGGGAAGAAGTAGCATTTACAGTGGGGCACAGCATCCAGAGATGAGTTTGCAAACCTGGACGCCATCACAACTCTAGGGTGTTTTCCTGCCTTTCAGTGACTTGGTGTCCAGGTTCAACAGCTCAAACGCTGGACAACCCCACTGCACAGGGGCACAGCTAAAAGTGATATTGCACTACTGAGGGGCTATGAAAAGCCTCGAGAGCCAACTCACCCTAGAGTTAGATTCACACAGAAAAAACCTGTGTGTGTTCACATGCAGAGGAATTTCCTCAACTGTTTTGAAACACTGCAGAGGCAGCCATCACCACCTGCCCCTGGAACACCAGGGCTACTTTGTTAGTGGTTTTTCCTTACACTCTGCTGAAAGGATCCCCCACTTCTATGCAGAGGCTTTGACAGGATGCCCATCACACCAAGATCTGAGTGCAAGGGATCTCCCTGGGGTATAATTAAGCACTGCTCTCCCTGCACACTACTGAATGGCATCCCGAGCCTATAGCCAGGCGAGTAAGACCAGGATTTCCATAAGAAACTCACAGCTGTGGCAGGAGATAACAGGGAAACAAGCCCCCTCGCTCTGCACTTCTCCAGCTCCCGATCCTCGCTGCCGCCCCCACGCTCTCCACCACTGCAATGAAACCAAGCACCAACGTTGCAGCCTGCAATTGAACATCATGACATGATTTTGCAGGAGAGAAAAGCAGCACAGAAAAATGCCACCCTGAGGACTTCAAACTCACTGGATAAGTCAGTGGCAAAGCAATAAAGGGTGGACAGGAATCGGTGCCCCTGTGCCCTGCTGGAAGCCCCTGGAGAGGAGCAGCTGCTTCGAACAACAGTCAGGGAAGCAGATGGGTGACAGAGGACAAAGCTCCCTGGCCAAAAGCCACACTCCCTCCTAATTATTCGGAGGCAGAAACTGGATGGCATTCATTGCAGCGTTGCCTGTCACTGAATTACTCCTGGGCGGTGCATGACCCTTGGCAAGGGGCAGCCCCAAAGTGCAGAGGTGGTGCTGGCTGCCAGAGCAGCACAGGGTCCATCACAGAGCAAGTCTGGCTCTGCAAGCTGGAGGCACACGGTGGCTGCACAGCCCACCCCCAGGCGACCACACATTGCAGCCAGCAAGCCTCACCTCAGAGCAAGCCCCGGAGAAATGGAGCATCACAGCCTGGTTTGCAATTTTATTTTTTTTTTTTTGCTTTCTGATCCCCAGCCCACTTACAAGCCCCTGCGTAAGCACAGTGACAATGAAGAAGTTATATTAAAATAGGACAGGATATGCCAAAAAGCCAATTACAATAGCTATTCCAAAAAAACAACCCAGGAGCCATCCTATGCACAGCCAAACACCCTTGGCAGGTGGTGGGGGGAGAGGGAAAGCAGAATAAATACAATTAAACAAGCAAGACAGACAGCTCAGCTTTATGTTACATTTGAAATGCAGTCTCCAGAGGCTGAGGAAGCAGCATGACTGACTAGGGTGAATTTTGAAATTCCTCAAAGGCAAGTTGCCTAGATGTGCAGCCAGACCCAGGCTGACAGAAACGCTGCTAACAGCGCCTAATTTGCTAGAGGATTATCACTTGATGTAAGGGATGGAAACTAGATTAGATAGCTGGTAAACTCGCAACACAGATCATTACCGCAGAGGGAAATTTTTACCCACTTAAACAGAACTTTTTGTTCTGCCTAGCTGCGTACTGCAATAAATTTGCAACCCTGTGCCACAAAGATATTTTCTACCACATTTTGGTCATTTTTTCCAAGTATTTGGCACAGTTGGCATAATTCTGAGTATGAAAACGTTAAGCAGAGTCATGAAAGTGCTCAATAACTGCACTTTCATGTACGTTTTGATCTGAGCATCAAGACCTTTTAAAGTGCAGTCATTACCCACATTCTGCCGATGTGAAGACGGAGGCACGCAGAGGTCTGCAGGCTGGTTTTCTGAGAGGCACAGAACTCTTCAGTCCTATTAATTTCAACTGACAAAGAGAATTCCCCACCACTCTGAGCAACTAAACGATAATTTTACTTTGTTCAAAGCCCTACACTCAGTCAGGAACAGAGCTAGGCACAGGACCAAGAGGCCCGCGGCTCAAGCCCCAATACTGACTAATTACTAAGTGCCAACCACACTGGAAGTGCTGCAGTTATCACTGGACTACAACCTGACCTGTTGGAGCAGCAATTTAACACAACTAGGTACTACTGCACAAGGCGTTTGGATAGGATGTAAAGAAGGACACAAAGCCCATGGAAATATGTTAGAGTAGCAAAATATGACTAGTAAGTTGGAGCATGCTCCCAGCATCAATATCTGTCATGGTTTAACTCCAGCCAGCAGCTACAACCATGCAGCTGTTCACTCACTCCCCCCAGTTTGGATGGGGGAGAGAATCAGAAGAGTAAAAGTGAGAAAAAACTTGTGGGATGATAAAAAGACAGTTTAATAAGTAGAGCAAAAGGCATGCACGCAAGCAGAGCAAAACAAGAAATTCATTCACTGCTTCCTATTGTCAGGCAGGCATTCAGCCATCTCCAGGAAAGCAGGGCTCCATCACACGTAACAGTTGCTTGGGAAGACAAACACCATCACTCCAAACATTCCTGCCCCTTCCTCCTTCTTCCCCCAGCTTTATATACTGAGTATGACATTACATGGTATGGCACAGTCCTTTGGCCAGTTGGGGTCAGCTGTCCCAGCTGTATTCCCCCCTCCCAACTTCTTGTGTGCCCCCAGCCTGCTTGCCAGCAGGGCAGTATGAAAAGCAGAAGAGGCCTTGAGTGCCTAGAAACAACTGAAAACACCAGCGCACTATCAAAAGTATCTCTCATCCCAAATCCATAGCACTATACCAGCTGCTTGTAAAATAGGTAACTCTATCCCAACCGAAACCACAACAACATCGCATCTAAACGCATGCTACGGGATTTGCGGCATGCCTGAACTTTATTTTTGTTTGAAACAACCTAGAGGCAACACACCCACCTCCAGCTCCAACTGGGGACAGAGCCCAAACATGCCATCTGCAGCTACCTTCCAACCCACTGAGAAGGAGCCTCCACAACTTGTGGCTTCTGTGTTAAATATCAATTTAACCCAGTTAGCCAAAAGCTGTTTGTAAATGTTAGTTAAGAAAATATAAAAAAAGGCCAGGAACACCAAGTTATTTCTCTTTCATCTTCATTCACTTTCCAGCAACTTGTATTGATTTCTGCACTACAGAGTTAAAGCAACTCTCGTCTTTCATCTCCTCTGGTGCCACTAACAGTTCTGCCTCTGGTCATTCACTCACTTTTCCTGGGACTGAGCATTAGCTTTAATATTTGTTCCTCCACTCCCCATTCCTTCTTACTGGTCTAGAAAGACTTCCTTATTTAAGGAAGAAAAATAAAATAAAATACTCGGGCAGTTTAAAGGGCCTCAGCCACCAACACGAGTAAAGAGGCAAAAGAAAGCACTGACAGTACCCACAAGAGCACATCATCTCTGGATAATGCGGTAAGGAAGAGGCAAGGAGCTGTTGATTATGTCCAGATCCTACATATAAGGTGTGCAGGTCAGCCACATACCAGCTCTGAGCAGCCATGTCCTTCACCAAACACTGAGAGCTGCTCTTCTCCCGAGACCTGGAGGGTTGCGTGCTGCAGGGAACAAGACCTCACAGCATGCTAGCCGCAAGAGGGTTTTTTCTAAGCCACTGAAGACTGACAGCCAAAGAGACCACATACATCCCCAGCTTGAAGGGGAAAACTAGGGGTGTAAGAAGGATAAAGAGATGATGCTCCCAAAGGGGAGGAAGACTGAGAGGCAGCAGCACAGCGCTGCTCCCTGCCTCACACAGATCTATCAGCCCTCCCATCACAAAAAGAAGGTTCACAAGGCTGTTTTATTGTTTGTTTGCCCTTTTTTTATGGACATGGCTGCATGTACAATAAAGAAATTGACTGCCTCCTATTCCAAGATGAAATTAAGTAAAAGAACATTTACTTTAGAAACAAAACGTTCATTCCCAATAGTGCCCTCTGCTCAGGATTAACACATAGCCCAAAGACAAGCTGCTATAAGTATTTACTAACCCATTCTCCCAGCTCTTTGCTAAGCTCATCCCATTGTGACAGCCCCAGGGAATTTTCCCAGATTCCAGTTAGTCAGAAGCAACGGATCTGGGAAAGACGGCTTTAATGAGGGAGCCCCCACTCCTGGAACCATCATCATTTCCTGGAACACACATAGAAAAGACAGAAGCACCATCAGGAAAGCACACTGGTACCAAGCAAGAAAAGAGCAAGTTAGCATCGTTAATTTCTGTAAGACTGTCACACTGCCTGACAGTTCGCCTTATTCTCTTATTTTTCTCCTTGTTTCTTTGCATCTCATTTACTGCTAAAGTTTCAAGGCCTCTGCTGCAAGGGGATGCAAATGCAGACACCCCCCACCACCCTTCCACAAGTCTACACACTGCGTCTGTGGAGACTGCTCTTGTCACACTGGGACCAGAGGTAAGACAGAGTCCCTCTGTGCCTGAACACTGTAGGATCACCTAAACTTTGCCCTAAGAACAGAGAGGAAAAGGTTTTTATTTTTATTTTTTTAAATGGAAGACAGGAGGAAAAAAAAATATCCAGAGGCCAATCTCAGCTCCATCCCACAGGACCCAAGGGAGATCTCAAGCTTGATGTAATCCATGCCTTTAGTAGCAGCTACCCTCTCAGGCTGTGTGAGGCAATACTCAAATGTGAACCAGGAACTTTATTTCTCTGCACAGATGAGTGAAGTGCCACCAAGATGACTAACAGCATCACCCATACAAGAAAAGGTGACAATACCTATAATCCAAATAAATACTCACAATAGCCTCTGACTCTGGCAACAAAGCAGAAGCCAAGGTTGATATAACTGCTAAAACGAAAGCTCTGTAATGCCTTGTTCACAGTGGAAATAAAGTTGTTAAGCAAAAAAGCATGTTTCTTTTAGACAACTTGAAGAGTTTAGAATTGAATTTATTTTGCAGCCTCAGCAAGAGGCTTCTACTCATCAAGACGCAGCAGTTTAGCTGGCAGGGTCACTGCCACCTCTACTTAAACACACAGAAAGGAGATGGATCTAGCCACATCTCCATGCACAGCATTTCCTTGTTCCCAAACAGCACATGGTAGCCCCCTTCTCCTTAAATGCAGAGTGGTCCTGATGCAAAATACCTGAAGCTGTCAGAGGAAAATATGTTTGATTGAATTAATTTCCCAGTGGAAAACCGCTCTCCCAATGCTATCAGTGGAATCAGCAAATTTTGCTGGAGCCAGAACACAGTTCTGGCTCAAAAACTAAAGGCTGTAATTACTAGATGCCAAGTTCATCTAACATTAATGAGGGGGAAAGTCAGAAACAGGGAAATCACCATAATTGTAGAATTTATTTGTTTTAGTTATCTTATTTGAATTCCTTCATCTTTCAAAGACAAAGAGAGGAAGGAAAAATGGAGGAAAAAAAGGTAATCTGTTCTCTTGGCAAAACAAGAGGGCTAAAAAAACCAAAAAACAATCCTAGTTGAGTTTTAAAATGGAAAGCTTCATTACTTTTCTTCTCACTGGAAGGAGTCCACAGGAAGATCAAGTATAACTGGACAAAAAGCAGACCCTTCCAAGAGGAAATGTTTTATCCCAGTGCGTGGTTCACTCAGGCCAAGCACTGCAGAAGAGAAGCTACCGCTTCCAATGGAGGCCATCATTTATTTTCTAGCCCAAACACTGCCCATGCTCCAACCGCAGTCACACCAGCGTCAATCCACAGTAACTATACTGGTTTCAGGAACACAAAGAGACATTTAAAAGCATAACTGCATTCAGGCTAAGACAGGCATTCAAAAGCAGTGCCCGTACACGTGGGGTCGTCACCAGTATCCACTGGAGCAGGAGACATGCGGCTCCCCTGGGAAAATTGCAGGAAAAACACAGCAAGTTTTCAGCTTGCTCTAGACATTACACAAGCTGTTCAGGCATAGATCACTGCTCTGAACTTCAAGAGCTAGGACTGGCTTTTAAAAGAGATTGCTCCATTTACATGATGTAGAGCTCCAAAAATGCCCAATGCAGTCTTAGGGCTCATCTACAAAGCGATAATTTCAGACCTATATGCTGATAGTTATTCTACTCTAATCACACCTCTGTATATTCACTTTTGTTTCAAAATAACTGATTTTATTCTATTATAATGGAAGTCAAGTAATCAACAAAATAGTCATTTTTATTCAAAAACGGGACACCCATAGGAAGTTCTACACAGTTTTAACCACAGAAGGAGATTATCTAGCATAGAGCACATGCCCTGGTGGAGCGGCCTCCTTTGGCTATCCCCCCAGCAAGGGTCTGGCTGTGGGTATAACTAAACAGCTCCCCTGCACTTGTGTCTGCTTAAAAGATCCAAACAGCAAACAAAAAAAGGCAGAGCAAGTCATCCACCTCTTAGACTTGCCACACAGCTTTGGTTTAACCTGAGCAATCTTCATTTTTCTGCAACGCAGAGTATCAGAGGACCTCTGGGTCAGCAGCTGCAATTACATCTCAAGACTGGAACAGTTTCAAATATCGTGTCCACTTCCTGGGAATTGCCCACATGTTTTTCCACTACACTTGGCATGAGCCTATAGCAACACCAACAGGTTTGGAGAACAAGAGGCATGGCCAGAATCCAGACAGATCTGGCAATTCTTCTCATTCTGAAATTCTCCTGGCTCCCACAATTCATGGTTTCCACCAAGGTCTTCAGCTTCCTTAAAGGTTCCCCCCATGCTTTCCAGCCTTGGCACCTCTAAAGGGAAAACATGCCAAACCACTGCAGCTGATACATTTAGTCAGCACTGAGCATCATCACTCAGTACTGCTAATAAAAATTCCATTGCAAGAAGTCCTCCAGAGTGTAACAGCTTAAGAGAGAAAGCAGAACTGCGCGATGTCTGTACAGTTCCATACAGTCAAATTCTGTGAACACAGGATTGCATTCAGGATGTAAAATCTGGCAGACCACTTCCAAAATCAAAACAATGATCAGTCTCTGTCTTTAATCAAATTCCAACAAAACTTTAAAGTCATTCTGTAAAACCCTTGTGGCTTCATCCCTAAGTTGTGAAGGTCTTCGGCAATCGTAAAATTTAGCTCTGATTGAGAAGTAGAGGATCAAAAGCAGCAGCTCAAACTCAGCGCAGCATGACAGTGTGACAGCCAGCGAGAAGGGGAGCCGGCAAGCACAGTGCTCGGGTGCAGCTATTACTCCCTCACTTGATGGGTGCCAAATCCACATCAACATATTAATGAACGAAAAAGACCCCATCAAAGTCTAGCAGGATTTGCTCTGGCGGTCCCATCAGTTTGATGAATGAACATTATCCCTTAAGCATTAGCACCACAGCCTTCAAGCAATCCTAATTCCCCACCACACTTCACTGGAGGGTCAGAACCTCTATTTTTACATTTTGTTTAAAAGCAGTGGCCTGTATAATGATTATTACCAACAAACAGCAGCCCATAAATTCCTGAGCACTGCGTGTGCAAGTCCTCATCTCCACCAAAGCTTGGATGCACCGTAAAGTAAGGGCATCACATGCAGGAATACATTAATACACTGCATTCAGCAGGCAGACATAACTCCAGAGCAGTTCAGTTGCACAGTATTTAAGTGACAGCTATCCAGTTGAATTTCTTTACTGAAAGCAAGTGCCAGCACAATAGATCATGTTATTGTAGGTTTGGACAAAGTGACTCTGTAAGGCAACGTATTAAAACTGAACAGACTCAACCTGACACCGAAAGATGGTTCCAAGACAACTTGATAAATACAAAAGCCTCCTTTCTGAATGACTGCATTATTTCTGATGAGGCAAGCACAAGAGCAAAGACTTAATTTTAGGCAGCAGAATAGTTCAACTGATTTCAAACTGCTCACCGCACAGTTTGCAAAATCAAAACGTTTATGGATAAGTGAACAAAAGATAATTCACTTTTTTTTTTTACAGTTACTCTATTTTAGTTATTCTACACATTACATGTGCATATCACAAACATGGAACTCAATTAAAGATTTTCTAATTTCCTGCTAATCATGCAAAACCGGCAAGTTTCCACCTTATTGGGATATTTCTCCTTGATGTGTGTGATTAAGTAAAGAAGAATCCCATTTCCAGTCAATCATAGTTACATAGCTCTGGAGCAAAACATCCCGGCACACTGTTCTGAGGACAGAATAAAAAGCTGATGTTTGTAGCCCAGCCGTTATAAACCCCCTCAAGATAGACTGCTGTCATATTTTCACCTTCCCATTATAAAAATTTAATTAGCTCTGCCAAAACCATGAAAAACCATCCTCCCGCTAAATTTTCCCCAGGGTCCCGACTACTGCCAAATTGCACCCACAGCAAAGGCAGGCAGGCAAGAAAGGGAGATCTCGCCATGGGATTTTCACTTTGTTGCCCTCATCCTGCAAATCAACCTACGCCACGACAGATTCCCCTTTCCCCACACACCACAGGACACCTCTGCCCACGGCTGCACAGCAGCCAAATGCCCCTATATGCTCCTACAGCTGTTTCCAAGGTAACCAGCACGGAGCTGTATACAAGGGAAGGAAGCAAACAGCAGCAATGCGATCCTGCAATATTGTCACTTTTTGGAGCAGATCAGAGTTGCCCCTTTTCCACCTCCCCTCCTTTCCAGCTGCCCCGTGATTCATGCAAGGGGTAGGTAACTCACTTCACATTTTATAATCCCATTACATCAGTCTTTCTTAAGGTTCAGGCGTTGTTTTTTGGGTTCCGGTTGCTGTTATTCTTTTTTTTGTTTGTTTTGTTTTTTTGGTTTTCTTTTTTTTTTTTTTAAGGCATCTTATTGGAGTTGTAAGGTGAGAGTCAAGTTTTCTGGTTTTATTGAAGGAAAACCATCTGGGGGATGAAGGGGAATTACATCAACAACCTAAATTTACACTCAAACCCTGTATTCCCTCCCAGTAGAAGCAGAAAAACATCTCGGGTTTCGCAAAGGGTGTCTGCCCACTACTGCGACCCATGTTATACAAGTCATATGCCTCTAGATAACATTTTCATAGGATAAAAGCATCTCCACTGCTCTGTCTGTAGATACAGTTTATCCTTTCTAGGCATCCAGTTTCCACATCCACCCAGATATGCGAAAATCCCCAGAGACTTTCCCACCTGCCCACATACATTTATGCTCCCAAAGCAGAAATTAGCCTTTGCTTCTTTTGCTACTGAAAGCCTGTGAGCAGCAAGGATACAGTCCAAATCCTGCCGTCCTCACAATGGACGGCAGCATGAGGGGGAAAAATCAGGGTGGGAAAGGGTATGGCATGGCCAAATAGTTCTCTCCACTGCCCCAAGAGAGGACCAGCTATCAGGGAGATAAATCAGCACAGGATCTGGCCACACAGCTCTGGACAGAACGGCCAGGCTGTACGCTCTAATCTCAGCTCCCAGGTCGGAGACAACCCCACAGTTACACAGAGAGAAGCAAATCAACCCCCTCACTTGGGAGCAACAGGGCTGTTATCAATACAGGCTGGAGTGAACACATCTTCCACCAAGAATTTCCAAGTCATTAACATCAATTCTTTTTTTCCTGCATGAAACAGGAGTAGCACATCCCGTGTACAACCCTCTTGTGGTGGGGAACAACAATACATTAAGAATGGAGCATTTCTGCACACTGGTCAGGAGTCACTTCATCCTCCAAGGGAGAAAAATTTTAAGGCAAAACATGCATAAGGAAAATCATTGTGGGTGGTGTTTTGAAATGGCAATCATACTTCATCAGAGTTCATGTACATCTTGTATTTTCCTATGTGACTTACCACGGCTGACCTTTTGAATATCAACCGTGATTGATGAAGCTTCCAACCCAGCACTGAATGGCGGCAAATTGCAAGAGATGCTCATCACATTAATATTCAGTAACCAAAATATACCACTCTTCTAATCACAAATGTGCTCCTGCTGAATGCCAGGACATTTCCTCTGGAAACTTGAGTACTGCGGTCCTCAAAGGAAGTTAACATGCCGATGGGCCAGAGCACACATGACTGGGGAGAAGCTCCCCAGCTTAGGTATTTGAAACTAAACTACCACATCTGCATAGCCATGGATATGCCAACAAGGCAGACATAACTTGTTTTGAATAAGAAAAACCAGAAGTCCATATTTCTTCATACACTGGTTGGAGGCTGGTTAGCAAAATTGAAATCTGAACTGAAACCTGCAGAGATTTCCTGGCAGTTATACACTATGTGACATGAAACCTTCCCTAGCATCCAGTTAAATCCCATACTATACCTATTAAGACTGCAGTGCTACAAAAACATTACCTAATACCTTCTCTGCTACCCCTGCAGAGTTACATACTGTAATACAACCATCAAACTGGTCGCCTTGGGGAACGGGAAAAGAAGTTCCCTACAAACTCAGCACATTCTTTAGCAGTCAGATACCTCCTCCTCTGCACAGCACATCAGCTCGAGCCTGCAAGATTTATTCCTCCAGATAAACCATTCTGTGATTAACTAAATGGTAACTTCCGAAGACCAACTACTTTGAGCCACCCATAGAAATAAATGCAATGCCACTAGGGAAAATGCCCAACATACTTGAAGGGATGCACACCAGTCACGGGCTCACTGCAGTACTTGGAGTGAAGTCAGAGGGAGCAAAGATGAGGAGCAAAGGCATTACATAGACCCCAGAGACAAGAGCCACTACATACATATGAAGTCACAGAGAAAGTAACCTGGCAAACACACTAACCCAGTACAGCTGTACATCAAGAGCTTACTGCTGTAAGTGTTTTGTAAGGTGCCTAAAGCTGTCCCTGGTCCAGCAGTGCAAGAGCATCCCCGTCAGCTGCAGCAGGGCAGCGTTACAGAGCACTGCACCATAGCAGGGCTGAATTCACGCTGACAGGTCTCGGTGCGTCTAACAGAGGATTGATTTACTCTTCTACAGGCCAAGATTTTTCACAGCACTGTCTCAGGTGGCTGGAGTCTCTGAGTGGAAGCCATGGTCCCAGAAGGGTCAAATACCAGAAATATATGGGGTTCACCCAAAGCAGTGGGAGCAAGGAAGCAGCATCAGAAAGACTCAGCAGCTTAACAACTCTGCCTTAACACCTTACAGGGCATCTAACAGCACTATTTCTTTCCATGCTTATTAACCATCAGAACCAGAGAATTCCCTATTTTTTGCATCGTTCACACCAAATGATGCAACAGTGCCGCTTCAAGCATTTGGTAAGTCTGCTTTCCAGTGCGTGATCTAGAGAGGCAGTCAGGGGAAGGGATGTAAAAGAAAAACCTGCCCTTAACCACTTGCACCTGAGTGGTGCAGCTGAGGTTAACAAGACACATTCCTGCTTGCTTCTGCCCATCCCAGATCAAGTTCTCCACCTGAGTCTTATGAGAGCACACGAGACCTACATTTCATTTCTGAGACATAAACTTTCCCCATCACTTTCACCCCTGTTCATCTATAAACCCAGGAGACTGAGTGCAAGACTTAAACCTCCCTTATGCTGTGCCACCTTGTGGATGTCTTCTCCCGACTTTTATGAGCTGCAGGTCCAGCATTTATTTAACACCACATTCTTGAGCATGTAAACAAAATAATTCACAGTCACTGTGAGCAACAGTAAGCAGAACAATAGGAATCAGATTACCGCGACACATCCTCCGTGCAATTCACAAACCCTTTAATCCCCAATTGGAGTTGGGCACTGGGAAGAATTACCAGTTGAAAACAGCAGCACCAGTAGCTTTACAAAGTTAGAGCTCAGATGCTGCAAGCCCCTCTAAATATCCAGAGAGGACCGCGCAACCAGCTCTCGCTCAGGCTTGCCCCCACCACTTAAAGAAGAATTAAAAAAAAAAAAAAAGGTAGAGACCAAGCAAGCCCAGCGATGGAAGGACAGATTTGCTGCAGCAAAGTTTACCAGCACGAAGAGCATCCCTGCTCTAGCCCCTTTATTCGTGGAGCTCCATGCCGGCACAGAACTGCCCCCCTCCCAAGGAGACCCCCCCCACCTCAAACAAAAGGAAAAACCGAGGTGGAGGGTAAATCCGAGCATCTCCATCTCTCCTTTCCACCCCGGCCGTGCTCACCGTCCTCTTGCATCCGCTGCAGGCACAGGGCGAGGCTCTTCCTCCAGCCCGGCATCGCGGCAGGGGCAGGGCTCTAAGGGGCCCGGGGGGGCCGGCGGGAGCGGCGCTGCCGAGCGGGGCCGGGCTCCCCGGCGCTTTATTGCCGGGCGGTGCATGCGGCGGCGGCGGGGCCGGGCGGGGGGAGCGGCGCTGCCCGCCCCCGCCTGCGCACAGCCCCGCGGGGCGCCCAGCCGCCGGTGGAGGGAGCCAGCCCAAACCGGGGGTGGGGGGGCGTTCGGAAAAAAAACTAGCTACGTTCATATATACCTCATAAATTTTCCCCCTGGAGGGGTCTGCTTAGATAGCGCGGCCCCCCCGCCTGCTCTTAAGCAGCGGGGTCTGACCCTGGCGTTTCTGCGGGCCCCAAAGCACCAGCTGATGCTAAACAAACGCATACACAGAAAAGGTATGGAAAACACCCGATCCCTATTCTACGTTCCCTTTACAGCTTTAACCTGGCACCTCTTCCCTTTAATGAGCAGCAGCTGCCTCGCAGTCTTAACACAGGTGTGCTCACTGAGGCGTGTATTTATTCTGAAGTTGGGTTCTCAGTAAATAAAGTTGCACAACAATCAGGTGGATCTCGTTCAGGTTTTTCTCAACCACTTGCAGGCAGCTGAAGTGCAGGGGGAACTAAAAAGCATCTTTGTCCTTTCTTAATATCCCAGAGGTTTCAGTGCTTTTACGTGGACACAAAGGAGATGTTTATTGCATATGCCAGGGTATTCATGTTTTTAATTTCCTGGGGGCAACATATCTCTGTAATGATGAGCAGCTTTTTTTGTTCTTCATTAGGCCTTTTATTAGCTGGCTGGTCGGCCTCACTCCACATCTCTGCCTCCCTTTGTGAGAGTGATAATATTATGTGCAACGTCTGCTATAATCTAAAATATTATGGACCGAGCTCTCCTTGGGATAGCATGAGCTAATTCCAGTTTCAGAAGGCTGGAGTCTGACACCACCTGGCTTGCACAGGGCAGCTGCGATGCCAAAGGAATGCATCCATCTAGATACGTTCATATGGACTTCAGCTTAATTTTCAGACCAACTTTTCTGTCCCCATGTGAATGAAAAGCAGTTAAAAAGCAGTTGCTAAGGGACAGCAGCCTCACCTCACCCTCCATACTCTGCCCGCAGCTCACGCCTGAGAGGCATTTGCCATTTTGGGTGCTGGCAGCCAGGTTTACAGGGCAGCCAAGTGTGATACGGCATGTGCCAAGCTGGGCAGCGGGAGTCTGGAAACCTCTCCACTGCCTGGTGAAAACTGAAGTAGCTCAACCCAAAGGCCCTTTGGAGAGTGTCTGCTTAAAACAACCTCCTACAACTCTGTGCATGTCCAGGGAAAAATCATTTTCTGCAGAAAGGGGATGAAAGCAGAAACCTCTCAAAGTCCTTTACTTTGGGGGACTCTGAAGGGATGAGGATCCTAAATGAGGTACTTGAGTTAAATACCTATGGTTGAATTAGCTAAATATTTTTTTTTATTCCCTACTCACAAGTTCCCAAAGAGCAATGTGTGTGCTGGGCTGGAGAGGGGCTGTTCTGAAGTTACAATCAGCAGCGTGTTTTCCCAGGGAGTTTGGCTGGGATAGTCACAAACCCATGAGAACAGCCCTCTTCATTTAAGACTAAGCATTTGCAACAACTGCAGAGGACAGACAGTGCCTGCAGTGAGAACTGCGTGAGAGGTTCCCATCAAAGCAGAGCAGCGCCATACAGCTGACTCCCTTCCATCTTTCTAACCAGGCTGTTAACCATCAGTTTAAGGGACAGCGATTGGAGTGATGGCACCCGAAGACTTATTCCAGCCAGCTGGAGCTATTGTTTCTAAGAGAGATTTCCTGAGGACTGTCAGTGCTGCGGCTCAGACCCTGCGATCCCCTACTACCAGCACAGAAACAAGAAGTCACTTGCACAGAAAAAATCACAGAAACAAAAAGGTATTTTTTCCCACTTTTGCCGTCAGAGTAGAAACATAAGTAAGGACTGACTCCCCGCCCAACTACAGCTTCCTGAAGAGCTCCTTTCTTTACACTAAATATGGCACATTTCTGCAGCTTGCTCCTCAGGGGAAAACACAGCCCTCCACAATCTCATTGCAAACCTGGTACCTTTGGGACTCACAACAAATCACAACTCCATAGCTGGACTGGATCAGGACATGTCACGCTAACTTATAGGGAGTTTGTGATACGCACCAAATATTCTAGCTGACAGCAAGACTCAGAATCTTTTTAGAGAAGGACTAAATTGAAGCCAGCATACATCCTGGTGGAAGGAGATGATGCTTGTTCGTAGTTAAAACCCAGCTCACGGAGACAAGTGCTGTTGAGTTATGACTGACTCAACCACCCACACAGGCAAATCACCTGCCCTTTCTGTGCCTTAGTTTCCTCAGCTGTAATTTATAATTGCTTGATGATATTCAGATTCTGGGTATTAGAAAAGGATTCCCAGAAAAGTGATCATTATTGATCTAAAATTGCTCTCAGGAAAAGTAATGAGATTCTGAGGAAAACATGACATAGGAAGGGTCTTTTAAAAGTAAGATCAAATGCACACTTTTTGTATCTAAAAGCTCATCTCTTTTTGCCATTTACACTGGCTGATCTCATAAAAGGCTCTGTCCCTTAAATCTCTTTAGACCATCATGGCTACAACAGTACTACTTTTAAAGGACATTGGTGCCACAGAAATAATTAAACATGAAAATAGCAAGCACATTACTAGCTGAAAATGTAGCTCAGTGCTTTCAAAAATTGAATTTGACGCATACATTATTGTAGAAACAGCCAAAGCTAGTGTGGTGAGATTTTCTGAAGCACTGCACCTTAGCCTAACTTCAGTACTCAAATGTGAAACTGTGTTAGAGAAAACAAAACATAGCTAAAAATACTGGTAGTGAATTCATAAAGAGAATCAGTAAGACAGATGCTATGGTCTGTCTTTGGAGGGGAGTCATGGAGGGATATTTCAAGCAGCAGAAAGTCCATCGGAAACTTCAGAAGTGAATATCCATGTCCCTGAGCAATGTCTTACTGGTCTGTATGACTGAAATGTCCAGCTGTAGGATTTTAGGCATCACAATGACATGAATACTGCCACAACGTCAGAAAGTGCTGCTGTCCTCCCAGCCAGCGGCACCACCCTGCAGAAATGGTTGTCAAACCAAATTTGTGAGGCAGAGATTCCTCTTTGGCCACACGCCCTGGGACAGGGCAACAATTTTCCATCAACTGGTGACTTAACCGTGCCCTGTGCGTTGACTGTTTCACCAGCTGGTGGTCCTTGCCCCACTGAGGAACATACACAGAGTACAGCATGACTGAAGTCCCAGCTCCTTCTAAGTTGTGCAAAAGGTAAGGTCCCTGCCCTGCAGTGCCTGCAGCCTAAACGGGCAGCGTGGCTCCGAACAAAAAGCAAGTTTTCCTCGCACATGTATTGCGGTGTTTCTCTAGGGCTGGAGGGATGACAGTAGGTCTTGAGTTACATGCTTGCTTTTAACAGGTTTGTAGAGAACACAGTCTCTATAACCCTAGGGAGCTTCAAGCTCTGCACCTCCCTCCCAGCAGGCAGGAGGGAGCTGGGTCCACTGTGCTTTAAATACCACTACAGCTGGAAGAAAAGATGAAAGTTCCAAGTTTTCTGATCTCAGGAGTTGGCTACTGAGCAAAGGTTCAGGTCTGTCACCAAGCATGCAAACCAGGCTTTTCAAGTCAGATGGATCTCACACTCTCCTGCACGCTGTATGCACAGGGCAGTCAGTAGACAGTGATATCTCACGTGTGGTGAGAGAAGGCTCCCAAGTACAAATACCATTTTCCTGCAAGGGTTAAGGGAGGCCCAGGCTTTTTAGCTTCCATTTTTTCCTTGATCTGTATGCCTCCAGACATCTCTAGCAAATTCTCCTGTCATGTGCTCCCTCACCTTGAAGGCCACTCACGTCATCAGCCCACAATGAGAATAAGCTGACTCTCTGAAACCAGGAAAGTTAGTGAAATGAGACAAACTTTATTTTCAGCCCCAAACAAAGTGATTTAAGAGTTTCCCCTTTGCAATTTCTGAGTCAGTGAGGATCTGGCACTTGGAAGATCCTCAGGAGTGGTGTTCTGTCCTCCCACCATCCTGAGCAGCTTGAGCGAAGATGTACTGCTAGTGTGGGGGTGCCCCCCCAAGGCCACAGTGTTTCAACAGTGATGTGGAGGCATCAGAAAACCCTTTGGGGAAATAGAGAGGACTGTGGGCTTTCCCCTCCCATACTGACCTACTGCTACTGCCTGTCAGCTTTCAACAGTGTTTGAAATTACTTTGACCTATGTAATCCTGCACAAAGAAAATCTATTTAGGTATCTAGAATAATCTTTTCCGTTCTCTCTCCCCCTCCTGGACTTAATTAAGTAAAAGATAAATTTTCTTTCTCTACCAAGGCTGAGCTACTCTGCTGAGTGTTGAAGCAGTGCGCCCTGTATCCTTACAACTGTACGTGGGGCAGGCAGCAGACTATGGGCAACCTATTTCCATCCCACCATGTCATGTATGTATTTCTATGTAAACAGCACAGGTCTGCTTTAATGAAGAATCAGTCTCTACTTTCACTTCCCAGGCACGTGGAATGGGACTGGGGATGCAAGGCATAAATCTGTCATAAGACAGCGTCAGGATGAGTTTGTCTCACTGATGACTGCTACACTCTTTCTTGTGTGCAGCAGTGTGTCCCATAAGCCACAGACAGCAGTGAACAGCATTGACATCATGGAATTTAAAAATAATCCTGTTGTGGTAGAAGGTAAAGGCAGTTTAAAAATGGATTATCTTCATTTCGCTACCACCACCTGAGGTTGATTAATTGCAAGTTTACTTACTAATCCAACATGGTTCTGTTTTGCCTTAAACACAGGCAGTGAAAACAGTTTACTTGTTTTGTTGCCTGCTTCTTGTTAGGAACTTCAGGGCGTACATTCAAACTACGGACTTCTGCAGAAGTGCTCAAGTCCAACTGGGTTTTGAAGGCTGGAAGCAATCTGTCATTCTGCCTCTTCTGGGTGATACTCATCTCTCTGAAAGGCTGAATACCTTTTAGACAGACACAGAGAATGTCTTTGGATTTCCATATATACACCCCATTTACAGGCACCATGAGGATATGGTCACTGCTGTGCTCTGTTCCTGCTGGAACAGAGCTCGAGTGCCCCTTGTTTCTGTCCCAAAGGCACACTTGCAGTCAGCTCCAAAGCTGGTTCCTCACCTCCTTCCTTGGAAATTACAGCATAAGCATCTTCATTCTGAAAGAGCCCTGCAAAGTAAGTGTGCAACGAGCTCTGAGCGCTGAAGCAGTGAGGCTGTGGGTCAGCCAGCAAACACAGTGGTATGACGTATCTCCGCTTGCCTCTCCTCCGCCTGCAACACCACTGTCAGTGGGTCTCGTCTCCTGGGCACAAGGCCTGTCTTCGCTGACCTAACTGCTGGGCTGCTGATAGTGCCAAAGCTTTGGCTTCACTTCCTTTGAGGGTTCTTAACTTTTAGATGTTGTTTAGAGCAAGTCGCAAACACCAGACATCTTTTCTGCCAAGATCACTAGACTGGATGTCCACTTTGTGTTCCCAAACAAACATAACCTCATCACTTACTGCCAATGCCCTACCACAGAGATTCTCCACGTTTACCTCCCGGTGACCCAGCAACATGCAAGACGGTGCTGGGAAGACTACACAGCATAGCAAGGCAAAGCCAGAGGAGCTTTGCATCTTCCTCACTGCTCGCCTAAAACCATCAGTGTTTAAGCAAGACAGTGGTCTCTGCCTCTTCCCCTAACGGGGGTTTAGGGCCATGCAGTGCCCAGAGCTCCACTGCAGCTGCTGCCTATTGATTTCCAGGCTACCGAGGCAGGCTTCAGAAATTCAATACACCGAGGTGACTGTGTATGTTACATGTTATTCTGTGTACTCTCCAAATCCAAGCATTAGGCACAGAGCCTGAAGCACTAGCAGCTGATACAGTTGCTTAATACTGTTAATATTTGCTTACAACTGTACAACATAAGAGACAACGCCATTTGGTCCTATTCTGTGTGAAAGCCTACTCAGGAGGGCCAGCAGACAGCTTTGTCTGGGTTACTGTGAAGATGCTGTGTCATCTGGACTGTTATTTAAGAAGAGAGGCGAATTTAAAAACAAGCCTGAATTTACTGAGTCGCAGCAATGCAAGAGACACTTTTCTAACTTGTGATTGAAGATGCTGTTTCTGGAAACATGTTTTTTCCCTTTCAAAACTGCTTTCAGGACTCCCTCCTTCCCTTTTTTACTTCTGTTAATTTCTCCCTCGCACACACCATCTTTCTTTCCCCTTAAACACACACACAGCATCACTAATGTCATGTTACCCCCTTGCACCATGTCCAAGCGTTCACCTTCATGGAGTCACATAATCCTCTCAAGGAAGAACAGTGCGTATCACCACTTACCCTCAGTAAAGATCCCCGTACCATCCCACTGCTATGTAAAGGTTTTCATTCCAGGCAGATTTGCTTCTGGCTACGTAAGGTTTTGTCTCTGCTTCTCGTTACAGAGGTGTCTCAGGGAAGTTTTAACAAATCACTTAAGTGAAAGAATTATCAGGTATGGGACAGTCAGCTCTGCAGCACCAAGAACCCCAAGTATCAGACAAATCTCAGCCTGGGAAACTTTCCAGTTAGGACATGCTCTACATTTTGCTTTGATTTCCCAATTGATAAACTTTTCTACATGGGGAAGGATCTCTAAGCTGTCCCCACATTCCCACACTGCATCTTTTTTCCGTTACCGGCTGTTCAAGTAAAAAAAGTTGCTCACCTGGGATTTGTCATTTCTCCCAGTGTCGTGGTTTAACCCCAGCCAGCAACTAGGACCATGCAGCCACTCAGTCGCTCCCCTCCTCCTTCCTGCCCCCCCCCCAGGGTAGGGTTAAGAGAGAGAAAAGGAAGGGGGAAAAAACTCGTGGGTTGAGATAAAGACAGTTTAATAGAACAGTAATGGAAAACAAAAATAATAATAACAATAATAATAATGGTGAAAGAATATACAAAATAAAGTGACACAACACAAGTTGCTCTCATCACCCAATGATCAGTTGCCCAGCCCGTCCCGAGCAGCGATCGTGGATTCCTGCACCCCAGCAAACCCCCATTTATATACTGAGTATGATGTCTGTGGTGTGGAATATCCCGCTGGTCAGCTTGTCCTGTCTATGCTCCCTCTCAGCTTATTGGGAAGCTGAAAAAAGTCTTTGACTAATGTAAACATTACTTAGCAACAACTAAAACAAGATGTGTTATCAAAATTATTCTCATATTAAATCCAAAACACAGCAGCTACTGGAAAGAAAATTAACTTTATCCCAGCTGAAACCAGGACACCCAGGAATAGCTTAGTGTCTCTTAACACGCATGGAAGAAATACTTAGCAGAAGTACTTCTGTTCCATCTATTAACATGACACCAATATCTGCCATCCCCAGAAATCCATTTACAACTACGCTGGAAGGAAAGGGTGGACAAGACCAACCATCCCAGGTGCTCTGGACAGACAGACTCAAGGTAGCAGCTGGCAAGTTTAACTCTGACTTGTTTGGTCCTGCTGATCCTACTCCATCCAGACCCCATGAAGGAGCTGTGCTAAACGAGTTTGTGAGGTGAGTTTCAGTTGTGCATCAGTGGCAGATGGCTCAGGACATGAAGACAGGCTTGTACCCACCCTTCATTCATGCCACAGTCTCAGGCTCCCTCCTGACTCTCCCTTAAACCAGAGCTGGCATTAAGCACTCATCTATTCCACTGAAAACCACTCGGAGTTCCTGCACTTGACAGTAAGCAGAGAAACGCTATCATTCCACCTCTCAGTACGGAACATCAGCATTTGCATCTCAGGAAGACTACTTTCAATATTGCCACTAGATAAAATTCAGTGTTTTTCTCTTCTCTGGTTGGTGAACAGAAGCAGTTTGAGGAACGAGCAGGGTGCAGAAAGCAACACTACAGCTCTGTCCACATATGTTAAAAGTCATTACCATGACTGTCTTGCTTCCTCGTCCTTCTCATTGTGACCCAGCTCCAGCTGTCAGTAACACATTAATGACTACAGTCTATTTCAGGTCAGAGAAGGAAGCAAGACAGTTGCAAATCATTGATATTGACTGTTGGTCTTAATGGAAATGCTCTGTATTTTTGCATGTACACTCAAAGGGGATGGAAAAAGACAATAATTGCCATTTCAGTGTTCTGATCTCTCCCAAACTAGCTGGTAAGGAAACGAGTACTGTGAGTAAGAGTTAAAAAATATAAGCCCCCTTCACTTCCATGTAGTGTAGGCTCCCTCCTCCAGTGTTTCATAAAATACTGGAATTTACATTTTGTACGGCTCCTTGGTATAGCTGAGGAGTTGCTTGGCACTCATCAAGGCTTTAATAAAGCAATCATTGAACTTTTGCCTGATGTAGTTATTCATTTTGAAATATTATTCTAGTTCTCATTCCACTTGTCTATATTTGACTAATGGCAGCAGTGCCACACGCACTTCCAAGCTCTCTCTATGTACAGAGACTCAATATTTCTTTTCTCAATTATTTCTAAAATAACATCTATAATGACTCTAAGCTTTCTTTTGTGATACATATAGCAACGCTTTGTTGCCTTCTGGGCTTCTATTTTAAGTAACCTTTGTATCAGGAGGCTTGTCCTGGGGGCTGGAGTCCTGTTCAACAACAGGACAGGGATCAGTTGAGCAAAAGAAATGTGAATTTCCTTAGGGTGTATGTTTTGGTGCCCCTGCAAAGCTAACAGCCCTTTTGGAGAATTCCTTGCCTATTTAATTTTCAGTCTTATCTCTAGCAAAGCCGTTGTCAGCTGTGAGTTTGAAAGGGTAGCAGCTGCTATGCTCGTGCTACTCGCTTGCTCATACAAGCACTTGTCCAATTCTTATTTTAGAGAACTGGCCAAAGCAGAAGCCAAAATTTGAGTCCCACAAATCCATGCAGAATTTGAACTGTCAGCCTGAAATCCAGGATCAGCTCTTCTTGCAGTTCTCTTCTTGCAGTTCTGGGTTCTTCGCTTGTCTTATTCCTCACCTAACTCCACAGGTACAAGACTGGGGGAATGGGGAGAAGAAACCAATTTACTCCTCAAATACTGGAGAGGTGACAGGGAACTGCAGGGGGAGACGCTCATTTATGTACGGTAACCTCTGCTAAGCGCTCACAGTACTGCTGAGATATGAACTATGTGGCTGTAATAACAGTCTCGTACTGCCATCTATCGCGTTGAGATCCCTTTACTGGCACAAGTGACACACCTCCATGACATTGCTGCAGAGGAAAGCTGGGAGTGAGCCATCAACAGCTATCCCTTTCTTCCTTAGACACTGCTATCTCTTTTCCTGGGCAAGATTTTTCTCTACAGCCTTTCAAGCATCTCTTCAAATATGCACAATGCTCAACTACTTTGTCTAGAAAGAAAACTTACCTCCTCTACTTCATATTTTGGGGTCAATTGATGGGATGATGGATAGTGAAAGAACACTTTATTGCAGATAAATCTAACTGTTGAAAATAAAGAGGATCCAAACTAGAACAGACCAAGGCTTTGAGCTACAGGGGGGTGGTGGGGGAAGTCCCTTGGTTCCACAACATCTAACAGCAGCTTTTCACTACCAGAATATCAGAGAAAGAATATATATAGGGGTTTTTTTCTCTTAATAAATTAATCATAGCTGCCATTTAGCCATCTACAGAGGCATATGGTAGATGACTGCTAGGTAACCAATGCCCATATGGTTGGGAAACTCCATACACAATTGTGCTGATTTAAATCTCTCCGGTGCATCAAGGTAAAAATCATCATATGCTAGAGATATGTCCTGCCCAATATGCGGATTTAATCATTCCTATGCATTGGGAAATCACACATGGAGATATAATTTGCTCAATTTTGCCAGCCCATCTTCATGTCTGCATCTCAAAGTGCAATTTAAGGATCATTGATAACCAACAGAACAAAGATATTGTTTATATATATATGTGTGTATGTATGTATATATATTTTAAAACGGGCATATTTTTTGACATTTCTAGCCTGAGAAGACAAATGAGAAACCTCAGGCTAGTTTTCTGTGGTTCTAAGGAAAAGAAAACACGCTGCTTTGTATTGAACTGAAATCCCACTCAGTTCACGCTTTAATGACACCATTCAATATATGTTTAAAAAGCACCAACAGCAATTCAACGATATTGTGCTAGGGCTAGTAAATATAAATTATCCCCCCTCCTCCAAAGTAGTCTAGCAATGTGCCACGGGACCCAGATACCTGCCACCATGCCAGAAAACCTGACTTTGCTGCCACGATCCTGCTGGTTTAAAATAATTCAGCTCAAACAGTGGGACATAAACAGACGCCTTTCACAAGCAGTGAAGGTGATATAAATACAGTTCACATCATCACCCTGACACTAAATGAACATAAATAACAGGGTTTAAACTCAAAGCTAGAAAGTACCCTCTTTGGAAAGTTAAGGCTGCAATGAGCATGTGTCTACCTACCTGAGACAATCAATACCCCAGTGTTTTCTTTAAAAGAAGAAAAACAGAGCATGAAGTAGGTACATAAGCTTTAAAGTTGACAGCAGTTATGCTCTGGTAGATGCCTTTTAATAGACACAACTTTACCACTGTAAAAGCTGTGTTTGCTAGGCCAGGTTCAGATCAAAGACAGGGCTGTAAGCAAAGCAGGCATGCATTCACTAACAACATCCTCGTGGAGATTTGGAACAGTACTTTGGAAAAGGAACAGATTTCAAGTTAAAAATACGCTTTCTAATGGGAAAGCCACATTGTGGGTTTGTTTCTTTAAATAAAAAGTCGCAAGTTTTGGGATAGATCCTGCAGCTTCAGCAATTTAAATGAGTAGAAAAAGGAGCCCAACCCCTCACTAGCATCCCCTAGATTACAGTCTCCCCCGTCACTGTCATATTGCCCTCTTGCCTTACCTCTGTCTTCCATTCTCTGCAGACAAAAAAAAAGTCTCTTCCTCCAGCCCGGCATCCCAGACCTAGAGACAAAGAAATACAAGCCTGTAGTGCCTTGAAGGAGTTTGCAGATGTGTGGCTCGAATGCAAAGCCCAGCTTCTTTATAGGGCTGAACCTTGATGGAGAGGCAAGTCCATCCGTGCTTGAAACTCTGCTTCATGCGAAAGCCTGATCGTGAACCACCCAGGCTACATTTTGCTGCAGGGATGGAACAACTTCACATGTCCACAGCAAAAGAAACAGATGGTGAGAGAAGGGTGGACAGATGAATGGGTAAATCTCAAGGAGTTGAGCAATTCCTTAAAGGGCATGTTTGTCTTTTATGCCAGCTGCACAGAAACCACAGACAACAACATATTCACAACACAACATAGTCCGATAGCTTAGGATTCCTGTTCAGAGGATGAAAATATCCATAGCTGCCCCCCAATGTAATTGATAAGACAGTTTTCTTTGGAAGTTGCTTACTTCTTACATCTCCAGTTTAGAAAATGTATCTATTTACATCCCCTAGTACAGGAATATAGTGAGAAATCTATTCATCTTCTGAACTGGTACTCAATTTTTTCTTAGGCCTCTCAAACTTAAGAACATGCACACATGCCCCCCAAAGGAGGAAGGGACATTATGCCCATTTTCATTAAGGCTTGCTGAAATGCATACTAAAAAAATCATGCCTATCAATAACAGTTTTCTAAGCTAATTCCAGTTGCAATAGCTATGTCCCTCCTACAGATTCTGTTGTAAGATGGCATTAAGCCTATTTCTGATTTAAGTTGTTGGATGATTTTAGGGAATCCCTACTTTCTAGCTGTATTTGAGAGGAATTACAGTTTCTACACAAATAACACATAACAGCACTCCCTCTCTCGTAACACACACAAAGAGAGGAGGGAGGACAATATTGTTGACACAAGACATGGTTTCAAGTGCATTATAAAACTGTACATAAAATACAGGTTCCCATAGAACAGGACACAGCTACTTTAGATCTCATTTCAATTTAGCATTAAATCACCATCTGATTTGTCTCTGTGCCCATTTTGTAGTTTGCAAGCAAAAATAAGCTAGCACAAAAGCAGCCTGGCATTGCAGCTTGTGACCCAAGAGGGAAAAGAAACAAGGAGAGCCACATGTGTGCCAGGAAGAGGTTACAAACACATTATTATGCACCACTTCTGGTTTTGACTTTCTGCCTAGGATCATGCAAAAGAAAAAAAAAAAACAAAACAAAACCCTCAAGCATTAATCAAAGAATTACAATTTTTTCTCCTAACTTGCACACCTGCTAATTACACACCCAAATGATTTTAACTTTTAGTCTTCCTGCAAAAAAGTTATCTATAGCATCCATCTGGACACTCCGGGGTTTTGGTTTTTTGTTTTGCTGCAGCAATTCAATGCTTCTGTAAAATGCAATGCTAAAATACAAAAACCTAGGGTATGCTTCAGGTGCCGTTAGGAAAATATACAGAAGTAAGTAAAAAGAAGATATGTTGGGAAGAGATGCTTTATATTGGGAAGAGATGTAATCTTTGCTATAAAGGAAAGAAACACTTTTGGATCTCTCGTTACAATAATTAGTTTGCAAACCATTTTGCTTGTGGCCTTATACACACTAAGACCTTAACAAATTCAGCAAACTAATATTCTAGCCAACCAAGAATATGCAAAATATGGAAGGCAAAAGAAATCGTGCCCTGTTCTAAAAATTTATTTGTTGACACAGCACCAATTCCCTCATATGATAACTTCTGAGATGAAGGGCCTGAAATAAAAGGAAAAAAAAAAAGGCCAGAAGGAATTTCTCCATCCCTCAGAGAAACATGGACAAGTTGCTTTATGTTGAGTGGTTATGAAAGCATGTGAGGACACAGTGCACTAGCACTAAGGCTTATCTCACAAAATGTCCAGCTGTTATTTGCCCACAGTTTTATTTAATCGTAAAGCCAAGATGTAGAAAGTAAGATAGAACATCAAAGCCTTAGGGTAGGATGAAACCTTAGTGTCTGTGATAAAAGAATCAGTCTCAGAACAGCAAATCCCCCAAACATCAATATAATTTGGGTTTGGGCTCCTATAAGTCTAGTTTTGGTAGCGAGGTGTAGGAGAAGTCCACACCAAAGCTTTGTAACTGATTAAATTCAAGTTTGTGCAGCATCTCTCACCAATCTTGCAAGATGCTAAAATGCCACCATTTCATACAAAATCCCCTTGGAACAATCCACTGTGATCCCCCATCTTCCTCAAAAATAATAAACAAGCTTTTTCTGTTGATGCAGCTTTGTGGAAGTAAACACAATTAGGCCTCATGCTAAAATGAGCGGCATACTAATGAGAAGTGCTGAATCAATCACTCCCCAGGAATTCAGGGCTATCAGCAGTCTGAGATCAGACATGGCAGTTTATACAGCTTTCACGGATTCCCGATAAGAAATAAGCACAGCACAGCCACACTGAGTCTGTACTATACACACAAAGACAGATTTCCCCCCCACTTCCTCACCTCATTTCTTTAAGTTAAGCTGATTTTGCTTCACAACTTGGAAATGTTCTTATTTCAGCTCCCCCTCCCTCATTGGCATCTTATGAATGCCTGTGGGCTGGATTAAAAAAAAATAATGCCCAGAACAGCCTTCCACAGGTTAGAGTCGACATCAAGCCTTTTTGAGGGGACTGCATGTGTGAAAGCTTGTCAGTTCTTAGCCTGTAAATACAAGACTACTGATCCGATGTTTACAAAGTGCTCTGAAATCCATCTGTCTGGACGCGCACTCGAGCGCCGAATCTCACACCTATGGGAGCACAACAGCACAGAGAGCAACCCCGTGGCTCCAGTGAGTGTGGTGCTCCCCTCTGTCCGGGTCTGCTTTTGTCACTGCCTGCTCATCCTGCTGATGTTAACTGAGAGATAATGTGAGCTAAAGGTTCTCTCTCATAGCACCAGTCCAGTTATATACAGCATCAGTGACACTGATTGACTCATTCGCAATTCAGGCATGTGTAGCCAGATCTTTGCTACCCACAAAATAATCTACTGTTTCTCACAAGCACAGAAGTGCCAGCTCTGCGATCCTCACTCACAGCAACAACATGAGCTAGCTTGCAATTTCTAAGAGTAATTCCTTTTTTCCGCATCCTGCCATGTAACCACTCAGTAGCACAGCTTTTCCTTACAACCCTGGTCATGCACTCACTCTCAAGCAGAAAGGAACACTTTAAGAGAGGTGCTGACACCTCCAGGGCCTCGTTCCATCTTCACATATCCTCCAAGATTATCCAAGCAACACCTAATACATGGAGGGCTGCTGAGACGATACTGAGCCATTTTATGCAACACCCAAAACAGAAAGAGTGCTGTTCCGGCATTGTTCAAACAGGTAAATACAAAACCAGAGAGTGCAGGAAGGAGAGAGCAAATAAAAATAAATTAAAAAAAGGGAAAAAAACCCCAGGTTTGTAAAGGCAGAAAAGGAGAACGTGCTTCTAACATCACAAGAGAGGGTCAATTTGCTTGTAAAGAAGAAAAATGCTGCTAGGAATTGAAATCAAGATGGTGCGGCTAGCAGTTTACTAAGAGATATGGGCAGGTCATAGGGGAAAAACACAGCAAGGACAGAATGCAGTGAGGAGCGGCAAGCAGCCTTAGAGGGGTTCAGGCAGTGCCAATGAATAAGGAATCCCGCAAGCAAAGGTCCGGCTTCAGCCATCTGAAGGGGAGAGATGACAGACAGGTGAAAAAGTGGCTTCCAGAGTAGTAGCCTGAATAGATTCAGCATTTGCATCATTTTTCCTTTCAGTCAGAAAACAAAGCAGCATTGAAGTACCTCTACAGCTATGTAGTGTTATATTTCTAAAACTGGTCATGTAGTGTTCCTACCCCAGAGCCTCAGACAAGAAGCTTATCCCGTGGCCATTATATTTTACAGGCCAGGTTTTCAAGAGACCAAGATTTCTTGATGTGTTTTTGCACCTGCAATTACAAAGAGGTATACAGGACCAAGTCTGACTATCAGCTCTTCAGGAACAATTCATGTTATGAGAATCCCAAGATAAAAACACTCCTGAGCTCCTGCAAGTGCTCAACACTTGCAGCACAAGAAATCCTGACGGGTGAGCAAGTGAGCCCTATCGCTGTACTGTAGAATGTGAGCAATGTGGAGAAGAATTAATGCACTTCAGAGGGGAAACACGTCCTCACACAGACACTGCCTCCCCAAAAAAAGATGGGAATTACTAAGTCAGAATCAACCCTGGGCTGCATTTGAGCTGGCTTCTCAGTGTTGTCACCAGGTGAGGTTTGAACAGGCAACAACACATAATTTGTTGAAGTGAGATTTAATTAGAACAGCACAGATGTTTTCACTCCTTTGTCCTATTTTTCAGTAATGCTCATTTCTCTTCGTTCACTGCAGATTAAAATAGTAAACCTTATGGCTCTAGTATGACCTGCACTTTTCTGTATGTGTTGTCTCCCACCATTTTCCCTTCTCCTTTTAATAAGCCAAAAGCAAGTCAGCTTCACTAAGGCCACAAATTGGTCTTTCAGAATTGCACACTTCATTCTCCCTGGAATATAGGTGTAGCTTAGTTAGCAACTGAGTACCTCTGTCAGATTCACAATTCTGTGTCCGTAAGCTATTTAAATATGGGCCTGACCCAGCTTCTCAAACACAAAAGCAACACATTTCAAAAATCAAAAGACACTTCTATCAGCTGTCACATTGCCAAGCAACAACATCAGAGCACCTTATATTTTTCCACTTTATTAAAGACAAGTGAAAGGCAGCTTCCTCTTGCAACTCCAGATAATTATGATCTTCAGAATCACTGTGAATTTGAATTATGATAAAGGATGCAATGAGCTACCCCGCATAAGTAAAACACTGAGCCTTGCACCCCAAGAGCCACCTGCGCCCATCTGTGAGGTGTGGGAATGGTACATAAGAGGTTAAAAACACTGGTGTCCACTTATCTCTTGTGCGAACCTTGTGGGTGGTGATCCACAAAGTCAAAGAGAGAAGCAGCTGAAGTAGGGAGCCTTGCAACAGCAGGATGCTCCTGCTTTGGCTAAAGATTGCAGGAGTAAGCAGATAAACGGTTTCAGCACAGAATCTTGAAGGTCGTGGTGTCTGGAGTGAGACCTTTTGCTTGATTATCTGTGAAATGAATATTAAAGTTGATATCCCTGAATATGAGCCTAAAGAAGTACATGCTAAACATATATGACTATAGTACCTGGTTCTCCACCCAAATCATGTTAAGCATCACCCCAGGAGGGGGACAGGTAAGGTTAGGATATAAAGGATATTGAGAAAAGTATCTCTCAAAGATCTCTCAGGGAGAAAAGAGACTAGAGACCTAGAAGAGGCAGTCAGTCAACAGGCTGTGCTCCCCTTCCTCCACCAAGGCAGGGATGCCTTCTTGGTAAGCATTGCACCTTCACCTCTTGGTGAAGTATACCCCGGACAGCATTAATTTTGCCAGCACTATCATCATATATTAGCGCTATTGCAGCTAGTGCGTTTATCAACGGCAATTCCGAATCTGTTATATGTGTCACTTCAATGAATCATCTACTTTTCGACTTTGTGAAACTGTTTCAGTGAAAGTCCTTGGAGCATCTCTGACAGGCAAACGTCCAAACTGTACTCATAGCACGACATAAGGCTACAGAGCTAGCTCCAGTGCATGTGGGTGGTTTTATATTTGGGTACTAAGGACCACACTTGCCAGTCCTGCGAAGTTGTGGCTCATCAACTCCCACCTCCCCCAGCACAGATCCCTGCAGGCAGAGGGCCAAGGACAGCAGGACAGCCACAGCACTTCATCCCAAGCGCATGGCTTCAAGGCAGCACGGGGGGCAACAGTCACAGGGCTAAATCCAGCCTGCTGTTGCAGGACACAGCTGTCTCCTGCTCCAGGCAGCATTCCAGGTCTCACCTCCCTAGCACACACACATCAACAAAGCCAGGACAGAGATTTTTTTTTTTTTTTTTTGCTGTTAATACCAAATTTCAACCAGATACTTCTTCATTCAGCTCCAAACCCAGCTCTGGGCTGGCCAAACCCTGTTTCATTTCTGGACACAGTGGCCACCTCCCAGCACAGCAGCCCCAGAGCACCCCACAGCACTCTCGCTAGCAGCAGCAGCTCCAGCTTCCAGGCCAGACGCGGCCATTTCCAATAGGAGGCCTAAAGAATTTGCCCTCTAACTGCCAAGAACCCTTATTTTCACACACAGCCGGGGCACAGCCAGGGAAGCTTCTGCACCGTGCTCCGCCCCTACTCGTCCATTCTCTCCTGACCTCCTCACCATGGCGGCGGGGAAGGGCCCGCCCGCCCTCACGGACGTTGTCGCAATAGCGTCTCACGTCCGCCGCGCTTTACGGTAAGGCCGCAAAGCGGGAAGAAGGCGGCTGGCGGAGGCAGTTGCCGCCATGGACCGGAGGAAGAAGCCGCTGGACGTGGCCGCCTCCTCGGTGAGTGAGCGAGTGAGCCTGGCCGCGGCCGGGAAGAAGCAAAAAAAACCCCACAACCCTCCGTCTGTATGGGAGAGCCTGTCGTTCCGCTTATAAGGGTGTGAGGGCGTCTAGGCGGGCCCTGTTACCCGCAGGCCGGGCGGGCTGAGGCCTGGGGGCCGCTTCCAGGGAAGACAGTGCACCGGGGGACCGGCTTCTGCCCTTCGCCTTAACGCTGACCCACTGAAATAGGCACTCGTTAAAGCAAATGCTGATTTAAAGGGTCGTGTTGTGACACGTCTTGGTTTCGTGAGGTGCTTGGAGGGGGTTTAGCCCTTTTGCCTCCCTACCCAAGCGTTGGCACTGTGTTTGGAAGCTGGGCGTGCCAGCGCTGAATTTGCCCCTGTCCCTCATGTAATGATAAAATTAGAGCATGCGAGGGAAATGCGAGTTAATTTCCTGATTTTTTTCTAAGCACCAGGAGGTCCATGTCTTGGCAAGCTAACATCGACCCTCAGATGGTGAGGCCTGTTTCTCCCTGCTCTCTGGTTGTCTGCGAACAAGGGACTGCTGCCAAACACGGCTTTTTTACAATTAAACAGTTAGTGTAAATTGGAGGTTGTTGTATATGAAGCAATATTGAATTTTTTTAAATGGTTGCTTCTAAGCATTCGGGGGTGAAAGAAAAGGGTTAATTTGCAACACTGTGCATCATTGTTACAGGGACCCAAAAAGCAAATGCTTTAGTGTTTGGGGCAAATATTAATGCCAAAGTCTTCCACTGTCCTGATTAATGTCCATGTGTGACATTTGTCTTCTGTAGGACTTGCAGGGAAAGTGGCACAATATCCTCTTCCAGGCTAGGGGGTTTTTTTTTAGTGTAATTTCAAGACAATACCCCTGCCGGTGATGTTGCTTAATAAAAGATGAGATGGGTGCTGGTCATAGATGGCAATGCTACTTATATATTTATTATTAAAAAAAAAAATCTAAAACTATATGAACAGTTTATAAAATAGTGGAAAAGTATATATATTTTATGAAAGCAAACTTCTATAAATTCTTTTCTAACCATTAAATAACGAATAAAATCCTGTTTCAAAAGTTTCGTTTTCAAATTCAATAGTGATATTTCATTAGTGCTTATTCCCATTATCTATCAAAGGATCAAGGATATCTTTGGGCTTCTTTTAAATCCCTAATGATAATTTGCATTCCGTGTTTTTTGCATATTGTTTGCTGTAAACTTAAGAGTGATCAGATCACTGCTTCAAAGTTCCGCAGAAAAATGCAATCGAATATACATTTAACTGTAACGTTAAATGTTTTACTAGATTGTTTTACTAGAAATACAGTTATTATTTTATTACAGTAACTGATGTATATGCATGTGATATGTCTTGGTTGTTTATTCGTTTATTTTGCTATTGATGTAGTTGGTAGATCTCAAAGCAGAACTCTTCCGAAAGCAAGAAGAATTCAAGAAAGAAAAGCTATTGAAAGATGCTGGCATCTTTGCAAAGCCCAAAACTTCTAATAAGGTAGAAATATTTTTCCATTGTTGTTTTTGTCATTCCTTCTTCTTAAAGTAAGGAAGTTCATATTCAAACCTAAATCAATAAATACTCAGAGCTATGTTTCTAATCAAATGTAAAATCTACGCAATGAGGATGTTCTTTAAATTTTATTTCCAGGTGAGATTCTTGTGCACAGCAGAAAATTTCACATGCTTATGCCTCTCTAAATCACCACTTAATCTTTGTTCCCCAGGGAGCCACAGCTTTTGTAACGAAAGGAAAAGGTGTTTCTTTTTTTCTCCAAGACTTTGTGTGCTTCTCTGAAGGTTGGAGGATGGGACACTCTTCTTGATAAATGCTCTGCTATCTGTTCCTCTCTATCGCGGTGTATAATAATGGATGCACAATTCTCTCTCACGGTTTACTGCACATTGTTTTCTACTCATTCTGTAGCTTTCTAGGAGTAGAATAGAGTATTGCTGCCATATTTGAAGAACATACAGCATTCACAGTGTTACACTGTAAACAGGCAAATTGATTGTATTTTATATCTAAAATAAAGGTAATAGAGAATAGAAACAATTCATAACTTTATTATTATTTTAGTAATCAGCAAGATTGTTTTTATTAACTTTTTTAACCTTAACATCGTTACCAGAATAGATTTTGTCTGATTTCTGAGTGCTTTTTTGGGGGGGTGCTTCTCAGCTTGCCCTTAACTGTTATATCATGCTGCAATCTGTGTAATTTTAGGACATACCTGCTGCATCCTACAGCACAGTAGTCTCAAGTCAAACATATTTAAGATGTTCTTTACAAAGTCTTTCATGATTGATTTGCCCACTTTGCACTATGGAGTTGAAATAATTTTAATCATTATAATTTCAATATTTTTATTTATGTATTTATTTGTTGTTATAAAATTGTACTGCACAGAAACCAAGCATCTGGAACAAACAAAACACAGGAGTTGCAAATCGAGCTGAGAAAGATGTTGAGCAGAAGGCGGAAGAGGAGCACATATTAGATAAATCAAGGTAACTCTCAGGCTCTGTAAGAAAGGAATGCTTTGTAGAATTTGTTTTTCAGTGCTTACAAAAGCACATAAAGCAAGTTATGCACGTTTTGGTCCAGCAGTTCTCATTAGACCAACCAGTAAGACCAGCGTCAGTTCCATGCTCTTCGCCAGTAATGTACAAAGTGCATCCTCACTTTGGGTATCTGCCCTCACATTATCGTAGTTGTTGATGTCAGGTTACTGATTCTGGAAGGTCATCTTTAGAATTAAAAGCCAGGGCAGCAATATATTAGAATTCTATAGAAAAGTGTTTCTTGGACTTGACAGGAAATGACTCACTTTTTTGCAGGGTTTACCTCATCTTCTTAATGGGTTAGTTGTACAATAAGATAAATGTTGAAAATGCAATTTGTAAGCAATTTGCTGTTTTTCTGTAAGCAGTTCTTTGCTCTTCAAAATTGTCTTTACCATTCCAGAAATTAGCTGTTTATCTTCAGTTTCTAAGATTAAGTGTAACTCTGTTATCTCTTTCTTTTTTCTTTTTTCTTCTGTAAAACAGTATATCAGTATCTCATACCTGCAGATAATGGTCTAGCTTCTTCCAGTATTTATCCGACAGACTGCAGCAGTTAGATAGAGGTGGAATACTCATTACATTGTCTTCCTGCCTACTTGATAAATTACACTTCATATTAATTCTGTAACTTCACTAAAATTATTTTCAGTATAAACTCTGGAACGAACTATCTATGCATCTTCAGAAATGTCAGTTAAGGTTCAAAACGAAATGCAGGCATAAACATTTCAAGCACTTCTGGTACTTTCTTACTCCATTTAGTTAAAATTAAATTGGTCATTTGAACTGTGTTTGGAATTGGTGGAATTGCAATGGTTTGGTTTTTGTTTTGGTTTTTTTTTTTTTTTCTTTTTCAGGAAGAAACTAGAAGAGAAAGCAAAACTGTATGAGAAAATGACAAAAGGCGACTTTCCAGGTGAACAAAACCAGTCTAAATGAGCATATATAAAATTGTTTGTAAAGTTCACCCTAAAAGTTGGTATTTCTGACTATCTGGTGATTTACAGCAGCTATGGTATGAATTCAGTGCTTGTCTTCTTACATGGTATTTTTTTTTTCTGGAGTTATTGCGCAAAGTGATTGACATGGGTTATTCTGTTTTGAAAGGGAGAAAAATATAGGTACTAGAGAAAATAAAATTACTTTTTGAAGGACAGCCTGTCCTAGTAAAGCACTATTGGCTTGTTTCACTCATTCATTAAGTGGGTGGAATATATTCTGGTTTTTCAATACAGAATCTTCGAAAAACAAAATTAATTTATTCTCCGTTATGCAGTCTTTGGATTGCATTGCTGATGTTCTGTCCTGCATTCCAATTCTTGGACCTCTATGAAGAGAAGATGAGGAGGAGGAGGGGAGTCTGGCTAGTTCATATGTGAATACCAGTCAAGCAGCTAATAGGGTTAGAGAATTCTAATCTGTTCCTTTCTTCTCTCGCTCATTCAGTCCCTTGCAAGAAGTAATTGTTAAAATAGAATCCAAATCTCCTTGCAATTAATCTCTAATGTTTTCTTTACTAGTGTCCATCTTTGTCCACATGACCCCACCACTTTTCTCTACTTTTCTAAAAAGTACTCTAGTGATTGCTTGACTACTGCCAACACACCAAATGTTAAGCATCAAAAAAGTATTTGAACTGTTAAATCACAAACCCTATACTTCTGCAATAATGAGCAGAGAATATTTTAGTGCAAAGACTGCAACCTTTTCTGTATTGTACACAACGATTAATTGCTTTAAAATACTCTAAAAGCTCTATTCAGAAATAGAGGTTATCACTGTGGAGCCAATTTACAGCTCCAAGTTTGTTTGGCACTGAATGAGATTTAAGTGTTCCCCAATAGCGTGGTCAAGGGCATTGCTGGCAGCTGAAAAGCTGATTGTGGCTATTTTGTATTGATTTTGTGCTCAGTCCTGTTCTTTTCATGGCTGTTCTCTAAGAATTGATTTTCTGCCTTAGATGAAGAAACTGAGGATTTGTACCTAGTGGATTTCACTCAGAAGATCATAGACAAACAGCACGAAGTACAGGAACTGTGTCGGAGTGAAGCTGCTAGAAAGACTTCAGAAAAAGACACAGATGATGAGGAAACTCAACCTGAAATGGAAATACCACCACCCGAGGACCCAGATGAAGAATGGTTCGTACTACTGTTTGGGCTAAGCTGTCCTGTGTTTCTTGACAATTGCATGAGAAAATAATTTTATTCTCCAGAGTATGTAGAGTGACACTTTTTTTGTTTTGTTTATAATACACATTGAGAAGAGGTGGTATGTTCTTTCATTTCATGTCTCATGAAAAGACAGCCCTTCGTGTTACTTTCCTTTCCGTGTAGGTAACACTGCAATAGAATCTACATCCAGGATTATGAGAAATATCAATCAGGGAAAGGTACTATTAAGTGAGACATCGTAATATCATTTCTTATTTTCTTGCATAGTTTATGGGAGTTCTGACCACAGTATTGATACAATTTTATGCTTTGATGTCTTGAATTGACATGTACTTTAGCAAAACTTGGGGTTTTTATTGTATCCACCTTCCCTTTTCTAATTGTGTGTGATGCACAAAATGAGCAGTCGTTTTTGTTGTATGCTGATCTCTTAAAGGAGAGAAATTTCTGAATTGGAAAAAGAACATGATTTTTCAGCATTTCTTCCACTGTTTAACTACAGCACAGCAAGTAGTCTGTGACAATTTTCTGTGATATTCCAAGTAACCGTGAGTTTTTCATCCAATAATTATTAGATGAATAATTATAAAACGAGCCTGACTAAACATTTTCCTTGCCCATTTGTTTAAAACGCTTATGGAACAGAAATTTTTCTTCTGGTAATCAGTTTAAAACAGCAGTAACTGATAGGAAACAGAGCACCCCTGTTTTCCAGTTTATTAGGCCAAGATAAGATTTGCAATGCAATGTTTCAGAATAAATTGGGAGAATGCATCCAGCAGAGTACCAGAAGACTGCTAGGTTGGAAAGGCAGATATACCCATTACCAGCACCTTACTGAAATTCAAGATTGAAACTGTCAATGAGTGATGGGCTCAAACTGCTTTGTGCTCTCATCACCGTAAAGTGTCAGAAATTTAAACGGATAGATTTTACTCTTCACATGGTGCTTTTCTATCATTGCCTACATCTCGCATCAATGAGATGTGTTGTTATTATATTGTCCGTATCAGTGAGGCCATATCCTAATGCGGATATTTGAATGCTAGCATAAATACTGCTAATTATTCTGCAGTGATCTTTAGTTACATCTTTACTATAGGGAATGCAATCTTTTTTTTTCCCTACTGATGTTACATTATTATAAAAGCTAAAGGGCACTGAGTATATACTAAGCTTTAGATATCCTTAGAAGTTATGTAAAAGACTTAACTTACTAAAAGCACAGATCTTTAAAAGTTTGGGTTTTGGGAGCTAGATTGCCAGTCATTCTTTTTCTGATGTAATATCAATTCTTTAGAATGGGATAATTGAGGCAGCGTGATGCTAAAGAACTTCTAGCGTTACAGGACAATAGTATAGCTCTTAACAGCTTTTTCAACAACTGTAAATTAGTGTTCAGTACCATAAAGGGTTGAATGAGAAGCACAATATGTGCTTCAGAGGAACATTTTGCTTGCATTTTAGTCAGCCTTTGTTATGCCAGTTGAATGAACGCTATCAGTCTATTCTAAATGAGCTTTAGACTGATAATTGAAATATATTGTAGCGATTTCATATCCGCAAGAAGTCAATGCCACATCATTATTTTCACTACGGGAAGCAAGTACTAGGCTCAGTTTTATTTTGGTGTGAAAACTACATTACCTTGTAAGTTTTGAACATTTTTTTACACCATTTTATTGCCAGGGCAAATAGTCGTCTCAAAGTGAGATTGAGTAAATGTCTGTACTAAAGCTGTCATACGCCCTGCTCAGAATGTATCCTTTTAACCTGGAAATCTGTTAATTGAAAGGTAGAAGAAACTGTCACACACAGAGAGACTGAGAGGTGATGAATACTCTTTGGAAAGTATCACTGCTTCTATCTTCTGGTTAAGAGTTCTCTAAAGCTGCAAATAGAAATTCTACATCAAATTTCCTTTGCTGTCATTACAGGGTTGATTATGTTGATTTCTTGGGCCGATCTAGACGCTGTATGAAGAAGGATTTGCCAAGTCTACTTAAAATGGATCAGGAACTTCAAGGGAAAAGGTGTGGTTTCTCTAATGGAAGTGAATGTTCCCTGCAGTATTTAACATACCTTTTTTCTCTTCCTTCTCATTTAAAAAAAAAAAAAGCTTTTCTTTGTTATCCCGTTCTCAATCCAGAATTGTTGATGCTGCTGCTTTCTTTTTACACCAACATCTGCTGGTTACTACATTGTGCCTTAAATAATAGAGTACCTACAGAGTAATTGTACATGACTGATTTAATTATAAATTCATATAGTAGTCCAAGGCTTCTATTTTATTTCACCCTGGCAGTTCACCATTTGAAATATGTGGCTTGTGTATTGGTTTTAAATTGCAACAGAATGGAGGCCGTGGATATGAAATAAAAGCTGAAATTAAATTTTTAGTAAACTACTGAGGCACAGTCTTTGATGTAAATGCTGACCAAATCTAAAATGTCACTTATGGAGCATAGCTTGCAGAGAAGAGTTCTAATAAATTGACTTAGCAATCTCTCAGATATTTGATGCATCTTTTAAAACTGTGGTCCTTGTATGGAAATTGTGTTTTATTAAACCTTCCAGAAACTGCCAGAGAAGTGATTCCTGGTTCTGTTTGACATGGAAGCTGATTATAGTCTCTTAGCAATTCCAAATTCATCATGGCATTCAAAGTGAATTTGTTAGATCTCCATTTGTTTGTTTTTGCTCTTCTCTTAAACAGCTGTTTAACAGCTCTTTTATTAAAATTATTATGGCAGCACTGAGAATTGTTTTCAGAAAATAGTCTAAAGGCACTGCAACTAAGCCATTGCTGAAGTGAAAATTCTTTCACGCTAACAACTCATTAGTGTGTTCTCAATATTTTAAACGTAAGATAGAGAGTATGAGTGCTTTGAAATTGCAGTGTCTGCATCGATATGGATGACAGTTGGTCAGTAAACCAGCTTTAGCTAGACAATAAAAGAAAAAGATCCTGCTGCTTCTCTTGGGAAAAGAAAAATATTTCCCATATTGGGTATTAATATTTGGCATGGACTTCTAGGGTAAGTTAGTGGCTAGCTTTTTGTTATTTCAAATACCTTTCTTCTCTTATGTTAAATTTGAAATGTTTCTGTATGTGGTTGCTAGCACCCCAACAGATGCCAATAAAAGTGATTATTTCATCTCCCTTCTGTGATTTGATAATGACTTCATAGAGCCTGTAAGAAATAATACAATTTTCTTTAAGTCTTTTTAATAACATGTTGTACTAGTACCTTGTTTCAGAGGTAGCTTTGTATTTCTGTCTTCATCATGTACCATTGTAGTCATCAGTGCTGCTGCATCATTAAATGGTGCCTACAATGATCTAAGTTTTGTAAAAACCGCAACAGTGGATCACACCCAGTCACACTGTCACTGTTTGTTACCGTAAAACTGGTAAATTCTGCTCTGTAATACCTAACTATTTTTTTTTCTTCTTTTTCTTTTTTTTTTAATTAGACAAGGCCCTGATGGGAATACCCTGTTATCTGAAGACATGAGAAAAGAACTTCAGAGGCAGCAGTGGGAAAAAGAAGAAGAAGAAGCCCTCAGAAAACCCATGGGACCCATACATTATGAGGACATTCGAGAAAATGGTATACTTCCATACTTTATATCACTTATCTTTATATCACTGAAGAGATTAGTGTTAGAGGAAGCAAGGGAAAGTTACTTCTTGTGCCTATACAGCAAAGTCTAGGTAGGTGTTAAGCCACATGTATAATAACCATTCAAATTACCAGTACATAAATCTAGATGTATTTTTCCTTAAATTGTTATTTTCCTCAATTTTTTTTTTTCTCAAATTTCATTACATCTTCCTGTTTTCTCTGTCAGGAAGCTTCACTTCACATCTTGTCTAAAACAAGCCCTTCTTAGCCGTGTAAAACTAATGCGGTGTATGTTACTGGGAGTAATCCAGTGCCTGAAACCAGGGTGCATGGTGCTTGTATTTACTGTCAATTTTAAACTTGAGTGTAACTTAAATTTATTGATTTTCTTCTTTTCAGAGGCCAGGCAGCTTGGTGTTGGTTACTTTGCCTTTTCTCGTGACCAAGAACTTAGAAATAAACAACGGGCAACATTGGATATGCTAAGAGAACAGGTATGAGTTTGAAGAGCAAATTGGGGTATGAGGGCATCCTAGTTTCAGTGGTCACTGTCTTTGATTTGTTGTATAAGTCTTATACTAGGTGATGCCTGCAACTGACTCCAAAAAAATCGGGCCTCTTTTTCCCTGTTGAAACATGGTACTTGATGAGGATTGCTTTTAGTTGTTTAGTGAAGGAATACATGTAGTTGATTATCATGATAAAGGCAGATTAATTCATGTTTTTCTTTGCCATTAAGACACTTGATCAGAGAACTAAACGTGAACAGTTAAAAGAAAAAAGGAAGGCAGCTCTAGATGCAAGACTGTCTAAACTTCGAGCACGGAAGATTAAGAAGTTAAGGGAAGCTGGATTAGAGGAAGAGGCAGAAAAATTGGAGAATGGAGGTATGATCTGCTGCCTTTTTAAGTTAAATACTTGCTATTTCATTTTGTACTTGATTGATGGATAGGCGTGCTCTGATTTAGGTTTGGACATTCAATATGTTGGTATTATGTATTCTATATATGCAATCAGTATAACTGTTAAGAGAGTGAGAGTTCCTATAATTGTGTGTAGATATAAAATCATGCCAGAAATAGCTTAATAATGCAGGTAGAAATGTGATGTGTAGATTATAGGCTTCTTTTGATTCACACCTGACAGCAGGAATTACGCAGGTTAATTTTGCAGGTTGAGGTTAGAGCTGCTGAAATTTTACTGGCGCTTTCCTTTTTGAAGATGAGGTAGAATAAAAATTGGTAACAAGTTAATTTTGATATCATATAATATACGCTCCTGCAGTTTCAGTGCAGTCTGTAAATGGGACATACTACTGACTTCGGGATTTAGGATGATGAATTTGAGTTCTAATGCCATCTCTGCGCTATCTCCCTTATGACACTGCTAGTCAACTTGCACTGTCTCCCACTGCAAAATGTAGCTAATAGTCCACCGTGTCAGAGTTCCATGCAAGTGATTAATTGTGACATGTTCTAGAAGTGAAGAACGGTAATGTGCCACTGCTGTTACTGTTGTTCAGAATAAGAATGCAAGTTGTTTTCTCCTGTAAACAAAATGGAGATAACATGCTAATGTTCTTTTTTTTTTTTTTTTTTTAACCAATTTTCTAGCTTCAGTATAACACTAGGACGTTTCTTTTTGGATTATTAGGCAATAGATTTTCAGCAGTCTTTTTGATACAACTACAAAGCTAATGAAGTGTTTCTTGGTAGATACGCTTCCTGATTATCTGGCTTACCCATTATCTTTTCTGAGCTCATATGCAGTAATTAAAAAAAAAATAAATAAATTACCTCTCTACTCAGATGCATTTCATTATTAGAATGAAATTAGATCGTTAGTATGAGCTCTATAAGTGCAAATAACTCTTGCTTCCTGTTCCTCCTATGAATTTCATACAGATTTTATCCTATTACTAACACAAACTACTATCTCTTTCTGTAACATAGAATTGAAAGGTGTTACTGAAGAACCAGAAGCTCCGAGAGTTCCCGCAGCAAGTAGAAAGGTAGAGGTTGTCATCCAGGAGAGAAGAGATACAAAGCCCGGTGTGCCTTATGTCCGAGAGTGGGACAAAGGCAAAGGTAAGGAAATGCAGATTCGGAACCGCTGTTTGGAAGCAGTGTGCACACTGCTGATTTCATTTCTGTTCTGTGACAAAGTATGGTAAGACTGAAAAGCAATTAAATACTTTCTTCCTTTTGTATTGATGGCTATCTAGTGTCCAGTGCAGTGATTGACAAGACATGCCCTCAGTGCCAGTAGCTGCTATAATGTCCCCATAATTTTTTCTTCTATATGAGTTATTCCATTTCTGGATGATCCAGAGAGATTGACAGAATGACAAATTTCATAGTTCGTAAGATTTACTGTCTTTTAATGTGATCTTTTCTTGATGTATTTCTGTAGTTTGTGCTATGTGTGGCAGGATGTATTACACTGAAACAGGTACAGGATGATACTAAAAAGTGATGGAATAGAGACTGCTTCAGTGCCAATGTCCCATCTTGAACCATCTTCCTTGTCACAACATCAAGTGATGGCTGTCTTCCAAATCCTTCCCAAACCCATTAACTCATTTTGCACTACTTATCTGTGCTTATGCACATTCTTGTAATCTGATGACTTCGAAGTAAAAGCAAACAAGGAATAGGCAAAGCACATAAACATACACCTTTAGTACTCCTGTAAGAGCAGCATTCCTGGTCTATGCAATACTGATATTTCCAGCTGCTTTTTACTTTTCGTAGGCTCTCTTTGTGTTCTGTTAGTGAACATCATTGTGAGGGGACACTTTGTGCTTCTATTAAAAAACAAAACTTTCAGTTTCCATCTGTTAAATCTTTATCCTGCCAGACACTGAGGAAACCTGTGTTTTCCTACCTCTGAGGAAACCTGGTATCTGACTGACACTCCAGCAGCTCTGTACTACACAACAAATATTACACTCAGAAAGTAGAGGACAGCTTACTTTAAAATGTGAAGTGAAATAACTGTGGTTTGCCGAACATAAATGAAACACAAGCATCTGAATTAGTATAAGAAGGGATAGGCAAAACTCCTCACTCTTAGATGCTTTCCTCCTTACTATTTCGTATTTTTTATATTTTTTACCAAAGCAAAGGAAGAAGTCCTGCTGTGACTGGGGCTCTATTTTGTTAATTCAGACAAATGTGTAGCCCTTACGTATCAAAATTTTCTACTTAATTTCTTACAGAAGTCTTGGTAGACATGAATACTGAAAAGAATCTTACTCGTTTTAGAGAGTATGTTTGGGGGACATCTTTGGAGTAGGTTTTGAGGATAGCTTTTCAAGTGTGGTCATCTTGAGCTGTCATTCCATTGCAGTACTTCAGAACTATTTTTAATCGGAAATTAGCAGCTGCCATAGTAACAAGAATATCTACCACTTCTGTTGAAATAAAGAAGTTACTGGTTTTTGCCTGTGCTTGCTAGAGATAATCTCATCATCTCCATCTTCTAATAACTAAGCTCTTAATGCGGTGATTGGTTTGTGTTTTGATTCACGTCTAACCAATTAGTCTTTTTGCATAACAATAACCACATTGTTAAAGGATCCTGAAGTGACTAGGATGAGCTGCATAGAGGATGGTGGTTATCTTTAATGCTCAATGTTTCTGCTCTGTAAAGAAAGTGGACTGTGACCTTAGCCAGCAATCTAGTAATAGATGGAAAAGTAACTTCAAATAGCTTTTCACAATTGCATCTTCCCTGTTTAATTTGTTTTCCCTCCTTTCTGACTGATCTTCAGACCCTGAAATCTATATTCAATCTCCCATTTTTCCTGTTTCTAACAGAATTGATGTTTGGGCAATGGTCAAAGAAACAGGAAGAACTCAGAGATGAGCGAGATCCAGAATTTGCACCACCTTCTGATTACTTTATGGGACAAAAGAAAGATGATAATTACAGAAGGCAGAATTTGAACAGCCCTGAAACATCCTCTGAAAAACTGGAAACAGAGACAGCACAAAAGCAACAGACGCCATCAGCGCAGGCCAATGGCAGCAGCAGTGAAGGTGTGCCACCATCAGGGCAGGCTTTCAACAGCAATGTTCAAGATGAGTCAGTGTCAACAAAAGCCCGTGGCAGTGACACTCAAGATGTGCCATCATCAGCAGAGGATGACAGCAGCGACGATGAGGATATGCTGCCATCGGCACAGGCTTATGGCTATGGTGCTCAAGTTGTGCCGCCGTCAATGCATGCTTACGGCTATGGCGCTCAAGATGTGCTGTCATCAATGCCGCCTTACGGCTATAACACTCATGATATGCCATTTCCCATGCAGGCTTATGGCTACGGCGCTCAAGGCATGCTGCCACCAATGCATGCTTATGGCTACAGCACTCATGATATGTCATTTCCAATGCAGGCTTACGGCTATGGCTCCCAAGATGGGCCACCGGGAGAGGTGCACGCCTGTGGCTGCAGCGCCCAAGATGGGCCACCGGGAGTGGTGCAGGCCTGTGGCTGCAGCACCCAAGATGGGCCACCAGGAGTGGTGCAGGCCTGTGGCTGCAGCACCCAAGATGGGCCACCAGGAGTGGTGCAGGCCTGTGGCTGCAGCACCCAAGATGGGCCACCGGGAGTGGTGCAGGCCTGTGGCTGCAGCACCCAAGATGGGCCACCGGGAGTGGTGCAGGCCTGTGGCTGCAGCACCCAAGATGTGGCATCTTCAGCACAGCCCAACAGCAGTGATGCTGAAAATCAGGAACCGCTTTACCAAAGTTTAGATGATATGCTGTCTTATTACAGACAAGTGACTTGAACTGAGCAAAAAGATAAGCCAGAATCGTGATTTAAAGAACTGAAATAGAATTATCATCTCGGCAAGAATATTGTTTCGCACATCTGGGAAAAAAAAGTTTCTGTAAGCAGATCAAAATAAATGTCCTGGAGACCTAAGCTGTTTTACATCACAGCTGTACTTTTGCCCTGTTAGTTTTTTGTTTTGGTTTTTTTTTTCCTCTTTATTAAAACCAGGACATGGTGGTACTTATTTAGTCTAGTACGTATTTCATTTTAACTCTTTGCCAGTTACACCTGAACTTTTGGGGTATATTAATGGCTTTCTCTGAAAAGATGAACTCTTCCTTTACTCTTTCACTCCCCAGCTAGCTTCTAGTTTGGAGGTTCTATAAGATCAGTGATATCTGCAGAAACAATATTGAAATGGCTGGCCCTATGCTGCTAAATACAGAAGGGTTTTAGGAAATCTGTTACCTACTTAATCACCTGCCTTTAGGAAGTGCAGAATATTATCTAGTGAACAGTAGTGGTTCACATGGTTGTAATGGCTTCTGCATTCCTGAGGTCTGTATATAACTCATAATACTGTGAAGCAAATTACAGTGGAGAGAGGCATTGCAGAAATCAATAGATAATGATGGTTAGGCTAAGAATAAACACTTCACTAAAGGAGAAGTCTTGACACCTGAAATTACTGTCTTACTGGTTTAGAAAATGCTCTCATAATTCTCCAAGTGCATTTTTCTTGCATCATCTGTTATATTTATGGTTTTACTTTATCTAATACTTTTTTTTCCAAAAACTGTGATATTGGAGTCACTGTATATAAAAGCAGACCAACCTCTACCAAACAAGGTTTTATTTCAGAATAATCTTAGTAAATGAGAATAACGCTTATTTACCATGTGGAATATTTTTATTTCTGAAGGTAATTTAAATAACCCCATTTGTATTTTTAAAGCTCATACAAGGATAAGACCTAGAAAAGTGGGTTAGAATGGGCAATATCATAGATTGTCTAAAGTTAAATGACAATAATAATGTCAAAATGGTGAATGTTTGAACAAAATAGTGAACTAGCCGAAGAGACAGAGATGATTTGCTGCTCTTGTGTGCTTCAGTCGGATCTCGGGCTGCTTTGCAAAGCCTGGTGAACAGCAATGTGTTCAAGGTGACTGAGCAAACTTAGTGAATATGTTCTGCAATCTGCTGTCCCCAAATTCTGTTTTAACCTCAGCTAATAGACACACATCTGTCTCTTTCCTATACCGCTGGCTTTTGCACAGAAATTTGCAGAGCCAGGAATAACACCTTACAGGAGGAATAACACCCCACAAGAGCACCAGTGGTACCGTTTTAAAGCCGCAAACTACCCCAGTCTTTTATCCTTACCAAACAGTTAAGAGACAGGAGCTTTATGATAACTTTGGGTTTCTGTTTCTCTGAACAGACCTAGAACTTGAGAATAGTGTGGCACATTAATGGCCACATCCACCTGAACTGCAGGGAAAGCTTAGCAGCAGCTCATTGGTTTTGCTGCTGCTGACACTGACCTGAGCTCAGCTGTTGTGCATAGTGTTAGGGCGTATATTTCTTCCTTTCCTTGAATCCCTTCAGTATGAACAGGGAACCTGAAAATAAATAATGATTGTATACTAATGACCAAAAGGAAGAGGAAGATGTCACAAACCCATCTGTTTTTACCAAATGGTACAGCATCAATGCAATTTTTTTCCCTCATAAATTTGGTACAACCTCAGATTAGTCATATCCATGAGATGGCAGTCTAGTCTTGCTGATTCTCTATAAGAAATTCTGCCAGTATATACCTGTTTTCTGCTATTTGTTTCATAATAACATTGAAGTAGTCTCTGATGACCCTTGAGCCGAGTAGAATTTTTTCAAATGCTGCGTCACCTCATATTTAATTTTGAGTTTAAAACAGTTGTGTTATGTTTTAGCAGCTTTCTTCCACAAAGATAAGAAGTGGTCAAAATACACATTTCAAATTTGACTAGTTAGGAAAACAGACTTCTTGCAGTGCCCCCAGTTGTTGAACTCGTACAGAGAAACTGATGTTAAACATTGTAATGTTTCATGAGAAGGTGTTTGGTTGCCCACAGCGTGAGCAAGGCAAAAGCTAATTGCTAAGCTAGGGTTATTTGCAAAGACCCTACTAATTCTTAAGGGTACCAGGCTACTTTGAGTAAATTTCCTAAGTTACCCACTAGCAGATTTCACTGCTGTGCCTCGCCAGGGAGATCACCACCTTTGTCCTCATGCTCAACTGGTACAGGAACATGTCTGACACCATGTTGACAGAAGTGACTTAATAGTGATTGCCGTGTTTAAACTAATTAGGGCAGCCTGGTTGTTACAGCACTAGCACAGGAAATAAAGGACCTCATTCAGGTTTCTACTGTCAGTCTGGAAAGGCTTTGTTCAAATGATGTAACTTCCGTGTATGGGAGTGAATGGTAAGTTTGGACTCAAAACAGTTTATGTTGGAATAAACACTGGAATAAACATCTAATACTTCACTTGCAACAGGCAATTTCAATGTGTGAGGCAGGGTAGAATTGGTTTCCAGCTTTGCATTACCTGCTTTAAAAAAAGCAGTGTTTCTTTTAGAAGTATTTTATGAAACGTATTGGGAAAACAATCCCTTCTGACCAGAGATGCTTTAACTAATCCATGTTTAAGTTTCATAGCAAGAAATAATTTAGTGCTATAGTTTCTTGGTTCCTACAAATAAGATAAGACTGAATGAACGATTCTGCTGTTTGAAAAAGATTTTTTAAAATGACATGTATTTTTATATCATTAAAAGGTCATAACTTAGAAACCTCTATAATGCCCTGGCAAGGTGGGGGGTCCGAATGGTACCATTACAGTTTGGAAAAAAGGGAAATGGAGATTGGCAGAGCTGCTAAAGGCTGCAAAGGAATTGCTAGTCCTTGCAAAGTTAGATCCAGGAGTGCTGTGCTCGAACTGCTGTTGTAACTCTGTCTTATATTGTGTCCCTCTTTCTAATTTTTTGTTTGTTTAATGCAGCTGTGGGAGGAAGGATCAACTGAAACATAAAAGCATGAGAAACTCCCCATAGTGTTTTGAAGCTCACTGGGCAGTGCAGTGAAGTGTTGTAGGGTGCATGGGGTTGTGTACTTCATGCTTCCTTAGCTCCTCTCTGTCTAGAATCACAGTACATCATTACAATTATTTATTAATAAATCCTCAGAATATTATTCTGAAGTAAGAGAATACCACTATCCCCATTTTGTGGAAAGAAGAAAACCGAAATGCAAAATAACTTCTGCAAGGTCACAAAGCAAGTCTGTGGCAGAGCAGGAGTTCAAACCCAGTTCTCCAGGCTGGCTGATTTATGCTAGAGAAGTTTCATATTTAAGACCTCACACGAATCAGTATGTGAAAGTCATTCAGAGCAGGGTATGATTTCCTTGGAGCTGAAATCATTCTAAAGAGTGGGCAAAGTAATTTAAAACATTAAAGCTTGACTTGAATTCATTGTGGCAATCGTATCCTTCGATGGATTTCCATATAAACAATATTTGCATCTATTCTGCTACTATTTTAATCATGGACATTCACTTCCTACTGCCTTCTGGGCTTTGTTTTTTCTGTGCCCTTCATACTGCAGGTAGTCTTATGTATATATGTGATTTAGAAGCTATATTGTCTTTGCATTAGTTTAAGCTGGAACTGCACTAAGGAATGAAATGCCATTTATTACATAGCATTATGTAAAAACGTACAATCAAAATGTTGCTTTGTTCAGCTTCATTTCCATAGCCTAATACTAAACACAGGAGGATTCTTGGCCAGGAAGGGAGTTCAATGTCTACATTAAACTAAAGCCCATTGAGAACAGCTCTCCCACAGCAGTGATCTGTCACTTTGCCATTTGGTCTCTTTCCCTCTTGTCTTGATTTTTGGCTGAAAAGCATATTCTCTCATGCTGTGGAGAGATTTCTGTTCAATCTATTTCATTCTCATTTCACTCAGACCACCTCAAGTTAGCTTCGCTGTGATTGGCAACCTCATTTAGTAATTCCTGGGGCAAACAATTTCTTATTGATACACTGCCAAGGTGATATTTGTCTCATATTCTGGCCAGATCTAGAGGACGTTGTCTCCCATTCCCTCTTCCTCCTCGTTTTAAATCACCCTCCTAAGTTACCTACTTTGACACCAGTGGAAAGTGGGCGTGCACTTGGGCTACGTTGGTAAGGATCTGCCACCATCAGTGTATGACTGATGTAAAGAAAGTAAAGCAGCTTTGTGTTTTCACTCTTCTCTGAGCATGCGAAATTGTGGGCACACTGTACCTATGATTGCATTTCACGTGTTGGAACTGAGCTCTGCCCCAAGAGGTACCAGTGGTGGCTTATGTTGCCTACAGTGTTCTGCATAGAGCCAGGGGCAGTCCCTGGCTCTTGGGTAACATATCTAAGGCAGCTTTGTCCAACATCTCTGTGTGAATATTTTTCTGATACACAAGTTATTTTTGTCCAAAATGCAAAAAGCATTCAAGCACGCTTGAATTTCAACGCTTACCTTTCAACCTGCTGCATCTGGCCGGTAGGACTCAATCGGATCTCCAGAGAAGAACCTTTAGAGAAGACAATTTTCTCTATGTCACCAAAGGGTGATTTTCACCCCCTTGGAGGGCAGCAGGGATCTGGATCTGACTGGGAACTATTGGCATGTCAGCTAAGGCTGCAATTCCATAATGTTACAGGCAGATACTGTATCAATTATATTGTCCTTATTAACTGTTCTTAATACAAATGGCTCTCCAAGTCCTTGGGTGTCCAGAAGGCCTGGTCCCGGTACCAGTTCTATCAGTAGCTCTAGAGTTGTTAAAATCTAGTCCTGCTAGACCCTAATGTCACCCATCTTGTAATAGACTTGGACCAAGATTTTCTTTCTTATCCCTTTTTTTTGGCCTGTTGAAACTTCATCTAAAATTTATGTCCAACCTTGACCCATAAGACCCAAGGTACTGCTTTTGCATCTTTAAAGTAACTAGAGGTTAATCAGAGGCAAGGACAAATGTAAAAATGTACCAGGAGCTGGTTAGCATACAGATGATATATGGTTTTAAATCAAAAAAAAAAAAGCATCATTATGCTGTGCTGTCTTCTAGAAGATCCAGCTCCCCCAAAAATGGATACCTAATGTGTGCACAAAGGGCATTCAGGAAACTATTAATGTAAACCTTTGCACCATTAAAGTCGGTGAGATGCTGAGGACCGTGGTCCTTATAGAATTCGATGACGAAATGTGTCTAAATTCTGTTCTAGTACAGATCTCCAAGGCCTTTTTGTTGGCGAATGCCTCCCCTCACACACAGTGCCCGGAGCCAACACGGCCAGCGGGAGGGAAGTTTTTCTCGTTGGCGAGACCTGGCTCCTCGAAGTTATGGAACAGCCAGCCCGGGATGACCAGCTGAGGCCCTACAGACAAGCACCTCTCTTACCACGCTAGAGAAGCTCGGACCGTTGGCGAGAGGGCGCCCAGGCGCGGGTGGCCCCGGGCTGACAGGTCCTGAGGGACGACCGGCCGCCCTCGCCCTGAGGCGGCCGCCTCACGCACGGGGCGCATGCGCCCGGCCCTGCGGCCGCCCTCAGTGCGCACGCGTCAGACGCCTCCGCCGCCCGCACCCTCGGCGTGCGCCCGGCAGCGGGGGACGGCAGAGGGCTGCCGCCGGAGAGGGGCCGGTCCGTTCCCCCCACTGCAACAGGGGCCGGCCACGTGCGCTCACAGCACTGAAAGACAACGGCGTCCTGGGCTGCATCGACGGAAGCGTGGCAGGCAGGGCGAGGGGGGGATTCTGCCCCTCTGCTCCGCTCTGGTGAGACCCCAGCTGGGGTACCGCGTCCAGCTCTGGAGTCCTCGGCACGAGCAGGACATGAACCCGATGGAGAGGGTGAAGAGGAGGGCCACGAAGATGATCAGAGGGCTGGAGCACCTCTGCTCTGAGGACGCACTGAGAGTTGGGGTTGTTCAGCCTGGAGAAGAAAAGGCTCTGAGGAGACCTTACAGCCTCTCCCTTCCAGTGCCCAAAGGGGGCCTACAGGAGGGATAGGGAGGCATTCTTTATCAGGGAGCGTTGCGATAGGACAAGGGGCAACGGTTTTAAACTAAAAGAGGGTAGATTTAGACTAGATATTAGGAAGAAATTCTTTACTGTGAGGGCGGTGAGCCCCTGGACCTGGTTGCCCAGAGAAGCTGTGGCTGCCCCATCCCTGGAGGTGTTCAAGGCCAGGCTGGATGGGGCTTGGAGCATGGTCCAGAGACCATGGACCCCAGAGACACCTCGTCTAGTGGGAGGTGTCCCTGCCCAGGGTAGAGGGGTTGGAACTAGATGGCCTTTAAGGTCCCTTCCAGCCCAAACCCCATTCTATGATTACCACCCACCCATGTAAGAAGCACCCTATGTTAATTCTTTCCCCCCAAACTCCTACCTTGGGAACATCATACTCCTTCCTTGATGTTTTAATACAGTGTACTGTCACTGCTGTTCATTTCAAAAATTAAGTTATAGTCCCATATGCACTGTTCCTCTCTCCTCTCGCCCCCACGGCACTGCTGGGAGCGTAAAGGAGCTGTAATGATGTCAGTATGCAGAAGTTCAAGGAAAACAAGGTGACTATTTGTAGGACAACGGCAAACGTATGTTCCGCAGCCACTGGAACCATAGGGCATAGCACTGCAGTGTACCCAAGCAGTAATACGAAAAGGAGTATTGTTTTGGGTAGTGGCTGACCCTAAGGTAACCACTTTGCTGGTGATGGAAGTATAACTCAACCTTCTGTTTAGAGAAATCTTCCAGCTCTTACGAGATCTGGCGCATCTTGAATAATTGCAGCTAAACCTAAACCTCCAGATTAAAACTCTGCAGATTTTAAGGCTCAGGCCCTGACTCTCATTGTAAAAAAAAAAAAAAAAACAGAGCAGAAGTTTACATTTATTCTCACAAATGACTACCAAACCAGCAGATGCACTGAGGCTGCATAAAGTCACAAGTGGTCTTCAATAAAAGTTTCATTTCCAGTATAAAGCAGTAACGCCATTTTTAAAACAAAACCTACAGGTAAAGAGAGAAAATATTACATCTTAACAAAAAAGATTTATTCTGACTAAACAAAATGTACAATGTTTCCCAAATGATAGTAAGTTTTCATGACTCTCCGAAGTCTGCAGATCCATTGAGTAACTCGATCACTTCTTACCCTGCAGTTTGATCAAACTACTTTTTGCCAGACTTCTTTATTCCACCGCTGGCTGCCAAAACAAACAACACAACTGGTTAGACAACTGTTTCAAAGCTTAGCTACAAATTTAGTTCCTCATAATGTCAAATCCCCACTAGACTGCCTGCACAACTCAGACCCCCACCGGTGAATTGTTTTTGTATGTGTTACTCTTCTGTGTCCCTGATCTCACATACTCTACCTTGAATGAATAACTTAACATTAGAAACAAAGTTTCTCTGGGAACCAAATATGCCCCAAAAATCTACAACAGAACTAAGTATTTCAACAATTCCTTTGTTCCTCCATGGACACCCTCCATTGTTCATTTCTTATACAGCAGGAGTATAGTCTGGTCAAATCAAATTCAAGGCTAAAGGAATAAAAGTATCAGTATCCCTACAGCAACCAGAGCCCTCAGCTGGGATCAAAGCTCTACAGAAGAAAGTATTGGAGTTATGGGAATTCCAGTTCTCTGAAATTATCTGTTCTCTGCAATCCCTATTACCGAAGAGACTAAAGCAGGGTGAAAGAAAGAAAACATTAACACTGCAACAAGTGCGGCATTTTTTGTATATCTTGTTTTTTTACAGCATGTGTCATATATGACCAGTGGAAAGGAAAAAACAATAGGAAGGCTATAGCAAGATAGGCTGCCAGAGCTGATGGTCAACAGCAGACTTTGCACTGCAATATGATTCTAACAGCATTGCCTTGCTGAGACTCTCGGGATTAGTCTGCTCCTCCCACAATAACATAATAATCACTATCTGCTTTGGCAAGCATTGGACAAGGACCAGATGACTGAAATTCAGTCTAGAAAAAGGCAGAGTAATAGTGGCAGGAAAGAACTATGAAAAAATCCATACGCTGAAGCGCCCTATGCAAAACAAGTTTAGGATGGTAAGGGCACAGAAGACAGACTCACTAAATTGTTTTGCATTGGTCTGAAAAACAAAAAACATTCTAAGTCCCAGACCCAGCACACAAATCAGAGGAGCTAGATCAATTTGAGATAAAACAAACAAGAAATATCCCAAGTCAGTGGGACTGGATGACACTCCCTCCAAGAGCACTGACAAGCTCTAATGTGAAAATGCAGAACTGCTGGTAAAGATTGGAAACTTATAATTACAGCCACTATGGCAGGGGACTCAGACTGCCAGCATAGCACCCAGATACAGAAAGAGGTCTATAAAGAACTGGGGAACTATAGACCTGCAAATCTGACCTTCATCTCTGAGAAGATAACAAAGTCTGTAACAAAGCAAATGGATAAACACAGTCTTGTGAAAGTTAACAGGACTTCTGTAAATGGTACATCCTTCCTCACTGACCTGCTGGAACTCTATGAGGTTATAATTAAATCTACGGATAAAGTGAATCCAGGGGAATTCACATTTTCAAACAGCATTTGACAAGACTGTAGAGCAAAGGTTGTTAGTAATACAAAGTTTCTATGGGATTGCTGGAAAGGTCCTTGTAGGACCTTTCAAGATTTAAAGCTTGCTAAAGACTAGAACCATGTGTAAAATTTAATGGTCTTCAAAGAATGGAGATGGGATTAGTCACATTAATGGACCACAGGTCAAGAACACCTAGAGGGAACAGGCAGGGAGCACCCTTTAACACCCCTAATCCAAATGCTGGAGGAGTCCAAGGTGAGTGCACAGACTCACATCTGTCTCCCACTACCACTGTCACACAAAGACTAGACTGGATGCACCACCCAAGTGCGCCCTGCAAACCCTCTGTGACACAACGCACTTTTACAGTCACTTCAGGAAAAGAAGCCAGACTGATTTCCAGTCACAGGGTGTTTTTTTTCTGCCAGAAACTTACTTCTCTTGAAGAAATTCATCCTCCAAGAGAACAAGTACTGGATTTGTTAAACTTTCAGGACTGCGGCAAAGCCTACATGTAACATATCTGGAAAAAAAAGAATGGTACGCTAAAATAAGAGTAGAAATGTCTCTGCATCATCCAACCAGAACAGGTCAGTACACCAGGCACACCATTATACCTGCTAAACCAGAACCTGCATCAGTAATTTGGGGGTGAAATTACATTGTGAAAGAAAAAAGAAAAAAAAAAACCCTCTGTCTGTTACTTATCTGCACCTGCCATCGACTTACTGGTGTATGTTAAATAACTTAGAGTTACATGCCTTTTTATGTTTGTCAAGCAAAAACATTAATTAAATTTTCGAAGCCAACGAGCCCTCCATTTTTCCTATCAGGACGGCACCTCACTTACTGAGGGGCCCTTTTCCAGCAGCCTTTGCTTTCATCTCCTCAAGTTTCTTTTGCTCCTCCTTCTGCTTTTGTTTAAATGCCAGATCTGTCTAAAGAAAAGAACAACAGTGTTTGTTAACGTCTCCTCCTCCAAAAAATTAAAAAACAACTGACAAGCAATAAGAAACAAATGTAATGTTCTAACAGCAATAAAAACCTGACTGAACTGATGCAAGATGGCTGTATGCTATTAAATATGCAAAACCTTGCAGAACTACGACAAAGTTTTTTTGTTGCACAAGACCACAATGACTAAACTTTAACTTTTTACGTTTGATCTTTCTGAATTTAAACAAGTATCGTTTCCCATGGCATAATCTCATTCTGCCCTCTGAATGACAGATGTTTGCACTAAAACCATTCATTAATATGCCACCAGTGACGCTGGAAGCCTAGCATTCATTTAAAAAAAATCCTTCCACACATATATCACTGTTTTGTCTGGGTTTAATACATTTGTATTAGTTCCAAGAAATCTAATGAGACTGATGGCAAATTGTACACGCAAGCCAGCCGTTGAGCATCCCTGCTAGAACAGCTTCCACTCCAGAATTCAACAGAGCTCAGACATACTCTATCCCTTAGATAGATATTCACTGTAGACATCAAGGCTGAAAGGGAGCATAGTCTTTTTCCCTGGCACTCAGAATTTTGGTGTAACTAAACTGAGGACCTTGACAACTAAGATTCTTCACCAATCCATGGCTGAACTACATTTATAAACAGAAAGTTTTCCGCTTTTTTAAGTTAAAGCTTCCCTTGCTGCAATGTAAGCCTATTACTTCCCCGACCTACCCCACACAGAACAGAATATTCTGATTCTCTCTCCAGTTCTCCACAGTTGTTTTTTTTTCTCCTGGAGATTAATGTGTCTTTCCTAGTAAACCTATTTCTCCCAATTATCCACTTTTGTGGGGTTTTTTTTGTTGCATCGTGCTTGTTGTACTGCAGTGCTGAGAGGAAAAGAAGTATTATTACATCATGTTTGACACACAAGATTTTATTTATACACCTTGTGTGATTTCCTTCTTTTGCAACACCTGATTTTGCAGGTTCATGTTCAGTGTATGATCTAAGTCTCAAATTCTTTCAGGTGGACGTGGAGTTTAGCCAGTCATTCTCCTTGTATTTCATAAGTTGATTATTCTTACCAAAGAAAGGGACTTAACATACATGCTTAAATTAATCCATTTTTTCAAACTTTCTCCAATTAGTTAAGATTACTTTGACCACTGGTCTTGTTCTCTGACAATCAGTGGCCCCTTCGAATTTTGTTTTCTACAAGGAGAACAAGCCATGCTGTCAGTAAGTCAGTCCACCAGCCCACCAAAGCACTAATCAAAACATCACTGAGACACCAATCAAAGAGAAAAATCTTGCAAGACCCCACTCTGTATTTCCTTGCAGTCAGACGCTGCACTGTTAGTAACTGCTTTTAGAGTGTGGCATTCCAGCAAGCTGCACGCTCATCTTCCACGAATCACTTTTTGAGGTCCCGTTCCTGCCTCGCATTTGAGAACGTTACATGAGCCAGCGTCAAGGACCTCATCTCTACCGGCTTTCTCCTCAGACACAGAGCACTGCCCTGCTACAGAACAGAATTTCCTTTGCTGGCCACAGTTTCACTAAAATCCATACTGGCTATTACTTCTTACATTATTATAACCTGGATGCTTGTAAACGCTTAATTGGTTTTAACATTTCTCTAAAAATAAAGCTTACTTAGAAAGCTATGATTATTTTTTTTTTCCCTTTTCAGAGAGATATCATAGTTGTCTTTTTCCAACCACTGGTGCCTCATCCACAATCCTCAGAATAACAGCTTATGCTCAGACTCTGAGCCCTTACTTTTAAGTATCTCTAAAATGAGATTCACCAGTACCTGATTTATTTAAAGGACTTGATAATCCAGGGGTTTTGTATCCTGTCCTAGGTTCTTTGTGACCTGTTAATTTGTTAGGCTTCAGCTCACAGCCTGCTGCTCTGCCGGGGGCCCTCCAGCCTTCTCCATGGCACCGGACTCCTCCGTTAGCCCACGCTGCTGCGTTTACCATGAACACAGGAGGGATGCCAGCAGAAAAAAAAAAAACAAAACCGGAAAACCGGGCCGGCGGGAGGCAGCGCATCGCCTCTTGGTCCCTCAGGGACGCCAGTTTTAACGTCAGAACGACGCTTTGTAAAACGTGACGCTTCATAAAACGCGTATTGCTACGGAGAGCTGAGCTGAGGGGTAATGTGAAGGCGGAAAATGAATGAAGGTGTAAAGATGCCCAGGCCAGAGCCGGGCGGGGCAGGCCCGGTGGAGCAGGCCCCCCGCCGCCACCCTACCTCGTCCAGGTCCTTCGACTGCTTCTTCGGCTGCTTCAGCGGCTTCTTCTTGCCGCCTGCAAAGACAGAGGAGACAGTGAGGCCCAGGGAGAGAGGGGAAGGCGGGCGGCGCCGGTGCCCCGGGGTCCGGCCTTACCCTCTCGGCCCGACATGGTGCCCACTCCGCTCGCCTCCGCCGCGCCGCCCCTCGCCCCGCAGCGCGCGCAGGCGGCCTCCGCAGCGCTTCCGCCTGGCCCCGCGCGGCTGCCGTAGCGCTTCCGCCGCCGCTTCCGCCTCAGGCGCCGGGTCGGGCCGGGCCGGGCCCCGGGCAGGTAGGAGGTGCTGGCGGGGCCGGGGGTTGCGGTGGGGGCCGGCGGGCTCCTCGGGGAGGGCTGCCCGGTGGGGAAGGAGCTGCCCGGCCCGGCCTCCGCCGTGCACCGAGCTCTGGGCTGCCCCCGGCGCCGGGACCCCCCGTGGCGGGCCGCTCCCTCCCGCCGGTCGGCGCTTGTGGCTGAGGTGAGGCCGGTGTCGCTGCCCGGGCCTGTGCGTGGCTAGTAGAGGCGGTGGCGGTCTGGTCTGTAGGGAGTCGGGGGCACAGGCCGGTAGCCCTGGGGGCGGTGGAAGAGCCCCTCCGGCCGGGAAGGGATCGGTCATGTGGAAAAAACGGACTTTTCTCCCCTCAGGCGTGAGAAGTGGAACTGTGAGTGTGTGGCGGCATGTCGGAAACTGTTTCTACGTTTTGGCAGTGACAAAAGAGACCGCTACAAAATGACAGGACCTATAAAAGCTAGTCTTATTCGCCACCAGTGCCCGGTGTGTGCAGCAGCTGGGGTGTCAACCTTTAGAAAGAATATTTGTCAATGACTGCAGGCAGAGGACACTCGTTTTCTCACAAGGGAAGCAAGAGGGGGATGAGGCATGTTATCTCAGATGAAGCTTTCATAATTGTCTCAGGTCCTATTAGCCCAGACTGAGATGACTGTCTGCAGTCTGTTTGCAACTGTCCACATAAAAATTCTTCTAAAAATCTCAACTTTCTCTTTCTGCTGTATTCCTTAATAGCTTGAATATTTGGTAAAACTCTTCATGTAGTGCAATTAAAAGAGGGAAATCTTGCTGTGTAGAACAAAGTTGAGCTGAGGTTTTAGTACATGGCCTGCAACACAGAATAAGCGTTGTAATGGTAAAACACATGAGTGATGCTGGAAGGAGAGAGAACTTACTTCATTTCCATGCTCTTACCATGATCTACCGTATTATTACGCATATAAACCAACTGGTAAGGTTTTCGCAGTGCTCTTTGGTGTTATTACTGTTTGTTAGAGTATGCATAACAGGCAAGAACCACTGGCGTTCAGAATCAGTAGTCAGCTAAAAGCTGATAAAAAATGTCTTCCAGTAGGAAGAATCCTCTTGTGGATCTGTCCACATATGTGATGTCATTAGCCACCCAAAATTAATGTGGAAGACTGTTTTAAAATCATTTTTAAAAAGCAGCAACTATCAAGCTTTCTCAATAACCCATGTTCTTATATTATGTTAGTCAAACTCTAATATAGTCATACTAAAACTTCATATAAAACCTTATTCCAAAGTTTTCCTGTTTACAGTTTTTAGAGGAATGTACTCAGTAGAAAATTGACGTCTTATTTACAACTCGGTAGACGATAAACCATAGCTACCAATCTGTTTTTGCAGTGTAAGCAAGAATTTTAAGCGCATTTTAAAATGCAGCTAGTGGGCATTCACTAGCTGATAATCTTGTGGCTCTTCCTTATGTTTTGCTTTTGTAGGCAGTCTAATGAGAATACTTATGTTCAGCACTTCTGTGTTTTCTCTTTGGCTTTTCTATTTTTGTCTTTGCATTCTTCTACTAGTCTTTGTGTATCTGTGAAGTGTAAGATAGAGGCAATGATCAAGCCTCACTTCTTTTCTTGTCAAGATTTTTTTTTCCCCCTCTGTCTTTTTTCTTTTTCTGTTCTTTTGCAGAATTGTTAGTACCTGTGACATGGTACACCAAACTCAAGTGTGAACACAGAAGGCAAAATTTCATATGACAGTCACTTCTGTGCTAAAGCATTAAATTACTTTGAAGTTACTCCTGTTGGTACTGGGTCTGCATGTGATCACTATTCATGCAGTGCGTGACTTAGTAATCAAGAAGCATGGTGGGAGTACTTACTAACAAGAGAAAAGCAGGAATCTGTGGCAGAACTGCACTTTATTGAAAATTGTGGAAAGTTCTCTAGGTAAGTAGTGGTGTAAAACTAGCGATGGTTTAGCCATTCTTGAATTTTATTGTTTTGGTACATGCGTAGTTTTAAGAGGTATTAATCAGATGTACTTCAATAACTTTTCTTTTTTGTCTTCATCCTTATAGCACTTTTATTTAGTGATTAAATTCAAGACATGGGGCCAATGAAGTACAAGTCAAGCGTGTCCTCGGTGTCATGTAGTCTGCAATATCACCATTCTTTGGTAAAGTGGAGTCCAAAAATGAATTTACACATAGTGCGGACTTACTGCTCATCATCACCTAAGAGGCCTGAAGCCAAGTCTGCAATAGAAATGGCCATCGGTCTTTTTAATCGTCTGACCGAAGCTGGGACCGTTATGGGAAAAAACTCTCTTCAAAAAATGTCTGCAACATGCAAGAGTTGGTGGGACAGATATGAAGAGTTTGTTGGAATTAATGAAGTTCGGGAGGCTCAGGGAAAAGTGACAGAGGTAAACACGGAGATAATGTGGAAATTTAAAAATCTTGAGTTAAGCTATATGAAGTATAAACATTGTCTGTGAGGTAAAAAAAAAGAGCCTCCAAGGAGAATGATGCCTTTTTACTGCTTTAACTGTTTATGTAGATGCTGTGAGCGTTCTAGTCTGTGCATGTTAGTAAATATAGCTTATCCCTTAAATTGAAACGGAGTGTGGTTTGTTTTGTTGGGTTTTTTCCCCCCCAAAATAATATATTTAGTTATTTAGATCTGTCTGGTAATAAGTCTCTAAAATAAATACTCTTTCTTCTCAGGCTGAAAATGTCTTTATGGTAGCTCGAGGGATAGTACGAGAGGCTCGTGAAAACGTAGAAGCCCAACAGATTAAACTGAAGGAAATTCGGGACCGCTTAGACAGGGTCTCTCGGGATGACACCCAATATTTAGAACTGGCTACTCTGGAACACAGGATGCTGCAGGTAATTTGTTGGTACTTGAGCACTGACAAATACAATGAAAATTTGTGTGCTTTGCCTCCATCACTAGTGACTGATTTTGCAGATGCAGTTCAGTTCTGAAGTCAATTTCTGATGATACTTGTTTTAGTTAATTACTATAGATTAGTTGATCTGCTAAGCAAATTGTCTATATTAATGCTAAAATAGGGCAGTAAGTTTTGGGAAAAAAGCTGAAGATGGTGAGCCTAGAAGGTCGAGTGGTGATGTGTAGATGAGTAGCTGACAAAAAGCTGGGATTCAGTGAAACACACACTCAGAAGAATGAGAGTAATTCTGGGAGGTGCAGTTAGCTGACAGGCTCACCACTAGCAAATGCAGCAATTACTTTGCTAAAACAATGGAATTTTACTGCAGGAAACTAACCAGAAAACCTTCCACTTTGGCTGAGATAAAATGGCTTACAAAAGGACCTGCCATGCTGAAGCCAGTGAGAAGGGAGAAAGGGAGGACATTTGTCTGTGAGCAGGCTAAGAAAGAGAAGGCAGAGGAATTGGAAGTGTGTCCGTTCATGAGATGAACCTATCCAAGATATCCTTTCCAGTCCTATTTTCAGTTCCCATTTAAGGGCTTTAGAACTGAAAGGAAGAAATGTGGTAGAGGTAGTGTTTGGAGAAGTAAGCAGGGCCAAAAAAGTGAACATTATGGGAAGAGAACGACTTTCCCCACTTATATACCTTTTCTGTCATCAGCATGTGACAGATTCTTGTGCAGGGGATCTTCAGCTGTAATTCTTGATGACCTTTTCCATTTCTCCGTTTTGACTTAAAATGATGTCTCACTGACTTAAGTAGGATTAATAAAGAAAATCCCACATTAAAAGGAAAATTTCTGAGGCAGAACTAATGGATGTTCTTAATTTCCATTCCTTCATCTTCACTGGGGTTCTGGGGTGAGGTGGGTTTTTTTTTTAGTATATACTTTTTAGCTTCATATTATACCTTCTCCTCCAAATCACTGTGTTTCTTGCAGGAAGAGAAGAGGTACCGAGCTGCGTATTTAAATGCAGAAGAATCTGAGAGAGAAAAATTCTCTCTCTTCTCTGCAGCTGTAAGGGAAAGCCATGAGAAAGAGCGAACAAGAGCTGAAAAAACAAAGAACTGGTCTATTATTGGTTCTGTTCTGGGAGCCATTATAGGCGTTCTTGGTTCCACCTATGTTAATCGAGTAAGGCTGCAAGAACTAAAAGTCTTGGTGCTTGAAGCACAGAAGGGCCCAATAAATCTGCAAGAAGCCATCAAAGAACAGGCCTCCAGTCATTACTTACAGCAGAAGGATCTCAGTGACGTCATAGCAGACCTGAAAAATGTGCTGCAAACAAGGACATCCCAGGAAATAAAAGAAAGTGCCCTGTTAACTAGAGAAGGCAGGAATGACTCCATAAAAATAGATTCTCTTTTAATTCCTTTAAACGAACAGCTAAACTACACTAAACAAGTCAGTTCATGTCTAGGGAGTTTACAAGAGCAGTTGAACAGTCTGCAGGCAAGTATAGCGCAAATGATTTCTGAGATGCAGAGTGTTAAGCTTGCGGTCCATTCTAGACCTATGGAAAGAGTGACGCCGAGGTCTTCAGCAGAGGGTAAGGGCCAGGCTTCTGCCGTGAGAGATGTGATTTTAGAATTGTGTGATACCGAGCGGAGACTGGAAGCACAAATCAAGAGAAATTCTATTTACAGCACTGCATTGACATGTGCTATGTTTGCTATTACTCTGCCAGTACTCTATATTATACTTAAAGGGAACTGATCTCTAATTAATTGCCACAATTTACTAGATTAATAAAAGTAAACTTGCACTCTAAGTACTTAGAGTACAAGTCCAAATAAAGTTGTGTTAGCATTTCTCGTTATGCTTTCTCCTGTATATTTGGAAAACTTGTAAAGACTTAGTCCATCTATCGCTGCAGGCTCCATGTTAACAGTCTTTGTCATACATTGTGGTTTTTATCTCCGCAAGTAAAGCAATCCACAGTTTCATCTGTTGATTTCATTCACTGTTTCACTCTTTTACTGTCTAGTCTTGTATATCACGCCGATCGGTGACTTCATTCTGGAGCTGTATTTGTGATTTTCTGTTCAAATGATTCTTTTAGTTTCTCATTGATCCAAGTGTTTCATGTGTAATACTTTGTAATTTTCCTTCTGATTTCTTCATAGTTTTTCAGTTTTTCCATACACAAAACATTAGGAGTAATTTTACCAAACAGGTAGAAATATTTGCCATGAAGTTTTTTGGTTTTTTCCTTGTTGTTTTTTTTCATTAATTCTGGATACAATGCAGTGACTTGCAATGTGACAAACAGCAGGGGCCATGTGAATGAGGAGGATTGAAGTTACCGTGATACAATGTGGCTGTACAGCCAGATGATGCATTTAAAATACATTTAAGTTACAGGTGGTAACTTTCCTAGGGTGGTTTATCATGAAGTATCCAAAAGCATTTCTGGAGCTCCAGCTATTTATTACTGGTAGCTCCATGTCCTCAAAGGTTGGCAGGCAGGGAAAGAGAAAAAGGCTGTAGATACAGAGATGTATTTAGTACGATGATGTTTATTCGGACAATGGAAGTCAATTATCCTTTCTCTACAGACTCCTTAACTCATCATTCCCTGGGTATTTTGTGGTTTTAGTAATTATTTACAGAGCAACCATATTCCTTATCCCTACTAGTACCTCATTGGAACTGTCTCAGCTTTTTATTCTTTTGTCAATTTTGTCCTGTATGGTACTCTACAGCAAGTGCTTTTAAGCTGGTACTTTAATGGTAATAGCATTATGCAAACTACTCCAAAATAATTTTTGGAAAAAAGTGAAAGGTCCAGCTGTTTTTCTTGGAAGGATGAAGAATGGCTGATTGAGGAAAAACGCTTGTCTGAACAGCTAAACATCAGTATCTGTGAGTGGCCTCACACAAAGTTGTTGGTATCACTGTGATAAATAGTTTTCTCCCTGTGATGGTAGCAGATAAGCAAATCAGATGTGGAACTCCAGCTCTATGAGCACTTTGGTGGAACCTTTGCAGACAAAGGAGTGACAAGCTCACTTCATGCTGTAATGCCTTTGTGTAAGCTTTTCAGAATGACTAAGTTGTGTTTACTATACCGTCTGCTATGTGTTGTTTTTTTTTCTGTCAGCTCTTTCTTCTGCCCAGTAACCATATTAAAAGAGTTTGAGGTTTTGATTATAAACTGCTAAGACTGTAAGATCTTTGGGACAGGGACATTTGCTCCGAGAAACACCAACTTAATTTGGTATCATTAGGTGCTATTATAACACGACTGAATAAACAAACAATATTAGGAAAGATCTGTGATGATTCACTGCTTGTAAGGGAGATGAGGTATGCAAAAAGTGGTTTTGAGAAGGACCACTGCTGATTTATATATTGATTGTTTGGAGTGTAAAGTAAATAACAAACATTTGTCAGGGAAGCTGTTTGATCTGATGGCTTGAGAACTGGGATAAAAATTCCCATACACTTGACTGCATCAAGAAGTATATATACAGATCAATACAATTTTTCAAATCTATAATATTTCACTTTCTCAATTCACAAATATTTTTACAGGTTATACTTCTTGCAGGAGCTTGATGAAAATCAGAGACAAGTGTGTAATTAAAGTGGAAGGGATAGTAGAATGGTTCTATTTGTAATTTACTGGCACAAGTCACTGCGAATTTTGGTCTTTTTGTTTGTTTGTTTGTTTCAGTTTAACTACATAAAGTTAGGCCCCCTTATTATGTAAGCGGCTGAATTTTAGATACTCAGCATCTCTAAGTGTGGATTATATATATGAGCATGGTATTAAAATGCTGAATGTTAGGCAGCTAAATTTGAAAGTGAGGCAACGCTCACTGACTTGTACTTGGTGGCATCAAAAATGAGTAGAGGTCCAAGGCTAATCTTGGGTACAATAAATAAGAGAATACAAAACCAAGAGTTGTTTATTGTTCTAAAGAGATTTGCTTTTTATGCTTTTAAGGAAGGTATAATATTAACTAGCTTTAACATTATGTAGAGTTACGGGAAGAAAAAGTCAGTCAATGATAACAGTAGCAAATAAATCTTGTGATAAATCAGAGTTTGAAATACACATCATAAAACTTGAGAAAAGCTGGATGGTGTGATACGTGTCAAGATGAATATAACTGGATCTCATCCTTTGCAGGGAGTTTTGAATATTCAGGAATAGACTCTGTGTGAATATTGTTACAAGTGATTACCGTGGTTCTCCTATTTCTGCTTTTCCTTGCTAACTCATCGTATGTGAAGTGACAGCAGAATAATTTCAATTAGGAAAAAACGTCGTAATTAACTGTGTCTATATAATAATTAGGAGGGCAGATTTGTATATTTCCTCAATCCTGGATTAATCATTGCTGCTTGTGGCAATGATCTAAATGTGTCATTTGGTGCTGCCCTGTATGTGTACCCCAAAGGCAGAAGGTGTGGCTGCGACAGTACCAGCTGTACCTTCAGCTAGCTGAAGGCAATATCCAGGAAGATGCTAAAACATAGACTATATGCATAATCTGTTCAGTACTTTATGCTAAACCTTTGTCATGGTAACACAGGGAGCAAATCCACGAGTTTGAACAAAGCCAGCACAGCTGTACAGAGGTGTTTATGTGCAGGCTCACATTAGTTCAGGTACATTTGCAGTTCCAACAGTGATTTACGCAACACACAGTGACATCTCAGTGCATGTTTCCTGATGATTCAGTCATGGCTAAGTGAGTAGTTCATTGCCTGTGCTCTTCTGGGCTATTTTAGTTTAGAAAAAAAGAAAAAGTGTTGCATACCTATGGATTATTAACAAAGCTTATAATAGATAGTTGAGTTTCACTTTTGGAATGAGGTCTCTCAGCTGACGCTTTCCTCAACAAATCAATTCTGCTTGCTAAGTAAGGCCTTTTGAGACTTAAATTCTTGCTCTTTCTGTGAACGAAGTCCTCTCTGGGCAGGATGGCTCAGCCAGCCCTGTGTCCCAAATGCTTGTTAGCCAGGAGGGGTGGTGGTTGCAATAGTTTGTACAGGCCTAGTGAGGCCAGGGACTGAGCTAGGCATTGTGTATAGGTCAGAGAAAGCCAGTGCTGATTCAAGCTAATTCCACTGTCAGTCAAGACACTGAAGATAAAGAGGGAACCTAGTAAGAGCAACAGGAAGCCCTTTGATAGACATTAACTACAGAAAAACGTGTGGCAGTGGCCTGAGCTTGGCCCATGCTAAGCTATTTTGAGTTCTAACTGCTCCATAAGAAACCACTCGTAACTCAAAAGCAAACAGCCTAGTGGCTATGGAAATAACTTCTAATGAGGTCACTGCAGACTTCTAACAGTAGGTGCATTCTGAAGAGAAAATTTGCCATTCCTTCCACTCATGAAAGGAATAGCAAATGTTGCTTACGAATACAGGACAAAAGCAAGTACATGTACTGTCACAATCAGGATATATATATTTATTAACACTCGGGTTTTGAATGTTCCGGTATTCGAAGAACCTGGTCAGAAGTTGCAGGTGTTCCTGTTGAATTCATTGTAACTATTTGTTTGGAAAAGACAGTTTCTTTCACAGAATGCCTTCTAAAAACAAATATTTCCCTCTTTATGGAGCTTAGGAGTGGTAGAGATGTCCCGTTTACTTCAGAAACAGGACTGAGATTTGCAGTAGGAGAGAGGTTTGTGAGCTAGGAAAAGGGAGTCAGTGCTGGGTTTGCCCATAACATATTTAAAACAGTATTTTATTGCCAGATTTTTGCTCGCAAGTTATGAGGAGGTGACCTTCCTCATAAACTATAGAGAAGTGCGATTTCTGGAGTTTGGCAATTGGTGGATGATCTAAGAAGGTGTGGGCTTAAATACAGCAAAAATCAGATGGGCCACAATTTTTATTTTTAAGGAGAATTAAGCTTTCAGGTAATTGTGGTTGTGGCGAAGTTTTGGAGTTTCCATTGTGTGAAGTTTTTAGGAACAGTTTAGATAAATATCACTAGGTTTGATACAGATATAGGCAGATCCTCCCTGGGACAGAATGGATTCAGTTAAAGGGTTTTCAAACTTTTCTGTTCAAAGAACTGCTTGCGCTTTATTTATTTATTTATTTATTTAAATAAAGCAGGAGACTCTAGGGACAATTTGACGTTGTAGTCATTCTAGTGCAGGTTATGCTATAGTGCAAGTTATAGCAGAATGAGGAAGTGTTGTGCTGAGAAAATGGCTCAGTTTACTATGGGCCATGTGGTGTTAGGCACCAGCAGAGAGGGAGAGCAAGTGTATGCACAGCTGCAGTAAAGCATGACCCTAAAAGTACTATCTTAATAATTATTTTTCAGAATCAAATTTGTAAGGTGACTTCTCAACTAATTTTGAAATACTATGCAAGGATTTTTTGTAAAGGCTGTTTTTAATAGAACTTTGCACACTTCTGTTGTAAGCCTTTAAATGGCTGCAGCCTACACTGACCTTTCAGTGAGTTTGCCCGAAGCAAGCCGGCCCATTAAAGATTATTCGATTTAAATACTGGCATATCATATGCTCTCAGGAGCTTCCCTGTGCTTCAAGACTTGTTTAACAAAAAAACAAAACAACAAAAAACAACCCCACATCATGTGTTGATTCAGTGAGCTGATCACCCAACCCTCTGTATTAGTTGTTGCATGTAATCTACTCCATCGAATAATCTAATTCTTGCTCTTCATGGAGGTGATAGTGACAGTCTGTATGGCTGATGTTGGAAAACTTGTTTGTGGTGACACCGGACATGCCATGCATAAATGCTTAAGCCACAGAGCTCTGAGATAAAGGGATTGTCCCAAGCATCCCAAGGTTGTTTTGCTGCGTTCTGCAGAAAGAAAAGTAAACCTGTGCAGATCGGTGCGTGCTAAGAGAGTCCAGAGTCCTGCTCCTGCAGGTTCTGGAATGCTGGGCACTGTTCAGGCCACGCGGTCTGTGAGGCATGTTCTAAAGCAGCTCCTTAAAGCCCAACAGAACTGCTGCTAGCAAAACTGTAGGTGCCCAAATGAGGGTAATGAAGACCTTAATGCTGTTTCTAAATGTTCTGACAAACCGAAAACTTGTAAGGAACAGAGTCAGATTTAAAGTAGGGTAGACGTAGTCAACCTTCTGTTGGTCCCTCAATTACTGCTCTAAATGCAGTTTATTCCCAGAAGCTATAGACAGTATTCAGATATCCCTCATGACTTTCTTAACCCGTCTCATCCCCTGCTTGGAGGGGAGGAAGAGCTAGAAGAAAATCAAAAGGAGCATAAGCAGCTGCCAGCCTTGTGATTATCATAATAGTTACGTAAGAAACTTAGCTAACCTGCTTAGAACCAGACATGAGCAAGGGCTTTTGTAGAGGAGGATCCTTTCTGGATTTAAATATATGAAAAAAAGCTTCTGAACAAATTGAAAACAAAACCTGTTTAAATGTGTCCCTCAAAATAATGCTTGTTCTTTGTATGACGCTGTTTTCTGCTGTGTAATGTTTGAGAACTAGCTTTTCCTCTAGTTTCTTTTTAAGAACTGCAAAAGATTTTTGTGCAGACCAGCTCCTCCTTGAAGAGGGGATGTGTAATCCCGTGGTGTTTTTTTTTATCCTTGTCACTCCAGAGGGCTGTAAGTACAGTAATGGGGGTAGGAGGGGGGGCACTACAACATCCTTCAAGTGCACAGAAGCTCTTTCTGCCCTGCTCCTAAGGCAGACCGTGCAGCCAGCGCCCTGCACGAGCCCTGATGTGGGACAGAAGGAAAAGGTGCTCTTTTCCAATGCACTTTTATGGGTCTTTTTGCTGCTTTTTAAGTGAAGCTTGCAGATGTTTTTTACCAGACGGAAGGGGCTGCAGGTTGGGACTGGTTCTGGAGGAAAGGCACAAAGGGGATTAGTGTTTTGAGTCAGGAATGGGTTGGAGCAAAGAAAAATTGGGGTTTTTTTTAACGCTCTTAGTCACCAAAGCTGGATTTTGGCGGAAGCAGTGAGTGCAGTTCAAATGTCTCTGATTAGGGAGATGATAATACCCTGTTCAGTGAGCTCTAACCTGAACAGCAATTCAGTGGGTAGGGTGTAGTAATAGGATGGTTTTGTCTGTGTGGGGAGAGGAGCATGTAAGGGATCGTCTCCTCATGAGAGTCCTCACGGCCTCTGCCTACTGTGGGCCCCAAGGACTCCCTGGAATAACGAAGCGCCAAGGAGCAAAGGTCCAGAGAGGCAGCTGTCATCTGCTTCCGAAATTATCCTTCCTTTGGGGGACTGTGATCATGCTGACATATCCTGGGGACTGTTCAGTATCTCTAAACTTTCAGACATACTTTTTTCCTTTATAAAATAGTCGCTTTTTGGGCTGGGGGTGGGAATGTGAGAGACTGATGGCTTGTAACAAAGAGAGTAGATGTTTAATGACACTTCGGGACATGGGACTTGTACCAACTACGTTCCTCTGAAATGTCAGAAATGCATGTGGGAGGGAAGCCTGATTCAGACTTTCAGAGCAGCTTTGTGTCTTGAGTGGAGATCTGTAGCTGCATCTAGCCAAAGAGGAAAAGTGATGGGCACCCCTGGCATACAGGTCAGTGCCTGTTTCCTCTTCCTCAGAGTTTTCTTTAACCTACAGCTCCTGCATCACATCTGTATGTCCTCAGATATGTCCTCTTTTTCCCCACAGAATTTGTGGCTGGGTGGTAAAAGCATAACTTCGTCTTTTGTCTGGGACTTCCAAACATCTGGCAGTCAGCTCAGCAGGCAAATTGTGTAATTGTATTCAGTACATATAGTCGCTCACTGCATGTGTAGCAAGTCAGTTGTTAGACTAACTGTACATTTGCTGATCAACGACACAACGGAGTCCAGCACATCTGGGGAACACAAAAGTTACAGTGTGAGCGAGAAAAATGGGAGCATTAATTCTGTCCCTCTGTAGAGCTGTTACTGATAGAACTTACCACTAATTCAGAGAAAGGATTTTATGCAGTCAGTTCTTGGGGGCAAGAAGTGCCTCTGTCTCTTATACAGAGCACCAGCCTCTGCTCTTCTCATGACTGGAGCTTCCAGCTTCACAGGAATAAAAATCACAAAACCAGCAGTCAGTTTATATTACGCATATCACTTCAGGCGCTTCTGCTTTACAATGCGTTTGTCTCCACCGACTTTCAGCCGGAATGGTATGTTCTTCACTGTTTTGTAACTAGAGATAACTATGCTTTTGTCACATTCTTGAACCTTGCTAATGTCCTGGTTCCCACATACTCTGCGAATGAGAACTGCTCTATCTTGGCCGCCCGATGCTGCGTTTGCACAGGAGGATTCCTAAATAAGTAGAAACTGGTTTTGCTATCAGATTTTGCTCCCCGTGCACCACGCACGCTGCAGATTCCCACTCACCCACTGCTTGCCTTGAAGACAGCTGAGCACAAAGGCTTGTCAAACCGAACGCCAAAGTTACGTAGCTACGAAACACACAGAGAAGAGAAATGCTGTGATTTCTTCCAGAATACGTAGTTTTAAGTCCAGCTCTCAACACAGGGGCTGCAAACACCTCTGGAGGAGAGGTTTGCCCTGCGGCCCGGTCCCAGAACCTTTGCCGCGGCCGCGTCCTTCGCCAGGCCTCGCTCGGCAGCGGCCGCGGGGTGACTCGTTGAACGCGGAGGCCCGTTGTCTGGAGGCGATGAAAGCCCCTGGTCCATCAGGCGCTCCCTCCGCGCAGGCAGGGCCCGGCACCGAACCCGGCGGCGACGGCCGGTACCGGGGCGCCGCTGAGGGGACCGCAGGCCACGCCCCCCCGGCGGGTCCGGGGCGGGGCTTCTGAGGGGCGACGGGCTGCTATTGGAGGAGCCGGGCCGGGAGGGAGGCGTGGCGGCGAGGGGGCGCGTGCCCCGGCGGGCGCGCGGCGGGGGCGGGGCCGTGGCTCCGCGGCTCGGTGCGGGCAGCGGCGGGGAGCGGAGCGGGGCGGCCGCCGCGGTAGGTGAGGGGGACAGGGGGTGGACGGCGTGGTCCGGCGGTGCGGGACGGGGGGGGATCACGGGCTATCGCCGCGGCCGGTCCGGGGGGGGGGGCGCTGGCGGCGCGTTGCCGGGGGTCAGCGGTCGGTGGCAGGTGCCGCCCGGGGGCCGCGCTTTGTCTCCGCGTTGGGGCGGGGGGGGATGGGCGCGGCCCCTCAGGAGCGGCGGGGCCGGGCCGCGGCCCAGCGGGGCCTGTGGGGCGGGGCGAGCTCCGGTAGGGACCCCCCCACACCCCCTTCCCGAGCCGGTGGCGAGCTGGTCCACGGCGACCTTGGCGGCGGCGGCGGGGGGGTGGCACCGGGTCGGTGGCGGGGCGAGGGCCGGGCAGCCCTACCGCCGTGCTGGAAGGGGCTGCCCGGCCCTCGCCCCGCGCCTGGGCGTTCGTTACAAGTCAGTATCCTTTAACTTCACCTTTTTTACTGTCTGTACCGAAACCGAGTGGTTTAAGTCCTGTTGTTCTGGAGATCTCATTTTCCACCCTGAACGCGTATTCCTTTTGCACAGTTGGCAAGCAAGTGTTTGGGCCCCCCCCCTCGGCAGGTGTGGGGTTTTTTGGTTTTTTTTTTCTGTTACATTGGTGCAATTTGAGATCTTTTCCTCAAATCTAAACTTTCCGTGACTGCTGCTTTATCTCAGGGCAGCAGTCTGGAACAGGAGTGGTCCTGAGAGAATATCCGGGCTGCTGCAGTAGTTACAAAGAAAAGGGGCTACAATCCTGAGTGTTGTAAAACAGCGGGGTCAGTATTTCACTAAACAAGGGTCTTATTCTGTGTAAGGTGGAGCGCAGAACGTGGTCTGCTCGTTTCTCGTCTCACTTTTTGAACAGAGGTCACGGGAGTCCTGTGTTATTCCTTGCGTATGAAATGCAGAAATCGATGAGCGTTGCGTCGATGATGTGTCTGTGTGTGTGTGACGTTGGGAGCGAGGCCAGTGATGGAGGCATTTGTCCTGATTCGGGAGGAACCTGATGCACTGAGCTGTTGTGCTGCGTGGTTTTGCATTCTAATGGGAAAATTGGTATTTCCCCTTGATTGAGGTGTTTGTTACAAACTGGTTGTAGAGTTGCGTAAGTTTTAACAGGGTCACTTTGAGAGGCCAGGAATGGCTAGGAGAATCTCAGGAGAAGAAAGCAAGCAATTTGTGGACAGAGAAGAATGTGGCAAGGAGGGTGACTCGTTGGTAATCTGGTGCTGTGTCCATGCTCACCCACACCTGTGTGTAGCAGAACTGCAATCTGCAAGCCAGGGACTTGCCCTGAATCGAAATTTGGCTAGAAAGCATTTGACATAGCGTGGTCATATATGGAATTTTCTCTTTAAATTTCTTCCAACATGTGAAAAGAGTTAGGTTAGTAATACGATTAACAATATTTAATAAGATTAAAATTACCGGCATAACTCTCTTGAGAAAGGTGGGCGCAGACTGTCAGCAGTTGACACCGTAATCTCTGCTTTCTCCCACGTAAGTGCTGTAAAGAGTTTGGGCTCCTAGGCTCTGCTTGCTTTTCAGAGAAGAACTGTGTCCTCATGTGCTGACAGCTCAGGTATTGCCTTACCTTTCATGTCCACCAAGAGCATCATATGCCCGGCGGGGCCAAGGGATGTTCCCATATTAGGGCAGAGGGAATAGCTGATGGAGGGTTGTAAGGAGCGCACCCGGCCATTCCCTTCCCTTCGGTGCCAGTCTTTGTGTAAAGCAGGGTTGTTTCTGCGAGTGCTGCTGGCACACTCGGGCTTTCCTGGCAGCGTCAGCAGAGACTGCAAGGACTGAACGAGTCTGGAAAGTATCTGTTGCTGCTGAAGGTGGCCCTGTGTGCCTGGAGAGAGACTGCCTGCCAAATACGCAATGATGCCAGTTGTACATTGGGTGTGCTCTGAAGGGAAAAAGCACCCACCCAGATTGCCTGTGTGTGGGGTGTGTGCTATCCATCACCGTCCAATGGGAAAACAAAAGTAATTGCATTCGCTGTCTTCCACTATTGCTGTTTGCTTTCTGGAGTGGTTCGTTTAGCCAGCGGTGTTGGGTACAGGGAGGCACGATATCTTTTTCAGTAGAAGAAATTTTTTATGCTTTAGTGTCACCTGGGGAGGGAGAACAACAGATGAGGGGAAGTTCGGGAGAAGATGAAGTAGCTGCTTCCTACAAATGCTTGGTACTTTTTGTGCTAAAAGCTCTACCTCTGAATCGGTCAGATTCACATAATTTCTCCTTTGTTATCTTCCTCTCTGTTTCAGTCCTGCCTGCTGCCTGTCAAAGCAAACTCACAAGGACTTCAGTTTCTCCTCCTCCCTGGCTACCTCTCTGTCTGTTCTTTTTTTGTTTGTTTGTAGCTGTTGGTTTTGGTTTTTTCACATTGGCTCTTGTAGCCAAGTTCTGAGCTGAACCCTCCCAATCTTGCATAAGGGCGTCCTGGAGGAAGATGATAGGACTTTGATTCATCCCAACTTGCAGGCTGTGCAGGGTGGTAGCAGTCGGAGGAGCATGAGCCTGCCTGCTTTCTTGTAAGAATTAGCCCTCTAGATACGAGCTAGTTTCAGGAAGCAGGGGTTGGACTGGTGCCCTTTTCGCTCACCTGGATCTTCAGTGAAATATCTTTGTGCTCCGAGTTCTGGAAAGCTGGTGCATTCTACTGACTCTCCTTTGCATTCCCCATAATCTGTTAAAGCCCTGGATTTGATTCGCATTTGTTTGTGGTTCTCGTGAGTATCTGATTGCAGGATTACTGTATCTGAAAGGATTCATCTTCTGCTGTTCATCAAAACCACAGGAGGGCTGCTTTTGCCTTTATGGGAATGTGCCAGCTGGTCTTTCATTGTGCTGGTGTCATTTTCCTTGTCCTATTATTGGAGGCATCTTTGATGACTTGATGATTGTGATGATCTCTTAGAGAAGATTCATATTGATCGTTCTTTGAGCATTGTCTGGTCTGGTTTTGGTGTTGGAATACAATTCTTAGAAAATTCTTGCATGTGTTTTCCAGGGACAAGCATTTGAGACATTAGGAGCGTGTGCATGGTCTTGTGACATGATACCATTGTTCCAGGAGGCAGAGTAGATGCTTAATTCAATGGGGAAACAGTAATCTCATGTGTTGCGCAGTTCTCAGCACAGTGGTGGGAGCCCAAAGATTTTCCCCCTTGGCATGCTGAGTCTAGGGACTCTCAACAAACCACTTGGAGGGATTTTTGCTCTCTAGAACCATATAGGATCAGCCTCCGTGCTCTGGTTTGCTATAGTGATACTGAGATGCGCCCCTGCTTAATAATAGACTGGCCTGGATTGTAGTCGCTGGAGCTCAGACTTGCTAAGCCGCAAAGGTGCGAAAACATGAAGCAGGATGTTTCGACCTGTACCGACATGCAGCCTTGACTAATGGAAGAACCACAGTGCTGTGGTGTGATCTCTTTAAGGCTCTGCTCTTTCTCCCCCCCACTGTTTAAGTAATAAATGCAGAGGACTTGTTTTCACTGCTAACAATTTTTTATTTTTTTATTTTTTTTTTTAGCCAAGTAGTAACTAAGACATCTGAGCTATTTTGAGGTTGCAGGAAGTGATTTGGGTCTCCTTTTCGCTAACTAGAAGTAAGTACAGCCTCCCAACGCTTGGTGGGGGGGGGGGAAATGATGTGAGTTTAGGTGGATTCGATTTTTTTTTTTTTTGATTGAATCAGTTTTTAAGTGATTTCTAATATCCTGAACTTAACCTCAGAATTTCACTTTCAAATCCTGCCTGCCACCCCCAAGAAAGAAAAGGGGGGAAAATGAAGTAGAAAAGAACCTTGTTTTAGCATGGAAGATTTTAGATGTTGATCAAAACGTGAGGAGAATCTTCAAATGATGTAGATCCTAAGGAAATTCCCAGATGCCAGACTTTAATTGCATGTGAACTTTAGTTATTTGCTTGCAGTATAAACACTGCAAGTACTGTGAGGAACACTTCTGTGCCTGGCAAGTGTGTGAGATTTCACATTGCTTTTGGCTTTGAAGTTTAATAGCGAACGGCGTGGAACTGGTGGGTTGAGTTTCCCCAGCCTCTGCTGCTGCTCTCAAAATTCCTGCAACTTCATAGCTGCTCCCTTTTAGGATATGATAATTTGTTTCCCTTCTTGAAGTATCTGGAGGTTGTAATTTTATCCTGCTACTTGTATCCGCTCCCGTTCTATCTTATGTGGAAAGTCTTTTGTCCCTGTGTCACAGGGGCCCCGGGTGGATTGATCTTTGTTCCTGGTAGTGCTTTAGCCAGGCTGGTTCTGTGTCGGGGGCTGGAGTTCTGGAATTGTGCTTCAAATGCCCACTGAGAATCTGTGGTGAGCCATCGGGATACACATCTGTAAGGCATTAACAAAATGCATTGCTGCTGCTAACAAGCTTTGTATCTGCAGGTGCAGAGAATTTCAAGGCATCACCATTCTCTGTTCTCTTTTGCACTTTTCCTTAATTCTGAATCTAAAGGCGGTGCTGCCTTTGCAGCTTCTGCGCTTCAGTGAAAAAAAAAAAAGCGTGTCCGTTTATCTCAGCATAATGTAGTATTGCCTGTTGCAATGATGGGATTCATAACTGCTGCTGAAGTTATCACGAGGAGAATGCTGTCTTTCTCGTGTCCTACCCTTCCCTGCAGCTCTGCCCTGGCAGGGGAGTCGTTGTGCCTGGGACTGTGCAGGTGGGGGAAGCTGATTGTATTCAAGCATTTGTCTATGCTGATGAAGCTAGTTTTCTGACTAAATTGCATGTCATTCTATAAATAGAATGGGTATATTTGACATCTTACCCTATTATAATAATTCTGAAAATTACTACATAGAAGTAGTGTTTTCAGCTTAAGGTTTCTGCCCATCTATGCCTATTTCAAAATCATTTTTTGTTCCAATCTCTGTTCCTTTAGCTCTCTTATACCGCACCATTTCACATTTTGGTTAGGTGGCATCCCTATTCTTTGTGTGGAGTTGCCTTAAGAACTGGGGCACAGCCTGTTTCCCCCCTCTGGTCTTGACTCCTGGAGAAAGTGCGCTCATGAAATCCCTCTGTTGCTTACATGTGGCCATGCCTCCATCCTCCTGTGTGAGGCTCTGAGGAGTTTCTGGGCTCTCTAGTCTCCATAAAGAAATGCCAGCCTCTGCGAAGAGCTGGCCAAGCAAATGCTTGACAATATGCTCCTGACAGTGCCCTGCAAGTGCTCTGTGCCCAGCTGGAAGTTCTTCAGATGACAAAAATTTAAAGCACAGAAACCAGGGCTTCAGAGGTGCTCCTGCCAGACCAGCCTTTGTCAGAAATGTTATCAGTGAAGAAGTTGGTGTAGGGTTTTGGACAGTTTGGAGTTAATGGCCTTGAAGAAACTCTCTCTTTGGCACTTCGACCTTTGATCTCAAGATTTTTTGCATCAGACTAACCTTCTTAAAATGCTGGAGAGAGCAATTCTGTTAGTGGATTACCTAATAGTAAATTATCATATGTGAGAGCATTTCAGTAACTCTTCTGGGATCATCTGTCTTCCATACACTTGAGTCACGAGCTCTTCTCGCCTGTCCTGTGCTGTCTCCTACCTTTAGTTTAGCCAAAAAATGTACGTGCTAGAGTGCAAAAGCAGTTCCTGGACTTCTGAATCCCACCGCCATCAATGTTTTGATCTCTATTTGCATACTGCTTGACTTCTTGCATACAGATTGCAGTCCATTACTGAGTGATTCTGCCCAAGAGAATGGTAAAACGGGTGTGCAACTGAATTAATTCCATGGGAGCTCTGTGTGCCACTGTGGGAAATAGAGAAGTAGTAACCTGGAGCTCTGTTTATTTGCCAACTCTTTTTAGCTGGTTTAGCATTTTGAGAGAAATTGCTGAAATGAGACTGCATAAATGTTGAAGGACCTGGGGAGACTAAGGCATTTGTGAATTTATGTTCTGACCCTTAGTTTAACTGAAACGTATTTCGGATTGCATATCATGTCAACCTGCAACTGTTGAGAGAGATTTAAGGCAAAGATCACCAGGGCTTTTTGCTGCTTGGGCTGCATGTCAGCGCAGCTTTCTCATGGCTACAATCAAGAGGCGTAACTGGGATGTGAAGAGGATGACTGTGCCTTCTGGGGGCTGCTATTGCTATAACGGGTAGCATTGGCTCTTACTGTTTATTTGCTTTCTTGATGTAGATTTTTCCTGTCTCTTTGGGATTTGTAACCAGAAAATGTTCTCCAGATGCGTAACAGCCAACAGAGGTGCACGTGCAATTACAGAATGGCCCTGGGTGCTTGCTACCAGCTTGTCCCCTTGGCAGCATAGGCAAAATTTGAATTGGCAAGAAGGCAGAGCAGTCCCTGCGGCACTGCCACCCCCAAGTGACTCAGGATGCCGAGCTCCTTGGCCACAGTAACAGGCAGTTGGAGTCCCTGTGCTGGAGTGTCTGGTTGTGCTCTGTGCCCAGCACTGCTGAGATGATGTAGAGCCAAAGAAAAAGGAGCGGAGAGGTAGAGCAGCTGCCCTACAAATGCTGGGTTTGCTCTCTGTGCTGTTGGGAGGCTACAGCTGTTGGGAGCTACCTGCAGGGTTATTCTCCACAGCAGCAGAGCTGGGGAGTAGGGGCTGTGTGTGCTGGTGGTGTGGCCATATGAGCAGCTGCACAGGAACAGATGAAAGAGCCATTTAGGCTGTTTTGCTTTTTCTGGGCTTGGGACAGTCAAGTCTCTGTCCTCATAGTGCCTAAGTCACCATGGCCCCTTCCTTCTCAACACTGAACTGATCTGCAGGGGAAGTGAAAGTCCATGTCAGTAGCCTCAGTAACGAGCTCAGAAGAGTGCCACAAATCTAAAGGCTTCTGGGGTACTTCTGACAGTCATACTTTCTTGCCTACTGTATTTTAAAACTATTCCTGTGTGTTGTAGTAACAGTACTGTGTTCTGGGTACTGGAACCTTGTAAATGCATTTTCTGTCCACAAAACACCGAAGTCTTGCAAATAATAGTTCTGTTTCGTTGTGGTACCGAGGCCTGTACGTACAGGGTGGTGGCATCATGAAGCTTTCCTTAATGACCCGTATTGATACTTGCCACTGTTCCATAATGCATAACAAGGCTTCACAACACTGTGGAGAGCTGTCTCTGTTGAAGTCTGTGAAGAAAGGTTGTAAAGAGTAGAAAGAGTAGGCAAGCTGATGGCCATATTGCAGGTTCATGTTATTTTGGAGCCAACCACTCAAATACATCTATAACATCCCACCATCAGGGACCTGCTACAAGAACAGCTCTTGCAGTGCATCTATGAATGCCAAACTCATTAGCTCCAGAGAAATAACATCTAAATAGTGCTTACCTTCCAGATGATGACAGTGATGGGTGTCCTGCTGGGAGGAACTTGTATGCTGTCATTCTGCTCGCACAGCCCCAAGAAACTCGAACATTGCTGGTTAAGTAACGCAGTTTGATGTTCTGTTGCTGACCAGGGGTTTGTGTCAGTGTCTGGGGCGGGCGGTTAGCAGCAGCAGGCAAGCCCCAGGTTGCTGCTGCGCTGAGCAAAGCTGCTACAGGAGAATGACCTGCACTTGCAGTTCTGAGGTTTCATCCTTTGCCTCCTGGATGTCTGAAAGCCATTAGGCTGTGCATCTGTTTACCTTCCTCCCAGTGCTGCCAGCACAGTGTAATCCTAACGGGTGCCGCAGTGACAATTACAGGCTCAGTGTTCTCTGCAGGCTGCCAGACCCTGTCGGATCATCAAAACACAAATGACACCTGGCTGTTCAGCTCTAGGATTGTAATCTGCATCCCCAAGTGCACCATGTAGGAAGTACCAGGAGGCACGAGGTCCTAATGATGGAACTTAGCCCAAAATGCAATGTGTTTATTTTAAGCAGGTAGAAATCAAATGCATGCAGTGATTCATGAGGGAAATGTTTTCAACCAATATAAGCACTCTGTTTTCACTGTTGTTTCCACTGTTATTCCACTCTGTAATGAAGCATACATCTCAAAACACTCTTTTCTGTATAGATAAAGCCTTAAACTTTTTGTGCATATGAAACTTTTACTTATTCTGGGAACTGTCCTCTGTCATGCTGCTTTACTTGACTGAAATAGAACTGTTAGTCTACAAATTGGTACTGATTTCTTTACCACTTCGTGACTTACAGGAAGAGCCGTGTCTTGTGTTTGTCTTCAGGCTGCTCGTCTGTATGTGCTCTGAGAAGCCTTGTCCCTTTGGCCTGTTTTGGACAGAAAAGTGAAAAGTTCAAGTGGGGAAAGCAGAATTGATCTCTTGGAGCTGCAAGATGGGGGCGGGGGGAAAGGAGCATTACAGAACTTTAATTCTAAGAGAGCAAAACACTTCCTTTAAAATGAAGACTTTGTTTACACGTGGTAATTCCCTTTGCTTTTTGTGGGATGGAAAGGTCACCTTGTCTCTATCTAAACTATGAAAAAATCAATGGTCTAATCAATTTCTAAAGTAGATTTAGTCAAAATGACTCTTGTGGTGTGGCTTGGGCTTTGATGTGTGAAGGTGTCCCAAAAAACTGCTAGAAAAGTCAATGCAGAGCATCACTGCAAATAAATTTACAGAATTTGTAGAGGAATTTTCTGTCCCATTCACTATGTCCACAGGGTGTTTTTTTTTTCCCTTGCCCAGTCCCAGCATGGCTTCCTCCTGGTGTTCCTACCGAAAGAATAGATCACTGAGAGCAGATCAACAAAAGCAGTCATGCAGTTCACTTGAGCGGTCATGCATAAATATGAGCAGAGTTTCTGCTGTTAAAACTGACGGGTAGCCTGCTTTGCCACCGGTTTTCCATAAGCTACACGTTCCTGCTACTCGGAGCGATGTTGAAGATCTCATTCAAGAGGACAGTGTCCCTGGAGACAGGTATTAGTGTTCCCTGGTAGCTGTGCTGGGGGATTCACAATGGCAAGTAAGTTTCTTGCTTTGAAGATACCAAGTTAAGGATTGATAAAACCACATGTCTCGTTTTACACTATTGCCTTGGAATTATTTTCTTCTGTGTGGTATAATGGGCAGAGCCCTTCCTGCTGTCACACTGACCTGCACCCAAACCCTGGCCTGTGCTCCTGCCTGCACGCAGGGCATAAGCTCTCTGCCTTGTGCCCTTTGCAAACTTAGGCGTGCGTTTGACGTACAGCACAAAATGAGAACTATCACTAAATGGAAAAGCTGGTTGGAGGTGGAAGTTCAAGGGGCCTCCTGCTAGAGCAGAAGCAGCAGGAGGTACCAGACCTCATGATACGGAGTGCCTGGGCAACATCTACAAGGCATTAATGCTTTTCGTGCAGTGATCTTGAATAACTCGGGTCTTTGGGGAGATTTGAGATGGGTAGTTATTGGTTTTGATGTATACTTCAGAGGATATATACCTCTGAAGGGTTTGGTTGTGTTAATAGTAAGAAAGAGTAGCTGGAAAGAACCAGGTGAGTAACGGGCAGCAGGTGACTATATTCATGTAATGTGTTTCTTAGGTTGTTTGACTTGGAGACGTACAATGGTATGAATAATTGATCTGTGCCAATATCAACAGTGTACCTCGTAATTATTTAATTAAAAAAAAAAAAAAGAAAAGGCTGATGCATCTGAAATCATGGGTTACTGAGGACCTGTCAGAAAGTGTTATTCCTAGCAGATGTCTTCACTGAGTATCGGTACTATACTCTGTGCTGTTCAGTAGTTCATCAGTATTCTGGACGTAAATCTAAAGCCACTGCTAATGTTGATTCAGCAGAGAAGCAGGCAGTGCTGAGGGCAAATTCAAAACCATAGCTGGAAATGACAGGTCTGTTGGGATTTTCTTGCTTGAAGATTCTGAATAGTACATAAATCTTTGGCAGAATAGCGATCAGGTAGTGAAGTTTTCCTTAGTGCTTGTAGAGAAATGATTAAATGGTGACTAAGAAAGATATGAGCTCCTTGAACTCAGTAGTCAGATAATTGCCTGTTAGCTAACTGATATGATCTCTGCAGTCTATGATTTCTGTAGCTCCTCCGTTATGCTGTAAAACGGGTCTAGCGAAATAACACCCATTTGATACAGGCAACTGTAGACTTCTGTGTGCCAGAGATGCTGATCGTTCACCGATTGTGTGCTTCACCAAAGCAGCGACCCTGAAGAAGGGGGGGGAGGTGGTGGGAATGACAATCAAGTTGATATGTGAAAAAAAAAAAAAAACCCAAACGTTCGAAGTCGTTCAAGCACTCAAGAAGGTGCCTTGTAATGAGAGACTGACAGGACCGATCTGTTGATTGCCAAAAAAGCTATTGAGAGGTGACTTGGTTAAAGCACGTGCATAATTGACTCTGAGGAGCTACTCTTTAATCCAGCAGAGAAGGAATTAATGGCTCAAGGCAGAAGGCAAACAAATAAGAAATTAGACTGGCCTTGCTGCCAGAAAGAATGATAGAGACACTGGAACAAACTACTAGGAGAGTAGTGAACTTATGCTTTGACCTCCAAAGACCTCTAGTCTAGAGGCCATAAACCACTACATTTCACAGAACCACTTAATGGGTTTTGTGGAGGTGTGAGTGGATAAAATGGAACAGCGCCTGTGTGTTAGGCAGGAAGTCGGAGTGGTCTTACCTTAAATTATGTGACTGACTAGTCCTGCTGCAATTGATTTCTGGTTTTCTGTGCGTTAGAAATAACCCCAAGACTAATGCAGTTGTGTTCCTCATCCCATTTTGTTTTTCCTCACAAACTTTGTTCGTGTCTAAATGTTTTATACAACGTGAGTGGTACATCCTGGATATGAAGAATCTCGTTCATGACAGGAGTGTTAACTTGAGGTTTGTACTCCAGGTGGCTCCTGAGAATAAAATCTTCTGTATATTTCTCACTATTTCTTTCACCGTTATGCTGATCTTTCTATCTGACGTGTCTTGCGGTACTTATTTTACTGATTAAACTTTGTAGGAAAGTAGAGTTTTATTAAGCAGTTGATGTGTAAACCCACGTACACCAAAGAACGGTGTTAAATCGCAGTTGCATTTAAGTAATTTTAGTTACTTTCATTAATCTTCTCTTGAATTCAATGTGAAAATCCTGTACAAATAAAACTGATGAATGTTGTCATTTACTCTATGATTGTTTCAGAATAACTTGTGATTGTTTACAGGCTGAAAACTAGCTTACCATTTTATAAGGCCAGACAAATCATTGAGCTCATTTAGTCTGATGTTGTGTAAAGCGAGGCAGTGGGCTCCCTGAATTTAAGCTAAACATCGAAGTTGAGACTGGATGCTAATAAAGAGAAGAGCTGTGAGTGATGGATAGCTTGCCATAACAAATACATTTTAAGATATCCCTGAGAAAAGAGGTTTGGAAAACAGACCTTGGTCTGCTCACTCCAGAAACCTGCAATTAGCAAATTATTAACTTTGTTCTGAATGGGTTAACTAACGTGGTTTGGCTTCTGATTGACTATATAATAGCCAACATCAGCAATCTCTGTCCTGTGCTGGATTGCGAAGTCTGCTAATTAACACATTAGTTTCATATTGCTGTTGCCAATGTTTGCACTGAAGAACTTCGCTTTTTTTGGCCATATGGATGGGTGTGAATATCAAGACCGTATTATGGCTCTGTGCTCATTCATGTGTGATGCTTTGTGTTCTGTTTTTCCCAAGACGTCTAATCAGGCTTGGGGCTGAACAGTGCCTTTTCGGAGAACCTTTAACTGAAAGGTCAAAATAAGCACAAGGCCTGGAGACAAGTCTCTCTGTTCCCCCCCTGACTCTCCTTTGTGTCTGTCTCTCTCCACTTATACATATGTACGAGTCCTTCACCCAACACGTTCATCTCATTCCTTTCTTGAGATCCAGGGCTTCTAAGTGCCCTGCTGCCACTCAGGGTCTTCCCAAACAGCATAGAGCTCTGCAAGCCGAATCTCACACGGCAATATGCAAGTTTGTTTGTTGGGGGCTGGGGGGCGTGATCCATGGTCGGGGAGCTCCTGGCACTCACCTACTGGTGGGTCTGCTGGTTTCCCACCATTGCTGTGCACTGTTAGCTGCCTGGTGTGTGTGTCTCAATTAACTATGTGTAGGTAGACCGGGATTTCTCTTAAAGGCAGTATTTGCTTATAGACTGGGATTTGGTGGGTCTTCAAGGCGGTAGGGAAGAAAATATGCCTTAAAGTGGTCTCAAAGTGAGGGCTCCAAAGGATGCTGTGGAAGCCGAAGACTTGGGTTTGCTGTACAGATTGGGTCTGACGTAAGTGGGATTTGTTCACGCTTATCCTGTGCTACCTTCCATCCGTGCACTGAAGGCTCTCCCTGGAAAACCCCTGTGGGAGAGCATAACCATCGGCAACGGGAGATGTTGAAAACTAGATATTTACTCAGTGTGCATCTGAGGAAGATTTTTTTTGTTTTACTAAATGAGATTTATTTTTAAGGTATTGATGGGTTTGTGCCTGTTATAAGAGCGTTTGAGGCAGTCAACTCTTATTTTTCTTTTACTGTCACTGTTCAGCCCTGCCTTGGCTGCTCCCTGCCTTTACTCGCCAAGTGCAACTGAAAATGAGGTATTGAAGCAGCCCATCTAGTTCTTTGTGTGCAATCTAGCAAATGTTAGTGCTGGAAGTTGGACTCTTGCTGCTGTTTGTCTGGTAACATTAGCCTCTGTTGTTTCCTTGTGCTGCTTTTGAAAAACACTGGTTTGGTTTCTGTGTGAGAGGTGGTTGGCCCATAAACGTATGCCAGCCCACCTAATAATTCTTTTCAAAAATCCTTCATCAGGTCTTTTCTGTTATGTCGTTTAGAAAGAAGGAGAAAAAAAAAAACAACCAACCAAACACCTCCCTTAGCCCAGGAAACAGCAGTCGTCTTGTTCTGCTGAGCTGACTGCTGCTCATACTGATCAGTACTGTTTCCTTTGTCTTCGTTTATTTTAGAGTTAAGCTATAAGCTGTTTTAAGACTGGGCTATTTTTGTTCTGTACTTTTGCAGGGTCTTTTACACGAGTCTCCTAAATGCTAAAATGAATGCTCTTAAAGGCAAAACTACCAGGGGGCAAGATGTCATTGCTCTAAAAATGAAGTTTTGTGGTTCTGCTCTGATAAAACATTTTGGCAAGCACATGCCTGCACAGAGGAATGCCTAGGTCAGGGCCGGGCTCATGGCCATCTTCTGTCTTTAAGTTGGATTGCCTTTTGTCAGCCAGATGCCTTAGGATCCCCACCTTCTCTCTTGTCCCTCTTTTGACAGTAGCTGTGGGCGCTCCGCAGGGGCTCCCTGTCTGTGTTTGCTTTAGCTGGGGAGGTGTTTGCCTTCGCTGCAGAATTCCAGCTTCCAGCTGCCGGGGAAACCTGGAGCAGTTGTGTTGATTTATTAGGGCACAGTGCGCCTCAGGAATGCCTTTGCTAAGGAGCCCAGAGTGATGGAAGGGATCCTGCCTGATGCGGCGTGAAGCCGCCTTGTTTCTCTTTAGAGACGCTAAGCAGGAATTCCCCAAAGCAAGGTAAGAAAAATAGCTCACTCAGCTGACCACTTCGGAGAGTGTCAAAGTGAGACTTGGGTTGGGTTTCCCTGGCGTAGAATCAAGGAGGTGGACGATAGCTGCAATTTTAAGAGTGCAATTTTAAGTGAGTTTTTGGTGGGAGATGGTACTGTGAATTGCCCGACCAGAAGGTTTGTATGCTTTTGGTTTGTGTTAAGAGCTGGCATTCCTGAGCTACTGACTAGGGCTTTTTTCTGGGACTTGGCTTTGGGCCATTTGAATGTTTTGCACTTGAAAGAAGCAAGTTTCAACCTCTTTGGATTTGCAGACTTATAAACATTTTCCTTTGGAGATATGGCAATAGATTTGCTTTTTTAATTACCTTTGCAGACAACAAAAGCCTATGGACTACAAGTTTAAAAATCACTGACACAAGTGTGTCTTCTCTGTAGTGAGTTCACTAGAATACCGTCACATCTCCGTAATTTGTCCTAGCCATCTGACGTGCACCCCTTATTTTCCTTTGTTGTCTCGCACACACACAACTACATGTTTCTGGACTTGATTTCTCTCTTCTGAGATTTTGGTGGCTGTTGCCCCAGCTGATCTGAAACCAGGATGGAAAATGTTGGGTGTTTGTCCAGGGTAGGGTGGGCAGCCGGTCACTGTGTTGATCAAGTATTGCAGAGTAGGTTGTGTTTATGGGGCATCGGTGCTGAGAAGGAATTTCCTTTCCTGGCTGAGGGAGAAAGACTGTCCACGTACGGCTTTCTTCCTTTGCTTTAGCATTCCTTGAGGTTGTTTCCTATTTTACAAATGCATCTTTTAAGAACTGCCAGGAAAACGTCTCTCTCAAATGGAAATGGAAATTTCTGAGCTCACAGGGATGAAAACCTTTGGGTCTGTGCTCACAGAATGAAAAGAGGATTCCCAACCAGCCATTCTTCAGCGTGCAAAGCAGCGGAGCAAAGTCCGCAGAGACTCTCCGAAAGTTATTGGCTTTCCTCAGGAAGGGTGCTTGTGAATAGAATTGAATGAGTTTTGTCCCGTCCTCCTTAGCGTTCCTGCTGCAAGTACAGAGCGCCGTGTAAGTTTGAACTGTGTAGACGCTTGAATAAAATGGGAAATGTTTTTTTCTTTTTAAGTAGATGTCTTGCAAACAGTTCTAGAGCCAGTGTTCCTGTATTACTGTAAATAAGAGAAGTGATGGTTTTGTGACTGCGTTTGGCCTGATAGAAAGCAGGGTAAGGGAGGCAATGATGATTTTTCCGGAACTATTTGAAGGGTTCAGAAACGAGGATGGTCTGCTGGAGTAGATGCAGATGGCTTATTTTCACTGGGGACTGTTAAACCTGCCAAAGTGTAAACGGCATCTTAACAGAAAGATGTGAGACAAGGCCTGCACATCTCTCCCTCCTAATTACCACAGCTCAGCTGCTGCTGTCTCTTATGCTTACACATCTGAAAGGTGACAATGACAATGTCTTGAATGGCAAAGCAATAGCAGGAAGGCTTTTTTTTTTTTTAAGCTGTAGTCTGGAACAAAGCAGTTATTCAACCAATAGACAAGAATATCCTCATGAAAAATCTTCCTCCTAGAAACTGCTCTTCATGAGACCACTGGAATTTTTGTAGGTCTCAATGGCTTGTCTCCTGAGTGACTACAGGTAAAGCAGCAGTCACTTCATCCTCTTTCCCACATTGACAACTTCGGGAACGTCCACCACAGCAGCGGGATTTCCATTTTTGCTGTCCCTGCAGCTGTGCACCACATTGCCTTTGTACACGCTACCTTTTCAAGAAGCTGGAAGGGTCTTCTCTCTTGGTCTTGCAAAAATCTCCAGTAACGTTTTCACAGCAGTTACTTTAGTGTCTGAAACCCATAGTCAAATCCTCATCACTCATGACACCCAAAATAGAGAAAAGATCGTTTTGAGTATGACCTCTTCTTAGAGGAACAGGGGAAGGATGGCGCTAGAGTTGCGATTGCATTGCAATGGTACAGAAAGAGCAGAGACAGCGGCAGCTCCCAGTTGGTCTGCAGGTGACAGCTTTGGATTCGGTGTTTCCCTGTGAAAATCTCTCGTAGATTGTGGTCTCTCACGGCAGTCTTGCTGGTTAGCTATTAACTTGTTCAATCTTCCCTCACCCATGACCCTGCCCGGATTCGCTCTATCCCTGTAAATCTGGTTTAAGAAACAGCTTTGTGAAAGTTTCTCTTCCCGCCTCCCCACTCGTTCTGCTGAGCTCAGGAGAACATGCTGGCACCCAAGCCTTGGCAGGCACGTTTTTAGTGCCCCCTTCTGCTTCCGTCCCTTACCCTCGAGCAGTCCCTGGGGAGCCCCATGCCAGGGGCAGCAGGCAGGACTGGCTCTGATCAGGCACCATGCAATGGCCTGATGAGATTCCTCTCCACTGGGAAACAAAGTGGAGAGGAAAGGCAAAACAGTGCTGAAACCATGGCTTTTTTTAGCTGGGAGGAGAATGTCCTTCATACGTAGCCTTCTCCTGCTCATGCCCATACATAGCCCCTTCTTGCTCCCCATCGTATAGCATTTTCTCTCACTGCATCAGGGCATTCGGGCTAGTGCAGACCTGAAGGAGCAACCTTTATTAAGAGATGATTCTGCAGTGGTGTTTGCCTTGTCTCTGCAGAGGGCTCCCCTCTTTAAGTACTCAGCTGCCTGCTTCTGTTTCCTCTTGTAAGATATTTCTTGGAGTACGCTGCTTGCAACTGTGTTGGATGCTACAGCTCTTCCTTTCCCCCTTGTAATAGCCAACTCCCTCGGCCTTTTCACAAATAGGGAATAGAAGCTGAAGCGAGGGGATGCCTGTCCGTTTGTGTCAGCCTGGGAAATGGTGGATTTCTCTCCTGAGGCCTTTGCCTCGGGCGTCTTGCCAAAAGGCATCTAGTCTCTATTCACTTCAAACACATACAGTTCCTAAGCCAGAAATGTGCAGAAAGCTCATGAACTGTGATCAACTGAAGGCCAGACGGTGTGACCTGGTGCCTCTTAAAAATCAATGACTTGAAGAGCTGTGACTTCTGGATGCCTGGGAAACACGAGCAGGCTGCAGCACCCGCCGCGCAATGTGAACCTGAAAAGGATGACAGGATGATCAGCTCAAGCATGGGTCTAACCTGTATTTATGGTAGGAAAATATCCTGAAAACTGCGCCAAAAGAATTAGAATTTGCGTAAATGAAGTGTTTTGGCAAACACAAGCAATTACCTGCTTCATAGATCCTGCGTACAGGCTTCCTTTCTTCAGAGCATGAGGAGTTTAAGGCAAATTTTATTTTGGAGCTAAAAGGCATGTTTTTAGCAAAGGCAGTGCAAGCAGGGTTGGGACGGACTCCAGGCTTTTGGTGTTCCCAGCGAAACGCAAACAACGGCACAGAAGGGTATAGCTCAGATCCTCGCGCTAGTGTGCTTAGCAGGCAGCCCAGTACCAGATCTGGTTCAGTCTTCCACAAGTGACCTCTGTCACCGAACGGGGACATAAAGAGCCTCAGTGCGCTTCGGCTGAACTGGGCTTTTGCCTGTCTGCTCCGCAGAGAGAGTAACCTCAGTGTTCCCCTCCCTCCCTCCTCCCAGTGTGTCTGTGAAAATACTAACTTGATTTAGCTGCCAAAAAAAGACATTTAAAAAGTATACATTGCTCTCCTGTGTCCTAACTTCTGTAAAATATGGGTTACGGTTGGTTCCTGTATATGGTGCTCAGTAATTTGATGGAAGAGAAAACGGCACCACTACAACTATCTACACAACGCTTAATACAGTGAGGTCTTAGTCTGTACTAGGACTCCAGAGTGCTATTCTGAGCATTATGAACCCGATTATGTTACACATAGAGCTCGGATGGCTCGGAGCCACACTTGGGATATTAACTGTTTCTATTAAGCTTTGCATTTAGAGATCCTTCTGGCAGAGGAGGGTGATGCTGAATGAGCTAGCGTTCCCGCAGCGAAACTCTCTGCGTGTGTCTGAACAGTTAGGGAGTATTTTGTATTTGATTTGCACAAGGGGTAACCTGAGTTCTGGAGCTTGCTGACTTATGGATGCTCAGTGTAATCATCTTTTCAATATCCTAGTTTTGTAGCTGCAGGTGTTGTGGAGGAGGCACTTATTGATGTAGATGTATAGGAGTGCAAGAGAAGCCTTGCAAAGTGCTATAAACGTATCCCAAGGATAAATCCATATGTAGTGTGTCATTTGACAGAGTATGTGATAAAATGGCATTGAGTGTGGTTACTTGTGATTCAGCCTGTGTCCCTGAAAGCGTTTTTAAGACTTGGTTAAGTTTGTGATGAAAGTAGCTTTAGGAATAGTGAAAGTCCTTCCCACTTCTGCTTAAAAAAATAATAATAACAATAAAAAAATATATACAGTTTCTTTTCATGATTTACATTTTGGTTTGTGCTGTTCCAGATTTTGTAAAAACAAACCCCCTGAAAACCCAAACAACAACGATAATAAAAGAAACCCTCTGTAGGTTGCTTGGGTGATCCAAACAAAGTTGATGAGTTTCTCACTGCTTGAATACGCGCTGGCTGCAGGGTGGGAACTCCGCAACTCTGCCTTCGTCACCCCACAAGTGCAGGAAAAATTAGAAATGTGTATAATCCTGCCCTGGCACTGCCTGGATGTGAAGCACGCTACCAGCAGACAGGTATGCTGAACTTGGAGATGGAGATGAGCGGGTGGAAGTATCCCATATGCCACGTGGGCACATGAGCCACTGGTTAGTTCATGCTTGGGCTGAGTTTGTGTGTGTTTTACTGACAAATATCCTCTTCCTCAGAAAGCAAACATCTGGCATCTTTACCTTGCAAAGGCTTTGCTCTCCAAATTGGGCCTATAGTGCAAGGAAGGCACACGATGACCTTGGTGTCCCTGTGCCTTCTCAGCTGCGTTTTTTGTCTTGGACACCATTGACCCTGAGATTTGGATGCATTTCCCTCTGCTGCTTTGTGTTAAAAATGAAGAATGAGCTGTAACGTGGGGAAGCAGTTTGTATGATAGAACACATGGAAATGAACAAGTGGGGATGGTGGTGGTGGTTGGAAGGGCTTGGATGAGACACAGTAACGGGGCTGGATGTTGTAGTGAAGGGGAGAGGGAGAGTTCGGATGGGACTGCAATGGGAATCAGTCCCCAAAATAAATATTGTACAACTGGGGCATGAAGGGATAAGCAGTCTCCTTCAAATCTGATTCTGTGCCTCAGCCTTCCTCCAGAAGTTCCTGCAATTTAGACAAATGGCCAACATCAGATTTTTAAGTGGTATTTGTGCTGAACACTTGCAGGAGTGCGTTCCCATCCAGCTGCTGAGCAGAAATCCTCCTCCTTCGGTCTTGCTGGGAGCTGCTTTGCGCTTTTCTGTGGCAGCAGCTTTTGCAATAGGAGCCACCCCTCCCCTCCCACCCCTGTCCCCAAAAGGATGGCTTTTTCTGTGAAAGAAGCCAGCGTAGCCAGGCAGACATTATCCCCCTGCCGGAAGGAGGGATCCAGGCTCCCTGGGGAGGAGGGGACCGGGGGGAGCGAGTGATTCATTGCAGCTGGCTGCAGTTTGGCCTCCTTCTCTCTCTTTGCCCTGGGTGCCAGGGAGTGACAGCTCGTGGGCAGCGGGCCAAGCTCTGAAAAGAGGAGTGTGTGAGGCCTTCAGCTTTCTCATGCTTTATCAAGCTGCAAAGAATAGCTCGATATTCAGCCAGCGTTGGTGCAGGTCAGGAGAATGGAAATGTGAACTTAACTCCTGACATGCCGGCTGATTGCTGACCGCACGCTCTGCGCGGAGCCGGGGCTGCTTTGTACGGCAGCATGCGGAGCAGAAGGAAGAAAACGTGCTTTGATGCGATGATGAAGATATCTTTCTGTTAAGTGGGCAGCCTCTGGGACTTGCTGGGAGCATGGAAAAAGTGTTATCCGCTCGTGGCTCTCTGTCTGTGTGCTGGTGGAGGATGGAAACACTGAAAGGTAGGGCAGCAGGAGCGATGGGTGTCCTGGGAAAGCGTGGGAGACTGTGGCTGGCGAGTGGCAGGTCTGCCTTCAGCTGTCCTCCCGCTTGTGGCTCTGGTGCTGGCCAGCCGACCCCTGGGCAGTGCCCTTCAATGCAAGGAATTGGTGGCCTGGGGAGGAGGATGGGCCCAGTCCTGGAGCTGTAACGCTTTGCTGGAGGGCTTGCCACAAGGCGTCCCTGCGGTGACGGTCTCTGCGGAGGGCTGCCCGCCGGCACGCAGGGAGTTAAGCGCTCCTCGGCGGCTGGGGTGAGCCTACCTCGGGGTGTTGAGCTCCATTCCCACGGCTTTTCCTTTCTGACCAGGGCTGGGGGAGGGATCCAGCCTGGAACAAGTAAAATGCCCGGAGGCTGGAAAACAGCACCCAGGGCCCCTCTGGCCTTGTGTTGGGCTGGGAGGGATTCGAGCTTCACACTGGACAGGGGCTGCTGGCCAAGGCTGGGGTCTGTCGCTGCTCGGCCTGCAGCTGGGTAAGACTGCAGGTTTATTTCCCCCCTTTAGGCAGACCGAGATGGCTTTACAGGCAGTCGAGTTCCTGCCTAGGGGACTGAAATAAATTATTTCTCATCTGGAAGGATGTAAAGTAGAAATCAAGTTGCAGCAGTTCCATGAGCAGCTCACAGCACAGGTTAACATACGAGTTTTGTGGCAGAGCGAGAGCAGCAGCGTTTGAAGGAGTGTCGTTCCCTACAGGACGTGCAAGTTTCTCAAAGGCGTAAGATAGCAGGGCCCTTCTTTACTGATGCCGACTCCACCTTCTCCTCCTGCCACATTTTGAGATGCTGACTTGAGCTATTTGAAGCCCTGAGGAGCGAGAAGAGGAGGAAGAGCAGGTGGAAGTCTGAGGGGTCGGGAAGGGAGTTAGCGGGTACCTGGAGCACAGCCTGCGGCTGCCTCAGAGCCTGAATCCACCGTTTCTCCATCAGCAGTGCCAGGGGGCTGGGAGAGTGAGAGGGCTCTGCCACATCCCAGTTTGTTTTTTATCTCTGCATGGGGTACTGGCCCTGGCCAGCACCAATTTCCCAGCAGGAGCAGGAGGGCGTTAGAGTACCTGTGCAGCCCTTGGAAATACTCTCCGAAGTTCTCTCTGAGGACGAGGGTGTGTAGTCCCTATTCTCAACAACAACTGAATTCAAGGCAGGGTGAACTGGTGTGAGGGAGTGGGACCTGGTAGTAGCATAAAGGAGGGATGTACCACGGGCTCAGAGAGCAATTCCATGGTTTAGTTCTGCTGGGCTGCACTTGCACTGTGCAGACCAGGTTATGCCAAAAAGCACAGCAGATGCGTGATTGGAGACTGGATTTTTGTTTGTGCATGGGATATCTGGCGTTGCTCCCATCCCAGATCCTCTTTGCAAAGGCTGTGATGCTCCCAGTTTCTGCGCTGGCCCCTGTGGCAGAAGGATCTGGAGGCGAGAGGGTCTGGGAAGCAGTTCTGCCTGTGGGGCAGAGGCTTTGTTCCTTGCAAGATAAGGCAGTAGCCTGGGTCAGCACCTAGATGCAGACACGAGTGATGAAACAACAGTGTCTGTGCGAATATTCTGCAAACACCAAAGTATACAGAGATTCCTCCTGATGGATTGCTGATTGTTAGATGCCAAAATCCTAATAAAGACTAGTAGGCAGCAGCCCTTGTTTGGCTGTTGGCACCGAGGGACTTAGTGCTGGGCTCTGCTTTCCAGTATACCACGGCTCTTTGCTCTGTCCATTTACTTGCCCGGCAATGGGAAATGTGGCTGGACTGCGAGCCAGAGCCCTGGTGCGATCCGAGCCCTGTGCGAGGCAGACCTGCGGTAGATGCACAAAGAGAAACTCTCGCCTGCTGTGGCTGTAGCCTGGGACCCAGGTGCAGCAAATGCACCAGCGAGAGCTGGCTTTTCTGCCGTGCTCCTGCAGGGACAGGGGGTGTGTTCCTATTGTGCCTATGCTGGTTTGCTCCTGTCAAGCCTCTTCTCATTATTCTTGCCTTGAGCTGTCTCAGGCCCGAAGGCAAAGTGCTACAGAAGGCTCTGTAGGCTTGCCCTTGAGAGACGTGCGGTCCTTGGAGAGTGGCTGTTCAAGGGAAGCGCTGCAGTGGGCTGAATTGAGGCTGTTTCAGGCTGCACAGCTCTGAGCTAATCTCCCAGAGGCAGAGACATTACTCACCAATCAGGAATGTGTCTGTATTTTTCCTAATGAGAACAAAACATTTTATCCCTGTTCATTAGCAGAGAGTTAGGGTGTACTGTTGCTATGCCAACAGACTCCTCTCCCCTGCAGACACACTGGGGGTGTCCTCCCTGCCATGGTTAGAAGGGTGAACGGGAAGGCTCGTTCTGGCAAGAAAAAGATCCCATTGTTTTCCCAGGGCTGCCTGGACTTTGTGCAGCTGGCCAGACCTTGCCTTCTCAGGGGGAAGGGAACAACAGCGGGAGTCAAGTGCAACAGAGGTTTAATTTATTGGAAAAATAGTCTTTGCATTTCATGTTATGTTGTTTTTTCCAGCTTGAGGCACACTCCTCAATAAGAGAAATGAAGGTGTCTCTACGTTCCCAAGAGTCCAGATGGTAAGCAAAATGCGCCGGGAGTCAGCCCTGGGACACCCATGGACGGCTGCAGCCCTCTGGGCTTCTCCGTGTTCCTGATCGTCTCAGTTTGTGCGGCCAGTGTAATGCTGGGCAGCCTCTTGATGCTGCTGCGTAACGAACCCACCTGGTGAGCTGTACCACCTGTGATAAGTTGGACAAGTGGGTTCACCAGGCACGTGGTCTACTGGAAAGAGTGAGTGGCTGTATGTGGGAATATGCATATATTCCCTTTGCGAAGGGATCGTTCCCTTTGTGTAGGGAAATCCTATGAAGGACAGAGGACATCTCTTCAGCAACAGCTTTGATCTGTAGAGTTCTGCTGTAACCAGATATATTTACTCCAAAGGTTTCCTATCCATTTGCTTGTCATTTTTGTGTTTGTCTTGGTCCTCTTCCCTAGCTTCCTTGAGGGTCTGCTCAGGATCTGTGGGTTGCAGTCAGTGGTGCCTAAGTCAGGCCACCGTACACCTTTTGCAAGAGTCTTCTCAGCACCTCTGGTGCTGCACTTCCATCTCTGTCGCAATGTAAAAAAGTTTTAAACTTTGAATTTTCTGTACAAGGGAATGAGTTAAACCTACAGACGGAAACAAAACGAAAAAGCTACTTTCTGATGGTGTTCTATGGCTAGAAACGGGCCAGTCGGTGTTGCCAAATCTGAAGACAGTTTCCTGGAGCGGGGGTTATGTTCATATCTGGCTGTCAATCACCATGCAGCGTGATGAGCTGCTGAGCTCTGTGGTGTTGACAGCTATAGACCCTTGAAGAAATGTCTCCGTGAAACTGAGTTCTCCTTTCAGGCTGCTTCCTGTTAAACAGGATAGCTGGAACTCCTGTTTCAGTTTGCCTGGTGAAGCACTCTGTGAGTGAATGTGTGGAATTTGAATATGGGAATTTGAATATCAAATATGGGGTGGTACAGCAGAGATCCCAGACTGAACAAGCTGCTGGAGATCTGCAGATCTGTATGAGCTTCTGGTTGGGGAGTGAAACCCTGGCACCTGGACACCAGGTGCCAATTTAGGTGAGTCACTGACTCCTGCGCTGGAGAGATGAGTATCGCGTTAGAGCACTGGGAGTACAGGAGCCCTTCATCAGAAGGATGGCTACTTGTGGGACTTGCAGCTATAGCAGCAGGAGGGCTCAGCAGAAATAAAAGCGATGAACAAAGCCAGACAGCAACCCCTAGCCCAGACTTCTGTGTGTGTGCAGCCCGTGTGGTTTCGGTTTGGTGGTAGAACTGGATTGAACTCTTGGATGGTAAAAAGCAAGTTTTCGGAAAACCTGTTTCAATCCGGAGCCTCCAAGAATAAATCCTGAGTACATAGAACACAGGTACAAAGTTTGGCAAGTCTGGTTTCCTCAGCTTTGCATTGCTCTGGGTGGTTCAAGTAAAACCACTAAATCAAAGCTATTTGAAATACGGAATAAGTAAGTACTTGAGATTACTTGAATTCAGGCCAGTCTCTTCTGGGTCCATGCTTTCAGGGTACATAAAAAATAAAAGACCATAGGGAGGACGGAGGTTTGTATGTTGTATTCTTTGTGATACCAAGCTAATTCTGTCCGGATCCTATTGACAAAGTGCTCCAGCAGAAGTGCACTAGAGGACATGCTTTTCAGTACCTCCAAGTGCAAAAGATCATGGCTGAACAAACTAACTTCTGAAATGTGAGTTATGGTTATTAACCGCGTCGTGCTGTACTTCATTCTTGTGCAGCCAGAGCAGCAATTCGGCGTTACCTAGGAGAGTGCTTGTTCCCTCCTCATCTCTCCCCTCCTTTTTAAGCGGTGTAGGGGCTGATTTTCTGCCCTATTTTCTGTGGACCACCACTTTCTTTTTTACAGTAATGATAAACGTACAACTACTGTGCTAGGTGCAAAGCAAGAATTCTTCAGGAGAAACCTTCACCTTTGGGAGGTGGAGGGCGTGTTTTTTTCCAAACTGTGTTGATGTGTTTTGGTTGTAGACATTTTTCTCATTGCTTCCTAGTCCTGGTAAGCGGTTCAGTACCGTGTGCTCTCTGCAGAGTGCTCAGAATAGTGGGGAGGTTGGGTATTGCTAGACCTGGGACCACATACTTCCTTCATATGTGATGTAAAGCCTCTGCATGACTACCTCAAACGCCAGCTCCAGTTCCAGATGGGGTGTTTCAATGAAAGACTAGTCCAAATGGCTCTCTGGTCTTGCATCTTGTTGTCTTGCAATTCTCTTTCGGAGATGTCTCCTACTGCATGCTGAGCTCTTCTTCACTAGGTGTGTATTCTCCATTTGTTTAAGTATTTAACCTTGTAACAACTGGATTCTTGTTTTGGTAGTATCTGAGCTTCTTTCAGTGAAAAAAATAATGCAGACCTACACATATCCACCGTGGGGTAAAGAATAAAATTCCAAATCTATTCCTATGGTTTTGTCTCTAAAAGCACCACAGGTGTAATACCTGCAGCCAGATGAATGCCTTGGGTGAAAATAAGCCCTTGTGTTATGTTCCAGGTGCAGGTTTCATGTAACTCTCGGGGTTGGCATCGTTTGATGTCACCAAAGATGTGGTCAGCTCTCCTGCACTGCATTCTAGAAGCTCAGCTTCTAGGAAGAGCTAAATGCTTTGCCCATCTGACCTAGTGGAAGAGATGGGAATACCTGCGCACAGTTTAGAGGCTGGATTAGATGAACTTTTGAGTCCCGTGTGCTGTTTGATATCCACCACCTTGAGAGGAGGGTTCTCCCCTTTGATCAGAACCAGTTATGGGCTGTTTGCGGGGTGAGGTGTTCATTCTAACCCTTAAAGAATGGTTCAAAGCCCTAAATTGTGAAGTAGGTTTATATTTTTAAAAATGCTTTTAGCACTGAGTATTGTAACTCTAGGTAATACATCTGCCCTCTCTTGAATTCTATTGAGTTTTAATGGCCTCGCTTCTATTTTATTTTTTTTTTTAATTCCAGTTACATGTCTATATTGCTGCGTCTTAAAATGCTTGTTTCACTTTCAATAGTGAAACTGGCAAAGGACAGAGAAAAGCCAGACATTTCAGCCTGACAGAGAAGCTCAGGTTGCTCAGTGAGCTAAGCATGTATAAACAGCAAAGTTTTACATCTGATAATCAAGAATGTAGGGAGCAATTAGGATCACTGCACTTGTGGAAGAAATCACTCCGGATTTTGAGGGAGTCATGATAAAAACAGTGTCTAAACCCAAGTATTCTTATATGGTTCTGCAGAAGAAGCAAGTCTGTTAAGGATATTGTTGGTTTAGGTAGCATCAGGAGACCACTAAATATTGTGCCGATACTTGAGGAGAAAAATTGATGGATTGAAATGTTCATAACAAACATACGACAGAATAAAGCTCTGGCACACAAGCTTTGTCACAAGGGTTATGTGTTTCATCAGAGCAGGCTAAATCAAATATAAGGACTTTATTTATATTTTCAGAGCGCTAATGGGGAGATAAATTGTTTTAAAAATGCACCGTGTTCTGGAGGAAGAAGGTATAGCTGGATGCTGTGGCTTGAAAGTAAACTTGCTTTTGAACAAAGGCAGTTTAAGAAGTTAGGCTGCATGTTTTAACAAAGAGCCACCTGACTAGCAATTTGCTGTAGCAGTTGGGAATCCCTGCTGTAGTTGAAATCATTGCGCTAATTTCTCCAGCTCATATGGAAGTTGAGTTTTCTGCAGCTTTAGGAAAAAAACCATTGCATCTTAGGAAAGGTATCTTCAGTTATTAGAAATGGAACAGCAGCAACAGTGACCAGAGGTGAGGATTACCTTCCCCGCAAAGAGCAACGGAATAAACTGTGACTCTTCCACCTGAAAAGCGATAGTTATCTTAAAATCCTGAATGGCATGGAAAGGTTAGGGGGGGAGCAACCTTTTTTTGCCTCTTTCATTACGACTGTGAATAGGTATTGAATGGAGCCAGCATGTAGTAAGCTTAAAAACAAATAATGACTTAGTCCTTGATGTGTGCAGTTAACCTGGGAAGCTTCTTGCCACAGGATGTTGTGAAAGCCAAACATCTGTGTGTATTTGAGGACACAGGGCAGCTCCATAGAAGAAGGAGCTATTGAAGGTTACTAAATGCATAGAAACCACCGCTATCCCAAGAAATCCCTGAGCTGCGCTTTGTTGAAGTTGGGAGAGTATTCCGGGAGGTAAAGTGCTGCTCTGTGCTTACTTCATACTCACCTTTCAGGCCGACGCCAGAGCCACAAAACTGCAACCTGGTTTGTCAGCATGGAGCGGGAGGGGGGGATGCAAATAAAACTTGTAAAAACAGGGACTGGCACAGCTTGTGGTCCAGGTTGGTTCTGTGCTGCTTGTGATGTACTGCATGCACCTCTGACTTGCTAAAAGCATTGCCTGTGGGCTGTTGGAGTCTGCAGACTGTTGGCTTCAGTTTGAAGAGAGGTGGAGAGTGTATTTCTGGAAACTACGCAGCTAGGAAAGGTGGTGTGAAGACAAATATTCTAAGCAGAGAAGCTGAATCTCTCCCTTTCTCTGTGGCATATGCTGTTCCTGCTGCTCTGAAATGGTAGGTGTTTTACTGAGTTACAGAGACTGTCTTACTGCTGATAGCCTAAATCTTATTTGTGTGAATTTCCCCCATTTAAAAGAGTGTTTCTTGCCTGGTAATGGACTGTAACTTAATTTGAGCTAAAATGGGTGATAAGCAGATGTATAAACAATACAATCCCTGTCCCAAAGTGGTTTCAAACTAAAAATGTCATGGCCTACGTGAGGTTCATACTCTTCAGAAGTACTCAAAACACTAGTCTTATTTTAGGTCCTGTCTAAACATTTAAAAATAACTTGAAAATAGGGTTCACTTCTAGATGCTTCACCCTTGAAAGTCCGGTCTGGCACTTGGTTTTAGATGCTTACCCAAATCTGCAGAGGGCACAGTACAGAACAGCGGTAGTTGTTCCTTTGAGCTTTTCCTTCCTCTTTCAGGAGGAAGAGAACAATGTCGGGCTATCTGTCTTTTTGTCCCTAGGGGCATGGTCTCTGCTGTTAGGTAGTGTCTTTTTTTTTTTTTTTTTTTAACCTTTTGTTGACTAACTTTGCTGCTGTGGTCATTGGCGAACAGCTATGGAAAGCTGACCAGTAGCAGAACTGTGACGTATATTCTTGGGGACAGGCTTTTATGACTGAGCGGATGTATTTGGGGAAACTATAGCCCCTTTGCAAGGATACAGAAAGTGAATTGTCCGCATCTCTCGTTCTCCAGTGAAAGTCACTCCGTGGACTGGCTGAGCAGTCGTGTGCTCAGATTAGAGCCGTGAGGGGTACAGATGGGCCTGGGGCTGAGAGAAGAAGCCAGGTGGAGTACATACAGGGTTAGGACAAGGGTCACATTGGGGAAGACCAGGACTAGGTGGAGTGGACTCAAGTTCCCTTCCTGTTGATTGTCCCCCTATTATCTTGACGTGTTGCAACTATTTAGTCAGCTGTTTGATGCAGGAAGGTGTCTCTATCCCAAGCCAGAAGTCTCATCGTTGCAGAGTAGCAATGATGGGCTCAGTTGTTACACCATTTAGAGAGCATCCTTCCTGCTTCACTCTCAGTTATTGTTTTCATCAGTAGCTTTGTTCCAGCAATGACTCCCTCTCAGCCTGTTCCTGTGAGTGCTGGGCCTCTCTGCCCTTCTCCAGATAGTCTGTCCAGCTTAGATTTAGTTTGAACCTGTCTTTAGCCTGTATCATCTTTTCTATTCCTATCTGGTCCATGATTTCAGCTAGCATATTTCCCACTAAGTCCTGAGAAGATTTAATGTAAAACATTTTTATGATGCTAAACTTGTGTCAGCCCTACTGTGGCCTCCTGGGTTGACATTAGGTGGCTGATTGTCACATTTTTGTGGGGTTTTGGTTTGTTACCTATGTTGTGGCAAATTTGAACCGTTTCCTTTCCCAGAGGAAGGCACAGTCCCTGCTGTGTATATAGCTTATAGTATATAAGTATACTATATAGCTTAAGTATATAGCTTAAAATGACAGAGCAAGGGTGCCTGGAGCTGTGACAGCCTGCGAACAGAACTGTGCTGACCACAGGCTATGGTTTATCCCTTCAGCACAGATGCACATACTTTTTCCTTGTTCCCCTTACCAGCCTCTCTGCTCTGTTTAGCTGTTTCTTCCAGCAGAAGAGCAGCTACTCAGATGTAAAACTCTCAGTGCTGTTCCCCAAAAGCTACCGTAAATCTGGTTTTCCTGTCTCCTGGGCACTTTTGCCCAGGGGTGACCCTGGCAAGGTAGCATTCTCTTGAAATGCCGACAGTCAGCCAGTTACACTGGCTGCCATTTCTGCTCATAGCAGTTTGCATTTCAGACTAGCGCTGCAGCTTGTGGAGCAGACCTGTTAGTGCATCTCTGTGGCCCCAGGGTGAAGGTCTGGGCTTCCCTGAAAGGCAAAGGGAAGAGCCAGTCAGTCCTGCCCGGCCAGTGGCTGTCAGACTGAGAAGATGGGAGGGTAGCAAACCAGATGGAGAACAGTCTCAACCAAAAGCCTTTAAAATTCATGGCTGCCAAGAAAAGGTAGCCAGTGCTGGACCTTGGTGCCTTTAGGACAGCACCAAAGAAGCTTTCTCAGCCCTGAACAGGACCAGGAGCTCAAATATTTTGTGAAAAAAAGTTAGGATCTCCTCAATCCGAATGTACAGATAAGAACAGAAGCTCATGTTGCAAAGCACTTGAGGGTGTTAAAATTTCTTATGGTGAATTTTCTCTTGTAATAAAATTCCCTGTTCTGGATAAGGTGTGACTAGATGTCTGCCTGTTAACAAAGTGACTGGAGAACTCTTGCTCCAGGTGGTTTATTTCTCCAAGTACGAAATCTTGCAGTGTCCTAGCTTCTGCTTCCTTTGCCATTTAATTTTCATGTTGCTCGTTTTCACTCGTCCAGATTGTGGACCCACAGTGGTATGAATGAAGAGCATTGCCTGATGGCCCATGCACTGTAGTAGTCATCCTACCCGTGTCTGTATGCAGTCTGGATCTCTGAGTTTTATCCTTGAAACAAGAACTGCCAAGTGTGGACAGTGTCTGGGATGGAGGGCTGTGACTGTAGAGTGGAAGAGTATGCTGCATCGCTGCTGCCAGCTGTGGCTCCTCAACCACAGGCACCTTGAGAGCCCTTCATGGATGGTTCCTGTGCCACCATGCTATGCTGGACTACGTTTGGAAGCGCTGGATATCAGATCCCAGCCTGCGTGGGAGGGTCATTGCTTGGGGCTGTTGAGACTGGTGCGAAGTTGATCCTGACTCTCAAGTCTGCACCCAGCCTGTTTAGTCTTCTGCAGTAGTGCAGTGGGAGCTATTGTGTTCTGTACATGTGATGAGCAACTCAGGAAGGTCTCCAGGCTTTTTGAACAACATGTTGTGTTGCTATCTGTTCTTGGCCTTATGAAAGCCTTGGTATTGGCTGGCAGAGGTAGAAGAAAGTGTTTGGCCACCTCAACGTCGATCATTATCTAGCAGACCTATGTAACCTAATTACCAGAATATTGAGCCTAATAGTTTGTAGCTGACTACTAACAGCCTTCCAGGGTTAGGCACTAATTTATGGAAGATTAATTGATCAAAGCTTCATTTCTGATAATGCTTTAAAATGAGCTGAGTAATACAAGATAGAATATAACCCAACTTGGTTTGAAGGCAAACCACAAGCAGATTGCGGTAGTGATGTGGAATTCTGTTGATTTTGCTGTCTCTTCTGGGTGGGAGGGGATAGATGCTACTCATGTGGTTGCATTGCATTAAATTGATTTGCATGTTACTGCCTGTATTCACGACTGTAGCCAGAACTGCTGACACTGTTGGAGTGATAGGGGAAGACTGTCAAACTGCTGTCAGGTTGTACAGTTCTCCAGAAGATCACTGTGGAGGGCAGAAAAGTGAATTTTATTTGAAATGAAGGAAAACTCCAAGGCGAAGAATTCCTTCGCGTCCACCCAGGGCATGTTAATTCTTTATAGAGCTGTTGTGGTACTAAAATTGCAGACTTCTGGGGTGTTGAGGAAATGCTGTTCTTTAACAGGCCAGAGCAGCCCGCACTGCTCAGTGTCTGCAGAGCGAAAGGATTTACTCAAGGCAGGCTCCAGTGTTTAATGGTTCTGATTTGCATCCTGACAACTGGATGGTGGAGGTCGGGATGCGGTCCTTGTGTGTCTGCTTGTGGTCTATAACGCTGCACGAACTCCTTTTGTGGTAGGTTTCTCTGGTCTCCCTTCCACCCTGCAATCCTGCAGGGCTGACGCTGGCATACAGACCATGGTTTCCTCTTGGGGCGCAAGTGTAGGACTGGCTTCCTTTCGCAGGATGTTTGAAGCTCCTTTCCTCTCTTGCTAGGTTGCTCCAAGGCCAGGCTTAGATGCAAAAGGACTTGCCTTGGGAGTGTGGTCTTTGCTTCTGGGACGTGAGAGCTTGGTTAGGGGTCACGGTGCCATCCTCTGGGAAGCATGTGCTGGTTGCCGGAGGTCTCCTCCCTCCCTTCTGGAGGGCACCCTGCCAAGGAAAATAGACTCTTAAGGCAGAAGTGATTACAGTGAGACCGTGTGCTGTCCTGGCTGTTTCTGGAGGAAACGGTTGCCATTTCTGCTTTATAGAAATCAACACAGAACAGCTGAGGCAGCTATTGCAGAGCAGGACTCCGGCTTTCGCAGCCTGGGGAGCCAGAGCTGAGAAGAGGAGGATCCTGGCTGAGGCTGGGGAGAGGTGCCCCGATGGTAGGAGGGCAGTGCGGTTGGGAAGGTGTGCCTTGTTTGAGGTGGAGGCCGGTAAAATATGAATCACGTCTGTTTGAAGTAGTGATGAAATCCCAGATGAAGGATTTCTGTAATACCTCGCCAAATAGTCTGGTGCGCTTTAGCTTTCCTTTCTCCCTGGTGAGAATGGTCGGTCCTGACCTACTTTTAGCAATAGCAGTTCTGTTGAATGCTACCCAAAGCTTAGCTGTGCGTACGGCAAACACGCGTTATCTGTTTTGTTCAGTCGGCATCTGACTGAGAAGTTTCCATCAAACGTTTAGGAGACAGGGAAGAGCTGTTCCTGGAAGAGACGCTGTTGGTGTGTTAAAACCCAATTCTGCCCCTTCTGTGCACCTCAGGGTTTCCCAGCCTGCTGAGGGTGATGCTCGCTTGCTTCCCTCCTGTGCTGTGCATCAGCTTTGTGCTGCGCTGTCGGGATTCGGTTAGATGCTATCTAAATGTTAAAACATGATAGATAATGCCTTTAGAAACAGTCTATGAGGTTAGGTTTCCGGCTTCCTAAAAATGTGATTAGGCAGGGCTAAAGTTAAGTTCTTAATATTTAAAAATAAATAAAATCTATAAATGTACCGTAAAATAAGAAGTTTAAATAGAACTGTCATCCTAGGGCAAATTGCAAAGCTCTGTGTAGCTCGGTATCCTGCCTTTGACAAGAGCCAGAAGCAGACGCTTAATGAGGACTGTAAGAAACAGGGCATGTATAATGGGGGGGGTGGTGGGTGGTTTTTTGGGGTTTTTTTGGTGTTTTTTTTTTCTTTCTCTCCTCCTCATTTGACTCCCAGTTTATGACCATCATGAGTTTAGGACCCTCCTTGGCCAGGAGTTGTATCTAATCATCTGATCTCAAGTACATCTATTCTCCATTAATTTCTATAATCCCTCTTCTAACTTGTTTATGTTTCTAGTCTCCATGACATCCTACAGCAGTGAGCTCTACAATTTAATTATGCATTTTAAATGTTATTTAAAATATTCTACATCCAGTGACAATACCCTTGAAATATCTTACAGAAGTTGTCCGTAACTTCATGGATTTCTGCTCTCTTGTTTCTGCATTGTAAGACACAGTAGTTGATTATTCCATGTTTTTCATCTCGACACGATGTAATGTTTCAGATCTCTTAAATTTTCCGTATCTTCCCCCTGGTTTTTTCTTTGTCCATCCCAAGTCCTACTCTGCTCGTTCTCTCCTTATATGGAAGCTGCTCTGTGCTTTTGATCATCTTTGTTGTCCTTTTTGTCATTCTGTCTCCTTTTTCAGATGTGGGAATCAGAACCGCCTGCAGCATTCAACAACATAATGGTGACACGTGGTTTTTTTCCTAATCACTCCGAAGGTTGTATTTGCCTTTTCGCTTGATACTAAATCTGCCAAGTTTCCCAAGTTTTCCTGAGTGGTAACGGCTAACTTGGATCCTGTTGTGTTTATGTAATTAGAATATTTTGTGTTAGTTTTGGTATTTATTGACATCTAAGGTATTGTGTAGTTACTTAAGAGTGCATGAGTTCTGTTACTTTTTCCAGGCTTTTTTGAATTTGATTGTGACTAATAGTTTGTTTTGGTTTTTTTTTAATAATAAAATTTGCCACTTTTGGACGTATTGCTCTTCATAGATCTTATGTGAACGTATTGAACAACGCAGGTTGCAGAACAAATCATTGGCAGATCTCACCGATAACCTTCTTCTGATGGGGAAACTCTTTTGGCTTCCTGCCTTTTACCTACTTATTAAATCATGATACGGACTGTAACTTTAATTCCACAATAGCTTGACTTGGTTTTTTTTTTCCCAAGAGCCTTAGTTGACAGTTCTTTTAAAATCAGTTTAGTTCATATTAAACAGATTAAAAGCTGGCTCTTGGATCTCAATTAGCTGGAAATGAGAAATCTGCTCTTGGAATTTCCTGGGTGCTGCAGGAACTTCTCTCTGCTCAGATATTAGTCTGTATTTTGATCAACAATTGGGTTCTTGAATTTCTGCAAGCAAATGTATTTCTACAGGGAGTGATGGTCTTAGATTTATCTAAATTTGTGTAGAAATGGTGGATTTGCTCAGCAGGGCGAATTGGATGGGTAACTTTAGCGAGCTCTGCTTTCCCAGCAGGGTTCTATTACAGCTGGATTAAACCTATCTATAGGCTCTCTGGATGTACTCTACGCGTGAAAGGGTAGAGAATGGGGTATTTTTTTTTAACTAGTTGCCTGGAAGAATATTTGAGTCACTGATGGTATTTGACTGGATAACAGGTTCTTGGGCAGGTAAATGGAGGGCTGGTGGGTCAAACCGGGGAAAATAACCTTTTCCTAATGCTGTGCATTAGGAAAATGCACATTTTTTCTTTCCTAATCCTGTGCAGCATTAGAAAGCTAAAGGAATAGCCCGCCTGGGTCAAGTGCTGTGGAAAGGAGGTGCTCATCCAGGTCAGGTACCTTAAAGAAAGGATGCTGGCAAACTGTAAAAGGCTCAGAGAACTACAAGAAAAATTAATTATTTCTGACTGAAGAAGCTCAGGCCACCTAATGTATCCATCCGAAGGATTACACGTGGCTGCAATCTGTGATTCAGAAGGCTCAAAGCTGGCAGGAGGTATAGGGAAAGGATTGCCTTATGCTTGTCTGCCCTTATAGTACTTCTTAGGCATCTATTATTGTCTGTTGCTGGAGCCAGGGTTTCTGTGTAGGTGGGCCTCTGTCTGAGTTAGAATAGCTGTCGTTATCTTCTTGCCCAAGGAGGATTAAGAAGGAGGATTAGTTTTCAAACTGTTGATGCAAAAAGCAACTAGAAGCTTCTTTGACTTGGGAGATCCTGTGACAAGCAAAGTTAGACAAAATAACAAGGCATTTTACTTGGGGTAAATAACCCTCGGGGATCAGCTTGCTGGGCTAAGGTGGCAGTTTCTGTAATTTAGGAGCCCTAAGAAAAAATTCTGCTTTCACTGGTAGACTTTAGCCAGCAGCTGATGGGCCAGAAGAAGAGATTGCTTAGTGGTGTTCTGTGTTTTGATTACGCAGAACGTTGGAGCAGATCCTAAAGGACTCTCATCTTCAAACGGATAATGCTGGCAGAAAGTTAGCCTTTGGTTGTGTTAAGATACAGAGAAACTAACAGCTGACTTGATTTCCCCTTTTAAAAACGTATATACAACATGGTACTTGAGTTCACATTTTGTTAGTGTTTGGGAGGATGGTCAAGTGACAAGTCAATTTACAATGACAGAATCTATGAAGAAAGCTTCTTTTAACAGCAAGTAGCTGGTGTTTGCTTTATATTCCTTGTAAATGTTTGTGTAGTTTGTCTTGATTCATAAAAAGTTCACTATTTAACACTGTATTAATCATTAACTCTTCGTTAACCATTTGTACTGGAAGCTTAAACTAGTTTTTGTAACACATTTTCATGTGTGCAAGAGAAAAGATCGGTTGTGCTGGAGCTGCAGGGGAAGCACCTGACCACTACCGTCAATTAATTCCAGTCTGCCTGAAACGAACATTCAGGTAGAAGCACTTTCTGCAGTTTTTCCAAAGAACCCCTAACAATGCACAAGCATCGTTAAAATGGCAATAGTATCACAAAGTTGACAAAATATTTTGTGCAACGTTGTTTTAGTAGAACTCTTTCAACCCCCATCCAGAAAGGTATGTTCTAATGGTCAGCGGTTAACTGTCAAGCGTTTAGAAAACAGTTTTCCCAGGTGTTTATCTAACAACGCTGCAGCCTGAAAGTACAGGTTTTCTGCCACCTTCCCTTGCTGTTCCAGGTTTGATATTTTGTCTTTACACAGGTTTTTTTTAAGTTATTTTGACCTCAGCTTTGGTGTCAGATCTGGTATAACAGAGCTCCCTTGTGTGTGCCAGTCCTGCTCCGACAGGATGGCTTGGACTTGGGATTCTCCTTGGGGTCAATTTTATTTGGAAAACAGAGGTTTGTGTTCATCTCCGCCAGAGCCGATTGCTGCAAGCGTTCTTAAACAGCAGAGCAGGGAAATGGCCCGGTAGTAGTAAATAAAACTCAAAAAAAAGATATATTTATTTAGTGGGAATGTCATCTTTCGCAGCAGAAAACAGCATGTCTCTGTTGAGCATATGAAATTTAGAAGGGGGGGCTGAAATTCGGGACTTTTGTGCAGAAAGCACAGCAGTGCTCGTCTTCCTACTGCTGGGTGACTTGAATGCGCTGGAGCACAAGGGTCGTCGTGCAGCTGGAAGAATTATGCTTTTAATTTTTTAATCTTTTCATGTTCTTGCTGTGGGATGGCTCTGCAAATGATACAGTGAAAGTTTCAGGTGCAAATTTTGGGGTCCTGGTTTTTTCCCAAGGATAGTTCTGCTGGCATTGATGTTGCGTATGAAATCCAGCCTAGAAGGTAGAACGTTGTCTGACCTCTGCATTTTTGGGGGACAGGATGTAGCGTTAGGGAAATAATCTGTGAGGACTGAAATAATCTTTATGTGTTGATATGCTGTTAAAATGTGTCCAAATGAGTTCTGGGTTTGTTTCTTTAATAAATGAGTAAAGTCTCTGAGGGGGATACGTGAGGTCAGAGAGGTAAAAATAGTGCTACAGAAAACACGGTCTTATTTCAAATTCCAAGCAGCAAAATAGTGCCATTGCTTCCACGTTATTGGTTGTTGTTTTGTGGATGTGATATAAATATTCTGTGGCAGAACTGACTAATTCTCTAGCCCTTCTGTTGTGATCCCGATTAAATAAATGAAACTCAGAAGTATCATTTGGATATTAATATTTTACAGCGTGTTAGAGGCAAAGTTCCGAGTATTGTCTGGAGCATTTTCTGATTTAACGGGAAATCATCAAAAAAATAGAATATTTAAAAAGAATCTTTAAGCCTTGGCAATTGCCTTCAGAATTAATTAAAGGCTACACACTTTTAGTGCAATCTGTCTGTAACAGCTGTGTTGTACACCAGCAGTGAGCACAGGAAGCAGAACGGTTCAGTAAATCCATAAAGAGCTCAGAAGTGTAGCCTGTCATGAAACCATCAGATTTAAATGTAGGTTATCCTCCTCCTTCCTGTCCTCCCAGAGAGGTTGTGATGGGTTTAACTGAAGAGCAAGAAATAAAAGAAGGCAGTGATGCCCATATTTGAGAAACAATTTGGAAAACGGAAGCAAAAGACGCTGCTGGCATTTTATCTCAGTTTTCACGTAGAATGGGAATGCTGCTCACTACTGATAGCCACGCAGGCTTGTGCTCATTTCTACTATATGTTTGCTCACCTAGCAATAAATGCAAGTTCATTTGCTAATGGCTCTTCAGCAAAAAGCAACAAAGAGCACTATATTCAGTGTTTACCCATTGCTCAGAGCGATTAGAACCAGCTTGCAGAACATGCTGTACTACCTCCTTTTTTTTTTTTTTTTTTTTTTTCCCCTTTTGTCTTCTCAGCTGCCCTCTGTTTTCCCAGAGTCATGAGGACTAGATAGTAGCTTCTCACCTGGAATGCATTTGAGGACTAGCTCTTGACAGAGTGACTTCTAGGGGGATATTGGTGAGTGAAGGAAGAACAGGTCAGAGATTTGACCGCAGCAGGGTCTGCTTTTGATTGTGGTCTGCTGGAATGAAGGGCTAGTTACTTTTCCATCTCTTTTTCCAGTACAGGCGCTCCAATTGGTAAAATGCTTTCAGTGAAACGCTAGGGATAGGTTCAACTGCGGATCAGAGAGCTTGCAGAAAGATCTGTGTTGCTGGAGTGGTGTCATGCACCGGATTTTGAGTTCAACCACTGGTGGTACGAATGAGCGTTAGTTCTGCCGCTGCATTTGTCGGTGATGGTACATCTTGGACAGAGCAGAGTCTTGCAGCTTACAGGCATGACCTCCAGCCAGACAGCCAGTATTTCAGAACTCAGAAATTCCAAAGACACATGCCGATTTTACTGTGTAAGTACTGGCATAGGAAGGTTGCATTAGCTAGAAAGAAGATTAGAGATTCCTGTAAGTGGTGTAGTGTAATGATGTCTTGTGATCCTCAGCTGCTTCCAGATCAAAGACTCTCCTCCATGTCAGTGTGGCTCTGTCACAACGTAGTTGAGCTCCTGCTGTTGGATGGTCATCAGACTATTGTTTGTTTGCAGGCATTTTAAGCTCAAAAACTGAGGAGACTCCAGAGAGAGTTGCACAACAAGCCATCGTGACCTCTGCTTGATGGCTGTGCAGAGGTACCAAGGCAGTTGTGTGATTAAGGAGTTCCTTGAATAAAGTTTTCTCCAATAAAAATGGTGAGAACGCATAAAAAAAATAACTCGCTTGTTGGAGTTGGGGCAAGATATCCTCTACTGATATAAACCCGAGGTGGTGTAGTTAAGTTAGAGCTCCATCCTTCAGTCTACGTGTATCCACTTGCTGGCTTTATAAATACCCCTCATCGCACTTCACAGATGACATCTCCCGCGCGATGAGGACCTCTGTCAAGTGCTACAACGCGCTCTCTCGCCACTCTGGAAAGAGACTCGCAAGGCGAGTTCAGCGCTGTTTGCGAATCTGGGTGAAGCAGAGTGCGTTCGTAGCGCTGAGAGCAGAAAACGCTAAGTGTCCCATTATCAGGGCAAACAAAAGCCCTAGTGTGCGCACAACCTAAACACAGTGCTGGTACGGTGTGAATCGGCGGCTGTGTGGTCGGGGGCCGGGGGGGAAAGCTGCCAGCCTAGAGCCGGCATTCCTGCGTGTGGGTATATCCTGACAGTACTGCCCGCTTACCTACAATAACCATGTGAAGCGGAGCTTTTCCAGAGCTTCACAAAGCCTATATTTAATAATGTGGTGTATTTATAATACTTTCCATCCGCTGGATTTCACAAGTAGACTAATCCTCTCAACTGGTCTTTTGGTAGAGCAAAGATGCCTGTTTTACTGACAAAGGAGCTGGAAAGCAGGTTTTTGTGGGTTGTTTTTTTGCAATAGCAGTGGAATAAAGGATGGATCTAGAGCCTTACAGTTATTGCTCTCACCATTGCTACTGTGTTTTCTGCACGCTGGGTGCTGTATAGAACGAGTGGAAGACACAGTTTCTGTGGTGAGAAGTTTGTGACCTAAAGTGGGTAAGCTCTGCGGTAAATGCTGGGGTAGTCTTCTCTTGAAATGCTGCAGATCTTTTTCCACCTCTGTGCTCTAAGCACTCCTGGACTAACAGCTTACCAAGAAGATCCAGGAGGGATGATGATGTAGGAGGGAAGTGATGATCGTTTTCTTAGCTTTAACTAGAAAATTAACGTCATCCCCAAGGAGCTGAGTTGCCAAAACGAGCACGGCAGGTTATAGATCCGTTCTGGAGGAGATACTGTACCCCTCAGCTCTGTGGAGCCCCTGGCTCAGCTTGGCATCTGTGTAGTTGTATGCAGCTTGGATACCTTGTCTGCAAGAGGGAGGGAGGGAAGGGGGTAGATTCACAGCTGCATCACCACCTACTTCTCCATTCAGATAACGTGGTACTCGTAGTGAATTATGAGTACTTGCAGCTGCTGCCCTTCCTCTGTGGGGAAAGCATTAATCTAAGTGTTGCAGGTACTTATTACCACATTTCCACCGTGCTGCGGGATTTACCTATGCTGTTCAGGACAGTTGCTCCCATCTGTGGCATGGCTTGGGTGAGTCACAGTGGATTTCAAGAGGGGTTAATCTAAAGATCGTCTGGAGAGGAGCAGAACAGGTCTGGTGGTACCCTGGGCCTATCTAACACCCACCCCATCTGGCCTTGCCTGCACTTTGAGGCATGGAACAGGGCAGGAATGGAGCATTGTCCACAGAGCAGGAGACATGTTTAAATCACCTTTTACTGTACTGGTAGAGTTGCTGTGGAGAGAAGAGTGCCAGCTCCTCCTCCTTCCCCAGAAGGCTGCGGTAACAAGTAAGCAGGATAAGGTGGTCTCCCCCTCACCTGGACATGCTGCATAACTGCCCAAGGAGATGGGGACACACAGGGGCTGGCTTGGCAGGGCCAGGAACAGACTGGTGGCTCCAGGGGGGGTGATTAGGAGCTGCTGTGACTGACTCTCTGGAGGCCTCATCCTGACATCAGGGCAGATGTTTTTGTGGGCCATGCTCAGTGGCAGAAATGGCACGAGAAGTTTCCTTCAGGAGCACTAGTGGAAGAGCCTTAGACCCAAAAGAGGCTGTTGCTAGCCATAAGTGATAAGAAAGAGAAGTATTAATTATGATATCTAGATCAAATACAGAGCAAATGTGTTATTAGTTTGCTCTGAATTGGATCCCAGATACAGTTTATTTAAGCAATGGTCCTGCAGGTTGTGTTTGTCTTGGTGGTTTGTTTTACTGTGGTGTTGCTCATTAACAATCTATGCGATGTGCTGGCTGCTGTAGGAGTGTGGTCCTTTCCTGGGGAACTTCCAATATAGCATCATAAGAGAGAATTTTGCGGGAGTGTGGTTAAACATGGCTCTTTTGGATGTTACAAGAGTTAGTGATCAGCTTCAATGTTTAAAGCACCTTCTGTCACAATATAGAGAGGACCTTCCTCCTTAGTTTATGTCTCTGGATTGATGAATCTGTGCTTTGGACTTTTTATTCAGCAAGTTTGATACAAGTCCCGGGCATGTGAAGGGAACCTTTCTCCAATACCACCCAGCAGTCTTTGGGAAAGCACCCGAGACCATTACTTACAGCAGTCCAGCTTCTCCTGAAGATGCTGGGCCTGTCATCTTGATGTGGAGATGATTGAGTAAAGTCTCCGATACTCCTGCAGGTCTCTTTCTGTTGGTGTTTCTGCAAATGTCCTGTGTTGGCTCTTGGTGTCTAGCTCTCTGCTTTCTGTGATTATCCGTGTTCTCTTTGCCTACCTCTTATAATAAGAGTGCTATTGAAGGATTTTGATGAGTGTTAATCTTCACTCCCGGTTTATGAGGAGTTATAACAGCTTTTCCTCTCTTGCAGAGTGTTTACCATGCCTCTGGGAACGTTACTCCTTCCTGTTCTCTGTTTCTTGGGAGCAGCAATTCCACGGGGACTGCAGTATGTCACATTCTCACGCAACGCTACGAAATTCCTCCACCTGTCTATGGACTTGGAATCCGGGACCATATACTTGGGGGCCACCAACTTTCTCTTTCAGCTGACATCTGACCTGCTGCTGAAGAACGTGGTTCAGACTGGACCAGTTCTGGACAGTAAAGACTGCCTCCCCCCGGTCTCAAAGCTGGAGTGCCCTCAGGCACACCACACCGACAATCACAACAAGCTGCTGCTGGTGAACGCCGTGCAGAAGGAGCTCATTGTGTGTGGCAGCGTGCACCAGGGAATCTGTGAGAAGAGGAGCCTCACGTCCATCGACCACGTCCTCTTCCGACCAGAGAGCCCTGGTGACACTCAGTACGTTGCTGCCAATGATCCCAATATCACCACTGTGGGACTTATAGCCTACTCCAAGGATGAGGTCCCCTTGCTGTTTGTGGGACGAGGGTACACTAGCCGAGGAGTTGGAGGAGGGATTCCTCCCATCACCACCCGGAATCTTAGGGCCCATGGAGGGGATGTTCAAGCAACAGACTCTCATTCTATTTTCTCCTATGAAGAAACAGCAAAACTGGCTGTGGGCCGGCTCTCCGAGTACAACCACCATTTCATTAAATCCTTCACTTATCGCTCGAGCGTCTATTTCCTATTCTACCGTCGGGACCTCAAGTCTCAATCGCGTGAGTACAAGACTTACATCTCACGAATCTGCCTGGATGACTCTCATTATTACTCCTACGTGGAGTTACCTCTCCTCTGCCAGAGCAAAACCAATACCTACAGCCTCCTGCAGGCAGCCTATGTCACCCAGCCAGGAAAAGGCCTGGCCCAGGGGCAGCTGGACACCGAGGGGGAAGTGCTGTTTGCAGCCTTCTCTGCCTGGCAGGCTTCTTCTGGCAAACTGAGCGAGGAGTCTGCGCTCTGTGTCTATGCGATGGAGGAGGTGGATCGCCTGACCAACTGGACTAGGGATGTTTGTTACATGAGAGATGGGAAGTCAGAAGAAGGGACAGAAGTGGCATATATTGAATATGATGTCAGTTCCAACTGTGTCCAGCTGCCAGCGGTAAGTGGCTGTGCACCTTTGCCAGGCTAAAGAATAGCTTGCAACGTGTTCTTGTGTTGCTTTGTGTTCCTCAGGTCACCCCGTTTTGCGCAGATGGGTGTTGAAATCTGCTTGGGTTAAAAGCCTCTGGGCTCAGGCTGTCTCCGCTACTGCAGCAACGCGATGCAAGAGCCGTTACGTCCTGTTTAAGTACGGTCTGTCTCATTGCTGCTGCAGCTCTCTGCCCCACGGGGACAGGTTTCCTTGCAGAGGGAGATGGGCCGTGTGTGGCAATGGGGTGGCCTGGCCCTGAGACTGTCTCATGGCAATACCGGGGCAAGAGCACTAAAGCTACGGTTCAGGTTGTTCTTTATCAGTGTTTTCATCTCCTGGTCTGCACTGCAGGGAAGGAGAGGGGTATGTTCATGTGCACCTATGTGTTGAGAAGGGAATTTAAGGGGTGTGCTGGGTCCCTGTTACTTATGGTGAGGTGCATCTCACAACAACTGCCTGCAAGGGCACTCAGGAGCAAAAAAGAATATAACAAAAAACAAGTGTCAACAAAATCCTGATTTTCTATTAGTCTTGCAGTATTTTGTGCCCAGGGAAGACCACCTCCTGACCTGGCGATTCTTTGTCTCCAGAGCTGTAAAAGGTGATAATCCTTTAAATTCTGTGGCAAAGGCATGACGGGATGTTGCAGGATAAAAATGCGAACTGAAGTGGCTGTGACCCTGAATCCTTGCAGTCTGTCAGCCACGCTGGCTGGTGCCATGGTATCGGGGACAGTGACACGAACATAGGGCAGCAGCGTTCTCCTGGGGCGGTGCTGGATGCAGTGTCCTGGCGTGAGGCTCTGTGGTTGCGAGTAGCCTGTTTTCACCGAGGGCGTTCCTAGTCCTTAGCAGAACAGCATGTTATCTTGTGTCTTCCTTCTACAGAACAGGCTGTCCAGATAATTGCCTCTTCCCAGCCTTGTGCTACAAAGAGCAAAGTGGTACCACAGAGCTTTGGAAGTCGCCGAGTTTGGATGTGTGATCCAAAACCAGTTTTAAAATTACAGTTTTCCTTTCAGTAGCTAAAGCTGACTGTAGAATGCTTGTGGGACAGGGAAAGGGTGAAGAGCAGACTTGGAGCAGGACGAATGTAAGGTCGGGAGGAGTACGTAAGAGTTGGGAAGCAAGAGACTGCCCAGCCTGATGTCCTGCTTTCACTGTATTTCTTAGTGGTGCCCCATGTGTCCTTTGGGGGAGTTAAATGTCAAATTGATGTAAGCACTTTAGAAAAATCCTTCCTTCAAAATGATGTAGAGTCCCCCTGTAGCATTTGATCCAGTGGGGTGCGCAGGGTGGGAGGAAAAGGCCAGTCGTGGCTATGTGATTCCTGGCGCGTGATCCCAGGGTCCCAGCTGCATGGGTTACCGCTAGTGGGCCGACTAAAGTACAGCGTCTTATTAACAAGTGTGTCCAGTGATACGTAAATGTCCTAACAAACTTTATCCTTCACCATTCAGTGCATGGTAGCGGTTGTCGTTAAGATTGTGTCTAACAACGCGTAAGGGTCTGTGCCAGCTCCAGCCCGCTCCATTCAGTGCTGAGTGGAAGCGGCTGTCAGTGAACATTTTATGCAGAAACAGTTTTAACTCGGTTTCAACGGTGGCAGCTTGTGCTGTATGTAAGGATAATGCTAATTAATTTCACATTTTTCTGCCTCCAAAGCAGCCTGCGCACAAAGTGTGCCCTTTTCCCTAGTTAGCACTGCCTCCTATTTTTAGTCCATCGGGACAGACTAAGATTGGGGGTTACAGTCCAATACAATCTCTTCTACTGGAAAAAAAAATGCTTGTTTTTCTAAGAATTTCAGAACCAGTTAATTTGTTCTAAGTTTGATGGAGATCCATTAGTCTTGAGAAGCAGGAGACTCTGTACGTGCTGTTAGTGACTTGATAATTGGAAGCGTGAAATGTGTTTCTGCAAGGCTTGGGAAGGCTGCATATCTTCTGTGGGTGTAGTTTTCAAGGTATGCGAGTTGTCCTTTTGCACCGAGCTTTGTCCTCTTCGTGCGTAGATACAGATTATTTGTCCTATTGTTGCTTCTCACCTGTGTAATGCAGGAAGCGCACACCAGAATTCATGGCAGCAGCTTCATCTGAACTCGCCGCATCACACTGCGTGATCCCTGAAGTGTGTTTTCTGCGACGTTGCCAAGATGTTATTCACTGAAAACAATTCAAACAGCTTCCATGTAAATTTATATAAGCCCTTTATACAATTGTCATGGTCTTAATCCTGTAGAACGGAACAAGTTTCAGCTCTTGACTGCGATTAACTGCGCCGCAGACAGTCCCTGCGAGGCTGGGGGCCGGCTGTGCCAGTGCACAGGTCACGTTGGTTTATGGTGGATAAATGTTGTGTGTGTGAAGTCACTTGCCGCTGGCATCACATATAGGTAACGGTAGTGCTGAGCACGACTTGGGTACAACTATTTCTGACTTCTGTGTGGTTTTTTTAAGCAAACTTTCAAAAACCGGCCTCAGTAGTGACGTCATTAGGCTCCAGCATTTGTCTGAATCGATACAAAAGTTGCAAAAGATAGCTAGAATCCCATTGAAACTAAACACTTGATGCTTTTGAGTATGGAAATTTGGCTGTGACTCGCTTCCTAATAGATCTTACAGGAAACGGACAACTGGAGAAATAGAAATCTTTAAGTTACAAGAAGGTGGTTGGAACTCCCTGAAAGGACGTTGTAGAGAGGGGGGGGTCGGTCTCTTCTCCGAAGTAACAGGCGATAGAACGAGAGGAAATGGCCTCAAGTTGCGCCAGGGGAGCTTCAGACTGGGTATTAGGAAAAATTTTTGCACTGAAAGGGTTATTAAGCATTGGAACAGGCTGCCCAGGGAAGTGGTTGAGGCACCATCCCTGGAGGTATTTAAAAGGCGGGTAGACATAGTGCTTAGAGATGTAGTTTGGTGACGGTTCTTGTCAGAGTCAGGTTGATGGTTGGACGTAGATGACCTGAAAGGTCCCTTCCAACCTAGGCAGTTCTATGATTCTATGAAGCAGCTTAAGAATCAAGCAGCAGAGATGCCAAGAAAAACATTTCTGTCACTAAAAATGAATGATAGCTTAGAGGACAGTAAAAACTTACTGCAGGGGGGTTGGACTAGGTGACCTCTAAAGGTGCCTTCCAACCCAACACATTCTATGACTCTATGAACTAACAATCATTAAAAGTTGTAACCTCCTTTGAGGCTTTCAGTCAGAGCCTTACGCCTAGCGTGATGAAAATCAGTTGGATTAGTATTTGAAAAGAAAACAATAAAGCATCATAGAGAAAGTAGTGCTTGTCTAACTGGCATGGTTTCTTTTGTGGAACCTCTGTGTCGAGCCTTGCTTGCCTGCTATAATAGTAATACGTTTGAGAAGTGAATGGAAGTCAGCAGGTTAAATATATTTTACCGTGGGAATTCCATAGACTCTGTCAAAACTCCTGATCATTTTTAGTTCCTTCAGGAAGCAGCCAAGTATAAAAAAAAAAACAAACCCAACCAAACCAACCAACCAACCAAAAAACCCCCTCCAAACAACAATAAAACCCAGAGAAATGGGAGGGAGGGGGGTGGGAAAAAGGGTCAGGTTTTTCCTGGGGTTGGTGAGGGAAGATGAGCAGATGCCTCAAGAATGTCACGTTGTGTCGTTATCGCCGATCTCCGGCGGGGGCGGCTCCATTGCCTGGTGCCGGATGGTACCGTACAGCTCAGCGCTGCCAAATGCAAAGCCACGGACATCAGACAGAAGCAATACACAACCCTGCTCACAAGGAGTCTAAATTCAAGCACGTTGCCCGAGGCAAGAGAGGGAGCTGGAGTCGGCATGGACTGCACAGTTAATGCCTCTGCTCCACACGCAGCTTCCTAAGAGTAATTAGTAAGGGGCTGGAGAGGAGGAGGGTGAAAATGTTACCCGTAAGGGATTCCATGATGAAAATCATCAGTTTACACAAACTACATTGTTTAAAGACAAGCCACTAATTGATTAAAAAATGGTGGGTTTAATAATAATTGTTGGGTGAGCAATCCTGCATTCAGTCTCCAAAAGGATACTGTAAAATTAAAGTAGACGCAGAACGAGGTGTTAAGAAAGACATAAAGCAATGGAGGAACTGTCCTAGACAAGACTGAGTTTGTTACTTAGGAAAAAAATGAATCATAATGGAATATTGCCTCTCTCTATATACAAATAGTAAATTGGCAGCTTTTATTCTCTTTCCTTTTGAATTCGGTAAGCAAAGGTTTGGTGGGACTGGGAGGGATCTAACTGGAACAGAAGGATGACTGTTTTTGCACAGTGCTGTGGAGTTAATTTTCAGAAATCTCACAAGGCTCAGAAGAATTGAAGCAGTGTGCAGAGATGACTCTTGTTTTGACTTTTTGTGGGTCTCTGGCTTTATGTGCTCTGCGCTTTCTGTGTGTAGTTAGTAAGCTCTTTGGAGCAGGCTGTGTTCCACCCTGTGTTTATGTATGTCTGATGCTTTGGGGTTCTACTTCAGGCTTACAATTTGTAGGTCATGCAACAAAACCATGGAGGCGATGCTTGTGACCAGTTGGTTTTGCACTGAAAGCAGAAATTCACATCTTCCTGTTTTGTTCTGAAAAATACAATGAGTCCTTCCCAAAGCTGTATCATGGCAGTGTATAGCCAGTAATGGTTTTTGGAGAACTTTAGAATTTAGAAGGGTTTCAGTGCATTTCATTACTGGTGCTGAATGGACTTGACTGAATTCTGCAGGATTCTGTGAGGGTTCAAACAGCTGACACACCTAAACTAATTATTAAAATTGGGTTTTTTTATTCTCAGTCAAAAACCTTAGAGGGGTTTAAGTCGAATTCACTGCTGGGGCACCCGTTTAAGAAATTTGGGTGTAAGGGGATGGTGAGAAGTATTAAAGGTGCTAATGTTCCTTGTGTCCGTATTTTTGTACTGATTTCCACTTTCTTTCCACTCCCTGAAAAAAGGACACCCTGTATGCGTACCCCTGTGGCTCTGACCACACTCCCAGCCCTATGGCCAGCCGGGTGCCCTTGGAAGCAGCCCCCCTCCTGGAGAAAACAGAGGCCCGTCTGACAGCTGTGGCAGTGAATGTGGAAGATGGCCACACCATTGCTTTCCTGGGAGACAGCAGAGGGAGACTGCACAAGGTATGATCTGGATGTGGCAGGAAGCAAAGAAGATAAAGCTAATCAGGGATGCTCAGGTGGAAGGGGAAAAAAAGCAATTTCTCTTGTCCCTTGGGAAGTCAGGTTCCTACTAAAGATCAGTACCATCAGACGGTCTCTTCTCACGCTTTGCTGACCGTTGAGAATGTGAATGCCCCAAACGTTGGTCATGATGCCTTTGGTTACATCTGCACTGAGCCAGCATCAGGGCTGGTGCGTCCTATGTGGTTTGTGCAGGTATTGCTGGGCACATGCGTCATGCGCCTGAAGTCACTGCGTTGAGATTTTGGTGGGAGGTTGAAATCCTCACACGCAGCAGTGGTTCCAACTTGTTCCTCATGTAGGACAGGTGCCTCCAACTCCTGCTGTGATACTTTGCCTGCGTACAACTGTGACTGTCTTGCAGGTGTACTTAGGAGCGATGGGAGCTGCGCATATATACGCTTCTTTAGCTATCCAGTTAAACAGCATGGTGAGTGGAGACCTGCTCTTTGACCAGTCGCAGGAGCACCTCTTCGTCATGACCCAGTCAACGGTAAGAGCAATAAAATCCCTTCCACACAAGAGCTGAAAGCATTTGAGGTCCAGACAAACTACTGACGGGAGTGGGGGAGGCAGAGAGAGAGAAACGGTGTGTATAGCCAAGCCTGTGCTGGGCAGCACCTGCCTGCTGCTCCGGCTTACAGGGACGGGGACGGGCCTTTTGCAAAAGCTGGAGGAAGTGTGGAGGAAGTCTTGTTATCCCAAACCATGGCCTGTTTGCATGTGCATTTCCATAAGTCAGGCTGTATCAGCAGCGATGGAGGAATGTGAACTGCATGCTATAAAAGGCTGCTCTATTGGCATGAAGACAAGGGGCCGCAGATTCCTGGGTTCCTCTGTATTGAGCATCTCCATCTGAGCAGAAGAGTGTGAGCCTTCTGGGTTCACAAGTAATATGGCCTGTCTTGGTTTTGCAAAAGATTAAAAAGAGAAAAGGGAGATTTTGTGTCATTAAAACTGTGGTACTTCTCCTGTTTTTAATCGGTTAAAAAATTAAGCTGTTCTTCTGAAGGTATGTAACCTACAGAAAGCAGAAACGTGTGGGAAATGTCTTCAGATAGCAGAGGTGCGCTCTGACTGGGGATATAGTAACAGTCTTGCAGATGCAATCAAGCTGTATGAGGAACTGTGCGAGGCACTTTTCCCTCGTCTTCTGCTGCTTTCTGTAATTCTGTTTGTGCCCAATGGCAGCTGGAGGAGGAGAGTCATTGTGATGCCTCAGGCTCCTGCGATATTGGTGTCTGCTGTGTAGGAAATCCAGCTGCGGATACTTTGGGACGATTTGTACAACACCATTCATATCAGCTCCTTGAGCTGGAAAGAAAAGGATCCTCCTAGCAAAGGAAAAGCAGCCCTTGAGTTGCTCTGAAGGAAAGAACAAACAGAAATGAGAACGTGCTGGGAAACCACTGCTTCCCGTCATCCCCCTCCCAGTGCACTTTGAGATACTCAGAAATTTTGTGACACTTCAAAGGAGGAGTTGAAATCTTTGAGTGGAAGAAGATTAGGGAAATCTGAAATATATCCTTAACAGTAATTGTTCTGTCAATAAAAAAATGCAAATTACATCATGTACTTAGCAAAAGTAATAGGTTGGGGATTAGAAGTTGGTATTTTAAAGTAACTGACAGTGTAGTAGTTGAAGTGTAGCAGCGGATTAGAGAGGGCAAGAGGCTGAAATCAGCAAGGGTAGTAAGTTAAAGCAGAAGTATTTTGCAAGTAAAACTTAACCCCAGATGGCAGAAGGGTTTTGTTCCACATTGATCAAAGCTTCTTGGTCTACTTTCAGTGAAAATGGTAGTTCTGCCCCGTAGAGTTGGGCAATAGGGCATTCAGAGGCCTCAGCTGGAGCTGCTGTCTCCGGCTTCAGTCACCTACGTGTCAAGAGAGATGATCTCCCATGACTGAGTCCAGACAAGCAAAAGTGAATGGTATTCAGTCTGCTATTCCGTGATCCATTTTGTTAAAATATAGTTTTATCACTAAATAAAGTCTCCTTATTGCAAAATGTGTCACAGATAACCCGTGGCCATTCAGATGGGCTCTGGAAGCTTGTTCCTTTTTTCTTTAGTTTTATGCAACATTGGGGATTAAGAAGTTTCAGTGAGTATGGAGATGATGGGACTTGCTAGCTGGGCAGAAGAAGCCATAGACCTGGGGCCTGTGCTGTGTGTGCTCTATTTTCTCCGATTTCTTTCTCTGACAGGTGGTAAAGGTTCCCATACTGGAATGTTCCCTGTACTCAGACTGTGAATCCTGTCTGGCGCTGAAAGATCCCTACTGTGGCTGGTGTGTCCTTCAAGGACGGTAAGATAGATCCCTAGTCACCTGCAAGGATTTTGGAGGGATGGTGCTTAGGGATTGTCTCCACTTAGTCTCTTCCTTGTGCCTGTGTGTCTGGATTTAGTTTGGGTTTAGTTCCTTTATGGGATATTCTCTCTAACTTACCACTCCTCTGTCTGCCTTCCTAAAACACCGCCAGCAGTCACAGTTGCACACAAGGGTGTCTTCCCATTGCTTTTTGGATCTTTGGTCACCACTCACCATGCTCCTGTCGAGAGGATTTCAGCCTGTTTTAGTCTGACTGCAGCTCAAACGGCCTTATTTCAAATGTAGAGAAACTATCTTATCTCTTCTCCTGGAGTCACTCTCTTATTTAGGACTCTCTTTCACTTCTTGCTCCCCTACTGATGATGATGAATGAGGAATGGTTTATTCCAGCATGTACATCTCCTTACTGGCTCTATCTCCCTACAGAATGCCATAGAAACTAGTTCATGACCCTTGAAGCCTGCAAAGTGCCTCACCATCTATATTTTGGCAATAGTTCATCCTATTATTGAAGGTGGCGGGAGGCTGGGACTTCCATGGCTCGCGTAGCAGCTTCCCCAAGACTCTGGCCAACCTTCAGACAGCCAGTGTTGGCTTGGAAGCCCAATGTGTCCTGCAAGAGCTGCACAGATCTCTCATAGGGCTTCTCGCTCTTTCCCTGCAGGTGCAGCCGTCGCTCTGAGTGCTTGCGGTCCAGGTTGAGTGAGCAGTGGCTCTGGAGCTTTAACTCTACACAGCAGTGTCTGGCTGTCCAGTCACTAACTCCAGCCAACATCAGCAGAGAAGAAAAGAGAAATGTGAGTGGTGATGATCAAGCATGTAGAAAGTCTCCTGCAAACTCTGAGGAGTCACAAGTCTTCCTGTTGCTTTCAGTGGGGTACTGAATCACTGAGCCTTCAAGCACATGTTGTCTGCCTCACATAAGGGACTTATCTCCTGGTACAGCCAAGCTGTTAATGTCATTGTTTTTTCCCATAAAGCTAAATGTCCTTGCCTGCTAAGAGTTACTGAGTGTTCTAGACTAGTTGATGACTGCTTGGGTGGGTTTCCTCCTTAGCTTTCTATCTATAAGGTGCCCATGTTTGCGGTTTCACGGTGTTTCTGACATTTGCTGTCAGGAAGATCTGACAAAGCTACCCAAAATTACGGCTTCCATCTGGCATCTGAGAGCTAAGCTAAGCTCTGAAAAGCTAAGAAGGTGCTGCAGTGTTTTGAAGTCTGTCGTCCTGTCAGGAGGTGGCAAGAACATGTCTTTTGCTAGAGAGTTGGGCAAAGGTGGAAGTTGCCAATTGCTTGGTGGATGCCAAGTTCAGTTTGGGAATGGCAAGAGGTGATGAGTGGAACAGTCAGTCCCAGGAGGCATTATAGGAAAATGGGTGTAAACACAGACAACTACTTTATGGGTCTCTTATTTTGAAAAAATAGAACCAGAAAATTCAATGAAATAAAGAAGAATGTGTTAGAGGGCAAACTATTTACTGTATATCATTGAATTGGTAGATATTCCTGGCTATCCCGGACTTACCTTCTCTGCGTGAAGAAGAGTATTACTCATGTTACTTTGAAGATTATGAAAGCCCAGCAGTTCTGACAGAGTCAGGCATCATGTGTCCTTCTCCAGATCCCAGCCAAGCACCAGCTTTGCCAACAGGAACAGGTCAGTGAAACGCTTTAAATGGAGCACGATAGCTCTGATAACATTGTTGGGAGAAAGTACATTGTAGGTCCATCAGATTGCCAGGATTAACAGCCATGAATGTATGTGGTGTCAGCAGGTGTTCACTTCATTCTGTCATAATATCTGTTTGCTTTCTACTCGTGTGTCACACACATCCTGTGCTATTTTGGGATGTTGCCAAATTCCGATGCCAAATTCTGGTATTTGGAAAGGAGATCCTGCTTGAAGGGTTGTGTGCAAATCTGAATATGATCTGAAATGCAGTCAGGAGCGGTGGCTGGTTTGGCAGCTCTGTCGTAAATCTGGAGAGAGAACTTAAATACTGCTTTATTATTTAAATCAAACAAAATGCAAACCTTCTCAAAATCCGCGTAGTAGCGGGAGAAGGAAGTACGTGTGAGGAAAGGCAGGAAGACACCCACAGTCCTTAAAGTTAGAAATGAATCTGCAGTGCAGCATAACCTCAGAAAATACATAGTCAGCTTTCTATTACTGTGAATAACGACTGGCTGAGTATTGCTAATTGGCCGCTCTAAAGAACCTGGAAATTTCTCAGTTTATAGTTGTTGCATTGGATTTTACCCAGCCTGTCAGAGTGAGCTCTGATGAGCTGATCTCTTCAAAGAGCTTGTCCATCTGAAGTAAAAGGCAGGTGCCGGCTGGGAAGCATTCCACGCGATTCACCTAAATGGCTGAACAGGTTTTCCGTGCAAGTATACAGCTGGTCTGAAGCAATCTCCATGGACATAACGTGACAGCGGAACCCAGCTAACACACTCGCTCAATCTCAACCGCCTTCATTTTCAGCATTATTTACAGTATTATTATATCTGTTGGCTTTCACGCTGCTTTAGTCTGTAACAAACCAACCAGGTCTCCATTCAGGGCGGTCAGGCACCGAGGGAAGTGGCTTCATGCACTGCCACGACAGGCAGAGTGGGCGGGATTGGCTTCCCTGTTTAGTTCTGCAATCGTGGGCCTGAATTCAAGAACAGTTGTGAAAAATCAGTCTAGATAAAGCAACAGTCTACTTCTCATTATTCCAGGCTTCAGATATTCTTGACTCCTTTGTAAGTCAGTCTTGCTTTTATTTCAAGACTCCATAGGTGCTTTACTGATGCTATTTTCATATTGCATCTCTGGGGCTTAACAAGTTGCTTCTGTTCTCTAGCCTAAACTTGCTCGTAGATGGTTTGTGTCCGTTTGATCTATTTATGTTGTCCTTTTACTTCCACAGCTCTTCTCCCACTCAGTGAACTATGGCCAGGCGTCCTTAGCACAGTTTTGCCGTGTTAACTGTGGCAACTTTTTCTGTGTGTTTCTGGCTTCTGTGCTCTGCTAAGATGTATTTGAAGCTGGTAATCGGAATCATAAACTGTTTTATAAATGAGGTCTCATCAGGGCCTTGGATACCAGCACTTGCCTAGTCCTACTTATAATACTTTTCCCAACTCACTAAAATATTTGCCTTTTTTTTTTTTTCAGATTTGTTTTAAAGGTTGCATACCAGCTCATCTGTCACTCTAAGCTGTTGAGCTCCAAGTTGATAGCAGAAACTCCTGCTCTCAATTTGCAAGTGCTCGACCTCATCTTCTGTACTGTCGAACTGCATTATTGGCATAGGAAATAATGGCCCTTTTGGAGGAAGGAATATTTATAAATATGGTGTCATAACCCTGAAATCCTGGGAGGTGTTAGCCGTTCTACCACTGCCAAATGCAATCACCTCTATGACAGCGATGGGAGTTGACAGTACTGCAGTGACTCCTGCCTCCAGCTGCATACGATACCCTTATTTTCTCCTAATCGTGGGTTTTTGTACACACCTCATCTTCAGCTATTTTACTAGCATACTGCTTCACTCGTCATCCGAGCAGGAACCAAGCTTAGGCCTGACCGGTCCTTCACCAGACATGTTAATTCTTGGGTTGTGAACAGAGCTTGCTTGCAAGCGGAGGTCCGAATTCTGTGAGAGGAACGATGGACAAGCTTCTTGTTACTTACTTTTATAGCAAGCTGTCTTGGACAAACGGCAGCTCCTGGAGTTGATCAGAGCATGGAATACGTTCCTATTATTTGGAGAATTAATACCCAACTCTAGGATTGGGGGCATTTGTCTGGAACAAGATTAATTAGCTGTTTTAGTACTGTCATATGCAAACTATCTCCTTCAGGCTTGTGCTATCAGCTGCAGTAAGTTTTGACCATCTCTGCAGCTATTTGGTCTATCAGAAAACAGTGATAGTCTCTTCCCAAAGAGAACTGGGCTATCCCGAGGCTTGTAGTTAACATGAGACCTGGATTTAAAGCAGATAAACCTTTAGTCATTGCAAGTCAGATTACAAGTCTTGTAAACCTCTTCACTGACTCACTTCTTAGTCTGGACATAGAACAAAGCTCTCAAGGTGAAGGCAGTATGTGAAGGGCAAGTCAGTTCTAAGGGTTTGGTTTTCCTTTGGATGACAAAGGAAGACAATCAGCTTTGAGCCTGGAATGTTACGTCTTCCTCTAATACAGAGATGGCAGTGAAATTATAGCAGATAAAGATGGAGGGATCTTCAGACTAGTCTTCCTTCCCATGGGTTGGCAAGAGCTATCATAAACTACTCCTGACAAACTTGTCCAACCTGTTTTTAGTGTCCGTAGGATAATCCAGTGATTGAGATGCTGGAAGCATGGAAGGGAAACTGTCTCCAGGTTTGACAGTGTCTTTCCTAAAGCATGCTGTGTCTCTTAACAATATGGCAGACTTGTCGTGGCTCCATTGCTAAGAAGTTTTTATTTTCATTTTCAGATCATGTCACCATAAAGCTCGTAGTGCGTTTCCATGACATCTTCATTGCTTCTGTGGACTTCTCTTTCTATGACTGTGCTGCAGTGGCCCTGCTGTGGAAATCGGCACCGTGAGCACCTGCCTTTTCTTGTCTGTAGTTATAGGGAGGGTGGCTGTCCCTTCCTGAGTTGTCTTAGCAGCTGCTTTTCTATCATTGTTCCAGGTGTCAGAAGTGTGTGAGCAGCCTCTGGGGATGTAACTGGTGCATCCAGCAGCACCTCTGCACCCACAAAGCAGCCTGTGAGGAAGGAACCATTATCTACAATGAAAGGGTGCGTCTCCTACTCGTTCCTAGTCCTATGTGCTCTAACAGCCTCAGCGAGTTGCAGTGGGTCAGATCTCTTCTCACATAAAATAGCAGCTGCCGGTCGCGTCAAGCCAGGAGGTGAGCTGCTGGAGCAAAGCCTCCCCTTGGAGCGACACAAGGTTCTGTGTCCCTGATGTTACGAGGCCTTGCTAGGTTCTTGGGGAAGTGCCATCAGATGAAGGAGGTCACCCTTCTCCTGGGGTTATCCAGCCTGTGTTTTCAAAGCGAGGGACAAGAGCAAGCTGGCAGGGAGGCTGTGGGTCGGAAGGTGGAAGAGATGCCCAGTTTGTGGCTGCCACAGGTGACCTTGCAGTTTTGTGGGGGTTGAAGGCAGGCAGACCTCCCTCTACGTGGAGGCGAGTGCAGGCGTCTGTGGGAAGAGGGAATGTTGCTGATCATCTGCACTGTGAGCATTCCCCAGCCTTATCCCAAGAGAAGGTGGCATGAGATGTATCTCTCATTGAAATCCAGAGGGTGAAGCAGCCTCTTGTGAACACTGCTTCGGGAAGTAATATGGAGCGTTTTTCTGCTTGGGTTATATTCTGTGTTGTTTCTTTCACTCTTCTCACACCATCATGTTGTTTTTCTCTAGGCCCAGATCCCAACCTCAAGTGTGTTTCCTTCTTCAGCAGCTCCCCTGACCAAGTCCTCTACCACAGCCCCGACCGCGACCACAAAACCCATCACTCCCCCCATGCGTGTGGTACCGAGCACTGTGCCCCCCACAGAGCCCAACCACATCACACTCTCCGCAGCCTCAGATGTGACGACTGAGCCTACAGAAGTCCTCAGTTATACCTACTTGACGCTCTCAACCGAAGCGGCCTCTCTCCAGGCTGTCACAGAATTCCCTTTACCACCACCAGCAGACAAACCTGCTGTCACTGTGCTAGGGACAACTTCTCCTGCTGCATCCGTCCTCACCAGCCCATCCAAAAACGTGAATCACGCAGCCTTGCCCACTGAAGGGCCAGCCACTGTCCAGGAGCCACGGCACACCAACCCACCCACCACCATAGCGGGTAGCCCTCTGCACACATCTGCAGCAGCAGTAACACCTTCCCCTCACGTCACCAGTTTCAAGTGGCCTCCGAGTTCTTTTCCTACCACAGAGGCGCTGACGTCTGCCAGCCCATCTCCCCAAACCCCCAGCCAGGTGCCAGGGGGTCCTGCTGCCTCTGATGGCTCTCCCAGATTGCTGGGAACTGAACTACTTGCTTCAGAGCCCCCACCGTCAACTCCCCCAGACTGGCTGCTGGAGGAAGGCACGGAGCTCCAGGACACAGAGGACTGGATGGATTTGCTGCAGGCTGAGAACGACACGTCTCCTTTCTCTGCTTCTACTCTTCTGTCGGGTGATGGCGATTCCTCAGAGAGGGATGTCCCTGACTTTCCCAGGATCCTCCACCCTGACCTCGACTATCAGTATGATGCCCCTGAGTTTTGGGAGGAGGTAAGTTGCAGGGCTTTGAAATTCACAGTCTAAGGCTGTAACACTTTGAAGTTTTCATACAGATTGCTGCTCTAGTATTTCAGCACACGGGAGAGGCTGTGCCCTCTGACAGCGTAGAAGCTGCCCGCTGTAATGTGCAGAGTGAGAAGTGACAGCCTGAGGAAGAAAAATGTTTGCGAGGTTCTCGGGTCTTGTATAAATGCCGCTGGCCTGAAGGTGGCATCTGCTGTGATGTCCAGCATATTCACAGCTTTCTGCACTTCACCTCTTTGGGCTCTTGCATTGCTGTTTTGTAACTTTGTGGTAAAGAAGCACAGCCATGTCTTCGTTCAGGCAGGGCTTGTTTCTCTGTTGGTGTGTTAGGCTTTGATTCGCTGTATCAGAGCCATGGAGTTCCTTTTCTCTAAACACCTGCATTTGTTTTCAGAATGAAGAACTTATCTGGGGTCCAGATGCGTGTCCCTGTGTGCAGGGAATCCAGGGATCTTCGCTGTTTCCAGTCAACGTGGCGAGGAAGATAACGCTGCTGGGGAAAAACTTCCACCTCTATCAGGTAGTCAGCCAGCGTCTTCAGCATTGAGAAACTGCATCAATGCAGAGCGCTGTTTGGGCAACTTGTCCACTGGACTGCTAAAAGTACGTGTAAGAGAATTGTGGCTCTGCCTAGGTTTCTCCTGTTTGCAGAAAGACCTAGAGGAATGACCTACTTCTGTGAATAAAGAATTGCATAGCTGGATGTATTGGTGGGTAGAAGGTTGCTCAGGGAAAGGGGGAGCACAGGTGTGCACCAGCCAGCTGGAGAAGATCCGCATGCGTTCGGATTAGGTTGCACCTGTGCTGCACTGCAGACGGTAGTTCTTGGAATAACTTCCTGATGAATCTCTGCTGATTGTTTGTGTCTCCGTGAGCTAAAGATAAGGCATCTGTTCCCTTTCCTTTCTGGCATGCTCGTGTTAATGTGGCTATTCCTGTCATACCTGAAACTTCCTCAATGGGGAAAACCACCCTTGAAAGCTATGTTTCTTGGGTGTGCCTCTGGTAAAAATTCGCTTTGCTTCTCAAGACAGAAGACTGATTTAGTAACCTTTTACAAACAGCCACCTCAGAACATGCAGCCCACAGACTAATGGTTACTTTATATGTTAAACCTGATAAACAGTGCTGCTCAGAGGAGCAGAGCTGGTTACAGATGCATATCCATCCTTTTTTACATGAAGTGTCTAAGCAATTCCATGGAAGATTTACAGGGGAGAGAGAAGAAAAATGCACTTAGTGTTTTTTGAGGTGCACTGCCCTAATCCGCGCGCTCCACTCTTCGTTTCCAAGCTAGCATTTCACAGACACGTACAGGCATAACTTCACAGTCCCGCTGGTTTCTCTTTAATTCCTCCTCCTGTGCTGAGCTCTCTCCGCCCTGACACACACGTGCTCCCTTCTAGGTGTTTTGGGTTTTGTTGGTTTACCTTTCATACGTGGAGGCAGTGACAGCGTAGAGAGCCCTTGAATATATAGCATAGAGTTGGCGCAACGAAGGGAATGAGAGGAGCACGCTGCTTGCCCAGTAAGTGGCTTGGTAAAAGGCACTGCATCAGAGAGGCAGGAGCGCGCTGTCGTGTAGCAGGAAGCTCCGTGTGGTCGAGAAATGGTGCCACGTGTATCTTCTCTGCAGGACCAGCAGTGGGACTATGAGTGTGTCCTGAATTTGGAGGGGAGGACAGTGGTGATGGATGCCTACGTGGAAGGAGAAGAAACAAACCAGTCCCTCTGTTATATCACCTGCCAGATGAATCAGGTGAGTGCTTGGAATGCGATGCCATTTCAGAGCTCACACTGGTGCTGTTTTGCTCAGCAAAACAGCAGGATGGAAGGCAAGCTGTCTGGGGGAAAGAGCACGTTTTTCAAAAATATTTGTAGAATATTTGGCGCTATGGGGCTCTCACCTGTGATGCTGCTGCCTGGCGGTACTGGTATCTTCAACTTGCAGGAAGGTTGTTCAGTCTGAGCCACGCTACCTCTCGCTGCATTTGCCATTGTACGGGATGCTGCCAGGACGGTGCCACTTTTGCTTGAGCTTGCGGCAGTCTTATTCATGGTTCTCTGCATCGTCACTTCCGTGACGGTGGTTCTCTTGTGAAAAGAAAAACACTATTAATACCAATTTTTTTCTTAGTGGTGGAAGCTGGTCTGTGAATTGTAAGATTAACAGGCAAAATTAAAACAGCCGTGTACGTTTCTGGATGATGTGTGCATTTCACTTGGCAAAATTTGCAAGCAGAGGTGATATTTTTAGTTCACAAACTCATATAGTTAGAGGAGAGGAAGAACATAGGCTCTTGTGCACACAAGTCCTGCAAACCGATTGTAATCCTGCATCTTCAGCTCTACTGAAATTGCAGAAATGCCAGCTTGAGCAGTTTTCTGAGCAGGTGGCTTGTAGACAGGAATTAGCCGCTTAGGAATGCCGTTGGGAAGTTAGACAAGTATTATTGTGAGCACATATTTGTTCTCAATGTTCGTCCTAGTTGAAGCAATGCCTGCTGCTCTTTCTAGAGCAGAATTATGGCTGCGTGAACCGGTGAGGACAGGCCTGTGCTGCCACTGCCCCAGCTAACACAGCCTTGTCTGCATTCTCAAGAAGCTCCGTGTAGGCTGTATGTGCCGGTGCGCTATGCAGGATGGATGCTGATGCTTTTTGCCTATTCAGCTGCCTTGTTTGTGCCTCTATTAAGTCCTTTGTCTTGATGGTCTTTGTCTTTGCAGTACAGTTACACGGCGCCTCAACTCGAATTCAACGCTGTGGTGTTTGTGCAGAGGCAACGACACCTTCGAGTGGACAGTGCTGCGGATCTTCACGGTAGGAGTGCAACACCTCCCAGGAAAAATACAGCAGACGAGGTGGAAGGGAATTGAGAAATCCTCGAATGAGGCTTTTTGCATGTGTAGTAATCCTAGCACAGGGAAACTAAGGAAAACATACAGCCTCGTTTGTGTTGCTTGTCACAGGGGAGGGAGGAGGAAGAGGGTTCTGTGCAAGATGCCGAGTTGCTGGATTATTCTGTGCTCTAGGGGATGTTTGCAGCTGCCTCTGAATTTTTCTCCTTTGCAGTGACTTTTTACAACTGCTCTGTGGGACACACCGATTGTAGCCGTTGCCAAACAGCTGACTCAAAGTACAACTGTGTGTGGTGTGGAGGTGACAACCCCAGCTGTATCTTCAGGGGCTCCTGCAAGGAAGAGATAGAAGACCTGTGTCCAGCACCTCTCATTCACTCTGTGAGTAACTTGCTCGCTAGTGTACTGCACCTGGGGCAAGGAGGGCTCCATTCTCCAGTTGAAATCGAAGGGCTGGGAACTCGGAGTGCAAACAGTGCAGCTCAATAATACATTGGCCATCTGAAGAGCAAGTTAGTCCTTTTCTACCGTGATCCCTCAGTGTTGTGAGGATGCTAGACTTTTGTGCTGGGCTTTCAGTTTGCTGATGGAGAACAGTGGGGAAAGGTGCATTTGTGTCTCATGTGAGCTGAAACTGGCACACCAGAAGGAGCAGAATCATTCAGGAGCTGGGAAATGGTCCACAGGTTGGATCCTCCAACTGTCCCGAGCCAGACCCTGAAGTAGGTTGGCCCAACTGAGCCTGGGGCAAAGGAGGGCAAAACCCTAATTATAACGGCACAGCAAGGATGGGAAAGGCATGACAGGCTGCTGGAATTAATTATTTTTGTCTGTTTATTTTAAATGTTTCTTGCTAACTGCCACATGACAAGTGTCTGTAGCCATGTGTCCCTTTTGCTGTCAGCTTGTCCTCCCTCCGGTGGCACACAACATCCATGTGCTGCATCTTGTCTCAGTTTATCTTGGATGCTGCTCAGGGACAGAGCTTTGACGTTTGTGCAGCATGCGATTCATTGTCGTACTGATGCTGAGGGGGGAATGTTGCTTGCTGCTTCAATACTAGTAACATGTATTGGCTTGTGCATTCCCACTCTTCAGCAGAAATGCCCTCTGGAGTGGTCAGCATGTTGATGAGAAGGCTAAGCAGGCCAGTCCTTGCCTTAGAAGTCTATAGTGGATTATCACCTCTGGGGGGGAACTGCTGGCAACAGTGAGGTATGGGAAAGAAGGCTCCAACTGGTGTGTTCTTTATGGCCTTTCTTCTGATGAGGGTGCAACCTGGTACTAGTCCAAGCCAGTAAAAGGAATCCATAGCAGTGACCCGACCAGGAGGTTTGTAATGGGGCAGTTGAAGGGCCCTGTGCTGTAGATCAGTTGCCAGACTGCAAAGGTCTGAGATACTGTGACATTTACACATGCGCGGATGTCTTTGCAGGTGTACCCCCTGTCTGGACCAGTGGAAGGTGGCACTAGAATCACCATCACTGGCTCAAACCTCGGGCAGAAACATCAAGACATTGCAGAAACTGTCACTGTTGCAGGAATTCCCTGTGCCGTAGATGCTCAAGAGTATGAGATCTCTAGCAGGTAGAGTATCCGTGAAACCTCCTCCCAGAGGCAGGCGCTGGCTTTTCCCCCGGCTGCTGACACCAGCCTGAGATGTCATTGCCTTTGCTGTAGCAGGTATTGAGCCTTGCCCATTCCCCAGGGAGTGCCCCTGAGTAAGGTCACTGTCTGATTAGTTACTCAGGCGGTGACCTTAGAGAGATAAGGTTGTGCACAAGGCGATGGCCAAACAGTGCTGCCATACACTGAACACGCTGCCAGTACAGAGCCCGCAGGCCAGCTAGATCAGGGAATCGCAGGCTCGGAACCATGCGGTTTCATGGCTGTCTCTCCAAGCCACAGGGTGATATCAAAACTAGGGAAATATCCTGACCGTGTTAACACAGGGTGAGGATGGGAATGTGTGGTTGGAGGTACAGCACAGATTCTTGCCTCTGCTTGAGTGGGGACACTCCCAGACTGTCATTTTTCACTGCTAACCAGACTTCCACCTTCTAGAACAAGCCCAATGAAAGGACCCTCTCAACCAGGGACAGACCAGGGAGGCCTGGTGGGCCCTATGCCACCTTTCTGGTGGCTAGGAGTGCCTGGCAGGTCACACAATTCTTGTAAAAGTAGCATCTAGGAGGAGGATGAGAAGCAGAAAGACCTGTCCTGCTGAATCCAGCTAATCTAAGTGATAGAGAGCTGGATAGCTGGTGTGTCTGGCCAGGGCAGGACCATATTACAAGGCAGTGTAGTTGAGTGTTGAGAGGTGTGACCCAGCTAAAAAGCAAGGAGAAAGGAATATTTGTGTAGTTGGCCTGTGGCAGGGCAGGTAGGTGGGAGCCCTGGACAAGGGAGGGAGAGGAGCCAAGCAACCATCAGGAGAAGAGGAGAGCAATTGTGAGTAACCTCTCATCAGAGCTATCACAAACCCGTTTTTCCATTCCACGGTAGCAGTAGTTGTAGCACCCTTCCTTCTGGGAGCCAGGTAAGATCCTGCTGGGAAATGGCCTGCTGTGTTGAGCAGTGTTGTCCTGTCTGTGCGCCTTGTGTGTCTGGATCCATCTGCTTTCTGTTTTGATCCTAGAACTAGAGCATAATCTTTCTGGGGTTAGCACCGTCTTTGTTCTGTATCTGTAAATCACCTGGCATCACAGGGTCCTGGCTTGGGACTGCACTGCCTGAGTTCAAATTCCTGAGCCTTTTCAGTTGAGGGGATATAGCTGTGAACCTGGAACCCACTCCTGAGCAAGGCCCAGACAAAATTAATCTCATACTGTGTGGGAAGTCTGGGAAGTCTCCTGCAGAGCAGTTTTTCTGATAGCAAATCAGTGCTGTAACATGGGATTCCTTGCTGCCCTGTTTTAAGTACAACCTGACTTTTCACCTTGTCAGCATCTCCCATACCAAATTATGTCTGGGAAAAGGGCTGGGAAGAATTGGGTGGTGCAGAGCAGGGGAACTGGCTGGTCCCAGAGGCCACTGGCTGAAGACCAGTGCCAGCTAAACCTACCATCTTCAGTTTTCTTCGGCATCAGACACAGCGCTAATGTGTGGATTGACCACTGTTAGCCTGGGGTCGCTCCAGATGTGACTGATTTAATCAGGTCTGGACAATAGCAGAGTTCTTGGACTCTTCGTGTTTCTGTGATGCAGTGAGCTTCATCCTATCTATCCCAGAAAGAATAATCTTGGATGGGATGGGCCTGTTCGGAACCACCCCTTGCTTTTTCCTGCTGCAGCTACTCCAGCTCTTAAAGGTGTTTCTCAATGTTCAGTTGTATATTCCAAGCATATGATAAGGCTGAAAGAAGGGAGCTGTGGTTGCTAGATGGTTTTAGGACATGATGCAATGGATACAGCTCATCTGCTCTTCCACGGTGTGACACTGTTCTTGGATTGCCCTGCAGTATCGTATGCGTCACTGGCGGGAGCTGGACAGAGAGATCCGGGCACATCGTGGTGGAGGTGCCTGGAGGAGGACGTGGAGTTTCTGGGCATATTTTCACCTATCAGGTAACGTAATTATTGCTTCTTTAATACCTCTCCCTGTTCTTCCAGTATTTCTGCTGAATGACTATCTGTTGCATGAACTTATGGGACACTACCAGGCACCTGCTGGTGGTATTTTTATCCAATTTTTTCTGGTGTTTGTGTTGTGTGGTGTTTTTTGGGGTTTCTTTTGGGTTTTGGTGGGGTTTTTTTCTCCCCACCCTACCCCGCCTTTTTCTCCCCCTGTTATAAGAACAGCTGTACTGAGTAATACCAAAGATTCTGTAGTCTAGTGGTTGGTTTGTTTGTTTGTTTTTACAATACTAACTATTAAATGCTTAAAGAAAGAGGAAAAATACAGGGTACCTTTCTGATTTGGAGGTTGGTTTTTTGGGGGTTTTTTTGGTTTGTTTTTTCTTTTATTCATGATTTAACATCTTACTAAGACTTCTGACTTTTCTTTTATTAATTTGGAAATTGCTGCTTGAACACACTTTCAGCTTTTGACCTTCGGCAGTTGGTGGCAGTACGTCTGAAGTTACTGTGCATTGCATGGAGAAATGTTTCCTATTATTTTTAAACACATTTCTGGTAACTTCTTGATATTTTAAAGCCCGCAATTATGAAGTAATATTTAAGTGATTTTTAGATACAATTACTCGCTTTTCATCCTTGCTCTGCAACTTACAAGTTACATACGTAGTTGCATGTCTCCCTCTCCCATGGGAAGGGGAAAGAGATGCCTGAAAAGTCTTAGGCTATTCCGGTTTTGTCTGTATAGAACCATTTTACATACTGGATTACGCTTGTTGCCCTTCTCGTGGTTTTGGTTCTGTTATCACCGTTTTGAGGCAGGGTGATGAGGACGGCATGCTACGTCCAAGACGCAAGTGCAAAAGGAAGTTTTACTGTGGCGTAAAAATCTTTTTTCTTAATTCCCTTCCCAGTAATTCCTACCACCTGGTGTGTTTTTGTTGAGATCTGTGCTTACACCTGGTAGAGTTGTTAAAGGTACCAAAGCAATTTGAATGGGCAGGAGCTATTTCGAAACTCACAACTATGTACATATGGTTGGGTTGGTTTTTTGCTGTAGTTTCCTTGCTCCTCCTCACTTGGTGTATCTTGCTTTTCATTTATCAGCGGTAACTTACTTGTGCCACTCTGCCTCTTCCTCTAAATTTTGCTGCAGCTCCTCAGTGGTACTAAGCTTTTGTTACTCTGAATAATTTAGCAAATTTCATTTCCCCTTTCCAGGTCACTTACAAGTATGTTTAACAGCACAGGTCTCAACACAAATTCTTAGGGCTCCCTGCTGGTAATCTCCTCATCTATTAGATAAACAGACTATTTATTTGCTACCTTGTTTTTCCTAACCTGAGTTATTAATCCAGTTACTGATCTGAACAATCCCTTTGAACTGCTAATCCCAGGGTTTGTGTGTGAGGCTCACGGCTCTGCTGTTCACAGCATCCATCTGCCTTTTGCAGTCTGTGGACAGACTGGTCCCCGATTCGTGGTTCTTGCCGACGTGATTGATTGATTGATCCCTCCTCTGTTGCCTCTGCTCCGTAAGGTAACTGCTGGAGCATAGCTGAGGTCTGCCTGTGATTGGGATCTATAGCTTCTATTTTCAGAGCACTGGAGGTCACTGAACATGTTCTGTTTTCTTTCTTTGCCTTATCTTTTAAGGTCCTTGTCATTCACCTGTTTTTTTTTCCTGTTTGTTTGTTTGTTTTTTTTCCAATATTTTCCCCCTTCTTCTAGAACCCAGAGCTGAAATCCATTGTTCCAACTCAGGGCCCCAAAGCGGGAGGAACCTGCCTTACCCTTCTGGGCTCAAAGCTGCTGACTGGGCATCCTAGCGAGATCAGTGTCCTGCTTGGAGACCTCCCTTGCCACATGTAAGATCAGAGCCTGCCGATGTGCTGGCTGTGCACTGCCCCACGTCCTTCCCAGCGCCGTGCAGGGCGTGATGCTGCCTGGCTCAGCCCTTAGCGCAGGCTGTTGGAGCTCTGCTCTCCTCTGTGTGCCGGGAGATCCTCACCTTGAGGGTCATGGCAGCAACCTCGACCATCTTACATTCCTGCCCACATTCCCTTGAACATGAGCAGGGCTACATGGCCTCTGTTCTGCATGTCCCTTGCACGGAATGTGCCCCATCCTGACAGCTCTGCTTCTGCTGATGGGGAACTGCGGTTGGCTCCCGCAGACTGACACTGAGAGCTGCTTGTTCTCTTGCATCCTGGGACACGCACACTTGGCAGCACTGCTGGTGGGAAGGTGCACGTGCCTTGGTAGCACGCTTCCAGTCTTTTCAGTCTGGACAGTGGCTGCACCTGTTTTTTAACGTGCTGCTCACTGAGAACTCCCCAGCGATTATTGCTTGCTTAGATAAGGCGCAAGACGTTTCAGCATTAAATTTAGGGAAATACCAGAAGAGGTTTGCAGTCTGTCTGCAAAGAGCAAGGCATAGTACTATAAAATCTGTCTCTACAGTGGCTGTGTTAATCCTTTGTTCTCTCTTCTGTCTCTCCAAGCCTCTCTGAGATGACGGAGGATCAGCTGGCGTGCCAGACGAGTCCCAGCAATGTGTCCACCGAGCTCCCAGTCACTGTCAAATATGGGGACCAAGAGCGGAGACTGGAAGGATCCCTCTTCAGATATACTCTGGATCCCAACATCACTTTTGCAGAGCCACCTAAAAGCTTCCTCAGGTAGAAAGACTGAGTGCACCTTCCCCAGGGCTGTGTGCAGGGGCAGGTACCGCAGCACCAATGGCATCTGCTTGAGTTGCGCTTTGGAGTAAAGTCAGGCTAGTAGGAATGAGCATAAGCAGAACGGTGGGAGCATGGGCGAGACAGAGCTAATGGATAACAGGTGGGTGAGTTCAGCTGCTTTTCTCTTTCAGTGGAGGGAGAGTGCTCAGAGTTCATGGATACAACTTGGATGTTGTGCAGAAACCGAAGATCCGAGTTACAGTTTCTCCATCTGAACGCCGACGCCGTGGACTGGGACGATGGCGCAGAATCATCCCAGACACCGAGTGCCCTGAGGATGCTCTGTGCAGCGTCCAGCAGGTAGCATGGCAAAGTGCTCAGTGGAGCTGAGGGTACATAAGGGTTGATGTGTTGCTCTGGAGGGGTGGGCTTTCAGTCCCTAGGGCTTTTCCCCTCACTTGCTGTTATCTGCCTGCATCCAGAGGTATTGATGTGATCATCGAGGTCACAGAGCATGCAGCAGAATTTGCAGAGGTAGAGGATGTTTGGCAGCCAAAGTACAAGAAGGATTTGCATTATTAGTGCAAATGATGGAGGGCTTCCTGTACAGAAACTGGGAGAATTTGCTCCTGATGCACACGCATCAGTAACAGCTGGTTTTACCCATGTTCTTAGGAAGGCATTTGTGGCTGTAGAGGAGAAAAAAAGAGACTCTTAATACTTTCACCAAACGTATAAAACATATTCAACCAGAGGAAGGAGCACTTCAGAGAGGCATTCAGGCGGTGAAATCAGCCTCGCATTGAAGGTCTTCGGTCCTGTTCTGTCAGAGCAGGGACATCTAAAGCCAATGCCCCCCCAGAATTTGCTGCCAGGGGAATGTCAGAGCTGATTCCCACTGCGGAGACCTAGGTACTTACAACAAAACTAGTGCTGTGAAAAGGAACACGGGGAATTCCTCAGATCTTGGATTTTTTTTCCCTCTACCATTAAGCAGAGTTCCTCTGGCATTGCTCCAGATGAGAGGAATGCAGATGGGCCCCAGATTGGTCAGGGCTGGGAAGTATCGCGAAGCTGCAGGAGAAGCATTAGTATTTCACTACTGACTTTTTTTTTTTACCTTTCGCGTTTAGTTTGAAGAACCTTGTCTTGTTAACTCCTCCTACCTGATCCTGTGCAAAACTCCAGCCATTAACCTGCTGTTGCGGAGTGTCCATATCAAACTGGAATTTATTCTGGATAATCTGAGCTTTGATTTCAACTCACTGCATCCCATGCCTTTCTCTTATGAAGTCAACCCCATCCTAAAACCATTAAATGCCGAAGACCCTGCCAAACCATATCGTCACAAGCCAGGAAGCGTCATCTCTGTAGAGGTAACACAAAAGCTAGCTAGAAATAATATTCCTCATACAAAGTTGTTTCTAACCTGAGTGTTTTAAATTGGTGTCGTGCAGCAGCCAAGTTTTTAAAGCGTTTGACAGGCTTACAAGCTGTCACAGCACATCTACTTTGGCCTATGAGAAATGGTACCTAAGAAGAGGAAAAGAGTGCATCAAAAAAGCCTCTTGAGCCCATAAACCATTGTTAAGCTTCATAGGGCTTGTGGAAACTTCTGTGCTTTTTTATTTTTAATTCTAATAAACTATTTGTATATGAGTTGTTAGTACTAAATGAAACCCGCATCTTACCCTCAGCTGCTGCCTTTTTCATAATTTCTTGAGATTCCTCTAGAAGTAACTTAGGAATAAAAGAATCCTGGCGGTAGGGAAGATCTGTTACTAGGTGGAGGTGGGAGAATCACTCTGAGGTATTTCTTTTGTATGGAAAGGTACTTTCGAGTGCAGTACTCGTTAATAATGTTAATGGCTGCAGCTGGAGATGCTCCACTTGCTTTTTTTTTCGCATATGAGTAAAAACTGTGAGGCTGTACTAGTCTAGAAATGTCTCGACTGCTGCCACTGGTATGAAATGCATCTTGAGGAATTTGAGAAGAGTGAAAGAGAAGTAACAAGATGCAAGCTTTCAAAGAGCAAGGAGGTTGATCTACCAATCTGTCAGGATGCCCTGACAGACCTCTGGGCAAAAACATGAAAGTGCTGCTGCAGGATCCAGCTTAAAAAGCATTAAAACATAAAAATGTAATTAACATCAGCATGGCTTTATTTTAAAAAAAAAAAAAAAAAAAAGCCTTACTACCCCAAAATTTAAAGCATATTTGTGTAGCAGACAAAAACAATAGCATAAATATGTTACACCTTTGAAAGGCATTGATTGACTCACCTGAGGGCTTATGTTAACTGACATGAGATTACCTTTTTAAATATATCCACGTTGTGTGTATGTATGTGCGTATACACACAGGGTGAAGAGTTGAGCTTAGTTGTGCTGGGCCTGAAGAGCCTTAAGAAGACAGGCTATTTACAACTGTACTTAGGCAGCATCGTACAGGTCCTAAAGCTACAATCTAAATCGTACGCAAGTGAATTTTTTAGCTTACAAAATGAAGTTCTGTGGCCAATTCAGATGTGAGCTTAGAGGAGAAAAAAGGCTGCTTTCATCCTATGGTGTGGGTCTCCTCTATCTTCTCTGGAGCCATGGAAATGCAGAGTTGTTTTTTTTCCCCAATTTGATGTGCTGTTCCATAACTGTTCCAGGGGGAAAATCTAGATCTGGCTATCTCCAAGGATGAAGTTATGGCTATGATTGGGGAAGGAATCTGTGTGGTGAAGACACTAACCAGGAATCATCTCTACTGTGAGCCTCCCTCTGAGCAGCCGGCTCCGCGGCACCGCACGAAGCGGGAGGGCACAGACTTGCTCCCGGAGTTCACGGTAGGAAATCAGCAGTACCGCAAGAAATCCTGTCGTTTGTTTGAAGCACAAGCAAGAAGGTAGTGGTGGAGGCAGGGAGTGGGATGGGAAGCGGAGGAAAGGCAGAAGCCCTGCGAGGGGACAGGGGAGGTACCAGGGGCGGCAAGGAGCTGCTCTTGTTCTCAGCTGTGCTCTTACGTGCCAAACATTGCCTGAAAGCAAATGGTATAGCTGGGTTCAGGGGTTGTGCTGTGGGTCTGCTTTGCTAGAGAGCTGTATGCCACCTGGCCCCGTTCCGCAGAAGCCCTGTGGCTTTGTATTTCATTGCTGCACTGAGCTTATGTTGTGGCACGTGCTTTCCTACAGGTACAGATGGGGAACCTGAACTTCCTCCTGGGCCGAGTGCAGTACGACACAGAAAGCCAGCTCACCTTCCCGCTGGAGGCACAGATTGGTTTGGGTGTTGGCGCATCCTTTGTGGCGCTGATCGTTCTGGTCATCGTCTTCATATACAGGTAAGAAACTCTGGCATTGTACGAGGTCTTTAAGTTCCTCTACAACATTATTCAGTGGATGTGGCCAAGCGTGTACCTCTTGGGCATAGACAAGGTCACAGTTTTCTTTATTTTGTGCCAAATTCTGAGCCTCTGGTGCTGTTGGATGTGTGAGGCGTGTTGCGGCTGCTGGTCACAGCCTGCACCGTGGTTCATTCAGAGCCCACACCTAATGGGTGCTCCAAGAGACACATCCACTTCACAGAACTCTGTTTGGTATCCTGCAAGAAGATGTTAAGTAGAAATCACCTCAGCACCAATGGCCCCGGGGTATTTGGTAGCAACACAACAGTTGGCAAGGATAATCTCTGGGCTAGGGCCACTGAGAACAATTCTGCTTCTTATTGCAGGAGGAAGAGCAAGCAGGCTCTGAGGGACTACAAGAAAGTTCAAATCCAGCTGGAAAACCTGGAAACAAGTGTTCGGGACAGATGCAAAAAGGAATTCACAGGTCAGTCAGTGAGCTCCTAGGTTCTTGCAGCTTTAGGGAAGCTTGAAGAACCACTGTCAGTCCTACTTCTCTTCCATTCCTACTTGTTTGGGTAGCTCAGAGCAGGCAATGACTTTATCCTGTGCTGGTGCACTGAAACTTACAGCCAAATTATTCCATTTTTAATTCTTCTCTTTAATTCAGAGCACAGTGATCTGTACAGACCCCTCTGATTCTCCAGTTCATCCTCCGGACTCAGTCGGAGAGCTAAAGGTCAAGACAGCACAGTTGGAGAGATCTTAAGGACAGCTAGCCCAGACTTTGTGTAGGGCAAGAAGAATTACATCCCCTGTTCTGGGCTCGCAAACCTTGTTCTTCAGCTGCTTACAGCAGTGAGCCCTTGCATGGGAGATGTGGGGCGCTGAAACTCTGCAGGTGACTCAGGCTGTAATCTCCAACTAATGTGGGAAGCAGTGAGGAGCAGGAGATCTCTAATGCTCTGTCTCTAATGTAGGTAATGCCTGTAATCACAGATCTGTACTGAACAGTGGCTTCCTCTTTATAAAACTGGAAGCCACCTCCTGACCGTAAATGAGAATAATCGCCAAATTCACCTTCTGGTTCCACCCCAAGCTGGAATTTTCCTCATGCGGTTTCTCCCAGTGCCTAGTCTAGTTTTAACTGTTCTAGCAATGGGACCCCAATGTGCCTCTTCCTTTCAGGAAACATTCTTCCTCAGTCCCATCCTGCTAGCCCTACTTCTTGCACTCATCTCATGCTCTGCACCATCAGTTGCGTGTTCATGTGGTCAACCTCATGGGCTTTTCCTTTCCCTCAGACCTGATGACTGAGATGATGGACCTTACAAGTGACCTTGTGGGCACAGGAATCCCCTTCTTGGACTACAAGTCCTATGCAGAGCGCATTTTCTTCCCGGGCCACCGTGAGTCACCACTGCAAAGGGACCTGGACATCCCTGAATGCCGGCGGCAAACTGTGGAGCAGGGCTTGGTCCAGCTCTCCAACCTGCTCAACAGCAAGCTCTTCCTCACCAAGGTAATGTCCCTCTCTCTGCTTGCAACCTGCTTTGGGGTCGGGGTCAGGGCCATGCCACTGACAGCTGGTGGTAGGAAGCAGGCAGGTATGTTAAAGTTCATTCCTGAATAGCTCCCTGCAGCACCGCTTCTTCCAAGGGCCAGTAGCTGTGACTGCCTTGTTTTCAGCAGATTTACACACTGGGTTCTCTCTCCCCACCAGTTCATCCACACTCTGGAAATCCAGCGCACTTTCTCTCCAAGAGACCGGGCTTATGTAGCATCATTGCTCACTGTGTCGCTGCATGGGAAGCTGGAGTACTTCACTGACATCCTCAAAACACTCCTGAATGACCTTGTGGAGCAGTATGTGGCCAAGAACCCCAAGCTGATGCTGCGGAGGTAAGTGAGCCAGCCATGGTCCCACTGCGAGCTACCTGAGGGGACAGAGCCTTTCTGCCCAGCTGGCAAGCTCTGAACCTCCTGCGAGGAGGACAACATCCTGGTGTGGGCTACGGCTGTAAGACCATTGTGTGTCCAGACAACAGGCATCAAACTGGAGGAAGCAGTAACAATGATACCCCTCTCCCTGGTCAGCAATTAGTAGGGAATATAGCAGGAAAGGTGTGAAAAGAGTAGGAAGCTGGAGTTGCCCACCCCAAATTCCTCCTCTTTTGAAGCTGCTGTACATTAACTCTCTGCTTGTGTTCAGGTACTAGGGCTCTGCTAAGTCTGCTAATCTCGCTTTGCTGTTTAGAGGTCCCTGGGCTCGCAGTCGTGCTGTTTGGAAGCTAAACTGAAACATCTCCTGCGTTTGGATCCCCATTAGCCTCCTGTCTGGTCTCCTTCTGGTCTGAACAAATTTCCCCTGTTTGAGACCTGCCAAAGGCTTTCCTCTGCCCTGTTTGCTTGTCTCTCCACTGGAGTTTGGTGCCTCCTTCAGGCTGAAAAGTGCCTCAAATAAGTGGTAGCAAAAGCATTAACCTTAACTGGTCTCTAAAGTCCTATTTTTTTTTAATTCCTCTCCCTTGATCCTGTATCGTCATTCAGTGTGCCCTTTTCTCAAGGGGAGTGACCTTTATCTCCAAATCCCTACCTACTCTGCACCGTATTCCTGTGACCAACCTCATGCTCTCTTCCAGGACAGAAACAGTGGTAGAGAAGCTGTTGACCAACTGGATGTCCATCTGCCTGTACGCGTTTGTGAGGGTGAGCTCTTTGTCCATTTGTGGTGTAGAGGGGCCAAAAGAGGGAGGACAGCCACAGCCTTGCTTTGTGCCTCGCTCGTAGCTGCAATAGTGTCAGAGTCATCCCATATTTCAGGGTGGGGAATGAGAGAGCTGGGCTGTTCACTGGGGACGGTGATACTTAAATCAGCATTAATACCACTCCTTGTTTCCAGGATGTCTCACCAGATCATGGAGGGCTCAGTGTAGCTCCTTTATCTTGAGACACTCTGGCCATAGGCTGGTCTGTCCATTGGGAGGACTGATTCTGACCTAATTCCTTTCCTGGAGAGGGGGTGGCAAGGAGAGTCTCTGAGATTAGTGCCGCAGAGGCAGAGCAATGCCTTGGTCTTGCACATCCACCTGGTAGTTGGCCTGTGCACGGAGCAGGAGCTGTCAGCAGAGGCTCTGTCTTTGCCTGCTGCAGCTCAGCTGATGTATCCTCAGTCCTGCTTCTCCTCTGCCTGGGTGTCCATGTTTCCAAGCCATTGGGCTCTGCTGGGAGGAGCAAGTTGAATTTCTCTCAGATGAAACTCCTTCCTCTCTGTGCCAGGATTCTGTTGGGGAGCCCCTTTACATGCTGTTTCGAGGAATCAAACACCAGGTGGACAAAGGGCCAGTCGACTGGGTGACAGGGAAAGCCAAATATACCCTGAACGACAACCGCCTTTTGAGAGAGGACCTGGAGTACCGGACTCTGGTGAGCACCGAATCATTTGTTCCCTCTGCGCTTTCCAATGCAACAGAGCTTAATGTCTCTGCTCCCATTATTGAGGCAGAAGTGCAGCATCCTGCCACTGTCTCCTGGGAGCCAGGTTTATCCCAGCAGCGTAACTTCATAGATGAGCAAGAGCTCTGCTAAATCAGGCACTTCTGCCCTAGGCTGATAGAAGCCATCACCACAGTAATCCGGTGTATGTGCTGCGCTGTGTCTAGAAATAAGGGGATGAAATTGCTGATGGCACATCGAAGCCCCTCCCCAGCGCTGTTGAACTGGCTTCCAGCTCTTGACACAAGAACGAGAACACGATGTTTAACATCTGTGAGGTTTTCTTTTCTGAAACTCTTCCAGTGAAAGGACTAGCTGTTATCTTACCTTAATGCCAGCCATCAAAGGTGTAAATGTGTCAGATGTAATCTTATCAGCCGAGTAGCTGTGACCTTTTCTTCCCCAGACATTAAATGCTTTGACGCAAGCAGGAGTTGCTGCAGGAGGCGCAGAGGACTCCCAAGGGATTTCTGCGAAAGTGTTAGACTGTGACACCATAACACAGGTGAAGGAGAAAATCCTAGATCAGATCTACAAAGGGACGCCATACTGTCACCGACCAGACCCAGACACCCTGGACCTCGGTGAGCAGAACTCCTTGGTGCCAAAACTCAGTAAGGAAGTGGAAGAGTGGTCGTTTGCTATCTGTGCGCACCACCCTGGCAGGCATGAGGTTTGTCGTCCTCTACTGAGTGCGCACAGTCACTGACCAAGGATCTTGCACTCTGGCTGGACCCAACAGGGCATGATGGAGGAAAAATGCTTAACAGCAAGAGGCAGAGATAGGAAAGAAGCAGTTGGGTCCAGCCCTTCCCATTTCACGGTGTTCTTTGCCAGACTTGGACCATGGCAATGGCTTGGGCAAGGGGACGCAGGAAAGAAATGCATGGAGAAAGTATAGGAGGGAAGGACAATTTGAGAGCGGCACAGAGATGCTATCGTCATAGACTGGCTCTTCCTGCCAGTGAAGTCAGTGGCAGCATCTCAGTAATGTATGTCGGGGAGGACTTTGCCCACACTGGTTAATGAAATGTAGGACTTATATTGTGAGGGAAACCAGTCAGTTTTTCCATCTTCTTCCTTCTTTGGCTGTTGCTGAATAGCAGTGACATTTACAGATGAGCAGGTGCTGGGGGAATAGTAGCTAATAAGGACGGTGAGTGCATATTTGTCGTTTGAGTCACCTGCTTGAAGAGTCACAATCTTCAAATTCCTACAGAATTTGTAGGAACTTGGTGAGGGGAACCTATGAGGCCATAGGGGCCGCCTGTCCCTGTGCTTAGAGACTGTCCTGTGACTGCAGGACTCAGCATTGTTACAGGCGCTCGCTCAGGTTATGCTGTCTGTGAAATAACCTGGGTAAAGGTTGACAAGGCTCAGTGGGTTTGCAACAAGGCCAACCAGGCTGAAGAACAGCAGACTTCAGAGATGCCTCAAACTTACAGTTTATCCTTTCATTTTCTGTGTTTTGATGGCTGTAGAGTGGAGATCAGGGCTGGCAGGTCATCTGATACTGTCTGATGAGGATGTGACATCTGTTGTTCAAGGAACTTGGAAACGCCTGAACACTCTTCAGCATTACAAGGTCAGAACTCAGCCTGACATTGCCTTGGCACTCCTCTCATCTTCTACACACTGTTATGCTCTATTTGTGGCTCTGGCTCCTGGTGGATCACTGTCAAAAGGCTGGAGCTTTCTCGCAGCAGCATATTCAAATTAAGTCAGTGCTGTGCCCTGCACTCTGACTTTAAGAAGCATAGCCCCCTCCTTAACCTGCACCTGAGACATGGGCAGGTGTAGAGCTTGGAAAAAAGACACACAAGTTCATGCCTGGTGGCTGTTGCAACGAAGGGGATGCTGCTGGATCGGTTAATGTTCCAGTCCAAATCAGTCAGTAGGTGATGGCACGCTGATCTGCGAAGTAGCTTCTAGGAATGGAAAGCAGGGTTTGTTTTCTTTTGTTTTTTTTTTTTTAAACTACCTTGCACCAATGTGTCATATCTTGCTGCAACGTGTTCTAGACATGAATGACCTCACTCCCTGAGTATTATCATCTTCATCGTACTTTGCACATAATTTTTTTTAATTGGTACAAACAAGATTCTCCCACAATCAGGAAAGACAGTGATTGTGTCCCCAAATCCCTGTTTCTGTCCCTAATTCCGTTTATGATGTAGTCTGGTTTGGTCTACAAGCACTTGCCTGTTGTGCTGATGAGAAACATGCTGTTTGTTTTGAATGCTGATTTCTGCTTGTGCGCAGGTGCCTGATGGAGCAACAGTAGCACTGGTCCCACGCCTAACCAAGCACATCCACAGGGAGAATCAGGATTACATCCCAGGAGAGAGTGAGTTTGATGTCCTGTTCTCATAAAACGATTTTAAAGCACTTGCCAGTTAGTGGGAGGGGTCTCTTGCCATAGCCCCAGCTTTATGCTGCTGTAGAAGGCTGATACGTGATTTGGACCCTTATAGGATTGTCAGGAAATTGAAAGCTTGGGCAGGTGAGATAAGAGAAAAGCAAAAGGTCGTAAGAGTAGACGAAAGTCAGGCTGGGAATAAAAATGCAGGATAAGCAGAATTCTCTAGTTCTGACTCTCTAGGGCTGAGCACAGTCTGCAACTTGTATGAATCTTAATACCCTCAGGTGCTGAGCGTGGCCCAAGGGCGGTGATGGGACGCCAGGCGGTTACTTTACTGCCTGGCAGAGCAAACAGCTCTATGGACACTCCTGTGGCGCAAGGGACAATAGCCACAGGCTGCTTCTTAACAGGTTCAGATTTGAGATGGAAAAAAAAACTTCTTCAGCAAAAGGGTGGTATGGTACAGCCCTGGAACAGACAACTGGGAGGGTGGGGGATCTCTGTCTGTCTGGGGAAGTTTCCAAGACCTTGAAGGTTTTGGGTGGACAAAGGCAACCTACTGTAGTGCTAGCAACAGTTGTGCTCTGTGCACTCGGCTGGACGGAACCTCCAGAGGTTCCTTCCCCTTTTGTACTTCTATCATACTGTGAAATTTTGCTTCCTTGAGCCTCACCTAGCCAAGCTGTACTGTGAGAGAACTGATGCTCATTGGTAAACAATTGCTTGTTTTAGAAACGCCAATGCTGGAGGATGCGGATGAAGGTGGGATCAAACTTTGGCACCTGGTAAAACCAACAGAAGAGCCAGAGCTTCCCAAGCATCGGCGTGGGAGCTTAAGAGATCGGGAGCGAGCCAAGGCAATCCCAGAGATCTATCTGACACGTCTGCTCTCAATGAAGGTGAGAAGAAGCACAGATTGTGTTTTGCTTGACGCTGTAGAGACAAACTTCTACTCCTACTAATGGGTTAAGTTTTGCAGAGCCTCTAGGAGAGTGAGAAACGGTTTTATCCCTGTGTCCACCCCAGGTTTGTCTGTGTGTGTGTGTCTCGGAAAAAGGCAGGTACCCTGTGCTTTGCAGCAGAGTTTCTGTGGCAGCCGCGTCCACTGGGCTGCCATGTCTGCTCACCTTCCACCCCACCCAGGGCCAAGAATATAGGACTGACCTGTTACCTGCTGCAGCAAGATGATGCCACAAATACACACCAGCCATGTACAGATTCAGCTGCAGTCATAAATCAGGCATAGTGCCTGCTTGTGTTCTCTTTTTTGCTTTATTCCAGTCTCCTTGTTAAAAAATTGACCCAGGAACTTGTCCTTCTGCTCTCTTCTCAACAAAGGATCTACTTTTGGCATCCAGGTTCCCCAGCCAGTGCCCTGCTTGCAGTAGTACTGTTCCCCAAAAGACAGCCCAGGCACTTAGCCAGGCAGTGCCTGTGTTCTTCCCACATTTACTGAACTTCCTCTTGCTGCTGAGCAAACCCCTTCTCCTTGTTCCTGTCTGGCTGGATACAGCTGGTGGCAACCAGCAGTCCCCCTCCACTAGGCAGTCTCTACGGTTCTGTGCCATTCCGTCGTGTTGCAAGCTCTCTCCCCTGTAGCAATCCCCCTTACTTGCAGACCCTCTGAGTACATCTGACTCCCCTCCGTGTTTTGATTTTTTTTCATGAGCTTCTCCCTGGCCTCGGCTCCAGAAACTGCTGGGGCCTCCTTTCCCCTTTGCTGCTGCTCCCTGCAGTGCTTTGGATGGCTGTGGGGAGGTTGCTGAGCAGAAGAGGGTAACCGCTCATCTGCTCAAGGCCTGGGTTCTCCACCCTCCTCTGCCTGTGCTGACTCCGTCCTGCTCGGTTCTCCACAGGGCACTCTGCAGAAGTTTGTGGATGACTTGTTCCAGGTGATCCTCAGTACCAACCGCCCTGTCCCTCTGGCAGTCAAATACTTCTTTGACCTGTTGGATGAGCAGGCGTTACACTATGGGATCGCAGACCCTGAGACCATCCATATCTGGAAGACAAACAGGTACGGTGTTCCTTGTGGGCCCCAGAGGAGGCACTGCTAAGCTGTCTAGAGCCAACAGCCACCTTTGCCTACTGAGGAGGAGCAAAGTGTGAGCGCAAGACAGCAGAACGTGGTGTGAAAAGCTGGTTTTGCTGGGAGGGCAAAGCTGGGAGATGCAGTAATGTGCAGGGTATCTTTCAGCACTGTAGCTGCTACCTCTGCTGATCCCCTGTTGGGCTTCTGTCTTCTCTGCAGCCTGCCCCTACGGTTCTGGATCAACATTATCAAGAATCCTCAGTTTGTTTTTGATGTGCAGACGTCAGATAACGTAGATGCTGTGCTCCTGGTCATTGCGCAGACCTTCATGGACTCCTGTACAATAGCTGACCATAAGTTAGGGCGGGTAAGTACAGAGGGAGAAGGGAGCACGGTTGGCACGGATAGCTGAGCAGTGCTGCCCCAGGAAGGCAGTAATGTTTATGTAGCACCACTGGAACAGCAGACCAGGCCCGTCCTTACTCCCATGTGCCACTGGAGAGTGATGGGGACTCCTGGGAAGAGAGGAGGGAGGAGCTGATTTTGTTTGGCATACAGAGGTTGTTATTGAGGGGTGCTCTTTATTTACAGCTTACAGCTACTGGGGGGGCAGAGCTAAACTCTAGTTGGCTGTGGCAGACAGTGTAAATCACAGGATGCATCTTGAGAGATTCAAGTTGGCCACTAGAAAAACTTTTTACCACCACTGCTCACCCTGTGCCCAGAGTGGAACAGTCCTGCACAGGTCACCAGAGATGGGATGGGTGGATTTCTGGAGGATTTCAGGAGTCAGCTATGCAAAGCTATAGCCAATGTGATCTCATTCTGGTGGTCACCTGGCTCCAAGTGGAAGGCTGGATCCCAGAGGTCCCTTCACCAACATATCTCATAGTTCCTCAGACTGCATTACTAGAAGAGAGCCTAGTATTTGAAGTGCCTTTCCATACAGAGAACAAAAATTCCCAATCCTGAATGAATGACAGAAAATTGCAGTGATGGTGTTACCTGCTAAGTTTAGTCCGCAGCATAATGAACGAGCTTTTTGTAATCAATTCTGGTTTTGGATGTTCAAGGACTCTCCGATCAATAAGCTGCTCTATGCCCGGGACATTCCTCGCTACAAGCAGATGGTGGAAAGGTAAGAAATGAATGTGAGGAGTCAGTTTAAGCAGTAAGAAGGAGGTGAGGGGGAACAATACGCTAATTGCCTGTGTACCACTGTGTAGGTACTATGCGGACATTCGTCAGACCATCTCTGCCAGTGACCAGGAGATGAACTCTGCCCTGGCTGAGCTATCACGGGTAAATAAAATAATTTCAGAAGTCACCCTGGCCCCTGACTTGTGCGTCTAAGAGAAAGTTAGTAATGCAAAGAGGAGATATTCCAGCTGAGTGTGCGGTTCTGCTTAGACACGCTGACCCTTCCCAGGCTGCTCTGCCTTTGCCCACCACAAGGAGGGCGAGGGTCTGCCCAGCCAGCACTGAAGAGAAAAGAGTAGTCAAGGATTCAGGACAAGGAATATGTGTGGGTTTTTTCCTTCGCTAGGAACTTCTGGTGAATTCCCTTTCCGGTTGCTTTGTGCAACAAGCACATTTCCTAATGAGCTGTGAGGATGCAGAATCTAGAAGAACAATTGTTACGTGTCTCATGGTTTTGTCTAACTTCCTCTCTTATTCAGAATTACTCAGGTGACCTCAATTCCCTGGTGGCTCTACATGAATTGTACAAATACATCAATAAGTACTATGACCAGGTGAGTGCCTGTTTCCAGCAGGTATGAACATGCCCTTCTCCTTTTACCATCCAACCAGAAAACCTCCAAAAACTTAATAATTAAGAGCAGCCAGGCTATTACAACGCTGTGTATTGTTTCGTAACTTCCACGTCATAAGTTTGCTTTATTCTTATCAAAGAGGGAGGGAGGGAGGAAACCAAAAAAAGGGCTTACATCTAACTTGGAGGCTGTTGGGATTTTGTGTACGCTTCTCTTTTTGACTCTGTAACTAAATACTCCACTTAAAAATGAAATGCAATTAGTTCAGATCCATTTACTAAAGACATCATTTTCAGGTGAGAAGTTTAGCGTTCTTTCTGCACTGTGAAGTTTGTAAGTTATTAGGACGAATCTAGAATACTTAGTTTGTGGTTAATTTGAGACGAATTACTGCATACCTGCTCTAGTCTTGAGCACGCTGGATTCCAGCGTGGGGCTCTCCGCCGTGCGTGGAGCTGGGCTGGTTGGCGGTGTTGTGTGCTGCAGGAAGGCTGCCAGTGAGCTCTGTCTCGTTGCAGATCATTACTGCCTTGGAAGAAGACCCAACGGCACAGAAGATGCAGCTCGGATATAGACTACAACAGATCGCAGCAGCTGTGGAGAATAAAGTCACAGATTTGTGACAGGCGCAGACAGACTGCTCTCCCCTGGCTGAACGGGGACAGTGCTCGTCCTACCTATACACAGGGTGTCCTGCTGCCATTGGAACCAGACTCTCCAAGGAACCGGCGGGTGACATGAACGGGGATGGCCAAGGCAGTACAAAGTACAAGCGTCCTTGCATCTCAGAGAATATTTTTTTACAGTTTTTTCTTTTGAAAAGCAAAACAAAAAAAAACCCCAAACTTTGGTTTTCCTCTGGCAGACTGTCAGGGGGACCACACAGCTCCTTCCTACAGATGTTACGTGAATGTGCCAAGTTTCCAAACGACGTTGTTGAAGAGCCAGGTGACGATGCCGAGCACCGTGTCTGTGGAGTCCTTGGCCTTGCATGGTTGCCCTTGCCAGTGCTGGGAGACTCCCCTGCTGCAGCCGCTCACTTCAGCGGGGACGCAGGAGGCTTTCCCCAGGCTGACAGCTGTACTAACCTCTGTCCCCAGCTAGCGAGCGCTCCTGCGGTATCCCATCTGAGGTATCCCATCTGAGAAACTGCCTTGCAGCCATGTCCCCACTGGTTCCGGACGCTGGATGTAGAAAGGAGAGCATCCGATGGCGAAGGTCTCTCGCTCCCCAGTGTTCTGGTCTCTGACAGCTCGTGCGCGACACCTGCTTGGATGCAACGTGCTCACCAGCATGCGCGCTTGCCCAGGGGCCTACTGTAAATGGGCAGCACCCCTTCACCCTTTCCCTCAGGACAAATGCAGCATGTGAGAGTCGCTGCCTGGCTCGCCTCAGTCTCCACCGACCCAGCTCGGGATCCGTCTTCCTGGTTCCTTGTGGTCAGAGGCTGCCCTGCTCTTTGGAAAAGCACAACAAACGCCTTGTGCCACTTCCCCTTCCTCCGGTGTCCAGCTGTTCTGCTGCTCTGAACTGGACTTGTAAATACCCTCAGAAAGTTAATGTATTTAAATGCTGAAGGAGAATGTTTGATTTTGTGGCTTTGAGACAAAGCTTTTCTTGGAGAAGTATCTCTGTGCACTTCTACTGACAAACGTCTGTCAGCACTGGAGCAAAGTTTTCTCCACTGCTTTGTCTGCAGGGATAACCCGTAGATGTCTCTGTTGTCGTAACAGCAGCTTGCTTTTCCCCGCAGCTCAGTTCAAGGCTTAGCCGTGGGCTCTTCTGTTAGGCTTGCCTTACACCTTACTCTGTTTCGCTTCCCAGACTCTCCTGTTGTGGCACATAGAAGGGTTATTGGTGAGCTGTGAACTCGAGGAAGCCATGAAGCACAACTGCATTGTTCCCAAGGAGCGTCAGGTGTCCTGCAAACGGGAATGATTCGTGCAAGGAAGGAGAGGCCGGAGCAGGCACAAGCACAGTTAGATGCCAGCTGTCACTGGGCAGCTCCTCGCTGCTCCCTCCTCAGCTCCTGCGCCTCCTGAACACGGTACTCTGCCCTTCTGAGAGCAAGTTCCTGTGTATAAGGGCGCCCTGCTCATTTTCGCCCCCCTGCTGCTAATTCCACGCTGATGTCCTGCGTGCCTGGGGCAGGTAGACAGGTCTGACTCCTCTGCCCCTTCCCTGAAGTGGTGACTGTGCGGGCCAGGAGGGACCAGAGCTAAACCAGGGCAGGATCGTGTCCCTACCTCTCTTTACATGGCATACAGCAGTAATTCCAGGCCCAGCACATCAGCCCTGTGGCTTTGTCGGAGCGCTGCGCAGCTGCAAAACTGTTCTCTGAGCAACGTAACAACAAGCTAATGCTGGCTTCGCTTCCCACAAAGCCAGCTCTCTCCCGTGACCCTCTCAGCAGTATTCCCAGGTACTCTGTGTGCCCAGGGGACGGCCAACACCCCCGTGCCACCTCCTGCCCCTGTCCCGCTGTACAGAGCAGCAGGTGCGCGGGCTGGCGGCTGCCAGGCGGAAAGCGGGGGGCAGAGTTCGCCTCTCTTCCCCAGGGTGGGCACCCGGTTGGGTCTCGCTCCTGCCTGACCACCCATTTCCACGAAACTTACAGGAACTTAGCATCTCTGAAACCTCTGTCTCGACCAAATCTGATTAAATCAGCCCCAAAAAAAAGCCGGGTGGCGGAAAGGACTGGCAGATGGGAAACAGCAGATACAATGCACGCTAGTAAAGCCCATTCCCTTAGGAACTGCAAAGAGGCGATTCCTTGGTTTGAGGCAGGTGCAGGTAGAGTGGCAGAGTAGCGTTGTCCCCTTGTGTGTTGACAGACGGACGTTCTGCCCCAGGCAGCAAGATGTAGTTTGTGGTCTCTCCAACTCGCCGAGTGGCTCCAGCCGGGAGCCAGAGGCTCTGCTGGATTTATGGCTCTGCAGACTGTTAACGTCTGCCCTTATTTTTGCAGAATTATCTCTGCACTTTCCCAGAAGAGGGTGGCTTGGGGATTAATTCTGAATCCACCTCACATTGGCAAAGGGAGAGGAGGACTTGGTGGCTCTCCTGGAATCGTAGTGACAGGAGTCCAGGTGTCTCTGCTGGGGACGCAGCCTCTGCCCACGTGGCTGGCTTAGGCCGTGGGTAAATGGGCTCCACGTCCTCTGGGCTTCTCAGTGGCGCTCCTGGGTCTTGGAAATGATCCACTTTGTCCGAGTGTAGCTGTGAAAGTCTGCTTTTATTAGAGCAATAATCAAGACTTAAAAATAGAGCTAAACATAGGTGATTGACTTATTTTTACATCTTGAGCTTGTCCTTGCGTAGCCGGCCAGGAGGCACTGCCCAGCGGGTGCGGTGTGGGTGGAAAGCTGGTAGTGCCCGTCTCTTCCCATCCATCTGCCCTTGGTGTTCCAGGTACCGGCATCCTCCTCCCCTGCGGACACGCACTGAGGGTCCCTCGCTGGGATCAACTTGGGTGTTTAGGCGTGGCCCCTCTTCTCTCCGTCCATGCCCCTCTCCTGTGGCAAAATCCGTTACTACGACAGGGTTCAGTTGCATTTAAATTTGCACAAAACAGGTTTTGTTATGAAATTCCCTATTGCGGGGATGACGTATTTATTTATTTCTCGTGATCCTTCCAAGTTTCTTCCAGTTTCTACCTGATTCCACGACCAGCTTGTCAGACGCTCTGGAGACGGACGTTCCTTCTCAAGGAAGGAGAATCCTCTCTGGCCGCTCCTGTTTTCCCACGGGTAGCAAGTTCTGCGGGCACCAGCTGAGAGTGCCCTGCCACGGCCACCGTTCCCCTTCTGCGAAACACAAGGGCAGCAAGGGGACGTTGCTGCTTTAATCGTATTCTCAGAAAGGGGGTGTTATTGAATGGCAGGCATTAAGATTTATTTAGTGCTGCGGTCAGGAGAAAGAAACTTGCTTCCACCCCGGTCTGGATGAAACGCCGAGAACTGATCAGTATTAAGATAAATATCCGTTGGTGTATTTGAATGTCTCTCCTGTTGGCATGAATAAGAGTAGCTGGCACCCACGCCATGTAGATGTGAGAGTGCTTGCTTTCGTCTGTCTGGTGGCAAATTTAGGTGTACCTGGAACCTTTTTTTTTGTCTGTCTTTTTGTAGAAACGATGGCTAATTTTTTGAAATGAAAATAGAGGGTTCTCGGATGCTGCTGCCTCGGTAGAACGCCATTTCTTTTTCAGGATGTGTCCTGGTTGCAGGGAGATGCTGCTTTTTTGGTGCCTTTCTTGTCGGGATGATTCTTTCGGTTTCCAGAACACCCAGTGCGTTTGCTCTGACAGTCTTTCTCCCGGTCCTCTGTCCCGGTGCCTCTGCCCTCTCCCAGCCTTGTGACTTGGTGTCTCTCTGTTACGCTATGGCCTGACCTGCATTTACGCCCTGCCACACCTTGAGTTCTGCTCAGAGCACCCGAGGTACCATCTTTTGCAAATTTGAATTAATAATTAATATAAAAAGCTTGAAAAAAAAAAAAAAAAAAAGAGTATCTGAATTTTGTTACATAGTGTAATAACTGTTTGTAGATACTGTTTTGAGATGTAGGAATCTATTGGTGATATAAGAGGTTTTGTCTGTAAATAATCAGTTTAGAGTCCAAATGATTTTAATAAAGAGAATTCTTACACAATAATTCAATAAATTTTAATATACAACCTGTGTGTTGTGCTTGTGTTGCACAATGATGCAATTCCCCAGAATGTTTGCCTCTTTTTTTTTTCTTTTTTTTTTCCGCCCCCCCCCCCATAAGTGGAAACTGCGTACCCCTGAGCACCAGGACCTGGGAGCCGTGCCGGGAGTGTGGGGCTTTTCCCTTCCGCCCCCTCCATCGTCTGCGAGATACCGGCTGCGTTTCTTCAAGATGACCTTGTGCCACCTTCTACTGGTGGCTCCCGCATCGCCGCCGCTCTTGTGCGGTTTCCAGAGCTCAAACGCCATCCCTGCCACAGGAGCGGGGAACCGCCCTTCGCAGAGGAGTTTCGCGTCTCCCGCAGCAGGAGCTGGGCTGGGGGCAAATCTCTTCTGTGGCACGTTACGGCTCCAGTTGTGTTTTTCCGTGGTGGGGGAAGTGGGGAGGGGGTTGCTTGAGATACGGTTTATATTGATGGCTGTTGTCCACCAGTGTTCCTAAATTAGCAAAACAACTTGATTCTTAAAGTAATTGCACAGCTCTTCCTAGACATAAAGCTGGCTCCTGGCCCATCTACCGTTCCCTTCCTTTGCTAGCAGAGTTTTGGCTACGGTCTGCTTCTCCCCCCTCTTATCTATGTAATGTCACCGCTTTAGTCCCTCCTTTTTCCGTACGTCTGTGTGTTCTTGGTGGCCTTTTAGGGGTTACAAATGGCTCGTCCCCTGGGTGCTGCCCCTGCGCTCGCTCAGCACCCAGCCTGTTGCAGCCTCTGCCCCCTCCCTTGTTATTTTTAGTGCGGGGAAGGCAGGTGAGAGGAGAGGGGCACAGGCAAGGGGAGAAGCGCTCCGGGAGGCCCCGACCTGGGTTTGGCAGCCTGGATCTGCAGCAGAGCTACTGCTAGGCAGCGTTTAACCCTTTGCTTTGGGGCTGGGGCTTGGTCTCTGCAGTCTCAGCGAGGAAACCTGAGCTGTACAACACCAGGGCCCCAGCGAGGGGGAGGCCAGGGCTTGCTTCCCCGGCTCTGGTGCAAGGCTGCAGCATGAAAGGGGAAAAAAAAAAAAAAAAGTTATTTTTATTGTGTGTGGCCGTTTGCTTCTTGGTGCCGTGTGGGTGCTGGGATGTTCAGGTCCCACCCGAAGGAGACCTCGGTGGGGCAGGGATGCCCAAAGGATGCTGCTGTCGTGGTTGGTCTCCACGAAAAGGGAGCGGGGAATTGTGGGCTCTGTGGTTGCCAGCACCACGTTTGTGTTCGGCTGCGTGTGGGCGCTGCTGGGGGAGGCCGAGGTGCCTCAGGTCGGGCAGTGTGGCACACGGGTGGGCTTGGGGAGCCTGTCCCCTCCGCCAGGCACAGGGGATGGTGCCAGAGCAGCAAGGCTGGGCCAAAAGTCCCACCGACACGCTGCTGGGAGCAGCGGGAAGTGCCGGGCAGCCCCACAGTTTCTGGGTCTGGGGACAGTGGAGCAAAAGGGAAGGATTTCTCTGTTTCCATCTCAGTAGAGCTGTGAATTTCCCTCTATAAATAGTTGCTGTGGAGACTATGGAGCCGCAGCAGGCTGACAGACCTGCTGGCAGGGAAGCCGGGGGGAGGCAGGGAGAGGCCAGCCGTAAAGTGAATCCACCGCAGCTGTCCTAGGTCTCCTGCTAGCCCAAAGCCAAGGTTGTTCCCAGAAGCAGTGCTGTGATCCGATACCCTGCCCCACTCCTCACCACGTCCATCCAGCGATGCAGAAGAGTTTGGTCTGCTCAAGGACACCCCTCCCGGGCAGCGCAGACTAAAAGGAGAGAAGGACCAGCTGGTATCTCACTCTGGGGAGCTCCCGAACGAGCTGGATGACAAACGGAGTGGCGTGCCGGGCCTGCGAGCTGCTGCACGGTAAGTCTGCGCAGGGCCCCTGGGGCTCCGAGCCCCGAGCGCCGACAGGGCCGCCCTTCCGCTGCGTGTTGCGACTTGCAGGGATGCTGCGCTCAGCAAGGGCTTGCCAGGTCTGTGTTTGTGCAGAAGATGAAGGTGTGTGTTGCTCTGGTGAGCTCTGTGACTCCAGAGGTCCGGGCGCTGTAAGTGGTGGCAGCTCCATTCGCCATTCCGTGCCGGTCAGGCGGAGTTGTCCAGGCCAGAGGCGAAGCACCGCTCCCTCCCGTGGCTCCATCAGACCAGGCAGGACCAGTGTGGTTTTGGGCTGAAATTCTCTGACCTGCTCCAGGCCTGCAGCAAGCCAGTAGGTTCTGCACAACACAGCTTCGACTAACATAACGTAAAGATGTCAAGCGATGAAGGACTTTAAAGCATCGATCGTCCTTTATCACAAAGCTTAGAAAAGTACGTTTCTCTCTCCTATACCAAGTTGCATAGCAACGCTCCTCGTCCTTTGCCAGTGCATCCATCTACGCTGGATGGAGGTAAAGTCCCGCACGCCTAAGGATGGACCTGCCTCATCTCCGCAGCAAAAAAGACACCAGGGCCCGCTGAGCTGCCCAAAAGCTCCATCAGCGCAAGGGCTAGGAGGCGTTTTACGCTCTTGAGTCTGTCTTTGGGTCCTGCTTTCCTACCGCAGTCTCCTGTTACCATAACAATCTACCTAGGGAAGATGCGGTTGAACTCCCATCTCCCCTCGCTCTTGGGTTTTCCTTTGGCAGGTGAATGATGAGCAACATCATCATTTAAGGCCGTTGCCTGGCGCTCAGATCAGCTCCTGCTGTCCTAAAGATGGGAGTGACAAGGGCTTGGGTAGATTCTGGTGGTGCAGGAGCTTGTGAGGTTACTGATAGGCTCAGTCTGTGCACAAATAAGGAAAACATTGATTTCACCTCTGTTTCATAGCTAAGACGTTAGTAAGTATTTGCTGAAAAAAAAGTGGCCGTAGAGACACGCAGCATCCTGGAGGTTTGTCCTAAAAGAGACTGATTCTGAACAGTGTAAACGTCATGGTTGGAAGTGTCAACATAGAAGGAGGGGGAGGGATTTTGAGCTCCTTTCAGACTGCTCTGGGTGAACAGAGCAAGGACAGCTCTGGCAATTTGGGTCGTCCCTGACAGGATTGGAGTCTTTGAGCCCAGTCTGACCCTTAACGAGAGTTTGCTGGGTGCCCAAGGCAGGCTGCGTCTCTGCCTGCTGTGCTGGGAGAGGAGCAGCGGCATGTGGAAAGAAACTTTACTCTTCTGAGGAAGTCACGCCTCCGTCTCGGCACCTGGAAGATGTTATTGTCCCCGAACAACTCCCTGTCACGTAGCTCCCGCTGCCACCACCACCACCACCAGCCCACTATAACTATTTCTGAAAATCCTCCAGTGCAGACAAGCTCTTCAGTTTAACGACCTGATTCAAAGGCCAGTATTTTTACCTGTGCTCATGGTCTACTGGGATTATCATCACCTGTATCGAGCTCTGGCAATGTACGTTAACCTGAAGCTTCGGCCGTACAGCAAGTGACATTTCCAAATTATGAAAGGCTGGGCTGGGAGTATCCCAGCTATGGCAGCTTACGTCTATATTTCCACTAGCAACACGGGCTCCGGGCTGCTATTTCAGGTGACCAGCGCTGAAGCCAATTCTACACCGGTGCTGCGGGGCAGGGGGACACCAGTTGCATCAGTCTGTCTGCAGTGTCTCGGTGTTTGTACCGTGGGCTGTCATAGTAACAAACCCCGGGAACAGCCTCCCCCTCCATCACAGCCTCTTGCCAGGGCGTCACGGGAAGGTCAGTGATAAACCCATGTTCCAGCCTGGGGCTGGGGACAGATGTGCAGCGCTGCACTTCCCAAAATGCAGGTTCTGCTTTGTGCCCAGCTGGAGCGTGAAGCTCCTCCTGCCAGCAAAAGCCAGGACTTGTCCCCTCCTCAGCCGGGACAGGGATGGGGAGTGAGTGCTTTCCCCGGCTGTGGCCATGGGAGGGGATCCCGCAGTCCCCGCTAAGCCCCTGCAAAGCCACACGAGGCACAGGGAAACCTGAGACTCCCACCTGGCCCTGGCCCGGCCACACACCGCCAGGATCCCTGCCCAGCCCCAGCCTGCCAGCTTTCCTCTTCTGAACTCTTAAAATAATCCCTGCCTCCGTGAAGTGCCAAAAGCGTTTGTAACAGCCCGGCTCCAGGGGCTGATGAAGCAGATGGGACGGAAGGGGGCGAGGGGAGAGCGGGGGCAGAAGAGGGAATGGGAGCTTTGCAGATCGATGTGCGCAGCGTGCAGCAGAGGTACGGCTGCCCTTCAGCTCCCCAACTCTCTTTAAAGGAGTAATAGGCTGAAGATCACACTACCCGTTCCCCACGATCCGCTTCCCCGCCGTCTGCATCCCCTCGTGCCAGGATCTGCTGCGCCGCCGGGCCATGGAGGAGCGGGCGCAGGAGGAGATGCCGGCAGCCCAGCACACAGGTCAGTCCTCAGGCGTGCGGCTCCAAAGCCGAGATTGTGCCAGGCTCTTCCCAGGCCAGAAGAGGCCGCCGGGACCTGTCCGGCCATTCCTCTGGGAGGATGGCTGTCCTCAGCTGCTCTTTCAGTCTAAAAGCATTTAGAGATGTCAGTAATGTCTTTTGGCGATGGTCCCCACAGGAGGCCACCACCCGGCACGGGAAGGAGAGGTGTTCAACACGCGATACCAGGCTCTGCGCAAGCTGGGCTGCGGGACCTTTGCCACTGTCTGGCTGTGCCAGGACATGAGGTGAGGGGCTGACCAGCTTTCGGGGAGGTGGGGAGGGGTGGCTGATCTCCTGGGCAGGACCTGCCCCTCCTGCAGACGCAGCAGAGCACAGCTGCTTGCCCCAGAGCACGTCAGCATCCCCCGAACACAGGGTAAACCGGCAGCGAAGACTGGTGGGGTGCAACGAGCAGAGCTGGTACCTGGAAACCAAAGAACGTAAACGAGGTGGAATCAGCCCTCGCTCTGCATTTGCTCTTCTCATTTAGACCCTGAAGTGTCCATGCTCTTCCTTTTTCTCTCCAGTCCCTTGCTGGTCCCTGGGGCAGCTGCGCAGCTAGATGCCGGCAGCATCACCAGGAGGGATGTCCGTGGGCCTGGCATGCTGCAGACCCGGGGCAGCACCCACCATCGAGGCCCAGGGCTGGGTGACTGGTAGAAGGGGAGGTGCTGCTGGTTAGGGCCGCTCTGACACACGTTGGCTGGCAGCTGTGATTTGTTTCCCAGGAGGAAGAAACACGTAGCTGTGAAGGTCCTGAAAAGCAGGGAGAGCTTTGCTGAGGCTGCCCAGGATGAGGTCGCTCTCCTGCGCTGCGTAAGTATGTTCTGAGGCTCCGTGCTTTGCTCCACGGGGACGGCCGCTGAGTTCAGGTCCGAGCATCAGCCTCATCGTCCCTTCTCCCTCCAGCTCTCAGTCTGAGGACGCAGACGGGGAACAGGAAAAAAACTCAGAAGTTAGTGAATTCATAGAAATCACCCTGGCTCAGCACTGACCTCTGAAACAGGCACTTTCTTCTTCCTCCTGTCATCCTGGGACATGTTGGCTGTATCCCACTTGTTGCGTCAGCCCGTTTCTTTCAGCTGAGACCAAAATCCAGTAAATAGGAGGAATCTGCAGAAAGATACGGCAGAAAAAGGTGGTAACGTTCTTAGGCAGGAGATGGGAGTGTGTCTGCTGCGTTTGTGTCATGGCCGGCTCAGAGGGTATTGCTCTATCACAGCACTGATACTGAAATAAAAGGAAATATGGGCAAAAAAAAATAATAATGCAGGATGTAGCAAAATATAATAAACGTCTGAAGTCAGAAAGCTTCCTCCTGCCTTTGCTAATGGATGTGGTAATTAGGTGCCTGTATCTGGGTCTCAGCTAGTTGACTTTGAAGATGGCTTGACCTGCTAGTTCTAGAAAGCTCGTAGTTACAATTCTTTGAGTTTGCCTAAATACAAAGTTACATCAGCTTTAGATGAGTAAAAGCCATTAAATTTTGCATTTCAAATTGCTCTGAGGCCTTTCTCCGACGGGTCTGAGAAACGTTTTGTTCGCATCTGTAAATCCGTAGGCCCTATCCAAAGGGACGTGAGCCAGACTCAGTGATGCAAGAGGAAGTACCGAGTGGTGCTAATTTAATGTAATCAGAGGGCTGCTTTTCTACACATCAGCATAATCCTGCGTACGGGCTGAGCCTTACCCTTGATTTATTGCTAATTCTCCCTGAAAGACACGCCTTCCCATTCAGCACAGTACGGCTGGTTCCCAGGGCTGTTCCCACCAGCACGGGGTGGTCGGTGCCGGCAGAGCCGCCAGGAGAGGCCATCTGGTCTCCTCGGCTTCCAGGGCTGCTCACCTCTGTCGTGCCAGCACAAACCTCCTGGCGCTGGTACAGGTGGATCTGGCAGCTGCACAACATTCCAAACCAAAATCCTGACAGTTAGGGCTGTGAAAAGAAAAAAAAGAAAAAAAAAAGAAAAAAAAAAAAAAAGTATGAGTTGCTGTAGCAGGGTGAGTGCTCTGTGAGAGCAAACTCCCAGTAGCGGGCGTACAGCGCTGGTGCGAGAGCCGGGGTACCGCAGCACCCGTGCTTGGGCAGACCGGGGGTTCACCCAGCCCAGCACCCCGGGCCAGCAGCAGGTATCCAGACGGGTGTACGGACAAGCGAAGCGCAGTGGGCGGCTCCCACTGAATGCTCCCCTGACCTACAGCAGTTTCCAGATGGAGATCTCTTAGGCCAAGGGTGATGTCTGTGTGGGCAGTAAATCACTGTAGATTTGCCTTCAAGACCCCTGCCCTGCTTTCCTGTGAGCCTATGTGGGCTTCAGCGCCTGCAGCCCCCTGTGACAAGAACTGCCACCAATTACCCACGTACCGCATGAAGAACCATCTCTTCTGCTTTGTTTTTGAAACCCCCAAGTGCTAGGTTTGATGCCCCCTCGTTCTCGTATGAAAGATCTGTGTTCATGCCCTCTGACACCGCTCTGTACCTTAGAGATCTCTGCAGTACCTGCCCACAGCCGACCCTTTTTCTGCCCAAAGAGACCTACTTCGCTGCGTTCCTGCAGACATGGAAGCTGCTCTCTACCCCAGTAGGACAGGTCGTAGCCTTTGAGTGGCTGAAGACAACCACAATGGCCCTGCCTCTCTGCAACCCCTTGCAAGAAATTGCTGAAGGGAAGGTGCGGGTTTTAAAGGGTGATGTCCCTGCCCGCTACTCTGGGGACAGGGCCATCCCGGCTCTGAGGACAAGGAGCAAAGGCTGCAGAAGGGCAAAGGAAATGGACATTCATTGCTTCTGGAAGCAGGGAGCCATGGTCTTGGGGGAATCCCATTCCAGCACAAGCAAGAGCACCTTCTGGGCCTGCATGGCGTAAAATAAGCAGCAGGAATTGTGTTAGACACTATTAGCAGGATTGTTTTGAGTTATTCGGGTACTGTGCGGGTGATGGTCCCACCTGGTCAAGAGCTAAACAACACACAGAAACTCATTCCTTGGTAACAGACTCTGCTCGTGTGTTTGAAGCCTTATTTTTCTGATGCTGTTTTCCTGGGATTTTTCATGAAGGGCCAACTGCTGGAAGAGAAAGTCTGTAGAATGGGATAAAATGGGTGCAAGATGTCCTTCTGCATATATGTGTCTTTAATTGCAGCTTTCTTGGAATCTTCCCCCTCAGGTGAGCAGTATGAAGAAGAAGGACCGGGCAGGAGAAAATATTGTCTGTTTGTTAGACGACTTCAGAATGATCAGAGAGAACGGCTTCCATATCCTTCTGCTGAGAGTGCTGCAGCTTTGGGTCAGCAAAGCCTGGGCTTGCCTTGGAGAGTCGCAGGATGGTATAAAACTGAGCGCTGCGCTCCCACAAGGAGGATGAGGAGGGCGGTAACTGGACCGGGACACATGGAGGTGGCTGGAGGGGAGAAGGTGGACAAGGAGATAATTTGGCTGCTCTGGTGAAGGGCAAAAGGCTGGTGGTAGCAGCTTCTCTCTGTTAGTGAATCCCTGACTCTTTCCCACATGCGTGCTTGGTATTTGAGGCGCTGGGTCCTTCCCTGCGATGTCTGATGGGTAACTACGCAGCCCGGGGACTGCCTCTGCCTTTTGTGAAGAAGTCTTTACAGCAGGTGAGAGCTTAGCTGGAACGCGGAGAGGGCACCAAGGGACTGTTGGCTGGGGGACATGCCATAGTCTTCCTCCTGGGGTTATCGGCCATGAACGCATCTGCAAAGAAAGGGACAATACAGAGTGAGTGCCCAAGGCATGCTTTTTTTTTTGTTTTAAGGAAAACAATAACTACTACTTTGGGCGTAAGGAGAGAAAATGTTAATTAAAATGCAGAGTGGGAAGTCATCACATTCCCATTAATACTGTGTGTTACTGCCCAAGCCTGCAGTCTCATGGGGTTTGGGAAGGAGTCAGGGCCGCCACCACGAAGAGTCAGCAGCCTGCAGACCTGTACCAGGGATTCAGGGGTGGCACTTGCGTTCCCATCATCTCAGTGATCGTTGAATTCTCCAGCAGTTCTGCTGCTGGCAGGAGCAGCAGGGGGACAAACAGCTTGCCATAGTTACGCTTCTTGTGGGCAAACAACATCTCTCTCTGCCCTCCCGCTGCCCTGAGAAGTCCTCTCTGGCGTTTGCCTCGGCATCCAGCCACGGGTAGCGCTGGCAGGGATGGCAGCTTTCTGCACGGTGCCACCAAAGGCTGCTCGAGGTCTCCCTCAGCGCTGATGTCTTTCCAGGGCTTTCTAAATTGCTGGTTTGGTTGACTGGTCCTCCACCCATGTTGAGGTTTTCCTGCTCAGAGCCAACTCGTCCTTCATCCCCTCTAAGGATGTGGTGCGCCGATCAAACAGACCCTGAAAACTGAGTTTCTTATGCATCGGCTGGGAACAGCTGAGGAACGGGAAACCTGAGCGAGGCCTCAGAATAGTTAAAATTATATTTTGCCTCTCATGCTGAGATTTATCAGCAGTCTGTATGCTTGCCAAGATGAAGATTTGCTACCCTGATTCCTGTGCCCTTTTAGGGACACTAAGAAAGAAAATCACATCCTCCTTCATCCTTTTTCTGGAATAGCCTCTTCTTCCTCTAAAGAAGTTCCACTAACACCTGAATAAGTTCACACAAAAATGTAATCTCTGTGTCCCATTTCACACCCAAGCCTTCCGCCTGACCCATTCCTGCATCCGCTTTAATTGTAAAATCTCAGAATCTTTTTTCCCTTTCAGATCAGCACTGGGGCTGTATTTACTTCTGATTCATTTCTGTTTAGCTATTTAAATCTTTCCCCGTGTTTCACAGTTACCATTTAAGGTTGGTATTTCCCTGGGACTGGTGTTCATCCCAGAATAGAATTTGATAATACAGAGAATATTTGCCAGCCCTTTATGACTGACCAGAGTGTTTAAAAAAAATATATATATATAAACCTCCCAGCAGCGTTTTCGCTGTTATTGATTTCTGATAGCGACTGTTTCTGTCTGGTAGGCGTTGTTTATCTCTCCCCTGCGACAGGCCAGTCTCTCCCTGCTCCATCGTAAGCCTTCTTTCCCTACGTGGGTCTCCTGCACTGCTCTTAAGTCCTCTCTACACGCGCTCGCTCATCGTCTCTCCCTCCTCCTGTCTGGGTTCTGCTGCACCTCCTTTTCTTTCCTGGTACGATGGCACACCCTCCCGTGCCATGTCACTCTATAACTGGCGCCCAATTATCCCTTCGAATGATAATCAGCAGGAAGGCATGGTGGTCAGAGGACGTAACAGCCACACAATCAGGAGTGTTTTTTCAGGAGAAAGTTCAGCTCTGTGACCGTAATGCCTCCTCGTAGTCCTGTCCTCTTTCCATCTCCCTGGGCTTTTGTCCATCCATGGGTTTGTGTATTTTCACGCTGCTGCGTGTCACCGCCACCTCTCCCAAAGCCCCCTTCCCTGCTGGGCTCCCCAGACCGCTCTCACTCAGCGTGCCAGGCATGCGGGGCTCCAGCACCCACTTCCTCCTGCCCCGTTGGGTGATGAAGCCCCTTGTGCTCGCTCCCACAGGGCCATCCCAGCCAATGTCACTGCTCCGCTGGCTGCACCTCCAGCTTAGTACAGGGCACACACTGCACAGAAACCATTTATCGCAGATAGTGATCGTCAGTGCCCCCTTTCTTCAACACCAGAATGTCCACAGCTTGCATTCCCGCTGGGCCCGAGTGCTCCGCTGGGGCTGGGGGGGGACGGTGGGGACCCTCGCGTCGCTGAGGTGACCTGCTGCCTGCTCGCCCAGGTGCTGGCGGGGCTGCACTTCCTCCACAAGCGCTGCCGCATCATCCACGCCGACATCAAACCGGAGAACGTCTTGCTGTACGGACGTGAGAAAAGCCTCCAAAGGCTTCTGCCCGATGCCTTCGACTGCGGGCAGAGAACAGATCTGAGGCTAAAGGGACCAGGTGAGCGCTCCGGGGTTCTTTTAACAAGAAAAGGGACTTGGGTGTTTATTGCCAGGAGGGAAACAGAGAGGCGGCAGGTAAGGATATCTTGGGAAAAGGTCCCGTCTCCTGCGACGGCTGCTGCAAAAAAGTACAGCCAGCTTGTGCTGCCGAGAGGTCGCTCCTATCTCTGCTTAATATAAACACCGTGCTGGGTGGCCGCCAGTTACTCCAGGCACCTGCTGACGTGTGGTTTGCAGGTAGGTTTGTGTGGAGGACAATTACAAATAACGGGCATCTGTTAAAGCCCCACCACAGCCTCGGAGTTCATTCTCATGGCTGTAGGTACAGGATAGTCCCCTTGCGTCTGGTGTTTTCAGCCACTGAAAGGTGTACGTACAAAATGGTTTGATCAGAAAGCCGTACGACGCTTCTGCTCTTTATTTCCTGTATTTCTGAGGTTCGTGGGAGACTTCTATGTACTGCTGATCTTGAAGACCTTCTGAGACATAATTTACCTGCAGAGAATGGTGTGCCCAGAGAAGCTGTGGTTGCCCCATCCCTGGAGGTGTTCAAGGCCAGGCTGGACGGGGCTTGGAGCAACCTGGTCTAGTGGGAGGTGTCCCAGGGCAGGGGGGTGGAACCGGATGATCTTTACAGTCCCTTCCAACCCGAACTATTCTATGATTCTATGAATATTGGACAAGATGTAGGGCTGGAGAGTTTCTTTACAGATCAGCTCCTCTCCCAGCAATGAGACCCTTTATATTTTCCTCACGCAATGTCCTCCCACGATCATTTCTCCCGTGACGGTGCTGTTTTGTCTCTCAAACTCTGGGGCAGTCAGGGAGTGCTAAATTAGCGACCGAGACTTGCTTAGAGCAGAAAGGCACAGTACTAGGCATAGCCCGACAGCTCGCTGTAAAGCAGTACACCACAAATTACCCTTTTCCGAGGTCATATGGAAACGTAACCTTTACGGTGCTTGCCAGGCAGGCTGTGTCCAAGGTCTGCGACAGCCAGCACTGCTGAAGGCTAAAGAGGCATTGTAGACAGTTTGTGTCTGACTACTGCTGTTTCCTCAAAAAAGAGGTGGTGTTAGAAAGTGCTTTAGGACCTTTTAGGTTGAAAAACTTTAAGGGCAGGCATCCCTCCCTCTCCTGTGGTACGTGAGGGATACCGGTTGGTTTGGAAAGACCTGATTTCTCTCTGTCCTTTCCACCTAGGTGGCGAGCTTGGCAATCGATTGGAAGAATCTGATTTAATGAGCATAGAAGTGAAAATTGCAGATCTGGGCAGCGCGTGCTGGACAGTGAGTCTGCCCCGAGTCTCAGTCCCGTGACGATGAGGGATGCTGCGTGCTTATTTCCATCCCCCCCTGGGTGTCTGTCTTTTTACAGCAGACCAGCTATTTCAGTGTGCTGAAGAGACCCTGATTTTGGGGGGCTATATTGAGGACTCCCGGCTCAGAGCTGGGCCCTGCGCTCCTGGAGACACCGTCAACTTTGAATGTTTCTTCAGCTTGCAGTTAGTCCCTACAATTAGAAATTCAAAACCGTGTTTGGCGCGAGATGTTGGGGAGCTAAATTCACCCTGGTGTCAGCCGGGCTAAGAATGTTCCTGCCGTGCTCTGCGCAGAGTTTAGTAGCCATCTTCCGTCCTGCCCCCACCGTGTCCTCCTCATTGCGCAGAAGGACTTGTGTGACCACGAGTGTTGCTGATACTCGTTCATGGGCGCTAACCAAAGGGCGTTTATGTTTCAGTACAAGCCTTTTTCCAAGGAGATACAGACCCAGCCATACCGTGCCGTGGAAGTGCTGCTTGGATTAGACTATGGCACTCCTGCAGATATCTGGAGCACAGGCTGCCTGGTAGGACAGGGGACAACACTGTGTCTGCGCGGGAGGTGACTGACACTAACAGGCCAGGGCAGCATCCCCTCGCCACCCACCTATACCCACTGCATGGGGAGCAAGGCTTCCTTCCCGAGAAAGGGGCTGTCTGCGCTCACTTTGCACTGAAAGTACGCTGCTGATAAAATTCACTCTTAATTAGTTTAAGCTACAAGGCAATTCACACGCCACGTGTTAACCCACGGGCTTGAACTGAATCAGGCACATACTGCTTTTCCAAGGTGCTGTTTCACCACAGTACGGATCAACGCGGTGTGAATATTTCCGTATTTTAGGATCAGTTCTGTGTGATAGGAAAGGAAATTGGTACTATCAGAGTTAACGGGGGGGAAAAAATCCTCCAGGTCAGTTATCGACTTAGCAATGCTCCTCCATTTCCAGGCATTTGAAATGGCAACTGGGGAGCGTCTATTTGATCCTCAACCTGGGAAATATTTCTCCAGAGATGATGGTAAGACCCCATCAGTTTTATTCATTTCACAGATGGAAGTGTCACAATCTTTGTGTCTAGATGTGTTTTCCCCCCGCTCTGTCTAGATCATGTCGCTCGTATTATTGAACTCCTGGGAAGAATTCCTCCTCAAATTGCTTTATCCTGGAAAAAGTCAACAAAATTTTTCAGCAGGCCAGGTAAGAATTGGGAGGAAGGAATTTTACTCTAAAAATCGCTGCGGATCTCTGACATACTTCTACGCAGCTCACACTGAACCCCCCCCCCCAAAAGTTATGTTACACAACGCAGGCTACAAGCAGGGACAGAACACAAGCGCAGGTTTCAGAAAAAGCAGTAACACCGCTTGCCCTGCCTACCTCTGCAATCCAGAAGAATTCCAGGGACGAATGCAAAATCCTGAAAAACGGTCACAGCAAACACCCGACAGGGAAAACATTTCCATTCTTTCTCCTTTGCATTTGGAGAGAATGGAAGTACAGATAGGAAGTAGCTACATGGCAGGAAGGCTGAAAAGAGCGTGTAACTGGCTGGATTTCACCCGTTCACTGGCAGAGAACAATGACCATCAGGAATGGGACACTCATATCCTTCCATCCTTCCACTGCGGCTGCTATATTTAGTGTTCTGACCCAACCGTAACGTCTCTTCTGTTTTATTCTCCCCGATTCCTTTCCCTTTGGCTCATTAGGCCTGAAATCCTTGTCTTTGACTTCAAGGCATCACATGACTCCATCCTTATGCAATTTAGTCTATCGTCCTCTTTTCTCCACTTTCACGCTCACCAGCCGCTCAGCCTCAGCCTATCCACAACCCACTCAACGTTGAGTGCTGGCACCATGCTGCAGTTAAACAAGCACCTCCCTGCACATTCACATCCTTTGCTCACGCTTGATCCTTCTATGGTGCTCACACCTGTTCCTTGCTCAAAAGAAATGAGTCAAAACAAATTATTGTTCTATACTCGTTCTCCGTGTGAACCAAACTGGCCTGACCACAGCTGCCTAACCTGAATCACTACGTTTACACCATGTACTCCTGGGGACAAGGATAGCTTCTCGGTCAGTAGCAGCACTCTTCTGCGTCCCACGGAGCTAAAAGATACGAAACAAATGAAACATTACTGTCTTGTGAGCTCTGGCACTCCAATGGCCTGATACGTTCTGGGTTGAATGCGGACAGGCACAGGGAACAAGCAGCAATGGCTTTAGGCTAGCTGTTTTGGGAACACTTAATTCGCTCTTAGCATGTTCTCATGAAGAGGTACTCAGCAACGGGGAGACTCCAAATGATGACTTCTGAGGAACACCCGAGAGCCAAACCTGCAAGGGGCACTGCAGGTGAAGCTGACACAGAGGAAGCTTTCAAAGGAGCAGGAAGAGATCTTTCAGGGATGCTCTGGATGAATTGTGCAAGGTGAGGGGCGGCAGCCCCTCAGCCTTGCAGGTGTAATTAAGGTACTGCGCTTACGCTGTCTTTGCTAGGCGCTCTCCTGCGGATCTCCAGGCTTTCCCCCCGCAGCCTCCACAGCGTCCTGGCGGACAGGCACCAGTGGACAAAAGACGAGGTGACTCCCTTCACCGCCTTCCTCCTGCCCGCGCTGCAGTACGCGCCCCACCGCCGCGCCACCGCCGCCCAGTGCCTGCAGCACGCCTGGCTCGGCGCCCCGTGACCGGCCCCGCCGCTGGGGTTGGGGGGCGAAACACCGACGACCCGGAGCTCCCCGGGCTCCGCCGCAGCGGCCGGGACCGCCCTGTCGGGTGGCGGCGGCGGCCCCGGGGCGGCTGCCGTGGCGGCGGGGCCGGGGAAGGGGGTCGGCGGCGGGCGCTGCGCACAAGATGGCGGCTGGGGCGGGCCGCCCCTCAGGCGTCGGCGGCTCCGAGCGACCCCGAGAGCCGCCTCCAGCTGGGTTCCGCGGCTCCTCCCGCACTCGGGCTCCGTTGGCCTTCCTTAAAAACGTCCCTTCTAGTTTGTCTAGTCCGCACGCGGCGTTAATTGGAAGCAGTAATTAACGTCCTACGGTCTCGACGCCTGTTTTAAGCGGGGGACGAAGGCAGGGAGGGCCGTTCCTTCCCTGCCCAGTTTAGCGGGGCCCGGCCTCCCCCACCCTCCGCCTCCCCCGCTGTCAGCGCCCGACGCTCTTTGTTTGGGGACGGAGCATCAGCTCTGGGCTCCCGCGCTGCGCTGGCCCCTCTCCCCACCGGCCCCGGCCCCGGCCCCTAACAGAGCGCGGAAGGCGGCAGCCCCGGCGCGCCCCCCACACCCTAGGAGGGCCCACCGGAGCACAGCAGCCCCGAGGCGCGGCACCCACGCTCCGCCATCCCTGAGGGAAAGGCGGGAGGTGCCGGGCTGCCCTCCCGGCCCTCCCTGAGGGGACCCCGGCCCCGCGGTCGCCCCCCTCCCCCCGCGGCGCGGACGTGCCGAGCGGCAGGCCCCGCGCCTGTGCCGCCGCGCATGCGCCCTGCGGACACCTTCATTCCCGACACCACCCCCCTTCCTCCCCGGGCCGCGCATGCGCGGCGCAGCGGCGGCTGCCGCCCAGGAATCCCGGCCGCCCGCGCCGCCCCTTCTTTCTGCCACGTGTCCCGACGCGGGAGTTACCCCGCGGAGAGCGGGCGCCTCGGCGGGGGCGACCGCCGGCCCCGCCCCTCGGCACGTAGCGCGGCTCGGCCGGCCGGCGCTGCCGCAGCCCGCCCGCACCTCCTCGGCGCTAGCGGCCGCCTGACTGACAGCCCCGCGCGCCAATGGGGCGCCACCACCGTGAGGAGAGCGGCGGGGCGGGGGCGCGGCTCCCAATGAGGCGGGAGAGGGGGCGGGGCCGGGCGGCGAGGCTACCAATGGTAAGCGCGGGTGGGCGGGGCGTTGGCGGCGGCGGGCGTCCCGGAGGGGCGGGGCGTTACGGCGTGGCAGCCAACGGGGAGCGGGGGTGGGCGTGCCCGGGGCGCCCCTGGCGCCGGCGCCGGGGATCCCCGTGCTCCCAGTGCCGTTTCCGCCCGGCCTGAGGAGAAGCCGCCGCTACTGCTGCCAGGGGGAGGGGCTGGCGCTGCCGCTGCCGCCGAGGGCTTGCTCCCGCCGGCTGCCCAGGAGACGCCGTGGCGCTGAGCCGGGCCTAGTGCCGCGCGGGGGCCCGGGGAACGGGCCGGCCAGGTAGGCGCGGGCAGGCTGGCGGGGACCGGCCGTAGCTGGTGGTGGGGCTGGCGGGAGGGGAACGCTGAGGCGGCCGCGGGGGGCTCCCGGCGCGGGCCGTGGCCCGGCCCTCCGCCCTGCCCTGCCTCGGGGGCCTGGGCGTCAGGGCCCTGCCGCGGCGGTGGGGCAGTGGCCCGGGAGGCCCCGCTCGACCCGACCCGGTGGGAGAGGCCCGGCCCGGCCCGGCCCGGCGGTGCGGGCCATCATGGCGCTCCCGGTGGTGTGCTCCCGCCCGCGGCGGCTGGGCTGGGGCTGGTGGTGGCAGGTCGGTGCGGGGCCGGGGTTGGGGCCGGGCTCGGCCGCGGGGCTTTGTCGGTGGAGGCGATGGCCGGGGAAGCCCCGCTGTAGGCTGGTCTGCTCCGCTCCCCTTTTTCCCCCTCTTATTGTCCGGGAGGGGCCTTGGGGGTCGTTGTCCGTCTCGGGGCAGCCTCCTCCGGGCCGCCGCCGCCTGCCCCTGCCGCCGCTGCCCGCCCCGAGCCGCTGGCCCCTCCGGGCCTCGGGGGAGGCAGTGTTTGACCTGCATTTTCTGCTTTCTCATGGTGCCCGTGCGGCGTCTTCCCCCGTAACCCCCCGCTCCCGCCGCCGGGGGCTGCAGCGCGGATCCTCCTGCATTTCCCCGCCCGTCACGCGTGGCCGCCGCGGGGTGGGTTCCCGGCCGCCCTGCCCGGTCTCCCCCCCCCGGCCCCGCTCCGACCCTCCGCCGCCTCGTCTCCGGCGGCACCGGCAAGGTCACTGTCGCCCGGCGGCTCGTCCTTGGGTGCTGGTGACCGGAGTTCACCGCCGGGTCGGGCGGGGAGGGAAAGAGGGGAGGTGCGAGGCCGCGTGGGGCCCCGTGGAAGCGGGGAAATGGGTGTAGCGGCGTGGGGCGGGTTCACAGCCCTTTCTCGGCCTTGTCCCCACGCTCCTCTGCCCGGAATTAGGATCCCCCGGGTGGGCTTTATTTTTTGGAGGGGGGTGTTGTGCAGGTGTGTGGAGGGCACGGGGTGCTGCAGGGCTGCGGTGGCTGTTGCGGGCTCTGGCCATGATGTCATGGGAGCGCTGAGGGTACGGCCGGGCCGGGGCGAGGGAGCAAGTGTCTCTCCTGGTGTGAAGGATGCAGCTGGGTCTCAAAGAACTTGATGTTGGGTGTCCGATGGTGTGGTGGTACACCGTGGATTTCAGGCGGTTCCCCTTCGCCCTGTCGGGGCGTTACTGCCAGAACCTAAACCCAGAATAGGACTTTCCTATTTCTTCAGTAGAAATAGGAGATTCCCCATTTCACTTGCATAGGAAATACTAGGATTTTTTTTTTCTCTTGTGGTTGACCCAGGAAGTCGTCATGTCGTTAGCCCTTCTGGGTTTTGGGTTTTTTTTGTTTTTGCTCTAGAGGTGCAGGGAGGAGGGTGTTGCTTTGCTCTGGATCCTGTGGGTAAGCGTTGAAGACAGTGACAGCAGCTGCTGTTGGCTCTGGAGCTCTGGTTGCTATGAGAGAGAAGCTTCAGTAGACTTGGCTGCTATCTCCAGGGAAGGACAGCAGAGCAGCCTCCATTAATGTGGTGGTGGAGAGATGGCTGGCTCACATTCAGCAAAGGGCTTTACTTTTTGGGCTGTTTCCACAGGTCCAAAGCAGAAGCGGGGGTATGTTTTGGTCCGGTGGGACAAAAACCTACAAGGTGGGTTTCATCACTTTTCTCGAGTTAATGGAATTGCTTTAAAGTGTTGGTTGGAAACCCCGAGTTACCCTTTCCAGATATTTTGGTCTGTGTGAAAAGTAGGACAGCAAGAATTGATATGATCTTTCTGTTAACTGAAGGCTGCAGTCGTGTCTCTTTTGAACTCCAGTCTCCTTTCCAGCCAGTAACAGAGCCAGATGCTTTTCTTATTGTTTGTATGTCTCCTTCCTCCCCTTCCATCGCCTGGGCCCCACTTGCCTTATTGACTGGAATTTCTGCTGTGTGCAGTGGGTGTGTGCAGCAGACACCAGCCTGCTAGTGCTGAGAAGGGATTTTCCATTCACAGACCAGGGAACAGTCAAAATAAAGGCCCGGCTCAACTTTGGGACTGCAAACAGGGAGCGGGGAGAGGAGTTTCCCCTCTACTGCAGGGTAAAATTTATCCTCTGTGCTGCTTGGGCAGTTGTACGTCAAAACGTTTAGAAAACGCTGCTCTGCTGTGGAACAGTGGGGTGAAACCTCCTGTGAATAATGGGGAAGGTTGTTCTCTTTCGGTTGACTCAAATGCTTGATGAAGGAACAGTTTGCAGGAGGCCATTTTTGACGTGACTATGTATTGTGGAATCTGCCAGCTCCTATCCCCACACTCTGTCTACTTGACTGCAATAGTTTCCTTTTTTTTTTTTTTTTTTTAAAAGGAAGAATGAGTGCTTTTCTTATTTGCTTAACTAACCATTTGGCACTGGCTGCTGTCTGTATGATATTATGTTGTTGTCTTGGAGCTATCGGTGTATTCCAGTGCATTTGTTAAAGATGAAACTGTTGGTGGAGGTATGCAGTATGGGAAATGGGAATACGTTAGCATTAGAAAATAACTGCCATCTTTGTAAACTAACACCTGTAATGAGGAGCCCCTTGCCCTGGCCTGAGTTACCAAACTGAGAATTACTGTGAGCTTGAAGCAAAAATTCCAGGACCAGAATAATGTGAGAGAGATTAAAACATGCCCTTGAATCCGCTTGACTGGCAGCAGTCCTGTGGTAGATGCCAAACGAGCTCTTATATTTGAGGATCTGTAGCACCCAAATTATTTCACCAAGTGGGGTGAGCAGCTTTTAACCCATCTAAAATGCATCCATCACTGGGGCTGAATGTGGTATCTGCTGCCTAGCACGGACTGACATGACAATAGTAATGGATTTAGGATTTTGTGGGTATGAAAACTAGCTCCTCAGTTTACTAAAATATAACAAAGTGATCTTCATGGCCCCTTAGTCTTTGTTCACAGTCTCTCTGTACGTTGTTTACAGTCTCTCTGTATGTTATGATGGGGAATTAGTCTGCTGCCTCTCATTCTGTTGAATAACTGGCACCGCTTTGACAAGGCCCTGGCTTTTCATTTTACTGTCATAACCCAAGTGACCTGAAAGTAATATTCCTTAGCTAATGTTGTCTATGATTTCACCACCCCAAGGTGAGGTAGTGAAATCCCACGTATGCTTAAATTCTTTTTTAGAAAGAGGACTCAGTTACAACCAGATCTTATTTTGAAAAGTAATAGGTCAAAGTTGGAAAAAACCCATAGGAAAGAGATGGTATCAAACTGGCATCTCAGAATGTGCAGAAGTTTATGCTCTTTTTTTTGGGTGGGGGTGGGGAATCCAACAACAAATGCTGATTTAAATTTTCCAGATGTTCTCTGAAGTAAAAAAAAAAAAAAAATTTAATTCAGACTTCCAGGTGCAAAGCATGCAAGGGAGAACTAAATGTGTGATGTCCCAGCCGTGTTATTTATGAGTCTGACCGGTCTATTCTTTCTCCCATTTTGAGTGATCAGACTTTTACGAACTTGTTTTGAATGATGTGATGAGATAAAAATGTTTCTATCTATTCTGGCAATAGTAAAACAAACATAATGAGTGTTCAGAGGTTTGAAACTTCAAAAATCATTGTTCTCATGGCAATTATTACTGTGTTACAGATGCACATTTGTGTTCTTACTCTGGTGCTGCTTGGATGTGTAACTCTGAAATCTTGCCAGTGAAATCTGATGTTACGTGCCGTATATTAGAAAGGTTGCAATAGGCAAAGTTTTATATATATATATACACAAGATGTAGTAGCGGTACTTGAGTTGAAAGCATTAAATGTATGTTTAAATGGATAGCATGTGAGATACTAAGTCTCAGTTGCCCCTACAAAACTAAAGCTACTATTTGATTTTAAAATAAAGACTTTGTTGCATTTTACTTGTCTCTTTAGTTTTTTTCTCTTCCAAATTAAAAAAAAAAAAGCTATGGATGTTAAAGCTGTTACGCATTCTACAGCCAGTCTTTGGCTTCCATGACCAACTTGTGGCAAGAGTTAGTGCACAGTAAGTTTGTACTTACATTGTTAGAGGCAGTTTTGCATAAATCTGGCTTAGCCTAAACCTTTTGCTTATTTTGATCATGGAAAAAGCCCCAGACCATAATGCAGCAAGAGTTCAACATCTTGAAACTGTGGGACCAGAGATTTCTTTCCACTTTTTCTCTTTTCTTAATTTCTTACTGAAGTTGCTGGGAGTTTCTTGGGTTTGGGTGTTTGGTTTGTGGTTGGGTTTTGTTTTTGTGTTTTTTTTCACAGGATTTGCTATTTTGGTGGCAATTTTCCAGTATTCCTGTAGCAAATCAGCCGAGCGGCGGCCCCCGTCCCTGCTGAGCAGGGAGAATGTGCAGTGCTCCTGGCCTCCCTGCTGAGCTCACGCAGGGGTGGGACTTGCTAAGCTGCTGAAATCGCAGCTAATGCCCACTGAGCATGCTGAGAAACAGTTTTTTCAACTGCTCCTAGTTTAAAAATTTTTTTTTTCTTCTATAATTAGTAAAGATGCTCTTTGTCTCGGAGGATGATCTACGCGACAAATCAGGAGATTCTTGTTCATCGTCCCCGTTCCCCCCTAGCTGAGTGGTGAAGTATTATTTTCCTGTAACAAAAATAGCTAAAGGGATTTTTCCCTCACTTCAACTGATGAGTCTGAACTTGAAAAGCTGTAGCCCAAAAGAAGAAAACTAGCCCTGATGCTAGTTTTTGTTGCCACAAGCCCTATAGGAACGTCAATGTTGTTGTTTAAATTGTAAATCTGCAACTTTCTGATGCTTAAATCTAATTTAAATGCTTAAACAGTAGAACAAACAAATTTTATTTTTAAATAATAAATTTGAGAAAGAAAAACTTTCTTGGTGAGTTTCATTTTCTTCCTACCAAACACACACAAACCCCAATTATTTTAATGAGCAATATGGGAAATACTCAGAAAAGTGTACTGATGTGCTCAGACTTCAAGGTGGAAAAATGTGGGAGGACTTGTCAGCAGTTTGAGTGGCAAGTTTTTTAGTGAGCAGGAGAAGTAATTTCTTTTGTGGTCAGGAATCCAATAGTCCCACATTCACCAAACATGAAGAAAAAGGGGAGAAGGAAGAGGGAGGAACATAGAAGAGTGGCGTTGAGAAATAGTCAGGAATTTGGCTTTTAGAGTGAAGTTTAGAAGTGATCTGTTGTTTATGCTAAAGTTTAATCCTTATAAACTTGATAACGTAGACAGGTCTTGCATTCCTCCCTGAGGGTCATGGAAGGGCTAAGTTTAGCAAAGGGGAGGTATCCCAAGCAGTCAGATCTATGCAGTTTTCAAGGCAGCAAACTTTTTTGCTTATTCATGCTGTTCTAAGTGAGCTTAGTTATTTTTTTCACTTACAAGCAGCCTTTTGAGACAGAATGTGAGTTAGTTTTAAAACCAAAATGCTTAAGCCCTAAAATATTGCAAAGTAATTTCAGAGTAGAAAGGTCACGGTGCTTTTGATGTGTTCATATTTAGAGCATGATTACAATTACAATCATACGCATTGACACGAAGATATTGTCTGGATTTGGTAGCTGCTCATTTAGTGACTCAGACTTATTCCTGTTGTCCTTATGGATCTCATACCAGGGTTTTCTTTTGCAGCCGTGCTGATTTATGGGACAAAACTTTTTCAGTGACCACGCCAGCAGCCCAGAAAACGGTTCGAAGTTCTGACTGATACTGCAAAGAATCCTCTTGACTTTGAAGTGAGCAGTTTGAAATGCAAGTTGTTGATAGGGAAGGAGTGTGAGACCCCGTCGTCAGACTTTTTAACAGAATGTGCCTGCTGAGGGTGATTCAGTAAAAGAAAAAAAAAAAAAGTCAGGATGCAGCTTGGAGTTTTAGTTTGTCGGTGTCAGATAATGCAGTCTCTTGGTTTTGCATAGACTTTGAGTCATGAAAATAACTGGCTGGAGGATTTTTGAGGATTGAGTTGCATGGAAATATTTGGATAAGGAAGCCCATGTAAGACAGCGTTGCTCAGACTGGAGGAGAGAAAGACGCAGCCTGCTTCTGGGAGCAGAACATGGGAGCTGCAGAGGTGATAGCTGGAAGGAAGATGGGACCAGGAGAACTGAGACGTCTCGTCACAGGTCCAGGTAGTGCAGAGAATGAGAGCGAGGAGTATTTTTCAGTGTGGCCTTGTTTCCTAGGTATGCCTCTGCCCAAATGACATCTTTCTGGCCATTTTATCGGTTGCTCTCTAGGGCTGGTACCACTTCAGGATGTCTGTGTGGAAGCTGCTCCCAAGGAGCAATTCTCAAATGTTTTTCTTGGAGAGTGAAGAGGTGAGAATGTATCCTTGCTTGTAGGCAGGAAGGAACACACTGGGAAAAGTTTGAGAACCAGTGATTTAGGAAACTGAAGTGCCCTGGGGGTTCAGCATGGAGCCCTTAAAATAGTTAGCATGTCTCAACCTGAGTTGCAGTATCAATTTATAGATACTTGGAAGAATATATGAGCCTTTTGCATTCATGTGGCCTTTAACTAAAGACACTAAAACAAATGATTTCCTGTGTTTTGGTGGCATTAGGTTGGAATAACTTATAATCACGCTGCAAGAATGCTTTCAGTAATGTGGCTGTAGATTAACTTTTGCCACAGCAAAGATCTGGAAGCTTCCTGTATAAATGCAGCTAAAGTGAACCTTTAGAAGAAAAGATGACTGCTTGATCAAGTTAAGTAGGCTGTGCTTGACTGTAGAGGAGCCTGGCTTTCTAATTGAAAGTTCTCTTGTAGTTTCATGAATTTCAAGGACGTTAGAGTTTGAGATGGCCTGAAGGTTAATAGGGAACAAAGATACTTGTAGGGTGAAAGTCAGGTTCTGAGCTAGCCACAAACTCACTTTGTTGTGCAGTTCTTCTAATATCCACCTCAGGGTTTGCTCATATATGGAAATTTGTGTATTAAACTGGGATGGGTGTTTGTGATGCACTCTATATTGTTTGCACAACTTTGCACAGGTTTTTGGTGCGCAGTAGCGGTATGGTTCTGTGGCAGTTCAAGCTGACCTGATGTGCTGCTGCCACAGTCCTGCTCTCCTTCCCACCATCGATTTTGCCTCTGTTCTGGCATATGCCTGCCCCAGTAGTGAACTATTCAGGAAGGCTACCATGAGGAAAAGAAATGCATTTCATTTATGGGAGTAAGAGTTTTCTGCTGGCTTCTGCCTGAACTGCTCAGCTGTGGGGTCAGGTTAGCACCAGTGCAGAAAGGGATGGGGAGGCTGCACCGAGGCTGTGCCAGCTGAAGTCAGCTTGAAACTATTGCAGAACTGCACCCTGCGAGAGAGGTTACTCCGGGTGAAGTTACACGAGACAGCTGAGTACATCCAACAGCTCTGCTGCTGAATGGGGGAAGTTTTGCTCCCCCCTTCCTCTCCCACCCAATGGGGAGTTCTGCCTTTTCCGTTTGCCAGCTCTGGTTCTTGCTGGATCCCTTTTCTGAACTCCTCCGGTTGCTAACCCAGCAGAAAGCTGTGTTGGGGTTATTTTATGTTTTGGGTTTTGCTGGATTATTTTTTTTTTGCCAAGATAGTGAACTGAATTGGCTCACCAAGAGATTTGACAAGCATCCAGAGCCCTCACAGAATAAATAGGGGAGAGCGTATGGGTGGAAGCGCAGAGGATGTGGTGGGGACCGGAGGAGGGGAGCAGGGTCTCCGCCTTTCAGTGGCAGCACAGAGTGTGGCCAGCTCAGGCTGTCCCCTGGAACTTCACACTCCTTTTGGAGGGGAGCGAGCTACCATCCACTGCGTGGTGAGCAGTCTGGGAAATACTGTGGATTTTTGCCCTTGGTCTGTGTGCATTGAGTGCTTTCTTTAGATAAACCTTTAGTTCCTTGCTTGAAAATTGGCAGTGTAGTCTTTCCTTCATCTGCTCTCGTTTGCTTAGGAAGCTGGTCAGATAGGAGTTTTAACGTAGGCTTGATCTGTGATGGAGGAAGGGTGTTATAACTTACACATGGTGCTTAACTTTGAAAATAGCAAATTCTTGTAGGTATACTTTTGCAGAAAGTAAATACAGCAGAGAACTGAAGTGATGTCTCATTTTGGAAGGCGGCAAAATGTTAATTAGCATACAAGTATTCAAATCTGTATAAATAAATGCACCACACAATGTTCCTTATCCTTTTTTTTTTTTTTAACCTGGTAATTAGAAAGTCTTTATTTTGCATTTGCTTGCCAGTCATTATGACTTGTGAGATATCCAAGCATGCAGAAAATTCTGAATTACTGAGCATATGTTATCAATCAAATTATAAAAAAAATAGTAGTAAAAAACCCCCATAACATGAATTACACCTAGCTTTGCTGAAAATGTATAGAGACAAAAGTGTGACTGGAACAATGCAAAAATTTAATTCAGCCGAGGCCGGTTGCAGCAGAAACTTGAATCCTGTTTCTCTAATATGGAAAACTTGGTTATAGCAGCATGTATTTGAAATAGAGCAGTTGTCTGTGTACTGCAAATCCCAGCGTGTGCTGCTCCGTCTACTCACTGTGAATCGAGGCTTTTAGTTTCCTACCTGGTGAGACTATTTGGTCTAGTAGAACTTGAGGCAGCATTTTGTCTACTTGAGTTTGAATAAAGTTATTTAAATGTTAGCATGTCGTGACATCTCCAAATGCATATTGCTGTGCAAAAAATTTAGGTTGCGTGTGAGCAATCTGTCTCATAAGCAAGAAATCTCATCTCTTGTGAGGGTAATCTTTTATTTAACAAAAATCTTCACAAATAGGTCCAAATCAGTCACATTGCAATAAAGGAACTAAGCAGATTGTATCTGCTGTGTTATGCTTCATGGCTGATAGCAGTTGTTCTGACTTTGCAAGTGTGGTAGCTGAATACCTGGGCGAGCAGAAGGGTGACATACGTAGGTAGAATTCCTGTGTTCTTCATCTGAGTGGTGGTATCCACTCCCTGCCCGTGCCCCCAGGTAAGTACCCAGGGTTGGGACACGTCCTTTATCTGACAGTGGCTGGGCAGAACGTGGGAAGTTTTACTAAGTAATAGGCATTGTATTTTGGGTTATGCCATCCCAAACCTGTGTCTTTAGATAACTGCCTTGTCAGTATGAAGATCTCTGCTGAGGTTAAAACTACGACTTGTGAGATGTGTAAAGGAAATATATTAATGCTGCCCTGCGGCGGTCCTGTTTGGAGAGGCTGTTCTTGGGTGCTCTGCCTGAGGTGGGAGACACTTGGATGCTGAAATCACAAGCTGATGACATCCTTTACACACCTGTGGAAATCGCCGTTAGTTCTGCTAGAAGAGCAGTGCTTGTTACCTTTCCAGCTTAACTCCTGAACACACTTGGAGCTCCTGGAAACACGTGGGTCAGTCAGAGAAGTTCAAGAAGCCGAGCATAGAAGTGCTTGCATCTGGTGTCACAAGTCTGCTGTTTGATGGATTCTCTTCAGCCACTGTGGGTTCAGAGTATCCTTTAGGAAAGGTTCACGTATAGGATTTGTAAGAAGATGAAAAATTCACAAACTGGGAAAAGGCTTTCCTCACAGGCTGCCAGAGAACGTAAGCTTGAAATGTGTCACAGTTTGTATTTCCTGCTCCTGTATTTCTAAGCCTTACGTATGCAGATAGAAGTAATAAATTAATAAAGAATACAGCGCTAGCGTATTCTAAAAGTGAGACTATACATTGAAACCTGCAGTCATTAGTTAGGCTTTTTTCAGGCATTGCTTGGAACTGTCAGCTTGAAACTGGTCAGCAGAAATTTCTTGAATTGCACGTGGAGAAGAGGACCTTGGAGGAGCATTGAATGAAATGGCGTGTCCAAATGTTGATGTAACTTCTCTGTTTTTTGCGGAACTGTATGAAAATGTAACCAGGATCCTTTCAGTGAAATCCTTTGACTGAAAATTCCTTCTTTTTTTCAAGCCATGTCACACAGCAGAGATGGATGGGGGTGGTTTAGGAGCAGGCTGTTCTTGTGAGCAAAGTTTGTAGCTTTCTGTTGCTCTTCCAGTGTCAGAGTTTAAGGTGTCACTCCTTTTTCTGAGCGATAGTGAAGTAGGCTGTTCCCATGAGAGTCGCTGTGTTGGGGTAACGTTTGCAAGGAGTTCTGATATTTTCAGTTTTACGTGAAGAGAAGGTTGTGAGGGAGGAAATAAATGGCCTTGACACATATTTGAAAAATGATGGAAACTTTTCAGCATTTTGTAAAACAAAATTACCTAAGTTGTTAAGGAAGATGGTTGTTACTGAAATGGTATGTGGGTTTAAAATGTACAAATTCATCTCGAACAATGGGACTTGCTATGGAGTTCTGTTAGTATTGAGAAGGTGCAGTTTAGCTTAGGTGAAAATCTCTCCAGTTAAACATATCATCCCTGCTTTTTGTGGGGCTGCTGCTTCTCACTCCGGATGCGTGCGTGGGTCCTTAGCCTGTACCAACCATGAATGAAATGAGTGAAATGGCCACAGTGGTTTACACTTTTTTTTTCAGGTGATTTTTCCACCCAGAAGTTCGAGATGCAATTCTGCCAGGGTGGTTTGTCCCCAGTCCTGTTCTGGTTAAATCTGGTTAGCTCTAGCTTTCATGTGCACGGCTCAAAACATGGTGTGTGGCATCTCAGAAGTAGTATTCTGATTTTACCAATGGGAAGATTAAGGCACAGAAAAGCAATTAGCTTGCATAGGACATCTTATAGGCACTGTGAGGGTAAAACATGGATTTATTGTTTATTTTTTTTGGACTCCTGGTCTAGTGGTGCAAACTGCTTCTCTTGGACTTTTTTAGGTAGCTGTCTCACCCATGCCAGTCCTTGTCTCTGCCCACGTGTCCATGTTCTGTAGTGCTGTGTTGTTTCTGTATATACCTTTGGTTTCTTTCAGTAAAGCAATCAGCGGTTTTAATACCGATGTTAATAGGTGTGGTGGGGAGTACGTTGTGTAGTGAATATGGGTGAAAAAATGTCCTGTATTTGTTGATGGGGAAGCCTGGTAGTATGAGCCAGGGTGTTTTTCCTGCTTGTTTTCACTAGCATTGTGATGCTACAAGATAGTTTGGGTTAAGAACAATGTTGCTACTGATATGTAGCCATCAGGACTGATAAACTATGTGAAGGGGCCTTCAGAGTATCTTGGCAAACTGTGTTTGGATGCTTAGTGCACACAAAATCTATCTGCATTATTCAGGAAGATAATTCCTGTCTGTGCTGTTTTTCTCCTGTGTTGAGATCATTCTCCTATCCAACTGTTACCCTGCTGAGGCCTTGATAGTTCTCAGTTTTTCCATAATGACAAAATCAAATTAGCCCTATGATGACTGGTGTATGTGAAATTCCTTTCGGTTAAAGGATGTTGCCCTGAATATTTTCTGGCTATTTTTTTCTTGGGAGAATTCAGCGTCTTGGGTTTGAAAGGGAAAGGAGAAAAGATGCAGATTAGGAAACGCTGGTGTGTAAGGTACAGGGAGGAGTGCATAGCTTGCTTCTAGAACATAATCTGTCCAGCTGTGACTTAGTCATCTTCGGTCTTATATAAAATGCGTCCAATCTAAATAGTTGAGCATCTCCCTCCTGAATGCGGCAAACCAGCGTCTTTTATGCTTATGTGAAGCTGTAACAGGCGCAAGCCATCTTCTTAGGAGTGCCTTCATACTTGTGAACCTGCAGCATCCATCATGCTGTCAAGCCTCATTTACTCATGTGATCATGTGATGGTTTTGTGGTGGTTTTTTTTTTTTTTTTTTATTCTGTTCTACAATTTTTCCAGGTTTAAAGAGGTTCTGTGCTGTTGGCAGGGAATACAGCACTGATAATCCCAGACAGGAGAGCAGGGAACGTAACGTGAGAACAGAGTGACTCTCCCAAGTCAGACTGAAGGGTTTGTTCATCTCTGACTGGGCCAAAAATTGATGCTTAGGGAAGAACGCAAGATGAGAGGATCACAGGATCTTGGCTAACATCTCTAATTTCAGTGTAGTAGTTCATGCTGTTACATTAAATCCAGCCCTGCTCTCAGTCGCTTTGATTTCACGTAGCTATTCTTTATGGAAAGGGAGATAACTGACTATTATGACATGCTTTTGTCTAGATAAATATATGTCCACATTAATCCTTTGTTTCTATAATTATGGGGGTTTTGGAGGGATGGGGGAGATTCTTGTTAGTGACTGAAGTAAGAACTGGTAAGCTTTGTAGGAACTGGTCTGTGTGAGCTGAAAAATATTCTGTGCTAGTTAAGGGATGTTGGACATCCTTACTTAGGTAGTCAAGGAAACGGGTCCTGGGAGTGCATTGTTAAATAAATGTATTGATAAAGATAGGTGCTGATAAATCTTAGCACTGTGAATATGGAAGATAACATTTAAAATTATATCAATATGTTTGCCACTAATACATGTTTCATGAAACTGTGGGGAAGCTAATGTCTTAAGTCATCTGTGTACGCAGTGGAAGAACAGTCCTCTTCGGAGGTGTAGTTAGAGCTGGAGCTTCACTTGGGTAGTTGGAAACATTCTTCAAAGGCTTCCAAGAAAGTGTTTGGTGTAGTTTTAGTTTAAAAAAAAAAAAAAGTTACACTTTTTTCATAAAAAGTACAAATGTGCTGTGCTCACTGTGAAGACTTAATGGCTTGGGTTGATGGTGCCTGGGGACCTCTAGACTGCAGTCTGTTGCATGATTTTAAATTCCCCCCAGAGAATTGTGGAAATCCATATGCTGGTTTTTAGACTGTGCTTGACAAACATGGTCTAGCTCGTCTGTAAGCTGCGATGCCAAGTGCAGAAAAGACTAGGTGAGATTTTTCCAGTCTTTGTTAGGTGGAAAGTCAGATCATCAGAAGGTTATTTTTGGCCTTAAAATGCATAGTTACGCAAACTGTGGCCCTGGAGAAGAAACGAGCAAAGCCCTGAAGCAACCTGATCCCGGTTGGCCCTGCTTTGGGAAGAGGAGGGGATTTCGGTCAGTTAACCTTTGGTGGTCCTTTCCTGCCTGGATTGTTCTGTGGTTCTGTGGGAGTTGGACTGGGTGGAGGAGGCGTGGGGGACATCTCTGTTTTGGGTGGAGAGGGCAAGAGTTAAGAGGAAGAAGGCGAGGTACTCTGACAGTAGGAATGGCTGTGCTGGAGAAATTGCATTAGCAGTGGAGATGTAAAATATCTGGGATTGTAACTTAAAAAGGACACACCTAGCTTTATAGAAGGTTGTGAGATGAAATCAGCTTTTAATTTACTGCTCTTTAGAAAATTTTTATCTGGCTAGCATAAAATGTTTGATAAAGCTTCTGTCAGAGAGACACTAGTGGGGTGATAAAGTATGTTTAGGGAGCTCTGGGTTGTTTTGCCACATTTCATCAAAAGATATGAATCCATACAGTTGCAGATGACGCATTTGTTAGCAAAACTGCAAACCCACCTATAGATTGTGAAACAGCATTTTGGAAAGCCGGTAGTTCAAAGGGCTTTAAGGTCTTTACAGCTAGTTGCCTCTACATGGTACTTGGGACAGTATTTTATTTAGAAGGATTAATGTGATTCTTGAGTATATTGAGGGGAAAAAAAAAGTGGGGGAAAGGAATGTCAAGCAAAAATAAGTAATCTTAACACAGCAATGTTGAGACTGATACTGGAATTGAATTTTGGTTTCCATGCTTCAAGAAGAATGCCAGTGTATTTGGAGACAATTCAAAGGACAGCTGCAGAAATGATCCAGGGACTGGAAAATAAGCCTCATGATGTGAGGCTTAAAGGAGCTCAACTTACTCAGCTTATTGAAAAGACAATTGAGGGAGGACTTGAGCTTTCTCTAAAAGGACTTGTGAGATTTGCTGACAAAGGCATAGCAATATCAACTGAGGGTAGACAAATTCAGTCTTGAAGTACAGTTTCTTAGCAATGATAGTAATTAAACATTGGAATCATTTACAGGGAAGGGGAAAGGAGCAAATGTTCATCTTAGTCTTTTAAAAGAGGCCCAACTCATTTCATTCTGGAGAAAATATATTGTGATTATTTTTTTTTTAATTACAATAATACTCCTTTCCTGACTTTGGAGTTTAAGAATCTTCAAAGGTTTGTACCATGATCAGTTGGCACAAGTTCAGATACGTGCACTTGCAGTCAAAGCCAAGATCATGAAATTAAGAGATGAATTTAGCGGAGAAATAGTTAACCTGGTGCTAGAATACTGCCTTGCATAAGACACATAAGATGTGAAGGGAACTCTGAAATTTAATGCTTTGTGGCTTGCATCGTTGGAACTCGGTTCTTTCCCATACTGCGTTGCTTCAGATGTTTAAGATATGGTTGAGGCTTTCTGAAAGCCTCTACAGAGAAGCCCTGATGTAACTGTGTACACTCACTGTATTCAGATGAGCATTTCTGAATTCCAGTTGACCGCAGCAGAAGTCTGTAAATCTTTTTCAGCCTTTTTTAGAAACAGGATTAAAAAAATTGCACAATGGCAATATGATTACAATTCCTCTGAGAGGCAAAGGAAGCACAAGCTCTCCTGGTAGGTTTCATTCGTAAATTAATGTAGGATATTCTCTGTCTCTCAAGTTAACTGGACTTAGTCGGAAAGTTTATTCGTGTTTGAAACAATATTAAATAATTGTCAGAAGCAGCATTCTAATGGCACTTGTTTGCTGGTTTTTGTGCCATCCAAATGAAAGTACTTCAGTGATTCCGCTCCTCCCTTGCTTTGTAAATTCACCTGGGGAACTGAGTGACTCAGTTTGGTAATGGCTCCAGATTGTGCTTCTACTTTTTATTTGTCCATTCCACCACTCCCTTGATGGCTGACGAGTTTCTATTATTTCCATAGATTACCTTGTTCCAGATGTCTTTGCAGACTTGCAGAGCTCTCAGATTCTCTTCTGGTAGCTCTGAAAATCTGCTGCTGGGTGCAGGTAGAGCCCTGCCTGCCCGCATGCTCATCCTCGCCTGCGCAGAGGAGGACCTGGAGCTACCTGGGCTGCTCTCGCCTCCTCCTGCGCGGCTGCATTCCTACCTCTCCTCTCCTCCTCCTCCAGGTCGGGCCAGGGAGGAGCCCCATGGCTCTCATCTCCACAGCTGTGGAGTGAGGAAACACTTCTGTGGCCTAAGGAAGAAGAGGCAGCTCAAAACTCTGTAGCTTTTTGAACATTGAGCCTATCGATTTGTCACATAAATGGAGCTGTTTCTGAGGTGAGAAGGAGGTTGTCTAGCAACTGCAAGTTTCCTTGCTTAGGGCTAAGGGATAGCAAACTGCAGAAACGTGTTGGGGCACTACACAGTGTAAAGCAAAGGCCTCCAGCTTCAAGATGTAGTGCGGCAATCCCTTGTCCAGACAGCCCTATCTGTCTTAACCTGCAGAAGCAACTCGCAGGAAGTGCTGCACATGAAAGAGGTTGTGAGGACTTAGCAGGAAAGAAATCTCCCCCCTTCCTTGCCTTCCCTCTTCGCTGTGTCATCACCCCCCTCTCCCCAGCATCCAGGGGCTGATGGAGGTGACCTGCTGGAGGAGGGTTGTCGGCCTCTTCAGCATGAGCAACTCTTGTGTTTCAACCTTCGTTCCATCGTGTGGTTGTACATACCTGTGCTTAGTTGCGTTTGCAATAGTCATGAAAACGTCCTCAATATATTACTCTGCTCATAATTCAACATTCAAAAAACCCAGTGGCTGTGGTAGCAGATAGCATTTCATTATTGATGTGTTACAGAACCACTTGCTCAGCATCGCTTTCGTACAACGAGCACTCTTGGCCAACTGTTTGATGTCAGTACTCCCATGCTACCACCCACATGCAGTTAAGGTGGTTGGTTACAGTGTTGTGCGCTCATAGAGAAGCTCTTCGCAAAGGAAGAGGTTCCTAATTTATCTGCAAGTCACCAGAAATAAATCTGGTTTAAGTGACTTTTGTCTTTATTCAGTCACCAGTTGCAGATTTGCGATTGCTGATTTCTGGTCATCCGCATTTACTTTGAAAATGCATTCAGCTGGATTATCTGCTTTTCATCTTGTTAACAAAAAATGGGCTAGTCGAAAAGTGACCGTGGCTCTCGGCGCTGTCTGTACCACTGAGCTTTGCATTTCTTGCCAGCAATTATGGAGCAGGTAGGAGCTTCCCGACTAAGTGTCACACCTCTGGTGTGAGAGCAAGTCTTTGATTACCTTGTTGTACCAATAACGTACTAAAACTTATATTCGTCAAAGCTTGATGGTCCATTATATTGTTGGCTGATGGCTTATTCTGTAAATCTGACTACTCTAACGTTGCAATTGGGTGAATATCCACTGTGCACAGAGGATCTGACATGCAGAGCCGGGTCACGCCGTGCTGCCGTGTTGGTAGTACCTGTGTTTTGGGATCAGCATGTACCTTGCTAGTGCCAAAATACAATATAACATGAGATACAAGTAAGCCAGAAAAATGAACTGCAGTAAAGAACATCTCTTGAACATAATTCAGCAGCAGCAAGCGGGTAGAAGCCCCAAAAGGGGAAATAAGGCTTTTTGGCTGATACGCTGCCTTTGGGCCTTCGTGATTGCTCTGCACCACTGTCCTACTGACTCTGTATACACTCTAACAGGTTTTGTGCTGGGGAAACTAGATCTGCAGGAAATGTGTGAGTTTTCTAAGGGTCCCAGAACCATCTTAAATGACCAGAGTGCCGCTGGGCACTGGTGCCTGGGCAAGTGCCACAGTTGGTGGTGTCTCCTGCAGAGACGTCCCTGAGAAGGGGATGTGGTGAGACTGAGCAGCAGGCTGGGCTTTGAAACTTGCCACTATGCTGGAACATTGCTGAAATCCTTATTTACTGTGTAAAATTCACTGGATTTTAATGCTTCTCCCTTATTACATAGCTCAATGAGTAAATGTATCCGACTGTGTCCAGGTTGCAGGTGTTTTTGTAGCTGGGTTTCCTACTTGAGGCACGTCGGACAAACCGGTGTTTGTTGGGACGCGGCTCATGAGGATTACACAAGCCTAGAGTAACTTCCTTACAATGTGGAGAAACAATGTATTTGCATGAACTCCAGCCCAGGTGCTGCGAAACTCGCTCCTCGCAAACTGCAGAGGCCAGGCTGGAGCTGGGAGGGCACTCGGTGATGGGTCGAGCTGGGGGGAAGAAGGGTCAAAACGAGCCCTATAATGGGAAGTGAGGCTGAACCCTCACTTGGGAGCCGCGGCTCCATAATTGTCACGCTGTGTGATGTTGCCATGGCTGCCCGGGCTGTCCCTGCATGGTTTCCTGGTGTGTGAGAGTGGGGCCGAGGCTGCCGGCGAGCGGAGAGCTGCCCTACGTGTTTGGGGAGCTCAGGCGTGCGCTGGCAAGCCACGGCGACGGGAGGATCCCTGCCTGGGAGATTTGAGGCTTTGGACTCAGTGTCTCCCCCGTCTCTCCCCTCCAACAGATCAGAGGGCGAGCTGTGATTTTTGCAGGACTTTAAAACCCCCTTTTACTTCTTTCTTGCTATCATAAGGTCCTTCATTCCACCTGAAGCCGTGGTCACACTAGGAGTGAGGGGGCAATGTGAAATGGTGGGTCCCGAGGGGCACAGAAGGAGGCTGAGGGGGGGGCTTACTGGGCCTGGATGGGCTCCGGCATGTTTTGATCCGAGATCCTTTGGCTGCGTTGCCATCTGCATAGCCTGTGAATAGTTTTCTCTGGCACAGACCTTGTTCCTCAGTGTTGCATCATCTCTGGGAGAAAGGCCAGGTCCGGAGCCCCAGCACAAAGGCTTTCTGAAGCCGATGAAGCTTGTTCTGTGTGCGGAGCATCTCTCTCCTTCCTGTCGTCCTTTCCATGGGATTCCTGAAGCGGCCTCCATCCGAGAGCCCCTTCGTCAACAGCTGCTTTATCTCCGCCACTTCCTGCACACCTGGCTGATGCAACGTCTGCCTTGGAAGCCGCTGCCGGAGTCTCCTCTGGAGCTGGCTTGTTTGCCCTGGCTGGGAGTGGCCAGGCAGGCAGCCTTCATCACGTGGGACCCTTAAATAGATGTATAAAGGACGTACAGCCAGACCTGTGAGGCAGAGAGTATTTAGTGGGATTACGGAGAAATCTTTTTTCCAATTCTGGGACTGGAGGTTGCAATCCTACTCCTGGCAGCTTGTTTGTGGTTAGCCTTCCACTGGTTGCAAGTTCGGGACGCTGCTCTGTGCCAGTAAATTCTGCTGATTCCCCTTCTATATTCAGCGACTTCCCGTGACTCTGGACTGTCCGGATTCTCATGGGAACTGTAATTCTCTGGGTTTGGATTTGATCCTAGTTATTGCCCTTTATTGTTTCCGTCTGACCTTGCATGTGGTATAGGCTTTTCTCTGAAATCCCTTCAAAACACAATTTCAAGGTCTGAAGGGTAGTGGTTGTTGGTTTGGTTTTTATTTTGAGGGGGGTGATGTCTGACAACCTTTTTAATTCAGGGTTTGTCTACTTAAGAAAATTTAATAGTTACACAGGTAGAACCATTCATGTGAATACTATTACATTCACAAGTAACAAAATACAGAACAAAGAAACACTCTGGTCTGCTAGGATTAAACCAGTGTCATTTACATTATTTAAATTAATCTTGAGTATTGTTTTAACCGTAGCCATTTTCTGGTGTAGGGAGGCCTCTTAAATTGAATCTGGAAGCACAGGATTTGTATGCACGAGGTGTGGCAGACTAAGCAGCGGTGCTTTCCAGTATTGCTGTTCCTAGTTGTCTGCTCTGCCCTGTAGCAGAAATCTATTGCCCCATAGCAGTATCTAAAAGGGAATATGTATTTTACCTGCATCTGCTTTCGGTCCAATTTTCTTGGCATCAGCTGCCCTTGATGAGACATGGCAACGTTTCTGTCCTGCCAGCTGTTTTGGCAAAGGCTTAGAGGGTTCAGTCGCGCAGTAACATCAGCTGCCACAGCTGGATTCACTGGACGTTAGTTGTCAAGCCCTTAATCTCAGAATACTGGTTCTGAACCTTTTTGTTTGCAATTTCTTATTTTTGTGACATACAGACATTTAACTGTTCTCCTTCACCCCATGGGAAAAGAGTGACTATGTCAGAGTATAGAACCGGCACAGCAATTAGGATGTGTTCCCCTCGCTGCAGAATAGTTTTCCCCCATGACTGTCCCAAATCAAAAGTTCGTAGAACTGAAAGAAAAGGGATGTTTTTCCTCTTTTCCTGTTTCATTTACTTTAGTAATTTTTGTATCATCATTTCTGTGTGGTCTCATATATAATTCTTTTTTCTCTTGTATTGCTGTATATCTTTCAGGAAAGAATGGAAAACGGTATTTGCAAAAATAAAAGTCTTTAGTGGGTCACCTGCTTCTCACTTTTGAAAATATTTTAAGTGCTTCAGTGTATGAAGAATTTGTCATCTTCAACAACAACTTGTTCTGTTGTGAGCGAAAGGCAATGTAAAACAATGTTTTCAGCATAGGAACGGGCCAGCAATTCTTCCTGAGTCTATGGGATTTTCCTGAATTTCTCCACTATTACCATTGTTCTTTAAGTTTTATTTTGATGATTAACATTTTTAAGGTATTAGCATTTCATATCGGTTGCTAGATTTTCAAAGTATCGTCTTGTGAAGTTTTCTGGAAGATTTCCTCTGTTTATGGCCCTTAAGGTTATGAAGACTTTGATATGAAGTTCTTGGTTGGGATAGTCCTTTTCCCTTTATGTTGAGGTTGTTATTCCTTTAAACATCGTTTCTGTTGCCGTCCTGCTCAGCAGACCCTGTGTGCAGACCACGCAAATACAGTTAGGTCCCTTCTCATCAGTGTAGGGTGCAGGCAAAGTTTCCTGGTGTCTGCCTGCCACCTCTCCATAGATGTTCCTCAGAATAATTTGGTCTACCACACATCACTCCTACTCTGTAATTTGCTTCCCCTTTCTAATTTGGCATGGGTTTGTTTATGGAATTATCCTCATGTATGACTCTTCATCCAATTTCAAATCAATATAAATTAAACTTTCCAGTAATGTTTCGTGATGCAAATTAGATCTTTTAAGAAAGTCCAAACAAACCCTTGTCTGACGTCTCCACCTCCAGAGTGTACTGGACTGTAAAGAATGTGGTTGAATTGTCAAGTAGAAGGTATTTCTGGAAGCAAAGTCTTATCTCCCCTTCCTTTATCTCTTATTACATTTTTCTTGTATTTCTTATCATAATACCTGAAATCCTTAGTGATTCAAAAGGAAAAACATAGGAGGTTTTTGTTGGGTTTTTTTTTTGTTTTTTTTTTTTTTTTTTGTCTGCAGAACAAAGAGGTTTTGCATAACTTCTTGACTGCTGAAGTGGCAGCAAAGTTTTGAGGTTATTCTTTCTGCTTTCCTGAGTAATCTCTGCAGTCTTGGGTCAGTTGCTGAGACTACTTGACTATGCGTTTCGTAATTTCTCTGCTTGATGGTTTAATTTATTTCAGTTGCTCACTGTCATCGTTTGTAGTCCTTTAGGGAGTAGTTGTAGTTTGCGGAGGAATTTAACTAAAACTGATGTTTTCTTCATCAGATAAAACGATTCAGTCCCATGGATGGACATGACAGAATTGCCTTAAAATATCTTAAACCCAGTTTAAGTAAATTTAATCAAAAGCTTTTTAGTTTCCAGCTGTTTACCAAATTTTATCAAAATCAATTAAACTTGCTTGAACCTCAGTTTTAAAGGTGGTTCGCAATAGCCTTCACTGACCTGCTTTGTCACACTGACTTTAGCTGTGTAGGTGTGTCCATAGACACATGGCGAGGTAGTTTCTAGTGCTTCCATAAAGTACTTTAAGAATAATGGGAATCGTTAATATGATTTCATATCTTGTATGGAACAACTTAACTTGATGCATAGGCCCGTGGATACCAAAAGCTGTTTGAAATCGCCCGTGTCCCGAAAAGCAGCATTCTCACCTTTCCCAGATCCTTGACTCCAGGTCTTGTGCAGCACAGTGAGCAGGGTCGGGTCTCGCTGGGCTCCTGCTTTTTGACACATTTAACAATTTTTAAATGTTGTTATTCTTGTTCTAAGAGCTTGTCGGTGCTTTATCATGGTTCTCCAGATCCCAGAGAGCAAGAACTCTGACCCAAATGTACAAGTGTTTCTTTTTGCCTGTAGCTACTTATGCACAAAACAGGAGAGAATCTTAAGAAAGGTTAGAGATAAATCTCTAACCATTGCACTATATTTGTCAATAATTTGGTTATCACGGTATGCATATGTAGTTAGTAATGAATACTTGTGTTGCCCGTTACTTTGATCCTTTCTGGTGTAGACCAGGACTGAGTTCTCCCAGACCCCGTGGGATGGATGGATTGCCGTGGTGCTTTGTCAGGCAGCTAGCAGATGATATATGGTACTAATGATAACAGTAAATACTCGTGTCAATATTTCATTTTTCAAAACTGGCACAGTTGTTTCCTTGCTGCTTAGTGAAACCAGCTTGTTGTCAGAGAAGACCTAAGCGTTTATATTGGTAGATTGAGGCACAGTTTCAGTACTTCTAGAAGTTTGTATGTTTCAGAGTAGGTTGCAACTAAATGACTTAAGGATTTGTCTGCTCTGCCCCTGCCTCTGTGTAAGTGTCCTTATGGAATGGTGTGTCTGAAATTCTGGGAATTTCATGCATTTCTGAGCTAGCCTTTTTAAATGCAAAACCCCTTGATCTGATTCTGTTTGCACTAAAGGTGCTTGCCCTTCTGTGAGGATCTGCCCTTGACATGAGGTTTATGAGCGTGCTGGAAAGAACGGGCAGTGCTTGCTCAAACTCGGGGGACCACATGTGTATTTTGGGTGGCACCAGCTCGTGAGACGGGACGTTTTAAGTACGGTAATTGAAGCACTTCATGCTTACCTTAGATGTCCTGTAGATTTTTGGCTATTCTGAAATTTACAGGGGAAAAGGTGAATGAATAAGATCCATAAGCCTGCTGACGCTTTTTATACTGCTCCATTTGCAGAGAAGTTTGCTACTGATGCACATGGCAACATAAGTATGAACTGGTCAGAATTCGCTGGCTCTGTCCCAGATGAGGCTGATGGAGAGGATGCCAAGGAAGGCAGCGTGGCAGAGCTGCTCTTTCCAGTTTGTCACCGGCTCTGGCCTATGGCAGCGTGAGATGCAGGAGAAAAATGTGCTTTGAATTTTATGACTGGTTCTAGCTTGGGAGCATAAAGGTGCACAGCTCGTTATATACGGAGCTCGTCCTGTATAGGTGACCTGCGGGCCTGTTGCCAAGAGGAGGATGGCGGGTATCATTTGGATGCTAGCGATCCTGGGTTGTCAGAAGTCTCGGGTCTGCATCCAGTTTGGGGAATTCAATAACTGGAGGTAGGGAGTGATAAAGGAAGCGCTTGTTTGTGCTTTGCTGTCTGTGAACAAGAGATACGTGAGAAGTGGCCACTGTCAGTGCAGGCAGTGGGGATTTCCCCATCCTCCCTCCCCTGGCACGTGTGTTGAAGTTGTATATAATCGGAAGAGGTTTTTCTTAGTTTGTCCACCATATGTTTTGTACCAGCGTTACCTTCTTATCATTCCCAGCAATGCATGAGACGCTGGATGCACAGCGTTAAAATATTTTAAGTCCTCTGTAGACACAGACTCACAGACTGGCACTGATGCTGCGGAGAAACAGGCTGAATCTCTCTGTCTGGCTTGGTAACTGCTTTCGCCTTCAGCCTGTGACCATGGGAGGGTGCAAGGGCAGGGCTCTCCCCGACCTGAGATTGTCTAACACCCCCCGAGCAGCACTGAGTGTTGGTGGAGCCAGGGCATCTGAATTTAGCTAACAAGTGCGCTTTGTGAGGCTGTGCCCAGGGCTTTTGTCTGCGGGTGAATTTTTCATGGCTCTCACAAATATTTCTGTAGAGTCTGTCACCAAGTGTTGCACACACGGGTGCCCGGAGGTGTCTGTGAGACCAGACCACTAGTGAAAACGGGAAGAACCACATCTTGAAGGTGGAAGCTCTAACGAACTGTTTGACTGACCGTGCTTGATCGCCCCTGCTACTACTTTTAACACCACAAGTACTGAAAAGAGTTTCCAGCAGTAAATTTTCTGCATCTGCTTTATTTGTAACGTGAGTGGCAGTGGTTGTGGAAGTGAGCCAATGCAGCGCTGTGGCTGTTGCATCCTAAATAGGGTTTTGAAAATTAAATTCAGTGTTAAAGCAGGTGTTGCCTAACCTTCGCTTGGCCAGCTTAGATTTATTACAGTCCTTTCCGTCGATACAGGATGTTACCTGAAATAATTGAATAGCATCTATTTACATTTTAGCTGAGGCAACCACTTATGGTTTTTGGTCGGAAAGTGGGTGAGTCCCTTGGTGTGCTGAGTGAGAACTGGGGATCCCAGCGCTGGGGTGGCTGTGCGGGTGGATGCTCATCTGGGCTGTTCTGATGATGTTGGGGAAGACCAGGTGTCTTTATACTGGTATGACTGGTTAAGGAGGCAGGCGTGTAGATGCCAAACGTGGGAAAAAAGATATAGCTTTAAATCCTGCGTTTTCAAAAGCAGTTAAGTGTGATTTATCTGTTAGGCCATCAGAATTTCTGTTTCTATTTGATTTCATGAAGAATTGTATCACAAGGGAGATAGGTTTGTGCTGTGGTTTGAAGCTCATCAAATTTTCATTAAGACTTTGAATTTTAGGAAAACTTTCTCCCAGTGGCACTGGAGAGAGCTTGGTGCAACTTTTTTCTCTGATACAGCTGTATATTTTTAGGGGGGAGAGGTAGGAAGGAGCTTGGGGATTGTATATGCAGGAAATTAGCCAGTTTGATGGGTAAACTTTTTGATCTCAACCCCAGTATTTTCTGTGCAGGCTGATGTTTTGGGTGTTACCGGGCCAAGTTTCATGAAGACCAGACTGTAATCTAGCCTGAAGGTGATGTGGTCTTGGACAGCACTTGAGATTCATCTCAGCAATTCATTTTGAATGTTACATTGTCAGAGTTGAAAGTACACATAAAACAGCAGCAACAAACAGCAAAATCTGAGCATGGGCGATGGTTGGGCAAGTACTGCTGGGTCAACACAAAAGCGACTGAACTGGAATTTGCCTTGTCTAACCTTTCTGTTTGGTATTTCATGATTCTCCAGTAATCACTTTCCCAAAAGTGGGAGTTTCTGTTGCACTGAAACAGTCTGCTGTTTGAACAGCCTTGGTGGAAAGAGGGTTTCCTATGAGAAGTGGCTGAAAACTTGTCCCAGTTGCCCCGGGACTGACCAGATACCCTGTGACGCTCGAGTCCAGAAGCTGCACTTGAAATCCTCCAGTTCTGCTGAGTCACAAGCAGGCAGGAGTCTGGAATTAGTCCTGATGAAATCTCAGGCTGCTGCCAGCTGGGTATGGTCATGGCAAAGGCAAGAGATCAATAGGCCATGAAAAAAAAATAATCTAAGTAAGTATTTAAAAATATCGGGGAGCAGGGAGGGAAGGGTTCTGTGTCCCTTAGGAACGGGAAAGGTGCTTCAGAAACTGAGAAACCTGTCCTGTTTCTTTTAACCTTTTCCCAGAGCTTTATGCGACTCTGGGTTGAAGCAGGGATTGATGTCTGTAGCTTTTAGCTGTATTTTAGCAGCGGTTTGTCTCATCTGGTGTCAATGTCACAAGCATGAGAAAGGATAAATGAGACACTTCCTAAAGGTCCTTTTATTTTTATATTTCAAAAAAACACACTCAGGGACACCTGGGGTGTCTTGGGTGTGAGGTGCTTGTGAGCTGAGTCCTGCCTGTTTTCTTTTCCATCTCCCACCTCCCCGCGAGACTGTTGCTTTGGGGCATAACAGGGAATTGCCACAGACCACGTAGAAATCTTTATGTGCTACTTCTGCAATTCACTGTATGCCTGTCATAATATCAGAAAGATTTCTCTTAGGGATGTATACTGAAGAAGGAAAGTATTCCCTTGTGCTAAGAGAAGCGGCTTGCCTTTTAAGACAGAAAAAGGCAATATAGTGTGTGGCATTTAAACTTTTTGACTCTCTCACTCTTCCTTCATTTGCCCTCGTAGTGAGTGTGCGTTTTTGTGTTTCTGGGGCGTTTTTTTTTTTTTTAATCTGTTAAACAATGGCTGGACTGTGGTGTCCAAAGGCAGTTCCCTGTGAGAAATTCACTCCCCGCGGGAGGACTTGGCTGGCTGCCCCTCTGTAGCCCGGGAGGGTTTTGCTGGCAGAGCCCCGAGATGCCGGGGAGCATGTGACGGCCGGCTGGGAGCGCAGCCTGGCTCATCCGCGCTGCCGGATCCGGGGCACGGCTGCCGAAAGTTATTCAGGGCTGCCCTTAAAGTTTAACGTGCAGAGAGGGTGGCTAAATTGTCGCCCTTTTTCCTTTGGTTTTGGAGCTACTTTTGCTGTGTGCTGAAATGCTTGCTCTGTACCGTGGCGGGGTTCCTTTAGAGCTGCGTGGAATAATGGCTCCTTTATGAACGTCTGGGTTATTGAGGTTATTTACATAATGAGGAGCTGATCCTGTTTTACCTCTGTCTGCCATCCGACCCTCGGAAGTTTGAGTTTATCGGCGATTTCTCTGGCTGCCTTAGCGAAACGCTGCGGTCAGCAGGGAAGGTGGAGCCTGGGCACAGGCTTCCCTGCCGTCCCTGCGGCTGCTCCCCGCCATGCCGCCGTGACTCACCCCGGCTCCCCGTGCCGAGCCAATGGCCCTGCCGTCTTTCTCCTCGCAGCGGCCTATGCGCGAGCGCCCAGACGTCTGACGTGGCTCTGTCACGGGGAGGTGTCAGCTGGGATTTTCAGAAAAGTCGGGGCCCGCTGCGTCAGGGCTCGTCGGACTGAGTAATCGGTGCAGAATCCAGGATGGGCCTCGCTTGCCGAGGGGAGGCCGTCAGTGGTGCGGGGATGGCCACTCTGCTGGTCACCCTTGCCCGTGCTGTGGGCCCAGTGAATGCAAATACAAGCTGGTCTTGAGCGAGAGGTCTCAGCTCAGTCCACCTTGGCTCTGTCTCATTGTCCTCCCAGCTGGGGCTTTGCCTGCACCTCGTTTGGGGAAGCAGTTAGGAAATGCTGATGGAGGGCTGTGGCTGATAGGTGACAGCTGCTGCTTATATGCAGAAGGAGCTAATAGATTGCTTATCTGATAATTAGTTGTAAGTTTAGTTGGGGGAGGGGGGAACTGTCATTATCGGCTTTATGGCAGAGCAGCTCATTGCATGTCAATCCAAGACTGTAAAAAAACCAACCAAACAACCCCCCCACCAAACTACTACCATCTACCTGTTCCCTGGCCCCACATATGAAAATGAAGTAAAAATGATGTGGCATGTCACTGATGGAAATCTATTTCTGCTTTTCTTCTGCTGTGAAAGCCCTCTCTAGGGGTATACAGGGAGACCTCATCCTGTAACAGAGATGCAATGCTTTGTTTCTACCCCGGTAGGTTTCCCCATGTCCGTGACGTGTTGGCCGAGGCTCTGCGGCTCCTCTCCGCCCTCGGAGCGGCCAGTCGCTGCCCTCTGGACTCCGTGATCCCCGACGGGCGTCATGAGCATTGCAATCCCTCTGGGAGTCACCACACCAGATACGTCCTACTCCGACATGGCTGCAGGATCGGAGTGAGTGTTACCCCACGGAGGAGGAGAAGGAGGAGGGGAGGGTGTGAGAGGCCTGCCCTGGAGTGGGGCTGCAGGATCGGTGCCGGTGCTTTCTCCACTCGGGAGAAAGGGGGTGCTGCTCCGCTGGCTGTGTGAGAGATGAATGCAGAGACAAGTGTTTAACAAATGCAGTGTTATGGCAATTGGTAAGTTTGACACAGGAGACGGGCAATATGAGAACTCTTAACAGTATGAGGCACTCAACTATGGGGTTTATATCAGCTTAGCTACTAAGTCTGTACTCAAGTGCAGGTAGTTGTGCGTTTGCTGTACTCACATTTGACATTGGCAAGGTACAAACCAGCCCGTTTTCCAAAAGCTGTGTTGTATGAGGGGTCAGCATGCTGAGCCTACTAGCTCAGTCTCAGTACCAATCTTACATGACTGATTTCTGGACCCCTTTGGAGCTTGGCCAGAGAAGTGAGACAGCATCAGCCTCTGTAGACACCTTTATTTTGTTTCTGCCCCTGAGCACGTTCCAAGAAGCACACCTTCAGGGTTCCTGCCACAAGACCCTGTGCAGGGCTCTCACCGTAGTCCTATCTCTGAGGCCTGTTGGAGGAGACTTACCATTTCTTTTAAAAGAGTATGCTTCTGCAGGAGTTGGAAACATTTCCAATCCAGAAAATAGTGCATTGTGATCTTTTCTTAAAACCCTTGTTAGAATGATGTCAGCTCAGATGAGTACTGTGTTTTTGTTGGGGGTGAGAGGGAGGGCTCGAGTTATTTCTGTGTGCTTCTACCTCCTGCTTTCCTGCATCCTTCTTTGAAATACGGACTGTAGCATCCCTTTACAACAAATTTACAAAGGGCATTTTGGAGATAGATTTCCCCCATGTATTATTTAAAGGTACTGACTGTGCAAATACCTGCATGTCAGATTAATCAGTGTAGAACAGATATTGCTCCAGACTCTATTAATTTTGAGCTGTAAGAGCAGCGAGTTAGGGTATGAATCACTGTTTTTTCCCTTCCATCTTGCCCTGATTTGACTACGCGCTGGGTTTGACTGCACAGTCGCACTCCCCGCAAGACTGCTAATGCTCTTTTTTGTCTGTCTTGGCACTGGCCCCATTCTAGGCATTCTTTGTCGTGATGCTTCGTTCCATCCTAAAGCCCATATTTTTACATGTTGTTTTTAAACAGGGAGTCAGAATCTAGTAAGTCACTCATCTGCAGTGAGTATATGATCCTTCACTTTCTAAGGTTTAACATGCAGGATTGCTTGTCACCATGCTTCTCCCACACCAGCACTTTAAAGACTCAGCATGCAGGAATTTTAAACTGTTTATGACAGGAGAAAGAGTGCTAAATAGTTTACTCATGTACTAGGCACTTTGCTTTCAGAGCTAAGCATGGTAGAGAGGAGAGCCAGATATATCTATGCATGTCCCTTGTAACATTTAAATATCAAAAAGACTGTCTGTAAACCTTCTGCAAAGCATTTTCTTTTTCCCTGGTTCGAAGAAATTTGTAGGTCCAACTTGAGGCTAGGCTGGAGTGCTTTGAAAAAAGGCTTTTGAAGATTTCTGAATTGGTTTCTCTGAATGTTTTCTAAAAATTGTGAATGCCAGGACTTTATTCTGCAGACTTTGCATGATGCACTGTTAGTTACTGCTGAAGTGTCCTTCATGAGTCTGTTCAAAGTTAAGGCCATCCACCACTTCTCCTTTGAAACTCAGCTAATTTGATGCATGAAGTCTGGGGTACCTGAGCTTCTTGTCTCTTATAAGGGATTGATTTCAAAGATGTGCATCAGGAAGGCAGAGGGGAAGATAAAAAAGGTAAAAGGAAAACTAGCTGGCCCTCTTTTCAGGCTGAGCTTTTGCATCTTCCCCCGGCCTCTGATATCTGAGGGGAGGCAAAAAAGCTGAAGGGTGTTTGTGTTCATCTGAGGGTGCCGTGGAGGCTGCAGAGTAGTTTTGCTGTGTTAGTCTGACTGCATATTGGAAGTTGTTGGAGCTCCTTGGCGGGCTGCTGCTGAGGAAGCATGGGCCCCAGCACTGTTGCCCCTGGACACCGTTGCACCAACAATCTTGAAGTTTTATTGCTAATGCTTGCGGCAGCATTGCTGGTATTCCAGGCTGACTGTAGTTAGGAATGTGGGTGACTTGGACAGAGGACGGACCTGGTGCTTAGGCTGTTTAGGCTCTTTTTCTTCTAATGTTGTTTCTGAAAATACAATTAAACCTGCATGGATTTAACTCTGTACCAATCTGGAAATCCTAAAGGACTCTTGCAAAGATCCAGCAAGGTTGGATTATGTGGCAAGCTCTACACAGTGTCTTTTATTAAGAAGTATATCCTCCGAGAGGTATCTCTGCCCGTATCTCCTGCTTTTGACAATTTAGCTGGCTGTAGTTATATTGAAAAAGAACTGAATTTATCACGTCATGCGCCTAAACCCTGAGCTATGGAAGTGGGGTTTGCATAGTTTAAGGTCTCCTACTTTCTGCAGTTCTTGGTACAATAAATTATTGCTCCTTTATGTTGCAAAGACAGATCCACCTTACTCCAGGGTAAGCCAGAAGCTCAGAAGGTTAGTGCATTGGAGAGTATATCAGGTTTAGTGCCAGGGTGGGGCAAACTTCAGTGCAGCAGAGGTTTGAAGAGCTAATAGGAAGTCCAAAGGGCGCAGGGGTTAGTGTTCTTGGGTGGTGCCTAAACACTGCCCCACGCGTGACCACTGGCCGTTGGTGTTTGAGTACTGCCTGGTTCACGCTGACAGTGTAGGGCTGAGAATCCTGCAAGATCTCACCAGAGCGGCAGCGGTCCAAGGTAAAGTTTTCCTTTCCTGTATTTTTCGCTCCTGCTTGCTCAGCTCCCTGCTAAAATTCTGAAGAAGATTTCAGCTGCAGACATGATTGAGTAATATTCTGCTGTATTCTGATATGGACCCTACTTCTAATCTGTACAGAGGTTAGCTGACTTGTATCTCCTGCTTGTATCAGCCAGTGTGATTCCTTGCTGGTGTTCTGTCTGTAGTCTCATTATCTAATGCTCCCTGCATTGAATTGCAGCTGTCCCTTCCCTGAGCAGGGTTTCTGCAGCTTTTTGCTAAGGGGATATACCTTTCATTTTTAGCTGCTTTTTTTCACCACCGTGTGGTGGAAGAGTGCATTGTACCTCAGCAGCAAATTTCCTGTTCAGCACACCGCACACCATGTTGCTGCATTGACAGCACAGGGTGAATCTGATTTGTGGCTGCTGGCTGTCCAGGTCATGAATTTTCTTGCCTCTTTGTAGCAGGAATCTCCGACTCCTGGTCATTGCTATCAGGATAGCTGCAGGTTTCACGCAGACTTTGTCGCAGGATGTTGGACTTGGCTAACAGTTAGTGTCTGAGGGGGAGAGAAGCAAGCACAGATGCAGGAAAGCTGCTTAGCTGCTATTTGAAATAAGCTGTTGCAGAGATAACATGGCAATACTGTTCAGTGGCTTTGAGATTAGGCTGGCTGAGTTCAGATGTGAATGCTGAACTAGACCCAAGTTCCTCAACTGTAAGGAAACTGAGCTTCTTACATGCTAATTATCTTTTTAACTTCCCAGATTGAGACACAGTTTAATGATTTATCCAGGGTGGCCCTTACTCAGTTGCCTCCCTGTGTTGAAAGCAGGTTCATCCTGTACAACTTCTGCACACATGATGCCCAGTGAAGCGCATATTAAGACCTCAATTTCATGAAGTTTCTTCATTTTGAGCTCATGTGTTGAATAGAAAAGAGCAGTGAAATACTGGCACTAAAAAAAAAAATGATGTTATATTGATGGGTTTTACTTCTGGCCCTTTCTGCAGCCCAGAGTCTGTGGAAGCTAGTCCAGCTGTCAGTGAGAAGAATGTGTACTCCAGCCACGGCTATGGGGCCACCCAGAAACACAGCTATCGCGGGCTGCCTTACGCAGTGAGTACTCTCTCTGCAGTGAATCAGCTCTTTACTGTCTACTTTACTCTTTTCTCCTTGTTCCATAGTTCTTTGCCTGGTAAGCCTTAGGAGTTTTGGCTTATTTATTAGGGAACACTGAGTTACAGCTGAGTTCTGCCATACATTTTGCATTTGTGTGTTTATTGTTTGTGAAGTCTTGCATACTCTATAGCAAGTTTTATTAGTGTTCTAGGTGATAGATTTTTAACTGAATGAAGTATATGAATGAAGTATGAATATATAATATTTTTCTGGTGGTAATTTTATGCCCCATTTGGTTTATTGTGCACTATTTGTACTTGTTTCAACTGCGCAGGTTTTCATATTGGTAACTTATGACTATGAGAAACAAAGAACAGTCAGGAAGAGTGGGAGCGTGGCTTGAAACTATGGGATGAACAGGATGTCATAGAATCATTGAGGTTGGAAGGGGACCTCTTGAGATTGTGTACTCCAGCCCCCCTGCTCAAGCTGACTCTGCTTGAGCAGGTAGCTCAGAACTGTGTCTAGTTGGGTTTTGAATATCTCAACAGACGGAAACTCCACAACGTCTCTGGGCAACCAGTTCCAGTGTTTGACCACTGATGTCATCTCAGGTTATTAGCAGCACAACAGCTAATGTTGAAATAGCCTAGTTGTTCTCATAGGTTTTAAATTATAATTCATCGGTGCAGAAGAAAATAATTTACAGCTTTCAGAGCTATTGCTTTACCTTCTTGGTAGATTGAGGAATTCAGACTACTGTTTTACACCAGTTGTTAAATAATAACCTGGGAACTGTGGATTTGGGACTTCAGTTTCTAGGCATCATATCTTCATGTTAAAAGTAGTACTGCAAATACTCGTTTTCAGGATCATAATTATGGAGCCCCTCCTCCTCCAACGCCGCCAGCCTCTCCTCCTGTTCAGACCATTATACCTCGTGCAGAACTGAACGGCCTGCACTCGCCTGATGAGGAGAACTCCGGGGACAGTGAGAGCTCCTCAGAAGGAGAATCAATTCCCACTTGGTGCCACTGCAGTGTCTCCCAAGATGGTTTCCTCCTCAAGTGTGAAAAGTGCAGGTAAGCTTTGGTGCAGTGCAGATCTGGACTGCTCCTCATGTTGACTTCTCATACCAAACCATGTCACGTTCGGGCTGTGGGACAGACTTCCTTTTGCTAACTGGAGCGTTCTTTCCAGTGCTTTACCCTAGTATTGACCCTCCTCCTTTGCGTTGTCAGCCTGACAAGTGTTGGTGGCACCAGGAGTGGAGATGAGGATGTTAAATCGATGTTCTTATCATCCTGGGCCCCACTGAGGGCACGCATCTTGTGACATCCTGTTGAATTTCAAGTGACTTTACTCCTACAAACCAGCTTCAATTGTGCATTCTCCTTTGGCAGAGGAATGAGCAGGGGGAAGGTGATCAGACTCCGCCGCCGGAAGCAGGACAACGTGTCAGGTGAGCTTGAGGCTGTAATTCTGATAATGGTGACTTTTGCTTTTCTTCTACAAGACCTTTGTCTCTTGGCTGCTGTAGTCATCTAACTGTGATCAGTGCCAGCTAATGTTCTTTGCCTCCCAACCACTGGGATTTTCTCCTCTCCTTCTGCCTCACCTCAGTTAGCTCTTGGGAAAATGAGATTATCTTGTGAATGGAAAAGGAAAATGTTCATCAGTGCCATTCTGTGAGAAGTCTGGGAGAACTGTTCCCAGTTTGGGTGGGAAAACTGAGGTGGTATGGTTTTCTCAGGGAAGAAGCTATGCAGGGTCATCAAGTTATCTTGATGAAAACGGACATAAGGGTTCTTTCTTAAAATGTTGCTAATGAAGCACTCCTCCCTATAGGTGGGGACAGCAGTGCAACTGAGAGCTGGGATGAAGAACTATCTCCCTCTACAGTGCTGTACACAGCTACCCAGCACACCCCCACAAGCATCACGCTGACTGTCAACCGCGTCCGTAGAAGCAAACCTAAGAAGAGGAAGAGGAGTACAGAAAAAGCTCGCACTGCTCCAAAGGCCAAAAAGATCAAGGTATGTGGAATGAGATGAGGCAAGAAACTTTTGTCCTGTAAGGAATTGCTCTTTCTCATGTAATAATGTGACGCCTTGTATTTGTGACCTGCTAGAGTACGTGGCTGTTTGTTTAAAAATTACCTTACTGAAACTCCACCCTTATTTCCCAATGCTGTCCATTCATGCTCAGAGCTTGGACTCACATATTTTTCCTTCTGCTCCATTAGGATTTGGGGAAATAGCTTTTGGAGTCTGTTTGTTTGTGACAAAGGGGCAGTCTGTGAGTGGAATGAGAAATGAAGGGAGCATGGCATTTCTTAGCGGGCTATGTTAAGGAATCTGGGCTGCAGAGCTTCTTGGTGCTGTTCTTCAGGGACAGAGGTAGTGCCTGTTTGGAAAAATATGTAGGTAATGATGAGCATTTGTTAAGGGATGACTTTACTGTCTTGTTTGCAAGGGTTTGGGGGCTGAAATAATTTTGGGTTGCTTATATTGGAATGCAAGCGTGTGAGCAGCTGGTTCTTTCCCATCATCTGCCAGCTTTACTATGGTTTTCCTGAGGTTAGGTTTCCCTTGAAGTTCTTCTGGTAGGCACTGATTAAAAACAAGGCTGAGAGCAGGAGCTGTGTGAGGGTTTTTGTTGTGAACCAGCTTGATTCTGTTGCTGGCCCTTTCTTCTGTCAGAGCAAGTGGGGTTAGTCAGGACAGTTTTGGTTTTGATCTTGAGATTTTTACTAAATATGATGTGGGCCTTTTTAGTTCAGAAATCCTGACCATCAAGCTTTTCAGCAGTTTCCACTGGATTTGCATTGTGGAGTCTTCTTGTTCAAGTCCATTGCTTCTTGCGTAGGTCTTCCTGTAATTCTTGCTGTCTTTTGTTAAGGGTTGGTCTGTTGGAGTAAGATCTAGTGTGGCTCTGGGATGCTAATTCTGAGGAAAGGTTATATAATACTTTTTGGTTTTTCTCTCTCTCTTTCTCTCCTTGTTCGGGGAACAGGCATTTCGAGAGGGATCACGGAAGTCTCTGAGGATGAAGGTGAGTGGAATTGAGAAGCTTCTGTGATGGTGGTGGGTTTTTTTTCCCCCCTGTAGCTTTGTGCCTCTCTTGGTTTGCCTGGGGAATTTCTGATTGTGGGACCAGCCTCAGAATAATCGCAAGCTTTACCACGCACTGCAAGTAGGCCTGTTCGAAAGGGTAATACAGGAATTGCACCTTGAGCCTTGCTTTTGCTTTAGATAGCTCATCGCTTTCTGTGAGCTAATGTCATCCAGTTCCAAGAGATATGACTGATTCATGACACCTGGGAGTGGGGTGTTTGATGTAAGGAATGTAGAACTGGTTGTGGCCACTTCTGTGAGGTCAGTTATCATTTGATTACATCAAAGGTATTTTAAGCTTGGGCATCAAAGTAGCACACAAGTTTAATGTTGGGTGTCCCTAGCAGTGTTGCCTTGTTTCTCTCAGCACCCTCTTAACTAGGGATGGATGGGACAATATAGTTATCTCTGACTTCATGAAATACTGGTAGGTGTGGCTGTCTGATACAAAGCTTATTTGACAAAAAAAATAGGCTTGCGCTTAGGGCTAAACATGATCCTAGAAACACAAGAGTTGCCTTGAAGCTCACTCAGTTCCACCTGACCCCAGTGCTGTAGCTGACTGGCTCCTAGCAGGTGGCTCAGAGGAAACAAGACAATCCTGTGGTGTGTCTCTCTGTATGCACCTATCTCCATAGTATGCAAGTGCCTTGAGAGGGTAAAAATGCATTAAAACTCTTAATGCTTTTAATATATATAATGAAAAAAACGATTGTTCTTCAGCGGTCCTTGTCACTAATACCTCAGTGTCACATGCGTGTCAGTCCCTTATGAAGCCAGTTAAGTTACTGACCTCTGGAATATCATTTGTTGAATTACTTCAACTGTTGTCGAGTAATGAATGAAGCTTAATTATATTTTTTTTCTACCAGCTTCTTTTTTTCCCTCCAAGATGGTATAAATGAATTACCCGATTTTGCCCTCTCCTCTTTACACTGCTTAGGACTTGCAGTTTTAACCCTCTGGGTGTTAGCTTATGCTTTACTTTCAGTTTCTTCAAACCTTTGTGACCATTTAGCTAGAGGGTTCAGAAGTATTTTGGGATCAGTCAGTGCAAAGATTGAGATACAATCAGCATCATCTAGCGTTATGTTGGACATGAGTGGGTTGACTGTAAGACAAGCCTATGTGAGATTTATTTGCCTTTGTGTGTTCTGTTCCTTTGCTTTTTTTAATCTACTTAATTATTTTTCCAAAGTGACTTAAAAAGAACTTTTTCTGGCCATGTACTGGCTTAATTTTCTTGTATGTAACAGTGCCGAGTACCAGCTCTCAAGAGGTCTTAGTCCTGCACAGAGTTGTCCGTAGATTCCTAAGTGGCACTGTTGTACGATGTTTTGGAGCATGTAGGGTCTGAAAAAAGTGTTCTCATAACCGACGCTTTCTTAGATTGGAATAGATTTGTCTTTTTTGTAGCATATTCATACGCTCAGAGCACTGTGGGTAGGTTTTTCCTGTTGTGCGGCAGCCATTCACCCTTTGCTGTTTGGTGCAGAATTCCCCTTCTGAAGCGCATGCCTTGGATGAAAACACAGCTGAAGGGTGGGAGAATCGAATACGGCTCTGGACAGATCAGTACGAAGAAGCTTTTACTAACCAATACAGCGCTGATGTACAGAACTTGTTGGAGCGTCATCTGAACTCTAATAAAGAATATGTGGGCAAAACTGCTATGCTAGACACAATCAACAAAACAGAGTTGGCCTGCAATAATACTGTTATCGGATCCCAGATGCAGGTAAGAACCATTGTGACAGAAGTGTGGGGTAGGTCAGGTCCGCTGGTTTTTAGGCATAAGGTGTGGGCATGGGTGAAAAATACCGTAGCTGGTCATGTCATTTCAGACCGATGGGCATAGATGTGATGTAAAAGGGAACAGAAGAGATGCCAGTACCAAGACAGATTCGGAAACACTCGCATTCAACCAAACCAGTGTTGCTAAGTTGGGAATATTTTGTACAGTTCTGTGATATGGTTCACAGGTATTTTACCATAAATACTTTTGGTCGCTGAATGGCTTGAGGCAGAACCAGATCTACCACTTGCTGGAGATAGAAATTTCCTGCTTTCCAGCTGGGTTTTCCAGTCCTTTTTTTTTCTTTTTTTTTTTTTCTGGCTCATGCTGTGTGGAAAACTATTTTAAAGAATTTTTCAACATTATTTCAGTGTTCTGGATGACTCTTTGGACTCTGGTAACTTTCAAATACTGCACAACTGTAATTGATTTTAGGGAGCTGTCTCCCAGTAACTTTTCTCTTTTGAGATGTGCGATGATTGGTGTCTTGCCAGCTTTATGGAGTGCATGCAGACAAGGAGAAACAGGAAAAGGATGTGTTTGTGTGGTGTGTGTCCTCCCTACTACTCTTCTCAGCTGATGTTTCGTCTGGTCCGTGTTTCATTGAACAGAGAGCAGCATTCCCACTCATTTCAGGCTTTGTGGGGCTTCCTTGTCCAGGAGAATGGAGATAGGTGCAACTGAAAAGGATGGGCTCCAAAACAGATGTGGGGCACCTCTTCTGTAGAAGGGGAGCAGAGTCAGAAACCTGAATATCAGGTATATGTTTGTGCTTGAATCATTCTTGTTTATATCAGCTGACTCACCACTCTGTGAAGTTCACGTGCTCCCTCTCACCTTTCCCTCTGCTTTCATGTAGGTGAAGCACATCAGGCAGAGCACAGATATTGCCAGTAAGGGAGAGTGCAGAAAGAGGACTTTGGACCCAACTTCCTTCCACTCTTGCCTCTAGTCCTGCAATAATAAGACTTCTGTGGGGGTTGGGGAGAAACACTTCTACTTGGCTATGTGAGTAGCCTTCCTAAAGAGAGCAACTGAGGAAATACAGGAAAGAAAAAGTTCTGCTTCTCTAGAAATCTTAATATTTTCCAAGTCTAAATGTAAACTCTTCTGTCTCCTTCATATAAGTTTGAGGAAAAGTCCTGAACTAAGTAATAAAACATATGCTGTTTCTTTTTCTTTCTCACCTTCATAGAGTACAGCAGGAGTACATGGTTATGAAAGATATACATGTATGTGCTTGTTCTTGTCATGCTCTCTTGCCCTCTCCCTTCCTGTACAGACATAGGTTTTCCCACAGGGAAAAGTGGCCAGCATTCCAAATCAGAAGACTGCAAATGTGATATATCCCAAAGAAACAAAAAGATAGAAAGTTGCAAAACTTCATAGGGAGCTGCAGTTACTCTAAACAAGCTGTAGGTAGGTACCTATCGTTGTGCATGTTGGGAAAGTATAAAGGGACTTTAGTGACTTTGTAGTTCCTCTTGGATACTGAGGAAAGACCAGGTGGGCTGTCCCAGGCTGCTGCTTGTCAACCCTTACGTCATCCTTGTTTTCTCTGCGTAGCAGATGGCGGCGGAGTGTTGTGAGGAGGAATAGCCTGCACAGGTGTGGAGTGCGTGATCTCTCGTCCTGAACTTTCTATTTTTGTTCCACTCATTTGTCTCGTCTTGGTTAGGCAAACTGAGAAGGCTTCTTGGTTTGCATCAGTTCTCTTTTAACTAGATATCATCACTGGATGTAAAAATAGCTTTTCTGGCAGATAAGGAAATAGGTACTTTGAGCTAGAAAAAAAAATTAGGGAGGTCGTGTCAATATGCAGATAGCAGCTGTGTGTAGAAGACGGGTATCGTAACTGCTCTATTTGGCCATGAAGAATCTGGATAGAGGAGAAAGGAATAAAAATAACATGTTTTACGTGCCCTGCATACTCTCACAGTTGAGAGAATTGTTTGACTTGGGTAAACAATGATGCAAGTGTATACTTTAAAAAAAAATAAAAAAGAAGAGAGAAAGACAAAGAAAGCATGACCTAACAGCTTCCCCAAGCCAGGAGGAGTAGGGAAGAATGGGTTTGGAGTTATACATGCAGGATACGGGATTTTGCTCATTGGAATGTTTTGGATAAAACAATTCTCAACTGCCCTAATGATGCAAAGGGAAACTCGTGAAAATATGAAGCTGTTCAGCGTCGTGAATAAAATCATCTTAGTGCTGGCTGCTGCCAGATGCTTGATGGACTGAAAGCTGTGAATCACTTTTCTGCCTGCTGGTTGCCAAACCAAACCCAGGGTCAGTATTTGCCCTTTGTTGCCTCTGATAATTGCTGACTTGAGCTCAAACCCCTGATTGATTTCACATTCTGAAGTGAAGAGCAAAAGGGCCTTTATAAAATAAAGCCGCTGAGTATTATGCAGATGTTGCTCTGCAAACATACCGGAACAGTTTTGTCTGATGAGCAGTCAGCAATCCCTAGCCTATGACATGAATAAAATCATTTGTTCTTTTCACACATGAAAGCATGGCAGCTAATCCTCTTCATATTTCTAAATTCAGAGAATGAAAACAAGCTGAGCTGGGGTCTTATCAGAAAAGCTATGAGATCATTCCTGTTTAACCAAACTCCAATAATTGTTAAGTTTTACAGATGCAGAGCTTCTCTTTCCTTTCATGGGCTCTCTTCTCCCCCCACCCCACCTTATCCCACCTGTGTACCCCAAGCTGTTTTCCAGCATGAGGTGAACAGTAATACAACTCAGTCATGGGCCAAAGGTGAGAGTGAAGGCTACCAGACATGAACTCCCATCTCTGAAAGATACTAAGATAATTTGATAGAGTAATAGAATAACTTAGGTTGGGAGGAACCACTGAAGGTGGTCTGGTCCAACCCTCCTGCGTAGGGCCAGCTTAGATGAGAAACCGATTATAACCACAAACAAGTGGTAGTATAGAAACAAAATTATTCAACTGGAGACACGCTTGTGTCTCAGACCTAATTTACCTACTAACTTCAGACACTTTCTCCTTATCTCCTTTTGTCATGCACTGACAAATCTAGTCCCATTTATTTATTCTCTGTTACCACAGTTGGATAGTACAAAGTGTATCCAATGTTTTTAAAATAATTCAGTCACTATTCTCAGCAATGTAAACAGTCTTATCCTACAGTTCACTTGTGTCGTGGGTTTGTTGATCAGAAATTGTGGGCATCAGTGTGGCTTCTTAATCTGGAAATAACATGTTTCTTTTATGCCAGTTCAGTAGACTTGGGGAATCCTCTGTGAGCTTCTGTCAGGACCTGAGATAAGAAGAGATGAACGACACCCTGCAAGGCTTTTCTGTCTTCAATACATGCATGCAGGTTTTTCCAATTGCTGGCAGATACAGTGGTATGAAAAAGAGATATACAACATAGGCAAGTTATATCTCTAAGGGGAGGTCTGGAATAGCAAGACCATCACTCCCATCTGCATAGGTTTCAAATGAATATTTTTATAAAGCTGTCTTTATCCTGGACCTGAGTAAGAGAAGTCAATAAATAGATCTTTCTTTACTGGGTGATCCAAGATCTGCAGTATAATGTCATATTAAAACAACGGAAGTCATCTTCTTCCCAAAGAGGTTTAATTCGGAGCGCATACAAGATTGCTACCAAAAAAAATGAATATGTCTGTCGTTCAGTACTTTCATATGGTCAGTACGGAGGGTTTCACTTGGTTCCCAGTGCTGCCTTAAGGCATTAACTTTATTTCCACAAGGTTAGAACATCATACCTTCTGTCATTGTCCAGACTGACCCCCTTCTTAAGCTAATGTGATTTTTATCCATTTGAGCAGACTGCTCAGTAGCTGTTTCTAACAAGAGAGTTTTATCAGTAGAAGTTGGGAGCTTGCTTTTAATAAAATCTTGTGATTTACTTCTGATTTAGATAGATGACTGTCATTACTACTGAAGTAAGAACACTTATGCCTCAGTTCACTCCGGAAAAGTATTAAAACTGGGTCCTTATGAGTGGTGAATAGCATGCTTAGGAAAGAGCAGGCACAGCTCTTGTGGTGAGGCAGCCAGCCGTCTTCACACAATTTTTACTTGCAGAGAAGTTCAATCTGTTAAGCAAGAGAAGTACTTTGTTTTTATGGAAGAAGTCTTTCCTGTGCACTAGTACTTATAATATCCCTTCCGTTATTCCATAAAATGTGTTTTATTTGGATGTCTGTGCTTAAAGAATGTTGTGGTTTCATACTGTCAAGACACATTGTTGTGAAAATCCATTGTAATAGAACTGTAGACTTTAACATATAAAGAAGATTCAGCAACCTGTCACTGCTTAGTGAAAAATGTGTTTCTTCGTGTTAAAAAAAACCCCACAAACCAAACCAACATCTATAGCACTAGTTGAGCAGGCAGATGGAAGAGGAGTTTCTGGGTGGGTATAGAAATTGCCAGCTTAAGTCTTTGGCCTGTTAGCTAGAATTTCCCATCCTCTGCAGAAGGAAAAGCTTGTGGTTTTTTCCTCTGAATATGTGACAACCCACAATTTAGGGAAGATTTGAGTTATTCAGGCTGTGACAGTGGCCGTAATTGCAGAGCAGTTCCCTGTTAGCAGCAACTGACAGGTCTGGTTATGCCTCCTAGCTGCAAGACTGAAATACTTGGTCTGATATATTTGTGAGACTTGCTGTTGAAAGAAAGGAATAAATACTCTTTGCTTTTGATAAATATTATCAAGGTCATTAGTCGTTACTAAACTGTTACAGAATAAACAATGTATTCACCTGGCAGAGTTTCTGTGTGTTGCTACTAGAGTAATTTTTCTTTTCATATAGATAAAATATTCTTCATGAGTTAGAGGCCTTTGCTTTAAATTCTCGTGTTTTGCTCTGGTTTTTGTTACAGCTGCAGCTGGGAAGGGTGACTCGGGTTCAGAAGCACCGGAAGATCCTGAGGGCAGCAAGAGACTTGGCCCTAGATACCCTCATAATTGAGTATCGAGGAAAGGTTATGTTACGACAGCAATTCGAGGTCAATGGGCATTTCTTCAAAAAGTAAGAGTACTATGAAGTGATTAATATGAGAGCATCATGGCACGGAGAGACTAGTGTCTCTGTGGGGGCCTCTACAGGGCCCTTGTCAGCTGTGCCATCCATAGAAACGTGAAATTAAATATACAGCCTCAGCTTGATGCTCCGCTTATGGACCAAAACCCTCTGAAGTAGATCTGTTTCACTGTGATGATGGAAGTGCTTAAGTGTCCAGAGCAATAGCGCTGATGGAAGCACTGCTTCCAGTGACGTGAGGGACACCTGTTATAAGAGCCATGGGAATTGGGTATTTTGGGATTGAGACATTCTGTTACTTCTCCAGGCCATATCCCTTTGTGCTGTTCTACTCCAAGTTCAATGGCGTTGAAATGTGTGTTGATGCCCGCACCTTTGGTAATGATGCCAGGTTCATCAGGCGTTCCTGCACTCCAAATGCAGAGGTAAATTCTCTCTTCACCATCACTGCAATATGTTTTACTTAGGCCTAGTGCATTCCCTTCTTAGGGCTATTCAGACTTAAAGTGCAGTAAATGGGGTAAATTGTCTGCATCTCTTGCTTGTTTGATGGTATATACTTGGAAGATGAGAAAGTTTGGGAACATGAGGGTATTCTTTGGGAAGAAAAGGTTTCTTTTATGGCTTGCTTTTGGCTGCAGAATGATAGTTAGGGTAAGCAGGTGGTAGTAAGTGTAAGTGGAAAAGCACGGGATGAGACAAGAGCAGTGAAGCAGGCTTTTCCCTATGGAGAATTTAGGCTAATTATTCATGGGATAGATAAGAGCTACTTTGCAGAAGGAGGCTTCCCTCTTGGAATTAAGAAGTGCAACTTGTGGAGATGTTAGTTTCTCTCTGCTTTGTTTAACAAGGTTCGTCATGTGATTGCTGATGGGATGATCCACCTGTGTATCTATGCTGTTGCCACCATTGCCAAGGACACAGAGGTTACCATCGCCTTTGACTATGAGTACAACATCTGGTGAGTCCTTCACCTCGCCCAGGAGCTCTCCACTGCCCTCCTGGACTGGACATCTTCCTCCAGCCCTTTCCTCGCATTCTACATTTTGCTCCGTTTTCTACTGAATTGCATTTTCCGGCTATTCTGTCCAGTTCTGCTGGCATATTCTCCAATAGAGGCCATAAGGTAGCCTGCTGTCCTTGCTTTGGCACGTGGTGAGATGTTTAGTAGGAGATGCATTGAATGTCTCTGTACAAGGGTTGAGAAATGAAGAGTGACACGAATTATGTTTGTGTTTTGGAGCAGCAACTATAAAGTGGACTGTGCGTGTCACAAGGGGAACCGGAATTGCCCTGTGCAGAAACGTAGCCCAAATGCTGCAGAACACCTACCTCCACCTGTTTTAGGCACACTGATTGGGGCAGAAACACGCCGGCGAAAAGCCCGTCGAAAGGAACTAGAAATGGAACAGCAGGGCATTGCATCGGATGAGAACAGCAGTCAACAAACGGAGGAAGTTCCCGAGGGACCTGCAGCAGTCAGTGACAATGAGGTAAAACCCTTGACACTTTTTTAAATATATTTTTGTCATTCTGTGGTGTGGAATCTGGTCTAATACAGTACTGGAATCTTCAGAACAGAAAGTGCAGGAGGCCTTTTTTAAACCTTTTGCACCTTAGATTACCATGGGAATCTTGGTAACTTTAAAACAGCACCGGATTTTGTTTGACAAACTAAGTCTGGGCTTCTCTCTCAGGTGGCAGAGAAGGAGGAGAAACAAGAAGGGGAGAAAGAGGAGCCTGTAGATGAGCAGGGAGCCTTGGTGCACAACCGACGGGCAAGTACCTTTCTCAGTCCACGTGTCATCCCCCTTAGGATTTCCTTCACAGAATCATGGGATTTTTCAGAGTTGGAAGGGACCTCTAGAGATCATTTACTCCAACTCCCCTGCTAAAGCAGGATTGCCTAGAGCACATTACTCAGGACTGCATCCAGGCGGGTCTTGAAAGTCTCCAGAGAAGGGGACTCCATGACCTCCCTGGGCAGCCTGTTCCAGCGCTCTGTCACCCTCACCATAAAGAAGTTTTTTCTCATATTTGATCGTAACTTCCTATGTTCCAGCTTGTGCCTGTTACCCCTCGTCCTGTCACTGGGAACCATTGAAAAGAGTCTGGCTCCATCCTCCTTCAGCCCACCCTTTAGATACTTGTAAACATTAATAAGGTCTCCCCTCAGCCTTCTCTTCTCCAGGCTAAAGAGTCCCAGCTCTCTCAGCCTTTCCTCATAAGGGAGGTGCTCCAACCCTTCCATCATCTTAGTTGCCCTACGCTGGACTCTCTCCAGTAGTTCCCTGTCCCTCTTGAACTGGGGAGCCCAGAGCTGGACACAATATTCCAGTTGTGGCCTCACCAGTGCAGAGCAGAGGGGGAGAATGACCTCCCTTGACCTGCTGGCCACACTGTTCCCTATGCAGCCCAGAATTCCGTTGGCTTTCTTGGCAACAAGGGCACACTGCTGGCTCATGGATAATTTACTGTCTACCAAGACCCCCAGATCCTTTTCTTCAGAGCTGCTTTCCAGCAGGTCCACCCCTAACTTATACTGGTGCCTGATGTTCTTCCTCCCCAGGTGCAGGACGCTACCCTTGTCCTTGTTGAACCTCATTAGGTTCTTCTCTGCCCAGCTCTCCAGCCTGTCTAGGTCACGCTGGATGGCAGCATGGCCCTCTGGGGTGTCAGCCACCCCATCCAGTTTGGTATCATCAGCGAACTTGCTGAGCATACACTCTGTCCCCTCGTCCAGGTCGTTGATGAATACGTTAAAAACAAAACAGTAACAACCAGGCTGACTCCACATCGCAGGATTTATGTTGATGTACTGCAGAAGGTACACAACAGGTTTGTTTCCTGGTTGCAAGGTTCAACTGGTACTTTCAGGGCTGTTCTGTAGTACATAACATACCATTAACAAGACACTTGGCACCAGATTCAAAAAAAGGTAATTGTACCCTTTTTATATTCCTGCTGCCCTTCCTTATTGCCAGTACAAGAATTTATGGACCCATACGATGAACCAGAACCTGATTCTTGTTAAAACTTGACCCATTTTGCTGGGTTAAGATTGTTAATGTATATCCGTTCCCTCTGTGTGTTCATAAACATGTTGCCGTGTGGGAAAAGGGGAGGATCGAGTGGCCAAAGTTGATTGAGGGGTAGACCACCAACAGCACTATCAGCACAAATCAACAAAATTTGTTATGTTCTTTATTAGGAAATCCCTTTGTGCTCCCAAATTGTTGTTTTAGTCTTCTTGATCAAAATATTTCTTAGTGCTCGTGGATCTTTGTTAACACAGTCCCTTCTTGGCCCTCTTCTGTGCTGAGTAGAGCAGTTGGGTTGTTTGGGTTTTTTTTATTGTGCTTCTTATGGCACCTGGGATTGCTTCCTGGATTGGAATGTTTTATGCATGTCAGTGGAGGTGTTTTGTCTCTAGTTAAGTCATTAATTGCTTTGTTTTGTTTTGTCAATTTGTCAGTTCCCCCCCACCCAAAAAAAAAAAAAAAACCAAACAAAAAAAACCAAAACCAAAAAACAACCAACCAACCAGAAACCCAAGGAAGAAAAAGTGCTTCATCCTTCCTGCTAGGCAACAAATTTATTGGAGCTTGGAGTTCCCTGTTTTTCCTTTGTTCACCAAATACCCTAATCACCCTTCTTTCTCTAATCGGAGATAGGGATCTTCCGTGTGTAAATTTCCTGAGAATGCTTTAAATGTGGAGATGGTGCAGCAGATTGCAGAGCTGAGGGCCATCCAGCAGAGAGATCCTTGGATTATTTTATGGATTTTTTAGAACAGGCAAGATAAAGCAGTCAGTTTCTATTGAAATTTGAATAAGAGCAGTCACCCATCAGACTGGCCTTAAGATTGGAGGGAAGATTTCATTTTAATTCAGGGAAGCTGATCTTTTCCTGGGACAGTATAGTTCAAGAAGACAAAGTGAAGTGTTTCCCATTGGCCTGTAAACCCTATTCCTGTGCATTACACCAGTTAATCTCCTTTAATGAGATTCAGTTTTCTATACTTGGCACCAGATAAATACCTTTATCTATAGTTTTCTCCGTCTCTATTTTTTTGTGTGTGTCTATTGAATATTTTTGAACGGAAAACTGTAAAGGCCAGGCTGCTGTGATTGAGTACTGCTGTGTGCTTCAAGATATTTTCTCCTCCATGACAAGTCTCAGAAGGCACTTGACCCCACTTCTTAAAATTCACTTGATTCAGCCTGCTTTTTGCCAGTCACTGCAGCATTATTGTACTGGACCTTTTTACATGCATAATTACCAATTATTTCTGACACAGCTAGGTGATAAGATTTCCTGTCCTTTCTGTCTACCTAATAAATGCCTTTGTTTTGCCTCTCTATTCTCTCATGTTCTGTTTTTCTTATCCACTATGTAAGCTGCTCGAACAAAAGCTCTTATTTTTGAGCTGGGTCATCTCCTGACATCAGGGAAGGAATGAATCTGGATGATTTTAGTCAGTTTGTGTGGCGTGTTATACTTGCTGCAAATTACCAATTCACTTACTTCTGTAGCCTCTGGCTTCTGTTTGCTTCTAGTGTTTGGTCATTAGTGAGTAGCTCTATTTGTTTCCAAGTCTTCTCTTCACTCTATTTATTCTTTCTTACGGTTTTTAGTTCTTCATAATTATGCATTTCCTTGTGGCTATTTTATAAATATAACTCAGTAGTATCTAAGTGGTCCTATTTAAGAACAAAGTCTAGTTCTTCTAGTTACTCTATGAACACATGATTATGTTGTTGTTATTCTGGGAAATTTGCCATGTTGAAAAATGCAAATAACTGAAAAGAACTGCTTCTCTCTGTCCCCTTTCTGGCTCTTGTCATTGCTATTTGGCAGTTGTTTCCCTTCCTGTGCTGCATCCCATATCTGTTCTTGCCTCCTCCTCTTTACATGCATAATTTGCAGTGCTGACATAAATTTACTCTTCTGTTCTAGTCCCGGGAAGACAGGAAGGTAGAAGCCATCATGCACATGTTTGAAAACTTGGAAAAGAGAAAGAGGAGACGAGAGCAACCGTCAGACCGTAACAGCACTGATGCTGAAATCAACATCAATTCTGAAGCTCCTGAGCTGGAGGATGTAAAAACAGAGACCCCTGAAACTGAAGATGCAAGTTCAGCACTAAGTGCTGCTGCTCCAAACGTTTCTAACAGTAACAGCAATACTGGGGTGAACACACGACGGTCTTCACAAGTAGTGGTAAGACAAAGATAGGCCTGTTTAATAGCTTGTACCAAGCTTAGGTGCAACATATCTGATCATAAGATCGTTCAGGTTGGGAGGAACTTCCTGGGGTCTCTAATCCGTTCTGTGTCGGGCGGGGACAGCTCTGAGGTCAGACCAGGTTGGCCAGGGTTTTACCCAGTCTTGTCTTGAATGCCTCCAAGGATGGAGATTGCACAGCCCCCCGGGAAACCTCTTCCAATTCATGACTGTACTCAATGGTAAAAAAATTTTGCCTTGTATCCGGTCTGAACCTCTCATTTCAGTGTATGTACATTGATGCACCACTGCATCTTCTTGGTGGCTTTTGTCTGGATGTAGGAAGACTGCTATTAGGTCTCCCTAAGTCTTGTCTTCTCTGGGCTGAACAAGCCCAGCTCCCTCACCGAGTGGACCCCTTCTGTACTGATGTGAGCTTAAGTTGAATGTGTAACTGGAGTGATTGAGGAATTCTTTTGCTTTTTCTTTGTTTTTATGGCCTGGTCTACTTTGGATGCCTGTGTTCCCATTATATGGCAGGGCCTAGATACTTGCCTGGAATCATACGTGTCAGCTCAGATCAGGAGTAAGAGCGGTTACCTTGAGACGAGTGGCAAGTTTCATACTTCTGCTTTCTTCCTTAAGACCAATGTTCTGGTTGACCCCTTTAAGAACACAGCAGACAAAATGATAACATGCCAGTCTTTTAGAAGGATCCCCAAAACCATCTTATGAGCCAATACAAACAGGGTCCATCCAGATTTTATGAGTCAGGTAGTGTCAATTAATAAATCTCAGTCCTTGATCCTGTGTGCAGAGAAAAGGAATACTCTTAGAGGTGCTCGGACTAATGACAGTTTATATTGTAGGACGCTGTTCCTGAAAAAACAGTTACTAAGCCGGCTCCAGCAAAACCCTCCAGGCCTCGACCAAAAAGTCGCTTCTCTCGATACCGGACCAGTTCGGCGCAAAGACTGAGGAGGCAGAAACAAGCCAGTTCCCAACAAGCTGAACTCGCACAGGCTGTCCCAGAGGAAGGAAGCGCTGCCAGCTTGGTAACCGCAACAGATGTCAGCAATGTAGAAGGTCCAGGGGAAGGCAGACAGTTGACGGGATCTGACCCAACTGCTATCCTGGCTGCAGGATCTCAGTCTAATCGAGCTGCAGTAAAGTACCCCAAAACTAAAAAGGTAAATATGATCAGGTGCTTAAGCTGGAGAGGGGGAAAAAGAGGTTTTGTGTGGCCTTTGGGGTAAAGTTGGCTCAGGGAAACAGTTCTTCAAAATAGTTGGAATTATGTGACTTTGTATTTACTATAGTATTTGTTCTGTAGTGGCTAAGAGCCCTCATCGTAGTTCAGAATCTGGCTGTGCAGCCCTGTACGCACAAAGATCAGAAAAAGAAATTAGCTGATCCTTACAGAAAGTCTACATTGACCTAAAGTACCAACAGGGTGGTACAAGTGCAACAGGAAGGGTCTCGCTTTTGGGTGCAGAAAGGAGTCTAGAAAGAGGCAAATTATGCAGCTTGTGGGGAGGTGGGGGGCAGGGGCAGGAAGAAACTGCTTCCAGTTTGAGCAGCCCTGGGAGAGAAGGATTGAAGCAGCTTGGCAACATAAAGAATTGGGTGATGGAGCCTGAGTGAGGGAAGCAAAAAGCAGATGTTTCAGTACTGGTGTGGAAGGCAATGAGAGGCATGGGAGACGGCTGGCAAAGGCCATAAGGAAAACAAGCTGTTTGTATTGTTCCTGCAGGGAAACAAGGTACTAATAGAAAGATGGGGGGAGAGCTGGCGTGTGCACAGTAAGCTAGCAAAAGCTTTTGGCGGCACCATGCAAAAGTGGTCGTTACAACTCTGATAGGCTAGCTGGCATTTAAAAACTAGGTGCTGATAGTTTGGGAAAGAGCACTAGATTTTGAGCCCAAAAGAAAGGATTTTTATTAGAAAAGTTTGGATGCATATGATCTCATTAAGTTTTCTGCGTATTCCCAGTGTTTTAGGAGCAAGGAGAAAAAGACTGTCAAGCAAGAAAGTTACCTTAAATCAAGCAGCATAGAGGTGTAGTGAGACCTGCTTAAAAAAAACAACCAACAAAACCATCTTGAAATAACCAGGGTGTTGCATCTTGTGAAGGGTAGTAAAACAAAGGCTCTCTCGTGCATACCAGCAAGAGAATGAAGAGAGAAAAGTGGAGTCATTATGTAGTAAAGATTACTTAGAATTTAAAAATTAATGTAGAATGGAATAAAAATGTGTTTGCTGTGGGAATCGGTGACAGTATCTTTTTGGGCCAGGGTGTGATGGCAGGCTGGAGGGTATTTGTTTAGGACAAAGCAGAAGATATTAGCTTTCAATTTAGAGTTAAAAACCAAGAGGGAACGTGAGTGCAGACTATAGTGTACGAGCTGGGAGAAACTTTTAAGGGAAAGGAGGGAAAATTGCAGAATCTATCAGGCAGCTGCCTCATACTGGGCATAAATTAGCCATTAATACATTTCGGTTTGTAGCTAGAAACTAGTTTTGAACAAAGTGATCAAGTTTGGGGAGACCTTCTAATAAGATTAATGGAGCCTAAAATCAACGTAAAATTGAGCTGCTTCTGTAAAACTGGATTACCTGTTATCGTACCTGCAACAGATGAGAATTGGGTTTGATGCAGGAAGTCCTGGCTCTGTTCCTTCCTCTTGAGGAGGAGGGAGGTTTTAGCATGTGGGCTGACCTGAGCGTCGCTTCCCCCCTATGCCTCTGTGCTATATTGCCTTTCCTCGTCACCTCTGCTAGTTGTATTGACATGTGTGTTTTCTCCTTCAGTATCTTGTTACCGAGTGGCTGAATGACAAGGCAGAAAAGCAGGAGTGCCCTATTGAATGCCCTCTCCGCATTACTACAGACCCAACAGTTTTGGCAACTACCCTAAATATGTTGCCCGGTCTCATCCACTCCCCGCTAATTTGTACCACACCTAAACACTACATTCGTTTTGGTTCACCTTTCAACCCTGAGAGGCGTCGAAGGCCCTTTCTGTTGGATGGAATATACAGCTCCTGTAAAAAGGTATGTTTGCTCATGTCTTACCTTCGGGGGCTATATACTCATCAAACTCTTACCGGCACCCTTGTAAAGTTGTTGTGTCCTCTTGGAGCCTCTTTCCATGTATTCCTGCTGAGCTGGCCTGGCCTGGTGCATCGATGCAGTCTCCAGGCCATGTCTGCTGACCCTCTCCTAGCCGGGGTTCAGCCCTCATCCTTGCCTTTTACCATGGTAAAAGTCACTGTTCTGTGACGCTCTTAGAAATACGTACTTTTAAATCTGCAGCGGCCGTTTTTTATCCAGCATATGCAATTCAAGGAGTTTTAATCATTGCCCTTAGAATGTTTTATGTTACCACTTCACAGTCAGAGGATGGTTAGCGTTGTGGGGATAGGACAGTGTTGCAAAAGACCTCAAGAATACGGTGCCTCAGTCAAGATCCATTGTCTTTGCAGAGCCTTTGTTGTTTAGCAAAGCTTTGAGTTTGACTGTTCCCAAGAGCAAGCCCACAGCTCTTTGTTTGGGATCGTAGACTGTCTATCTACAGCAGATACTTGTGGCTGTGCAGGAAGCCTGAACTGAGCCCAGCTGAGGACTTCATTCCTCCAGAGATGGTATGTGGCCAGTAAATACTAGCATTTACCCATCCGCAGGGAAACAGTAGTTCAGATTAGTTTGCTCAGTCAGATTTCTATCAGAATCCTTCTTGCCTGTCGCCTGTCAGCTTTGCTCAGAGGCTGTTCCAGTTCCTGTACAATTGCCTGAGAACAATTTTATGGAAATCCTTTCTGATCTTCCAGTCTTAGTAGCTTTCAAAGTCAGGGGCCATATCCTAGTTTCTTTGCCTTCCTTTGAGGGACTTTTTCCAGAGAGAAGCTTGGACTTTGCTGTTTCCACCTTCAGCCAGTTTGTGTTGTGCACTAACAAGCACCTACAAAAAGAAGCTGAGGTCTTTCTTGGGTGTTCCCTTAATAGGTAAAGCTCTTGGCTGTTCGTATATACTTGTATGAACAAAACCATGTTTGTTTCCATGTGCCTGGGCAATCTCTCTGTGCGTTTTTAAGCTGAGAACTGCAAGGTTCAAGCTGCTTTTTTGAACCCTTAACAGTGTCTTCGAGCCTCAGGGAAGAGAGAAGCATCCAGAGCAGAACTGGCAGCGTTATTCCGAATTCTCTGCTTGGTGCGTTTGCTGTGCAACTGGCCAGCAAGCTCACATTTCAGTGAAAACTGTTATCATGGAACAAGTCTTCCAATCTCTTACTACCTTTGGCTCTTTTCTAGTCATATGATAATTCTCACTGCTGGAGAGGGAATGAACTAGTTTCACTGTGGACAACTTCCATTTAATCCACGTCTTCCCTTAAGCCAAGTGTCCAAAACTGGATGTTGTGTTACAGCTGGGGCAGCGGTCTGTGTCTTGCAGCCTATTCCCATTTTGTTCATCCCAGTATGGTGACCAGGTTTTCTTTGACAGGTCGATTTCGACTCGTGTTCAGTTCATGATTTACTGTGTTTGTTAGAACAACCCATTAGTTGTCTAGCCTATAATTTTAGAAGTGATTGTTTCTGGCTTTATGTGGTACTTTGTTCTAGCCTGTGCTGAGCTGAGTCCTTTTTTTTGCCCATCCATTTCCCAATTTAGTAGGAAAATCTTGAGTACTGTCTTCTAGCATGTTCTCGTTTCTCCCAGGTTGGCATCATCTGAAAACTTAAGTACACTGCCTGTTCCATTATTTAAATAATTAATAAAATACTGAAAGCTTCTGTGTCCAGAACAGATGTTGCAGAAAGTAATTTGATAAATTTCTACTTTTTGAAAGTAAATAATCCATAACTGTTCTAGTTCTAGGAAGGGTTTTCATCCACTTTGTAGGAGTTACCCATTTTTTTGTGGAAAATGCTTTCTAGCATTTAGTGGTTTTATCACTAACAGTCTGGAGAGGTAGAAAAAGGCTGCTTCTCATGTTCAGGAGTGTTTAGAAAACTCTCCCAGGGGAGACCTCCTTTTCAGCCAGCTGAGGTCTACAAGTGGTCCAGAACTTGATGACATTGCTCTCTCAAGACCTGATCTTTCTGTCTTGTCTGCTTCTGACTACTTAGGAAGGCTGATTTATAAAGGCTGTTGAAATAGATCACATATTTTCTTGGATTGTCAGCAGGCCTTTCCCTTAAACTACTGAGGACCGTGCCAGAAAACCTCAGCTGATGATCTCAGTTTGCATCCAAAGCATGCCAATATCTGAACCTCGCAAGGAAACTGAACTGTATAACCTGCTCACGTTAATCACACATTGTGCGGTGACTTGGCTGTCAGATCAGGTGCCACATTTGAGGTAGCATTGCTCCAGAGTAGCTGGCACTTCTCACTTTTCCTGGTGGCCACAGTGGGATCCATTGAGATATATTTGAACAGAGAAGGAGTCTCTGCTGTACAGTAGTGAAGGCCATCAAAATAGATCCTGTCACCTGCTCTTCATCCTCCCATTGAAGTTTTTTTCCACTTTGAGGACTTTGGCCACTGAGTTTCTGATGCACTTTCATGATAGCTTTGAGGAATCATAAGTCACATACATGTAATACATATTGCTGGCCTGCAGATGAACTGTGGATTACTGAAAGGTAAAGTTCTGGTTTGAAACCTCTCTGGCAGACTAGAAGGCTGGTAAAGTCAGTCCTTTGGGTAAACTACACAAATGCAAATCACTGTATTAATTTTTTCATTTTGCTGAATTGCCTGGACGTTTTCTGTTATATTATGGCAGGGTTTTTTTATAGTAAAGTAAGCAAAGGTTTCCTGCCTGCCATCAGGAGTCAGTTTGTATCAAGATAGAGGGCTGGCACACTCACTGCAGGAGCTGATTTCCTGAGACTTCAATTCATGTTTACTTGCATGCGATGTGAAATACTCTTTACTGTCCATGTTCAGAGACCACTGTGACTTTTATCTCTTTTATTAAGTAGCTGAAGAAAAGATTTGCTTTTATTATCCTCTTCTTGTTTTAGTTCCCTTGAAAACTGCTGCTTGCATTTTATCAGATTTTTTTTTTTTTTTTGCTCTTTGTCTCTGGCAGCAACCATGGTCCTGGAAGAATTGTTATGTGATTAAACTCAGCCATTTCTCTGCTAGAATTGTTAGAGCAGAATCTATGTTAAGCTCTAGTATGCCTTAGTGGAGCAGGGGGACAATGTGTTTGTGCTCCTGTGCAGGAAACAGCTTTTCAGGGTTTTAAGATAGTTCATCATCTTACCTCCTTTTTCTTTTAATTAAGATTGCCTTTAATAATTTTTAGCTGCCAGAGTTTGGGATTTTATTAATTTGTTATTTGCTTTTTACTTATCTTTGTGTTATTGCTGAAGACTGCTGATGCCCAGAACACATCTTATCAAGAGCACGTAGTCAGCCCCATCACAGTAGGTGTTAGACTCAGCGCTAACAGCTGTGTTCTAACGGGTTCCTGTCTGAGCACACGCGAAGGAGGTAATATCAGTGTTCGGAGCAGTCTGCCCTGCTGCACAGGAGTGTAGGAGTTTGTGTTGAGTGCAGCCTGCAAGATTACAGAGAAAGTATCGGAGGGGTTGCACGTTTATGTAGTCTCTTTCTGTTTCAGCGCTGGATCAAACAAGCCCTAGAAGAGGGGATGACTCAGACCTCACCAGCTCCGCAAGAGAACAGAACCCAATGTCTATACCAAAGTAACGAGAACAGCAGTTCTTCCAGCATCTGCAAAGATGACACAGGTAAGTGCTCAGCACCATCAGGGCAGCGTGGGCGCTTGAGTGAAACTGGGGAAGCTGCTGAATAACAAAGGCAGCTGTACAGGATGACATCTTAATGTGTACTGCTGCTTGATGGCACAGCTTTTTGGCAGGTGAGAACGTTACTTTGCCATTCATTCAAATTTCTGCAGACCCATTCTAGTTTGAGCATGTGTAAAGTTTCAGTATTTTCCTGTGAAAAGATAATCACTTTATCTTGCATCATCAGCCTTGGTGCAGTGTGATCATTTGTCCAATAGAGGGGAAAAAAAAGAGAGTACAATATCATCTCTTTTCAGCAGGATGCTGTTAGATGGACAACTAAATATCTGCTGACTATAGGAAGATATAGCAAAGTCTCACAGGCACGTATGTAATAAGCGAATGATTAAGTCTTAAAGATGGAGAAGCTAAAATCTGTGAGTAAAGCAGCAGAATGGTTAAATATTGTGTCTGAATCTTTCTACAGAGAAAGAGGGTGAAGATCTGCCCAGTCAGGGACCAGTTTTCCAAGACGACAGACAGGAAGCTAGACAACACAGAGATAATACAGAATTGATTATTGAAAAGTTAGATGAATAAGAAATGAACAGAGTGCCAGAACCAATAAATGCACGTCCCCGAGCAAGACCTGAAGAAGCAAACAACTGGACTGCAGAATTTACTGAATACTTTTTGTTTGTTTGTTTTTAACTGAGCATCAAAAAAAAAAGATATTATTTTGGATAGCGGTAGACCTGAGGGAAAGACGTTAATCCTTTGTGGGAGTGAAATGTGTTTGGACTGTGTTGATGTAGCCTATAGGAAACTATTAGGTTCAGGTAATGAAAACTGAGCTGTCTGTGGTTTGTTCAGAGCGGTGTCAGTGACATGTCCTCTGGCCACTCTTCTCCACTCTCCTCTACTGTTTTTATCCCTTCCTGGCTCCCTTTCCCCTAGCTCCCTCTTGTGCTTGCTTTCTTCTAGTTGAAATATTTCCTTTCCTTGGTCACTGTATGTTCCTAATTATGTATTGTCCTGTTATCAGTATCTAGGCGTGTCTCAAGACTGGTATTGAAGTATTTCAGAGGTACTTCATTTTTAGGAATCTTTCATAGTCACATGGGAGACTCATGGGCTCCATTTGGGCTGGGAGTAGGGGGAAGGGAGACAGCATGTGGTTTGTACATGGTTAATGGTGCAGCCCTGTCGTCAGCTCAGTTTGTTTTTTCAGACTTGCTGAGTCCCCTGAAGAAATGGAAGTCTCGCTACTTGATGGAGCAGAATGTTAAGAAGTTGCTGAGGCCGCTGTCTCCTGTCACCCCTCCACCTCCTATCCCTTCAGTTCCTGGTTCAGTGAGCCCACAGCTGGCTACACCCTGCTCATCGCTGCCAGGAGAGGAGGAGAGTCGCAATGGTTATGGCATGATGTTCTCACCAATTCCTTCTCTGGCTGCTAGTCGCTGCAATACTCCGCTACAGTTTGAGGTAAATCCAACCGGAGACTGGGAACGCAAGAAAAGGAGGAACTGGAATATTTGCAGCAGAGGTAGCACTAGGGATGCCTTCCTTTTTGAGTATATTCCTGAGCAGCATCATAGTGTCAGACTGAAAAACCCTGCCGCCTTTCTTCTCTGCTCCACTTCTGGCCAAATCCCCTGCTCTGTTAAATGGCAAACCTTGCTGCAGCCCGGCTGCCCCTCACTTCATAGCTATCAGTAACATTAGTCTAATTCTTTTCTCCATTTCTCCACAGTAGCTCCCAAATTTTGCAGGCTTTTTGGTGTTCTTAAGTCAACTTCCCCATTTCAGATCTCTGTGCCAATGTGGCTTCCAATCCCTGCCTCTTCCAAAGATTGCAACAGTGCTCCACTTTTCAAACGCTGTCTGACATCCTCAGCTCCTGTTTCCCTAAACAGCTTTCACAAACCCCAAGTATGGTAGAAATACTTTACATTAGCTTCCACTATATTCTTTGGTTTTCCTTTCCCTTGATTGGGTAGAAGGAAAATACCTTATACCTTTGATTCCTTGATAGTTTCCTTTTGCAGAAATTTGCAGAGGTACTGAGCAGGCTGTTAGGTGGTTTCCCTTGCTCTAACCTCTGTGGAAGAGTTATTAGCACCCAGCCAGCCAGGACCTTCCACTTTGTGTTGCTGCTCTGTGCCTGTGAATAGAGATCATGCTGGTTTTGCAGTTCTGTTTTTATTTTCTAGTATTGCATATTTTCATTTAAAAAACGGAACCCTTCAGGCTGGCTGCTCACGCTCTGCCAGTTAAAACCATTAAAAAAATATATTGTGCCGTGACAGACTGCTCCGTACTAGGGACTGTTTTGCAGGAATCCCTCATCTGTTTTGCAACAGGGCAGACAGTCCTTTGTGGTATTTTTAGCTTAGCGTGCTCTGATTATTTTCTTTGAGAGCCCTTTCTTGTAAGCTGTCTGAGAGGCAGATCTATAGAGGTTAGCAGGGAAGATTGTGGAGCATTGAAGAGAGAGATGAAAGACTGTTTCAGGCACAGAGCTTGATTGGAAATGATCCTTACCTTTGCTGTGGTTGAGATGGCAGATCAGGGCAGTGTTGCCATGGGCCTCCACAGTCTACTCACTGATTTCCAGTCCCACCTTAGTGTTAGTTATTTCTGTTGCCATGCGTAAGACGTGGGGAGCCTGGATTTCACTGAGAATCTATACCTTACTTGCCACTTTTTAAGCATATTTTTTCCTCTAGTAGAAGAGTCTTAACAGCTTGGTAGACCATAGGCTTCTTTGTTCAAACTCTTGTGTTTCTTTCAGCGCAGCTTATTCCTATCTCTATTTTATTGTCATGTCCCTTTGATTTAGTTATCGTCAATTCTAACTTGAGCAAATACATCTCACTGTGTAAAGCGTTATACCTCAGTCCTGTGGCACTGTAGAAAGAGAACAGAAAGATTTTTTGTTTTCTAGTTTAAAGTCTATGAAAGTTCACTACAGTGTTTGAGGGATCTTAGTTTCTTTTGTCTGGGCAAAATCAGGCTTTCCGTTTCTCCCATGTCATCAAACTAAATGCCATAAATGGCTCTCTGTGTATTTCATGATGCAAAGTCTGTATCTGACAGCATCAGAAATATGAAGAACAAGATGTTTCTTAGCACTTATGTGCTCTGTTTTGGGTACTAAGTTATAGCATGAAGCATGGTAACCCAGTCCTGTCTCTGTGCTTCCAGGAACTTCAGAAACCACTTAACTGCCAGAGTTGCCGTCCAGGGTGGAGGGAGTTCCTGGGATGGTCTTTGTTTAGAACAGCCATTGCTAACCTCTGTGCTTGTTTTTTAATTGATTTTTATTTTGATTCTTGACTTTCTAAGTAGATGAATAACAAGATGCTTTTCCCTCCTCTAGAACGTATCCTCCCCTGAGAGTTCCCCTGCGCATAGGCCTGAGTCCATGTCACCCGAGGTAATTGTCACACCGTCTCAATTGCACTTGAGGCCGGGAGCGTGTGTGCTTTGTGTGTGTGTGTGTGTGTGTATCTGAGGCTGTGGTGGGAGGGGAGGGATGGGAAGAGCAGAGGCGGGTGGGAATAAGGGTGGAGGATCAGTCACAACAAGGCTGAGGAGAGTTTTCAGGGTTATCACAAGAGAGCAAACAAATTGAAGACTGGAATTTATTATTCCCTTGTTGACACTGGTGGGAAACAGGCAGTGTGAAGACCTGGTGTCTCAGCTGCTGAGGTGAAGGCAAGAGGTCTGGGGACCCTGGAAATGCCGTAATCAACTTCAGCCCTGGCCCAGCAGATGAGTGGTGTGTGATATTTATTCAGTAGCAGCAAAATGACTATGGTGGAAGAAAAGGGAAAGCATTCACTAGAGTTTTGACTTCTGAGGACACAGTGGGGCACCTGACCTGCTCTTCAGCCTTGATTTATCACCTGTTCACTCGCAGACTTAAAATGTTGAAAGGAGACGCCAGAAAGCAGTACTTTGTTTGCCTACTGGCCTGTTGTAAAATGTGAGTGGAAGTATCTTGCTCGGAGGCTGTTTCGGAGTAGAAAATACACACTCCTCTCCAACGTGGCAGATTATTTGGATCTGTAATACAGCAGAGGAAACATTCTCAGCAGCTGCAGCGTGGCAGAGCTGATGCCTGGTGCTGCTGTGTTTTTCCCAAGAACTATAGTCCTGCAAAGAGGATGAAATCGTGTCAGTTATGCTCATTGTCTGAGATCCTGACATATTAACATGGTGAAGGAGACGATTATGCCGTTGCCCTGGAGGTTTTTTGGCACTTAAAGTAGATAAATGGTTATACCATTGTGTCAGTGCCTAGTGCTCCAGAAACTGTGACAGCGCAAAGATGATGCCATTATGGTTTTGTTAGAGAATGTAAAATGTAGAAATGCAGTATAAATTAAATGAATGTACTATTGTTAGAGATTTCCAAAGCTCACAATAAGTGAAAACAAATGGCTTAGAGGTCCTGGGCGTTTCATTGTTAGGAAGTTAGTAGTGGCTGACTTGGGACAGTCAAGAACTTGGCTAATAAAACAGCAAATGGACAGCAGATCTTTTCTGTTCTCTACCCATGATGAACCTAGCTAGTACTATGTGTTAACATCAACTTTGGGACATAAGAGGCAATTGAAAATGCTGGGTTTTCTTCATTGACTGCCCGGGGATATTGCTGAGCCTTATCCTCTTGCTGCAATGAGACTGATAAAGGGGAAAGGGCACCTCATACTGGGCAGCTAAACTGATTATCAATTAGCCTCAGTCCTTCCCCTGTAGAATGAGCAGAACAGTGCAGGAAAGGGACCAGAGGGGTGATCAGAAAGCAACTGGAAAGCCATAAGCTAGCATTGTACAGAATACTTTCTGACTATGTTTCTCTCCCCACCCTTGCCTGACCCTTTTTCCTGACTTCCCACCCCCTTCCTATATCCATCTTGGATTTTCCAGCTCTGCCTCCGATCCGACCTGGATTTGAAGGGTGGGTACCTGGATTCTGGTGCAAACACCTGCCCAGAACGACCATCGCTGCTCAGCTTTGGATCCTCTGATTTGACTCCACAACCCTCTGTAAACTCTACTTCAGAGATGAACTTCCCAGGGAAAAGTGGGGAAGCACAGATGCTGCTACGAAGCTCTGATCAGGCTTTTCGGACAGAGTTTAATTTAATGTATGCCTTCTCCCCATTGAACGCTATGCCACGTGTAGATGGGTTGTTGCGGGGATCTGCTCCTTTGGGAGAGAGGAAGCCAATGAATTCGGAAGCAGGATGCTGCAGTTCTCCTGCCGAAGGATATTTCAGCAGACACGAGTCAGGGCTGCTTAAAGAGACAGTGCATGGATCCATGTCTCCCAGCGGCGAGAGGGCTTGTGAAGGTGTCAGATCTGCGCCCCAGAATCCGCCACAAAGGAAGAAGGCAAGTATTCTTGTAAAAGAAACTCGTTAAGATTGCAGGAACCTGAGCAGGAGCAGCCGACACCACGGGAAGGACTTAGAGGGAGAACGAAGAGGGCAGAATACAACTAAAATGTATGCTGGGCAAGTAATTCATCCATGGATGAAAACAGTCTAAAAGAGAGAGCTGCCCTTTAGGCAAGATTTTGATGTGAGAGGTGGATGCAAAATACCACAATGAACATACCTCTTCTGGGAGCACAGAGTGGAGAGCATGATGCTTGCAGCTTTCATAAAGAGTTGTTAAACTGAGACAAGACCCACAGCAATAACACTGTGCAACTCCACTGGTTGGTAGAGGTGTTATTTATCAGGATGAAAAGGGTTCTTACTAGGAAAGAAGGTCTAATGTTTCGAAAGAAAACACAGGCTGTTTATTAGAAGGTATTAGAACATTTCCATTAATATGGAAACATAGTAACATTGCAAGAAAAGTAAATGAAGGTTGTTACTTAAATTTTAGCTCTTTGAAACTCAAACCACAGGAATATTGTTTAAAGAAAACAAACGTGTATTGGTTTCTAATAGCAGGCCAGTGGCCGTCATGGGACTAAAACTGAGTGAAAATGATAAATCAGAGGTTGCTATGATAAAACTGGGTACTCATAGGACAAATAAACATATGCTTGTGTAGATGTGTATCGGTGCCTTTTCCTGTACTTGGATATTTTTTTTACCACAAGTGTGGTAACTCAGATCACTTGTATAAGTGTCCGGCTGGATGGAGTATCTGATTTTCATTCCATTTCTGGAGGGTTTTGATTTTTTTCCTTTTAAAGTTACACTTGCCTTAAAACCTTCATATGTTGAGTGACTTTTGGAAATAGCCTGTTTAAAGCTTTCTATACAGGCATTGAATCATAGTTGATGAGTTCTTCAGCAGACCTGAAGAACTTCTGCGAGTACTTCTGCAAGTACTTTATAGGGTCTGTGCCTCATAATAACTCTTTAAGGGAAGGTACAGTGAAAGGTAAGTGCTCAGCTGGAAATACTTGTTCTGCTGTCCCTGTGTTATGAGAGTGCATTATCTGGGACCTTTTGGCCTGTGCCTTTGACAAATCTGAGACTGCTTTGCACAAAATACATTAAACCTTTGCTAAAAGTAATTTGTTCAGGTGATAGTGCTGGAAGGTTGCAATACTGGCTGCTGAACCACCACAGCAGGAACCTGCTCTAAGCAGGTAAAAATTCTGTGTGAGACTATCAAGTTTTTAGCGTTAATGTGGCTGAACTAGTATGGGTGAACAGGACTCTCTGAAGATACCAGTTCTGTGAAGGAGGCTCTTACTTTCTGGTTTTGAGATGCACAAATAGTGGTACACATTTTATATAAGGTCACAAACGAGAGAGAGGGAGTGAAGGGTGTTGAGAGGAGGATATAGAGGCTTGATGCTTGAATACGCAAGCATATACTGAAGTAATGTGAAATTCCAGGTTGTTAGAGAAGCAAAAATGAGCTGGATATTTCCACTGAAGTATCGGTCATAAAGAGTAAAATGTGGGTGAGCATGGCAGTCGGTGAGTGATCTAAATTTGTACCACTTAGCTCTTTCTCTAGAGTGACTGCAGGTTCAGGAAGATTTTATAATCCCAGTATAGCTTTTAAAGTTTTATCTGCAAACCCAGAGAAATAGATTCTTAAAATGGCGTGTGGGCATGTTCCTCCCCCGTCCTAGTCCCTTGCGTTCCCTGACTCATGGCTCTATTTTTCTCTCCCAGGTATCTCTACTAGAATATCGCAAGCGGAAACAAGAAGCCAAGGAGGGAGGCGACTCAGTGCGATGTACAGGGACTCCTACCCGACAGGGCAGCAGCAGTTCTGTGACTGACACAGATGGCAACAGCCTGCCGGGCTCCGTAGTACGAACCCCGTCCTCCCCACAGAGTGGCTTCTCCCCTTCTCATCCCTCCCTGCCTCATGTAGAGGACATCAGCCCGCCAGACTCGAGGGGGGCTTGTTCCTCAACATCACTCAGCAAATCCCAGGAGAACATCAGCAGTAGGTGGTGAGTGTTATCCTTCCAAGCAAGCCTGAGATTGCTCCACAGAGAAGGACCAAACTCTCTAGGGGGCATTTCCATAACAATAAGTGCAGTTGGATGGATTTTGTCGGGTCTCTTGGCATTGTTCTCTTTCGTAAGTGCTGAACAACCGTGAAGGATACCAGCAGCCTTCTCAGCCTGCCCTTTAGTTCTTGGTTTAGATATCAAAAATCTGTCGTGAAAGATACAAAGTTAAACACTTGTCTGTCTCTTCCACCAGTTTCTTTTTAAGGTCTCGGGTTTGAAGGTCTTACTCTTGCGATGAGAATTTAATCCAGGTCTTTTCTTGCTGAACCTCCAACTTTGTTTGGACACGTGTGATACAAAGTCAACTCCTATTCAGAAGGAAAGCTAACAGAGGCCTCTGCACCTTTGCATCTGAGAAGCAGGGACAGTGAAACAACTCCAACTTTCCTAAGGCTTTGCATATATAGCTTGAAGAGCAGTTACCAGACTGCAGTCAGTGGCTTGCCAAAGGCGTGGAAAAACCACCTTTATCCTGTTACCATGAGAAGGTTTGATAAAGGGAAAGGCTGGTCTTCAAAAACTTCAACCTGATAGTAATGTCTGGTCCAAAAAATGAAGTAATGCAGCACTGAAATGTGGAGAGTTGTATTATAGCGTCAATGAAGCGATGGTTAGGGTGTTCTGCCGATGGGAGCTATGTGATACACTGGCTCTGCTGCTTTGTATTCAAGTGCTGTTCGTGCACACCGCAGGCAAAAAGGCATACCTTTCTTAATGCTGATTCTCCACGTACGCAGCTGTGTCACTGCTCATGTAATGGCAGGCGGATGGCAAGGGAAGAGATGCTAAGCAATGCTGAAGGCAGTGAGAAGTATGAAGTCTGTGTTGAAAGTGCTTGAGAAATACTGGTCTGGGTGAATTTGCAGGAGTAATAAGATCTGTTTCCTTCCCTTTTCCATCACTTTTCCAGCGGAGCTTAATAGACATAAGTTGTCTTGTACCTTTCTGACAGTACTCTGTCTACCAGATGAGCTTCTGCCAGATGTTGGGACTGGCCACAGCTGAGACAGTCAGCTGATGATTAGTTTACAGTCATTATTTTATAAACAAATATTATTCTGTGCAAGCGTCGATATCCCGTGCCACTTCCTTCTGCCTGCAATAGAGTGAGAGGAAAAAAATGAATGAAAAAAACCTAGTTCGGGGTGAGGTGTCAGCATGGCAACCTCGCTCGAGTACCGCGTTTTATATTCTGTGAGCTTCATCTGCTGCTCCTCAGCAGGTGCTCTGCCTTCACTATCTCACGTGGTTTCATGAGTAAGTATGGTGTGGGAATAAAGATCGTATTGTTATGGGACACTGGATATAAAGTTGAAACCATGCTGATAACGTTTTGAAATGGGTTTAAGCAGTATTTCCTGCCTTTTAAATTCTTGTTGTTCTGTGGTGTAATGGGCAAGGCTAACAAATGTACAGTCACCTACTTTTAAAAAATATATTAGAAACTGCATGTTACTGAGTTAAAGTTGTGACCTAATTTCATCTTTAACTCTGAGTGCTTACATTTCAGATACATTTCCAGACATTCACAGTAATTTAATATTAGGGACAGAAGAAAATGGTGGGAACTAAAATTACGTGCCTTAATTTTTAGAGTTGTCCAGATTTTTGCTGAATTCTACAATATTTGCCAATAGCTTTCATTTAAAAAAAATTAAGTTTCTGTCTCTTTCAGTTGCCAAGATACAGCCATCACAATGTAAACAGATGTGCTGCTGCCCAGTAAACCCAGCCTTGCAGAAAACTGTCTCCAGCAAAACAATAGCAGCAACGAAGGTGTGAATTCACCCCCTCACCCCATTCACCTCCATGAGGTGTGAACTCTGGCCCCTTCTCCCTTCTGCTTCATTGAGGGGTGAACTTCAATGTCTGGGCTATTTATTTAAAAAAAAAAGAAAAAGACAAGCTAATGTAAAGCACAGTTTTTAATATATCTTAAAAAAAAAAAAAACCAAATCTGTTAATACGGTGTTAAGCTGCATACTTCTATGATATGCAGTACGTTTAATATTATACTAAATATTTAAATTCGGGCATTTTTAAGGCGCGTTTACTTCAGTGTCTAGGGTAAAGGTATTGGGAATCCCTGATGAAGGTGCTACTGTCTTATAGGTTGAAACTCATATTTCTAAAGAGATTTGGATGGTCCTGTGTGTGCATGGTAGATTTGAATATTCACCCGGGGGCCTGGGGGTTGTCGGTGGCTCTGTTTTTCTTCTACACGTTGGCTTTAGGAAAGCCACTTCACCTCTGTTTTTCACCCTCAGACTAGACACTGGTAACATATAATGGAACGAGATCTAGCACCAATCTTGAGTGGAGAGTTTTCACATTACAAAATAAACGGGACAAAGTAGCATTAATGGGTAAAATGGCCCAAGCTAGCTCTGCTCCAGGAACGTTGCATTATCTGACTGTACTATCTTGAAGGTATTGGGTTTGCTTCTTTTTAGTTTGCATAAATGTAATCTATGCAAAATAACTGCATCTAATTTTAAAACAATACCAGGATTTTCAAAATGCTGTTGAATCTCGAAACGATTTTTCTGGAAGAAGGTGTCCTGTAATCTACTGAACTGGATGTTTACACCGTGTTTTTGATGAGTAAATTTTATTTCTGAGGGCAGTGCTATCATGGTAGCTGGTGACTGGCAACCTAAAATCCCACAGGAGGCTATTTAAATTGCAAAAGCAGTTCAGAAGTTTATTCCTCATCTGTCTAGAGAGCTGGTGGTCTCTGAACCCTCCCTTCTGTGGTGTAGAGGTTTGCGTTTGCGCTAACATCATACCAGTGAATTTAAGCAGAAACTAAACCTGTCCTGTGATTATACTGAGGACCCCACAGCCCCCTTGTGCGTTGGTCACGTTGCTCTCGGCTGCGTGATAGTGATGCTCAGCTGTTACCGGGTTTTTGTTGCAGGATGGTCCCGACGTCAGTGGAGAGGCTTCGAGAGGGCCGAGGCATGCTTGAGAAGGTGCTGCGAAGTGGTGCAAAGGTATCCCAGAGAAACGAATCCTCACCTACCTGTGACAGCGCTGTTGAGAGAGATGCAGGTAGGAAGATGGAACTTTGGAAGGCTTGGTTGGTGGGAAATGATGGGCTCAGATGACTTTGCAAACTTGCCTATGAAGTTAGTTTTACCTTCTTTAACATTATCAATGCCTTATAAGAGCCTTCTGCAAACCATACTTTCTTATTATTTATGTACTGCCTGGAAGACTTCCATGATTCTCCCGGATTTGGATTCAAGACCACCTGCGTCTTGGCTCTGTCAGGGACAGCTTCTTTGTCCTTGGACAGACGGGTTAAGCAGCATTGCCTCAATTGCCCCTATGTACTGGGGATGAAAGTGCTATCATTCGATAATTCTAGTTGGCTGAACATCCAGATGAATGTGTTATCGCACTGAAATGCAGGCTTTAGGCAGTGCTAAGAACTAATTTAGCTTCCAAGCCTTACTTCAGCTCTTTTTGAAGTTCCTTGATTCCTTGAGTTATGATATTTGTCAGTTTTGTGGAATGTACCTCCGTGCTGAGAGGAATTCGGTTCTGTGTTGATGTTCCTTTCTTCTCTGAATAAAGCATTGTCCTCGCCAAGTAGGATGCAGAGTCAGTGAGTATTTGTAACCTGAGCTGAAATTGCAACCCTCTTATCTATCTGTGGTCTGAAGGTGAGATGTGGCTTTCTGTGAGATGGACAGATCGCTTCATCATTGCCTAATTTCTCAGCTGTGAAATGGAGTTATTTTCCTTTTATTTATTTTGCAGTCTGTGTTGAACCTGGTTATTTTCCCCTAACAGATAGTGCCCTCAGAACCCTGATCACACTCAGGACTTATAGCAATGGATCATCATATTTAAATAAATAACTTAGTCTGTGTGTTGCTGTCAGTCCCTGCTTCCTCATAGCCGAGAACTGTTGTTAGAGACTCATGGTTTAAAGTCTTTTTGTCTCCTTCATCCTAGCACAGCAAAGTATTTTTTTCTTATTTTGCAAATTCTGGCAATTTCTTCAGTAGTTTGTTTAGATTCTGCAAGCCACCTTCCCTCCCCCAGTTGCTGATCCGCTTCTTAGTGAAACAAGTGAGTGGCTGAGTCCCTGCCGTTCCTGGTATCACCTGTAGGAGTTGTGAAGATACACGTTTACTTGATGCTGTAATGAGTAATAACATGAGGGGAACTAAAAACCCCAGACATGGGGGGTTTGTTGATGGGTCATGTAGGAATGAAATAGGATTTGTGTGCATGCCACACTTGTGAGAATTGCAGCTGCTCTCAGTTAAAGCTGGCACTTCGTATATGCTTTAGGTTGACACAGGCCAGTACCGCGGTTCTTTCAGGTCTTCCTTGTGCAGGTATTAAGAAATGAGTGTTGAAATGTTGGCTTTATCTTTTTAAGTTTACATAAATTCAGGAAGGTTATAGTTTATTTACCCTTTGCCGTTTAGAATCTTTTGATAGTCTTTAACTTGTCAGGTTTTTTTCTGTGAACCGGCACTGCCAGTAAATTGTGCAGCCCTTGCTTGTGTGCCTGGTCTTTTAAGACACCATTTCTTCCAAAACTCTTTAGATTTCTTCTGATTCTTGTGCTCTACTTCTGTTAACCATGACAGTCTCCTGGATTGAGCAGTTAGTCTGTCCTGTGTGTGACTGCTTAACAAAACATGCCTCGAATTTCCAAGGTTTGCCGTTCTGCAGTGCAGGACTCGGGACGTCACCTACAGCAAATAGCTACTTGGTGCATCGTGTGTCATTTCAGAAAATGGAAGGTAGCACAGGACACAGCTGGGAGCTTCGTGCTCCAGTCTCTGCACAGGTCCTGTGCCCTGAGGAAGGAGGCTTCTGAGCCTCAACGGCAGACAAGACAACTCCATCCAGACTCCTGTTGAGCTCAGCCAACAACTGTGATGTAGCACAGAGAGAGGACAACCGCAGCAGAGCCATGGGCACTGCTGACACTGGTGCTCGTGCCAGTGCAGCTGATGCAAAGCCAGACCTGTCTGGCAGAAGTACAGAGCAGGCTGAGACAGTGTGTCCTGTTTCATGACTGAGACACATCTGTCATATAAATTTGATACTAATACCAACGCTGTTTCACCAAGGCATTTCAAACGCGGCCGCTGAGAATCCCTGAGATGCTGCAGATAAACAGCTCTGTCTCATTAGACTGCTACATAACTCTGATGTGAAATCTTCTAGTCCCACTGGTTTCACTCCTTCCTAAAGAGAGCATGATCGCCAGCTGAACCCCACGCTTACAGTAGTAGCAACTGAAAAATATACATGTGGTAAAGTGACTGGGTCGCTTGCAGTAAGTACTTCTTGTCTACCCCAGTTCAGGTTCAGTTATTTGGTAGGAGAAGCAGCTCACCCACTCTCTAAGATACAGGTGCTAGAAAGGCTTGCTCTGTCAATAAGAAGCTTATTCCTCTTGATCTCTCACATAAATAAGGTGGATCAGCGTGTGCTGTGCTGCTGGTGCCCTTCAAACTTCAAAGCATTTCTGTCAGCTTGGCCTGTTTCAAAAATAGGTATTCCTGAAGTCTAAGAGTAACTCCGTTCGGAGCAGCTCGGTTGACTTGTAAAGCATAATCCCCAGAGCAGCAGCAGGGGTGCTGTCAGCCTTGGCAGTGCGGGACCTCAGTCTTTGGCAGCGTCTGGATCTGCCTTTGAGGAAAACCTGCAGCAGGATCCTGCTGACAACTATCTAAGAAGGGGCACTTTTATCTCCCCTGCTGTAACTGTAGCCAGGTGGATTCCTATGACCGAGGCTGAGTGGACGATCACTGCGTCCTTAGAAACTGTCTTCAGCCTCTCGGATCCTTCTGCAGAGCCGAGGGAGCCCAGGCCGTGTGGTGCAGCCGCTCAGATAGGCTGGTCCAAGCAGATGAGCTTTGTGCTAAACCAGAGCGCGCTGGGGTAAGGGAAGCAGCCGTTCCTAACGTGTATGGCTGATTTACACATGGTAAGGTTTTTCAGTTGCCTCGAGCTAGGATTCTTCAGCTTCTGAAACGCTGGTGGCTGGAGAAGCTGCTCTTGCCTCGGCTGTAGCTGGATGGAGAACAAGGCAGCTGGGTTTTGTGCAGGTGTGTCATTGGAGAGGGAAGCGCTGTGCCCTTAGTCCGGAGCGTGGGGGTTAACGTCTTACCTGTACATTGCAGACACAGCAGAAGGAGACACTCCAGATGCCCACAAAGGACCAGCAGTTTACAGTCCTTCTCGATACAGCTACCAGGTAAATCATTTCATATATTATCTGCCCATTCTGAAATAAAGCTTTTAACGGGATTAGGGGAGAAACTGGGTTTGGCTGCCAGTTATTCCCAGTCCCGCCACACTAAGCACCTTTGGCATGAGAAGAAGGTGGGAAACGGGGAAGTCGGTCTGACATATCTTCTTTTTTTTTTTTCCCCACCGCTTCATTCAGCTCCTGCAGTCTGACAGTCCCCAGGCAGAATCGCAGACCCTTCTCCAGCAGAGTTCCTCCCCCTACAGAGGACACCTTACCCCGTCTCCCGGATACAGCTATCGAGCAGCAGCACAGAGGACAGCACACAGCCTCTCTCACGGTTCCTCGGAAACATCCCTCTCCTCCACCTCTTACTCCAGCCCTGCCCACACGGTCTCCACAGACTCCTCTGCCCTGTTTGCAGGGAATTCGGGGTATTACAGCAGCCAGCAGCACTCTGGCGGCGTCAGCGGCAGCCTCCTGAAGAAGAGCTGCCCTGCTGCTGCCAGCCCAGCACAGCAGACGGCTGTGGACTCTCTTTCCTCCGAGTCGGGCTCCCAGCCCTGCACAGGCGCGTCGGGCTCCACCTCTGCTCCCCAAAGTGCTAGGTCACTACAGTCAGACTTGCGGACTATCAGCCTACCGAATTCTGGGCAGTCTGTTCTCTACCAGGGCTCCCGGGGGGCAGTGATTTCCAATGCACAACACTATCCGCACCGCGGGGGAAGCAGTGTCCATCAGTACAGACTTCAGCAGCTTCAAGGTTCTGGAGTAAAGACTCAAACGGGACTTTCCTAGGGCTGTCTGGACTCCAGGAGGACAAAACTGCCCATAGCTCCTTCCAGTCACCTCTGGAAGCGGCTCCTGGGCCAGTGTTGGGAGCTTGCACCTGATGCTGGGGTGCCAGGGGTCAGAGGCTGAGGTCTGAAATGCACGGGTGAGATTTGTGAGCAGTATTGGCCTCTGGCCTTGCAGGAGAACGCAGATTTCTCTGAGGCAGAGACTGTAGCAAAGCTGTTCCCTGATGCATGGGTACATTGCAAAAAAAAAAAGAAAAAAAAAAAAAAAGAAAAAGAAAAAAAAAATTAAGAAAAAAAAAAAAGCAAATGGTTCAAGTGCAATGACTGTGGTGCAGCCTCTGTCTCTTGTCCGTGCCCATGGCCACAGTCACTCATGCAGTACGGACATCTTTTTGAATACGAAAGCAGTTAAAAGAAACATTGGGGGAAGTTGAACTCCAATCCCAAAGCTCTCTTTAAAGGTCAGGTTCTCAGTGCGTTCTGGGGAGGGCTTTAATCCGTTACGATCATTCCAGTCACAAGCAGACGAGCGCACACGGCTGCCTTTGGGCCTGGGTCACGACTGCCGCGGTCGGAGCTTTTTCCAGGACAACAAGAGTCTCCGCAAATGTGAACTAGCAGGGGGTGGGGGGGTCGGTTGGAGTGTGTGTGCCTGTTGCTGCAGAGGATCTGGGATGCACTGTCGCGTGCTGCTCCGACGGGGCGCGATGGCCGCCTCCGTCGCAGGTCTGTGAACGGGAGAATTGCTGGGGCGGTGCTGCCACGTGCCACCGTGCCAGCGGGGGGGAATCTCTGGCTGCCGGTGAGCAGACACGCTGGGGGGTGACCGGGGGCCTGATTAAAGTAACGTGATGCTGCGGCGTGTGGGGGGGGCTGCCTGGCTGAGGAGCGGGGGGGGCTGCAGGGAGGTGGTGGTCGGGTGCTCGGTGGGGACCCCGGCCTGTGCGGGAATGTCTGTCCCCGCCGAGCGTGGCAGCGGAGCCAGCCCAGACACGGTGCGCTGTCTGTTCAATTCCATACGATTGCCAGCTTCTTTCTCACTTGTTTACTGTAATATCGGGCGTGTTTTTATTTATCTAATTTTATATTCAGTTATAACCATAGTAGGTTAGCTAATATACGACAGTTGTCATCCCTGGTGCTGCAGTGGAACTTCTCCTTTCTCTTGGATAACATAATGCTGTGAGTCTGTCTCCCCTGTCTTTTCAGATGCACAGTCTTCTTCCTTTTTTTAGGACTGTTACAGGTTTCTCTAATTCACAATTGAAATCAGGTGTTTGTTCAACCTAGGGGAGACTTTTAAAAATATTGAAACAAAGAGTAACTTTTCTCACACTGTCTGGCTGTGAGCGTGTTGGGATGGAACTTGTCACCCCGCAGTTGGGTGTCTGTATACTGTATAAAATAGGTGTAAACTTCACTCGGCTTAGCCCTGGGGGTGCAGCCTCCCCTTTCGTGCTCTGAACAGCACGGGGCAGGCGGGCTCTGCCCTGCCGGGTGGCAGGAGGAGGCCGGGGGGGCCCTGCCCAGAGGCTCCGGCACCTTTGGGCGCAGCAGGGGGGCAGGAGGGAGGGACCCTGGAAAGCTCTTGGAAAGGTGGGGGGCTTTAGCTTCTTACTCTAGTGGAGTTTTTACACCATGCTGTAACATTTGAACTTTCACAAGAGATGTAATAATTTTGATAATAAAAATACTTAACTTGAAAACCAGTATTTTCGAAAGTCCCTTTCTGTTTCCTTACCACCTTCAGCGCTGGTGCCCAGGTCGTGGGGGGAGGCAGGGGGGGTGTTTCTGTTGGTCTCTCTTCCCTGTCCCTGCAGGGTAAATGGAACCTTGCGGGAGCAGCCCTGCAGACCTCCCTTTTGCCAGAATTTCGGGTGAAGCCGGGGGCTGCTCCAGGAGCAGGAAAGGGAAATTCCCTGAGCTTCCTGGCTGGGGTTGTGAGGTTGTGGCTGCGCCGCTGCTCTTCTCGCTCAAGCTCATCTGGGGAGGAGATAAGGTGGCAGGTGTCCTGCTTCAGAACCTGGTTTCTGGTGCGCTGATGCCCAGGGCTTTTAGTTTTCATCCCGCTTGCCTTTTCCTTAGGCAGCCTGAGACGGGCTGAGCCTGCAGTGGCACACGCCGGGCCTGCCTCCAAGTGCTGATCCTCAACGTTGGTCCGAGGTGCCCAGCCCCTCCAGTGCTCCACCACCCTCCACGCGAAAGCGCTCCCCTGACGCCTCGTGGGACTCTGTGGGGTGGCTCGTCCTGTCCCTGTGCGTTCCCCAGAAGAGTCTGGCTCCGTCCCCTCTGTGCCTTCCCCCAAAGCAGCTGTGGGCGCCAACACGTTCTCCCCATCCCTCAGCCGCCCCTCCCTGCTGTGTTGCCTGCCCAGCGCTGCCCCGGGCCGTGAGCGTGTCCCGTTTGGGGAGGCCAGAGCTGGCCGAAGCTCTCCAGATGGCCAAGAGGTCCCCAGGCTGCCCTGGCGCTCACACAGCCTGCAAAGCTGTCCCCGCGCCTCTACCAGAGCGTGCCGTTGGACCGACGAGCCATGTGAGTTGTTTTTTCCATCAAGACACAGGAATTTGCTGATTTTCAGGAGGCTCCTACTGGGGTGTCACCCCATGAGGCGACAGACCGCCCGTGGTGCACTGTGGCTCTGCAACCCAGGGCGGGGGGACCCATGGAGGGGCAAAAGGGGACGGTCAAAACGCTCCTAGTGATAGAAAACCCCCCCCCACCCCACCTCCCGCCTTGCCACGGGGTGGGACAGACCCATTCCCTGGGGACTCGCGCTGCCAGTGTCCCCCTGCTTGTGGGTGGATGGAGGCTCAGCCCCACGGGGGGGCGCAGGGTGGGCTCCCCTCCCTCCCCACCCCACGTAGCCGTGCCATGGCCGGTGCCCACGCCAGGTCCTCCGACATCCCCCTTGCAAACCATCTTGTCCTCATCCACCGTGTCCGGAGGAGCCCGTCCCAGTTCCCCCCCACACCACAGGGCTCCGAGCTCGTCTGGTTTGAATTATATTTTTCAATAAGGTTTTGTGAAACACTGTATCAAACTTTGTACTAAAATACAGATATATTACAGCTACTGTATTCCTTTCTCCACTGATTTTCTTCGTTTGTTTTTCCAATTCAGCCGGCAGCAGCGCTCACAAGCTGGCAAGACCCGGGGGATGCGGGGGGCTCCCACCAGCCCCGCTCCGGGGAGGACACGGGCGCTGCCGGAGGAACGCTGGCACCGCCGGGCTTGTGGCTGGCAGCGGCCGTTGGCAGAAGGAGCGCCGGTGCCGTCCCAAGTGACTTTGGCTCCCGGCAGGTGTTTGGGCTGGGTCCTGTCCCTCACCGCCGCCCCGCGGGGCCTCAGGGCACCACTTACCGGCTCCCGCCAGCCCCGGCTCCCCGGGCTGGGTGGTGGTTCCTGCGGAGCCCTTCATTGCCGTCCCCCAGCAGCCTCCCTGCGCTGTGGCCCTGCCTGGGTGCCTGCGGATGGGCAGCGGCTCCTCTGCCCAGGGCTGCCCGTCCTGGGGCCACGGTCCCGCTCCGCTCCCTGCGCCCAGCTCGGCCCCGCTCCCAGCCCTGCCGGGACCCCCTGCAAACAGCCCCCGGCTACTTGCACTGAGACCGGGCCAGTGCTGAGGACTTTATTGCATTGCAAGGGCTGTGGTGACCGGAGCCCCCCCGCGAGCCGGCACCCGGGGAAGCCCACACACGCCGGTGTGGCCAGCAGAGCCACAGCCGGGCTGCAGCCGCCCGTGCCGGGGAGGGTGCCGGGGTTGTCGGTGCTGGCTGTTGGGTGCTGTGTGTGTGTGATTGAAGCTGGGTCGTGCTCGGAGGCTGCTGGGCTCAGCACCACCCCGGGCCATCGCCATGTGCCAGCGAGGCGCAGGCAGGGGACAGGGACAGGATGCCAGGGTCGGCACGGGAGAGCCTGGGTGTCCCCCCCTGCCCCGGCCATGCCGTGTGGCGGGGAGAGCCTTGCCGTCACCAGTGGAGATAAAGCACCGTATGGGGATGGGGAGGGAAGGCGTTTGGCAACAGCCCGCGGCTGGCTCGGGGAGGGGGCTGGCGGGGGGGGTCCTCCTGCGCCCGCCTCGGGGGGGTTTTGCATGTTCAGCTGCTCCCACTTACCAGGGCTTACATTCAGCGGCAGCGCGAGTCGGGTGTCCCAGCAGCCGGTGGCAGCGAGGCCCCTGTGGTCCCCAGCCATGCGCCGGAAAACACCACATCCTGGGGCCAGGCTCCCGGGGTGGGGGCCAGGGGGCTCGAGTCACTTTACCCTGTTTAGAGAATATGAATTTACACGTAAAAGTAGGGGTTGGGCCCCGTCCTGGCCACCGGGTCCCCCAGCTGTGGAGACAGGATCACGGAGCTGTACAAAATGGGAGCGGGGAGGGGGCCGGGGCCCGGAGCAGCCGGCGCGGGGCGTCGCTGGGCGCGCGTTCAGGTGGGATTCTGCGGGTCAGGAGTCCTGGGGATGTAGAAATCTGTTAAAAACTCTGAGACTGTTTTTTCCTCGAAGCAAAACCGCAGTTGGACGCTGTTCTCAAACGAAGCGGGTTTGGGGCATCCTCCCCCGGCGGTGGCGGCCCGCGGGCAGTGGGGGGTGCGGAGCTGGTGGGGTGCGTGGGATGGCGGTGCCGGCGTGGACATGGAGGTGACGGTGGATGCGGCGGGCGGCTGGCACGTCCCCAGCGTGGGCGGTGGGGCCCAGGGGGCGGCACGGGACACTGCGTGGCCGCTGGCAGCAGACGAAGGGCAGGACGGGGAGGGAGCGCCCAGGCTGCCGGCCGCGGGAAGAGGATCCTGTTGCGGGCGCTTGGCCTTATATCCTCTGCGGGGAGAGCACAGCAGGTCGGGGACAGTGTTGGGCAGGACTCACTGCGCCATCGTGCCACCAGCATGTGCCATGCACGTGCCTGTCCCCATCCCTGCTGCCTCCCTGTCCCTGCTGCCTCCCTTCCCGCACAGCCAGGGTCCCCCCAGCCCACCCCATGAGGGGCCACCCAGCACAGTCACACCCCGACACGCCACACAGTCAGGGCCGGGGGACGGGATGGTGACACTCAGGACTTACCGCGGTGCCGACAAAATCTGTGAAAACAGAAGAGAGTGCGTCAGGCAGGGCGGGCGCCCGGCAGCCCACTCCCACCCTGCCCGACCTGCCTCACTTTGCAGGTGGTGGTTAAGCCCGTGGGACCCTCGCCCGGCTGCAGGCTGCCGGAGGGGCTGAGATCCCTGGGCTTTTCCCACCCGGGACCCCCCCCAGGGCCACGGCGTGGGGCCCCGGGACCCCTGGCAGCGCAGCGCTCACCTTTGCTCTCTGTCTTGAGCTCCTCGTGCAGCAGGTCGTTTTGCCGGTTGCCGAGGACGAAGGCCAGGAAGGAAAGGATGAGGGCGTTGAGGATGCCGATGATGGCCAGGATGTAAGCCCAGCGCACGGAGCAGTCGCCCAGGGAGTACTTCCCTGTCTTCTCCCCGCACATATCCCGTATGGTCTCTGCATCCCAGCCGTCGGGAAAGATCATGCAGCCCAGCACCAGGCAGAGCGCTGCAGGGGCGAGAGGAGGGAGAAGCATCAGGGGGACACTCCGGGGTGCCAGTGCCGGGTGCTGAGACCCCCCTGTCAGTGCACAAGCGTCTGCCTTGACCCCATGACAGCCAGGCAGCGCAACGGGTGACGGCGGGAGTCCCCAGGGGGCTACATTTGCACGTGGCTGCCCCAAACCTGCCCCAGGCACAAACGTGGATATCAGGGGCTCGGTTTCTTCGAGCGGCAACCACGGGATCAGCGGTTTCCCACGGGCTTTCCTCATCACCACAGGCTCCCTGCGCGTGGGCAGGAGCTGCCGGTGGGCTGCAGGCAGGGGTGCTGCCTGCCAAGAGGGTTGTCGTCGTCCCGGGGAGCACCCACATCCCACCACCTCGCGTCACGCCCAGCGGGCTCGCCTGCTCAGCCTGCCTCCATCCCGCACGCTCCCGCACGCAGGGAGACATCCGGGAGCACCAGGGTGAACGGGAAGGGAAATGCCGAGACAAAGCCTGTGACTGCCAAGGTAAGGAGGCGACGCTTTTTCTGACTACAGCCAGTACAACAGCTCCTCGTCCCGCATCAGCTGGGAAGGCTAAAAATATTAATGCCTTTGTAGAGCAGCTGGGATGCGCTGTGAGTATTTTTGTCCTGGGTTAGGAAAGAACCGAGAGAGGCTTGTGCCCACATGAGTGACAAAGTGCCTCCCCGTCCCTCATTGCTGGAGGGACAGCAAACACCCGGCCAGGCGCCAGTGCTGCCGCGGTGGTCTCGGGGGGGGGCTGAGGTGAGCTTTTAACGGCTCTCGGTAGGGAGAGAAGTCCTAGGAGGGGGGGAAAGGGAGCGCAGGGCTGGCACAGGGCATCACACGGGGGCTCGGCACGGCCCCTGCATCCTGATGAGCTCTCCCTGGGAAAGGGCAGGGACGCCCTCGGCAGCCGCACACCAGCACGTATACCACCTGCCAGCTGCTGCCTGGCCTCTGCCTCCTCCCCCCACACTGCCCATTTGATTGGAAAAAGCATCTTTACGGACAGAGGGGAGCTCTGCGACCTGATTTATGACCATACGCAGCCCGGCACCGCGTGGCTGTGGAGCGCGGTGCACGCGTGAGGTGCCGGCATCTCCGGCACGTCGTCACCAGGTACACCCAGCCGAGCACGGCCGGGTCTGCGGGAACTCCCTGTCCGCTGGGACCAGACCAACCCCAAACCATCCCTTCTGGAAAGAAACATACAATCAGCACTGACGCCATGCGTTGCACAGTAGATGGTGAGCAGCAACCTTGGGCACCTCCGAGCTAGATGCCATTGAATTCAGACGAGTGCCTGAATTAAAGGCGAGGGGGAGAGCAGCAGACCTACGGCAGGGACTCTCCCTGGGAAAGCGGAGGTGCCGAGAGGATTTTAGGACCCCACTGGTGCAGTGCAGCCGTGGAAAAAAGCTACAGTGCTCCGTGGCCATCCCCGGCGAGGGGGTGGTTTTGGCCCCGCAGCACTTGGTCAGGCTGACACGACCCAGGCTGGAAACAGGCAGGGCTGGAACGGCTCTGCCGAAATGGATGAGGAGGAGAAAAGAGCGCAGTGAGGCCGGAGGAAAGCACGGCCAGCGGCAAGGCGAGCACCCCCACTGCCCGGGTGGGCAGCAGCCCTCCCAGCAACAGCCCCTCTTGGCCCAGGGCTGCAGGAGAAGGCAAATTTAAATAAACAAAAAAATAATCAGCTGCCAATTTTATCTCCACCAGCAGGGGCTCGGCCGGGCTCCTGGCTTTTGCGCATGGCCCTGGGGCAGCCCTTTGGAGGAGCAGAAGAGCAGCCCCTGGGTCTTTTCCTGGGCTCCGCAAGCATCAGTATTTCCTCTGCGTTTCAAGAGTTTATTTGGGATCTGGGTGGATGCGGCTGCCTGGGTAAAGCAGGAGGTCGCCGAGAGCTCGCTGCTCTGCAAACACCTCAGCTGCAGGGGTGAGGGTCCCCCAGGACATCAGCAGGTCCCAAACATGGCAGGACAGGGCAGTGACACAGGAGGCAGTGGATTAACGTGCTGGAGGGCTACGGCACTCGTGGAGGACACAAGAGATGGCATTTAAGGCGAAAGCAGAGAGCGGCTCAAAAAGGTATGGGAAAAACACACAGCACGTGAGCCACAGGTGCAGCAGGTTGTCACAACACAGCCACGGGGGACAGGCAGCGGTGGCCACTGCCAGGACCACTGGGGCTGGCTCTACCCTGCGTCTGCCTGCCCTGGTCCCTCCTGTCCCCCTGTGCCCATTCTGCGCTGGCACCGGGGCGAGGGCAGCCTGTGCCCTGGCCCGTGGAGCAGCTCAAGGAGCTCGGCCCCAGATCTCACAGCCCCCGTTTGCCAGAGAGAATTAAAGTACAAATTCACTACCAGGGCAAAGGAGCACTCCCGAGCCACCGCATGTGCCCGAGGGCGACCGGCCTCTTCCCAGGAGCCCCTCTCTGCCATGCAGCTCCCCGGGCAGTGGCCATGGTGGGGCCTGGCCACCAAAGGCGGCTCCTCTCCCAGCGAAGGGCGGCGCGGAGCTCTCCTCTTCCCATCTGTCCTACGCGTTCCCAGCAGCAAGCCGAGTCCTCTGCTCTGTCACAAGCAATTCCCTTTCCCGCGTATCCCCGGGCCACCCAGTGTCCTGGGAACACCCTCCCGTGCCTGCAGCAAGGAGCGACGCTGACGTGCAGAGGGAGAACGAGGAGGGGGATCCCCGCACGGCCAACAGACCCCAGCGCTGCCCTTTTCAACAAGCCCCTCGCAGCAGGTCCGAGGGGCGCGCAGACGGAGCTCCACCTGCCCGTCCCTCTGCCCCCAGCACCGATCTGCCACCACCTGCCTCCCAACGCCCCGAGGTCCCTTGCAACCCTGCAGGAAAGTGTCGTTTTTTGTTTAAAACAGCCTATTTCCACGCCTTGCAACTGCATGAAAAGCACACCAAGTGATGACTCCTACAAGAGATGCTATTAAAAAGGAAAAAAAAAAAAAAAAAGAAAAACCCAACTCCCATCCATTTTGGTTTTAATTCCTGTTCTTCTGAGGGTGTGGTGCCAGTCCCCGAGGACAACCAGCTGCTTCGTCACACCCCACAGCTGTCATCCCTCCCCCAGGCCCTGGGCTCCAACTCCCTCTTCCAGAGTTTTCCCAGTTGGCCAGGCGGATTTGAGACGGGGCATTTTGGTGATCCCCGGGGCAGGGTGTACACGGAGGGAGGGTGACCCAGCTGAGGTTTGCAGGGCTGCCCGCGGGATGCTGCTGGGCCTCTGGCCCCAGGGGAACCAGCATTTCTCCACTTGGCTTTGCAGCTGGTTCACGGCTTCCCACTCCGTGGTGCTCCCTCGTCAGAGCCCCCTAGAAATGTAATGGGCATCTCAAGGGCTTTTGATATCCTGGCAGAAGAAATTAATTGAAGGGAATTCAGTGTTACGGCTCGGGCCGCAACACTGGAATGAGATTTTAGCAGAGAGAGAAGAGGAGGCTCCTCCTGGCAGGACAACGTCCCCCGGCAGCAGGTGCATTTAGCTGATCTGGACCGTCTGAGTAACCTCCGTGTTTGCCGAGTACCACGGTTATCCCAGCGCCGCCCCAGTCCTGTGCAGTTGTGCCTGAAGGATTCAAATCTGATTTTTTTTTAATCACTTCTTTTGCTGTCTAGTTTAGCCTGCAGGTTTGGGTGAAGGCTGGTTTTTACTGCTCTCGCCTGCCATGGGTGGAAGGCGCTAAGGACACGTGAAAGACATGGCCTCCCCCCAACCAGGGACGCGCAGAGCATCGCGCTGCCACAGGACACACGGGGGAGTGAAAACTGGAAAACGTGGGGGTAAGTGGGGGAAAACCAGCAACTGCTGGGTCCCAAAGGGGCTTGGGGACAGCGAGGCATTTGGCCCTGTGGGCAGCAGCGCCCCCTCCCTTGGGTTCAGCGAGCTGCCCGTCCCCTTCCCTTGTGCACATCACTCCCACCTCTGCCAGAGGTATTTTGGTGACCCCCCCCTGCCCTCATATCTACCTTGTGCCAAAGGGGAGGAAGCTCTAGGTACCCGCGGCCGCTCACCACAATGCTGTGCCATCAGCACATGGTGGGGTGCCCGCTGGAGATCCCCACCACGGTGCCCCTGGACACTGCACACCAGCCCCCCAACCTCCAGGAGAAGAGGGACAGTGCCCTGACTTTGGAGTCTGGGGTGGCTGCTGCTCACTAGGAAACCTCCTGAGAGCCGAGCACCAAAAGGAAAGGGAACAAAAAAATTTCCCCCCCCCCCTTCCTAAAAATAGAAATCCCTCAAAAATAAAGGAAAATTAAAGGCAGCGTGCTCGGGAGGGCTAGCATCGGCCATTTACACAGACACGAGCTCCCTTACGGCATTTTGTTCCACAGGCTGTTTACGAGCCAAAAAAGTCATCAGGATTCAGAATGGAGTTACGAGTGTGTATGAATCAGAACTGACAGTTACTTTATCTGGAACAAGAGTTAAGGGACGTAAGCCGCGGGACACGAGCGGCTCCGCAGTGCCCGGCTCGGTCCCTCACCGCGGGACGGCGGGGACGGCAGCCACCGCGGCCGGAGGGTTACGCTGCTTTCCCAAAGCTCAGGGCTGGGTGCTGCGGGGCACAAGGTGTTGGACAGACACGAGGTCTGTGCCGTGTCGCTGCTCCTGTCCCCAGTGTACAACAGGAGGGGCAGGGGAAGGAGAGGGGAAAATCTTCAGGAAAGCTTTTCTGGGGCCAGAAGCCGGCAATTCAGCAAATGCAAATTTTTTTAGAGAGATGTCGTCTTTTTGCTGTGAGGTCGGTGGGTGGAAGTTCATATCACCTGGAAGATCATATATTGGCACTATTTCTCCCTTGAGCAGAGAAAGCAGCTGGCCCAGTTACACTGCCTAGCTAGTTTGGAGCAGTGCTGCCTGTCTCTTATTTTTTCATCAAGAATTTCAGTGAATGACTTTTATGTCCACGAGAACAATTTTTTTTCGAAACCTCAAACTCTCTCCGAGAGGAGCTGGCTCTCCAGCCGAGCCCCAGTTGGGAAGACGAGCCCATCCTGACGTGGCTCAGCGGAGTCACCGCATGACCACCGGCACCAGGGAGCGTTTCGGGGCTGCGGTGTTTGTTCGGGCCAGACCCTGCTCTTCCACAAGGCTGCAGCCACACCGTCACACCGCGCGGCTCAGCCCTGATCGGATCAGCAGTTGGCAACGGCCTTCCTAACCGCTGCTCTCCTCGGACATGCTGAAACGATGCCGTGCAGCTGCACCACGTGAGGGGTCTCCGCTCAGATGGTGACAAACGCAGCTCAAGTACAGAAGATGAAGGCACTGAGGCTCTGCCTCTGCTCCCAGTTCACACGCTGGTGGGTGGGAAGAGCCCATTGGAAAGATGAGTGTAGCTCCGAAGGGGGTCTCCCAAAGGAGAAAGGGCTGAGATGGATACGCATTATCACATTCTCCGTCGGGGAAGGTGCCTGGACACAGCATAATTAACTCCAACTTGACACTGATAAAGACAAACCCCAGCCCCGTGGCCAATGACATGGCCTCAGGTGGAAAGGCACCGCACGTTGTGTGCCCAGATCTGGCCTAGGGGAGCTGGAAGGTGCCACCACACCACCTGCTGGACTTGAACTTGAAAGAAGTGGGTCTAGTGGGGAAACAACTTCAAACGCGGCCAGTCACTTTCTCCCTGCAAGAGGGACTGCACGCTCAGCTGGCTGCCTCTTTTGACCCTCAGTAGACTGAAGGTCTGCCTGAAGGCCCCCTAAAAACAGAGCCCTGGACCCACTCAGAGTGACTGTCCTCACAGACGGCACGTGGTGCGGTGCCACGCAGAGGCAGCTGGGGTCTCTCGCTCCAGCGTTAGTGCCGGACACCAGGACAAGTTTGTTCAAAGCTTGGACTCAACTCACAGGTTGACCACGTCTTGCGTTACAGCACAGAATAAGGGAATCGGAGGAAATGCTCAAGCTCCTGGGCAGCCACCTCAGTGTGTGGTGGTGGTGGTGTATTCCTGGGCTCTGGTCTCCAGCAGATGACTGCTACGTGGAACAGAGGCATCCCAGCCCAGCTGCCTTCTCGCTCCCGTACCAGCCCTCCATGGAGGGTGGATGAGAGGGATCACCCACGCAGCCCATTTCTCTTCAAGTAAGCATCATCCCGTGGGACTTTCTGAAGGAGCTTCTCCGCTAATTTTGAGGACTGGGGAGGCATCAGGGTGCTGTGAGTTATACAGTTGTTGACGTGCTCATGTTAAAGGACTGTTTCTGGTTTTATAACAGAAGGATTTAGCAAAATCTCCAGTTTTGCGTTATTGGGATTTTGAACAGGGCAGATGGCTACGTTTCTATTTGCGATAAAGCAGTCTCTCCTCTTAATTAGATCCAGTTTCCTCCTAGGGGGGCAGTGGCTTTTGAGCTGGGGCTTTCTGTGAAGCTCTAATTAAACCCTTCCTTGATTGTCGTCCACTAATTAGACATTGACGATTTAAACGTCTTTTTTTTTCAGAAAGAGATACTGAATTCCTGATCATCCTCCTCCCCGACTTTCCTGCTCTTGACTTTTCTCCTCTTTGAAGAGCCTGTTCATGCCCTCGCTCAGCAGCCCTGTATTCTGCACCGGCCATCCCACAGAGACTGGGTGGACCCACCTCTGGCCCATCTCTCTGCCTTTCATCTTGTTTTCATCACTGCCTTTCGTCACTGTGGTTTTCACCAGTGAGACCATGAAATTTTGGGCCTTGCTGTTGCTTCTGCCAGCGGTGCTTCAGCTAAAACCTCCCCCAGGCAGGAGGAACGCCTTTCTCTTCTCTGCTCCTCCAAGCCCTCTGCTATGGCACAACCCTCTGACGTCCCAGGTGGGTGACTCTCTGAACCTTGCCATCACACCGTGCTGGAGCCTGCATCGGGCCCCCGCCCTGCCCTACCCATGGGATTTGGCCCATGGTTTCCTCTTCATGGGACACGGCAGCTCCTTCTCCACGTGCAAGGTAACACATCCACCTGCGGCTGCCTCTGACATGCCCAGGGAAGTTCAGCCCTGCTTCATCCTCCCAGATGAGGTTCCCTCTTGCCATGTCCTGGCCCTCCCTGATGGCAACACCAGCCTCTCCTGCAGGACAGAAGCTGCCTTGTGCTGCCCCACCTCAGCACAGGGTGGATGGCCAGTCTCTGTGAATGCCGCCTCAGACTTTCCCCGACACAGAAAGGCCGCATAGCCCCACTGCTATGGGAGAGCTCCAAGCCAAGCCTGGGCCAGCTGGGTCCAGAAGAGACAACCCACGGCCCCAGCAAGCCACGCACTCGGGGTTCTCACAACCACAGTTGTGAGCAACACAAATGTAGCCACAAGGTGCAAAGTGTGAGCAGGGACAAGTCCCAGGGCAGGGGGAGGGGTACCCAGAGGTGACAGACGCAGGGTGCTGCCCTGACTGCCCCAGCCCTGAGCTGGGGGCAGGACAGGAGGCACCGGGGCTGCGTTTTGGTGCAGCATCCTCCACCACAGCTTCCTGTGCAGCAGCAGCACCGGCCGGGCGCTCCAAGCCACTTGATTAAGCTGCTGACAATCGGTAGGATTTAGGCTCTGAGCTTGCCTTAAACCGGTAAATCTTCGGGAGAGGGAAAATTAAAGATGAAGGAATTTCCCGATAAGCCAAGGCAACACCAGGTCTGGCTGTGGTCCTGATCTGGGTGAGGAGAGGTCAGGCTTTCCAGCCCAAGCCAGCTGCAAAGAAGAGAGCTGGGCCAGCTGCAAGCCCCTAGCATGGTGGGGGAGGAAGCCTTCTTCCCAGGAGGGCAGAGTGGGACGCTTTTATTAGGAATATGGGGGGCTCTGGGTCTTTCTGGTGGAAGCTCTGGGCCTATTCACACCTTCTATGAAGTGGGGAGTAACGCAATGTCTTTCCACATGTGGTAAAACTGGAGAGAGAATGAAGTGAAGGGTCTCACTACCGGGGGAAGCTCAGGGTCTCTTCTCGGGGTCTTTCTACCAGAAGGACAGACCCTCTGTGAGGACAGCTTGGAGGTCTGCATACAAGGGGATATTTGGGATCCTTATCAAGAAAAGCACCATGTCCCCTTCTTGGGAAAAGCCTGGGTTATTCCATGGTGTCCCTTTGAGGCGTGAGTCTATGAGAGTGTTGGGGTACACCTACAGTGGGGTTTCTTTTGTGGAGGGAGTAAAGGAGGATCTATAAAAAGGGCCACTTCTGGGGGAAATGACTGAGCCTGGAGTCACTTCTGAGGAGACATCCTCAGAAGGTAAATATATGGTGTCCCACTGGGAAGCGCTGTACTTGGGATGTTTTTATGCAGAGAGCTAGGGAAGGTCTGTCCTCAGAGCCCCTTGATGATGCTGGAGGGAGGGAGGAAGGCTGGGCACAACATCTCTTCAAGGGGGAACTGGAGGGTCCGTCTGTGCACAGGTCCGTTTACAGGGCTGGGAAGTTCCATGCATGGGCTCCTGCCAATGATGGGGTCCCTTCAGGGGCTAGGGGTTCCCCTAAAGTGGGCATCCCCTGCGGGCTGGGCTTGCTCAGGGATGCCCTTGGGGCTGGGTAGACAGAGAGACTGTGCTCCTCAGCTCCCACTGGCTTGAAGGGGACTACTCCCTGATGTGGGGTGTCCCAGGGGGTCTGGGTCCCTAGGGGGTTGGTCCCAGGTGTCCTAGGGCATCCTTGGGGCTGGTCCCTGCCTCTGTGGGACAGCTCTTGTTGTAGGGTGTCCCAAAGTTGGCCCCTGACTGGAGTGTACTGGGGTGCCCCGAGGCTGGTCCCTGGCCCAGGGTGCTCCAGGCTGTCCAGGTACCCCAGGGCTGTTCTGGGGTCTCCTGAGGAGAGTCCCTGATCCAGCTTTCCCACTGTGATCCAGGGAGCCCTGTGGTTCCCTGGGGTCAGGTCTTCCCTAGGGAGCCCCACATGCCAGTGTCCAGAGCTGGTGCCTGTTTCTGGTGCTCTGTCAGCTCTAGTGCCTGGCCTGGGTGTCCCAGGAAGCCCTGGTCCATCCTGAGGCTGGTTCCTGGCTGGGATGTCCAATGGATCCACAGTACTTGTGCCTAGCATAGCTTCCTTGAGCAACCCTGGTGTCCCCTGTGGCCAGGGCCCTGATACGGGTGCCTGGGGAGCCTTGGGGGCCAGTGCCCTGAGCTGGTGCCCATTCCTGGTGCTCTGTCAGCGCTAGTGCCTGGCATGGGTGTCCCGGGAGGCTTTGGGGCTGGTTCCTGGAACCATGGCTCTGCACCACTTGCACCCAGCCCAGCTTCCTTGAGCAACCCTAGTGTTGCCTGTGGCCATGGACCCCGATACCAGTGCCTAGGGAGCCCCGGGAGCCAGTAGCCAGAATAGGTGCCTGTTTCTGGTGCTCTGTCAGCGCTAGTGCCTGGCCTGGGTGTCCCAAGAAGCCCTGGGGCTGGTTCCTGGAACCATGGCCCCACACTGCTTGTACCCAGCCCAGCTTCCTTGAGCAACCCTGGTGTTCCCTGTAGCCACGGGCCCTGATAGCAATGCCTGGGGAGCCTCAGGGGCAAATGCCCTCAGCTGGTGCCCACTTCTGGTCCTCTGTCAGTGCTAGTGCCTGGCCTGGGTGTCCCAGGAAGCCTTGTGGCTGGTTCCTGGAACCATGTCCCCGCACCGCTTGCACCCAGCCCAGCTTCCTTGAGCAATCCTGGTGTTCCGTGTGGCCGGGGGTCCTGCCACCAGCGCCCGGGGCTCCCACACCCACCGCCCCACGTTTGACACTGCCATCCCAGCCAACCCCACGGTCCCCCACACCCGTCCCCCGCCCCAGAACCCAGAGAAGGCCGGTCGGGAGTGGGGGTGGGGGTGGGGGGGCGATGCCTGCCGGGGGTGGGTGGGGTGGTGGGGAGGGGTGGGGTGTGTGTGGGGGTGTGTGCCGGTGTGTACCTGCCAGCAGCTGCATCCAGGCGCAGATCTTGTAGACGGTGGCGGTGTTGCAGAAGAAGAAGAGGGCGAAGCAGGTGATGCAGCCCAGCGTCAGCACCATGGAGAGCAGCACGAAGAAGGCCGCCGCCTGGAAGGCGCCCGAGGGGATGGTGCTGAAGTCGGTGAAGGAGCCGCGGCACGACAGCTCCCGGCCCGCCAGCCCGCTGCCCACGCAGTAGTGGAACAGCCCGAAGTAACCGGGCTTGGGGGTGTTGACGCTGTCGCCCACCCAGTAGGGCTGGATGAAGACCACCACGTTGATGATGGCGAAGCAGATGGTGAAGATGGCCCAGAGCACGCCGATGGCCCGCGAGTTCCGCACGTAGTTGTCATGGTAGAGCTTGGAGGCTTCCTGCGAGGGCAGCATCCTGCCGGAGGGGGCGGGCGGGGCGGGGTAGGGGGGTTGGGGAGGGGGGACCGGGACGGCGGGGACCCCGCCCGGGTTTTGGGGGCGGGGTGGGGGAGGGGGGACGGGGACGGGACACACCGCGGCCTAGGCGCGCCCGCGGGCTGCCGGCCCCTGCGCCACCCGCGCCGCCATCTTGGCTGCCGCCTCTGCGCCCCGCGCGCGCCCCCGCCGCGCGCGAGCGCGGCCGCGCGCACTCCCCCCCCCCCCGGCCCCAGCCCCGACACTTCCCGTGTCCCCTCCCCTGTCCCCTCCGCCACTGCGGAGCACAGCCCAGACCGGCCGCCTTTGGCTCCGCCCCGAACGGGGCTCGGAGACGGGCTCGGCAGCGTTCGGACCGGTTCGGGCCGCCCCGGCTAGGTTCGGGCATCCTCGCCTCGGTTCGGGCCTCCCCGGCCCGGTTCGGGCAGCCCCGGCCCGGTTCGGAGCGGATGGTGGAGGTGGCGATGAGGCGGTGGCGGGCCCGCCCCGGTACCCCGGCAGGGCGTGGGCACGGCCCCCGTTGATGGCAGCAGGGACACGCGTGGGCACGTTTGCCCCAAGCGGGCCCGCAGGGACAGGGAGGGCGTTTATCCCCCCCCGGCCCCTCCGCGACGCTGGGGAGACCTGCGAGTTGGCCCCCCCGCGGCGGGCAGCGGGCCTTCCCGGCCCACTCGGTGGGGCCGGAGCATGTCGGTTGCCGCCAGCGCGGGGTGTGCAGGCACTGGGAGCAGCAGGGCTCGATCCCGCGCCTCCCGTGTGCCCCGACGGCACGCACACACGTGTGCCAGGTGAGGTATCGCAGGCTGTCAGCCTGAGGTGTGTGTATGCGGGCAGGTGTCACGCAAAATCCTCCTTCCTCCTGTCCCAGCAGCCTCACGCTGGACCCAAAACCACAGCGGGGACCAGACCATCTCGGGCCAGCTTTCTTCTCAAGGCCGCTAAGGTTAATGGCAGCCATCGCTGAACTTGGCCCTCTTGAAATGCTCCAGAGGCCTCACCCGCTTCCACATCTTGTTAAGGTTCGCGGCTGATTTGCGAATCAGACATGTGCAGATACACCCAAACTCTGTATTCCCCTGCACGAGCGGAGGAACTGGCTGCTCTGGAACAGGGGTGTCCGTTCACCCCGGTACAAACACTACGAGCTGTCCCTGTCCCTGCACCATGGCCCCGTCCTGCTCCCACCCCGGGCACACGAGCTGCTGCCACCACGGTGACTGGCATCGTGCGTGCGGCCACACCCCGACAGAGGCTTCTTTAATTAACACCCCTCCCGGGATTCTTTATGAAGAGCAGCCGTCAGAGCCGCTCAGCGGGGCCCGACAGCCTTTGCCCCGTCTCCCTGCGGGCCTAAACGTGGCTTATGCAAAGCCTCGGCCTCCCCCCAGCTCCGGTGCTGGCGAGCACGGCCCGCCCCCAGAGGCCGCCCCACGCCTGCCGAGCCTGGGCCGTGCCCAGCTCTTGCACCGGTGCCGGGTGCGGGAGGACGGAGCTGGGGGGTGCGTTCGGTTGCCCCGGAGCTGAACGGGGCGCAGCGAGAGGCGGGAGCGCGTCGCACCCCGATGACGCCAGCGGGCGCGGCGGAAGGGGCGCGCCGCCTGCGCGGCGGTGATTGGCCGGACGGGCGGAAGCGGCGGCGGCGGGCGGAAGTGGCGGGCGGGGCGGGGCCATGGGCTGGCGGCGGTGAGCGGCGCGGGCATGGCGGCGGCCCGCGGCTGCCCCCCGGCGGGCTCCGGGGACCGCGCCTTGGCCGAGTTGCTTTTGGAGTTCTCCCGAGCACAGTACCGCGCCAAGGACGGCGGCGGCGGCGCCGCCGCGAAGGTGAGGGGCCCGGTGGCCGGGACCGGGGGGGTTGGGGCCCGGTGGCCGTGCGGCGGGCGCTGACCGGTGACTGTCCTCAGGTGGAACGGATCGAGCGGCGGTGCCTGGAGCTCTTTGGCCGCGACTACCGGTACAGCGTGATCCCCAATGCGCACGGCGAGATCTGCGCCCACTACCCGCGGCACATCGTCCTCCTGGAGCGCGACGCCTGCGCCGGCCGCGACCCGTAAGGCCTCGGTCCCCTCCCGGTTCCCACCCCGCAGGGCTGACAGCCGGGGCGGCGGCTTCGCCTTTTGCCCCGGGGAGCTTCCGCACCTGCTGGCTGCCGCTCCGGGGCTCCCGCCGGCCGGGGGAAGCCCTGCCGGGCTGCGCTGCGGCTAATTATAGCCGGCGGTGTCAGCCGGGGGGTGCGCCGCTCCCGGGACAGCCCTCGCCGCCTGCCAGGGCTGCGCTTCGCTGCCGAGTTCCCGCGGGGCGCCTCCGGGCTCCCCCGGCCTCTGGGGCTCCCAAGCTGCTGAGCGAAGTCTGTAGCCTGGGGGGCGTAAAGCAAAGGGGGTGCTCCCGGGCAGCGCCAGCTCCGCTGCCCTCCAGTAGATCCTGACAACTGCTGTGCTGCGGCTCGCCCAGAGAGCTCATGGTTGGGAGCAGGACTGCGTGATGCTCTCCCTGTCTTCATGAAGTGCCTGTGGTCGTGCTGGAAGGCCTCTGATCAGGGAAATTTTAGTCTGGAAAGCATCTCAAGGGGGGTAATGGGGCCGGACAGATGAGGTAGCCTCGACAGAAATAATCTGCCTGCACCGTGGTACGTGTGTCAGTGGGCGCTGAGGTTTAGTGAGTGAACAGGAAGTGCTTGCTTGCATTTTAGTTGTGGTTTAGTGCAAATCTAAGCCAACATGTTTCTGGACTTTGACCCACAAGCTCAGAATCGTGTCAGTCTTGCTTCTGACTGCGCATTAGCTGCTCTGTGCGGCTCTAACAACGGCCTTTCATTTATGATTTTCTTTTCCAACAAAACATAATGCAATTTTGCAGTCTTAACTGGGTTTGTGGCAGAAGTACCACGTTCAAAAGGACGGTTGTCACCGGTTCCTTTCCAGCTGCTTTGCCTGAGGAAGGCAAACCGTCAGCTGGCATGTGGACCAGGTGCTGTAGGAGGGGGTCAGCCACAACTCATTGTCAGGTGGGAGAACTTCTGCTTAATGGTTAGATCAGATTAGAAAATATTAAACCCCTTGCTGCAAAAAAGGGGAAGCTGAAGTCTGAAGCTGTAAATGTAACTAGGAGTGTCTTTAGGGAAGAGAAACCAAATGCTTCTGCTTTTCCTGTTCTTGTGAGAGCAAAGAATGCCTAATTTTTCTGATGAGTATTCAAAACAAGTGTACTTACACTCAGGGCCCTGTTTTCTTCCGAGACTTTTGCAAGACAGCAGTGGCAATTGACATTTTAAATACCAATTCGTTCCAAGTCTTGATTTACTCTCCCAGGGAGTCACGGAAACAGACTACCCTTCATCATCCCTGTCCTCCTGATTTCTAAGTGATAATCTCTGCAAAAGTCGCAAAATAATTTTAGACAAATCCGGTTTTTAGTTGCATCATTGTACTCTGTGGAATAATTATGAAATAGAGACTGTTGCACTTCTTGTGTTACAGAACACAAGAACCTCTCCCAGTGAACGGGACGCTCCCTCTAGGACGGAGTGTCTTTGGCTGCCTTTCATCTTTCTAATGTTCTTAATCAGCTGGTAAGATCTCTTTGAAGTGTGCAGGGCACTTCACACTTCTGAGAATACCCAGGTTTTTTGGAAGCAGTTCTTGCTTGCTTGAACTCTGTGCTGCTCCATCGGTTCTGCTGTTACAGCTGCTTCTGAAGCCATGCAGAGAAACTGCAAAAAGTGGATATTTTTAACCCAGATCGGTTTCCTGATCCTGTTCGTTCTGTGGCTGGGCATCTGGGGAAGAAAGGATGTTGCTTCATCACACTTTGACAACAGTACTCTGAAATCCAGGCAGGTGCAGGAGGTAGTGGGAGGAATTTTATGTGTATTTTTGGCTGTCAACCAAGGCGCTGCTTGCGAGGAGCCACAGAAGGTATCAGGACGCGTCTGACAGCCGGGAGCACCTTCCCTGTGCTTGGAGAACTCTGACGTCCTCCCAGAAGGAGCAAGCAGATGCTGCAGGGAATGGAAACAGAGGGGTGCGCTCAGTTCTTTACTCGCTGTCTTAGAGTTACTGTGACTGCGCTTAATGAAAAATGCCTACATCTCAGGCACCGGCCGTGTCTTTGGTTTTACCTGATGATCCTGTCTGCACTCCAGACAAATATGATCACAGTTGCACGCAATCTAACAATGCAAGAGGAACGCTTTGGTTCCAGCGCTGTTATGGCTACCCAAAGGGAAGCATCTCTGCTTCAGGCCTGTATAAAATATACAGTTGACAAAACAGTTGCTTGCTCTTCTAGGAAGTGTTTCCCTTGTATTTAAACATCTGAATTCAGGTTTAGGGGCTGATTTAATGGAGAGGGCCGAGGGGATTAACACAGAGGTAAGGTTGCCCAGTAGTATCTTCTGGAAGACAAACTTCTGAAAACACAAGACACACCCAAAAGTCTAGAAAAGAGTTAAGATACACATCATTCCTTCCACCTCATTCTCTACCTTGTCCCAAGCAGCCTTAATGATGTTCTTTCACACTACTGTTGAAGAGTGCTCCGTGTTCCAAACCCTTTTCAGTGGATTTTACTCCTGTCTATGCTACGTTTAATTACTTGTCCCTGTAAGAGTGTTGCACCCGTTCCTCAGAGCAGCCTTTCCCCTCACTACAATCATCTCAGAACAACTATGTTTACTTACCGTGTTTATCTTCATTTCAGTGTTTATTCTAGCTTTACTGATGATGATTCTTGAGATGAGAAGGTCCGAGAGCCGTGTAGATAGCGGGGCGGATCTCTCTGGTGCCTGTGCAGGCTTCCCAGGGAACGGGGACAGACGCCTGGGAGAGGGGCTCATTCTTTGTGTCCCCAATGGGGTGCTGGGCTTCCCGCTTGCTCTGTGTCCCAGGTTCCTGCCAAGCTGCTCGGACTCATTCCCCAGTGCTGTGATGTCTCTCCAGGGAAGTGCAGTTGGTGTGCTGAGAGGTGAAACTTCTTGGCTTGTCTCAGCTCCTGGGGAGGCACTTCTGTAATTTCTGATCTTCCCGGCATTTTATTTTTTTGCTGAATCCCATCTTCTGGACTTGGAAGCAGTGCAGTGGAGCTATTCTTGTTTCTCTTTGTATTTGCAAAGGAAACACAAAGACAGCTGGAGCATAGTGCATGGATGTGTCTCTTAATTGCATGCATTCATTTAAAAATGACCCCACAACCGAATCTGTACGTCAGAATCTCTCAAAGTTTCAAAATAGTTTGGTACTGGGAATTATACATGAGGGCCTCTCTTCTCACTGCTCGCAGGCCATTCCTGCGGCATCTGTTACTCACGTGCTCTCTGAGGAGGGAAGCAGACTGCGGAGCGGAGCTCTTGGCTGTTGCAGTGACAGCGATGAGCGGAGTTCGAGTTGCGTTCATCGGGTGCCTGCACACAATCTCTCGTACTCTCTTAGCATTTTCCTGTCTTTGCACTTAGCACCCTCGCGTCCTCAACATTTAGATCGGATTAGCTTGGGTTCTTGTTCCTTAAATTCTGGTACATGCCAAAGCTCTTTGGAACTGGACAGCCGAAATAGTTATGAATGTGTTATGAAACTTAAGGAAAAATACTAAACCTTGACTATGAATTCTGTGAATTGAGTCCTTTTTTTATTAAAAAAAAAAAAAAGTAGGATTAGAAGGTCTTGGTTACTGTCTCCCTGTTTCCACTGACACCACCTTGTATAATCTTTTCCATAAACAGATCAATTTCCATGTTAATAATAGATTATTTTTTTTATCCTTCACAGAATGGCAGCTGCAGGTAGGTTGCTCCTGACTGATTCTGAAGCTTAGCAACTTTCTTTTAATTTCCAGCATAAAGGTATTAATTTGTTCTTAGGCCAGCATTGTCCTTTGCCTTGGAGGAGTTCTCCCCCTTCATCGCTAGTTGTCCCCTTCACCTTAATGCATGTATTGTTGTGTCCTCACTTCATCTTCGTCTGCTCTGTCAACCAGTCTGAGGTTGTTTCTCTTGCAGCGTAGACTGTCCCCTGGCCATCCTAATCATCTTGCTGTGCCTTTTCACACTCACTAGAATCACTTATCTCAGCTGAGGTCTTGTGCTCTGCCCAGTAATGTTGGTACTTCTGCATCCCACCAGAGAGTTTTCCGTGATCTTATTTGTCCCTGTTTTCAGACTTACCATATTGATAACGTACACGCATCTAGAGATCAACCAATTTGTCTGGGCTCTTGTACTGAGCTCCGCTGCTGGAAAGGGCTAACTGGAAGTTCTCGTTAATCATCTCTAAGCGTGTGACCATGCAGCTTTGTATTTCCACACTTCATCTGGTTTCTATTATGTCAGTCTGGATGCTTCTCCAATTCCATGTGGAAACTCTACTTCTCCCTGCGTTGACTGTACCTCCTGAAGGTCTGTGTAGTTCAGAAGTCAATTTGGATTCCTAACGAACGTAGACCAGTACTTGGACAAATTGCAGCAATTTTAACTTCTTTCCAAAATGTCTCCAACTTGGAACGCATTTCTGTTTTAACTTTAACCAGATTAACAAAATTTAGTTATGCAGATGCAGTTGACATCAATCTAACAGCCTTGTTCAACCCACTAGCTGATTTACAGACAATTATCTAATTACCTGGCAACACGCGTGCTTAAGTGACTGGAACTAAGGTTCATTGAGTGTTCAAGCTTTGATTCTCTATTTTATTTCATTCTCCTTGCAAAAATATCACTGTAATAGTTAATTCACCCTGATGGTAGTACTGAGCTTTTTGATAGAAAAGTGGTAGGGAGGAAAGCAGACCATATGTTTTTGTAGACACTGGCTTGCCCTGGTAGTCCTTTGTTAGTAATCCACATGTTAGTTTGTAGCAGACCATTCTGATGCTTCTCATATTGCCAGCTCCTGAAGATGCTTGCTGACCCCTGCTGTGCAGCTGGTCTTTCAAAATAAAGAAAAGGTGACAGAAAGCATCCAGACATGTTGTATAGCTGCAGAAGTAACTCTTAAAGAAGTTTCCTCTTGCTTGCTAACTTCAGATGCTGGCTTCTAGGCAAAAGGGATGGGGATTACAGCCCAGGGTGTCTGTAGCAGCTTCGCTGAAAGGCGCCTGAGAAGATGCTCTGTGTACTGAACTGAACCTCTCTCCACTAGGTTCGAGAGCACTGTGCAGGTTGGCAAACTGCAGGACCTTATCAACCGAAGTAAGATGGCGAGGTGTAGAGGACGATTTGTTTGCCCGGTTATTCTGTACAAGGGAAAGGTAAAGCTTCATGGGTTACCTATCTCAACTTAGAGAATGACCTTTCTCCCTGCTGTTTGAACTGTGCAGCCATGTCTTCAGTTGGTTGTCACCTTGCTGAATGCTATAAAAATCTGTTCTTGGGTACAAGCAGGCAGCCTGTAATAGGAGCTAGCATTTGCTATCTAGGCTGCATAAGTCATCTGTGGGGGCTTCAGGCTATTTTACCCCTCCACGTCATGAGCATTGCACCAAAGAGCTAACATTTTCCCCATATTTATGTTTCTTCCTTCTGAAGGACAAAGATATTTGGTCTTTGAGAGGGGAAGGACAACTATTGTCGCTTTCTGCCCCTTCTTCTTCCCAGCAGTGAGCTCCCTTTGAATAACTTGTCTCTCTGAAGAGAAGTTTCCCTTGTCTGTTCCCTGGGGAGGCAAGATTGCATAAATGGTCTTGTGAATGTGTGGGCTTGTCTACAAGGGGATCTATAAGAAAGTGAAATTAGATTCATTTTGATGTGGATTACTTAAACTGTATTGGAGCCCTGTAGGAGTAGTCTAATTTAGAATTTAAGTAGCTTAATTCAGTTTTCTTAGTTCAATTTAGAAGCACCATATGAATAGCAAATTCATACCTGTGACAATTTTAATCTAGCTTGACTGAAGCCATCATGGGCTGAACCTGCTGACCTTTTCCTGCGGGAGTGAACTGCCTGGAGTCGTACTGGGACCATCCATAATCTTATCCACAGTAATGTGGAAATAAGGCTCAAGCAGGGTATTAACAGAGCATGGACATTGCCAACTTGGCAGGAATTGACTGTATTAGTGACTTGGAGAGCTGGAGATGAAAGTGTGATTTAAAAACTAGCTACAGATAAAGGCACTTGGGAGTTCCATGTGTTTGGAGAACTCAATCTGGACCAGGGTTGGCGGGGAGACTGCTGAGAGGTGGTAGCTGTAGGTACCAACCATTTCTATGTAATGTGACAGCAAATAGTTCAGAGACCTGTTAAGGGAAAGACTCCTGGTGGTTAATAACAAAATCTTCCTCCAGCATATTTGCAGATCAGCAACACTGGCCGGCTGGGGAGAGCTCTATGGGCGCACTGGCTACAACTATATCTTCTCAGGTGAGTGGGGGGCCGTGTGTGGCTGGCTGCCTGGTTAGGCTGGGACAGTGTCCTAGACTCAAGACCAAGCTCTTCCTGAGAGCAGGTGCGGAGCTCTGGCGTGGACCCATTTGTATCAGGCCCTGCATAATAGGGCAAAGCCTGAAATCTGTCCGTTTCCAAGCACCATACTACTGGACAGAGAGCCATACCTCATAAGAAGCAGCAGCAAAAGAACTTGAGGCTGAAGAATGAGCTATGGGAAGCGTGTAAGCAAGTAAGGCAGCCTAAAGGAGTTGCGCTACTGATCCCCAAACATTGGGGATGGGAATAATGGAAAAAAGATAAGAACTTACTATTGCTTGGCTAATCATTGGGAATCAAATCCTGCTACTGGTACGATATAGCGGATGCTAGGGAAAGCTCTTTGGGGGAGTATTGGGTGTCTGTAGTGTGGAACCTGAAGCTTGGCTTAACAAAGCACTGTGTAGCACTATTGGGGCGTCGTTTTGGCTGGCAGTCATGGGTTTGATCTACCTAGGTCCTTTGCAATGACAAAGGAAAAGTGGTCTACGTTAGAAAACGGGCTCTTCAGGAAGAGGAAATCCAGGGAAGTATTGAGAGCACCTGTGTGTAGAGAGAGGGCACCAAACCATGACCTTTTCAGGCATGTGCATGTCTTGGCAGATTGGGGACTGTGTTGGTTTATACAAGTTTCAGTTCTTAATGCCTTCCTTGCAGGGGGTTCTGACGATGCTTGGGCAGATGCAGAAGACATTTCAGAGGAAGATTCTGCACTTAGGTTTGTATGAACCACTGGGATAGGGAAAAGGGAGTTCGAACCAAAGCTGACTGGCTCAGCCACTCAGTTCTGCTCTTTCTTAGGCTGGGCTTTGGGTATAGACTTGAGACCATCACCAAGTCTTATTTCCCTTGCTTTTGAAAAGACTCTTGAATGCTAATGGCTGGCTGAACCCAGTGTAACTGAAGCCTGCTAATCTATTGCCAGAGGGAAGGTCTGGAGACAGGAATATATAAGGCCATTTAAAAAGGTGTTTGAATTACACAGACGTGTTTACTTCATCAAAAAGTAGATCTCCAGGCTGGTGAAATTGTTCTGTGTCCTATGTGTTTGCCGCAGAATGGAGTGAGATGTGGGGAAGGACCCTAAGCATGAAGTTTGCAGTATCAGTTCATCGCAGAGTCTGACCTGTGGAGACAAGGCTCGTGCTATGCGGCTTATGCCTAAAAGTGGTTCAGGAAAGAACTGTGCCAGTGTTGTGCAAAAAGTCAAACTCAACTCGGTCAGTCTTCCGTGCTCATCTTGCTTTGCCTTGTTCTGTGTTGCAGGAATGCAGACTCCCAGCTGTTTGACAAGGTCAGAGGACATGACATCAAGCTGCTTCGATACCTGTCTATCCGATATATCTGTGACCTGATGGTGGAAAACAAGAAGGTGAAGTTTGGCTTGAAGTGAGTCTGGTTTCATTTGTTTTTTCTGCAGGCTTTGGATGGCAGCTAGTAGCCCTTATTGGGCGTGCACTCAGCAGCCTGGGAGCAGTCCCTGGAAGATTCCTACAGCAGGATCAGTTAGTCAGTGCTGTAAAGAGAACCCCAAGGTTTTAGGCCGGAGAAAGCTGTATCAATGGGCAAGACAGCTGCTTTCATCTGTCTTCTGCAGTCTGAGTAGGTTTCCTCTGTAGAGCTTGCGGTGATGTGACTGTCACCCTTTCAGAAAGGGGAGAGTAAAGGAACCCTCTGCATGTGTATAGGAACAAATAGAGGTATTTATTAGAATACAAATAGAGCTACAAATAGAGCCATAGTATTTTGGGGCTGTACTTGTTTATTTGGATGTGTTGAGTAAGTTCTGCCCCTGCTCACTCCTGAGTGAAGGGATTGTGCAGGGAGATGCGACAGGTAGCTTTTTGTGTGCTAGGGTCTCCATGAAAAATACTCTATAAATATCTGCTGTTTTCTTCTTGTCCTGTGCAGTGTGACGTCTTCTGAGAAGGTGGACAAAGCTCAACGTTATGCTGATTTCACGCTTCTCTCCATCCCATACCCAGGTACAGGACTGATGTCCAGAGGGACCCCCAAGGGACAGGTGACAATCCGTTTCTGGGGACTGGGAACTACCTGTGTGTGTGTGGTGAAATCGCTGTGGCTTGCTGAATGTTTCCTGTGCTCCCTCTGGAGAGAAGATCTTTTAAACTAAGAACAGTGCGACGAATCTGGATGCTCTGGTGCTGTGAGTCAGCATTAGGCACTCTTTGAGGTGGCAAAATAATTTCTCAGCAGTTCTAATGAAATCAAGCGTGGAGAAAAAGTCCCAGAGGTAGAGCTGGGTTAACCCATCTTAACGATGGCCTTTGACGCCCCTGCAACTCCATACTACTGCTTGATGCAAATATATATCTTGCTCTCTGTTATATAAAACCCCAGTCCTTAAAAGAGTGTTTTCCAGTCCTCGTGTTCCAGAGCGCCGCTGTAAGGTATTCTCCGTGCTAGACAGAATTGTTAACCTAAGCCTGCAACGTGCGGCTGAGATGCAGACCACTCCAGCCCGTCTCCCTGGCTATATTAGTCCCTGTGCCTAGCAACCGCTGCTGGGTCACTTGCTGCACTCTCAAAGATGAGCTGAACATTGCTGCCTGCTGATGTCAGGCTTGGTGATGGGATTGGATGTGAGGCTGCTGTGCTTGAGATGTGTCTGCAAGAAAGGGCTCTTCTTTCTCCCTTGCGCACAAAGAAAGCGAGGGGAATAAAAAAAAAAAAAAACAACAAACCAAACAAACAATACAACTGTTACGGGTGTTCCAAACGCAACCTTTTCCATGATTACTAGTTGTTGTTGCCCTTAGACATATTTTCTTTTTTAAAAGAAGTGGTTTTCCTTTCATACACAAATTAGCGACAATTCAGAGAATCTGCATCGATATTTTATCTGCTTTGCCATGCAGATTACCGAGGCGTACAGAAATAAGAGTATTACTGGTTTCTGTGCCACAGGTATACGTTGCAGCCGTGTGCCTCGTCGAACTTAGAGCATGGGAGAGGCAGCGTACACGGGTCTTCTGTGGAGTTTGTAAAGAGTGAGAAAGAAGTGATTCTGCAGAGTTGAGCTGTGGAGTTGTTACTTTATGGGGATCTGCATATTGTATGCAGTGTGCGGTGATGGCCCTTCCTCTTCTGCCATCTGGGACAGCTGCTGTCTTTTAGCAGCTTTTCACTGCCACGCTAGAGGTAAACCTTAAAAAACTGGAAATTCTCCCTGCAGATGTTGCCTGATTTCAGCAGTGCTGGTCCAGAGGGGAATGTTGTTATTCTGTTAGATCTAAGGCATACACATCTAAGGATCAGCAATCCCTCTAGTGACTGGCCAAATGCCATCATACATTCTTATTGATGTTCCCAGGTTGGCACTGAAGAGAATTTCTATTTTGTAATTTGTCTCTAAAGTTATTCTGAGATCCTGTTGTCTTAGGTGAGCAAAGCAGTATCCGGATGTGATTGTCTCAGGTGAAAGCCTTGTGTTAAAATGGTTTATCTGTAGAAGCTTTTGTGCTCTCCAGTGCAGAAACCCTCTTCTCCATTTGACTGGTAGTTGGCATTTGTTGATGCCAATACTTATTGCCATAATCCCCAATTCTTTGCTTTAAGCCATTGTTTAATTGGAGTTAAATCTCAACTGACAGATTGCTTCCTGACACTGTAGTTTTGAGGGCTAGTCCTGTCCTTGCACAAAGATTATTTTTTTTGACATTGGAGTTTTTTGTGACTTGCAGGGTAGGAATTGCTGCCTGTGTTCAGTGCCTGGCACAGGGGTGTCTTGGTAATGTGGGCACTTTGGCACTCGTGGGCCTTACACGCTGCATCGGGAGGTGTTTCTTGTAGCTTGCAGGCAGCTGCAGTACTAATGGTGCTGCTCGGCCGTGACTAAGTGACTGCAGTTTGCAGCAGAGACTTCAAATAGTTGTTTGAGAAGAATGGCGTCGAAGGACAAACTTCGGGAGGGGAGGGCTTGGGGGAAACCTTGGCAGTGGTTATGTACCTGCTTCCTTCAGATAGAGCAATTCGCGTGTTTGAAAGAGGAGACTGAAATGTGAGAGAAATCACAGCCGGCTCTGACAGAGCCCTTTCTTGTTACCTGCAGCAGATGCCCTGTGAAAGCTGGCTTTCCCCAGGGCTCTGCCAGCACCTCCTTTTGCTGGTTCCCTCTCACTCAGCGTGCCAGGCTGATGCCTTAGATCTGTGCAAAAGCCAGTGGCCCTGGAAAGGATAGCTCTTGTTTGGGGAAGAATGAAATCAGCCCCTCAAGCTCCCCATTTGCTCTGCGTTTGGAGTTTGCCCTTTGCTCTGTGAGTGTGTTCCCTGCTGAGTGCTCTGGGTTGTTGCTGCTGGGAGGCCGTGCTGCACACTGTACTCATGATTACTGCTTTTCTCTTCCCGCAGGCAGCAGTTTTGATTGATTTGGTGCTCTGGAGCCTGGGGCTGCCAGCACTTCCAGTCCCACGGGCACTTCAGTTGTTAGATATCAGTTAGCTGAACGGTTGTTCATTATTTCTTTTTCTTGCAGGCTGTGAATTTTTTAAGGAGTACAAAGACCGGGATTATACAGCTGAAGGTCTCATATTTAACTGGAAACAGGTACATGGATATTACAAAATGGAGAGCCGTGGGCTTTACTGGGCTTAAGTCTTGCCTCAGAGTTCCTGAGCAATGGTGTATGTGTCACGTGCTTATTTCTGAGCACAAGGAGGAAACCAACAGGGCAAACAAAAGATAGCGAATGTACTAGATTACTCCTTCATTGTAAAATTTGTATGTAAAATAAATGAGTCATCATCCTGAAGTCCAGGATGCTTGACCTCTCACGGGAGGTATGGGTTGCTCGTGCTTTTGAATCTGATACCTTATTGATAGCCTCTGTTCTTGGTTCTGTCTTTGTATTCTGTCTCCTGCTGAGGGAGATGGTTGAATGGAGTAGCCCTACAGTAATTCAGAAAGTAACATGACTTTCACTGTTGGGAGCACAGAAAAGCGCCTCTTGTCCGCTAGTCCTTCTAAGAGGCTATGAGTTAATCCTGGCCACTGCAGGCTTTTGCATTCAAAGATGCTTTGAGGTGCTTTCTTCTAGATATGCACTGTTTGGTATTTGTTTTTTCTGGAGCTCACTGCCTTCAAGTCACGGCTTTTCTCTGACCAATTCTGTTTGTTGGGTTTTTTTTCAGGATTATGTAGATGCTCCATTAAGTATCCCAGTCTCTCTGACCCAATCTCTGAATATCGATTGGAGCGAGTACCAGGTGAGCAAAGCAGGCGTGTCTGTGGGAGGTCAGAGATTCAGTCGGGAGTAGTCAGTAAAGATTTGAAGTCTGACTTGCTCCTGTTGCCGTAATCTGGCTCACTTCATAGCATCCCAGTGGGAGCGAGGCTGCAGACTTGATTGTTCATAATAGCGGTGGAAATCCTCTACCCAAGAACTTCCTGGCTTGGCGTGTCCTGAGGCAGCTGACTGTAACGTCAAGTCTTTTTCTGTAGCTTGCGTAAAGCTTTCAATCCATTAGGGAGATAATGTCAGTAACGAGGGGAAGGAGCGTGCCAGCAAACAGAAAGCAGTATTACTTGTTCACAGTCTTAGCGAGGCACGTGCCTGCAGTGGGCATTCTTCCTTGGCTGCGGAGAGTCTTGAGAGAGAACCTTCCCTTATGTGAGCAGTAGACAAGTGACTAGGCACCTTCTTCATGAGTGTACAAGGTACCTGTCCTGTGAGAGGAGAGCAGAAAATCATGATCGACCGTACTCTGACAGCGTCGCAAATGATAATTGAACTCTTCTGTTTGCCCAAGCTTCAAGGCTTACCTTTGTTCATACCAGGGAGCGTTGCCTTATACTGCTGATTAGTGTGCTCCATTTCACACATCAGTGGACCCAGGTTTTGTGATGATTGACTGTGCTGGAGCATGTCACGCTCCTATGCTCTGTGTCTGGAAGCACTGCACAAGTAGCAGAGCTCCCTGTGCTGGGCCAGTGTTTGTTAGTCAGTGATGTAAATAATGTTTAAGTGCCAGCATAAGCAGAATCACGGAAAAGTAGCTTGCAGTGCTGAAGCAGAACTAATGGGACCACAGCTTGTTTATGGCTAGAAACTTGTTCACTAGAATACTGAGCAGCCAGTATTTTAAAAAGGATATTAAAAATTGAAGAGGGTGTAATAAATAGATGTAGAAATGATCTGACGACTGGAGATGGTGCTTCACTTAAAGCTGAAGTTCTCAGTCTGTTTAGCTAATCACAAAGGTGATGGAGGGTGGTCTTGATTAATGTGCGAGTACATTTGCAGGGAGAAAATACTAATTCTAAAGCACTCTTCAATCTGGGGGGAAAAAGCTGCACAGGAAGCAATGTCTGCAGTCTGAAATCAGACCTTCAAACGAGGAAAAGCGGTCTTGCGTGTTGTTTTTGAGGATGATCTGTTGGAACCTGCCACTAAAGGAGCGATGAACTGTCACCCCTAGCTGAGGTGCTTTTCTGGACAGGACTGTTGCCAAATGCAAGCTTCAGGCTGTATTTGGGGCAACTGAACAAAACTTTCTGGTTTGTGATGTAGAGAGAGCAGACTGGATGACCAGATGATTCCTTCTGGCATAAGCACAAGATTGAGTTGAATCGGGCAGATAAGGGACTTTGGAAGTATGTGTTTTTCTGCCCCAGGCTGTGTGTATTCCCCATTTCCCTACTCTTTTGTTGCTGTGCAGGCTTCACGGCAGAGCAATATGTTCTTTGTCTGAGAGTAGCCTTAAGTGTGGTTACACGCACACGTGCACGCATGCAGGCGCACAGCAAGTGTTCTGTTCCTGGCGGTCAGATGTCACTTATCTCACGATGAAACGTGTGTCCCTCTCCTTGCCTTTTCCTTGCCAGTGCTATCCTACTTCCTTGAGCAGGTTCTGACTCTGCTCAGACTGCTGAAGTTCCCTGCATCTTCTCACGATGCGGCGGTCGAGAGTGGCATGCTTGAGCTTCTGATGTTTTTCACCTGCATCTCTTGTGGTGCTGGAGCCCTTCTGTGTCGCTGCTGCTACTTGGGCGTTACTGCAGAAGTGCAGTGCCTGTCTGGAGCAGCCGGGAGTGGGTCACGCCTCTGCAGGCAGCCTGCTGGGGCCGTTTACGAGGGCCAGAGTGTTTTGAGCAGAGTGCCTGGGTTGTGGGAACGGGCTGCTGACCTTGGCCTGCTCACCCCATCATGCCACTTGCATCACATACACAGCTGTAACGTGGCTGCTGGGCCGTTTGGTGAAGTGCACGCGTGCGGGGGGGCTGTGGAACTGGGTCAGCGCTCAGCAGGTGTTTGCTGGCTCACGTTAGTCTCTCTGAGCATGGTCTGCTTGGAGCTTTGGGGCTGCAGGCAAGCAGGTTCTGTGCCAGCCAGGCAGACAAGAGAGATACCCTTTTATTTTTTTTTTTATTTTTTTTTTTTTCCCTGCCTGGTCTTTTGTCCCAGAGTGCCTTTTGTAGATGATGGGGGGGATTGATTAGAACACCAAGGGACTCTGTCACTCTGAGGAACGGCCATGAGGCTATTTCTGTGTTGCTCTTCTTCTGGATAGAGAAGCCAAGAGCATGGTGGGCTCTGAACTGCAGAGCAGCCTTTTGCTGTGGGCAGACCCTTACCATCAACATTTCTCCTTCTGCAGAGCTGGGACCTTGTGCAACAGACACAGAACTACCTGAAGCTGCTGATCTCCATCATCAATAGTGACGGTAAGGCAAACTCCTTGCTCCCAGTGGTCTAACTGGAGCAGTTGCTGTCTCCAGAAGAACAGCTGATGGTATTAGTACCGCTCTTTATGGAGAGCTTCATTTCCCTCCCTTCAGAACAGGGTGATGGTCCTAGCATCTCAGGGCTCCAGCTCCCCTCTTAGAGAGGGACTTGCTGATCCCTTGCAGACCCTCTCTTCCCAAGAGTGAAGGGATATTTGAACAACTTTACCTAAAGTTTTAGTGCTTTAAAACTGAAGGGAAGAAACATTTGTTCCTCTGCTTGTTGACTCTTGCTCTTAATTTATTGGACATCTGTGGTTTATGCCCCCAATCTTAAGGTGTCATTAGGTGCCTGTTTAAGAGCCCCTTTCACGCTCTGTCATCACAAACACCTCAACTCCTTGAAGGGGGTGTATTGCTTTACGTTGGCATCCTGTTCCCTCTAAGCACTGTGACTTTGTACCTACCGCTGTTGGATAGATGGAGCCATGGCAACTGCGTGGCCAACTACAGGCTCTCCTGCAGCAGTTGTGTTGGGACACACTGCGAATTTTCTGGAGAGCATAGGAGTTGTGCCCTGTGTGTGCCTCTGCTCGGCATGTATCAGTAGGAATGTTGGTGAGACTGAAAAAGTGTTCCGTTGAAGTAGGTTTTTCTCCTACCTGAGAGAGTGGGTTGCAACTGAGTAAGTGTATGTTCTGGGTAGCAAAGTGATGTTCATGGCTAGTGACTTTGTGTCCTGAGCAGCTGTCAGGACCAGGACAGCACATCCGCCAGGGCTGCTGACAACCCAGGACACTCTGAGCAATTTGTTGGCCGTAGTATTCAAGACAAAATGTTCTGGCTCGGTGGCTGAGCTCTGCTCTTGAGCCTGGGCTGTGGGGACGGAGGGTAGCTTGTCTCTACATATTTGCCATAAAGAGAAGTCATTGCTCTTGTTGTAACATCCTTTTTTTTCCCTTCTCCTTCCTACCCCTGCCTGGAACAGATGACAGCGGGCTCCTGGTGCACTGTATATCCGGCTGGGATCGTACTCCTCTCTTCATCTCCTTATTGCGCCTCTCCTTATGGGCTGTGAGTACCTGACTGACCTGCTCTGCTTCTGGGGGAAACTGCTGGGAGGGTGAGTGACTGTGTCACCAGGAAGTGGTGGTGGAGCAGTTAATACTCCTTTTGACTATCATGGCTTCAGAGAGGGTGTGGATTGGCTTGAATGTGGAGTCCGACATGCTGTCCTGCCATCAGGCACGGTATCACAGGCAGGTGGGCATCTTAGATCACCATGATGGTTTTCAGTAGATCATGAATTCTCAAGTCCCGATCCCCAGGGCTGCTGCCTGAAGGGTGTTCTCATTTCCTTTGCAGGATGGGCTGATTCACGCGTCCCTGGAGCCGTCTGAGATACTCTATCTGACAGTGGCCTATGACTGGTTTCTCTTTGGGTAGGCACATTAAGTTTTACTTGCATATGCTTCCCTGTGCAGCAGGTGAGAAGCCTTCAGGGGGTCATCTTTGCTATTTGCTCACAACCAAAGGTGGATGTTGGGGCAGCTCCCAGTGAGCTGTGACAAGAAAGGATGACGCCTTTTTTTTACCTGGAGCCTCAAGCATGTTGCTGTTCTTGACAGCTTGTGCTCCTCTGCTGATTCTGGCTTCCAGCATTTGACTGGGCTTCCCTTGCTCTCTTTCCAGGCACATGTTAGCTGATCGACTCAGTAAAGGAGAAGAGGTGAGTGTCTGGTCTGGGGCAGTGGCCGAGCACTGCTTTTTGTTCTCAGGGTACTTGTTTACAGTAGCAGCATTTGCTGTCTGCTTCTGGTAGTAGTGGTCTGGCTGAGTTCTAAAAAGATTTGTTCAGGTGCTGGAAATATGAGGTAGGAGCCTTGCTCCGTCACTTCCTAATGCATAAGTTGTGGGAATGCGTTTCTCTCAGGCTGCAGTTTGGTTGGTGGTCGTCAGTCCTGCCAATTCCCCTGCTGTGCCATTAGTCTTCAGGCCCCTGGTGAAAGGATGCTAAGACTTGCTACTCCACTCAGCAACGAGAAGGGATGCTTAAGGCATGTGACTCTTGGGAGCTTGAAAATAAAGCTGTATAGTCTTATGCGCTTGTCCTGACTGCCGGCCCTCCTGCCTGGGTGCTGCAGCTGCATGTGGCTTGCATGTCATTGCGGGCTCAGGGAGCAGCTGGTGCTGGTTCCAATGTGTGTATTTTGGCAGGGTGTATCTGTGGGTGCACAGATGGGTCTGGGAGGCAGTTGAGATTAGTGGAACTAATTCTGTTCAAACCTTTCACTATTTAACAGCAAAAAATGATTGCTCTGACTACAGTTGCAGTTCACTGCAATATCATTTTTGGATAGAGATCAAGAGGTGGGGAGTACGTGTAACCCTGTTGCTAATCCCCTGCTCCTCAAACTCTCACCTCTAGAGAATCACCTGCCTCTGAACAGCATCCCCCCCTGCAGAATGCAGAGCCAGGACCCTGGCCTGTTTTCCATCTCTCGGGGGTCTAGGACCACTGTATTAGTGTCGCTCCTCCCGTTCATTCCTTCCCCAGAGCTCCATTGGTCCAATCCTGGCAGTTCTGCTCTGGTGCCTGCCTGGCCAAGGGTGGAGTCGGTAGCTGGAACAGGAGGGGGGGCCCATGGCTGCCTCTGGCCCTCCCTGCTCGCCGCTGCAGGAGAAGGGCTCAGCTCTGTGCAGGCGGATGGGGTGGCAGTGGCACAGCGAGGTGAATGCCACAGGGCATGAGCTTGGGACTGCGGTTGCTACAGGTACTGCGTGCTTACAGCTGTGATACAGCTGTGCTGCCGAGGTGGAGCATGCGGCTCTAACCCTGCTGGGTTTGCTGCTTGCCTGGGTGTATAAGGAGCTGCTGGGGACCATCCCTTTTCCATTCTGCACAGATGGCAGAAGTACCTGCCGTGTGCTTGCGGCATGTGTGCAAGGCATTGATGAGGAGATTTGTCGTACACCTTCCTTTCTGGGCCTCCCTGTGGCAGGGAACAGAGGGTCAGTTTAATGTGTAAGAGAAGGCCCAGGATGGGATGGTGGCAGCCCATGGCATATCAGAGGCTGGTATCTGCAGATTTCTTGCTGTCGCCTTCCTGCCAGCGCCTCCCCACCAAGACAAGAGGCTGCATGGAGCCTCGGGTTCATTCCTGAACCGCTCTTCTCTCTCCCTTTGCTCAGATTTTCTTTTTCTGCTTCAATTTTCTGAAGCACATCACCTCTGAGGAGTTCTCTGCTGTGAAGTCGCAGAGGTAAGAAGCCTGTGCCTGCTGCTGCATGGGCTGCAGAGCCAGGGAGCTTGTTAGTGCTGTTCCTTTGGGGAGATGGAAGCCCTGGTGTCCTGGCCCAGTTTTCTTTAATTTATTCTGCACTCTGAAGGCTGCAAAATGGGGCCGAGGCTTGTGAGGTGCTACGTTGTGCTCTGAAAAACTGTCCATGCTGAAATGTGCTCTCCGCTTAATGACTGTCCGTGGCTGCTTTAGCACGGGTGAACCCGGAGGTGTGTGCTCTGGCTCAAGCAGGCTGCGCAGCAGGCTCCATCAGGCGCTGCTGGGGGGAGCGGGGTGGCTAGTTTTTGACAGACCGCTGAGCATTAACCCCTTCCTATTTCAGGAGGGGCAGAAAGAAGCAAAACCCACCCTGCAGGTTCTGAATAAGCACATGTGTGCCCGCAGCCTGTTGCCACCCTCTCAAAGCACAGGGGGTGTGGGCTAGGACTGTTAGGAGAGCTGGGTACCACACACCGGCCCCATCTCCTCCCCTCTGCCCCTGGGGCACAGCGAATTCCCCGCTGCTCTGATCTGCTGTGTGCTACAGAGATCTGGCTGTGGCCAGCCTCCACGCAGCCCTGAGGGGTGGCTGAGGTAACTTTGTCTTTTCTTTCCCCAGAAGGAAGAGCTTGCCACCTGGCTTCACCCTGGAAGAGATCTGCATGCTCAGTGAGTGCTGCTGCCGAGCATCAGCACCCCTGGGTGCTGGTAACGGTTGATCGCTTGGGGGCTTGGGTTCCCAGCATCAAGGTGACTACAAATGGGTATGCTTCCCTTGGGGCCTCGCAAGAACGCGGCCCCAGGGCACGTGGGAAATGTATTTCTTAAAGGGAGAGAAAGTGAGCGAGACGAAGCTGGCCTTCAGGTAGTTCTGTTTTCTTTTCTCTAGAGCAAAGAGACCGAGGCAGCACCACAAGTCTGAGCAGTGACTTCTCCCTGGGGATGGAAAGTTCTCCTGGAGCAGCTGGGAGCTTCACTTATGAAGCAGTGGAGCTGATGCCAGCAGGAGCACAGGCTCAAGCAGCATGGTGAGGACATAACCACTCAGTGGGCTGCAGACTGAAAGGGACAGGCTCTGGGCACAGGAAAACAGATATTTCTGAAGTCCCTCGCCCTCCAGGTCGCCTCTCTGTGGCATGGGTTCCTTACAGTGGAGGGAGGAATCTGGCTGTCAGAGGTTTTGCTGCAACTCGGGCTGCAGAACTTCTGCACCAAAAATTGGAGACTTCCCCCTGTTAATGACTGTGTCAGGCTTCTGTGGGGATGCTCCCAAGTCTGTCCCCTCATGAGAGTAAAGCAGCTGTGTTTCATTTTCACCAGCTTCACTGTTAAACTTCATCCAGAAAGGATTTCATTACTTTTAAAAGATGGTTCCAAACTACCAGAAAAATGACATTTGGCATCAGCCGCCCCAGGGAAAATGGAGACAAAGTTTAGCTGCCCCGAAATGAAGCTTAATCAGTTTGTGGAAGAGATTGTACAGGGGAGTGTCTGCAGATAGTGGAAGGTGGGATGGGTGGCCAAGAATCCCCTCTAAACTTTAGCCCCTCTAACAGCGCAAGGTGTGGGAGCTGAAAGCAGGTTTCTGCCTGCAGCACTACTTACAGATACTTCTTGGGGGCAAATATGAAATTCTTGGTGCTCCCTATTGATGGAGGGTCACACAGGACTTGCCTGGGGATGCAGGTGGCTGTCTGGAAGCGGGGACCGGGGAAGGTGTCTGGTGACTCTGCTGCACTGGGACGGGTGTTGTGCTTGCTTGTGGAGTTTCTGGTGCTGTTTAGGGATTTCAGAACCTTTCTGTAGGGTTGCCCCTGTCAGTTTAATTTTTCTCTCCTCTCCCTCAGCACATGTGAAGATGCTATTTTATATTGCAATTATTTTAAATTAAATCTGGGTTGTGCTGGAGGCAGTTGAAGTCCTCTGGGACTGAGCCTGCAGCCATGCTAGTGGCAGCAGCCTTTCTAAAGCACATTGTGATTCAATTTATAAAATGCTGAAGAAGGGGGAGAGAAAATCTTCCTGCAGAATCACAAAACGGAGATGGGGAGCCCCAAACTGCGTTTGCCAAGTGAGCAGCAGAGAGTCCTCTTTAAAACGCAGCTCTTGCCTATCCACAGCAAAGTGACTGCAGCAAGTAGAGAACAACTTTTCACTTGCCTGGCTGCAGGGTAGTAAACTGGAAGCATTTACATTGCTCTGAGTGCTCAGGACATACAGGCTAGATCCTGCAGCATGAAACCTACGCGTGATCTGTATAGGATGTGAAGTGCCCAGAGCATGTTGGAAGGGATCTGCTGCACTGATGTGTATCAGCGCTTGATTTTGTGACATGTTTTCTAACTCTGGTTTGCTTTCATTCCTGTTGGAGACATCAGGTTGTGTTGGGGTTAGCTGCTGCTACCACAGGGATGGTTCTGGGTCCATGCCATGGGCATGAGCTTCGGGAAGGGAAGGTTGTGATCCTTGCCACAAGTGCTTAGAGAGGGGATTGGGTGTGGATGTCTTGCTGCGTAGCTGCGTAGTCTGGAGAACAGGTAGGGCTTGCTACAAGCTGGGTGAGCTGGGCTGTCCGTAGTGTGAGGGAGGAAAGGAGGTGATGTGCTTCATTGTCTTGTCCTGAAAACAGGTGGCCCCGAGGTCTCCTTGCAGGGAGAGGGATTTGTTTTTTAGCTGTACAAGCCCGTTTCTGCAGGCTGTGCTTGGAGATGTTGGCAGCTATGATAACATGAGATGAATAACGCTTGAGAGAGGCTGTGGTGTGATGTTTGAGGGTGGACACCCTTCAAAAAGTGAAGAGAGGATATTGTGCTTCCCACTGTACAATGAGCCTGTCTTTAGCTGCACTTGCTGACAGTGCTCGAGATCTCAGTCAAAGCCGAGGTGCCCTTCCAGATTCCAGGAAGAGCAGTGTCTTTTCTCCTTGAGTTTGCTTTAGACTTTTCCTTTTCACTTGTGTACATAGGGAGGTCTTTGTCCAATTCACTGTGGTTTTGGAAGGGGAGAAATTCTTGAGTCTCTTCCAGGAAAAAAAAAAAAAATGTAAGAAAAAAAAATATCTTCTGAACATGGAGCAGCAGTGATGTGAATTAATGCCAAATACGTGTGCCGGTTTGGCATGTAGCTGGATGGTATTGTGAGCTTAGGCCCGATGCAGCAATGGACAGTGAATCACACCCGAGTCTGAACGTGCTGGCTAGAAAAGAAGCCAGAGCAGTTCTGGGCTGTCAGCACAGACAGGGAGAGGACTGAAACACACCTGCATCTGGAGTGATTGTTGGCTCTGAGGACATGGTCAGAAGTGTGGTCAGTGGTGCCTGAAGGGAATCACTAAAAGGGAAAATAACACTGGTGTTGTGTCCCTGTCAACCTCGTCAGTGTGCGCAAACGCCCACCGGGGCTGAGCTTCTCGGCTGATATACTCCGTAGAGTTTAGAGCAGATTGAAATGGTCTTTCCCTGCTGGGAGGCCCCTTGCTTGAGGCATTTTTACAGCTAGACTAAACAAAGCAATCGCTGTATGTGTGTGGGCTGATGCATTCTCCTGTCTCTGATTTCCAGGTCACGTGGATGGTGATCTATAAAAGAATGGGCTAAGATGGGTTGAGCTCAGTGTACCACCCGTGACTCATGGTTCCTTGGAAGGGAGGAGGGCAGGCTCGGTGGGAACAAGAGCTTGTGGCTGCTGGCGTAAAATCCAGCCTGTTGTGGAAAGGCTTCCTAGTTGCAGTACAAGGGGAAAGCCAGCTTTCTCACCCAAGTCCTCCATCCCACAGGAGGAAGAGTTGTGCATCGTCACCACAAGCCGTGCTCTGGAGCAGGGCACAACAGTCTGAAGACAGGCTGCCTTCCACAGGGATGGTCGAAGTCAAGTCCTCCAGCTCCTCCTCATCAACCCATTCTGATAACTTCCTGAGGATTGGAAGCAGCCCCCTAGAAGTGCCCAGATCCAGGTGAGATGGGACAGAGCAGAGCATTTCTCAGCAAAGCACGTGTCTGGTAAAGGGAGTGCGGAGCTGCACTTGTGTGCCTCTGAGAACCCTGGAGCACATGGGTTTGATCTACAAATAGACCTCAGGGGGCCTGTTCCTCTCTAGCCTGACCTTTTGTGAAATGCTGGCCATTAAACACAGAAACTCCTGCCTCGGCCTGTTTGGAGGAGTGAGGAACTGTGCCGATAACTGCTAGGTGTCTGTTCTGCCTGTCTTCAGTGCATGCCTCAACTCCACCAGCCCTGACATCTCTGCACCCTGCATGCTTGGAGCTCACAGCGCTTTCTCTGTCAAATGCATCCACAGGGGTTTGAAATGGCTGCGTTGTGTGGGGGAGGGAGCCTTTCAAGCCAAGCAGACCTCACTTCGCATCTGTCCTGTCCCCATTTCCACCTGCTGACCTTCCTGATGCTGAAGGGTGCAAAAACTCTTGGGTGCTGGTGGCAAGCGGAGGTAGAATCCGCTGCGAGCAAGCTGCGAGCACTGTGCTGGGGTGAAGGATTTCACCCAGAAGGCTGTGTGTTCCCGCTGTGCAACCAGGGAATGGGGACCCTGGACCTGAGCTTAATCTCATGCCATAACAAAGGATATTCTGGCACCCTTCTGGAGTCTGATGCTGTGGTAGGGCAAAGCAGAGCGGTGAGCTAGGCTAGGGAAGAAAGAACAGAGCCTGTGGAGCAAACACCATGTGTTTAGGCCGACAGGGATAAAGAGGCTCTTAGATAAGAGGTTGCTGTTAAGAGCATCAAACGCTTGTGTAGTCTCCACAGGTTTTCCAACGAGGCTTTTTCTCTTGATTCCCTTCAGAAACAGCCACCAGCCAAATTTTAGTACTCTCTCGTCACATGGAAAATAAAATGACAAACAAGTAAAGCATTGAAAATTTATAAGACTTTTTTACCGAGTCTCTTGATTTCAAAGAATTGCTGTCTGACAGTTTTCATGAATGATGTGAACTGTTTTCGCCAGGGAAAGAGATCAATAGGATCTTTTTTGAGTTGTTGTTGGGGCCCACCTCTACATTCTCTGTAAGATGAAACAATTCTCCCAAGAAGAGGAAAAAAATACGGGAGAAAAAGCAGCTTGTCTGGGGGGCTGCTTTTGTTCACGACGGTAATGCCACAGTTCCTATGTATAGTCTCCTGCCATTCCCAAGACCTGACAGGCTGTTCCGCCCTGGGCTGGCAGCAAGAATTCAGCAATGCTGGCAAAGAAGCTGTCTATAAACGCTTCAGCTGGACTCTGCTCTGCGAGAGCGAAGGGGAGAGACAGAGTAGGCAGAATGGCACGGCAGGAAGGGGCTGAACACCTTGCATTCCAGGGGCTCAGAGTTGGTAAAGCCAGCAATTATCTTTCCTCTGGCAGTGTCTGGATGAGTTGTCTATAAGCGTGTGGATTATGAGTGCCCGGTGGTGGCAGGTGTTCAGAACTGGCACCCCGAGGGCTTGAGGCAGCAGGCAGGTGTGGTGATGAAGTTTGTTACTGCCAGGCCAGAGTCCCTGGGGATGGCTTTTCCTTATGCCCAATATGTAGCTTGAGAAGGAGTTGCAGTATTCTGTCACTGTAAGAGGTAAATGTTCTGTGAATTCCACTATGAACATTTCTTTCTGACCTCTATGATAGCTTCTGCCATGGCACAGAGCTTTATAACTCTTCAACGCAGCGAAGTTGCACCAGTCCACCCCTAATCCCTGTTAACTTTTGTGAAAAAGGCAGCGTGGCCGTGGAAAAAAGTTCACAGGGAGGGGGGAATAGGGGATAGAAGGAGAGCAAACCCCTTGCACAGTATGAAACAAGAGGACAGGAGAAGGGAATCAGTTGTGAGACCAAAGCAGTGAAGTCAGCTGCATGCAAAGATGGTTAGGCTGCTACACTCATGCTGGATGGAGACTGTACACCTGTATGCTCTCCGTCTCTGCTGTCACCTGGGTTTCCTCGGCTCCTGTCAGTGTACAGGCTGGAGGAAATGAGCCCAGAGACCCTGCAGGGAGTGGGTGGAATTGTCAAAGCGATGGTCGAATTGAGTTTCTCTTTCAAACCAAGTCTTCTGGCACATTTGTGCTCCTTTGCCTCCTAGTCCGTTGCCAGATCAGCCAGACTGTGGTCTGTGACCTGCCTGCCTTCCCTGGGGTAACACTGCGAACAGCTCTGCTAGCGAAGAACTTAAGCAACACGTTGCCTTGTCAGATGCTGACATGGCTTGCATTTCTGGGGCCTGACCACAGTACATTTTGTCTCCAGAGAAAGGCTTTATAGCGTTCCACTTGGCTTTGCTCTCCCTGCTCAGTCTATGTTAGTCTGAGTTTATCTGGTGAGCTCCATGCAGGCAATGGATATCACAGTACCTTCAGCCACCATTTTCCATCCTGAAGGAAAGGAGGAGTCCCATTTTGGGTAGAGAAGGAGTGTATCTGTGATGGAAGGAAGGGGTAAATTCTCTAACCCCTGAAAAAAGGTGGGACTAGAACGGAAGGGCTGAAGCACAGAGACTGATCATGATGCCAAAAATACCTTTATCTCTACGGTGCTGCTGGCAGGTTAACACCCAAGGCTCTTAAGATGAAGAAACTACTATACTTGACTTCCTAATCCTCTGGTTGTGTGGCCATAGCAACAAAACACTTACCCACTGCAGCAGCAGTTGAGGAAGAATGGTTGCTTGTAAAATGCCAGCAGGCACCCTTCAGGTAGTTCACGTAAACAGCCCGGTCCGTGTGCTGGCAGGCAGGGGAGCTTCCGAGGGAAAGGGAAGGCAAACCAGCAGAGAGAGATGAGCAGGGCCTGGGAAGGGAACTGGGGTGTCCTAAAGGAAAGAGTCACAAATACTAACTCAGCCGGTGGGCGCCAAGCCGGGCCATGGCAATCTGCTGCTTCCATCATCTCACCAGCCCATCTTCTGAGTCCTGCTCTGATCCAAAGGTACCCATAAATCCCGGGATGGTTGTTGTTAGCCAAAGCAATACAAAGGCAAATTCCTAGCGGTCTTTCTAGCTTATCCCAACGTGATGGTAAGATCACATCTGCTGAGGGCAAACGTGCATGAAGATACTGCATAGATTATCTGTACAGTAGAACAAGGTGCTTCTTGTTCTACAAACTGAGAACTCTGAGCGTGGCAGATAGCAGGCATTGACTGGAAATCCCTGTGCGCGAGTGGGTAGCAGCTTGCAGACTATGTTCTGTGTTTGCATTTGACACTAATAGTCTAAGTGTCCCATGACACTGCAGAAAAGCCCCGTATCTGTGTCAGGGATTTAGCGTGTGTGCACATTGCACTAATGTGGATTAGCAGCTGGATAATCTTTGGTTGAATGTGCTTTTGCTAAGTCAATTAAACAAAGCCCAAAGTACTGAGATCTGAGGAGTCGAGATCTGTAGGAGTTAAATCCTGGAGGATCTGCTTTGGTCAACAGCCACAGAGAACTCCCTTGGTGAAAGGGCTGCAGACGGGTCAGCTGTGGGTCTGGAGGGAGAGCTGTGAGCGCAGAGAGGGACAGAGGAGCTGCCGTCCCTTGGCTTTGGGTGTGTTTTTTGACAGTGATAAGACTGCATGCGTGCTATGCATCTTGCTTCTTACAGCCACCTGTCTTGGAAGCTGTATCTGCGATGTGACAACTCGGGATGGTGACCACAGCAGGACAGAAATTGTTTAGAGGAATGTTTTCTGGAATTATTGCACGACTATGCCACAAAACGGGCTTGCCGGCTGACACGTGGCTGTGCTGCAATCAGAAACGGTTGTGCTTGCAGAGGACTGGCTGCTTGGGCTGTTACGGCACTAACACAGCCTGTAGATAGCTGCCTGGGATTCAGCCAGGGCTCTCAGCACAGCTCTCTGCCAAGTTACTCCTTGCCAACATTTCCCACGCAAAGGTGGGAAGGGCTGCCCTTTGCTCCAGGTTGCCGCAGTCTGCCTGTGCGTACGGTACCTACTTAACGCTTCGATTTGAGGCACAGAGCATATGCTGGCAAACGAGCTGCTTCCCAAATAGTCCTAGGTGTGTAGAAATATGGCAGGTAAGCGGGGGCAGCGCAGGGCAGGATGAGAGCCTCGCTGTTGGCGCTTGGCGCTCGTCTCAGTTACGTATTAAGAAAGGGAAGGATCCCTGACTGTTGCTCTGCCTCCGGTATTGGCTCTCCTCTGGTAGGCGAGTGTCCGTGTGCTCTGAAATACCCTGTCTTGTGCAGCATGTTGCATGGGAAGCACTGACCTAATTAAAAGGAGCTGTTCCAGGCTAGGAGCTGCCAGTTTATGGCCTGCTAGAGGTCCTTCCTTGTGTGAAGGAACAGCTTGCAGCTCATCTCTGTTTTGCTAATCTAATTTTGTTAATCTTGCACTTTTGAGGGAGTTTCTTCCCACTCGTGGACGTGAAGAGGTGGGTGTGTGAAGCTCACTTTCGTTCTCTTTCTGTCTGCCATTAGATGTCTGTGGCAGAGACAGTGACTTGGAGACTTGCTGCATCTCATCTTCTGTAACCGTGTCAGCTTTGCTGAAGTTGTCCAGCTGCTTCCCAAGAGCCTCCGCACTGCCCTCGCAGCTAGCCAGCCTCTGGCATGGCTGTAATGTATTGCAAACAAGCTGTTCTTAAAGGCTTCTGGACTGGTTCTGGTGTCCCAGCAGCCCCAACTTGCTCTGTGGGCCTCACTGAAGCCCTTTCTGAGCCTCTGCAGCAAGACTTTACAAGGAGCCTTCAGGGGTAGAAATAACAAGACTTTCACCTCTAGCATTGACTGGATTGCACGGGGATACAGTCACCCCAGAGATCTGGGCTTGGTCTCAAGCCAAGCTCAGCTTCTAAGAAGCTCTGCTGCCCTTGCAGTGCAAACACAAGATTTCCCCTGCCATGCCTGCCCTGCCCGTCTCACCCAGCCTTGGCCCCACTGTCTCTCGAGGTTGTTCAAGATGCTTGCTGGTTGTGACACTTCCTTGGGAGCCTCCCTCGAGAAGGTGTTGGGTATAGAGGAGAAAGTCTGCCACGATATCTTAGCTCTGCTGGCTAGGCTCAGAGATCTAAGCCAGGAGAGAAATGAGCTGGACTCACTGCAGAGTCAATCAGTTTATTCAATTAATCAACAAGTGTTTATTCGGCTGCCTGGAGGCGAGACACAGAATTGGCTGCCTTGAACTCCTAGACTCCTGTGCTATTAGGTTAGATGTGACTTGACTAAGTTTGCACAGCTGCTTGACAGGGTCAGGGACTCCAGGAAGAGTTAGAGGGCTAGAGAGACACTGAGTCAGTCTTGCAGGAGGTACACGATGCTCTCACCAGCCTGTCCAAGAAAGGATTCAAGAGGGGACTTGATCCACCTCCAAGAAGTGGTGTAAGAGCAGTCTAATCTTAGCTGACAACCATGGAAGGTGACCAGCAGCTGGAAGCTGAGGCCACACACCCAAAGCAGGAAACGATTTTCTGGTCACCTTCATTAGCACATATTTATCTGACCAGTGTGGCTGTTACTGGGCAAAGGGACATTTTTACTGTCCCTGGGGCCCTGGATTGTGTCTTACTCCTTCACTTGCCATGTGGGCGCAGTCTCCTGGGAGGCTCCTGATACTAGTCTCCCTTTGTGAGAACTGCTGAGCTCTGCTGAGTCCTCCACCTTCATCTGGAGATCCTGCCGTAGGCCAAGCCCTCCTCTGCCTTCCAGACTTGCCCTCTTCAAAACCTTTGTTTCTGCCTGGCCCCAAACCTGTCTTCTGATCAGCAACTCATTACTTTTCTGACAGAAACGTGTCCCTGTCTACTTTCAGACCAAGCCCATTGCCTATAGACCTCTTCACTGCTTTAGCTCAAATTCTTGTCGCCATGTGTGACTCTCCTCTTTTTCCTGTCTCTGGCTGTGCTGTACTCTCAGGGAGACATCCTCCTCTTCCCTCTGCGCTGAAGCAGTGTTCCTCTATGCTTCTCCCTGGCTTCCTGCACTGTTTGCACTGTGCTTCCAGGATGACACCATACTCTGGGCCCAAATACTCTGCCGGTTCTCCTCCATCATGCTGTCTTCCTCAGCTTTGTCTTCCAAAGGCAGGGAGAGCGGTAGATGTCACTGAACAGCTGCTCCCTTTTCCTTACGAATTCTTTGCATCCCAGGGAAGGTTATCCCTGTCTGATCTCCAAAAGGCCTTTCTAAGAGTATATGCTGCAGTTCCACTTTCAGTGAAATGCCCTCATTCTGATTGCGGTGTTATGTGCTCTAGGAAAAACAGCTTTTTGCGAGCGGGGTCTCTCCCAATGCTTAACTCTTGCAGCACCTCTCTGAACCCCACTCCTCAGTTCATCAGGCAGCCAGAGCACAAGAGCTATACATGACAGGTGAAGCTCTGCTCTTCCCGTTTTCTGCTGTGATACCTTTTCAGACCCTGAACTTCCAGACAGCGGCATTAGCCCCAAACTGCAGCTGCAGGAACATCATCACTGTGCTGGGAAGCTGACGTGCAAGGAGCTGTGTAACTTCCCCTTCTCTGCTTGTGCAGCCAGCTCAGGACCACGTTTCAGACTTCTCAAACCTGGCCGTATTGATCAAACTAGTTAAATGGCAGGCTTGGAATTAGATCGACATTGCAAATAGGTTTCCTGCTGTGCATCTCCCCCCACCCTTGCCTTCCAGTCTCACTGAGGTCCTTCTTGCTGTGGGAGATCCTGTCTTTCTGGCTGTTCTCCTGGTCTCTTGGGGAGCAGCTGCAGTGCGCCACTGCTATTCTTAGCTGTGAAGACAGCGTGCAAGTACCTGGCCCAGCAGAGCTGGAGCTGGTGCACTGCTATCTGCCCAGCAGATCTCAGATAAATTATCCAGAAGATCTTGGGAGTGTGTAATTGAGTAGCTCGGCCACAGGCTGTGCTTCCAGCTACGTACACTCTGCTGTGCAGCAGGACACGGTAATTGCTTGCTCCCCAGAAACCAAGAGCTCTGGATTCATCTCAAGTGATTGCGCCCTCTTCTCTGAGATTTTGGAGGGACTCCTCAGATTCACTTACCAGATTTCATGCTTCCTCCTTTCCTGGTGGGAGGTTGCATACATCAAACAATTAAACTCCCTCGGCTGTTTTTCCTATCCTAAAGATGTTTTCCCACCTGGTTTCTGGCACAGTCCATTTTTCTAACACAGGAATGAAAAGGTCTTCAGATGCTGGGGGAAGGCCCTGGGGACGTCTTGAGCAGTGACTGGCTCTGTTCAGATCTGGAGTGATCTGCTTTCTAACGGCTCCCGGACCAAGGATCTCTAAGTCTTCCTCGGCACTAACCAAGTCACAAGCTTGATTCTCCGTCAGGCCTTGCTGCTGCCCTGGGATGTGCTAACCACTACAATAAGGAACAGGGGGATGCCGCTTGTGCAGCACGACATCCACATCTGCGAGGGATTTAGGGCTAGGACGTGCCATTGCGTCTCGCTAATGGGCTTCACGGTTCTGCATGGCCATCTGCTTCTTGCTGGCTCTGTCCTGTCCAGCTCCCGGTGCACTCCTGCTGCTTTGTCAGCCCCGGCCAGCTTGTCTGTCCCCTTGCTTTCAAAGGAAAGGCTTGGCCTGGGGCCCAGCCAGAGCTGCATGTTGCACCCTGGTCCCCAAGTGTCAAAGCTGCTGGCGTAGGCGCTGCTGGCTGTCAGCCCGGCAGGTCCCTGGCACCAGCGTGAGCAAAAGGCTTGTGGCTGAATGACCTGACTGATCGCGCCGTCTCCCTCTCTCTCTGCCCCAGATCGGCGGACCATTCTCTGCCCGGATCTTCCGTTTCCACAGACTTTGGCAGCTGGCAGATGGTGACAGGGTGTGGCAGTATTCGGGAGCAGGCAATCCTGAGCGCGGACGCCTCTCTCCCTTGCAGCTTCCCGGATGAGTTCTCTAGCACTTGCCTGTAAGTGTCTCAAACGCAGGATCTCTCCTCGGGTCTCTCGGCTGGCGGCGAGCGCTGGAACTTTATCACCCTGGCACTTCTGAAGAAGCCTGGGAGCCCATAACAAGCTGTCCTGTCTTCTCTTCTTTGGTGCTTTCCATCCACAAATTCAGTTGCTGAGTGCTCTGTGCTTATGCTGAACTCGGAAAGAAACCAGCATCTTCTCTGGCTAATGACGGGGGGGCACTTTGCTTTCTGTAAGAAGAAGAGGCTTTTCTCTCTTCCCTGAAAACACTGAATTTGGGCATAATTGAGTGCATTTGAGGATGCGTGCTTGTCAGGACAGGACTGGTAACCCAGATTTTTTTGCTTTTGAATCTTGTTCGTCTCCATCTCCCTGCTGGGGTCAGATCCTTGCTGCAGTAAGAGAGGGACTTTCCTTCTGTCACCCTGATTTTTTTCTGATTGCATGCAGCATCCTTTGCAAGTGCTGCGTCTGGCCAGTGCAGAGCAGCAGACGCCCTGCATCCTGCCGCGTGAAATGGCTGGGAGGCAAATGTTCCTCCCCATATAGAAAGCCACCTCGGTGGAAGCTTGAAAGACAGGAGATGCGCTTTAATTGCTGTAAGAGGAGAACCTTGGCTTGTGCCTTCAGGCTGCAAACTCTCTATCAAGAAACTGAAATGGCAGACGAGGGGCTGCCGCCAGCTAGCTGTGCTAGATTTGTGCTGCCACACGCTTGCGGTCCCTTACCGGGATCCGAGTATGTGCTTTGGAGGCAGAGGGCGAGCGATGTGAAAACCAACATGTCCTGTGAGCTGGCTGCCCTGGCTCACCTTCTCGTGGGCTGTGCGCTGTTCTGCCGAGCAGAGCAGCTGCCCCCACGTTGTTATGGTGAAGCTACAAGACCCATGAACTGGCAAATCAAACATTCACGAGAGATGTCGGACATGGCCTGGCTGGGATTCGCTCTCCTCCTTTCATGAGGACGTGCCGAGCTGCTCCTGACGTTGTTTGGAGATGGGTGAGGGAGCAGAGGGGACTGAAGGATGGGCATCTGAATTAACGGCCTGAACTTGGCTGTGCTTGGTGGCTGCTCATCACCAGCAAGTTGTCGCTGCCCTTGGATCTAATGTCAGAATAGGGAATTCGGTAGAGAAATGTGATTTGAAGTTGAGCTCTGCATCGGCCTGTGCTGAGGCTGTAGACTCATGCTGTTTAGAGTCTGGCTGCTTGGGACAGCCGCGTTCAAAGGCAGGGGAACAGCAGTGGTGCTTCTCCCTTGGGTGTGCAGCAGATGCTGTGAGTGCTTTGCCCTGTTGAGCTCTCCACTGGAGCTGTGGGGTGCTCGGGGGCTGGGGACCGCTCGACTGCGGGTGCTGGGACCAGAAGCTGTTTGGAAGGGGTGAAGAGTTCCCAAGGATGTTGTGTTGAGCTTGACCCAGGGCCTCCACTCTCTCTGCTCTGCATCAGCTCTTGTTTGGTCAGGAGCCCATTGTGGTTTCATCCCAGTCTTTTTGCAGCCCAGCACAAGATGAGTTTTTGGAAAATTAAATTCCATTTAAGTTCCCACTTTACATCTCAGCTGGCAGCAGCTCGATGAAGGTACGCTTTTCACAGCCTACTTCTTGTGCTTGTGTGGGGCTTGTCAGGGCTTACTTTGAGCTGGGGCTTTGACAGCCTCCTCTCATCCTGCACCCCGAGCTGCAGGCGAGCGGGCAGGCTGTGGGAAGTGTAGCGGGGCAGAGCGCCATGGATTTGGCAAGGAAGCGCGACCTGCCTCCCTGGTTGAACTGCTGAGAGTGAAATGGCACAGACGGTCTGCGGGGCTCGGTGTTGGGCAGTGGTTAACTGCTTCACCCAGCGCCTTGGAGTGTCTCACTCCATGAAAGAAACCTAAACAGTTAAATACAAAATCTGCCCTGGAAAGAGGCGCGCGAGGCAGAAGATGCGGGACGTAACTGCTGCACGCCCTCGCTTACCTCTGCGTGTGACATCTAAGATCACTGTACTCGGGTGCAAGTAAGTCCCGCTTTCATGTCGCTTATTTTTAATGCTAGCAGGTTTGCGAGTTCCGCGTCCTAATTAGGTTGCCAAAAAAGCATCTTTTTAATGTGTTTAGATATGTTGCCTTTTTTCCTTCGCCCTCTGGCTTCTCTTTATTATCAGGCGCTGTAAACAGCGGCCTGGTTGGCTGCCTCGGCATCGCTTGCTGTTTATAGGCCTCCCACCATATCCTCTTGCTGCTGTTTCCGGACCAAAGCTGTTGGCTGTGGGTGGTTAACACTTCCATTCAAATGAGCTGTGCCAATTTATAGCCAGCCCGGGCGCTGGAGAGATTAAAGAGAATTTTTTATGGGGAAGGTTCGCGCTGTGCCCTTGGAGTGACCTTTGAGGAATGTCTTATTCTCGCTGGGAACCACCGGCACGTCGCAGAAGCACCGCAGCAAGGACCGATTCAGGCCGGAGCGCTTAGAACAGCTGCCTCTGGACCCTAGTCTTGCTTTCCCCTGCTCCCTCAGCGGAAATATTGCCTTCCCTCTGCTTTCTTCCCCCCGCCCCTAACCAGGTGCGTGGATCAGCTGGAGAGGAGAGCAGGACCCTGGGGACGCCGTGCCCTACTCTGCCGGCAGCCCTCCTGCTTGCAGAGAGCAGCCGTGCTGGGGAGCAGAAGTAAAACGCCGCTCGCCTCTCCTCCTTCCACGCCTGGAGCGCTCCTTGGGGCTTTTGTCAACTTGTCTGCCCCTTCTCGTCTCCTCTTCCCCAAAGCTGTCTGTGCTGGCACAAGCGTGAGAGGCTGGGGCTAGGGGAAGTGAGGGATGCTCGCAAATAGGTTGGAAGCGACTGTCCAGGCACAGCACATGTGGACAGGCTCCATCTGGGAACGCTGAGTGAGGAGGGGAGGGAGCTGGCGCAGGAGCTGACGTCAGCCAGCGCCCGCTTGGCGAAAGCAGCACTTTCTGTAGGAACCGTGGCCTCGTAAGCAGCGTGGTGATGGGAGAAAGTGGGGGGGTTTGGTGAAGGAAGAGACCCGGGGGAGAGCAGGAGGCTGGGGCTGCGAGAGGCTCAATGGGAGAAGGTTGGGTTGGGTTGGGCAAGGAGGCTGTGGCACCAGTTGCCGTAGCTGGAGCCTTTTGGGGCGGGCACTGCCTTGGCCACTGGAGCCAGCTGTGCACCGTGGCCCTGCTGGTGCTGTGAGCAGAGCCCCAGCCTCCTGCCCCACGTCAGGAGTGAGAGCTGGGCTGGGGAGAGGGGTGGCTGTAGTTGCTGACCTCCCCCTGCTCTCTCCTAGGCTGGTGTCGGCGAGCGACCGCGAGTCCCGGCTGGAAGAAGTGCGTTCTGCCTTCCTGGCCAGCTACAGCCGGACCATCGGCCTGAAGGCTGTGCCCCCCAGCCCCTCGGGGGCCATCGGCGGTCTCCTTGAGCAGTTCGTGCGAGGCGTGGGACTGAGAGGCAGCAGCACGCTCTGAGCACGGTGTTCCTGGACCACTAGCTGGAGAACCCGGGACCTTGTGGGTCCCCCTGGCCGAGCTGGGACCCCCCCCTTCCCGGTGCGGGCACCTGCGGCACCTAGTGTCCACTGCCGCCCACCCCTGCCTGGGCCTGGGGGAGCGTGGGGGGGCTCCGACGAGTCTCTGCAGTAAAGACAACCCGAGCTGTGCCCTCTCCTGCCTCCTGTCTGGGCTGCGGCGGGGGGAGGCGGCCAGTGGGGCCGGGGGGGCGGCGGCGCGGAGGAGCTGGGTGGCGGGAGCCGCTCCGCCGGGGGCGACGCTCGCTATAAATAGCCCGGCCCACGCTCCGGGAGCGGCGGCACCGAAATAGCATCGAGCCGGGACCGGGAGCCGGGAGGGAGCCCCCGGCGGGGCGGGAGTCGGGGCTAAGCATCCGCCGCAGCGGGCTGGGCTGGGGAGCGGAGCTGAGCCCGCACCCCCGGGCGGGAGGTCCCGGTGGGGGTGAGCCGAGCCGGGACTGAGCACGTGCCGGTCCCCGGTGCCGAGCCCCGCGGTGCCCGGAGCGGCGCTGCCGGCGGGGCCGGGGCCGCCGTGCCCGTGCCCGTGCCGTGCCCGCCCCCGGGCGCGCCCGCCTCGGCGGCGCGGGAGGAGGCGGCGCGGAGCAGCGGCGGCGCCCGGGCGGGGATGGCGTCTCCGGGAGCGCTGGAGCCGGCGGCCGGCAGCGTGCCGGGAACCAAGGTGGAGCTCACCGTGTCCTGCCGGTGAGCCGGGAGAGGGGCGGGGGAGCGGGCGGGGACCGGCGCCCGGACACGGGCGGGTGCGGAACGCGCGGGGGTGCGCCGCGGGGTGCAGGTGTCCCGCAGCAGCTGCTGCCCCGCCGGTCAGTCCCCGGTCCCGGTGAGGAGGGTGGGCTGCGGGTCCTCCTCGCTCCTGGGGCACCGCTCGGTGCCGCGGCGTGTTCCCAACGCCCCACTGCCCGGCTGCCTCCCGCGGGGAGAGGTCCCGTCCCCTCCGCGGGGTCCCGGGGGACGCTGGCACCGGGCGCGGCTGCTCGGAGGGACCCGCTGCCCTCACCCGGGGCTGGGGCGCAGGACGGCCCCGCTCGGGGTGATGCTGGCGGGGCGCGGGGTGCCGCTGTGGGCTGCGGGCGGGCTGCCCGGCTCTGCCCGGCTCCGTGAGCCCCGTAGGGAGGCAGCAGGACCGGGAGTGGGTCAGCCTTGTGGCCCCTCGCGGGACAGGGGCTGCAGGAGAGGCGCTGCTCGGTGCCCCTGGCTCCCGGCGGGGTCCGAGGGGCGAGCGGTGGCTGCCAAGCCAGCCTGTCGGTGACTAAATATAGCCCAGCAGAGGCACCGCTGCCCTCGCTGCCCACAGCCCGGGGGTCCTGCCCGCAGGGACCAGCAGCAGCGGCCTCCTGGGCAGCAGCATCCCCCATGCTGGGGGGGTGTCAGGGAATGCCTATGGTCAGCCCCCTCGAAGACCCCTGCCTGGCTGGGCAGCTCTGGCGTGTCCCCAAGCCCTGCAAACTCCAGTCTGGGCCAGGGGCTGCCGTGCCCCCTCCCTGAAGCTGAGCCCCTGCCCTCCCTGCCAGCCCCTCTGGGCAGCGGGCAGCAGGGCCATGGGGCCTTGCAACTGCGGGCGGGGGCCAGGGTTTGGTCCTGGAGATGGCCCAGGGCAGGGGCAGTCTTCGTCTTCGCAGCTCCCCTAGAGCTCAGCCCCATCCAGGGGTGCTGGGGGAGTGCTGGGGTCTCTCCCCTGTGTGCTGGGACCAGGGGAGCTGGCTGAGCCCTGCAGCCCCTGGCCATACCCCAGCCCACCCTGTGCAGCCACCCCCAGGGGTGCAGGAAGGATCCCAGCAGAGCCGGTCGCAGCCCCCGGCACTTTCCAGTGTCACACCGTGCAGAGGACGACGATCAATCGCTCTGCCGGCAGCTGCATCGGGGGCGCAGAGCTGGTCTCCTTTATTCTCACTTCTGCGCCCCGCCATTAGCCGCGCTCCCGCTGCCGGGGTGCGGCGGGCACTCAGCCGGCGCCGGCAGCACGGGGGAAGGTTTCATCCTCTAAATGGGTTCCCTGTCATGTTCAATCATCGTCAGCGCTGGAGACGCTGCTCCTCGCTCGCCCCGCTGTCCCACTGAACCCCGCGGTGGGAGCCAGCACATCGGCCCAGGGTGCCGGAGTGGCTTTCTGGCATGGTGCTGTCCCACGGTCAGGGGGGAGAGCCCAGGGACCCACCACAGGGCCGGATGGGTGGCACACAGGGTGGCTGATGCCTGGATCTATCCCCCCAGGAACCTGCTGGACATGGACACCTTCTCCAAGTCTGACCCAGGTGGGTGGCGGGACCAGGCAGGGGGCATGGCACGGCACGACATGGCACGGCATGGCACGACAGCCCAGCTCTGCTCCTCTCTCCGCAGTGGTGGTCCTCTTTGTGCAGGGCTCAGGGAGCAGCGAGTGGAAGGAGGTGAGCACGGCTCCTCTTGCTGGGTCCCTGGGGACATTCCCAGCCCTGTGCCGGGGGTGCTGCCACCCACAGTTGCCCCCGCTCCTGGCTAATCCCTGGCTGAGTTAAACAGGCCCATATGGCCACCCACATCCACGCTAATGATCCCTCCGCGTCCACGCTAATGATCTGGCCCCGCCAGCACCGCTAATCCCCCTGCCGGGATTAGCGCCGGGGCAGCTGCGATGGGGAGGGGTCCCGGGGAGGGGGCTGCCCTCACCCCTCTCTCTGCAGTTTGGGCGCACGGAGGTGATCGACAACACCCTGAACCCTGACTTCGTCCGCAAGTTCGTCCTCGACTACTACTTTGAAGAGAAGCAAAACCTCCGCTTCGACGTGTGAGTGGGGTGGCCGGGGAAGGGCTCAGCCCCGGCTCGGGGTGGAACTAAGCACCGAGTCAATAATAAATAACAATAATAAATAAGGATAATAAATAGTGATAATAAATAAGGATACAGAGGCAAAAAGCACAGATGGGTGGGGAAAGTGGGGCTGCATGCCAGGGCACCCCCGTGGGCACCGGCTCAGGTCTCTGCTCTCCCACCACCAGCTACAACGTGGACTCCAAGAGCTGCTCCATTTTAAAGCAGGTGAGCGCAGCCTGTGCTGGGGGGGATGCGCGGTGACACCCCGGTGTGACACCGTAGTGGGGCACCCCGAGGCTGTGCTCTGTGTGGGTGCTGTCAGGGGGGACAGGTGCCACCGGCGTCAGGGGGCTCTAACCTGCTCTCCATCTCTCTGTGCCCCATGGGGACTGGCAGAAGGTAGGTGCCCACCATGCACCAACCCTGTGGGGCCAGGATACACCACGGGGGTGGCTTTTGGGGTGCAGGATGGGTGTGGGGTGGCCGGAGGGGTGCAGGATGGGTTCAGGGCACATGGGGTGCACAAGGGGGGGGCACAAGGAGGGTCCAGGGCTGTGGGATGTCCCAGGTGGCAAAGGGTGTGTCCAGAGCATATAGAGTGGGCACATGGGGTGGTCCTGGGGGTGCAGGATGGGTCCTGGGTGGGGGGCTCTTGGGGCACAGGTTGTCTCCAGGGTACTTGTTGTGGCCCCAGGGCAGGGCAGCGGCGGGTCCCATGCATTGGGAGGGCGAGGGGTGGGTATGGGGGGGGGGGGGCTGTGGCAGGAGCCCCTGGGGTCTCATGGCGCTGTGCTCGGGGCGCAGGACTTCCTGGGGCAGGCGTTCGTGGCGCTGGGGGAGGTGATCGGGTCCCAGCGGGGACGCCTGGAGAGACCCCTCACGTGAGTCATGCCCCGTGGCAGGGCAAGGGGGGGGTCCTGCATCGCGTCCCCAGTCACCCACCCCACGGGACTCTGTCCCTGCATGTCCCCTGATGGGGACAAGCACCAACCGTGGGGCGCAAGCCCCAACCCCGACCCCATCTCCTGCCCCTGTCCCATCTTCCGTGTCCCCAAGCTGACCTGGCACCTCTGCCCCCAGGGGGGTTCCAGGGAAGCGGTGCGGGACCATCCTGCTGCTGGCCGAGGAGCTCAGCAACTGCCGGGTGAGTGCCTGTGCCCTGGTGGCAGCTCAGCGGGGGTTGCATGTCCCCCCTGGCAAGGACGGCTGCTGGGGCCCGGGGCAAGGAGGTGGCTGGCAGTGACAGTCCCCATCCGCAGGACATCGTCACCATGCAGCTGTGTGCCAACAAGCTGGACAAGAAGGACTTCTTTGGAAAATCCGACCCCTTCCTTGTCTTCTACCGCAGCAACGAGGACGGCACGTGAGCGTGGGGACCCGGTGGGGTGGGCAGGGTGCCGGTGTCACCGTACGGCGCGCCCCGACCCTGCCCTGTCCCCGCAGCTTCACCATCTGCCATAAGACGGAGGTGGTGAAGAACACGCTCAACCCGGTGTGGCAGCCCTTCACCATCCCCGTGCGCGCCCTCTGCAACGGCGACTATGACCGGTATGCGGACAGGGACCAGGGTAGCGCAGTGGGGATGGCGACACGGGTGGCCATGGGGCCAGAGCGCCTCCTTCACAGGTTTGGCCCCGCAGCGGCAGACAGCTCAGAATTGAGTCCTTATTGTTTTTTTTTTTTTTTCTCTTTTGCAACCCAAATTACATAAAGACATCCCCCTCCTTTCCAGGGCCCCCGCCGTGACCCAAATTTCCCACTTCCCTCCCAGCAGAGATGCTGGCGGCTGGCAGGCAGGGTGCTTGCTGCCGGGGCGCTGCGGGACTGGGTGTCCCCAAACTAGAGGGGCTGGGGGGGGGCCTGTGCCAGCCAGGCTGGCGGCTCACCCTCTGCCCGCCTTCGCTTTCAGGACAGTGAAGATAGACGTGTACGACTGGGACCGGGACGGGAGGTGAGGCCATGCCCATGGGGTGGCGGGGGACATGGGGGTGCCACCACCACTTCCCAGGGTGTCCCTCATCGTGGTGCCTGGCCGCGCCAACCCCACGCTCATCCCGCAGCCATGACTTCATCGGGGAGTTTGCCACCAGCTACCGGGAGCTCTCCCGAGCACAGAGCCAGTTCACAGTGTACGAGGTAGGGCGGGGGGCCGGAGCGGGTGGCCAGGGGACACCCCACACCGGGGCCAACCCACCCCTGCGCCCGCAGGTGCTGAACCCCAGGAAGAAATGCAAGAAGAAGAAATATGTGAACTCCGGCACCGTGAGTGGGGCTGGGGGGCTCCTGGAGCTCCTGCTTGCGGGGGGCTGGGTCTGACCCCCTCGCGGTTCCCACCAAGGAGGGGGGGGGCCTGGGTCTGACCCCCCTGTGCCCGCAGGTGACACTGCTCTCCTTCTCCGTCGAGTCTGAGTTCACTTTCGTTGACTACATTCGGGGCGGGTGAGTAGGGGGCTGGGTGCCCCCGGCTCCCCAAGACCCCCCCACAGACGAGGGTCTTGGGGCGAGGACGGCGGTGACGGTGCAGGTGCAGCCTGGGGGTGACGAGGGGGCGGTGGGGCTGGGGAAGGGGGGCAGGACGGTGGCCCCGGGCTGTGGGGTGGTTGCTGGGGAAGCGGGGGTCCAGGCAATGGGGAGGGGACATACCATGCCGTGGGGCTGGAAGACGGCATCCCCGCGCCATGGGGCCGGCAGCCTCCCTCGCTCTCCCCCCAAGGACGCAGCTGAATTTCACCGTGGCCATCGACTTCACGGCCTCCAACGGTGAGTGCAGACGGTGCCGGGGCGGGGGGGGCTGCATCGGCCCAGCCGTGGGGCAGGTGCCGACGGGCGCTGTGCCGCAGGGATGCCGTCGCAGCCCACCTCGCTGCACTACGCGAGCCCCTACCAGCTGAGCGCCTACGCCCTGGCGCTGAAGGCGGTGGGGGAGATCATCCAGGACTACGACAGCGACAAGCTCTTCCCTGCCTATGGCTTCGGCGCCAAACTCCCGCCCGACGGCAAGATCTCCCACCAGTTCCCCCTGGTGCGCCCCGGGGGGCAGGGCTGAGGCCAGACCCAAATCTCCCGGCTGTGGGGCAGGGCTGGCCGTGGGGTGCCCACAGCGGCTCAGCGGGGCGGGGAAGGACCCTGGCCGCATCCTGCCTCGGCATCCCACAGCTGAGGGGGGGGACACTGGGAGCTGTGGTCCCCATTCAAATACCCGTCCCTGTCCCCCAGAACAACAACGTGGACAACCCCAGCTGTGCCGGCATTGAGGGTGTGCTGGAGTCCTACCTCCAGAGCCTGCGCACCGTCCAGCTCTACGGTCCCACCAACTTCGCCCCCGTCATCAACCAGGTGGCCGGGTGAGCACCAGAGGACTCTGTCCCCTTTGCCATCCCCAAATGCCACCAGTCCCACAGTGAAGCCGGCTGCCCCACACCAGTCGGGCTGCTGGAGGGACCCCGGCCCTTGTCCCCATAGGACGGCCGCACAGGTGACCGACGGCTCACAGTACCACGTCCTCCTCATCATCACCGACGGCGTCATCTCCGACATGCTGCAGACCAAGGAGGCCATCGTCACCGTGAGTGCACCCTCGTTGCCGTGAGTTCACCCCACACTGGGTGCTGTCCCGGCTGCCACCCTCCCTCTGCTCCACAGGCTTCCGCCTTGCCCATGTCCATCATCATCGTGGGAGTGGGTCCAGCTGAGTTTGAGGGTGAGTTGGGGCTTGGGGACACCAGGGAAGGGGGACAGAAACACCCTCCCTTCCTCTGGGACATGGTGTCCCGGAGGAAGGGACGGTGTTTCCATCCCCGGTGGCCACCCCACTGAGGCTTGGTGACACCAGCTGTCACCCCACAGCCATGGAGGAGCTGGATGGTGATGAGGTGCGGTTGTCCTCCCGGGGACGCTACGCCGAGAGGGACATCGTGCAGGTAACGCCGGCATTGAGCCTGGTCCTACCATGGGCAAGCGATGCTCAGCCCTTCACTGACCACCCCCGCGCCGGCAGCCGCAGGGTTGTTTCCAACCGGGCTGCAAATTTCTTTCCCTTGGGAAGTTTGTGCCGTTTCGGGATTACGTGGATGACTCGGGAAACCAGGTGCTGAGCATGGCCCGCCTGGCCAAGGACGTGCTGGCCGAGATCCCCGAGCAGCTGCTCTCCTACATGAAGACCCGTGACATCAAGCCTCGCCAAGCAGACCCCCAGTAGCTCCTCCAGGGGTCCTGGGGATGGCCAGTGGGGCGAGGACACACGTCACTCTCTGTCAGCGGGGCTGGGCTGTGGAGATGTGGCCCCACCAAGGGTGGGCATCGCCTGCCACAGCCGGTGGCTGTGGCTGGGACCCTCCTGGCAGCGAGACCTTGGGGCTGGACGTCCCCAGCTGCCATGTCCTCCTGCGTGGCACAGCGGGGCTGGCTCGGACTGTACCATCCTGCGGCAGCACGGGCAGAGACGGTGCCGGCGCACGGGCTGTGGGGCGGACATGGTGCGTCCCCCCACCCCCGCCAGCCTGGAGGGGGCTGCCCCCCGGGGCTGGGTGCATGCCGGGGGTCCCAGCCCCGCCATCGCCTTGGGGCAGGGGCCTTCACCCCCGCTCCTCCCTGTGCCCCGCTCTGCTGCCCCACAGCCTGCCCCACGCAGCCGGGGGGTGCCGGGGAGGGAGGGCAGGCGGGCTCTGTACCGCGTTACCGACTGTAAATAAACTGCTCCGACCGGGTCTGCTGCCGTGATGGGGCCGGGGGGGACACGGGGACACCTCCGGTGGGGGGGGGCGCAGCGGGGCGGGGCTGCCGGGCGGGGACTGTGATTCGCGGCGGCAGATTCGCCTCAACCGGAGCGGCGCGGCCCGGCCCCCGCCGGCCCTTCCCGGGGCCTCCCCGCTTCTTCCGCCGCCCTCCGCCGTCCCCCCCCGCCATCGTTTCCCCCCCTCGCCCCGCTCCCCCTCCCCGCCCGCCCCGGCCGTGCCGAAAGTGCGGTTGCTAAGGGCGGCGCGGCGCTTTTACCCAGCGGCCGCCCCGCGCCAGGCGCCGCCGCAGCCTCCATTGTTGCGGCCCGGCCCGGGCCCGCCGCCGCCGCCGCCCATGGAGCCGCCTCCCGCGCCCGCCCGTTGAGCGCAGCCCCGGGGCCGGTGAGCGCGGCCGGAGGGAGGGAAGGAGGGAGGGAAGGGAGGGCGGGAGGCCGCCGCCGGGGCCTGGGGAGGGGGCGGCGGGGCGGGGGGTCCGGCCTGGCCTGGCCTTACCCCCCCCCAACCTCGGCCACCCCCTCAGCCCCGCCATGGGCGTAGACTTCGACGTGAAGACCTTCTGCCACAACCTGCGGGCCACCAAACCCCCCTACGAGTGCCCGGTGGGCACCTGCCGCAAGATCTACAAGAGCTACAGTGGGATCGAGTACCACCTCTACCACTATGACCACGACAACCCCCCCCCGCCCCAGCACACCCCCCTGCGCAAGCACAAGAAGAAGGGGCGGCAGGCCCGCGCCGCCAACAAGCAGTCGCCCAGCCCCTCCGAGACCTCCCAGTCGCCGGGCCGAGAGGTGATGACCTATGCCCAGGCCCAGCGGATGGTGGAGGTCGACCTGCACGGCCGCGTCCATCGCATCAGCATCTTCGATAACCTCGACGTGGTGTCCGAGGACGAGGAGGTGCCCGAGGAGGTGCCCGAGAACGGCAGCAATAAGGAGAACACGGAGACCCAGAGCGTCCCGCCTAAATCTGGCAAGCACAAGAACAAGGAGAAGCGCAAGGACTCCAACCACCATCACCACAACGCCTCAGCCGGCACCACTCCCAAGCTGCCCGAGGTGGTGTACCGGGAGCTGGAGCAGGACACCCCCGATGCCCCACCTCGCCCCACCTCGTATTACAGGTATTGTCCGTGGCCGCGGCGCGAGGAAGCTCCCAGGCGGCTCTAGCTCATGCCCTGGGTCTGGAGGCGGAATTGGCCCTGCTCTGTGCAGGCGGCTTGTCCGTGGCTCCTGGAAATGGCCTCCGACTGCCTCTCCTGGGTCCTGCGGATCTGGCCATCCCGTGGCTTCAGGCTCTCGGAGCTCTGTCTGGCGTTGGGCCCCAGTTTTGAGGGGTCCTTGCACTTTCAGAGCGCTTGTCACTGCTTAGGTCATTGCTGGCAGTTAGATTGCCTCACTCTTTCCTTGCTGGGACGGCAGGTACAGTTATAACAAAAAACGAATGTGTCCTGCCTTCCCCATCGCTCTTCAGAGGTGTGCTGGGATAGCTCTAGAGCCCCCCAGCACCAAGGTATACCCATAAAGATGTAACTATTTGCGGGCTTAATGTGTCTTGGTTGTCCTACGGTTTTCCCATGTGTGATTTGGCAAGTGCAGTGGCCCAAAGTAATACCTCAAGCAGGCAGTTAATACTGAACCAGAGTAAGGCTTGTGTGGCCACTCCTGCTGTCCTAGTTGCCACATGCCCTGGGAAACTGGCACCGCATTCCAGGGATGGGATAATGATGTTATTTTGTGTTGGGGTGTGTTGCAAAAGAAGTGTCCCCCTGAGGTGTCTGCGATGTCGCTTGCTGCGATGGTGGGGGGTGGTTGTTGTCAGTCGCTGGAGCAGTAGCCTCGGGGTTCCAGGTCTTTCCTCTCTAAATAACATCCCCTCGCCCACAACTGGGAGTGAAAGAGAAGAGGGCGCAGCCGCACTCGCCATCATTAACGAAACTTGGTGCCTCCATGGCCAGTTACTGTTGAGTCTTGGGCATGAGGCCGCTGTCTCCAGAGCATCTGGCACCTGCTTGGTGGCTCACGCATGCTCCCATCTTGCGCTGATGAGTCTCCAAGGTCTTGCCTGTTAGATGAGTGTTATTTTGTCTGTGTTGTGCCCGATGCGCTGTTGCACCACTGCGCTGCTCAGGGTGTAGCAGCACCTCCCGCTCCTGCATGTTCCTGCCTTGTACCTGTTTTTTTTTTTAATTTGACTTAGAGCTTGGGTGCAGCATTTAAATGTTCCCTCAGCCTTGGCCTGCGGGAGTTAGAGTTCAGGAGCTCCAAGCCCCCGCTGGCTGTGCCCTCACCCTCCTGCGCTGTCCTTCCAGGTACATCGAGAAGTCAGCAGAGGAGCTGGATGAGGAGGTGGAGTACGACATGGACGAGGAAGATTACATCTGGCTGGACATCATGAATGAGCGGCGGAAGACCGAAGGTGTGAGCCCCATCCCCCAGGAGATCTTTGAGTACCTGATGGACCGGCTGGAGAAGGAGTCCTACTTCGAGAGCCACAACAAGGGGGATCCAAATGCCTTGGTGGACGAGGATGCTGTCTGTTGCATCTGCAACGATGGGGAGTGCCAGAACAGCAACGTCATCCTCTTCTGCGACATGTGCAACCTGGCTGTGCATCAGGAGTGCTACGGGGTGCCCTACATCCCGGAGGGACAGTGGCTCTGCAGACGGTGCCTGCAGTCACCTTCGCGAGCCGTGGACTGTGCCCTCTGCCCGAACAAGGGGGGGGCCTTCAAGCAGACGGACGATGGGCGCTGGGCACACGTGGTCTGTGCCCTCTGGATCCCGGAGGTGTGCTTTGCCAACACCGTCTTCCTGGAGCCCATCGACAGCATCGAGCACATCCCGCCCGCCCGCTGGAAGCTGACCTGTTACATTTGCAAGCAGCGCGGCTCTGGGGCTTGCATCCAGTGTCACAAAGCCAACTGCTACACTGCCTTCCACGTCACCTGCGCCCAGCAGGCAGGGCTATACATGAAGATGGAGCCCGTCCGGGAGACGGGGGCCAACGGTACCTCCTTTAGCGTGCGCAAAACTGCCTACTGTGACATCCACACGCCGCCGGGCTCCGTGCGCAGGCTTCCCGCTCTTTCCCACAGTGAGGGGGAAGAGGAGGATGAGGAGGAGGAGGAGGAAGGGAAGGGCTGGAGCTCCGAGAAAGTGAAAAAAGCAAAGGCCAAGTCTAGGATCAAGATGAAGAAGGCACGGAAGATCCTAGCGGAGAAACGAGCCGCGGCACCCGTGGTTTCCGTGCCCTGCATCCCCCCGCACAGGTAAGGCCTGCCACCCTCACTCGGCTGTGGAGAAACTTCTCCCTTTCTCTATGCCTTGTGTCCCGCTTTCCATGCAGGTGTTATCTTGTTCCTCTCCTTAGCTTTTCGCACAGGTACTTCTCGCTTTGTTCTCGCAGAGGGCTGTTGGTGGTTTCCTCTGGGAGTCCTGCAGAGAGGCAGGGCGATGCACTGCCCCGCAAAGGTGTCTGGGCTCTCAGCGGGGCAGGAAATAGCTGCTGTTAGTTTAACGGCAGAGAACGAACTTGGCTGGACGCGTCAGGAAGCAGCTGGGGGTTCCCAGTGCTCCTTTCCTGTTGTGCTGACCTCAGGCGCCAGAGTAAACTGGGGAGGGGGGAGGAGGGCTGCTCTCCTTTCTGCTGAGGTTTTTTTTCTCCTGGGGCTGTGCTGGGAAAAATAGGGAGGTGTGGGGAGCGATTCAAGCCTGGGAAATGGGCTAACCCCGGGGGTTGTTTTGACTCTGGAGCAGAGAGGTCTCGTATCGGGATCCCTGTGCCCTGCTGAGCACAGATCATCCATCCCAGCAACCGCTTACCCCTTGCTGGGCTTCCCTAGTGTTTTGTGCTGGTCGCAGGCAGCAGCTCTGCCTCGGTGCTGCCTGTCGGAGCCGGGCCAGGCAGCAGCGATGCACAGGAAGCCTCTGCACAGCTGCCTGAAAAGGATGGCTGGAGAGGACCAGGACTTCTGCCTGCCAAGGGACATGACTGTCATGAGGTTGGCTTCACAGCACGAGGGTAGCGTAGAGGCTGTCAGGAAGATACTCGAGGCCTCACCAGGGGTTGTCCCAATTCTGAGGGCTTACGGGAAGGTGCAAACACTTGTTGGTTACAGGTCTAATCGCTATGTGTCTTTCTTTGGTCTGATCATTGGGCTGGTGTGCAAGTCCCAAAACAAGAGCATTTAACAGCCTTGCCAAAATTTGTCAGTGTGGTTTATAACTCTGGGTGCCCTCGGCAGCATGTAAAAGCACATAGAAGCACCTTAGGATGGTTTTGGATCTTGCCGTCGCCCCGCAGTAGGCATTGCATGGTCAAATGCTTTCGTGCCCAACCTGCGTTTTGCCTTTGTGGTTGTCAGCCACCACGCCTGAGCTGCTGAGCTCTCCTCCTACCCGCAGCAGGAGCTGTGCCGGGAGTGTAACCCTGTGAGGCCCCAGCACTGTCCCTGCTGTCAAACATGGCTGTGACGGTGCAGGGACGTGGGACTGCTACTTCCCTGCAGACCCTTGAGACCATCGAGGCTCCTGTGCGGTCGGAGGGGACCACGCAGAAGCCGTGGGTTTTGCTCTCTGGGCAGCATTATGGTGACTTGTGGAGGCAGGTCTCTGCTACACGGTTACTGGCTTTTTGCCACAGTCTGTTTGTGTCCCAACCTTATGTTATTGCTCACTCGGGGCTTGCTCTGTAGCTGGAGCCTCTTTTCTCATGTGCAGACGTGTTGGCAGGCAGTTTGTAGGCTCTTGCTGCTATCGTTGTGCTTGCAGTGAAACCCACACTGAGCTAGAAGCTGTTAACCTCTCCCCAGGCCTTCCTGTTGGGATTAATTATTCTTCAAGGGCTGTTGCCAGAATGCCAAATGTCTTCCTGTGGGAGCTCTGCTTGGCTGCTGATGGCACACGAGGCTGCTCTCTCCAGCCTCTTCAGCTGAGGCTGATGCAGGTCGGGTCATCCCCTGCGAAGAGCTGTCCCTGTGAAACCTGGAAATGCTGGGGGTTTGTCCCTTTGGCTCACTGCTAGCAGGACATCTCTTTCTGGCCTTGCTGAATGAGCCTGTCCCGGCCCCTCCAGGCTTCCTGATGTTGTAGAGAGTAGGAGAATGCCTTCTGTGGTGTTTTGGGCTGTTTCGGGTAGTCCTTCATTAGCTCATGTAGGAGCTCTGTTGTGCTCATGCCTCCCGTTCTCTCATCAAGCTTTGACAGGTTTGGTTGAGTTAGGGGCTCCTTGGGGCTCGAGGTTTGTCTGGTAGTGTTTGGCCAGGGCCTTTGTCACCATGGGTGGCCCTCAGACGGGTAAATAATGGGTTTAGGATAGCAGTGCCAAGTGCTCGCAGTCTTGGGGACTGTGGGAGCTGTTAAAGGTCTAGCCCCTGATGCAGCTGTGTTGTACCCTATCCTGGCACAGCCTCCCCCAGGATTTTGCCTGAAATTTGGCAGAAGGTAGAAGGGAAAAGTCTGTTTTGGAGAGGCCAGGCTGGATGGTTCCAGGCGTCCTCTGTTGCAGCTGTCTCAGGGGTGCTGCTGCCCTGTGTGACTTGGTCTTACAGAAATTCTTGTCACGGGGAAGGGTGTTCTCCACCCGAGGAGCTGCTCAGCTGCTCTCAGGTGGCCTTGCTGCTACGTCCCCCCAGCCAGGGCTTCCCCTGCAGCAGCGAGGCTCACATTATTGATGGGGTCTGTGGTTTGTCTCCCTTCTTCAGGCTCAGTAAGATCACAAACCGTTTAACCATCCAGAGGAAGAGCCAGTTCATGCAGAGGCTGCACAGCTACTGGACTCTGAAGAGACAGTCCCGCAATGGTGTCCCTCTGCTCCGCCGCCTTCAGACACACTTGCAGTCACAAAGAAACTGCGACCAGGTAAGGGCTGCTTGTTGGGGTGCTGCAGGGCATCCCGGGTGTGCACGTGTGTGCTTCCTGCGCCTTCGGAGCTGTGGGCTCAAAGCCTTTGCTGCATGCGGTGCCTGCAGGCACAGAAGGGGGGCCAGGGGTACAAGCTCCTGGGTGAGGAAAGGGCAGCCCCAGCTGCTTTTGCTGCTTCACCTTCTCCGCCGCTCTTGGTGTTCAGAGATTTACCAGGTGGCGACGCTCTTGGCAGCCTGCCACAGGAAGGGAATCCTGCCGTCTCACACTGCCACGCAGAAGTTAGCTTCTTCCTCATGCCTGCGTTTAGCCGGTGGCAATGGCAGACTTGTCAGAAATGTCTCTAGTCTGAGGCTGCTGTGTCAGCAAGTGCAGAGAGAGGTGGACAGAGATCTCCAGAAACAGTCTGGAAGGAACCAAGACTTTGCTTCCAGTTTCTGAAACCGCTCCAGGAGCGCTCCCTGTGGGTGATGCTTCCAGCCCACTGTCTGCCTCAGCCCTTAGTCAGTACTTCACAGATGTGAAGTCTCTGGTGCCAGAGAGGAAGATTTTTCTTTTGGCTCCCTGTCTGATCTCTAAATCTTTCTTTCTGAGCCCTTTAAAGACTGTGACCAGTCAGAGGTTTCTCTTGCCTTTTCCCCCTCTCATTTTAATTTGCTGGAGAAGAGTTGAGACTGCTTCTGCTCATCTTTGGCTACGGCAGAATAAAAGTCAGCTTCTTTTGGTGCTCCAAAAGTGAAAGCAACCAGAGCCGTGTTCCCTTTTTGCCCTGTTGCCCTTTGCCAGAGCTCTGAGCAGTAGCACAGACCCTGGTGTTGTTGATCTGTGCGCTTGGGCAACTGCAGGCAGGTGGTCATATTAGAAAGAGTATTTCCAGAGGCTTAGGACGTCCACCTCCTGGTCACTAAGAAGCAGGTATTCAGCTCTGGCCAGAGGTGGGACTGTTTCTGAGTCACCCGCCTAGGTTATAACAAGGGAACTGGGACCTTTGCACTGGGGAAGAGCCCCAGCACACGGTCAGGAAGGTGTAGATGGGAACACATCTCCTGTCAGCTCATGGTCTCTGATGTTCCTGCAGAGAGACACTGAGGATAAGAACTGGGCCCTGAAGGAGCAGCTGAAGTCATGGCAGCGCCTCCGCCATGACCTAGAGCGTGCACGCTTGCTGGTGGAGCTGATACGCAAGCGGGAGAAGCTCAAGAGAGAGACGGTAACGATCGTTTGCCCCTCCGTGGGGAGCTGCTGGGGTGGGCATGAGCATGGGCTCTCTAGAGTGCTGTAGGGCATGTGCCGGGGTCCCCTCGGCCGTGCTGCGCCCTGCCCCAGCGGCTCTGAGCAAAGGTGGCTGCTCTGCAAGGCTGAGGTGGGACGCGCAGGTGCTGGAGCTGATGCGACACCTCCGCTCCCCAGAGATGGGGGTGAGGTGCAGTCCCTGCCCCTCGCGCAAAGAGAGGTGTCACTGTCCCGCAGGACTGCACTGCTGCTCCATGGGGTCTGTCCCCGCTGCCTGGCTGCTGGACAGGGGGCTCAGCCCTGCTCTGTTCCTCTGTTTCAGATCAAAGTGCAGCAGGTGGCACTGGAAATGCAGCTGACCCCCTTCCTCATCCTCCTCCGCAAGACGCTCGAGCAGCTGCAGGAGAAAGACACGGGCAACATCTTCAGCGAGCCGGTCCCTCTGTCTGAGGTAACAGAAATCTACGAAGTAAGAACCCCCTCCCCCAGATTTCTACTTGACTCAAACTTGTCCCTTGCTCATGCCAAGGGCTGCCCAGGGCGCTCCCTGGTCCAGAAGCTCCCCTGGGCAGCCTGGTGCTGGCTCGCGCATCCCAGCACCACTCACCCAAGGTGGGTGTGCAGTGATGCCCCTCCTGGGTGAGCTGAATACAGAACAGCTGAGCTGGTGCCAGCCGGGAGCACAGCACTCAGCCCTTCCTCTGCGCATGTTGCTGGTGACTCCCCAGTGTCTGTGAGCGGTTGGGGATTCCTGCTGGGAAAGGCAGAATGCCAGCCCTTGGCAGGCGGCACCCTCTTACCTGTCCTCTCATGAAAGCCTCTGCTAGGTGACAGACTGAGCGCAGCACGGAAGTGGGTTTGATCCGAGACTGTCACTGCTGGGGGCAAGGGAAATGATTCCTGAGACCATTATGAGTCCCCACCTGGGGAGGTGGGAAAAGGCTGTGCTGACTCTGCACGGCTCTGGCAGCAGGTCAGCACAGAAGTGTTTCAGCAGTTTGGAGAGGAAGACTGCGCAGTCCCTCCTGCAGCCATTGCTGCCACCTGGACGGTTCTGTTTTACCTGTCCGCACTTACCCTCACCCCCAGGGTCTGCGTTTGCAGCTTCCTCCCCCGGGGAATGCCATATAGTGTTCTGGATCCCAGCTGCCTGCAGACAGGAGGAGAGGACAGGATGCTGACATGTGCGCTGGAGTCTTAAAAACGCTTCAGAGTGCGTATCTGCTCTAACATGTTGAGTACAGCACATGGGCTCCCTAGTCCGGAGGCGTTACTGTTCCTCAAGCTGCAAAAGCAGACGGCATTCCCCGATGTGCATTTGGGCAGAACACAGGGAGTGATACCTGATTCCTCTTAACGACTGTTTTCTTGGAGCAGGTAATGCTAACTGATGGCTCCCGGGCTCTTAGCTCTGTCTTTTTCCTCATTCAGGTCCCAGACTACCTGGATCACATCAAGAAGCCGATGGATTTTCAGACAATGAAGCAAAACCTGGAAGCCTATCGCTATCTGAATTTCGACGACTTTGAGGAGGATTTCAACCTTATTATCAACAACTGTTTGAAATACAATGCCAAAGACACAATCTTCTACCGGGCAGCCATCCGTCTGCGGGAGCAGGGAGGCGCTGTCCTCCGGCAGGCTCGCCGGCAGGCGGAGAAGATGGGCATTGACTTTGAGACAGGCATGCACTTCCCCCATTGCGTAACGGTGGAAGAAGCTCAGGTCCAAGACATCGAGGACGGTGGGTACTCATCCCCTGTCCCGGGGTACAAGGGCTACTCGGAGGTAAAACCTGGGCAGAGTCGGGACACCTGGGGGTCTGTTGGAGCTGCCTCCCACAGGAGATTCAGTCGGACACCCGATCTGTGTCTGGCCATTCCCTGGAGAGGTGGGAGCTTTGCTTGCCAGGTACCCATCAGCCCCATTAGGTTGGTTATAGGCAGTGGCTTGTCTGCATGTCCTGCCAGTCCCTCATCCTCTTGGTCAGAGCAGGGGGCTGCCTGGGACGTGGCCTCCCTGGCCAGTGTCAAGGGTTTTTCCTGTTACAACCCCCTTTCTTTTTCCCGCTGTCTTCTTGCCCCAGCTGATGGGAACCCCTGGTATTCTCCAAGCTGCTGATCAGCCTGCCTTCCCCAGCACACCCAACTGGCTTGCTTCCCACAGGGCTCCTTCTCCAGGTCTTTTAGGGTAACTTGCCATATTCACAGGTGTTTGGTACCATTTCAGCTACTTCCCTCCTGCGGGGACCCTGGATTGCCCCATGCCCTTTCACATTGAGGAGCTTCAAAAAGTTCCTGATTTCTTTCATCCATCTGTTCCTCCTTGCTCCCCCAGAAGATGTGCGGCTCCTGCTCTCGGAGAATCAGAAGCACCTGCCCTTGGAGGAGCAGCTGAAGATCCTGCTAGAGCGGCTGGATGAGGTCAATGCTGGCAAACAGAGCATAGGACGGTCCCGCCGGGCCAAGATGATCAAGAAGGAGATCACAGTCCTACGGCGGAAACTCGCTCACCCACGGGACCTGGGCCGAGATGGGCTGGAGCGGCACAGCTCCTCTGCCAGGGGAGTCCTGCAGTCGCACAACCCCTGCGAGAAGGACCTGCAGACAGACAGCGCTGCAGAAGAGAGCAGCAGCCAGGAAACTGGCAAAGGTACTGGTCCCTTCACAATACTTCCAGTTTTGGGGAGCGGTGGAGAACTGCCTCTGGATAGGCTTGGCTGGGGGAGAGGCCGCCCTGCCAGCTGCCTGCTGAGGCAGGAGGGCCGCGTGGGCAGCTCCCCACACAGCCTCGCTCTTCACTCCTCCTTAGGAGCGGGGCAGGTGGCCTCTCGGGGTACAGTCCCCTATCTCCTATTCTCCTGCAGGGACACCTCATTTCCCGTAGTGCTTCCTGTAGGGGTGGGTGTGGAGTACACTGTCTGTGCCTCCCCAGGCTCCCTCCTGGCGTGCCCGCCTGAGGACAGTACTCTGCTGGGTAGTTTGTAGTGAGCTGTGCTTGCCAAGCAGGGGGGTTTGGCAGCCAAAGGAGGCCACCTCCTGCATCAGGAACAGCCACAACCTGGTGTGCATTTGCCTCGGGGGAGGGTCAGCAGGTTGCTGGTGTTCGCAGGTGTGGCCAGCGCTCACCCGGTGAGCTCACCTCCCACGCGGCCGAGGAACTGGCTGTCACTCCAGAGACTGAGACTGAGAGTCCCAGCTGTGTGATGTGGGGCGTGAGATGGATTGTGTCCTGCCAGCTCTGCCACGCTGCTCAGTTGCTCTAGGGGCATTACGGAGCAGGCTGCCTTCAGCGTCCCTTCCTGTGTGGGAGCACAGGAGGCAGTTGCAGCGGTACTGACTGCCGAGCTCCAGACGCCCTCCTGGGGCTGGGAGCTGAACGTGGGCCAGCTGCCAGCTCCCTGCTCTCCTGGACAGGGATGCTGCGCTGGGCTCCGTGGGGAGCACAGCCAAAGCTCCAGGCAGATCTGACAGGTGTCACTGGGGGTTTGCCACCTCTGCATCCCAGTCCTGCCCCACTAAGCACTGGGAAAAGCAGGCTCTTCTGTAAGCAGGGAGCATTTCAGGGCCTTTGTCTTTCAAGGGTGCAGTGGAGCTTCTCAGCTGCTGCGTGTCATGGGAAAGGTTTATTCCTGCTTGCTTCCTGTTTTTGACTTCTGCTTCTGTGGAGTTGCTGCCTGGGGGAAAGGAGGGCATCCCTGGGTGGTGGAGTGTTCTTTGATGTCCCCGTCTAGCTGTTACTGTGAGCAGACTGGATAGTTTGACCCTGAGGGCGCAGGCATGGCAAAGCTCAGGATGGAGGATCTTCCGAGATAACGTTTCCAAGAAATGAATCCTTGCTGCCACTGCTCCCAGGTCCCATGGGCTGCAGCTGATGCATCCTCTCTCTTCCAGGTCTGGGTCCCAATTCTTCTTCCACCCCAGCACATGAAGTTGGCAGGAGGACCTCAGTGCTCTTCTCCAAGAAGAACCCTAAAACTGCAGGCCCTCCAAAACGTCCAGGACGCCCCCCAAAGAATCGAGACAGCCAGATCACTCCTGGGCACGGGAACAGCCCCATCGGTCCCCCCCAGCTCCCGATAATGGGGTCCTCCCAGCGGCAGAGGAAGCGAGGGCGAAGCCCGCGCCCCAGCTCCAGCTCGGACAGTGACAGCGATAAGTCCACCGAAGACGCTCCCATGGGTGAGTGCGGCAGCTCCCCCTGCGCAGCCGGGCAGCCACGGCCCTGCCAGGAGCACGTGGTGGGGTCCCCTGTGGTTGTAACGCTCTTCTGGTGGGGTGTTTTGCAGACCTGCCAGCCAACGGATTCAGCAGCGGGAACCAGCCAGTGAAGAAGAGCTTCCTGGTGTACCGCAACGACTGCAATCTTCCCCGGAGCAGCTCCGACTCGGAGTCCAGCAGCAGCAGCAGCAGCAGCGCCGCCTCGGACCGTACCAGGTACTGTACCTGGCCCAGCTCTGATGGCACTGGTGCTGCCCGGGGTGGCAGTGGGTAGCTCTCTTCTGGGCAAGGAGCATGTTTGACAGTACCCATCTCATTCACCCTCCTGCAGCCTGGCTACTGTTAGCTAAACCCTAGAAAGCTGTGGGGTTTGTGCCTTCGCTTAATGTAAAACCTAAAGGTGTGAGCGTGCAGGGAAGGGATAGTAGGAAGCATCAACTGGGGAATTGCCTTCTGGCACAGCGGCTGCTGTGGTCTTTTCCAGCAGCCAGCTCCAGCAGGTTCCTCCCTGCAGCTCTGATTTGGAGCAGTGCACGACTTCTTCTGTGTCCTCCCAGCTGAAACTGGGTGAGGGTCCAGCCGGTGCCCCAGCAGAAGCACCGTCCCACCTTTCTTCCTGGTACCTCTGCTGAGCGCTTCCCAGTGCCAAGGCCAGTTGGAGCCCACGAGCCCTGGTGTCCCGCCAGGCTGGTCTTCTTGAAAATGGTTTCAGGAAGCTTAACGTGGTTCCTACTGACAGCTCTGCTTTCTCTCTCCGCAGCACAACGCCTTCCAAGCAGGGCAGAGGGAAGCCCTCCTTCTCCCGAGTGAACTTCCCGGAGGACAGCAGTGAGGACACGTCGGGGACGGAGAACGAGTCCTACTCCGTGGGCACAGGGCGCAGCGTGGGGCATGGCAGTAAGTACCAGGGCTGTGCAGCCGTGAGCCTGGCTGGCACTGTCACCTGGGGGGGCCACAGCTGACTCCCCTCTCCCCTCTCCTCCGGCACAGTGGTGCGCAAAGGCATGGGGCGCGGCACAGGGTGGCTCTCCGAGGATGAGGATTCCTCCCTGGATGCCTTGGACCTGGTGTGGGCCAAGTGCCGGGGGTACCCCTCCTACCCGGCGCTGGTGAGTACCACTGGCCACGTGCTCTGACAGGACTTCCGAAACCCACATCCCCCTCCCGCAGAGTGGCACTCGGGGTCCCCCTTCCCCTCTCAGCTCCCTCTCCTGCTCCTCCGGCAGATCATCGACCCCAAGATGCCACGAGAAGGCATGTTCCACCACGGCGTCCCCATCCCAGTGCCCCCCTTGGAGGTGCTGAAGCTGGGGGAGCAGATGACTCAGGAAGCACGCGAGCACCTCTACCTTGTCCTTTTCTTTGACAACAAGCGCACTTGGTAAGGTCGGGGCGCTGGGGGCTTCGCGGCGGGGAAGGGGAGGGGGGGTTGTCCGGAGACGATTGTAACCCTCAAACGAGGTGGCCCCCCTCTCCCCGCAGGCAGTGGTTACCCCGGACGAAGCTGGTGCCTCTGGGGGTGAACCAAGACCTGGACAAAGAGAAGATGCTGGAGGGCCGCAAGTCCAACATCCGCAAGTCGGTGCAGATCGCCTACCACCGCGCCATGCAGCACCGCAACAAGGTGCAGGGCGAGCAGAGCAGCGACTCCAGCGAGAGCGACTGAGACGGCCCCCCCGGCCCCGCGCCCCCCACCCCGCCGCCGGCCGCTCCCTCGCCGAATCTCAGGGCAAACGGGGCTCGGGGAACCGCCCCCCCCCATCCCTGTGCAGCTGGTCTGCACCCACCGGGGCATGGGGGGCACCGGGAGGCCGGGGGGGCGGGGGTCGGCGGTCTCACCCTCCCGGTGCCCGCTCCCCGGGGTAACCCCCCCCCACCCCCCGCGCTGCCCGCCCAGCCCCCGGCCGGCCGGCCCCCGCGCTCGGACGTTGTTTGTATTTATTTTGAAGGAAGGAGAAAAAAAAAAAAACAACAAACAAACAAAACCAAAAATCTATTGATTCTTAGAAAATAAAAAACTCCCTCCGCTGCGGACACGTGCGGGCGGCGCCGGGCCGCGCTTCCGGGCGGCGGGCGGAAGTTGGGGCAGAGCGTCGCCGTCGCGCGGCGGGGAGGGGGCGGGCGCTCTGCCCTGCGCGGCGCGGAGCTCTATGGTGCGGGAGCCGGGTGTCATGGCGGAGGGGGGCTGAGGGGGCGGCCGTGCCCGACCCCGCCGCGGGGCTGCGGTCTCCATGAAGCTGCGGGACGGTCCCTCCGCCTGCCCGTCCCTCTGGCGCTCCCTGCCCTGCCCGCCGGCCGAGCTGCGCCTGGACCTGGTGCTGTCGTCGGGGCAGACGTTCCGGTGAGCCCGCCCCGGGGGCGTGTGTGGGTGTGTGTGTGTGTCCCGGTCCCCTCCATGGCCCGGCCCGGCCGGGGTCAGGGCCGGCCCCGACCTCTCGGTGTGCGGCAGGTGGTGGGAGAGCAGCCCCGGGGCCTGGACGGGTGTGCTGGGGGAGCGCGTCTGGACGCTGAGGCAGGAGCAGGACCGGCTGTGGTACACGGTGTACGGCGAGGAGCAGGACGGGCGTCCGGACGGGGCCGAGACGGACCAGATCCTGCGCGACTACTTCCAGCTGGATGTGGGGCTGCCGGCCCTGTACCGTGCCTGGGGGGCGGCCGACCCCCTCTTCCGCAAGGTGGCCAACGACTTCCCAGGTGAGGTGGCCCTCTGGGGCCACGGGGGACGGCCACAGCACCCGCCTGGCGTCCCCTCACTGCATCCTGCCGGCAGGCGTGCGGGTGCTGCGGCAGGACCCCGTTGAGTGCCTCCTCTCCTTCATCTGCACCTCCAACAACCACATCTCCCGCATCACTGCCATGATCGAGCGCCTCTGCCAAGCCTTCGGCCGCCACCTCTGCTGCCTTGACGCCCGGCCCATCCATGCCTTCCCCTCCCTTTCAGCACTCGCAGGTCCACCATTGCCCTGATGCTACTGTTTCCACCCTGCTGTGGCCTCGCCTGTGACCACCCACGTCCCCCCGCTGTCCCCTGACAGGCGCTGACACCGAGGCCCGGCTGCGGGCACTGGGCTTCGGGTACCGGGCCAAGTTTGTCAGCGGGACTGCACGGGCCATTGTCGAGGGGCTCGGCGCTGAGGGGCTGCGCCGGCTGCGCACTGTGCCATACGCTGAGGCCAGGAGGGAGCTGTGTGCCCTGCCCGGCGTGGGCACCAAGGTGGGTCATGGGACCAGGGGGGATGGGGAGTAGCGCCGGCAGCGGGGGCTGACGGTGCTGCCCGGTGGCAGGTCGCTGACTGCGTCTGCCTGATGGCCCTGGACAAGGCGGAGGCAGTGCCAGTGGACACCCACGTCTGGCGCATCGCGCAGCAGCGGTACGGTGCGGTGCTGGGTGGCAGGAGCCTGACCCCCCGGGCCCACCAGGAGATCGGTGAGGGCAGGGCTGGGCCCTGATGTGGGACAGATGGGGATGGGGATGGTCCCCTCAGCGCTGGCGCTCACCCTCTCTCCACAGGTGACTTCTTCCGTGGGCTGTGGGGCCCCCGCGCTGGATGGGCGCAGGCGGTGAGCATCCCCCTACCAGGCACCCCAGGGCTCAGCCCTTGCCCTCCATCCCGGCTGCGCCCACCCCATCACCTCTCCCCACGCCAGGTCCTCTTCTGCGCCGACCTCCGCAAGGGCCAGGAGCTGGCTGGCAGCCGAGACCAGGCCAGGAGGAACCGAGGACGGGACGATCGCGGGCGCTGTCCCCCCTAAGGACACCCCAGAAGGGGCAGAGCCCCCCGGGTCAGCAGCTGAGGTGGGGATCACTCCACCTGCTCCCAGCCTGGAATGTGCAGGGGTGCGGGCAGCTGCCTGTTCCCTGCCCACTGTGTTCTTGGGGCGAGCTGCTGCCCAGGGCGGTGAGGCTGGGGGGGGTTAAGGGCTGTGTCTGGCCCCTCCCAGGGCAGAGCCAAGCCAAGCGGTGTTGGCCTCTTGCCTTTATTACAAGCAATAAAATAGAAACATCCATTTGGAAAATTCTCCTTGAACATGCTGGGGGGTGTGGGGCAGTGCCGAGGCAGGCGTGGGGGGAAGGGAGGGACGGAGGAGGCCCGGGACGCAGCCCCGAGCCGGGGGGAGGGGGGAGAGGGAGGGAGGCGCTTTTGGGGGCTGCCCTTGCCCCGATGCAGAGCTCTGCTGCGAGCCTGTGGCGGGGGGCAGCCCCACACACCGGGGGCTGGGAGACAGGGCGAGCAGGGCAGGGTGCCCCCTGCTCCAGTACTGCAGCCCCCCCCCCCACCCCATGCTGTGCCCACAGGAGGGCTGGACCCTCCTTCCCAGCCCCCCCCCCCGTGATGCAGCCGTGGGGGCCGTGCTCAGTCTGGCGGGAGGCGCTGAGCTCTGCTGGCAGGCAGGCGCCCACAGTCTGACCCTGCGAGGAGGAGCGGGGTGAGAGCCTGGTGGCAGCCCCGGGGGGTGCAGGATGGGGGCTGAGTGGGGGCTCACCATTGCTGCTGCCCCCCCGCAGCCGCTCGCCAGGGCTGGTGGGAGTCGTCTGCCCAGGGCCCTCCTGGCTGGTTCCCAGCTGCAGCTTTCGCATGTGTCTCACCACCGCCGTGGCGTTGAAGGCTTGCTGCTGACCCCACAGCATCCGTCACCCGGCACAGGGTGCCTGGGGGGACCCCCTGCACCCCCCCAACACTCCCCACATACCCCCAGCACCCCGCACTCACCTTCCACTTGCTCTTGGCAAAGTTCTTCTTGATCTGCTCGCTCACTGACTGGTGGATGTTCTTGTCCAGGGCTGTGTCCCCAGCGATCCTGGAATGGGAGGAGGGTCAGTAGGGGTCCCCCTGCCCCACAGCTGCTGTGGGGTGAGCCGGTGGAGGGAGATGTTGGCAGGCCCCCCCTTACCAGGGATGCTGCAGGGCTTGCTCGCAGGTGAAGCGCTTGCTGGGGTCCTTCTCCATCAGGTGCTGGATGAAGTCCTTGGCTGGGATGGGGTATGGAGCAGCTGTGAGCGCCTGCACCCACTGTCCCCCGCCCTGGCCACCGCAATGCTGCACTGGCATCCCAGCCCCCACCACCCCAGTGGTCCCGGCTCACCCGAGTCCGAGATGTCGTCCCAGTAGGGCGAGTCGAACTCGTACTCGGCCCGCAGGATCTGCTCGAAGAGCTTGGCGTCGTTCTCGTCATAGAAAGGGGGGTAACCGCAGAGCCTGGGGGGGTGGCGGGGAGGGGGATGCTGGCCCCGGGTGGTCCCTGGGGGATGAGTCCCCGCGGAAGGGAGGAGGGTGGGAGGGGGGGGTACGTACAGGATGTAGGCGATGACCCCGATGGACCAGCAATCCACTGCCTTGCTGTAGGGCTTCTGCGCCAGCACCTCGGGAGCTGGGGGGGATGGCAGGGGTGAGGGGAGACCCCAACCCCGGGGGAGAACCCCGACCCTGCAGCCGGGGTGGTGGCAGTCCCTGGCAGGCGCTCACCCACGTAGCCAGGGGTGCCGCAGGCTGTGGACATGACGCTGCCGCAGCCCTCGATCTTCGACAGCCCGAAGTCGCTGATCATGATCTTGGAGTCCTCGTCCAGGCTGTAATAGAGCAGGTTCTCGGGCTGCGGGGAGGGAGGGGGGTGTCAAGGAGGGGTGTCGCCAGGGTGTCGTCCGTCCCCACCACCATGATGGGGGGCTTTGTGTCCCCATCCCCTCCCCGCTCACCTTGAGGTCACGGTGGACGATGCCCATGTCATGCAGGTACTTGACGGCGTCGAGGATCTGCCGGATCAGGGCGCTGGCGTCTCGCTCGGTGTAGAAACCCTTCTCCACGATGCGGTCGAAGAGCTCCCCCCCTGAGACCCTGCGGGGTCGGGCAGCGCTGGTCAGCACGGCCCCCCTGGACCCCCCCGGGCCCCCTGACGTCACTCACAGCTGCATGATGAGGTAGAGGTGGGTGCTGCTCTCGTAGATGTCATCCAAGGCCACGATGTTGGGGTGCTTGATCCTGGGGGCGTTGGGAAGCGTCGGGGGGAAGGTGAGGGGGGCTCCTGGTTGGCCCCCCCACCCCAGCTTCCACCGGACAGGGAGCAGCCAGGCTCAGCCCTGTGGGGCGTCACGCGCTGCCGGCTATTTCGGGCGCTGCCGATAACACCCGGTGATGGGTGCTGGGCAGCGGGAAGCTGTGCCGGGTGTCAGCGGGGGGGGGGCGGGGGGGGTGGCGCAGAGCGGGACCCCCACCCTCACACAGGGAGAGCCCCTACTTATGGAGGACGGCGATCTCGTTCTCGATGCCGGTCTCCTTCCCCTCCAGCGCCTTCTTGGCGATGCACTTGATGGCCACCAGCTTCTGCGTCGCCTTCTCCTCCGCCAGGACCACCTCGGAGAAGGCCCCCCTGGGTTGGGGGGGGGGTGAGGGGGCAAGGGGTGAGATGGGCAGGGGGTGCTGCCGGCTGGAGCCGCCGATGCTGCGCCATGATTGCCATGGCGACGGGCAGAAATCCCAGCTATTTATAGGAGAAAAGCAAGCGGGAGCCGGACACGGGCCCTGCTGGGGATGGGGTGCCAGGCATCTCCCGGCACGGCTGCACCGTCCCCTTATCAGGTGGGATAACACCGTGGTGCTGCCAGCAGCCCAGGACGAGCCGTGCCAGGGATGAGACCCCGGGTGGGTTTCGGCAGCCCCTGTGGTGTCACCCAGGTGGGGCAGGTGGCGAGCAGCGTGCTTGCGCCCCACCAGGCCCTAAGCCTTGCCGTAATTAACCCGCTAATCCAGCCTAAGAGCCTTACGGAGCTTCAGGCACCGCCGGGCACCCCTCTGCCGGCCGGGGGACCACTGACGGGCACCCTCCATACGGCGTCCGGCACAGTGGCACGGGGGAGCGGCCAGCACCGGAGGCAGGTGGCAGGCACCCGATAACGGGCCATTGTATGCCACGTGAGCGGCGGCCCCTGCCTTGTGCCAATATTTGAGCTGGTGCGGTTCCACGCGGCGGGCTTGGCAAAGCCGCAGGGGACACCAGATCCGGCACCACCGGTGGATTGTCACCGGTGTGACACACACACTCCCCCCCGCCCTGCCACCTCCACCGACCCCGTCCTGCCTGCCACTCACGTGCCCAGGACCTCTCGGAAGTCGTAGATGCGCCGAATGTCCTCTGTCCTCTTCTTCCAGCTGGGTCCATCCCGCCCCAGCGGCATGGTGCCCCGTGGGGCCACCCACTCCCACCTGTGACACGAGTGGGGACAAGGGCGGTCAGCGTGCTCTGAAAGGCGGGGCGGGGGGGACACGACGACACAGAATGCCGTGGGGCGAGGGGACACCGGGACACGGGGTGCCCGAGGGTCGATGGTTGTCATCATGGGGTGATGGGGACAAGCTCTGTGGCTTTGCTACGGACCCCTCCCACGCAGGAATCTCGGCGTGGGGTGTCCCACGGCGGGGGGGGGGGGGGGACGACACACACAGTGGGCCCCTCCCGTTGCCAGCCCGCCCCGCGCCCGCCCAGGGCGGGCGCGGGGCGGGCTGGCAACGGGAGGGGCAGAAGCCACGCGTGGGTACGTGGCCGTCCCCACCCGCGGTCCCAGCTGCCACCGCCACACCGGGCGGGACACGCGTGGGGAGCGGGGCTGGGCACCCCGAGTGGGTGCAAGCCTGGACCGAGCCCCAGTGTGTGGCGGCGGGGGGTGGTTTTTTTTTTGGGGGGGGGGGGGGGGTGTTCACCCGTCTCCGCGCGTGGGCATCCCGCCCCTGTCCCCGCCCTTACCGAGAACGCGGCGGCGGCCCCGGGGCCCCGCGCGCGGAGCGGCGGCGACTCCTCCCGGCGCGGCGGCGGCGGCGCCGCCGGACGGCCCTGACGTCACGGGGAGGGGCAGGGCCGCGCGCGCCCGCCGCCGCCGATGGGAGGGAGGGGGGGGGGGACGGGACGCGCGACACGCGTGAGCGAGGGGGACGCGCGTGGGGCGGCGGGGGGGGATGCGAGTGGGTCCCTTGGGCGGACACCAGTGGGTTCCCTGGGGACACGCGTGGATTCCTTGGGTGGACACAAGTGCATCCCTTGGGGACACGCGTGGGTCCCTTGGGTGGACACGAGTGGGTTCCTTGAATAGACGCAAGTGGGTTCCCTGGGGACACAAGGGGATTCCTTGGGTAGACACAAGTGCATTCCTTGGGGACACGCATGGATCCCTTGGGCAGACACCAGTGTGTCTCTTGGGGATATGAGTGGGTGCATTGGACAGACACCAGTGGGTTCCTTGGGGACACGAGTGGATCCCTTGGGCAGACACAAGTGGGTCCCTTAGGCAGACACCAGTGGGTTCCCTGGGGATACCAGTGGATTCCTTGGGTAGACACAAGTGCGTCCATTGGGGACATGAGTGGGTCCCTTGGGGGGACAACAGTGGGTTCCCTGGGGACATGAGTGCGTCCCTTGGGCAGACACGAGTGGGTCCGTCGGGTGAATACGAGTGGATTCCTTGAGTGGACGCAAGTAGGTCCCTTGGGAACACGAGTGGGTCCCTTGGGGATATGAATGGGTCCCTTGAGCAAACACCAGTGGGTTGCCTGGGGACATGAATGGAATCCTTGGGTAGACACAACCGCATCCCTTGACGACATGAGTGGGTGGCTTGGGCAGACACAAGTGGGTCCCTTGGGCAGACACCAGTGGGTCCCTTGGGGACGTGAGTGGGTCCCTTGGGTAGACACCAGCAGGCCCCTTGGGGGGACACCAGCGGGTCCCTTGGGTAGACACAATCAGGTCCCTTGGGCAGACACAAGTGGGGCACCCCTGCAGGGCAGCCCCAGCCCTGGCAGCTTCCACTCCTCCCCTAGCCCAGGGATTCCCCCCCTCCCAGCTCCCCCCACCCCAGGACCCACCGCACACCCTGCCCCACGGCTGCCAGCCCCCCTGCCAGCCCCCATGGTGTCCCCGAGGCCACCACACCACCGCCTGTACCGGGCTGTCTTTATTGCCCACGCACGGCAGCAGAAAACACCGGTACATGGAAAGCCCAGCCGCGCCCCCCCGGCTCTGCCCACCCCCACCCAGCCCCGTGCGAGCCAGGATTCCCCCCCTCCGGGGCCGTGGGGAGGGGACAGAGGACCGTGGGAGCCGCACCGCAGCAGCCACCACATCCGCCCCCCCCCCGCAGTGGCCCGGCTGATGTCACCCTCCCAAAATAACAGGGGGAGCACGGCGGGGGGACAACGACGAAATGGGAGCGGAAGCCACTGACCACGGGGGTGGGGGGATGTTCCCAGGAAGGACCCCGGCACCTCCATGCGGTCCCCAGCTTGGGTCGGTGACAGCTGCGCCCGTGGAGGGGACAGCAGCTGGGACTGTCACCCGGGTGGGGAGGCTGAGCAGGCCCTGGGCATGCAGGGGGCTGCGCCCCCTCTGTCCCACGCAGGCAGGGCACGGGCATGCCACCACCCTGCGGGTGACAGGGCCACAGCCACCACCCCTGGCTGCTGAGATCTGTGGCAGAGGGGGGGAGTCCTCAGCCCCCGCTACCCATCCAGCAGCTTGAGGATGCTCTCCCGCTCCTTCAGGGTCTTCCAGGCCTGGTCCTTCTCCTTCTTGGTGGGCGTCCGCTTCTTCTGCCGGGCGGCCATGATCTTGCGGAAGGCGTCCATCACCTCGTTGTCGGCCATGCGGACACGCTGCCGCAGCTCCTGCCGGTGCAGCTCCTCCTTGGCCAGCCTGGGGGGGACACACAGAGACGGGGATGTCAGTCCCTGCCAGACAGCTCCCTACCCATGCCCGTCCCTGCCTGTGCTCACCGCAGCAGCTCGTGCTTCTTGGCGCGGTTATGCGCGCTGAGGGCCTTCAGCTCCGCCTGCCTCTTGCGCAGCTCGGCCAGCACCTCGTCCTCCGAGTCCTCAGCTGGCCGGTCCTCCGACTCCAGCAGGCCCTGGGCCACCAGCTCCTCCTTGATCCGCCCCTCCAGTGACTTGGTGTGGGGGACGCTGCCGGCGCAGAGAGCAGCTGCTGCCCACCACGCAACCTTTGCTGCCCCCGACTCGCTGGGGCAAGGAAGCCACCAACGTGTTCAGTGTCCCCACAGGCAGCACCAAGCTCCGGGGCCACCTCATCCGCTCACCTGAAGGGCTTGTTCTGGCTGCGGGGAGATGTGCCAGCACCATCAGCTCCCGAGTCCTTGCCGGCGATCTCAGGGATAGGGGAGTCCTCAACGGGGGAGATGATATTCTCCTAGCGATGAGGGAAGGGTCACTGCGCCAGGCCGTGGCGGTGCTGCCCCACGGGGCCAGGCCACAGCACAGCCCCACGGAGCCCACTCACCTCCACGAGAGCCTGCAGGAGACGCTGCGTCAGGGGCCCGAAGGGACAGCCATCCTCCGGCTGCTCGTGCTGGGCCTCCGATTTCTTCAGCAGGGCATCAACGTCTGAGGGGAAGTGGGAAGGGGGAAAAAACAACCGCAAACATGCAGAGGTGAGCAGCGGGGCAGGGCAGCCTCTGCCCCAGGGGTGCGGGGCCGGGCCCGGCTCCACAGGGTGTGGGTGCTCGCAGCCGCTTCACACCGGGCAGGGACGGGTGGGGATGGAGGCACCTTTGGTGTCTAACTCGGTCAGCGGCCCCAGGACGCCTTTCTTCTTGTCAGCAGCAGCTGCCGCCCGGGCTCCGTCCTTCTGCTCCTCCAGCAGGTCCTCCTGAGCCCAGCGCTGGGAGTAATGTTTCCCCAGCGGCGGGATCTGCGGGAGCAGGGCTTGGCACAGCTCCTGGAACCCCCTGCCTCGCCTCCCGTCTCCCACCCGGCATCATCCCCGGGGAGGAAATGCTCGCTGTGAGGCACGGGAGGGGTGGAGCAGCTGAAGGCTGGGAGGAATCGGGGAGAGAGTAGGGGATGGAGCAAGGGGGGCTCTGGGTGGGCTCTGGAGTTTTTCACCTTGTAATGCTCAGCCTCATCCTCTGGTGGCTTAAGTAGCTCCTCCAGGACTCTGACCTCCTCGTTGGTGAGATCGGCACAGTACGGCTCCACCGATGCCCAGAACCTGTGAGGATGGATGAACTGTGAGGGAGAGCTGCAGGGGAGCCTGCGGGACCCGACATGCTCCCCCCATCCCCCTGGAGCACCTCTTCCCTTGGGATAGGGGCAGCCCTGACACTGGGTGCTCCAAGGAAAGAGACTGACGGTCCAAACGCTCCCCCAACACCCACGCACCTGTTTGGAGCATCGTTTTTGGGAATGCGAGGCACATCAATGGGATCATCCTGGAACTCGTATTCTTGTATCTTGGGCTGCAGGTTCTTGGACTTGGGCCGGCCAGGGCCAGGCCCAGTCCCGTGGCTCCCTTTGCCCTCCAGCTTCTGCTTCTTGGGCTTCCCATGTTTGACAGAGGTGCCCACATCGTGGTCCTTGCTCAGCTTCAGGAACCGCCGGTCACCCTTCTTGTCCTGCCAGTCCGTCAGGATCTGGAAGAGAGCGATGCCTCATTGTATCCTGCAGCCGGCACTGGGCAGGGACAAACCCGTGGCAGCCCCTTGGCGGGAAGGAGCGGGACAGGGAGCCACCCTACGGCTGCGGTCCTGACACCTGTGTCTCGGCCTCCAGGACGCGGAGACGGCGGCTGGCGGAGGAGAGCAGCGTCTCCAGCTCCAGCTGCAGCGTGTCCAGCTCCTCAATGCCGATGCCGTCATCCTCCGAGCGGGCCAGCACGGCCGTGTACCGGGGGCACACCTTCACGTGGTCCACCGACTTGAAGTCGTGGAACTGAAGCGGGCAGTCCTTCAGTTCACTCATGGTGGTGGGGATCGGGCACCGGGGGAGCACCGGGGGAGCCGAGGGGGGACACGGGGGCCTACGGGGGAACAGAGGGGGGCACGGGGCAATTTGGAGGAACCGGGAGGCTATGGTGGGACCGGGGACAGGGGAAGATGAGAGGAAAGGGAGAGGACCAGGGGACTACGGGGAACCGGGGGGGATCAGCGGGGCGCTGAGATGAACCGGGGGGGGTCAGCGGGGCGCTGAGGGGAACCGTGAGGGGGATCACCGGGGCGCTGAGGGGAAACCGGGGGGTGGGATCACCGGGGCGCTGAGATGAAGCGGGCGGGATCACGGGAACAAGGCAGGGGGCGGCACCGGGGCGCTGAGGAGGCGGCGAGAGGCCGGAGGGAGGCCGAGGGGGCAGCGGGTGCCGCGGGCGGGCGGCGCCGCGGGGCCGGGCCGGGCCTAGGCCGAGCACCCCTTCCGGCCCCCGGCGGCGGCGGCGGGCGCCCCGCCCCGCGCTTTCCCATTGGCCCAGCCGCGCCCAGCGCCCGCCGCTCATTGGCCCGGCCCGCCCTCCATCTCCGTTTCCTAATATGGAAGCGATGACAGGGGCGTACCAAGCGTGGCGGGGCGCGGGGGAAGCCGTGCGGGATCCCTCCGCCGCCACGGGCCGCCGCCGCCGCCGCTCTCCAGCACTGTCGTATCTCCACTCTGTGCCGCAGGGACGCCACTCCGCTGCCACCCGGGCCTTGGGCACCGGGCGGGAGTCTGCCGTCGTCCCCCTCCCGCCGCAGTGGGAGGTCCCGTGCATCCCGGAAGAGGGGACCGGCCACTTCCGCCTGCCGGGACCGGACCGCAGCCGCCACCATGGTAGGGCGGGGGGCGCCGGGCCGGGGATGTGGGGGCCGGGGCGGCGGCGGGGAGGGGTGAAGGGGTCGGGGTCGGCGTCGGCGGGGTGAGAAAGATCGGGGGGGGGCTGTGGGGGGCCGGCGGCGGGACCCGGTCCCGGACCCGGTCCCAGGCCCGGTCCCGTGCCGCTGACACCGTCGTGTCCCCGCAGACCGCTACGCTGCGCCCGTACCTGAACGCGGTGCGCGCCACGCTGCAGGCCGCGCTGTGCCTGGAGAACTTCTCCTCGCAGGTGGTGGAGCGGCACAACAAGCCCGAGGTGGAAGTCAGGTACGGGGGCGGGAGGGGGAAGGAGGGGGGGCCACCGTGAGGAGGACGGCTCCCTGCCGCCGTGCTGCCGGTACAGCCCGGCGGGCCTCCGCACCCGCCAGCTGCTGCCCCTTGTCACAGGGCTGGTGCCGGCAGGGAGCCGAGGAGCTGCAGGGAAGAGGGGGATCTAGCTTGGGATCCACCTTGGGGGCGCACAGCTGCGGGAGGCAGAAAGTATCATGTCACAGTATGAAGCAAAACCTCCACATCTCTGCGATCCCTGTGGCTCCCTGCTTGTGCGCTCCCCATCCCCGATTTTGACCAGTAAGTGCTTCTTTCTGAGTCAGTCCTGCCCTTCCTCTGCTCGCAGGAGCAGCAAAGAGCTGCTGTTGCAGCCGGTGATCATCAGCAGGAATGAGAAGGAGAAGGTCCTCATCGAGGGCTCCATTAACTCCGTGCGTGTCAGCATCGCGGTGAAGCAGGTGAGGTGGTGGCCATGGGCAGTGGGCTGTCAGCTCATGCCTGGCATGGGGGAAGCCTCACTTCCCTTTCTTCTCCCCAGGCTGACGAGATCGAGAAGATCTTGTGCCACAAATTCATGCGGTTCATGATGATGAGGGCTGAGAACTTCTTCATCCTGCGCAGGAAGCCCGTGGAGGTGAGGTGACAGGGAGGGGGCAGAGCAACTCCCGGCTCCGTTCCTGGCACTGGAGGGGACTCCGGTGTGGAACTGGGATGCGAGGTCGCATGGTGGGTGTTCTGGGTGCTCATCCCCAGGGCGCTTGCTTTTCTCTTCCCTAGGGCTATGACATCAGCTTCTTGATCACAAACTTCCACACGGAGCAGATGTACAAGCACAAACTGGTGGACTTTGTCATCCACTTCATGGAGGAGATTGACAAAGAGATCAGCGAGATGAAGCTCTCTGTCAACGCCAGGGCCCGCATCGTGGCAGAGGAGTTCCTCAAGAATGTGAGGCTCTGAACCGGGAGGAGATGGGTCCCCTTTTCGGGAGTGGGGTGTGGGGCTTAAAGCCAGCGTGGCCCTTGTGCCCAGAGCCCTTCCGTCCTATCTATGGGGACGGTGGTGACATTCTGCCCAAGTAACCTCTTGGGAATGGCAGGGAGGGTGCCCGGGGTGCTTGCACCCCCTTTGCTGTTGAAGTGCCAGCACTGAGACCCCCCAGAGCGCGCTCGGGGGTGGGCAGCAGCCACGGGGGACGTGGCCCTTTTGGTGGCTGCCGCGATGGGATGCTCAGTCCCCTGGAGAAGCTGAGGCTGGATCTCCATGAGCGGCGGCTGCCCTCGGCCTCCCTCCCTGGTGACAGGGAGGCAGCGGGCAGGCACTGATGGACGTGTGTCTTCTCCTCTCACCTTCCAGTTTTAGGCCGTGGTGCAGGACCCCGTGGCTCCCCAGTGCTTGTGCCCGCCGGGCACCGTGCCTGCGTCTGCTCCCGCTCCCCCCGCGGACCCTCGCCGGGGCGGGCGGCCGTGCTGGGAGCAGTCCCCGCTTGCGGCAGAGCGGCCCCCGGTCGCTGCCACTGTCTCGTCTCGTTTTTTAAAACGGTCTCGTTTGCTGTAACCGCCGCCTCCGCCTCCTCCCTCCCTCCCGCCGAACCCCGGGGCGGGGGGGACCTGTGGCGACGGGGACGGGGGGGAGGCGGGGCCTGGTGGCACCAGGGGGCGGGGCGGGGCGGGTCGCCATGGCAACGGCAAACAACGGGGGTGGCCCCAACGGTGCGGGCAGGGCCGGGGGTAGAAGGGGAGGGGTATGGGGAGTGTTGGGGGGGGGGGCGTATGGAAGGGTTTGAAGAGGGGCTGGGGGGCACCAAGGGGGTTTGAGGGAGGGGTTCTCCGGGTGTGGGGCACAAAAGGGTTTGGAGGGGGGTGGAGGGGGGGTCTGTGAGGTTTGAGTGGGGAGCTGGGTGGGGGCGTAGGCAGGGGATGTGGGCACGGGGGCTGCACGCGTGGCACTGGGGGTCTGGTGTTTGTGCCCCTTTGAGGCAGTGGAACCAGTGCGGTGGCCGGGCCCGGGGCTCTGCTGTCCCAGCAGTGCCAGGGCTGGGGTCTGCATCCTGCGCTGTGCCCCCACCTCAGCCCCCGGTGGGCAAGGGGACACTTGGCTCCTGGAGGAGGCAGAGCCACCTGCAGCTCCGCTCACCCTCAGGCCACCGTGGGACGGTGCCCCAGCAAGGGCAGCACCATGGGGACACAGCCCCGTGGCCAGGGACAGTGCTTGGCTGGGGAGGCCGCTGCTGGAGCAGATGTCCTGTCTGTCCCCGGGCCTGCCAGGCTGGGGACAAGTGTGCAGCAGGATGTCCTGGGGGGTGCACAGTGCAGCCAGGACTCCGGTATGAGGCTGGGTGGGCCGGCAGATGCTGCGACAGGGACCCTCGGCTCGGTCGGGTGGAGGCAGGCAGGTAGGAGCCTTCTTCCCCTCCCTGCCCACCCCACAGGGCTGGGGACATGGGGACAGCGGGCTCAGCTGGGGCTGGCCTTGCAGGGCAGGCAGCACCGGCCACCACTGGACACCGTGGCCGCCACCACCCCTCACTAGACCCTGAGCAGCTCCAGAGGGCCAGGCTGCAAGTGGAAAGGGCCATCAAGGTGAGGGGCCTGAACCCCCCTGCGGCACGTACCTGCTTTTATTGCATTTATGGCTCAGGTGGGAGAGCTGAGCCAGAGGGACTGGAATGGGGCCAGGCTGAGCTCTCGGGTCCCTCCCCAGGAGAAGAAGATTTTCACGGTGCAGGGCCCCTACCCCATCATCCGCAGCCTGCTGCGGGCCCGGGGCTGGGTGGAGAAGAAGTTTGGGGGCGCAGGCAAGGCAGGCAGCCGGCCGGAGTGGCATCATGGCAGCCAGGAGACACAGCTTCAGGAGAAGGCAGGCGATGGAGATGATGCTGAGCAGGGGGAGGCAGCGCTGGACCCGCGGCTGGGGTCAGCATGCTGTGGGGCACAGCCTTCCCAGGGGACATCAGAGCCCCTGCACTCCCCATCACCACCCGAGGAGGAGGAAGAGCGATGGGATGAGGACCCCGAAGCCATCCACAACCTCATGGTTAGGTGGGGGGGGTTAGGGCTGAGCTCTGCCACAGCCCCCAGCACCCTTCCCCAGGGACCCCCAGGCACAGGGCACAGCCTGGGGCAGAGGGAGAGGGTGGGACTGTGGGGGTCCGTGCCTCATCCCGGCCCCCTCCCTCCCGCAGTCCCGCCTGGTGCGGGACCAGGTGCCATATTTCATCTGGACCAACCGCTGCAGTGCCGTTGACTGCCGGCTGCTGCAGCAGGACCAGGTGGTGAACCACTACGCACGGGTGGGCGCCTTCACCACCAAGGTGGGTGCCTGGAGCCCCCGGGGTGGGGGACACACAACAGGAGTAGGGGGGGGGGGGGCATCCAGCAGGGGCTGCCACCCTACTCTAAACAGGAGGGGCTGTGCCAAAACCTGCGAAACCTGCCCTGGTTCGACCAAGTCGACCCCGACACCTTCTTCCCCCGGTGCTACCGGCTGAGGGCTGCGGACGAGCGGCAAGCCTTCATCGGTGAGCTCGGGTCGGCGTGACCCCCGGGGATGTTGTCCCCGCCAGTGCTCCCAGTACCCACTGTGTCCTGCTTGGGACTGGGCAGGGATGATGCTGGCCCCCCCCCCCCCCCCCCTCCTTGCAGAAGATTTCCACCTGACGGCAGCTCGCAGCCTGCTCAAAGTGGCTGCGGAGGGGGCTATGGACGTGCTGGCGGGGATGGAGCAGCCCCCGAAATGCAGCGAGGAGCCAGGTGAGCGCGTGGAGCTTGGCCTGGGAAAAGGGGGACAGGGAGTGTGGGGTCAGGGACACATCTGGGGGCTGAGCCTCTGCTCAGGGCTGTGGCTTGGGACCCCCCACTCCCTCCTGCCAGCCCACCCTGTGCTTTGTCCCCCCCGCCACCCCACCCCATCCCTGTGCACCCAAAGCCACCTGTCCCGTGGGGAGGCTTTGTGCCATGGTCCCAAGGGTGGCACAGCAGGTCCCCAGGAACCACGTCCCTCACCCCATGTCATCCCCAGCAGGGCCGGGGCCCCCTTTGCCCCCCCACCTGGTGGAGGAAGCCCTGCAGGTGTGTGGGCAGCACCTGAGCGCCCTGGGGCACCAGGACATCGATGGGGACCCCCCATCCCCCCCCGCGGTGGGCACCGACTGGAACCGCTTCCTGCAGGACTACTACCGCGTGGTGCAGTGAGTGCCGAGTGGGATGGGGGGGGGACACCGCGGCGGGGCCGGTGCTGAGCCCCCTGTGTCACCCCCCCCGCCCCATCCCACAGCGAGGGGGCTGGCCTAGCGCTGAGCGGGGCGCAGCGGGAGCAGTGCCGGGCCCTGCTGCAGCGCCTGGCTGGGCAGCTGCCCCAGCTCGGCATGGAGGGCGACCGCAACGTCTGGATCCTCAAACCCGGTGCCAAGTCCCGTGGCAGAGGTAAGGCTGGGGGAAGCCAGGAGGGAGAACACGTTCCTTGCCATGGAGGGGTCCCACCGTCACCCCGTGTCCCCTGCCCAGGCATCGTCTGCGCGGCGCGGCTGGAGGAGGTGCTGCGGCTGGCGGGGGTCTGCGTGGCACCCTCGGCGCGGGTGGGCGAGTGGGTGGTGCAGAAGTACGTGGAGCGGCCGCTGCTCATCTTCGGCACCAAATTTGACATCCGGCAATGGTTCCTGGTGACAGACTGGAACCCGCTGACCGTCTGGTTCTACCGCGAGAGCTACCTGCGCTTCTGCTCCCAGCCCTTCTCCCTGCACCACCTGGACCCGTGAGTGCCCCCCCGACCCCAGCACCCCCCACCCCAGCACCCTGGCACCCCCCTGACCCAGCCCCGCTCTCCCCACCCCAGCGCCCGCCACCTCTGCAACGTCTCCATCCAGAAGCGGTACAGGCTGGCGCGGGGTCGGCACCCCCAACTGCCCCCCGACCAGACCTGGTCCTGCCGGCAGCTCCAGGCGTACCTGGCACAGGTGGGGCTGGGGGGGGCCTGGCACCAGGTGATGGTGCCCGGCATGAAGGCGGCGGTGGTGGGTGCCCTGCGCAGCGCCCAGGACCTGGTGGAGCACCGCAAGGGCAGCTTCGAGCTCTACGGGGCCGACTTTGTCTTCGGGGAAGACTGCCAGCCCTGGCTGCTGGAGATCAACGCCAGCCCCACCATGGCCCCCTCCTCGGCGGTGACCCGCCGGCTGTGTGCCAGCGTCCAGCGGGACACGCTGCGCGTGGTGATCGACTGCAGGGACAACCCCGCCTGCCCCACCGGTGCCTTTGAGCTCATCTACAAGGAGGTGGGCTGGGGGGGCTGCGGGGCAGGCACAACCCCCTCGGCACCCCGAGCCCCCACTCCCCACCATGTCCCCCTGCAGGCGGCCGTGCCCGTGCCCCCATACGTGGGGCTGAAGCTGATGGTGCAAGGCCACTCCCTGAAGAAGCCCAAGCTGGCACGGCACCGATCGCAGGGCAAGCCCCCCACCACTGTGCCCTGTGCCCCCCAGCCCCTCGTGCCCCCCAGCCCCTCAGGCAAAACCACCAAGGTCCCCCATCGGGGAGCAGCGCCTGGGGAGGCAGCTCCTTTGGGGCGATGGAGCCACCGTTTCCCCCCCGCCTCAGCCCCCCCAGCACCATCACAGCCCCCACGCTGCTGTGCCAGGAGCCGGGGGCTGCCATCCATCAGACGCTCCCTCCAGCATCCCCCAGCAGCTCTGCCCCCGCTGGATGTCCGTTCCCTGCCCACGGTGCCCATCCCACCGCCCCGGGGAGTCCCCGGCAGCCCCTGGGGTCCTGTTGGCTGGCCCCCTCCCACCCCTCCTGCCAGGGTGCTGCACCCCCCTGGGCTGGCACCCAATGTCTGGCCCCTGTGCCCCTGCCCGGGGCAGCCGGGCCCCGCTGCAAGGAGAAGGCACGCGGCAGGTCCCAAGGGGAGGCAGAAGAGCTGTGACACTGAAGGACACCCAGGAGGGAACAGCACGCTGCCCGTCCCAGCTGGGGTGACAGGGTGGTCCTCAGCTCCCCCCTGCCCCAGTTGGAGCCCATTGCCAGGTGGGGGCACCCATCCCACACCCTGCAGGGGCCGCAAAACACGTCTGTGACAGGGACCCTGGCTCTGTCCCTCTGTGTGCAAGGGGGGAGTGTGTGGGCACAGCCAGGGCTGCACCGGGGACAGGGGCCATCGGCAGGAACCGGGGCCACCATGACAGCTCCTTGGCCGGGGGGCAGAGAGTGGGCCATGGCAGTGGTGACACCAGCTGTCACCAGCTCTACTCAGGATGGAGGGGGCTGGTGCCCCCAGCAATGCCATGGGCGCTGGGCAGGGGGGGGGGACATGTTCTGTGCGTGACAATAGACATGGGTGCTGAGCCACCCCGGTGGGGATTTAATGGGGTGGCAAAGGGGGAGAGGGTTGGGGTGGGGGGGCATCAGGGCTCCTGGTGCTGGGGCAGCCCCAGGCGGCGCAGGGTGCGCAGGAAGGGGGGCGGCGGGGGGGCGCAGAGTGGGCCCTGGGGCAGCACCAACTGCTGGAGGTGGATATGGAGCGGGAGGCGTCGGAGCTGCTGCGGGGAGAGCCCCAGCCGGGACAGCAGCTCATCGTCCAGCACCTGCAACGGTGGGGGGGAGCTCAGCGGGGTCCCTGGGGGCTGTGCTGAGCCCCCCCCCCAGCACCCACCCCGGCCACGTACCTGTGTGCGGGTGGGGGCGGCCTCGGGGGGCAGGAGGAAGGGCACCCCCAGCACCCTCCCCACGCGGGACGAGTGCTGGTGATCGCCCAGGGCCGGGCACAGCAGCAGCGTCAGGTGCACCGGGAGCTGCTCCGGGAAGGCTGGGGAGGAACCAGGGAGGGGGCAGTGGGACCACGCCGGCAGGATGGAGGGGTACAGGGTGGGGGGGAGTTGGGGGGGCCACTCACCTGTCCTGGGCTGGAGCTGGAGGAGGGCGCAACCCCCCGCGGCACCCAGCACCCGGTAGCGCGTCAGGGTGCTCTTCACCTCCTTCCTGGCCAGGCTGCGGCGCCCCGGGGCCGGCAGCGGCACCACCTGTTGTACAGCCTTCAGCACCCCCCCGGGGCACTCCCCGCGCCCCCAGCCCCCCCTGGCACCCCCTTACCACGGTGGTGTCACCCTGCTGCTGCCAGCACAGCCCGGCACGGATCTCGCCCTCTGCCTCCGCCGGGACCCCCACGGTGACGGCGCTGCAGGGAGAGGGGGTCAGGAGGGGACGGGACACCCCCCCCTCAGCGTCAGCATGGCAGGGGCCAGGGACTCACCAGTACGTGGCGGGGTACCGGCCCCTCCGGCGGGCATCGGTGAAGAACTGCTGGATCTGCTCGGTGGCGCGGTGGCAGCTGGACAGGAGGACGACGCCAGAACACTCCCTGTGGGACATGGCAGCGCTGAGGCCCCGTGGGGGGTGGGCTGGCACCCCCCTGACCCCCCCTCCTCCCCCGGGACCCCCCAACCCTACCTGGTGGGAGCCTTCACCACGTGGAGCTCGGCGGGGAGCCCCAAGCGCCGGCGCAGAGCTGGCAGCAGCAACGTCAGGCTCAGCTCCCCGGGGCGTCCTGGGGAGAGGGGGGGGCGGTCAGCATCCGCTGGGACCCCCCCCCCAGCCGGACACCCCCCCCCCCATCCAGTCCCACACTCACCCAGGACGGGCAGGCCGGGGGGCTTGCTCAGCGCCAGCAGGGCTCCTGGGAGGGGACGGCCGGTCAGGATGTGGCCACCCCATTGTCCCCCCCTCCCCAGCACCCCCATTGTCCCGTCCCCCCCAGGTACCTTCCCGGTGCACCACGGAGGCCTCCAGCAGCCCCAGCGTCTCCTCGGGGCCCAGCGGCCGCCCCCACCTGCGGGGAGTGGAGTGGGCGGGGGGCACGGGTGGATTCCCTTCCCCGGACGTACACCCCCGGCGAGACACACCCCCCCCCCCTTGCACCCCACCTTGCGTGTCCCCGCAGCCCCACGCGCGTCCCCCAATCTGACCCCCCGCCTACCGCCCTGCCCTCCCCACGCGTGTCCCCGCACCCCCACGCGCATCCCGCGGCCCTCTGTCCCCACGCGTGACCCCACGCGTGTCCCCGCTCCCACGCCCACCCACAGCCCCTCTGCACCCCCCCACGCGTGTGCCCCCCCCCGAGTCGTCCCCCCCCCCCCACGCAGCCCCCCCGCCCCCGACGCGCGCCTCCGCTGACCCCACTGCGCGCGCCCCCTGTCCCGCGCGCCCCAGGACGCGCGCGGCCGTGCCCCCGCCCGCCATGGCGGCACCGCGCATGCGCGGAGGCGGGGCCGAGGGGAGGGGGGGGAGAGCGCCCCGCCGCGGGCATAGATAAGCGGGCCTCCGGAGGGCACAGAGCGGCCGCCCAGGCGTTCAGCGCCGGCGGCCGCGGCCATAGATAAGCGGAAGTGCGGGCAGAGCGTCCCTCTGGCAGGTGGGGTGCGGCGGCCGGTCCGGCGGGGAGGGGTCCCCGGGGGTGTCAGCTGAGGGGGTGCCCGGGGGGCGGCCCCGGGGGGTCGGGCCGGGGGCAGGGCAGTCGGGGGAAAGGGGATCTCCGGGGCTGTGTCAGTGGGGGGCTGGAGCCCGCGGCTGCGGGCGGGGGCCGGGGGTGCTCGGGGCTGTGGGGGGGCCGCTCCCGCCTGACGCCGCGCCTCCCCAGGTTAGCGCCATGGCCTCCCGCGGGGGTCCCCGCGCCGCCGGCACCGACGGCAGCGACTTCCAGCACCGGGAGCGGGTGGCCTCGCACTACCAGATGAGGTGGGTGTCCCGCCGCTGCAGGGGACCGGCGACCACCTTGGGGGTCTGGGGGGGGCAGCCCCCCCCGGCAGGCCCTGACGACCCCGCGCTCTCTCCCCAGCGTGTCCCTCAAGTCGGAGATCAAGAAGCTGATCTACACGCATGTGGGTATCTGGCTGCTGCTGCTGGCCCAGATGTGCGTGGGGCACCTCAAGCTGCTGCCCCACGACCAGGTGGCCATGCCCTACCAGTGGGAGTACCCCTACCTGCTCAGCATCCTGCCCTCCCTCCTGGGCCTCCTCTCCTTCCCCCGCAACAACATCAGCTACCTGGTCCTCTCCATGATCAGCACCGGCCTCTTCTCGGTGGCTCCTCTCATCTACGGGGCCATGGAGATGTTCCCCATGGCGCAGCAGCTCTACCGGCATGGTAAAGCTTACCGCTTCATCTTCGGCTTCTCGGCCGTCTCCGTCATGTACCTGGTGGTGGTGGTGGCTGCCCAGGTGCACGGCTGGCAGCTCTACTACAGCAAGAAGCTGCTGGACTCCTGGTTCACCAGCACGCAGGAGAAGAAGAAGAAATGAGCGGGCTCCGTCAGGGCTGGAGCTCGGCAGCAGGGCCCCAGTGGGGTGGCGCTGGCGCAGCTCCGGTGGGTGGGGGTCCACGGGGACCAACGTGGGTGACTGAGCCACGCCATGGCTCACACGCGGTGGGGGGGGGGATGTCTGACAGTCCCCGGGGCTGGGGCAGCTCTTGGGCCGTGGAGGTTCCCCGCTGCCCCCCCTCCACCCCGCGCTTTCCTTTGCGTGTCGCCCTATGGAAATAAACCACTCTCCACGGTTCCACGCGTGTCTGCGCCGCAGGAAGCGCCGCCCGGCCGCGGTGGGGGGGTGGCGGGGCCACACGTGCCGGCGGAGGAATGCGGTGGGGCCGGCCCGGGGCGGGGCGGGGAGCGGCGGCGGCTCCGCCATGGGGCGCCCGGTGCTGCTCGCCGCTGCCGCCGCGCTTCTCCTGCTGGGGACCGGCACCGGGGCCGCCGTCACCCGCCTGCGGGTCTCCGCCAACTTCGTGAGCACCGGGAGGGGAGCGGGCGGAGCGGGGGGGCTTGGTCGGCGCCGCGCTCACCGCGTCTCTTTGCTTGCAGGAGTGCCGGGCCACCGGTGAGTAGCGGCGGGGCCGGAATCGGGGCAGGGCTGCGAGCCCGGGGTTCCCCCTGGCCGGGGCTACCGGACCCTGCAGGGCGAGGGGGGTTCCCGGTCTCCGGGGCGCGGGGTTTCCCAGTTCCGAGGACTCCCGCTCCCCAGGGCTCCCGGTGCACGGGCCTCCCGGGGTGCAGAGCTCCCCGCCCTGTCCGAGACTCCCCCTTCCTGGGGCTCCCCCCTTCCAAAGGCTCCCGGTGCGTGGTCCTCCCGGTGTGCCGAGCTCCCCGCCCTGTCCGAGACTCCCCCTTCCCGGGGCTCCCCCCTTCCAAGGGCTCCCGGTATGCCGAGCTCTTCCCCTCCCCGGAGCACGGGGCTCCCGGTGTGTAGAGCTCCCCCCGCCTGGTACTTCCAGTCCCTGGGTCTCCCCCTCCCCGGGGCTTCCCCCCTTCCGAGGTACTCCGGGGCTCTCGGTACCGGCGGGACCCCCGGCGCACGGCCGCCCCTCTCTCTCTGCTCTCCCCCCTGCCCTCCGCCAGCCGACAGCACACTGAGCCGTCCCCGCTGCCGCCGCCTAGCCCGGACCGGGCCGCCCCCGCTGAAGCCGCCCGCCCTGGCGCTGAGCCGGGCCCGCCTGTGCCTGCCCTCGCAGCCCTGCCAGCCCTGCCTGCGGGTGCGCCTGGCCCTCCCCGCCGCAGGTACGGGGCCGTGTCCCCTCCTTGGGGAAAGGGGGGGAAGACGGGGGGGCTCATCGTCCCACCCGCGACATTGCCCCACGCTGGTTTCTCTCAGGGCTCGGTGGCGTCCGTGGGCTGCAGCTCAACTTCCTGGAGCTGGGCTCCAACCGCGCCGGCTGGCTGCAGGTGTGGCGGCAGCAGCAGACGCCGGGCAGCTCGCCGGTGAGTCTGGGGCGGTACCGTGGGGCCGCACACCGGGGTGACACATCCCATTCATCCCCCTGCTCCCCGCAGTGGCAGGTGCAGTTCGACTGCTTCCCGGCGGAGAGCGGGCAGCAGGTCGTCGTCTCCCTCCGCACCATCCCTGACCAAGGTCTGGCCATCAGCCGCAGCCACCTGCTTGCCGCCGAGCTGCCCGGTGAGGCTGGGGGGGACACCGGGGGGTGTCCCAGCGGGGACCCTGGCGCTGTCTGACTCCCCGCCTGCACCGTAGGTCCTGTCTTCACCCATACCTGGGTCCCTGAGGAGCGGGCCATCGAGGTGTGGGTGCCCGAGGGCCCTGCCCTGATGGTGCGGCTGTGCCACCAGCTGGCCCTGGAGTGTGAGGAGCTGCCCCGGCCCTTCCACCGGCAGGTAACAACTCCAGCCCCCCCCGGCCACCCCCATTCCGGGCTGGGGGCCACACTCCCTGCCAGCTGATGCTGCCTCTGTGCCCACAGGTGCTGGTGCCGGGGGGCCACCGTGTCTCACTGCCATACGAGTTCCTGGTGCCTTGCCTGTGCGTCGAGGTGTGTCACCGTCCCCTACAGCCACCAGGCCCCTCTCCCTGGCTGTATCTGCCTGTGCAGCAAGGGCAGGCAGGGGGGTGGGGGCACATCCTGCCCTCACCACCCCGCTCTGCTCCCTCAGGCCTCCTACCCCCACCACGACAGCCCACGCAGCAAGCACTGCCCCTTCCGTGACCAGCCGGCCACCTGTGAGTGCCCATGGGGAGGGGAGCTGGGTCCCGGGGGTCCCCCCGGCTGTCCCCACACCCCGCTGATGTGCTGCCCTGCAGATGGCCCTGAGCTGTGGTCCTCGGTGCGCTTCCACGACTACAGCGCCAGCAGCAAGGACCAGATGGCGATGGTGCTGAGTGCCAGCTGCCCCCTGCACCCCCGGGCCACCCTGTGCTGGAGGGAGGCAGCAGACGAGACTGCGCCCTGCCACGACATCCCCAACTCCACGGCCAGCGAGGAGGAGCAGGTGAGGGGTCCTGGCTTTGGGGCGCGGTGGGGCACCAGCACAGGTGGGTGCAGGGCTGTGTCCCTTCCTGGGGCACCCACCAGACCCCAGGGTTCCCCAAGGGTGGTGGGCGGGTGCTGGGGTGCCCATGGGCTGTGCGAGTTGGGACAGTGACATGCTCTCTGCCCGCACCAGGCATACACACTGGACAAGGTGGACGTGCACCCCCAGCTCTGCTTTCGGGTAAGCCCCCATGGGCGGATGGGGACCACCTGGGAAGGGGCTGGAGGCAGCGGTGGGCGATAGTGGCTCATTTGGCCCCTCCATTGTCCCCTGCTCCCTCCAGTTCTCCTACGGGAACAGCAGCCATGTGGAGTGTCCCCACCATCAAGGTGAGCTGAGGCTGAGGACAGCCCTGCCCTGGGGCCCCTTGCACCCCTCATCCCCTCAAGCACCCCACGAGCCACCCCTCTCTCTCTGGTGGTCACAGAGACCGCCTGGAATGTCTCGATGAGCACCTGGGGGCTGCAGCTGCGCCTGCGCCTCACCTCCAGCATCCCCGCGGCCTTCAGCGCAACTCTCTGCCAGCGCCGGGGCGGGCAGTGTGAGCCCGAGGCCCCCCTCTACACCGTCACACAGGTGAGTGGCGCAGGGCTGGGGGGGGACATGGGGTGGGGGGACATGGGGTGGGGGGACCGAGCCACACTGACCCTGCCCTTGTGCTTTGCAGCTGGAGGGCTCTGCCCCAGGGGAGCTGGCGCTGCTGCTGCCGGTGCAGGTCCTGGGCAGCTGCGTGCTGGTAAGGTGACCCCCACGCCGGCATCTGCACCACGGGGGGAGGCCACAATCTGGTCCCCCCTCACCCATCCCCTTTACCAGGTGTGGCGCTCGGACGTGCGCTTTGCTCGGAAGCAGCTGCTCTGTCCTGACAGTGAGTGGGGGTCCCGGGGGACCAAGGCAGGTGGTGGGCATGGGCAGACACCCCTCATGGCACCATCCCTCTCCCAGTCTCCCGCAGGCACTTTGGGCTGCTAGGGCTGGCACTGGTGCTAGGACTGGTGGTGACCGTGCTGCTCCTCAACTGCCGCGGCACCTGGAGGCCGGTTGATGGTGAGGGGCACCCCAGGGGGCTGCGGGACGGAGGGGCAGTGGCCATGGGGCTGGGGTGCTGGGGGGTGACAGCTCCCTGGGCTGCAGAGGGTCCGAGGGCGATGGTGCAGGGCGGTGGGTGCTCAGATGCTGGGATGCCCTTGGGGAATGCCAGGATGTCCCTGGGGGATGCCAGGGGGGCTCAGGGCAGGGCTGTCACTGCTGTTCCCTCTGTCCCACAGGTGCCCCAGGCGGGCGCCCGGTGCTGCTGCTGTACTCGCCGGACTCGGAGGAGCACCTGGGGCTGGTGTGTGCCCTGGCTGAGCGGCTGCGCAGGGGGCTGGGCTGTGACGTGCGCCTGGACCTGTGGGAAGCGGGGTGCGTGGGGCGCACAGGTGCCCTGCCCTGGCTCTACGCCCAGCGGGGCCGCGTGGGCCGCCAGCGCGGCACCGTCCTCCTCCTCTGGAGCCGGGGCAGCACTCAGCTTTTCCGCCGGTGGCGGGTTGGGGCGGCCGGTGGCGTCCCCGGGGATGCCCATGATGTCTTTGGGGCAGCCATGGCCTGCCTGCATGGGGAGCTGGGGGCCGGGGGCCGTGGCGGTGGCTGGGTGCTGGCCTACTTCAGCCGGCTCTGCAGCCCCCGCGACGTTCCCCGGCCCCTCCGTCCCCTGCCCACCTACCGCCTGCCCCAGCAGCTGCCCGGGCTGCTGGGTGCCCTGCGGGGCAGCCCCCCGGCCCGCCGCCGCTGCCGCCGGGGCAGAGCAGAAGGGCTCCTGCACCAGCTGCTGGAGGCGGGGGCCGGGGAGGGCAGCCCCCCACCCCGGGACCCCGGAGCGGCTGCTGGCACCTGAGCACCCACGCCGGGGCTGAGATGGGTGTTGCTGGGGGCAGCCCCCCGGTGAGGGCAGGGGGCCCCGTCATGGAGGTCGGCTGAACGTGCTGGCTGTGGCAGCAGGAGGGGTGCCGTGGGTTGCCCGTGGGGTGCCCCAGGCAGGGGCCGTGGGTGCTGCGGGGGGCCTGAGCTGGGCTGGCCCCGGCCACGGGACGTGCCGCAGGGGCCAGAGTCCAGCCTGTTCCCCGGGGCCGGGAGCGGAGGGGCTGTCCCGGACAGGGGCAGCCTTATTTCCACACAGGGATCTGCTCCGGAGGAGAGCCCGGGACCCCGGGAGGTCCCTCGGGATGCCGTGCTGCGGTGAGGGTCCGGGTCGGCGCTGGAAGAAGCCGGGGATGGGGGGGTGTTCCCTGCCGTGCCCGGGGCCGTCGGGGCCCGGTGCTGGGCACAGCGCGGCCCCGCTCCTCGCTCCCGCCCCGGCAGCGGGACCGTGTCAGCGGCGGGAGCAATAAAAGCACCGTTTCACCCTGTCCCGCCGTCCGTCTGGTGTGCCGGGGCTCGGCCGGTCGCCCCAGGGTGGCGGTGGGGAGGGAGGCAGGTCCCGTGGGGCCGCCCCGGTCCCCGCGAGGCGCCGAGCCCGTCCGTGGGTCGGTGCGGGAGCGGGGAGGCCCCACCCCGGGGCGGTCGCCGGCGCCGCGCAAGGACCCGGGTGTCCGGGATCGGAGCAGGAAGCGGGAGCCGGAGGCGGCGGCGGCGGCGGCGGCGGCGGGGCCCGTGGAGCCGGGAGCGGGGCCGTCGGGAGCGGACGGCGTGGGGCCGGGGCACCCCACGGCCCCGGCCCCGCCATGTGCGGGTTGGGACGGCGGCGGCTACTGCTGCTGCTGCTGCTGCTGCTGGCCGTGGGGACGGCGGATGGGCACGGGGTCCCCCGCGATACCCTGGCTTGCTCCCAGGTGGGTCGACGTCGCTGGCACACGGGCCAGCGGGCAACCGGCACGGCCACCGGACTCACCCCTGTCTCCCCCCCAGGGCCTCGCCTGCCGCCTCCTGGGTAAGTGCCACCGCCACTGCCGTAGGCCCCAGCCCAGCCGGGGTGCGGGACCCTGACGCCCACGGCTGCCCTCCGTCTCCCTCCCCAGACACCGACGTGCTGTGCGGGACGGAGCTGCCGGGGCTCGGCCACGGGCTGGCCCTGGCTCGGCTGCGGCTGGTGCCGGTGCTGCGCTGCAGCGGGCCCGCGGCCTGCTCGCCCTGCCTGGAGGTGCGCCTGCGCCTCGCCCTGCCACCCGCCACTGGCACCGGCACCGGCCAGCCCCGCCGCCCCGCGCCCTCGGGCATCCCTGCAGCCGAGGACAGCTATGAGGGGGGACGGTGGTCACCGGTGGATGAGGCTGCCTCGTCCCAGCCCAACATCACCGGGCTGCTGCTGCTCTCCGGGCACGCCTACGCCTCCTCCCGCTGCGTGGCCGTGGAGGTCCAGGCATCCCCAGCCCCTGCGCTGCCTGGCCGGCCCCTGGTACGTAAGTACAGGGTGGCAGGGGTGAGTCTCCCTGCCACCGGCAGTCCCCTAGCACTGTGTTGCAAGGGGATGTGGGTGCTGGCACGAGGGCGTCTCCATGGCACAGTGATCCTTTTCCCCGTGCCCCGGGGAAGGGGGTGCTGGGCGGTGCCGGTGTCTTGCCGCAACGCGGTGGTGGTGGTTTTCCTGCCCAGGGCTGGGTGACCTTCCGGTGCTTCGAGGCGCCGCTGGGCTCCGAGCTCCGCGTCACGGCGTACACCAACTCCCGCGGCCGCCGGAGGCTGAGTCAGTGGCAGTGGGTGCCAGGTGAGCCCCCAGCATGCCCTGCCGCGGTGGCCCCTGTCCCCCCCGCCTACTGACACCCTGTCCCCGCAGACTGCTCGTGGCCCGCGGCACAGGCGGCTGTCCCACAGTGCCAAGGTAGGTGCTGGCATCCCCCGGCTGTGGCAGCGCTGGGACCCCCCCTGCTTTGGCGCACATCCCCTGAGGAGCCGGGGGTGGTGGGTGCTGGGGGAGAGAGTGACCCCCAGGGTGCCATGCCCTGTGCCGGGGTGCTGTGCCCTGTGTCGGGGTGCCATGAGCCCTGAGCCGCCTCCGGTGCAGTGCCCAGGCTGGAGGTCCTCCCGGGGCCGAAGGAGGTGGTCGTGCAGGTGCAGGGGGCTACGGCGGGGCACAGTTACACCCTGCGGCTCTACCACAACCAGAGCCACGGCGCCAGCGGGTCAGGGCGCACGGTGACCGCGGTGAGTACGAACCCCTTCGCCACTCCCCACCCTGGCCAGGCTCCGGCCACTGGCCCCCCTCGCCCCCCGGGAAGTCGTGTCTGTGTTACAGGCAGGGTGCTGGGAGAGGGTCCCCCAGGGGTGGGTGACGCTGCTGGGGAGCCATTTGCCGCGGGGTGACCCACGTCTGGTTGCCGGCGGCAGAGTGGCTCCATGAACTACAGCCTGCCGGCCGACGAGGTGCTGCCCTGCCTCTGCCTGCAGGTGGGCACCCAGCTGGGCACTGCGGGGCTGGCAGAGGGGCTCTGGGCACTGCATGGCCCCCTCCAGCATCCCAAGGGGGCCAGCCGGGTCACAGTCACAACCTAGGCACCCCAAATCCTTTTGTTCCTCTCTTTCCCCTCTAGGTCTGGCCAGAGACCCAGGACCCACCGCGGGCCACCCTGTGCCCCTTCTCCCATGGTACCTGTGCTGCGGGGCTGGGACGCAGGGAGGGCCGGGATACAGGGGGACCCGAGGGGACACCACATGGGGGTGACACCCCTCTCCCGATGCCACTGCAGACGTGGAGGCTTGGGAGCGGCTGTGGGCCCGCAGCCAGCTGGTCCTGCACAACGAGGGACAGGCGCTGACCTCTTCCCTCTCGGCCCCCTGCGACCTCCCGGCTGAGCTGGTGCCCTGCTGGCAGCCAGAGCCTGACGGACCCTGCCAAGCCCTGCCCGGCCTGCAGCAGCCCGCCGTGGGGCAGGTGAGTGGGGCTTCATGGGGTGTTGGGGGGACAGGGGGGCCATGGGTGACACTGACGGAGCATCCCTCCTGCCAACAGGGACCCCAGGAGTTTGGGGGGCTGCGATTCCATCCCAACCTCTGCGTGCAGGTAGGACATTCCCCTGCTCCCCACGGCCGCCCCGCGGCCACCCCATGGCACTGCTAACTCAATCTCTGGGGCAGGTGTGGAGCGGCAGACAGGTCCGGCTGACCCAGTGCCTGCGGGACAGTGAGTATTGCCGGAGGGGAGGGCAGAGACAAGCTGGGGATCAGGCTGGGGGTTGCCCCCATCTGGTCTCCCCTTGCTGCCCCCCCATCCACTGTCACATCCCCAGGAGCACTGCCTGGCCGTGCCGATGACCTTCTGCTGCTGCAGCATAGGGGGAATGCCTCACTGTGTGCCCTGGAGCGAGGCACCTGCACACCCCTTGCCAGCTTCACCCGCACGGTAAGGGGCAGGGACACCCGTGTCCCGGTGACGGTGGTAGCGGTGGCACAGCCAGGTCACCCCCTGCCGTTGTTGCAGGGAGTCGGGCGCCCGGGGCTGCTGGAGCGGGAGCTGCGGCGGGACGTGGTGGCAGGGCACTGCAGGCAGGTCAGTGCGGGTGGCCTGTGGGCAGCGGGCACAGGTCAGGCACCGTGCGACATGTCCCCATCCCCACAGATCCGGCACCCTGAGAACGGCACTGGAGTCACGCTCTGGGCCTGTCCCCTGCACAAGTGTGAGTGTCCCCAGCCGTGCTGGGGGAGAGGGGGGCTGGTGCAGGGCTGAGGGAGGGCACCCACCCTGTGGAGCCACTGGGCTGGCGCCGGGGGCCCTCGGTGGGTGCTGGGGACCCTCAGCAGGTGCTGACCCTGTCCCACAGACCTTCGTGCCCGCTGGGCGCTGGCGTGGATGGGGGTGCTGCTGGGGGCCTCTTGCCTCCTGCTCCTGCTCCTGCTGATGAAGGAGGATGTGAAAGGTGAGTGGTGCCCACCTGGGGGCTGTGCCTGGGACCCCCGCTAGGACCCTCCCTCACCATCTCCCCTCCCTGCAGGCTGGCTGAAGTCCCTGAGGGCTGACTACCGCTCCGAGGGTGAGTGTGGGGCGAGCCTGGGGTTTGCTGGTGGGGCGAGGCAGGGATGTCCATCCCCTTCCCGCAGGGGATGGGTTTCCCTCTGGGAGGTGGGGGTCCCTGCCTGCTTCCCACCATGTCTGTCCCTTAGGGTGGGTACAGGGGTGCTGCAGGGGTCGGGGGACAGATCAGAGGTTGGGTCCCCCATATGGGGTGGTACCAGCCTGTTTTCCCACCATGGCTCTCCCTTAGGATGAGCGGGGGGGGTCAGGGGACAGAGCAGGGGATAAGTCCCCTACTGGGGGGTCCCAGCCTGTTTTCCACTGTGGCTGTCCCGTAGGATGGGTAGGGGGGCCAGGGATAAGTCCCCTATCAAGAAGTGTCCCAGTATGCCTCCCACCGTGGCCACCCCACAGGGCGGGCGTGGGGTGCCTGGGAGAGGGGGTTCAGGCACTGACGGTACCCCCCCAGGCCCGCTGCGAGGCCGGCGGGCGCTGCTGGTGCACGCGGCAGAGCCAGCGGCGGAGCGAGCGGCGTGCGCCTTGACGGCGGCCCTGCGCCCGCTGGGGCTGGCGGTGTCGGCAGCACCGGGAGGCGGCAGCGGGGTCGCGGCGTGGGGGCCACTGCCATGGCTGCATGCCCAGCACCGGCGGGTGCTGCGTGACGGTGGCACCATCATCCTCCTCCTCTCCCCGGCGGCTGTGGCCGCCGCACGGCGATGGGACGCTGGGGCCGGGGACGTGCCGGGGGCTGGGGAAGCTTTCAGCATCCCTGGCCCCCGGCACGTCCCGGGCCCCGATGATGATGTCTCAGCTGTAGCACCCTGCGAAGCCTTCGCAGCGGCTCTGTCCTGCACTGTGCCAGCGCTGGCGGCGGGCAGCGGGCGCTATGTGGTGGCCCGGCTTGAAGCCTTGGTGCCAGCAGTGCCGCCGGCGCTGCGGGCAGCCCCTGCCTTTGCCCTGCCCAGCGAAATGGGGGGCTTCCTGCGGGCACTGGCAGGAGCGGGCCGTCGGCGGGGCCGGTGGCCGGAGCCGTACGTGGCGGCGGTGGCCGAGGGGCTGCGGCGGGCGCTGGGGCAATAAAGCGGTGACAGTGCCTTTGCTGAGCGTGAGTCCAGCCCTGGCAGGGGGGAATGAGGAGTGGGATGGATCGGTGAGGGGTGACGGGGAGGTAAGGGGGGGGTGCTGGGGGCAGGAGGAGGGGTCTGGCCTGGTTGGGTTGGAGGGCGGATGGGGAACTGGACCAGTTCAGGAGGGATGGGGGGGAACAGGACCAATTTCGAGTGGTGAGGGGGAACTGGGCCAATTTGGGGGGATGGGTAGGAACTGGACCAGTTTGGCTGGAGGGGGAAGTGGACCAGTTCGGGGGGGGATGAGGGGGAACTGGGCCAATTTGGCTGGAGGGGGAACTGGACTAGTTTGGCTGGAGGGGGAACTGAAACAGTTCGGGGGTGGGACGAGGGGAACTGGGCCAGTTTGGGGGGATAAGGGGGAGCTAGACCAGTTTGGCTGGAGGGGGAAGGTGACCTGGACTGGTTTGGCTGGAGGGGGGGAGGTGATGGGGAGCGGCCTAGTCGAGTCGCGGGGTGAGGGGCTCGTCCAGGCCAGGCAGGAGAGGGGCCGGTGCGCCCCGGGCATCCCGTCACCGTCCCGACCCCTCCGCTCTCCCGGCCACCTCTCCGGGTGCCCTTGTCCGCGGCCCCTTTAAGGCGCGGGGAGGCGTGTCCCGGCGGACGGTGCGGATTGGCTGGGAGCGGGGGGGCGGGCGGCGGCGGGCGGGCGGCCATTGGCGGGGGCGACGGGCGCTGAGTCAGCGTGCGCGGCCCACGTGGTGCGCGCGGGGCGCGGCGGGGCGGGGCGGGGCGGAGGATGGGGCCGCGGGCCGCGCTGCTGCCGCCAGCCCGGCGGGGGGGGGCCCGGCTGGGGGGGACCCTGCTGGGGGCTGCCATCCTCGGGGGGGTCCTGCTGGCGGCCGCCCAAGCCCACCCGGATCCGGAGCGGGACGGGGACGGGGCAGAGCCTTGCCGAGCCTGCCGCGGCCTGGCTGACAGCTTCAGCAGGGTGCGGGGGGGAATGGGGGCCGTGGCGGGGCGGGGGGACGGACATGGGGCCTGGGAAGGGGGCATTGGGGGTGGTGGGGCCTGGGGGGTTATGGGGGTGACACAGCCCCTGTTGCAGGGGGAGCCGGGGGTGCGGGTGTCAGTGGCGTGGTGGTGGGGGGGCACAGGTGACAGGTGGTGGGGGACACGGCCTGCGGTGTGGAGGGTGGCCTGGCGCAGGGTGACGTAGTCTGGGGGTGACAGGCAAAGAGGGACAAAGGGGGTCCTGTGTGGGGTGATGTGGCCATGGGGAGCACAGGCTGGGGGGGGGGGAAGGAGGTGACAGGGCTGCGGAGTGTGGGGTGGCCTGGGGGGACATCGATGAGTTGGGGGGCACTCCCACAGTATCCCTCGGGAGCGGAGGGGGTCCCAGAGGGGCACAGCAGCTGGGCTTTGTGGAGGGGAGAGGGTGATGGGTCCCTTGGGGGGAGGAGGGTGGCACGACCCAGGGGTGATCCAAGGAGGGGGGGGGGGTCATTGGGGGGGTCCCATGCCTGCACTGCCCCCCTGCGTGCCCAGGGCCTGGAGCGGACGGAGCACGAGGGATTTGGTGGGGGCAACACGGCCTGGGAGGAGGAGAAGCTGTCCAAGTACCAGCACAGGTGGGTGCCCCATAGCTGGGGGGGGAGTCTGGGGGGGGGGGCCTAGCTGCTCCCCACACTGACCCCCCTCTGTTTCCACAGTGAGACCCGTTTGCTGGAGGTGCTGGAGGGCGTCTGTGCCCCCTCAGACTTCACCTGCCACCAGCTGCTGGAGCGGAGCGAGGAGCACGTGGAGCAGTGGTGGTTCCACGAGTGAGTGTGGGGACGGGGACGCAGGGGGGACAGGTGGTGGCAGGGGGCTGAGCACCATGTCCCCCCCCCCATCCCCAGGCGGCAGCAGCACCCCGACTTCTTCCAATGGCTGTGCATGGACAGGCTGGCGCTCTGCTGCCCGCCCGGCACCTACGGCCCTGACTGCCGGCGTGAGTAGCTGTGGCACGAGCGGGGTGCTGGTGGGGTGCCAGCAGTGTTGCCGGGGCTGGAGGGCCCCCCACCATGCTGCCCCCGGCCCGGGCTGCCAGCCGGCTGGTCTCCCCCCACACAGCCTGCGCCGGCGGGCCGCGGCAGCCCTGCAGTGGCAACGGGCGATGCGACGGCGACGGCACGCGCCGCGGCACCGGCCTCTGCGTCTGCAGCCCCGGCTACGGCGGCCCCTTCTGCGCCGAATGCGGTGACGGGTACTACGAAGCCTCGCGGAACAAGAGCCACCTGGTATGTGCCGGTAGGTAGGGGTCCAGCCCGGTGGGGAGGGGGCCTGTGTGGCTGGGGGGTCTGCCCTGGCACTGCCCTGGCACCGGGTGCAGGCAGCTGCCCCCCTGCCTGTGCCCATGCCCACTCCCCCCTGCCCACAGAGTGCTACCGGGCGTGCGGGCGCTGCACGGGGCCGGAGGACTCCAGCTGCCTTCGCTGCAAGAGGGGCTGGGTGCTGCACGAGCACCGCTGCATCGGTGAGGGCCGTGGGGAGGAACCGGGGGGGGAGAGGTCTGTGTCCCAGGAGCTGGGGCTCAACGGGGCTGTCTCCCCTCCTCTCCCCCAGACATCGACGAGTGCGGCACGGAGATGGCGCACTGCCGAGCCAACCAGTTCTGCGTCAACACGGAGGGCTCCTATGAGTGCCGAGGTCAGGCGGAGGTGGGGGGGGTTTCTGTGCAGGTGGCTCCCCCCTGCTCAGGGCTGTCCCCCTCCTGCCCAAGCTGCCACTGGCTGGGCTGGGAGGGGGCTCCGGCGGTGACCCCAGCTCCTCTCCCCGTGGCAGACTGTTCCACAGCCTGCATAGGCTGCATGGGCGCCGGGCCGGCTCGCTGCAAGAAATGCAACAAGGGCTACTGGCGGGATGGAGCCAAGTGCCTGGGTGAGTGGCTCCTGGGGCCTGAGGGGGGGTGGCTCTGCCCCCTCCCCGCTGCCCGAGCCCTGCCTGAGCCCTGCCTCCCCCCGCAGACGTGGATGAGTGTACCAGCGCCGAGGAGCCGGTGTGCACGGGGGTGCAGGAGGTGTGTGAGAACACGGAGGGCAGCTACCGCTGCGTCTGCGCCCGTGGCCACGTCCGACGGGATGGACAGTGCGTAGAGGACAAGCCCCCTGGTACGGCCTGACGCGGTGGGGAGGGGCACAGAGTGCAGGCAGGGGGTGGGAAGGGGTGGCAGGGGGCTCTGCCAGCTCCACCATTGCCCCCCATGAGCACTGTCCTTGCAGATGCCCCGGAGAAGGGTTTCTTTGACGACGTGACGGATGACGAGGTGGTGGTGCTGCAGCAGATGTTTTTCGGTGTGATGATCTGCGCCCTCGCCACACTGGCCGCCAAGGGCGACATGGTTTTCACCGCCATCTTCATCGGTGCCGTAGCTGCCATGGCTGGCTACTGGCTCTCCGACCGCAGCGACCGTGTCCTCGACGGCTTCATGAAGGGCAGATAGCTCTGGGGCTGCCAGGCACGGGCCGGGGGGCAGGCTCAGCCTGGGGTGCAGGGTACCCCCCCAGCAGGGGCTGGCTGCTGAGGCCGGATCCTGCGCGCGGTGCTGTGCCCTGCATGCGTCCCCCAGCCCCCCGTTAGCGTAGGGTCTCGCCTCCCCACTGCAGAATGAGCTGGGGGTGCCTGGTCCCAGGGGAGCTCTCTCGTAGCCCCCTCTGGACATGTATGGTGATGCTGAGCAGTATGGCACTGCAGGGGGGGGGCACAGCATGCTGCCCTCAGCCCCTCGTGCTCTGGAGGAGAGGCCCGGCACCGTGGGGTGCTCTGGCACTGCCGGGTGCCGGGGCAGAGATGCTGGCAGAGCTCGGCCCTGCTGCCTGCCCAGCCAGCGTCCCCTGGGCTGGGGGCTGCTGGCACCGTGGGACTTTGTGTCCCCCCCTTTGTGAGACCATTCCCCGTGGGGCAGTGAGGGGCTGGGTCCCACCTCTGTCCTGAACTGTGGGGCTGGGAGAGCTGCCCCCCGCCCCAATCCCTCCTCCCCGCATCCCTGGGCAGAGCCCATCCCTCCCCCCAGGCCGGGGGGGCCAGGGGCTCCGGGGGGGCAGGGGTGGCTCCCGGGGTGCCGTGCTAGCCGGGGGGGTGGGGGGTCCTGCTGGATGCATGAGCGTGGCCGTTGCATTTGTCCGTGGTTTGTCCGTCGGGGTGTGCCCATCTGTCCGTGTGTCCATATCTCAGGAAATAAAGCTCTGCACACCCAGCCCGGCTGCTCGGGGTGGGGGGGGTCCAGGGGGGCCTGGGGGTGCTGTTGCCCACTGCCGCCCTCCGCACGCCACCGGGGCCGCCTCCTCCCAACATAAACTTTTATTTCTCTGGTTTGGCACAAACGGAGCTGGCCCAGCCCAGCTCCCTGCTCCTTCCCAGCCCTGCAGGGGCGCGGGATCGGGCCCCCAGACCCCCACGCCTGGCTGGTCCCCCTGCATCCCCCAGTCTCTGCCCGTCCTCACCGCCTCTCCCCGGCTCAGAGCTCGATGGTGTCACTGGAGAGGCTGCGGGTGTCCGCCGCCTTGCCAAGGGCTGGGAAGCTGCGGGGGCCCTCCCGTTCCCAGCCGGGGGGCACGGCGGGCACCAGGAGGGGGGCCCGGCTGGGCGCCTCGTCCAGGGGCAGGCTGTCGGGCGAGGAGAGCCCATGGCGCCAGGGGTTCCAGCTGATCTTCAGCGAGCTGCTCTCCAGCGAGCTGGCCGAGGCGGTGACGGTGACGGTGACGGTACCGGGGGGCTGCCGGGGGCCGGGCAGCTCCGTCAGCGAGCTGCACCGCACCATGCGCCCCAGGCCGGGGGTCTCGTCGGGGGCGGAGGAGCCGTGCAGTGAGGTGCCGGAGCCGCGTCGGGGCCGGCCGAAGAGGCCGTCGTGCAGGAGGTGCCGGCGGCAGAGCGCCTGGTCGATGCTGCGGCGCAGGTCGATGGGGGACGGGGGGCGGAAGGCCAGCTCCCCCAGCGAGGGGGACGAGCCCTGCTCGAAGGCGGCGCAGGAGCGGGCGGCCAACACGTTGGGGCACTTGGGGCTGAGCCCCGGCACGCCGGCGGCGGCCGCCCAGGCCTCGTTGCTGTCCTTGAGCGCCCGCAGGGGCAGCTGCTCCGCCGGGTTGCGGATGAGGCTCTTGGAAATGTCGCCGGTGGGTGCCCGCTCCGGGCCGGTGCCGCTGGTGTTGCCGCCGGCCCAGTCGTAGCAGTTGTTGGGATACTCAGGCGCCTCGGCTTTGCGGCTGGCGCAGAAGTACCCCAGCGCCTTGACCCAGCAGGAATGGCTGGCGGCGCTGCGCCGGCGACAGAGTTGGCACAGCGGCTCGGCGGCGGCCGCCAGCAGTGCCAGCACCGTGCCCAGCTCGCCGACCCGCAGCCAGAGCTGTGCCGCCCAGCCTGGCCGGGAGAAGCGCCCGGGGACGCCCAGCACCCCCCGCAGCCACAGGGCGCTGTAGACCTGCAGCCCACACACCGGCAACCCCGCTGCTGCCGCTGCCGCCAGCGCCCAGGCCCCCCGCCGCAGCCCTGGACCCCCGCCACCCCCTGGCCCTTCCCGCGGCGCCCGCAGCACCCGCCAGCACCCCCAGAGTCCCCCCAGCAGCAGCAGGGCCCCCGCACTGCAGCCCAGCGCCTGCAGCCCCAGCCCGGCCCAGGGGCCCAGCCGGGGCGGGAGCAGGTCGGCGGCCCCCAGCACGCCGCTCTGCAGGGCAACGGTGGCCACCAGGGCCGGCAACCCCCGCAGCCAGGCCGGCAGCAGCCGGAGCTGTGCCAGGCGCTGGAGCCGCTGGAGCAGGAGGGCGAAGGCGGCGAGCAGCAAGGGGAAGGGGACAGTGCTGAGCAGCAGCAGCGCCCGGGGGGGCAGGCGGCCCCGCGCCCCGTAGGGGTCCAGCAGCAGGAAGGTGGCTCGCAGCAGGCAGGCGGCCAGCAGTAGCCCATGGGCCCCTAAAACATGGGAAAGGTGCGGGGGACGCAGGGCGGCTGCTCCCGCCAGCCCGGCCAGGCAGCCCAGTGCCAGCAGCAGGAAGACGGCGGCCACCCCATAGACGTGGCCCTCCCAGGCGAAGCCCAGCCGGCGCCGCAGCTCGGACCAGCGCAGCCCAGTCCCGTTGGCCCCCGGCGCCGGGGAGGGATGACCGGGCTGTGGCTGCAGCATGGATGGATGCCGGGGGGCTGGCTGCGGCGTCACCCCTGCCTGTCGCCACGTGGCCGAAGGGGCTGCGGTGCCGTGGGTGGGGGGCTGCGTCCCCAGGGTTTCTGTGGGCAGGAAGGAGGGGGACGGTCAGTGGGGAGTGAGGGGGGGACCGCATGCAGGTGGATCAGTGACACCCGGCCCCCATCTGCACCCCGTGGCTGGGATGCATCAGCCACAGCACCCCGACACCGTGGCGGGGAGGGATGCCCTGTGTCAGCCAGACCCCCTCCCGGGGGACTCCGGCAGGACCCTCAGTGCAGGTGGTGTCACAGACATGGGCACCTCCCTGATGCCCCCCTCGGGGAAGATCCCACCCACCGGGCACTTAGCACTAATCTTAGGAGTAGATTAGGTCCGTCGCCGGGCACAATCCTGATTGAAGGTGTCACCGTGTCCCAGCTGGGCAGCTCAAGATAGCTGCTATCCCCCCCGCCAGCCCCGACGCCCCAGGGATGGGCTCCCATGGCATCCCTATTGGGGACCGACTGGATGGGCTCGGCTGCAGTCCCCCCCCATCACCTGAGTGTCTGGTCCCGGCTGTCCCTGTGGTGGGATGTGCTGTTGGCAGTGGGGTGGCCTCAGTGGCGTTTGGGATGCTCATGGGGCCCACGGCGCCCCGGACCCGCTGTGGGGAGCCGACGTCCTCCTCAGGCAGCAGCCCTGCGAGAGAGGGCAGAGCCAGGCGCTGGCACCTGCGGGGGCTTGGTCCCTGCTGAGGAGCCCCCCCATGCCACGCTGGCTCCTACCTGTGCTGGGGGTGCCGGGGACACCCGTGCTGGAGGTAGGCGGTGGTGCAGGGCTGGTGCTGATGGCAGCCCCCTTGGTGGGCTGGGGTCCACGCTGCCCTGTCAGCCTGGGGTCCGTGCGAGGAGGGGCCACATCCCCGGGGCTGGTGGTGGCACGGCTGAGCGGGGCCCTCCGGGTGCTGCGCTGGTGGACTGGCAGCACCCAGGTCCGGGGCTCGGCCAGCCCCCAGGATGGGGCTGTGGGGTGCAGCCATGGGGCAGAGCTGGGCAGAGCTGGGGAGGGGCTGGGGGCCCCTCCCAGGTCCTCCCGTCTGCCCACCGGCTGCGTGGAGCCAGGGCTGGCATGGGGACCTCGGGCTGGCCCCGTGCCCGTAGGGTGGGGGACGGGGACAGTGCCCAGTGGGACCGGCTGGCTGGTGGCTGGAGTGAGCTGTGTGCCCTGAGGGAGGCCTGGGGCTGCCATGGGTTCCTCCGCCACTGTCTGTCCCCCTGCGTGCGTGTCTGCTGTCCCCATCCCTGTCCCCGCTGACGGCATGGGGGTCAGAGCGATGGTGGACATGGTTGGCTGAGGGCTGGGGGTGCTGGCTGGCCCGGTGGCATTCTGCCCAGCTGGAGATGGTCCCTGCCCTGCCCAGGGCAGCCCTGTGGAGCCCGGCTCTGTGTCCATGGGCACCTTAGAGGTCAGTGTCCCCAGTGCAGAGCCGTGAGGAAACCAGGTCTTCCCCCGGGGACTGTCCTGGCCTTCGGCATCGGTGATGAGTGGCTCCTCCACCACGGCCGGGGCTGCGCCGCTGTCCTGCTGGGCCCTGGTGCCAGCGCCTGCCATGGTGGTTTCTGTCTCCAGGAGTGCCCCGGTGGCATCTGCCGCCTGCAGCAGTGGGGCCCAGCGCATGGGGCTGCCACCCCTCCAGCGCTCGCTCCTGGGTGCCCCGGCACCGCTTGGCTCCCCCGACGCCTCCCAGGCAGGGGACGGGTCTGGCCACTGCTGTCCCCAGAGAGGGCTATGCAGGGGATCCCTGTCCCGCTGCAGGGTCCCACCTGGGGACAGCCCCGCCAGCAGCGTCCCCTGGGCCCTGGTGGGGACGCCAGCAGACAGGAGCAGCCCCCAGGTGACGAACCGTGCTGCAGCCATGGTGAGCACCCAGCTGGCCCTGCGGGGACAGGGACTCAGTGAGCCAGGATCCACAGTGGCTACCCCGGGGGGGGATCATGCCACTGGCCGTGGGGCTGCTGTGCCCACAGCAACCCACTGCCCAGGGTGAGAGCCAGCGGCTAGGCTGTCCCTGCTCGGGCTGGCCCTGGGCCCTGTTCCCAGCTGTCCCCGTCCCCAGTGTCCCTGCTGCCAGTGGCCCCATTCCCGGTCTTCCCCATGCCCGTGTCCCCAGTGCTGGTGCTCCTTGATGCTTAGTGGTCCCCGCCCCTAGTATCCCCGGTGTCTCCTTCCCGGCCTCTGTGTCACCGGTGTCCCCCTCCTCGGTGTCCCCTCCCTGGTGTCCCCTCCCTGGTCCTCCATCCCCGTTGCCCCTCCCCAGTGTCCCCTCCCCGGTGCTCCATCACCGATGCCCGTCCCCGGTGTCCCTGCTGCCGGCGGCCCCGGTCCGCCGCACACCGTTCACCTTGGCTCGTCCCCGGCGGCATCCCGGCGGGGATGCCCGGCCCGGCGCGCCCCGCCGCCGCCGCACACGCGGCTCAGCGCCGCCGGGCCGGGGCCGGGAACGGGGCCGGGACCTCCCGGTGGCGGCGGCGGGCCCTGCGGTGCGTGTGCGGGAGCCGGCGGGGATGCGCTTCGGGGCCGGGCCCGCGGCCGGCGCGGGATGAGAGCGGGGCCGGTGCGGCCGCCGCATCCCGCGGACCCCGCCTGGAGCCCGCCGGGCCGGCCCTGCTCCTCGGTGCTCGGTGCCGTGTGCCCGGGCCGCCGTGCGGCCAGACCCCCTCCCGCCGCCCGCCGCAGCCCGGGAGGCCCCGGTGCCGGAGCCGGCCGCAGCCCCCCCGCTGACCTGCCGGTGCCGGTGCCGGTGCCGGTGCCGGTGCCGGTGTGGGCGGGCCGGGCTCTGCGGCGGAGCGGGCGGCGGCGGCGGCGGCGGCGGCGGCGGCAGCCGGTCACGCGCCGCCCCGAGCCGCGGGCACCCGCGCGGGAGCCCGCCCGGCACCGGGAGGGGGGGGCGCGGGGCGCCCGGGCACGGCTGCGGCCGCCGTGCGGGGACGGGACCCCTGGGGGCTCCGCTGGGGGGGGCTCCGCTGGGGCAGGACCCCGAGGGGAACGGGCAGCCCCCACTGCGGGGCTGTTGCCGAGGCCGGTCCCACCGCGGCCATGGGGCCAGCGGGGTGGGCTGCGGACACCCCCGGGCAGAGTCCCCGCGAAGGTCCGTGGGTGGCCCTGGCACCCTCCTGCCCCACACCTGCCCCACACCTGCCCCAACCCCTCCTGCCCACCCTGCACGGGGTAGGCAGCACCCTGGCAGCCACTGGGCTATGGGGCCCTGCCAAGGTGCAGGTAATTAATCAGCTAATTGTCCTGCTGGAGAGCTGCCAGCCCCGCCAGGGCTTGAGCTGGCATTGGCACTGCCACGGCGCCACAAAGTCACACCGGCTTCGGGCTCTGCCCCAGACGGTGGTGTAGCCCAGCTCCATGCCTGCACCCTGGCTCCCTCAAGGCTGTACCTGAGCCACCACGGCCTTGGCAAACCCCTGTCACCGTTGCCCGCCTCTTGCCCAGGCCAGCGGGGACATGTGGCACCTCAGGTCCCCATGGCAGCGCCAGGCTGGCAGCAGCACACAGTATCCCCTTCCCACTCCCTGCAACCTCTCCGTCCCCGGGGCATTGTGCCTGGGCTGGACTCACCGCGGGGGCATGGGGCATTTCGGGGCCCCAGTCCACCCCTCCGTGCTGCTGGGCTGGCCGTGGGCAGCGGGGCCAGGGGGCTGCGGCAACCAGCTGAGCACAGGGGCTGGGGAATTTGGGCAATGCCGATGCGCCAGCCCCCACGAAGCAGGCAGGGCAGGCGGCTAATCTGGGGATTAGCGCAGGGCAGGTCGCATGGTGGGGGGAGAGCCGGGCAGCAGCAGAGCCAGGAGGGGTGGCCGGCAAGCACCAGGCACCGAGGGGCACTGCCAGCACCACAGCCGGCTGGTGTCACCCTGCAGACAGGGCGGCCGCGGTGCTGAGCGTGCGGCGGGGCTGTGGGGAAGGGCCCGGCTGTGCCCCACACACCGCAGTCGTCGGGTGCCTCGAGCACGAGGTGCGGGTGCCGCAGCCACCTCCGTGTCCCCGGTGCCGTCAGCGGTTTCCTCCTCTGCCAAGTGACTCACCGGCAGATGAGAAGATGAGAGGATGAGAGCCCCGCTCCTGCCACCGCAGCGGCTGCCTGCCTGCGCAGCCGGGAACGCCGGGCAGGGGATGTGACCCGCGCTCTCGCACCCCTGTGCCCACGGCGACCGGGGTTTCTCCAGCTTTTGGCCACTGTCCTCACTCTTATCCCAGGCTCTCCTCCAAGGAAGCAGGGTGAAACCCCAGTTTAGAAGAAAACAGGCCCAATTAAGCACCCACAAACAGCCTGGAGCCCAGCTTCGTGTTTTCACGCCCACTGTGCGTGTTTTACGGTGCTGTCCTGTCCCCTCCATGGTCCCCCTCGGTTGTGCTGCTGACCAGAGATGTGAGCTCCATGTCTGCGTGTGCTGGAAGCACGGGCTGGGAGACAGAACCCGCTCTGCCAGGATGCAGTGCCCATGGAAAGGCTGCTGAGTCCCGCGGGAGTGTGGTGGCTCCAGGCTGAGGATGCCAGCCCTGGGGACACAGCCGCCAGCGCGCACACTTCCATTTTTGTCCGGCGAGGCTGGGAGAGGAGTCACCATTGTCACAGCCATATTGGGACAAATGTTCTCGCTGGCAGCAGAAACCTCGCAGGAGCCCCTGAGTGGGAGCAGTCGTGGGGCTGCTCCATGGGGGCCAGGGTGGCACCTGGGGCTTCCCCCCGCTCCCCCAGGGAGGTGGCCGGTGCGAGGGGACACACTGCTCTCTGCCGTTGCCATTACACCTCCTTTCTCCAGCGATTTTATTCGTGACACTGCTGTATGCCATCGCGTGCGTGGGGTGGGGGGGCTGCGAGGGTCCCCATGGCGGCCCTGCATTGCACTCCACGGCACGGGCACACTATCCTTGGGGTGCCGGGGCCTGCTCCGGCTCGGCACAGGGGCTTGCGGCAGACACCTCCAGAGGTCCCTCCAAGCTCAGCCATGAGCTGCCGAGCTGGCGGCGACGCAGCTGGGGCGAGCGTCGAGCCGGGGGCTGTGCAGCGGCCTGCGCCCGGCCCCGCTGACCCCCAAACACAGGGGGTGGCGAGTCCCATGGAGCAGGGTTTGCCCAGCAAAGGCTGTACTGGGCATGCTGGGGATACCGGGCAGGAGAAATGAACGGCTGCTGCCACCAGCGGCCGTCACCCGGCCCCTCTGCTGACCTGGGGGGTCCCAAGGCTCTGGGAGCTCCCTGTGCCTGCCCCCGCCACCTTCTCCTTGCTAATTAATGCCACCGAACCAATGTTAAACTGGAAGGGCGGAGGTTTCCGTCTTTAAACATCAGAGAGGAGCTGAAAAAACTAATCCTCCCAGTTCCAGGGGAGTTAAACATCTAAAGAGCAGCTGCTTGCTCACCCACTGAAACAGGATCTTGCCTCTCCCAAAAAACCAATACAAAGACACCAGAGTTTTGTGAAGACACAATGAGTTTATTAAAGCCAGGAAAAAAGGATCCCAGTCTTCCCCCTCGGGATGACAAAGCCAGACCAGTTGGATTCGTGGCAACAGACGTGTTTCGTCAACACCAAAATGTTTCTTTTGCCAGTAACATCTCAGATCAAAAATCCAATGTGATACAAACACCTGAAGCAGCGGAAGCTGCTGACAGTCAGAGCTGGGTACCCTGGAAAGAGTTGCTCTGTGGGAATTGGAGCTGCTGTATAACACCAGATTTAGGTGAGCGGGCTGGTCCTTTCTGAATTGAAAATTTTGGAGCGCCTCCTCACTAGAGAGGCGCAGGCTTCTAAAGGATGAGAAATATCCATCGGTGATTTCATTGGCTGAATTTGAACGTCACATCTTTCAGCTTCTCTTTGAGAACCGCTGCCCTTGAAAAGCGTGTTGGAGAATTGCTTGATTAGCCAAGAGATACGAGAGACAAATAAAGTAGAAACTAAATTTCCTGAATTTTCTGAAACCAAGAAATTTCAGCCTAAAAGGAGAAGAAACGCAACAGTCCATAAACCTGAGATGTTGGGACTCTGCTTTCCTCAGCTAAACTTGTCCCTTGTCCAAAGCTCACAAACAGCTCCTGGGACAAACCTGAACCTTACCAAAATCAAACCGAACAACACTACTACTGCCCCGGGAGCTAAAAACCAGAACTTTTAGACGTACAAAACCAACACAGAGACTACGAGCGAGAGACAGAGTAAAGCCTCTGGCCACAGAGATATTATTACATCTGTCTCATTGAAAAGTCAAGTAGATCTCGGTGCTAAATCTGATTGAGCTGCGCCTCTGTGCTCTGCCAGCCCTCTCCTCCCCGGTGAACGTCTCGGCGGGCTCTGCAGGTACTTCTACGCTGCGTAAATACGACGGTAATTGGAGCCCATGGCGTCTCTGCTGGGAGCAGGGTGGTAAAGTAATAGAGATCCCATCGGCTTTCCACGCTACGGTAGGGCTTCCCCTCAGGTCCCACGCAGTCCCGTACAACATATCAAAGCGGGCAATAACACTTTCAAGCGTCCGGGCACGAGCCTCGTCTCTGACTAGGTCGGTAACACACCTAGAGGAATAAACCGTGACTGAGAGGGCCAAGCCTGCGCTGAGGACTCCAACCACGGAACAAAACCCCTTAATCGGAATAATCGCTATCAAAAACTAAAGAGCAACAGGCCGTATTCTGCTGAGCCAGTGTATTGACAGGACGTGGCTTCTTGGAGCCTGCAGGGCTTCGGAGACTGAAGCAGCTCATCTGGTTTTCACCTGTTGTGCTACAGAGGGAAAATATATTGTCCTGGGGAGAGGAATCCCAGAGATTCCTTTTTATGCTGGAAAAATTCACTCTTTTTTTAATTTCTAAACTTCTCTTTCTTTTGTCTGCAAGCTGTTGCAGGCTTTTATTGGAGCACAGCGCTGGTGGGAAACTCTTTGTAAGCCTCGGCTGAGCGCTGCTGAGGACCTGCTGCTGGGGAGCTGCAGAAACTGGGTTACAGCTTCCTAAATTGAGAGCAACCGTGTGTTTGGGAAAGCAATTTTTTCTGGAGCTTTCCAACTCAATCATCCCATTTGCCTTCCTTTGCTTCAGCCCACCATCAGCACAACGAGAGAGCTCGCCTTTTCTCACAGCGGGGCACGGTTTCTTCCTCCCCATTGCTTTATTCCAGGGGATCCTTCCCGGCCTCTGCTTTGCTTTGTTCCCTACAGCTGCATTCTCCACCTCACGGTCTGCAGCCCAGCTACTGTCTCTTCGCCCAGGCATATCTTTTCTTACAGAAAGGTGACAAACTTGAGGCTGCCTCAGTTGTGACCTTGTCACGGCTTCAAATCCTCTGGTGCCTCTCCTGACCGCCTTCCTCAGTGGAGTTGGTAGAGGCACCTCCTGTGGTACAGGGCTGTGTTTCTTCTGACTATCCCCCAAAAAGTGACTGTTAGCGCAGCACACGCAAGGATGGTTGAAACAGCTCTGCGTTTCCAAACCATCTTTCACCTCCTGCAAAGAGGTGTTTTCTCTGCTACACCCTGCTGTAGCAATGGGGCTGACGTTCCCTCCCAAAGCTGTGTTTGGGTCACCCTGAGGTGCACCACCCCCAGTGACCTGGTTCCTCATGGGGCAGTCTACCTGCTGCTCCCCCCCTGCCATGCAGGGGGGCTGAGACTGACCCGAGGAGCCGCAAACCCCCCTGCCCTGGCAGCATGGCCAGCATGCCTTCTCCTTGCCCGGAGCACGGTCCTGGCATGGGCCAGGGGAGGTCTGGGAAGAGTTATCTGCCATGTGAGGGGGGAGTCTGGCACTAGAAATGAATGTGTGCAGCTCTGCTAAGGTGTTAGGAAGCTTCAGGAAGCCTAGTTCTTCACACAGCTTCAGGTGCTGATCCTTCAGCTGAGCTGGCAGTGACTCCAGACCCTCCTTCAGCGACTGGACACTGGATTTCACATCCAAAATCTCCACATCTTTCTGGGGAAGCAACAAGCAGAGCAGAAGCAGTAAGCAACACATTAAAAGGTGCAATAACAGCATTCAAACAAGAAACTTCAGGTACTATGTGTCAGCTAGACCCCTGAAGTTGGGTGTCAACCCAAAGATCAGCAATTTGTGTCTCCCTGTGTAATACATGTTCTCAAACCGTCCCACACAAGTGAGAGGTTTGGGATTGGGGGGTACCCCTAACCCACTGGGTGTCCCCTCTCCCAGGGGCACTGCCTTCTCACACGCTGGCATGACACATCATTGCCAAAACCAATTCCTGCAACAGAGCCTTTGGAGAAACTAAACCTGTTCAGGAGGTCTCTGGCAGTTCATTCTTTTGTCTCTCTTGACATCCACTTGTTCTTTTTTCATGTCTTTTTTTCCTCTCCCTGGGAAATCATCCAGCTGAAGGGACAAGGCACTGCACTTCTGTGAGATGCTTTCCCCTCGCGGGCACACACTGCACCACCTCCTCCAGCGAAGGCATGTGGCAGCGTGAGGAATGGCTCCGTCGTGTCCTGCCATGACAGGGGGCTGTTGGGCTCCCCTCTTATTGACCAGTTTTTCATCAGAGCTTACAGCACTGTTAGCCAGCACTTGGGTAAGTATCAGTCAGTATCTAGCCTAGAATTAGCATTTTAATATGTCTTTCCCCCTTCATTATAATGGGAGCAGTCTACTTTATAATCCACCATTCGAAGGCAATTTAATATTCAGTTAATATTTTGAAGAAGCGGGAGAAATTCAGAACGAGGATTCAGAATAAAAGATTAATTTCTGCACTTACGACTGCAAGTTTCCTCTCCATCTCCAGCAGCGCCTGCTCCATTTGGCTTTTATCTGTCAGAGCTTTCAGCACCGAGCCACAGTGACTTTGAAGAGCATCTTGCACTAAACAGGGAAATCAATAAAAAACACATTTGGTCTTTCATTTGTAAATGTGAATAAAGTACTATCAATACTATTGCTACCTCCTCCACGGCTTGGCATGAAATATTTCACTGTGCTGTGCAACCATAGTGATTCACCCGCTGAGATCTCCCCGTGCCCCAAGCGATGAACAATAGGGTAGATGTTTAATGCAAAGCACTTGAAATTTATAAGATGCTGTGTATAGGCCAAACCTCATTTACTGTGCTCTATTAATATGGCAGCTGGAGACAAAAGGCTACGTGAATCTACAAAACTTGTTTGGCTCAATGCAAGGAAGGCCGAGACTTAGTTGTCTGCCAACTGCACAACAGGCATGGCCAGGGGAGGGGGACCCCAAAATAGCTGTCCCACCCCAGTATAACCAACCCATTTCCATAACCAGAGGATGGTAAATGGGAGCTTGAACGTGTGACGGGAAGGATAGTATTGCTGATAACAGCAAAGAGATGCAAGAGGTTCACGGCGAAAAAGTGCAACCAGAGACTACATGACAGAAATGGGCAGGACGCTGGTAACTGAAGGAAAGCTGCCTGAAGGGACAGTGGGAAATTAGGAAGGAGTGTGCAAAGAATTGGGATTTCCAATTGCTGGGCACAGGAAGAGATGGGGTCAGAAACCGTCTGAACCAGGGAGCTGCGCCCAGCGCTTGGGCAGCTGCAGCTGGAATGGTGGAAGGTAGCGGGGGCCCCGGCAGTGTCCTGTGGGGGCACGGACCCCCTGGGAGGGTTTTAAATTGAAGCAAGATGCTCTTGGCTTCGGTTGTTGAGAAACTGATACAAAAATAGGGATTTGTGTTATACGATTGCACAAAATATAACTCCTCCCATGCAGCTGCAATTGTTCTTACAGGAATCACTGCTGTGCCTAATACACTACAGCATGGGAACACAGTTTGCAGCGTATGTGGACGTGAAAAATCTTTAGCAATCTTGTGGAAGTCTTCCTTTAAAATCATAAATTAGGACGCAGTGAAAGAGCTGCTCGCTAAACATGTCTGGTCTCTCCTGTGAACAGCGCAGGAAGGTGTGTACAGATGGTGTGGCTGGGGTGGAACATTGGCTGGTTGGAACAAAACAGGATGCAAAGCCCCTGCTGCTAAAACAAAGCATTGCCAAGCCAACGGGCCGGGATCACTGAAACTCTGGAGTCCTGGACTAGTGCTGCACACCTGAGGAAATCAGAATCAAGCCTACATTTCAACAAGTGGCTACAAGAGCTCTGCAATTAATTAATCTTCTTTTGCTACAGATCCAACGTGTTTAATCGACTTTGGTGTCAGTGGAGCTGAGAGCCCGGCTGAAGCTATTCCTGCACGCAGAGTACTTATCTCAGCTCTTCAGCGCAGCACCTCTTGCCCCAGAGATGTGTGCTCCCAGGCTGCAGAGCCGCAGAGCACTCAGGAGCTCTCCTCCTCCTGCCCGGCCATTTTCATTTAGCTTACAGGGACTTAATTGTCTCAGTGAGCTGTGCCCTTCTGTCAAACTCTAGATGAAATTGGTCAAAGAGTTAAAAACTATTAGGGAGAGGCAGGCAGAAAGTGACTGTACAGGCTTTGTTTCTGTAAAAAACCAGGGACATTTAAAAAAGGTACATTTGGGAAGGAAGAAAGGAATGAGATCTGAGCAATTATGGGCTTTCTAGTTTGTTCTCATATTGTGCAAGGTTTTAGAATAGACCTTAAGGGAAAGGGTACTCAAAGACATGGAGGGAAATGGAATAAAATGGAACAAGATTTTATAAAAGGCAGATTGTGCCAGACTAGTGTAATACACTAGGATAAGATAGGTGACTTCTTAGACGAAGGCAATGCAGTGGACTTTCTGTAGATTCAAACAAAGCATTTCAGTGTAAGTAATATGAAAAAAGTTGAGAAATAGTAAGTGGGATAAGCCTCGATTAAAGGGAAAACATCAGGTCTTGAGAGGGTTGGCATGAGGGGACAAGGCGGCTCTGGAAGGTGCTCCTCAAGGCCTGCTCATGAGCCAAATCTGCTTAAAATCTGCTGTAGTCACCTGGGTGCAAAAGCCAGCCGGCATTTAGGTAATTAGCAGGTGACACAAAGACGCAAATGCCAGCACCAGGGGCTACAGGTGCCATGGGGCAGTGTGGCGTGCAGTGGCGCACAGGCTCTGGGTGATGGGAACGGCTGTGCACCCCGGGGTGGCTGGAAGCCTATGCGCAGTCCTGGCTAACTATGTGCGAGGAGAAAAAAAAAAAAGAGACTGAACTGGGACACGTGCAGAGAAAAGCTACCAGATAATTAAGTGCTTAGATGATAATCTCCTCTTACGAAAGGAGATTGAAAGTGTTGGGCTTATTCAGCCACGCAGACCAGAGGTGTTTGATGGCAGAGGGCTGGAGGTGCTCCGGCAGCGTGGCAGGGCTGCCGCTTGAGGGATGGGGTGCTTGCCGAGAGCTACCTCCCGGCAGCAGGGAACCCCTGTGCCAGGCTGTACGTTTAACTTTATTCGCCTTCCTCCGAAGGAGCGATGCTTGGGCAGACTGCACACTGCTGTCATTTGGGAGAAGACACCCTATAGTGGCCTTGTTCATGTGTCTTCCTCACACGCATCGAGTTAAACCACCTCCCGGACCTAGGCTTGGGGGGAATTTCTTCATTTTTTCAGGCTGCCCGTCACCACACAGCTTTGCCTCGTTCTCTGCAGGAGCGTGGCTGATTTCTGAGGGTTATCTCCACATATTTCAACTAATAAGCTCTCTGCTGTTGCAGGCAATTTAGTTGTCCCTGATCTCTCACTGCTGTTTTTAAGCTTTTAGTCTTTTGCTCTGAGAGGTTTAGACTTTTTAACAAATCACGGGTGGAAAGCTGTGGCTTGCAGAATGGGTTTGTGACGGTGGAGTGAATGTTTGAGTGGGCCTTTTCGACTTCGCATCTCCCTGGCTAAACCTAAGGGCTACCTGCAGTCCGAGAGCAGGTTTTTGGGAGTCTGCCAGCCCCCTCCTGGCTTGCAAGCCTATAAAGAGGAAGAAAGGAGAAGTGACTGAAGGAGGAAACTCCTTTCACGTCACTTCATCACCTTTCAGCTCCACACAGTGAGGATATAGGAAGGCCAGCACCAACAAGCTTACCTCGGCTTGCTGCTCTTCCCCGTACGCTTAATTTTAGTTCAGAATTATTTTTAAAACTTTTGATTTCCCTAGTCTGTCTGTTCTTCTGCAACATGGTATCCTCAGTCTAAAAATAGCACTGCGTCCACGGGGCTTGTGATCTGCACATACGTTTGACTCAGCACAGCATGCTGCAGGCAAGCAACCAACAGCCAGGCTTTTGAATGCGCTTCATTTGTACGTGTAGGAGTACTCTGCAGAAAAAATCCCCTCGGTACAGGGGAGGGGCACTCTTCTTCCTTCTCTGGCTTCCATACCAGAGGAGTGTTCAGACTTGTCAAACACTATTAAACAAAATAAAAATGAGCGTTAATCTAGACTTCAAAAACCAGGCATTGAGATGGCCAAACTAGATCAGATCAAGGACCCTGTTAGTCAAGTCTCTTGTCTTTGAAAATTATCAAGAACGGCTGCTTCAGAGAAAGTTTACTTCAAATAAACCCCGCAGCAGATAGTTATTGAATAACTTGATCATAGAGGGAAAATCTTTACCCAGTTAATGGGTGGCTTGTGCACAGACTTGTGCCTCTCTTAAGGTATTTTACTCTAAACGAAGCAATTTTTTACAGCCTGGAACATCGCTGTGTTTTGATTTGCTGTACCATTGTCTTCAGATGCTACTGGTTTACATTAATAATGTATGGAATGTGAAATCTGGCATGAAATAAAAGGCTGTAGGGCCTCGGGGTAGGTCTGCCTCCCTGTGCTTCAGAGGGTTCCCCGCAAATCAGCCTGCTCTCAGGTGCAGCTGCACTCCCAACAGCTGAAAACTACCGTCTGAGCAGCCAAGGGAGGAAGCATTAGCCTCCTAGCCTAGGAATATTAAACAGCAACTGCTTCTGATGCCTATCTATCATTCTCCATGGAACTCCTCCTGAGATAGGCACTGACAGCGCAGAGGCTTTAAATAACACTTTGGAGGGAGGATGGTTCCCCCGTGCCCAGGTTCAGTAGGGGAAATAGGAGGTGGTATAAACCTGGTGAGACACAAGCAGGGAAGGCAGCTATGGAGCTCAGCAGAGTGCTGTGTTTTCTCCCTGGGCAGTAACAGTGCTGCGCCAGCGGGTGAACATTCGGGCTGGCACGGCTGCATCCTGCTCGGACATAGCCTGAGCAGTCAGCTGGCAGGTTTGTGACTGCTTCGCCTGGGTCCCCTTCCACAGCATGGCAGAAGACACCTGCATTGGGGGACTGTGGGATGAGTTGCCCCCGATCTCAGCCTGCTCTGTGGCAAAGAATGCCCCAAGCCCTGAAGTGTGGTGTTGAGGGGTTTCAGTATTCACCAAGACAACCACATATCCTCTCGCCATCCGTGCCGAGGTGTTTTGGAGTCTGGTTAAGTCCCTCATCTCAATAATTTTCATTGACAGTCACTGCACAGCTAGTGAGCAGCTGCATGGGAAAGGCATTTCCTTTATCGGTTTTAAACCTTTTGACTTTTCAACCCATACAGAACATAAGGGAGTCTGGACTGAGCGTCCCAGTCTGGACCACACTGCTAACAACTCAAATCCCGCTGTTGTAAACACAGCAAATTCCCCTGGAAACCTTGCCAGCAACTACTGGGCCTCAGGAGCCTCAAAGCAAGTCACGTTTGAAAACTGCCCACTAGGCACTGGATTTTGTCAGAGAATTGCATCAGCTCGTACCTCTGTAAGGGACATATTTCACGTTATTTTGTCACCCTTGCTGGCAGGAACATCAGAGGCTTGCCTGTGGTTTGCTGGCTGGGACTATGCTTCTCATTTGCAATGAAGTCAAGGTGGTGCGGAGGATATGGCTGTTATGAGCTGTCACAGCTGGAATTACCAGATACCAGAAAAGCAAAGCAGTTCAGAGAGGGCTGAGCCGTGAAAATCGGGATTTGTATAAAAAAACCCAGAAAGTTTTGATAGAAGTGTGGTATATAAATGAAAATGGGAAAAATATAAAAAGAAATGAGTTACAGGAGCTGAAACCAGAAGGAAAGAGCAAACGATGAGCAAGCAAGTCAACCAGAGAAACCTTATATAAGGTGGCAGAACATAGGGTCTGTTTGCCGCTTTACATCCCTGTGCTCGGCACACCGAGATGTGGGCAAGGAACAGAGTGGCTGTGCCTCTGTAGAAGCTGCTGAGGCAAACGTTGTCTCATCTCCAGTGCCAGACACAGCTCTAGCCACTGTGTGCAAGCACATATGGACAAACACTCAAAAGAGAACATTTTATTTTTTTTTTTTAAATCTTACTGCATAGAGCATGCCAGCCCAACAGCATTTGGAAATGCTTTGGAAATATATTTTGAAAAATATTTTCTGTTTTGTTCTCGCCCAGTGGCTATATAGTCTGTGCCAAATGTGCTTGCTACCCACTGCTATAAATGAAGCCTGTGATACTCCTTATAAGCTTTTTATGAAGACAGACTTGATTTCAAGTTACACCTTTCTTTGTTTTTCAGAGCTGTTTGAATGTCCTGGTGTTCTACTTCTCTCCTTGAAGAAAGCCTCTTCATCTTCTGCATTCCTCTCCTACGTGTGAAATCCTGCATTGCCAATGACGTACCGGGTCTCTACTGTGTCACCCACATCCCAAGGTACTGTGTCATCAGCCATTGGCATTCAGTGCTTTATCAGCTCTGAATTTAGCTCTTTATCACCTGAGTTTAGGAATTGCATACCAATTTTTCAAAGAAATTGCCTCAGTTGGGATCTTTTCAAGGCACTAGTGTAGGTATTTATTTAGTGGGAACTTAATTATCCATCACTGTGATACCAGTCAAATGGCAGTGTTTATCAGCAATTAACCAGTGACAGATGAACCTTCCCAGAAATATAAAAAGAACAACATTGTGGAGCGTGTGATGATTTTCATTATATATTCAACATTCTGCAGCATGATACATTACAGAAAGTGCCAATTTTTCTTTTCAATTGCTTTGAAAATCTAGCAGCAGGCACCTCTGGGAGGTTTCTCATTTCATTCAAGGCACATTTATTTAAAATGGGTACGGAGAATAAACAGGACAGCTGAGCAAATGGTATGGAATGAAGAGGAGGAATCGTGAACAATAGATTTGATTTTCAGTGCCGTGACAACATTTTTTGTGCACGAGATATATGAAATTAGGCAAAGTCCTGCTGCAGAGTGGACAAGTTGAGGCACTGAAGTAATTAGGACATGGGCAAATGCGTAATAGGGAGCTTGTTGTGCTGGCCAAAGCAGACAGATTCTTGCTTACATTAAGGTCCTACCACGAGCACTTTCCAAGCACAGCAAGGGAGTGTTCTTAGTGTAAACAGATTGGTATTTCAAACGTACAGGCTACCACCACCTCAAGCAGAATGCACCAGACTCCACTCTTTTTGCCTGAGAGGGCTTAAAGGGTATCTGTCAAAGCTGTGCATCGTGGAAGCCACGTTTTACCGCACAGTGGATATTATAGTGCTTTTGTGAGGGTCTGCTACCTTGAAGTCACAAGGTGTAACTCACTTCCCATTTCTTGCATGTATTGGAGCTGGCCTCTCGTTCTTCCAGAGGGCAGGGCAAGCACTGAGCAGAGTCCTGACAGGGTGTTGATAAAAAATCATGCCAGCATTAAAAATTAACACACTCTCAAAGGCTCAGATCTAAGCCAAATTAGAAACAATTTCTCTGAAGCACTTTCCCTCAGTAAAGACTGCTGTGACTAGCAACTTCAGAGACAGAGCTGTTCAAAAGTATTTTACATTATTGGCTTTTTTGGGAGTCCACCTTTTAATCATGGCAATAGCGTGCTTCACTATGTGCTTCTTACTTAAGAAATGAGCGGTATTAGTTTTTCTCATATCGAAAATATAACCACTTCAAGCACAGAGGAATGATGGAAGACTTCAAACTAACACATGAAAAATCTGAGAAAGCCCTAAAAACTGAAACAGGATACTCAGGATATAAATATCTAAGTTATTTTTACTGTGTTTTCCATTAGTGCTCCAGATAGTCTAAAAATGATCATACTCTAGGCAGAACACAAAAGCATAGAGGTGCATTTATCTATACGTGCATGGTGTCTAAGCACACAACACCCCAGTTCTTTGACTCAGCACAAGAGAACAGAGAAAAGGAGACTATAACAGAGTAAGAATGGAAAAATAGACAGGTTCATACCATGGATAAGTCTTATTTGCTCTTCTCCCTTACAAAGAGCAGCTGTGAGTGGCATGACTTGCCTAGTTCACCCCAGCTTGGAGACAACATGCTGACATTCAGCAGTTTGACTGTGCCCTCTGCTGTTAACAGAAATACAGAAAGGACTTACGTGTCTTGGAAATGGTTTCCAGGTGAACCAAAATGGATTTGTTTCTTGAATCAAACATTTCTCCAAACTTGTCCAAGCATGCATGCAGCTGCAAAAACAAAGGTAAATGAGAAAATTAATACACGGCCCTTTCTTTGGAAAAACACAGCCCCAAATGCCACAGAACAACGACTGCAACTCATGGAATGAAACAGCATGAAAATGGTTATTTATCTGTCGCATGAAACAATTTATCCAGCTGTTGGTTGCAACCCCAACAGAGATCTGGAATGGCTCAAAGAGCTCATGAAATGTTAACAGATTTCAAAATAGAGATACTCATCTGTAAAATAGCATCAATAATAACAATCAAAGTAATTATGAAAAGGGTGGGGTGGGGGGAGAGTCCTTTGCCTTCAGAGAGTACGATCACGTTGTATTTACTTCATCCTGAGAGAAGACTACTTTCTTCAGGCAAAAGAAAAAGAGAATTGATATTTGCAGACAGCCATTAACAGCCTGTTCCTGCTCCCGAGCCCCAGAGAAATTCCACTGCTGTCACTGAGGCAAGGTCCTAAAGACCTTGACCCCAAGGACAGGCCACAAAGACAATGCTATACGCAAAAAAAATGGCAATTGTTGGTTTAAAGTATTTGAGTGCTCAATACAAACAGCATAATAATTTTAATATCAGCAGAGTAAATGAGAGAAGATGAATGTTCTCTAGCATTTCTAACTGTTCATTATTTTGCAGTCTGAATTTTATTTAACTTACCCCTTGAAGCCTGTCTTTGATACTGGAAATAAAGGTGCTTAAAACCTCACTGAAATGAAAAAACATCCAAGTATAAAACAGATATGTAAGTTACTGAAATAGAAAGAAATTTAAAATATCACAGCAAACATGAGACAAGAAACACTGCAAGACATAGCATAGTGTGTAATGTAAGCACAGAAATGCTTACTTAGGGGGCATAACCCTTTGAAGTCACATTACTTGTTTAAGGAAAGCATGGATTCTGCTACGTAGGGTAAGAAAAAAAAATATACACATACACATATATAGTATACATTATCTTTTTTTTTAACTCTTTCGGTTTTGGCTGAGCATTCGTGCCTCTCTCAGAAGTTTTAGTTGGCATTTACACAACTGTCCATTAGCTGCTGGGGTGTTACCACTATCTGTTATATGCGCGCTATCTGTTCCGGAAGGACCCAGCCTTGGCAGAGGTGACGTGCCTGTTGCTGGGATACATGGGTATTGTATTTGGACTTAAAATAACTGTGGGAAAAAGATGGGAAAAGCTTCAGCATCAACAAAGCCCAAGCCAGGAAGAACAAATGCTGCAAATCCTTTTCTCCCGAGATTATGCCTGTGGTTTCTGTTATCCGTCCTTTTAAGTTGAACGAGCCTATCAGGAACCAGGCTATATTCATGATTAACCTATCAAACCAAAACGCAAGGACGGTTGCTAAGCAAAGTGATAACCTGTTTCCCCTCTGAAGATTCGGGTAATTTTAAATCAATCATTTAGTGATCCAAATTGCAACAATCAAAAAGGTGGAGGCCAGGTAGAGTCTAGTTATGAGAATTAGGCAGGGCTTCTGAACTTTTTCTAGCCTTATGGAAAGGAAGATACTCATTTTATTAGTCAAACTTGTGGGGGATACAATTGATAAATTATACGTTTATCTTGGTAAGGATATTAAAGCTATTTCTATAAACAGGCTTCGAATCTGGGAGTAAGTCTAGAGTGTAGGAAGGAGCATAATTCATTTAAAGAAGCAATAAAGGATAATTAGGAGTTCTGCCTAAACATTTAAAACTATTTGTTAATTTCTCATAATTCACTTACAAAAATGCTCCTCTTCTCTAATAGGCACTAGAGAATCAAATTCTGCATTATCAGAAGCATAGTACCCATTGCAGAAGAGGAGGAGACACACAGCCTGATTTGATCAAAGGCTTTTAATAACAATGTGTTTCACTTTGGATGTTACATTACAAAATGTACAGAGCTAAGAATTATTTATAGGTGCACTGAGGAGTTTGCCATTTTTCTTTTTTGAGCTTAAAACTGTTAGTTTATTCCCTAAAGTCCTTTAGGACCTACATGTACATTTAATTCTTGACATCTGACAAAGATCAGATGCAAATTACATTGGCAAATTACACTTGTCTGTTACCAAAACCATAATATATAACAATTTTATATTCAAGTAAAATTCTAGAGATATGTGCAGATTTATAAAGGTCTAATCATTCCATCTTCCACTGCACACATGTATGCTTGGCAATCTCCTCATCTGTTCTAAATGTAAAGGCTGTCCTCAGAGCCCCTTCGATCAATCCCAACACAGCCTGTAATATTTTGAGAAATGTGGGCTTTTGCAGAGAATCAATACAGAAAAAACCCTGCTGATCAGACAAAGAAGGACAAAGGTAAATTCAGGTTAGGGTTTTGTTGTTCCTTGTGGCTTATGGCTGAGTGTGTTACATAAATCACATTGCAAATAAACCCTATTCTCTTATCCTGTGACTTTTTCCAATCAGAGATAATCTAAAAACCTGAAAATATACTTTTCTTGGAGAAATGTGTCATGTATGATTTTTAAGAGGAGAAGAAGGAGCTGCAGGGAGTGATAACCACTAGCACAGAAAAAATTTCCAATGGATTTCTACATACCGGTCATATTTGTCCTTTATTTTGTTCTTATTTACTTCAAAATTTTCAAAGACACTTTTCACTCTTCCAGCACCAAAATTAAGCGAACCTTTTTCTTTTGTTTCTTCATCAAATAACTGTGGTTTTGTCTGGTATTTGGTAAAAATACTGGGCTCGCTCTGTTGCACAAAAGAAAGAGAAATGTTGAAGTATAAAAATAATCAGAACATTAATTAGCAAAAAACATTTGTGTACCAAGTGTTTTGCAGACACAGATCACAGTGATTGGACGTGACAGATCAGATTGGACAAGGAGATTAAGAATTTTCATGAGATTATGGCTCACTTAGTGTGCCTAGTTAGATCGACTCCCTGTGGAACTAAGACCCAACCCAAATTCCTCCAGATTCAGGCTTTTCTCTCATCTTGAGGATTTTCAGTTGGTTGCAATCATCAGGTATGCAGATTTTTTTCCTGTATGCTCATCACAGAGACTAAAAATTAATTCCAGCATTCCTGGAATTGTGGAAAAGTTAAAGATGTCAGTGGGAGCTCCCTGTACACCAATTTAAAGAAAATCCTATTGAAGTCCCTGGGGGATGACATCATTTTGCTGCCAACTAGCAACATCTCCAGACTGTTGATCAGTTTCTCACATGCCTCAATATACATATCAGAACAAGAAATTTAATATTAATATGAAAGCTGTAAAGACCTTCTTCATTCTACAGACTTTCCAGACATGGTGTGACCAAAATGGAAATTCGTTTTCCTTAGAACATAAGAAAATGCAAACTCCGTTAAATTATCTTCTTTCATTGTGAAGAGTGAATTTCCTTTTTTGTGTCTGATGAAAAGCTGCTGCAGTTAATGGACAAGGTCACCAGCAAAATGCAGAGGACAGCAGATAGGATCTGGAACTGAAGGACAGCCTAGGCCTAGCAGCTGGCACCACTGCTCTGTCCTAATCTTTGCTCTCAGGTGTCTTTTGTTCAGGTCTGTTAGCGGTGCAGGAACTATTTTAGTGAGGCTGGTAACATCAGAAACCATGTGCTGTAGGAGAACGATTCTGAGCGTAGAAGCTCTTCATCCAAAATCATTCAAGCATCTGCCATAACAACAATACAGCAAGGTAATTTTCAGTTGGTGGAAGTAAACACTGAATACCTCTGTCATTCTCACAGAAAGCTAATGAAGAGAAGCACAGTATTTTTCACAGAAGGAATAGATGGAATATTTTACCTTAGGTGGTCTAAAGACATTAGCTTGAGGATAATTTCATATTATTTCAGTAATTTAAAAATATAATTAAAGAAAATAATACCTACCTCAACAATAATTGTTAGTAATCTCTTATAAATACTAGGTTTTCAGCCAACCAGGCTGATATTTTGTCTAGTCACAGTAAATATGTACGTGGATCAAGAAGATAACTTGATTTCAGCAGTTACTAACATTTGCAAATGTTACCACCTGATTTCATCATTTTCCATTAACTTTGAATGGTGGCTGTGTGCCTGCACAGGGCTGAACGGGAGCGAGACTCACGTCCTGGGAGTTGTGCTGTCCCAGCTGCGTGCCCAGCTCCAGCGGCGCCGCTGCCGACTGCAAGTTCTCCGGGCAGAACTGGGAGCCGAAGAGCAACTGAGAATCGCTCAAACTCGAGTAGTCGCTAGGAGCGCTGCTCCGGATTGAAGAAAACTTATTAGGCCTGAAATGAGGCAGAGAGGGTTGTGAATGAGTCTCAAGCAATTAAAAAGCCAAACAAAACACCCTACACGACCTGCTGGAACCGTTCAAGCATGGCCCACCCCAACATGTTCATTTTCACTCTCCACTCCGACGGTACCTTTCCTATAACTGCATAATGTTTAACAGTGTATGGTTTTGCCACGCAAAGCCAACAAGCTTATCTTAAACTGCCACATCCATACGAATGCAGTGCCTAGCTCTGCATTCCCCTTGCAGGGGGGAAGGTGTTTCTCCAGCACGTCCTGCAGACAGACCAAAACCAGGACTGGCCAGCTAACTCAGTTCATCCTACCTGCCTAGTCAGTCAGTCTTAGTTTAAGGGACACCTTGGGGTTTGCTCCTAGCAAGTGCCAGGTCTCTCCCTTTTCACTACTCTGGATAATAGTTTCTGTTATAACTCAGATGCTGCTGGGCTTATTTGGAAGGCAGTTCCAAAAAAGTAAACCTTTTGGACTGATAGTTGACACTTCTTGAGTATGTATTCTCCAGATGCCTTCAGTCTGACACACTGGAACAACAAATAAATAGGTAGCATATGGCTGGACAAATAGATCTGAATTGTTAAAAATATTTCAAACATAATAACATGCTTCTTCAAGTTCCCTTCTTTCCCCTGAGCACCACCCAAATAAACTTTTCCAACTAGCCTTGATTTTGTGCTATGTTGCTCTGATTCTACTTGTCTTCGGAGACAGGGTTTCTAACGCTTTATGGACTAGGATCATGGCATGGTACCAGCTTCCCTCAGCCAAGGGTTTCCCTGCACAGCTGCACCGCTTCTCAATCTGTCAGAGACTGGCTTCAATTTTTTGCTAGCAAAGACACAGATTTTTTTCGTTTTTCACATGATCGCTATTCCATTGCTCCATGTCTACAAGGTCTGATGGAGTCTGGTTTATACTCCCAGTTCTTGCTGGCTTTTAAGCTACCGAAATGGAGAGATGTGCTGCTGCCTTTGGAACTGGGAATTACAGACTGAAATTAACGAAAGACACTTTTGCACAAGGTTTTCCTTCCATATCAAATCATACAAGTAAAGAAGAAGGAACAGGAGACTAATTTATGCGTATAAAAAAAGATGATCACCCCAACATTTATTAGCAGTGATGTGTTCGGTTAATCCCCAGTTTTGGAAAGAGCCCAAACATCATACGCACAACAGGGAAGGGATTTAGTAGCAGTACTTGAACTGCTCAGTCTCCCTCTTCATTATATAGTGGTGTCAGTGACAATATCGTATTAATACTTTTGGCATTGAGCTCACGGCGTACACTGAGCTGCAGGCAAAAATAGATGAGGTTTGGGTTTCTGGATTCTCAAAAAGCCTGATAAATCTGTCCGAATTCAAAAATTCTCCCTTGATCTGTCTCTGGACCCCAAATCTACTGAGAAAGAAATCTGAATACAACTTTTACTAGAACAACTTCTTCCTTCCATCTCAGCTAAGCTTTAAAAAAATAACAAATTTCTTAATCTACAGCCAGCATGTCAGGGAGAGATGTGAGTGCATGGGCTGCCATGACCCCACATGGGCAGGACTCCTGCTTGCAATGTGAGTATCACATCTCCTGTACCAGTTTTCTAAATCCTCCTGTCTTCTAGCCAAAAAAGCTCCCTCTTAGTTTAAAGAAGCGTTTTTATAATCCCTAAATGTTTTACTGTCCTGCCAACCCCCCTTTAACAGCGTCTGGTACAACTAGCGAATATCACATCCCATAACCTGCGCATTTTCTCAGTCCCTTCACATTACTTAATGCCTGAAATACAAGATTCCTGTAAAAGAGTTTTATGACTGGTATTTTGAGGACTATTGAGCTGAGAGGACTTATGAGCCAAGTGACTTCCCAGGCTCACTCTGCACTGACACTACGACCAAAGGCAGCTGTTGGCTGCTTTGGAGCTGAATTCTTCTGTGTTAAGTCCACTGTCTCAGTGGTTGTTTTTGGAATGATGGTACTTCTGCAAATTAGCCGGGGAGGTGGGGGGGGTGGTACACAAAGGAGATGTCTCTCTTGAATACACTCATTCCCCTGAGCAACACATTTCTTTCTCCCTTGCTTAACACTGACGGCAATTAATTTACTAACAAGACCATCTGGGCAAGACATCATCCTGGCCACCCTTGGCCCAGGCCAATCTGTGACAGTGAGATCAGACAACCATGATCAGATCTGTGATCAGATCCACGATCAGGCAACCACAGCTCTTCTTCTAACCACCTGACCATTCCCTTCAGGATGCCTGAGCTGCAGGGACGCATGCTCCGTCCTAAATATAAACCCTTCCTTATATACAGCGAGAAGACATCCTAGATATTTAATCCTGGCTAGTAGTCCCTCCTAGGTGATGCAATAGTTTATCTCAGGAGAACTTTTAGCTTTCTGCTAACATGGGCCATTCCCCAAATCATTCATGAATTTGTGTCCATAGTGATCCTATGGTATTTACACTATCAGGTGGATCCAAAGCAAAACCAGGTTTAGATATGTAAGACAAATGCCACTGTAAGTCCTTGTCAGGTCCAAAAAATGCTGATCAACAAACAGTTTATGTTTTCCACCTAACTTTATGCAGGGTATTGCAATATTGGCAACTCCAACCCTTTCTGTAATATGAGTGTGATCTAAAAAATCTCCAGCCCCCTGCATATCTGGGGAGTCAGCTAGTTCTTCGCAGTCGTCAGTGGGAATTCCCCCTCCGCAGGAGAAGTTAGATCTTTTGGGAGCCTCTTTCATTTTTCTAAGTTCCAATTTCCACTTCCAAATATTTTAGCCCAACCATATGCAAATGTTCACCTTTCATTCAAAGGTTCTGCCTTGCCCCCAAATAGCTGTCAGAGACAACACACTGAGAGAAACACAGCATGCGATAAATACCCTCTTCTTGTGTTCCAGAGATGTTCCTAGGGGCTTTGACAAGCTAAAAATTCATAACTCTAAATTGTCATAGGCCTCATTGGTCTTTCTTAAAATTGGTAATTTTCTCTGTTGTTTGGATCCATCCTTAGGCGCCAACACTGAGGTTTAAGAGTCAGTTGGAAAAGCACACTCAATCTTCTACAATTTGCAAAATAACATTTATCCGCAGTGCTGGTGTAAGTGATTTTATGTGGTTCTGTCATCCCCACTGAAACGGTGCCAACAGCCCTCTTCTTCCCAAGCACTGTGGGTGAAGCTCACGCCTTCCTGACATCTCTTCAAAGTGCAGTAAAGCCTCTTTCCCGAAGAAGAGATCTTTCTCTCCTAGTAGTAATCTTAAGTAAGATCAGTGCCACAAAGTTCCTCTTCTCCTGCTTCCCCTCCAAAAAATCTCCCAGCCCTTTCTGCTTCTCCTCATTTAGTGACCAGGGCTGCATCACTGCAAATCCAATTGAAATTCTGGGAGCTGCTGTTCACCTGCTCTTCCTCCTGGCTTTAGTCTGTATCTATAGGAACTGTCTCTAGCTCTGCTATGCTGTTCTCATCGTCACCATTTGCTGCCTGCCAATACGTTTGGCAAATGAGCAAGGATCTGTGTTGGCTTTGGGTGCAGAGGAACTTCAGCATCCAGGGGCCTGGAGGAGTTTAAATCAAGGAGTTCTGGCTGCTATTGCAGCTTACAGCCATTTGCTCCACTGGAAATGGCCACAGCATAAAATTACTTTTCTTGCTTTCTGTCCTCTGGAATAGCATGATCTGCTTGCTGCACATCACTTCCACCATATCCTAAAAGGAACTTCTACAAACATATTTTGGCAATGACCCTAATGCATTAACCACAACGAAATCCCGCTTGGTTATTCAGCTCAAACACTGCCTCCAGTTTCCAGATTTCAGGCTCAAAGTCCTTCTGGTCTTGATTTAATTCCTCAAGGTCATTTTTACTTTCTATGAGCCACTCCATTATTCATTTGGCTGTGATTCAATACTACCCAGACATTCCTCACCTTGGAAACCGTGTTAGCCCTTTGTCCTGAGCCAGTCGCGGGTCGCAGGGCCTTTTTCTTAGGAGGAGATTGGGATTTCCACGGAGCAGCCCTGTTTACTTAAACAAAATGTATCCCTGACCACGTTAAGAATCAGACATCTGGAGACAGGGTTTTTTTTGCCCCCCACAGTCTGAAGCCATCTTCCAGCCTGCACTTACAGCCCCAGTTTCTCATTCCCCCAAGGCTTGGGATTTTTATGGCTGCTCTCTCAGTCTTTGTCCTGGCGGTCTCCTTCATTTTCTGCTTATTCTGGGACCTTAAGGAGACTTCAAAATATGTGACCCTGCTATGTGGGATGGAATTTCATGGGATAATGGATTGAGTGAGGCTGTTAAATTTGGAAGTTTTTTCTCAATAGCAGAAATAAGCCATAGAGGGTAATGGCCCAAGTACACCTTAACTTACAGCATCCTTTTTGAATGTGTCTTTAATATTTTCATCATATATTAGCCTTAGGTACTCTCTGGCAGGCTTTCTGCTTCTGATGTCTTTGGAATTAGGTATATTAGTAGCTTTTATGCCTTTAGCAAGTTACTGCTTTTCTTATGGGACAAGAAAATTCTCATAACTCCAATTTAGAATCATAACATATTGGTTTCTATTTTTCTATTTGTGATTGTCTTTCATTTCTTGAAGGATGCCTTCTTGTTTTCAGTAGTCGTCTTTACCATGCCAGTCCAGTACTGATCCTTCTGGCATCCGATCTGAGAGCTGGTATGCATTTGTTCTGAGTTTCAACACGAGGTCTAAATAATCTCTATGCCTCAGGCAAGCATTTAACCCTTTTGGCTGTCCAGTTTAATTTCATATTAAAGAGCTTCCTTACTACTATATCAGTGTCTTTTTTGAAATTAAACAGTTGGTGATTTTTTGGCTTCTGTTCCTCCTGCGGATCCTGCGGAGATGCTGATGCCGGTTCACCACTGTCACTCTCACGGTAGCACTACAAGAGTAATACCCTGAATGCTCAGGACCAAGGCAGATGCGTCTCTTCCCTGGGGAGTTCCCTGTCTGAGGCAAGTATTTATGGTGTCTGAAAATGTACTTTCAGCATCACGTCCCGGTGACGCTTATCCGGTCGATAAAAGGCTGATTGAAGCATCATTGCTTTTGCGGCTGCTGTTCTCACATCCTCTGTGATCTTTCTTCACCTGCCCTTCTGGCTGGGCAGGCAGCAGCACCGCTCTAATGCAGCACTTTCCCTAATGAAGTCTGGCATTTCAATCCACAAAAATTGTGTTGTTTGTCAATACACTTAGATTGATCCTAAATTTTCTCCACCGTATAGCTGTCATTCTATCCACGTGACCCCCTCCCACCTTCTTAAATAATTGGGACCCTGATATTACGGTGTCCAACTAGATAATCTGCCTTCTCCCGCATTTCTAGGATCTCTATTATGTCAATATTCACACATAAAACCAGGAAGAGCAGGGACTTTGGTTCCCCCACCCTATTTCTCAGGCTGCTAGCGGTTATGAAGAAACACATGCGTGTATGACAGATAGATAATGAATAAAACTCAGAGCAATCTTGGGCTTCTGCAGAACCGCTGCCATAAGGGTATTGTGTCACTGGAGCTCTGCATCTCTTAGGGACCTGGTGGCAGCTGCTCTCAGAAGTAACAGCCTGACTCAAACTTGCAAAGAACTCACAGCATGATTCATACCCTGCCTAGATTGTATGCTGATTTTATGTTTAATTTTTAAAGCTCCCTGAAAGACAGTATTCTGGGAATTATGTGGCATACCCTGCTGAGGTGAGAAAGGATTCTAGTAACAGAAGTGAGCTGGCAAAAAAGTAATCAACACCTTTTCCCCCCATTTCAAAACACACACATGGTCCTACGAGTAACTTTTTTTTTCCTTCAGAAAAAGTTAGTTCTGCTCCTGAGAACCTTCTCCCCCTTCTCAACTCCTCCAAAAATGCAGCTGCATATTCATAACGTTTTATGCCCTGTTTGACCCTTTTGAACTCACTTGCAAAAAATGTGGAATGTTGAGGAGTGGGTGTTAAAATCTTGTCTGTATTTTCTTTCTGCATTAATAAATGAGTTAAAAGGGAAGACTTTGTAGCTGACAGAATACTTGGGAGGAGGATGGAATTCAAGTGATCCCTTTCCAAATAAGCACCTGTACTTATTCCACTCTTTTGCTTTCCTATTGCATGACTCCACAGAACGATTTATGTATTTTTTAAAAAATCTATATTACATATTTTATACATAATTAAAAATATAATTATATATTATTATATATAATGTTATGTATTTTTCAATCTATTCTCTAAATTTCCCCGGCTTGGTCTCTGACCAGAAAGTAAGTCACGGGTTTTCAAACTACTTAGAAGCAACTTATTGGGAAAAAAAAATTAAAACAAACAAAAAAAGAAATCTGCAGGTACCAAGAAGACAATAGAATTATGCAATACATATTTATAAAGACAAAACCATCACAGATATAAATATGTTTTTCTCTGAATTGGCTCCCCTTTGACCCCCACATCTGTGCAAAATTCAATTAATTCTCATATATACGACAAGTATTTTTATAATGGGCAAGGAAATTACTATTATGTTTTCATTATCATCCATCATTGTGATAACATCAGGCCAAAGAGACACTATGACTAAAACTGTGAATTTTAACAACAGTTAGTTATGTAAGTGAGTTATTTAACTAACAGAGCCTCAGAGGACCAAATTCATCAATTAGCTTCTCCAGAGTCAAACAAGGGATAAACCTTGCTCTGGTTTTTAGCCATGTGAGGCAAAAGGCGATGCTCGGCTATAAAAAATGCAGCCAGTGTTATGTATTTGCTCTCCAGATGCTTAGATCCAAACAATATTTGCTGTATTACTATATATTGTAGATGTGGGGAGTTCCAGCTAGTCTTTGACTTCTGCTGGGAAGAAAAATTAAGCCATGTGTATAAATGCAGGATATGGAATAATTTTAGAGTTACATAACGTGTAACAATATTGCAAATCACAATTCATTTCATCTACCCTCTGCACAAGGCGAGAGGGAACAGTTAACTTATCTAATTAGACGTAGATAGGCCACAGGACTCCCCCGAATAAACCAGAGCACAGCTTTCAGACGATGCTGGTTTTTAAATTCCCGGCAATGGTGGATCTATCACGGTGCCTGGCAGGCTGGGAGTAACGCAGACACAAACAGGATCATGGAGTAGGCTAATTAACCATCATTAACCAGACTGTAATTAACCACAGAGCTGTGTTTCACCTCATCACTATCGAACACCCTAAATGTCTAATTTTATAGACGATTTCCTCACAATCTTTCCTCCCCACCTCATGGCGCAAGCTCACCCGGTGGCTGTCGGCGTGCTCAACATCTCCTTGATATTCCAGACGTTAAGATTCATGTTTTTTTCACAGCTGACACCCTCGCTGGGAGCTCCTGGCCCTCACCATGTCCCCGGCGTGCATGGCATCTCCTACCCCACGGTGGCCATGCTGCCACACTCCTCTGCAGGGAAGGGGAATATGAAGAGAGAAGGATAAGCCCCAGTCGGGGTGGGGGAACCATCCCCCTGTACCCCCTCGCTGTGGGGAGAGCCTCAGGGGGAGGCACGGCCCTGCAGGCCAAGTGCAGGCCTGGCCAACATGGCCACCCCAGGGCTGGGCCTAGTGTCTCTCCATGGATTCCACCCCTGGGGCTGGGGGTCCCTGGATCTCACCCCAGGGACATGGATCCCAGGATCAGCCACAGCTCCAGGTGCTCCCCATGAGGCCCACAGCAGGTGCCCAGCCAGAGCCCCGGGTCACAGGGTGCCATCATGGGGCAGGGGAGGAGGAGGAGGCCCGAGCCCCCATGGGAACAGGGCGGCCACGGCGCCCACGTACCTCACGTCCAGAGGCTGTGTGGTCTCTCATGTAAATACCTCTCGCAGAAACGCAGCACGATTTAATTTCGCCCATTAGAAGCGTGACAAAAATAACCCCTCATCTAAACACTCCCCAGAGAAATATTCTCAAACATGGTTTTACTGGAATTTTTTTTTCCTTGTATTTCTGTAGCCTCCGTCTTCGGGAATGGAAAATGGGCGCGCTTAACTTGCCTATTTTTCTCTCCTTTAATTCAAAGCAATTTCAATACTGGTTAAAATGTTTGGTTTCTGGTTCTGAAGATACTCCATAAGCACCAAACCACTGTAGAAATAAGGTTGATATAAATTCACAGATAGATTAGGGGAGTTACTCACATTCCCCTTTATGGTCTTTTGGCTCTAGTATTAAAGGCAGCCTGGAGCTCAGAGCTGTCAAAATAATGTCTTTCTTGATGTATATATCTGGTTTCTTAATCAAATCCCACAGAAATAAAGCTTTCACTTAAAAAAAAATAATATTCTGGACTTTTACCCATAAAAAACTTATTGAAGTGACTTTGCTGTGTTGTTTTTGCTTGTCACTACAGTGCTAGGGCTGGTATAAATAGCCCGGATTTGCTACGGCGGCTTGTTAACTCTCAGCTGCATGACTGAGCCTCTAACGGGCTGATTTTCTAGCACCAGAGCGGGGAATCGCAGCCTAGATCGTGTTCCTGCTTCATGGATGGGATAATGGCCGGGCTGTCCAAGGCAGCCGTAGGCTGGAAGGCAAAGCTTCCTCCAGGTGCTGATGGGAACATTAATGTCTATTGCGCTTGTTGAGTAAACAAAAGCCTTGTTCTGCTCCTGAACTGCCTACAGCTCCGTTGTACAGCCCGGTACACGGCGCTGCTGCCAAGAGCCTTGCTGAGCATCCAGGTTCCGATAATGCGCTGCATCATAAATGGTGATTTTTCCATCATTTTATTGCTCGTAATTGGAAAGTTGGCCCAGAACTCCCTTCAGAAGAGACTGCAGAGCCCTGTACCCCTTTACAGCACTTCCACTGCCCTTAGGAAAGGATTTGCCGGTGCTTTGTGCACCAGCGATAAGGCTCGGCACGTTATTTTAGGTTATTAAATAGAGCTATTCCTATTTCTGGTGTGGATGGAGCTTTCTGGTTTAAGCGTCTACCGAGTTTGTGGAATATGATAAATGAGATTTTTATATTTTCATCTCTCCTTACAACGGAAATAAATTTCTGTAAAGAAACACATTTTTTTAATTATAGGTCTGACAGCTACCTCTAGTTCCAGTCTCCCCCATCCATAACACACTCCGGGGAGATTAGCCACGTTGCCAGGCACTGGCTCGTAGCTCTCCTTATATCTGAAGTAACAGACTGTTCTTCTAGCATTATGAGTGTGGCCAGATACTTGAAGCCTTCCATTTAGTAAAAATTAGCAGAAGCTGCCAGGAGATGGACAGCAATATACTTGGTACATCACTCAACTTTTGTTTTTTTTCCTTTGTAGCACATTTCATTATAAACTCACAGGAGCTCTTCAGTTAATAACTTGTCAGTCTTCAAGGCTGGTCAGAGCCTTCATGCCTTTGCCTGAAGATCTATCCATCCACCCCAAGATGTCCTTGGCCATTGTCCTGGCTGCTCTCCTCCCCTCATTTGGATGGGATCCTGTGCCCAAAAGCATAGATAGAAAAGGATGAGAAATCCACACTTTTAGGAGAGGTCACACGTTTCTGTTCTCCTTGGGTGGAACAGCCAAACCAAAGGGTGCGGTGTTGTGTTGATGTGCCAGGCAATTGCATGCCTGAGGCAAGGTGCTGCCGAGAAAGGGGCAAACCTCTTGTGGCACAGGGACCACCGGCCACATCGGGCTGGGCACCGGCGCTGCCACAAAGACCGCTGCAGCAGGGACACGCAACAGCGAGAGGCTCCCGAGCTGTGGCTTCACCTTCTGGCATCTCCTAGTTCTTGCCTTGAATTTGGTAAAAGCAGCGACGGGTGTCCCATCAGCTGCAGGGAAAGCTGTGAAGTTGGCACGCAGGGAAGTCAATTTGCCGATGACTCAGCATCTGATTTATCCCGTCCGTGCGATGCTCCTGTGGGAAAAGGTTATTAATCAGGGCTGCATTTCCAAAGCAGCTCTGTGATTTAGGGTCTCCTGTGACTAAAGTTTTGGTGAGAGTGACGTTATACATACCTCGGTGGCTTCTGGAAAGGGCTGGTAGGCTGAGGGTGCCTGCGGTGGCACCGAGGAGTCTGTCACTTCACAGGACCTCGGAAAGAAAAAGCCCACCAGGGCAGAGTGCAGGTCGGGGAGTGCTGGGAAAATGGGGTGCTGCCACAGTATCCAGAGGGGAAGGCTGGAGCCACGTCGTGCTCAGAGGAGGAGGTCCCTCTGTCCAGGCCCCATGGCACAGCATGAGCTGCTCTCCTCCGGCTGCCAGCGCATCCCCCCAGCCGCCAAGATACGGCTCAATCACTGTTTCGGGGCTCCCTGTTGATGCTGGCTCTGGCACAGCGGTGGTTTCTATGGCAACTCCAGAGGCGGATGCAAGGATAGCTTCAGCCAAAGTACCTCCAAGCCCAGGTATCCCAGGATGTTCCTCTCAAAACGCAGGCAAACAGCCACACAGCATGTCAGGACAGACCCCGTGGTCACCATGCCAGGCAGGCTGCAGAGGCGATGGGGCAACAACACTGAAAACATCTCGTGAATGCTCTTCTCTAAATCGTTTCCAACTTTCCCCATGCCATGACACCCCCGGCAGACAGCACAGCCTGCCCCAACAGTGTGCCGGAGGCTGCCGTGCTCTGACAGGATTTGCCCTCCCATCTCTCCAGCCCTGCTAGCCATCCAAAGTTCACGCTGAATGCCTTCTCTGAAAGGTCAGGTATCTGTGCTTGATATTTACCCAGACCTATGAGATCTTTCCAGTGTCACATCAGTGGAAGATTGAATCCCTCGCCTGCGCCTGCAGCCGCCGCTCTGTGCTTTGGGGCGTGTGACTCTACGTGAAGCCAAGACCAATGAGGCTCAGGTAAGCCCACAGCACTGGGCAATTGGGAGGTCACCCCCTCCACTGGCCTCACTGTGCACCCCTAAATATCACCCACAGATACCACCAGTACAGAGCTTACCTTCCCTTCCCAGCGCTGGTAAGCAGGAGATGCGGTGTTCCTGCCCAGGAGAGCTGGACACAGCTGGGTCTGGCTCTCCCATGCACCAGATGTCCTCCATCCTTTGAGACAGGGCTGTGGTGCTGGATGGGGCCCAGGAACCCCAGCATCATTAGGCATCTCATCTTATTTCTCAGCATCCTGGCAGCCCTTGCCATTCCCTGCCTGCTCTCGCACCCTGTCTCTCTCCGACAAAGCCCCTCTGCTGCTGCTGCCTTCACCCCCCACAGCCCATTTGTCCACAGGAGATGCTGAGCAGGAGCAAGGCTGCGCCAAGGCAGAACCACCGCCGCTCAGCTCTCCCTCTCCAAAAGAAGAGCTGGGTCCCTACATCACATTGTTCTGCTCGCCCTGGCAGTGGGGAAAGGAACAAGAGCCATCCCTGCCCCACGGAACAGGCCACCCCTGGGAAAGGGCTGGCCAAGCTCTGCCTTGCGAGGGGTTTTCCCTGACAGGCTGCGGCAAATCCCTGCCTGGAGCAGTGCAACCAGGGACGACACGACTCCAGTGGGGTAAAATTCCATGTCTTTCATTTATTCGAGGTGCTACGTCACCTCCTAGGCACTGAGCTACAGGGCACCTCTGTGCTACATGAGACATCGACTGGGTCTACGACGACACAGCACTCACTGCTACACACATGGCACGGACACGCCGCGGCACGGATGGGGCCGGACAGGGCAGTTCGGCCAGCAACAGTCCTGCCGCCACCGCTCCCTCCGTGCCGCTGGCCGCGGCCCTCCCGACAGGCAGGATTTTGCCCTGGGCTCCATTGCCATAGCTGTGTAGGAGCCGAGAGGGGTTTCCGAAGCATGGCGAGAAACCGCAGCTGCTCTTGGTGTCCGGCATCATGGGACGGCGGCTCCCCGGAGCTGGGTCACCCGCACGCATGGGCACGTGCACACCCTGTCCCCGTCTTCAGGCACTTGGTGCTCGGCCGGGGCTGGTCCCCGGGGCTCCGCTCAGGGCACCTCGCGCAGGCACAGAGCCTCAACGGCGCCGCTGGGGCCCTGGGCCACCCCACCGATGACGAAGAGCAGGCTGGGTGCCGGGCAGCTGGAGCAGGAGCAGCGGCCGGTGGGCATGGGGGGCAGCGGCTCCCACTTCTTCCGTGAGAGGCTGAACCCTTCCACCGAGTCCAGCGGGCAGGACTGGTTCCCTGTGGGAAACGGGATGGCATCAGCCCCCCCGCATCCCTTCACGCACCCCAGGCTCTGCCTTTTCACCTTCACATGCCTTTGATGCCCCAGCTGGAGCCCCCAGTGGCAGCGGGTCCCCAAGCCCTGGGCTGCGGGGGCTCTGCAATCCCAGAGGCAATTAGCAGCAGCACAAGAGGATTAGCAGTGTCCCCACAGGGAGGGCTGCTGGCACCAGTGGTGCACTGCGGGCTCTGCCCTCGCACCGGCAGCCCACAGCCGTCACTGGGGAGTAAGGGAGGGCAGCTCCAACCCCAGCAGGGCTCAGAAGCAATGCCGCACCACAGGCAGGGATCCAGCCAGCACTGCTCACCATCCCCATCACCTCCTCCTGCCCTGTGGCAGGAGGTCCAGATCACCGCGGGTGAGCTGAGCAGGGTCTGGCAGCCCTCGCTGCAGGGCTGGGGGTGCTGCAGCCACGCCAGGCTCCCCAGCAGCCCTCCCCGCTGCAACCCCACTGCTGAGTGACAGCACTAACCTTTCCCGAGCTCTCTTGGGAAAGGGATGCGGCGCTGCAGCCCTGTGCGGCGGGGCTGAGCTGGCATGGGCTGTGTGAGCCCAGCACACTGCACAAGAGCTGGGGAAAGCCTGGCTGGGGGGCGAAAGGGGCAAGCAGCTCAGTGGGGGCAGCCTGTGGGGCAGGGCAGTAGGGTTCCCCCAGCACCTGGGGGGCACAGAAGTGACACGGCGGGCAGAGTTAAGGCCACTTTGCTGTGGAAGGTGTTGTGGTACCACCACAGTTTTGCACAGCCGACCTCCTTGCTGCCACACAGGTCACTGATGTGCCACAAAGGACAGGGATGAGAACACGGCCACACGCCTACCCCTGGCATTACCGAGGCCGCCCACGACCACCACTGTTCCTCCCAGGCAGCCGGCCACGAAGTCAGCTCTCTTCTCCCTCATGCGGATGGCGCGGCTTGGCTTGCTCCATGCACCTGGGAGCAAGAAGGTGTGAGCATCGCCCACCAGGGCTCCTCTGTGCACATCAAGACCAGGACACCCCCAGGCTAACAGCTCCCCAGGGCCAGGGAGCGCAGGGAAGGACTCGCCATGGGTGCAAGGGGCTGATGCTCAGAGCCTGGATGAACTGCATCCCTCTGGCATGGACATCCCTCACCAAGCACCCAAGGAGGCATCCCGGACCTGCAAAGAATGCTCCCACCGCACCCAGGGACACGGAGCTTACCCTGCACAGGGTCAAACATCTCCACGGTGTTGACGAAGTGGGGACGGGAGTAGAAGTTGTGGGGTCCCGGCTGCTGCAGCCCCCCCAGGCTGAAGACGACACCATCAGCCATGGCGCAGGCAGCAAAGGCGCGGCGGCTGGGCACGCTGGGGTAGCGCGTCCAGCTCCTGGTCTCCAGGTCGAAGGCCTCAAAGGCAGTGACGGGCAGCTTGCCCTGACGGCCCCCTGCACACAGACCAGATGCTGTGGCTGCCAGTGCCCTGAGCTGGCACCATCGGTGGGCACTTTGAAATGCACCAGGTCACTCCCCGGTCCAGGGAGGCCATGGAGGGAGAGGGCAGGGGCGCGAGGGGATGCTCGGCTCGCCCCAGCAGCACCTACCCAGGACGAAGATCTTGTTGCCCTGCAGGAAGGCGGAGGCCCCGTAGCAGGGGGTGGGCATGGAGGGCAGGGGCTGCCAGTGGTCCTTTGCCGGCTCGTAGACACGAACCAGTGCCTGGGGAGAGGTGTCTGCACCCATTCCCCCCAGCGCATAGATGGCCCCGTCTGCAAAAGAGACAGTGGTAGGGTTGGGGGGCCTGTGAGCAGTGCCGGGGGACTGGGAGTCCCCCCGTGCCCTCCAGGGCAGGCAGCACGGGTGCTGCTGAGCCCCACGGCCAGCCGCTGCTCCAGGGTGGCCAGGGGACAGTGAGTGCAGCCAGGCCTGAGCCTGGCAGTGCCCCGACCCTGCTGGGACCCCCTCGCCCCCATCTCTGCCCCATCCATCAGGCGCACAGCGGAGCACAAGGCCATCGACTCTAATTATTCTCAGCAGTACCATCTCCCTGGAGACACCATGGCAACACAGCCATACTGCCAAATCCTGCTCCCACTCCCGACGCGGCCGGCACCCCTGCCCGCTCCCACCAGTGCCCTGCCGACCCCTCTGCCCTGCCCACCCTGCTGCAGCCCGGGGCCAGACCACGATGTCCCCAGACAGGGAGCAGACGTGGACACCACATATGGCACTAACCCTGACCCTCAGCCCGTGGGCTACCGGGCTGTGCCAAGGCTCAGAGGCTGCTCAGCAAAGTTTGGGCAGAAATCACAATGCGTTCGATGCAGAGCACACCGAGCCAGGCTGCAGCAGGGTGCTTGGCCACCCCAGTATGGCTCCCAGCTGGGGAAGGATCCCGTGCACAGCAGGGCTCTGCATCGCCCAGTCCCGGGCTGCGACAGCGCTGCTAGGGCAGGAGCATGACCCTGCCATTAAGTGGCAAGTTCTGAATGAAAGCTTCATGTTGCATCCCAAGCAGCAGCGGGATTCAAATCCCACCCGAGCATGCCCAACCACTGCATCCCCGCTTCCCTGGATGGTACAGCTACTCACAGCCGAGTCCCATCCCCAGCCCTCACCTCTCTGCACAGCTGAGATGCCCATGGAGGGCTGAGCCAGCGCTGCCTTCTTCTCCCACTTGCCCTCATCCACGTGGTAGACCTCAACGGAAGCGAGGGGGCTCTGTGCTGCGTCCACGCCACCCACCACCAGGATCTGCTTGCCCACGGCGAGGGCAGCGGCACCGGCCCGCGGCGTGGGCAACGGCGGGAGTGTGGTCCAGCGCTGGGCTGGGAGGTCGAGCACCTCGGCAGCACCCAAGGCTCGCCCACCACTCCCGCAGCCACCCAGCACGAAGAGCTGCCCGTCACGGTGCACGCCACTGCAGTACACGCGCTGCGTGGGCATGGCAGGGAAGGCGGCCCACGCGAAGGCGCCCGCGCCCGCCGCCATGGGCCGGCTCAGCCACCCCGGGGGTCCCCAGGCCCCGGCCCTGCCGTGCCACCCATCCGGCCCGGCTCGTCGCTGGCCCGGCTCTACCCACCGCGTCCTGCAGGGAGAGCACCCCAGTTAGCACCTGGGCCGCCCTGGCCCCAGCAAGTCGGGTCCCCTCAGCAGTGCGACAGCCCCCCGCTCCCCAGGGCTCCCCACCTACACCCACCGGTGCTCCTGTACCCCGGGCTCCTGCTCCCTGGGGCTCCCAGTGCACAGCCCACACCAACTGGGACTCCCACTCCCCGGGCTCCGTGCCCGCACCCACCGGGGCTCCCACTCCCCGAGATTCCCATACCCTGAGCTCCTGCTCCCTGAGGCTCCTGGTGCGTAGCCCACACCCACCAGGGCTCCCACTCGCCAGGGCTCTGTGCCCGCACCCACCGGGGCTCCCACTCCCCGAGGTTCCCGTACTCCGGGCTCCCGGTGCACAGCCCGCACCCACCCGCACTCCCACTCCCCAGGGGTCTCTGCCTGCACCCACCCGGGATTCTGCTCTCTGGGGCTCCTGGCTCACAACCCGCACTCACCGGGGCTGCCGGTGCACGGCCCATACCCACAGCGAAGCTCCCGCTCCCCGGAGCTCCTGGTGCACGGTCCGGACCCCCGTGGCTTCTGCTCTCGGCGTGCATCCCGTAACCACCGGACCGCTGCTCTCGGCGGCTCCCGCTGCACAGCCCGCACCCCCCGGGGCTCCCTCCCGCAGCCCGCACCCCCCGGACCGCCGGTCCCGGGCTCCCCGCGCCGCCCCGCCGCCGGTAGCGGGGCAGGGACCGCGGCCGCGCTCACCTCTCCGCCCGCTCCGCTGCTCTCCCCGCCGCTCCGCGCCGCCGCTCCGCTCCGCTCCGCGCCGGGCCCGCCCGCTGCTGCTGGGGGCGGCGCCGCGCCCGCCCCGGCCCCCCCGCCGGGCCCCGCTCCCCTCCGCCCGGCCCTCCCGGGGACCCCTACCCGTCGGGAAGAGGGGCCAGAGAGAGCCCCCCAGCTCTGCGCTCCCCAACCAGTGCCACCCCAGCACCGGGCTTCCGGACCTGAGAAGCCACCGTCCTGCCCTGAAGAAGACGACCCCCTGCCCATCACCACTGCAGGGTTGCCGGGGACAGAGCGTCAGCTCGGCCCCACTCTGAGCACAAGCACGCCGGGGTCCCTCAGCACCAACAGGAAGGTGCACTCAGGTCCTAAACCCTCCACCGTCACCTTTGTCCCTACTCGACTGAGCATGGAAAATGAACACACCGGGAAAGGCGCTTTCCACCCGCCAGCGCAGGCAGAACCAAGGGCAGGCAGGAAACTCACAGCAGAAACAAGCTAGAAAGGTTTGCTTTAAAAACAGGCAGAAGTGACATGGCATCGCTAGCTCTGCCGGGGAGAACACCATCGTGCAAACGGCACTCGGGTGTGCCGCCAGTAACACTGCCCTCACCCTGGCACCCGCTCCACACCAGCCACTGGTACAGGAACGGGAAGAGAGGAGTGAACACTGCGCAGCTGCCTGCATTGCCCCTGCCCCGCCAGCAAGGCAGGCAGCTCCTGCAGCGCTGCCAAGGAAAGGAAAGCCGTTTCCTCCAGGGATCCTGTCACACAAGCTCCCAGGATGCTTGTGCTCGGGCATGGGGGCTCCTGGTAGGACCGAGGGGGCACGTCACACATCGGAGAGAGAAGGGACAACTCAAAGCAGAAGCCCAGCCTGGGACTTTGCCTGCACGCAGCAGGAAGCAGGGAGGGGGCTGTCCCAGTCCAGAGCCCCTCGGCCCCAGGAGGTAGCATCACTGTCCATACTGCTGCTGGCTCGGGCTGTCCTTCTCCGTGCTGGCCAGGTAGCGGTTATAGTTCTCCTCGCACCTCCTCACGCAGCGCAGGAAATAGTCCTCATCGGCAATGGCCTCCAGCAGGTCGGTCTGCACCAGGCAAACGTCATACAGCTCCGAGGTGGGAGCGCGCCTGGGGCTGCTGCTGCCCCGCTCCGAAAACACCTGTGGGGAGAGAGCAGCGCACAGAAGCACTCACACCCTCCATGGGCAGCAGTGCCAGGGCCGTACCCGGCACGAGCGTGGAGCCTGGTGGCAGTGCACGCATCCGGCAGTGCACCCTGCCCTCCTCCTCGGCCAGGAGCCTCCACGCTATCTGTGGGTCAGGGGGAGGGGGCAGGGGCTCCCATCTCCACTCCAGTGGTAGAAGATGAAGTTTCTCCAATTTCCCCTCCCTCCCACACCAGTTTGCCACACACGTGGCTGGGCCTTCCCTAAGGAATGGACCACATCACACAGCCAGAAGAAAACGGCTCTATGGCCCAGGAAAACCTTTGCCAACAGCTCTTTCTTTGGCTGCCACAGCCTGTTGCACAGGAGGGAACAAGGACTTCACCTTCTGATCTTAACTACAGCTCTGCCTAAGCCCACCTGGCAATCTGTTTCCCTCCCAGTGCTGCTCTGTCACCCTCACTGACACAGGGACAGCCCCGCAGAGCTGGTGACGCAAGAGGAGGGGAAGCTGGCGTCCAACCTACTGATCCTGGCTGCAGGACAGCAAAGTCCTAGCAGGGGGGATGAGCCCTGCTGGCGAGATGCTCGGCTGCCACCCAGACCCCAGCAAGGTCTGCTGCCACCTGATCCTACCTGACTGATGTGGTGTCAGGAGCCCTGGGGCTGGCTGCACGGCCGCCCCAAGGCAAACCAAGCAGGCTGACCAACCAGCCGTGCTGGCTACAGATGTGTCGTGGTTTGGGCACGGCAAAGGAGGAACTCCTTCATCAGAGAAACAACCTGAGGCTGAAATGCAGCGAGTGGAGCTGCGTGAGCCACGCTCTGGCTGCTGCAGACACGCAGGCAACAGCTGCTGCGCAGAGGAGCCTCAGGCTCTCAGCAGAGCCATCTGCATTAATTCCCCTGAATCAGGCACGGCACAGACAGAAGCCTATTCCTGACAGGTCTGCCCCGGGCAGCAACAACTCCTGCCACCACCTACAAATCCACGAGCTGAGAGAGTTTGTATGGAAGGAATATCCGACAAGCATCCCGTCCCTCGCCACTCCCCAGCTGCCTGGCAAACGCTGCCGACCATTCACTCTCTGCCGCAGGTTTCCCATCCCGGCACTGTCTCCTCCTGGATGGAAACGGGCAGGGGTTCAGGCTCGCCCATGGAGCTGCAGCTCTCATTCGAGCATCAACAGTTGTCCAACTTCCAGGCGCATTTCTGTCTGCATAAACATTCCCTTTTCCAAGCATGCTCCACCACAAACACTGCTCCTTCAATTCAGTGCCACAGATGAGCCGTGGCCACTTGCCGAGGCTGGCTGGCCTGTTGCCGCCAGGAGCGGGGATGATTCACCCTGGCAAAGCAGAGGCGCTCGGCAGCGAGCGCAGGCAGCCAGCACCTGCTGTTCTCTGCTGACGGCCGATCTCAACCTCCCCACGGGCAGCCCCGTGCATCGCTGCCACCGACGCTGGCGACATGGGGTGCAGTGACACCGGGGCTATGCCTTGATCCCCCTTTGCAGGCTCATGCTCATGCAAAGGGGACAAAATGTGCCTGACCTTACCAGGGACCCCCTCCAGTGCAGGCAGCTGGCACCGGAGGGCCTTCAGCCACCTACCAGGGGATGAACAATGGTGTCCGCGTCGTCCAGCCGGATGTTGTCGTCAATGAAGATGTGGTGAACATCAGGATCATGGGGGTCAATCCACAGGGGCTTCCCACCCCGGGAAGAGAACTGATTTCTGGCCCACCTGAAACAGCAAGCGGGACACGGAGCAGTCAGGGGAGGGAGAGGGCGACAACTCTCGGGTAAAGGCAGGCAGGGCGGTGCTGCGGGCTCAGGGCAACCCAGTGAGCCAGGGGAGTGGGATGGAGACCATCCTGTTCCTCTGCCCACTGCTGCCTCCTGGGAGACAGGCATTTTGCAGTGAGGTGACAAATCAGGGGGTGTCTGGAGAAAAACAGGAGGTACATTGGGGAATGGGGACCTGAGGAAAGATGCAAGAGCCCCATCAAGCTGCCCACTGGCAAAAGCTCTCCACTGGGGAGCACGTAAGTGATAGGGGCCCCAACAATGTAAAGATCCTAAAATTAGGAGCTATCCCAGGCTGGGAGAAGCTCAGAAAATCACAGGAGAGAAAAAAATGCCCAATCCACTTCCTCAGTGCCCCGTTTCTCACCAGTCAAAGTGGTCTTGGAAGCCCCCAATTCCCTCCAAGGAGCTGAAGTAGTCATAAAGCTTTCTTCCATCTTCCCGGGTGGCCAGCCGCTCTGCTCCCCTTGTCAGCACCACCTCTCGCTTGCCGCAGCGTATCTGGCCAGGGGTGAGGTCCACAGGGAGCTGCGGGACCACAGAAAGCAGGAGAGGAAAGGTTTCCAAAGCAGGCAGGTTGTTTCATGCATTGGCAGAGACAACAAGCAGCAGGGTGGAGACTCCCCACCACCGCAGCGTGGGAGAACAGCACTGGGAAGAAGACGAGGTGTGGAATCCCCCCCCAACCAAAAATCCTCCCTTGAGATGGGAAGGAATGGTCTCCTAGCTGCACGCTGCGCCTGTTTCAGTCCCTGATCTCTGTCAATGCTCCGCGGAACATCCAAAGCAGCTTCTGAAGGTCGTTCCCAGCGTTCCTGCCCAGTGTGCTGCCAGGGGCAGAGCACGGCTGCCATCGGCACTGAGCCAGGGAGCCCCACTCTGCTGCAGCAGCCCCTCTCCAGGAGAAGGGATGCTCTGTCCGAGCCGGAATAGATACCCCCAGAGGAGACCTTTCCCACCCAGGGTCTCCACACATGTGCTCGCCCTTGGCTAACAGCTTCATCCCGAGAAGCTGGCTGCGTCTCCCCTCCACGCAACCTTTTAGAAGCGGGATGGCCGAGTGGCTCGAGAGCAGCCTGACGTGGGGGAGCTCCCTACAGGCCGCCTGCCCTCCTCAGGGTGCCACTCACCGCCACCTCCCTCAGGGCGGGGAACTGGGGGTGCTGCCCGGCCAGGGCGCAGCCCATGGCCCGCAGGGCGCGGGGCAGGTCGGTGCCGAACGTCCTGAAGACGATGGCGAAGTCTCTCCCCTCCCGGTGCAGGGTGTCCAGGAGGCGGAAGAAGGAGGGCAGGATCAGGTGGTAGCTCTTGCTGGGCTCCCCTTGGACCGAGAAGACGTCGTGTGGCCGGCCCGGCCACTCCAGCAGCTGCAGGTGGCGAGCGTGGAGGCTACCGAAACACCGGCCCGGGCCCGCCTCGGTGAAGGCGGGGTCCCGGCCGTGGCGGCTGTAGTAGCTGAGGGCACCGGGGCAGGGTGGCCGCAGGGAGGGGCTGTCGCTCGCCCACTGCCACTCGCCTGCAAGAAAGGAGGGCGCTCAGCCGCCGGTCGCCGCCGCCGCCGCCCTCCCGGCCCCCGCCGCCCCGGCGCTCACCGGCGGCGCCGTCGCGGCCCCAGGTGACGGTGCTGAGGAAAGTGTTGAGGGCCGCACGCGGGCCCTGCCCCGACACCGCGTCCGCCGCCACCACCGTGTTGTTCAGGTCCACGTGCAGCACCAGCCGTCGCCGCCGCCCGGACCCGCCGCCGCTCATGGCCCCGGAACTGGCCCCTAACACGGGAACCGACCCCGACCGCGCCGCCGTTACCTGGAAACGGCGCCGCTTCCGCCCGCGCCGCTTCCGCCGGACGGCGCCCCCTGCCGGCCCGGGGCGGCGCCGCCCGACACCGGCGCCCCGCCCGCCGTCGCCATGGAGACCGGGAAGGCGGTGGGGGCGGAGGCCGGGGAGGGGGCGTGGCCGAGCCCGCTCCGTGAGGGGGGGCGTGGCCCCGGTGCGCGGAAGGGGGCCGGAAGCGGAAGCGGGAGGTGCTTCCGGCGCTCCGCGGGCGGCCATGTTGGAGCGGCGGTCGCAGCGCAACGGCGACTGCGGGTCTGGCGGCGGCCGGTAGGTTGGGGCCGGCGGTGCCTGGGCCCCGTGCTCCCGGGCGAGGGCGCTGCCGAGCCGCCCGGCAGGGCGGCCTCCGGGCGCTGGAGGCGGAGCCGCGGCGCTGCGGACCCCGCCCTCCCCCCCCCCCTTCTCCCCCCGGACCCGAGAACCGTCGCGGGACCGAGCGGGGGGGTCGCACCCGCTGTCTGCATCAATCACCGCCCTGCAGCCCCGTAGGGACGGCACCGGCACCCGGGCGGCTCTCCCCGCCATGGGGGCCCTCCGGTCGGCGGGACGAAGGCGCCCGGCCAGGGCTCCCGCCGGCCCCTCCTTACTGGGCCGGGCCTGGGAAGGGGTGTGCGGGGGACGGGCGCTCGGGAAGGGGCATCTCCTCCACCGAGGGGTGGGCCAGAGGCTCCATCTCCTCAGAGGCTGCGCCGGGGCGGGCAGCCCCCGCCGAGCCCTCCTTGGGTCTCCACGCCGGCCTCCGGCTCCCCGGACTACCCCAGACCCGCCTCTGGGTCCTGCCAGCAGCCGGCTTGTCCCTCTGGTGTGCCCGGAGAAGCACGGCAGAGCCCTTCCCTCGACCACCGTGCCCGGACAGCCGGGCCTGGCATTGCTTGAGCATTACGTGAGGGTCCTGCCGGCGCTTTGCATCCCTGCTAGGAGCGCTGTGGGCCTGTGGCCCCCTGGCACTTTAGCCAGGGCACTTCCCCTCACCCCCGGTCTTATGTGAACAAACTTGCTCTTGGGTGGACAGACCATCTGGGTGTGCCTTCTTATGGCTGGCTACAACTTGCACTGCACAAAACTGGACCGAGCGGATGGATGTTGAGATGTCCTGTCCCCGCTGAGATGTCACAGCCTCTCTGTTCAACATCAGAATGTCCCTTAAGGTGTCCCAGCTGTTCCCGGGCTTGCTACAGCCTGAAGTTCTCAACAGAAGATGGTCCATTTAGCAGCCTGTTGAGTGCATGTTGTTAGTTGTGTTTCTTGCTCTCTACTATTTTACGATTAAGCTTTACATCCTCGCTGGCTTCACTGTGCCTGCTACTACTCGTTCACTTTGGAGGTGGCAAATCTCACAGCTGGCCAATGACGCCAGTCACAGCTCTTGGAGCACTCCCTTGCCTGCCTCCCCTCCTCCATGGGAGATCCCCCGCCTGTTGCAGAGCAACTGCATTATCCTCCTCCAAATCCCTCTTCTGCCATGACGTCTGCAGAACACTTGACTGAGATTAGTCTGTCATGTGGAGACTCTTACCCCGACCGCTGACCTGTGCTTCCCCTTCTGCGGCAGCTTTTGGCTTGTGTCCTGCTTGTGCAGCCGGCGGCGGCACGGGGCGCCAGTCCGGGGCTGGCACTCCGGGGATCCAGGGTTGCAATGAAACCGGAGTTCTGTGAGGAACTTCGGACATGAGTAGTTCCTTGCTGTGTCTGCTCAGGCACTAACTTTTCCATCGCAGCTTTCTTGCCTGTGCACTACCCTCTCCGATAGTGTCTCCAACAACTTCTTCATTTCCCTGAAAAGGGTTTTGGACTGAATCCTCCTCATTATTTTGAGAGGTACCAATGAAGGTAAAGATTTTATAACTCGTGTGAGAGGCTTAGACTTCTCCCAGATGCATCACAAAGTCCTGTCTGGACTGCTCTTCAATGCCTATTTTTTTTTATTTAAAGCAATAAATAGTGCTTTTGTCCCTGGGAGACAGCTGTGTAGTGCCTTGAGCATGATCAGAGTGTTGTCCCTCAGGGCATTGTACACTTGGCCCTAGTGATGTGTGTTTCCTTCATGCTGCCCTGCTTGAATTTCCTGCTTCCTCCTCACTTGGCAGCGAGTGCCCTTGGATCAACACCAGTTTGCTGTGACAGCAAGTTGCAGACCGTTGTTCAAACAAGGGAACAGCAAGGAGTGGTGTTGCCTTGCCACAGCGTCCGGCATCAGTGAAGCACAACTGAAATATCTTCCAGCTTTGCTGTCAGATCGTCGGGAGGGTGCTACAGCTTTGGCAGGGACTCAGAATCAATTTTTGAGCAGAATCAATTAGAAAGCTGGAAAAATTGAACGTGATGCTGGGATAGATTTGAGGTGCTCAGGCTGCTTCATGTTGAGATGTCTCGATCATGCGCAGGGAGAGGATTCAACGAAGGGCTCAAACTCAAACTGGAAACGAGCTGCAGATTTCACTAAGAAATTGGAACCCTTCGTCTTGGGATGGGTTGGTTGGGGTTGCCTGAAGTCTTTGTTTAGTTTTGGGGATGTTTCTGCAAGAGATGTTGTAGTTTTACCTAAGGGATAAATCAATGACAGGATATTCTCGATGATGCTTTAACTTGGGTTATGCCCAGAACCTGACCCAATGTTTGGGCTTAATGTTTTCAGGTCCCCACTTAAAAATGCAAGATGATTTCAGTTGCTGTAAGCTGACTATCTTCTCTATCTTTCAAGGTGTCAAGGGTTTTTTTTCCAGTAATTTGGACCTTTTTGAAGTGCCCGCTTTCCTAATGCCATGAATATTGCAGCGAACAATGTGGAAGAAAAAGCTGTCCATTCCTGGTCGAGAATTTCCTCAGCAGGACAGAAAGTGCTGGAGGAAGCCCTCCGAGTCTTCAACCCGATGTCCAAGGACCTTTCAGACACAGAGACCCAGCTGGTGGCCTTCATTCAGGGCCTGAAGGAGGAGGGCTACCAGCCCACAATTCTGAGGAGTAAGGATGTGTATGGGTACAGCTCGTGCACGGCAGACATACCTAGTCAAACAGAAGAGAGCACCCCACACAACTGCACCAACGCCGCCGAGTCCGCTAAGAGTCCGACTAGAAATACGGCAGCCGTGGCAAAGGTGTCTGCTTCGCCCACCAGCGTTTCGGTGAACTCTTCAAAAGTCTCCACTCAGCCCATCTCCAAAGGGGATTCCACAAATCTCCTCTTGAGCTCCTTGAAGCAGACAAGATCCGGCACGTCCAAGGCCGCAGCAGTGGGCTTCCCTACAAGCATGTACCCTGACGTGTATCCAGCCATGAGACTGTCGGTGGTTCTGGAAGCCCTGGTGCCGCTGAAAACTACTGCATCCTGTTTGGAGTCCAAGTACACACAAGGACATCTAGGGATCTCGCACTCAGACCTTAAACTCCTCAAGGCTTCAAATCCACCAAGGCAGTTTTCTTCAGGCAAGACCACTAAAGTAACAGAAGGTAAGGGGTACAAGCGTTTGATAAAGAAAGCACCGGATTCTGCCACCCTTGCTTTAAATCTTTTGAAGGGACCAAAGGGTGGAGTGCTGCAGGAGAGCAATGCTTGCAAAGCCTCGGGGGTTCTCAACGGGAGAGTCGCAGGCAGCTCGTCCCAAGGCTGCACCACAGCACCGCAGTCCAAGACCTTGAAAATCAAAGGTAAGGAAGCTCTGGAGGGGAAAACAGAGTGGAAGGGCAGCAGCGCTTACCGGGAGAGTGTTGGGCAGAAGAAGAGAAGAGCGACGGAGGCAAGAGAAGCACCACAAAGGAAGAAAGCAAATACCATTCCTGTCCAAAATAAATCTCGACGGCTTCAGAGCACTTTGAACCTGCTGAAATTCCGGACCATCAAGGTGGGCAACTCTTCCTCTGATGATGAAGTGAGGAGGAGAGCACAGAAGATTCTTAGGGTCAACTTGTCCCCTGTCATCCGAATTCAGCCTTTGTCCCATTCTCACAGTGTCCCCTGAGTTTCTTCACTTTGTCGCTTTTTTTTGTAAGTAAGTAAATATGAGTCTGGCACCAGAGCGTGGAGAAGATTGAGTAACTGGATCTCTGGTACCTGGTGACGATATGTCAACTAACCTGCAGACGGAGCAGCCTGCTTTCTCCTGTTTCTGCCTGTCTACCACTGCTAGGCAGAACTGACTGCAGAAAATCAAAAGCCCTGTTTGGGAATGCGGGATGGTGACTTGCCTGTGGGGAGCCGAGCAGGCCGGAGGGCTTCCTTCCCATGGACGCTCTTCTGAACATGGCAGGCTGCACTCTCGTGCAGGGGGAGAACATGGGACTTTCTCATGACATTGATGCACTGTGATATTGCTCTTTTTCAAGCTGTACATTTACTGGTTTTATTTTGATCAAATTTTATAACTTTATTATCTATATATATATATCCATATATGTGCATATGGCCCAGGAACTGTGGGAAGATGCACTTCCTCCATCCCTCTGGGATTGGGTTTGATAGCTTTTGTTCCCCCTCCCATTCAGCCAGTCCTTTGTTGAGAGGTGCCAGGATTTCTTTGTGATTCAGTGTTGTGACAGTCTGTTCTGGGCTCGCTTGAGCAGCTCAGAGGCAGGCACAGTTATAGCCACTTGTTTGTCTCCAGAAATGTCAAGCAATTTGGAGAATTACCAGCTGATAGTTGACTACAGTTTTAATCATACTTTTGGTATTACCTCTGCGTAAGAGTGGGGGAGTGTTACGGGGCTCTTGCCTGCAAGTCTGCCTGACGTCTCTAGGTGCCTCCTCTGTTTGTTGGTAGCAGAAGCTCTGAACTCATGGTAGGGTTTGCCTCCAAAGAGCCATTCCTCCTCAGCACCCAGGGTTGCGCTGCTCTCCCATACCCCAGGTGCAGATGTAGAACATGAACTGTGACTGTTAGATCTGAAGGGCTGGAGTTGTTAAGAGGAATTGCATAAAGTGTCCTGCCCACCACATAACTACTTTGCTGTTGCTGGATGTTTCAGGAGCAGGTTCTAGGTGCCGGTAGAGAAGACACAGGTTGTGTTTGAATGTATTAGATACATAGCATCCCAGAGCTCAGTGGGATATTTGAGTCTGAATTAAAGCAGAAGAGCAAAAGAGTTGAGAGGATATATGCCAGCACTTAAACATGGAGAGTTTCTTTCTGTCGGTTTGTGGAGGTGAGACAGTAGGAGGGGAGATTGGCACCGTGTTGCAAAGGGTGACAGCTTTGCTATGCCGTCTGGGATGTTGGAAGAAGGTGTGTGGCAGGTGTGAAAGCTCCTGGAGCGCAGGCTCTGCCCTCCCCAGGAGGCACTGTGCAACCGCTGCAGGCGGCTGTGTCAGCCTTCCTGCGCCAGGGGCACGCTGTCAGATGTGAACAGAGACTGCATGCGTGGGTCTGCTCTCTGCAGGGAAGGATCCGCAAGCTCCAGGAGAAACACCGCGTTGGAGCAGTAGGTGCTACCGCTGTCACCTAGGAGTGATGGTCTCCGATGAGACGATGTGCATTGGGATACTGCAAAAGCAGAACCTGGCTGCTCAGGGAGAGGGAGCAGGGTGGGGCCAGGCACGGGCTCGGCTCCGTACACTGCCGTACGTTCAGATCTGTGTAGCAGTGGGCCAGTAATCCACTCATTTTCTCACCAGCTCAAAATACCAGTTGTCTGACCTAGTAATCTCTGTGGACATTGGCTGCAGGGATGAGCTCCCCTGGGAAGCCCCAGCTCCTTACGTTTCAGCCCCTCCCTAGCACCTGGCTGGATTTCAGCGCTTTGTAAAAGGGGTCAGTGTCTGATCCCCAGCTCAGAGAGGAAAACCGTGGCACGGAGGGGAGAGAGGAGGTTCATGACGGAGTGAGGGCAGGGAAGCTGGGCGTCCCGAGGCACAGCCAGGGTTCTCTGTCCTCACCCAGGTGGAGGTTCTCCCTCGGGGGGTGATTGCAGGCTCTGAATCACGCACTCGGTGTGTGACACTGTGTGGTTTTACTGTGCATATCTGAGTTGCTGTCAGAGATCATAGCTTGCAGTGTTTGAGACTGACCTGTGAATGCCGTTGGTTGGCTGCAGAGGAAGAGAAAATATTTTCTTCTGATTCTGTTTTAAAATGCTTTGGCAGAGTGTTCTCTGTCCTGACATGATGCTGGATGAACAGGGACCCTCCATCACTGTTAACCTGCCAAAAATTACTTTGTCCCTTTTGTTCCCACTCCTTCAGACCTTTCTCATTCCCAGGCTCTCAAATGCCAGGTCTTGAAGTCTTGCACTGGCGTTTCTCTTTTTGGCTGTTTCCTGAGGAGGGCTCTGAACTCCTGTCTGTGGTATCGCTGTCTGACAGGCTGCTCGGCAGCTTCCCCTGTTCCCAGCCCCTTATAAGGGCACCGAGAGCTGTCTCTGGAGCCTCTTCGTGCAGTGCAGGCATCCCAGCTGAGTGCCTGGCCTCTGGTGGGAAAAACAACCGTGCATCAACAAGGCTGAATTCGGGCTGAGGTTGCTTTTTTCCAGCCTGAGCAGGAAGCTGAGCACCTGAGGCCAGCTTACCGCGCCCCATCCCTCCTCTTTGCTGTATTTCTTCCCCCAGCTGCACTGCTGCCTGCCTCCCCAGTCTTCTCTGTCACCTCTTGTCTTTCACAGCTTGGGTCTTTGCCAGTCAAGGACTTGGCTTGTACTGTTGCTTAACACATCCAGCAGAACATACTGCTTTAGCGCTGCCATGCCTTTCCCGGCTCTGAGCTGAGTTCTCTGAATGCTTGGTGGCAACAGCTCACCCAGTGTCCTTCCCAGGCCGCCAGCAAGAGGTCTTCTGCTCTGCAGAGAGGGACGAGCCTTAGAAATGCCTCTGTGTCACCGAGGCTTCCGCCAGGGAAGCGAGCACTCCACAGCTATGTGCCTGGGGACGTGCTTATCATCGGTCCAGTCTCTGTCGTCTCTTCTGCACATCTCTTAACAGACCACAGGGCTCCTGAGCTACTGGGCAGCACTGGAGCTTGATTCTCTGCCCTCCTGATGTCTCCTCTTCCCCCTCGCAAGTGATTTGGGAACTTGGCTGGAAGGATTGCAGCTTGTTATTCACTTTACAGCCCCTGGTGCCAATGTCAGCAACTGCTGCCTGTCATCCAGTGCTGGCAGACTGGGTGCCTGCAGCCTGTGGGTGGTTGGCTCTGCCGTCCTTCATCTCATGGCTGGGTGCCGGTGCTCCTGGTGTCCTGGGCCTTCAACACTGACGTGCAGGAGGCTGCAGAAGGGGTTGTGCTGTGAATGCTGCTTTCTGGTGTTAGGGAAGATAAAGGGTTTGATCAAATCAGGCCTACCTAAGACCTGATCTAACCAGAGATCTCCCTCCAGAGGTCCCTTCCACCCCATATTAATCTGTGACAGCAGAGTAACACTTGCCTTTCAGGGACCTGGGCAGCAGTAACAGGCAGGGCACGCAGAAATGCCTTGCCTGGAGTGCTGTGGTCTCTGCTGAGCGTGCTGTGTGCAGGTTGTTCAGAGCTGTTTCTGTATTAGTCACTTTGAATTCATCCAAGTGCCTAACCTGGCCTATGCTGTTCTAGGCACTGTGACAGCTGGGAGCTTTGGAGGCTCTCTTAGGAATGCTTTTATTGCACGGATTTGTGCCACTGTCACTTCGAGAAATGATTCAGCCAGCGGTCAAAGGGCTGTTCTTCCAACTGAGTTTGTGGAAATCATTTCTCCTTTTATTCAGTTGCCAAGAAGCGAGAGTTTATGCTTCGCCTCCACCAGACAAGGTCCTTGAGCTTCCTGCATGCTTCAGATGTCCGTCGGCGAGGTCCATAGGGAGAGCAGCTTGTCCGGCAGGCAGCTGGAGGGGAAGCTGACATCAGATACCAGTTGAAATCACATTGTTAATTGGTAGAAATGTTTTGAAGCTCATGTCCACTGTGATCAGATTTCACCTTCTGCCATTACTTTCAGTTGGAGAAGCTTCTGCTTGGCCTTTTCCCTGCAAGCCGTGTAGTGTGGTACCCCTGCTTCCAAACCGTTTGCCTGTCCCCCGCAGAGCCAGCTGCCCCAGTGATCCACGTACAGAATTTCTTAACCACTTTTCTGCAAAATAAAAAGGGATTATTTTGTTACTCCTGTTTTGTATCTCACTAGTGGTATTTCAGCGTGGGGAAGAGGTGTGCTCTGTGAAGCGTTGTGAGCACTCACGTAGCTGGATACTTCTCACACCAGGGCATCACCTGCCCAGCCCGCAGTGCTCACGCTGACAGGGACCGGGAGGGAGTGGGCTGAGACCCCTCGCTGCCTCGTGTTTCCTTGCACGGAGTTCAGCCAGTCACCAGTGAAGAGCGTCACAGGGAAGTCGGGAGCAGAACAGCACGGGTGGGTGATGCTGCTCACCCAGCTCCGTGGCCCTGCTCCCCAGCTGCCCCTGTTCTGCTGCGTGTCCTCCGGCCCCCCCTCACACACCAGCAGCATTTCTCCACCGGTGGAGCTGGTGGAAGAAGTCCCTTGGCTCCAGCTGTGCCAGGAGAAGTTGGGGGGCTTTGGCTTTTGGGCTTGAGCGCAGAATTTGGGCCCTTTTAGTTGTGACTTGTGCTGTGTTCATGGCCAGACCTTGCCAGCATGCGGCGGGGTGCAGCCACTCCAACTGCTCTCCTTGGGTCCAAGTTCCCTGCCCTGTCTGGGAGCTGGGCCTTTGGCCACGGCACAAGGGGCGCATGGGGACAGAGAGGAGGTTTGTCTCTCAGCTGCAGCTGGACAGTGTGACGCGAGCTGGGCAGTTTCCCAGGCAGGAGCGCAGGTTTGGTGAGAGGATCCTTGTTTCGGCTGTGGTTGGTAGGGTCGGTGCTGAGTTGTGGGGAGCACCTGCCGCTCAAGCAGGTTGGTTGGTTTGTGTGGAAGTGATGGTTTCTGTTTCAGTCTTCAGAGTGGCACTGGCCTATTTGCTGCTGTGGTCAGATGAGGATGGCTTTCTGGGAGCTGCGGTGGCCTGAGGAGAGGTCGGCTGTTCTGGGGCACCTCGCACCTTCTCAACGGTGCTGTAGCCCTTGGCTTTGCGAGCTGGGTGGGCTGGCACCATCCACGGAGAGGGCAGCAGGGCAGGTTGCTCCCAGGCCCTCATGCTTGGGGCTCTGTGCTAGAGAGCACCATGCTTGAGTGTCCTTCTCCTCGCAGCCTGCTCCTGCCTGGAGCTGGGTGCTGTTAGGAAGGTGCCAGGTGCCTCGCTGGCTGGTGGAGCAGAGACCTTGTCTCGGAAGGCAGGAGAGCCAGCCCTTGTCACTGGATCGGCCCGGAGTGTTGAGTGAACCCTGTTTGTAGGTGTGACTGCGCTAGCACTCGCAGCATGTCCGGCTGCCACCTCCAAAGCCGTGGTGCTGAGGCCAGACCCCTCAGTTTGCTTAGGAAGACTGAGGAGGTCTGGTGAAAAAGCTTGAAGCTGGGATTAGGGGAAGCCAAAGACGCTGGCAGCACCTGGCCAGCCAGCTTCTGCTTCTGAGACCTGCAAACAGAGGAGCCAGGTCTGTGGCGTACCGTGGCACTGCCTCCACTGTCCCTGCCCGGCCGACGGAGCCTGCCCTGCCCTGTCTGGCAGCACTATGCAGGCATTGGTGCTGCAGGCCCTGGGGCACGGGCCGTGGGTGCCCTTTTGGAGCAGGCGCCCCTCCTAACCCTTGGTTTCCATCCGTCATCAGTCACACAAACTGGCCCTGCTCGGGTGGCCGTGGGGAAGGTGAGCTGCCCCCACGGTTTGCAGAGCCCTCCCCACCCCGTGAGTGCTGACTCGTGCCCCCTGGACGCCCTCGCAGGAGGGGTAGCAATTCCTCTGGTGAGCATCCGAAATACCTTCCCCTGCGGGGACGATTAGGCCTTTTCCCGGGGAGCCCCTTAAAGGCCTTATTATCGTCTGGGACTCTCCTTGTTGTCTTAATTAGCCCTTTCCGTTCCTGTTGCTACAGGCAGCCCCTGTGAGAGTCTGGTGATTCCCACGGACGCAGTCAGGCCCGCGGTGCTGTTGTAAAAGAGAAGGTGCTGCAAAGCTACCCCCAGAACTCCCCCCTCCTCCTGCCCCTGCTCTGCCATGCTGCCCAGGCCCGGGAGGGGACGAAACAAGTGTTGGTGGGGAAGGCACGGTGTGTGATGCCGTTCCTTCCTCCCAGTTCCCAGTGCAGCGCTCCAGAGGAGCAGCATTACCCAAGCAGAGGCGCAGCAGCTGCTCTGGGGGACGCGGGGGCTCCGGGCGGGCACTGCCCGGCCCCTCGCGCTCAGTCTCTGCCAACCCTCGTCTCTAACAGAGCCATCTCCATGCCACAGCGCGACCGACCTGCTCCGGCTGGGACCGGTGCCGCCGGCTCAGCCGCGGGCATCCCGGTGTTAAGGGGATCCCGAGCAACAGCCAGGGAGCGGCAGCTGCAGCCCACGGGAGGGCAAGTAACAAACTTTTGTATGGTGAATTTACAACAACTGACCATCTTGTTCTTGAGTGAACTTTTTACTGTTTCATTTGTTTGTGTAGAATGTTTCTGAAGCTATATTAATATTTAATGTTTAATATGAGGCCGGGCTGCTCCACACTCAGTGTTGTATCTTTTGGAATGGCATTGTTTAGTGAAAAGACAGCGTTATTATTATTCCGCTCTTCGGAGGGAATGGGACAAAAACCAGACTGTCTTTTTTCTTAAATGAAGTGAACTTTTTGTTATAAAGTCCTAGCAGGTGTCCAGCCCTTCAGTAAAATGGTGCTCAGAACCACCCAGCGTGTCCAGCTTTTCTTTGGGCCCCGCCAGACTGCTCCTCCCTGGGCTCCTGCTCCCAGCCCCGTGGGAGCTCCATGGAATGGTGTCTCCCGCTCCATGGAATGGTGTCTCCCGTGTGCCTGGCCGCTGCCTTGGGGCACACTCAGCTGGAGCCCACCACCGCCTCTTCTCCCTAGTTCCCCTCAGTGAGGTTTTGGGGTTGCTCGAGTCCCATTAAGGAATGCCTGCCTCGGGATGGGAAATGCTCCAGATAAGTGCCGTTGGTGCTGAACTGGTGTTAAATGGCACAAATTCGCATTCCAGGTTAGTTCCTAGAGACGCGCCGGGCCGGCGCGGCGCTGGCAGGCACTCTGCCAGCTCCTGCCTGCCCACCCTCCGACTTCCCACTGGATCTATCCCGTCTGTAGCAGGGACCCTGCGGCCGGCTAATTCAACAGAAATGCCATTGTTCGCCCGCGTGCAATCCGGATCCGGTTTGTGCCGCGGGGCCGTTGGTGCGCTGACCCGGCACTAACTGTGGTGGGACCGTGGCCCTGGGCAGACAGCAGCTTCGGTGCCGGAGCTCATTCCTCAGGAAGGGTTAAGCAGTTCTCCCGCTCGCTGAGGATGTTCAGGGAAGCGTTGGCCGCCTGCTGAGTGCACTGAAGTCGGGCCAAGCGGGGCTGGCCAGGCGTGAGAGCCTGCCCCAGGAGCTCGGGGGTCTGACAAGGCTTGGGGGGGCCCCTCCTCTGTGTGCCCTGAAGCGGCGAGCGCTGCTGGTTCCCACTGTTGCCCCCCCGAGCTGTTTGGTTTGCTGATGTCGGTGAAATCACTGCTGAAAGGTGCTGGTGGAGCCCAGGCGATGGGTGCCCGAGGGAGCCGGGGATGCTCGGCTGGTGACAGAGGGCTGTGGCAGAGCTGCTGGCAGGTCTCTGGCCAGCGGAGCTGCCCCCAGCCATGTCACCTCCCCGGGCAGACACGATCCACCCCCACGCGTTCTGCTGTGGGGCAGCTGAGGGGATTGCAGTGGGGGAGGGAAGTCAGAGCAGCCTTCAGGGCAGCCGGGAGGTGCCTGGACTTGGGCTGGGACACCTCTTTTGTCCCTCAGATCCTGCTGAGCATCCCTCCCTCCTGCTTTTACCCTGCTTTTCAAGGTCTGAGATCCTGTTACAGTCACCGTTATCAGGCCACTTTGGATCTCCTCAGGGCAGATAAGGTTTGCTTGGCAAGTTCCCTGCGATACAGACACGCTGGCCAGTGCTAATGGCTCTTTATCAGCTCATCTCCTGCCAGCTCTCCTAGCCAAGGCGGTGGTGGTGCCCAGCCACCACCCTGTGCTGCCAGAGCCTCGCCAGGCAGAGCCCTGCTCTTCCTCTGGGTTTCCCAGCACCTGCTGAGAGCATGGCCATGGGGAGCGGGCAGGGCTCTGCCCACAGCATCCCTCGCCCCATCGAGACGCGTGGGACCAGCCTGCACTGTGTCGGGGTGTCCCTGTGGGCACGGGCTTTGGCACCCCCGTGACCTGGGGAGCTGCTGCTTTGCCTGTGACCTTGCTTGCCGGCGGGCGGCCAGAGCACAACCTTGGTGTAGAGAGCACGCAGTTCCTCTTCCTTCCTTCGGCCTCGGCTAATAAAAGGCATCATCCCTGTGTGACCATGAGGTCTCTGTCAAGCCCGGCCCTGGCTCACGACGGTGCTCCCCGCAGGGCTCCGGGGCTGCCGGCTCAGTGCCCGGCACAGCCGGTCTAAAGGATCCCAGACAGCACCGACCGGCATGGGGTGAGTGGGGCCCTGGCTTGGGGCATGGTGGTGCCCATGGTGCTAGCATGGGAGGGGAGCAGGATCCATCCGGCACGGGTGCCGAGGGAGTGTGGCTGGCAGCCGTGCTGCTCCGGGGCTCCCGGCACTACTGCTGGAGACGTGCCCTGAATAGGCAGACGAGCCCACGCGGCGCAGGGCGAGTCCCGGCCGGGCTGCCTGCCTCGGCGGCCCCACGTGCCGCACGGCTGGGCACGGCAGCCCTGAGGGGATGCCGTGTGCCAGCTCCCACCCAGCCCGGGCATGGGACACCACCATGTCACGCGCGGGCCACCGCCGGCTTGTACCTGGCCTCTGCCTCACCTTGGCTAAAGCTCGGTGCGGGCAGGTCCCTCCCCTCGCCTGGCACGGCTGCGGGAGGAGGAGACAGGCGCCGGCCGCCCTCCTCCAGGAACAGCAGCCGAGTCAAGCCCGAGCCAAGCGGGGCTGACTGGCCGACTTCGCAGCCCACCTGGGCCACCACCACCTGCCCGGCGCGCTGGGCCCCACAGGCACAGGTAGGAGCTGGCATGCCGGCAGGGACCCCCGAGCACGCACAGCCCCGAGCATGGCACAGCCCCAGCCACGGCACAGCCCTTGGCACAGGGCACAGCCCTTGGCACAGGCCAGGTGCCGGCAGCCGGCACAAGGCGGCACACAAGGAAGGGGCGGTGGGATCCCTCGACAGGGACAGGCTGGGTCCCCCCGTGCCCGCGGTGCGCTTCCCAGGGCCGGCGCCTGCTGGACTTTGCCCCGGGAGCCGTGGTGGTGGGGAGGGCTGCGTCCCTCGGGAGGAACGTGCCCAGCCGGCGGCACTGTGGCTGTGACCGGACGGGCTCCCTGTGGCCAAGCCGTACCAGTACCTCCACCGTGGGGCACGAAGCGGTGCCGCAGCCCCCCGCGCAGCCGTGCTGGCCTCGGGTGCCTGTCCTGCCATGCCGCCCTTTTGTTCGCCAGCGGGGCCCGCCGTGCCGCCCGGGGGCCGGGGCGTGCCCGGGCTGCCGACGCCTGGCCAGCCTGGCCCCCGCGGGCGGGCGGGCAGCGGGGGCCTCCAGGCAGAAGGAATCGGCAGTGACATTCCCGTAGCCTGGAGACCGCCGTCCCTTTCAGCGGGCAGCCCATTTGAATAAGAATCGTGTGTGTGTGTGTGCGCGAGGAAGGGGGGCCGCCGCCATCCCATCGCCGCCCTCGCCCCGGCTCATTTCTGCACGCCCAGCCCGGGGGGCAGCGGGTCCCGCCATCGCCCCCGGCCTCGGCCCCGCCGGACGCCGCAGGACGCCAGGTACCGGGGGCTTGCGGGGCTCGGGGACCCCTGACGCCAACACGCGGTCCCGCACCGCCTCATTCGCCGCCTTGGCCTGGCTTCGAGCGGGGCTGGTGGCCGGGCAGGGTGGCGTCTCCCCCCGCTGCCCCGAGCCCCCCTGCCCCCGGCTGGCTCCTGCGCGGGGACAGGAAAGATGTGTTTGGGCAGCGCCGGGGCCAGGCTTTGATCCAGCGCTTGCGAGGCTGGGAGCGGGCGGTACCAGGAGAAAAGGAAGCACAAAAGGCTGTTGCAGCCTAAATTTAACAGCGGGACCCCGGCCAGCCGCAGGGACGCCCTCGCCCAGCCGGCTCCGGTGCTCCTGGCTCCCCTCCCTGCCTGGCCCTGGCCCGGTGCTGGGGCCCCCCAGGGACACCGGTGACACTCGAAGGGATGGATCCGACCTGAGTGGGGCAGGAGGGGGCACAGCACAGCTTGTACCAGGTCTGGGGCATGGCCGTGCGCCGGGGTCTGTGTGCCGCAGCCCCCTGCCGCGGTGGAGGGCACAGCCATGGGGGTGGGCACTGGGTGACACCCCAGGGGACTTTTGGACACGACTTCCCCACCCAACCCTGCTTCCCACTGCTGTCCCCGGGGTGCACCACTATGCCGGAGCTGGCTGGGTGTGCGCCGGGGTTCATGGCCGTGCTGGAGCCGGGAGAGGCCAGTCTCTGGCCGCCCTGTGCCGTACCCCGCACCCTGCCGCAGCGTCATCTTCGTGTCCCCCCAGGCAGAGCCGGTGGCTGTCCATGGACCTCCTGGCACTTGCTCTCCTCCTGGGTAAGCGCTGGCCTCAGTGGGGCACGCTGTGTACCTGCAGTGCTGGGGGCCGCAGTGGCCCTGGGACCCCAGCCCGGGTGGAGCGTGGTGGCGAAGGCGATGCTCCCCGGCTGGCAGCAGCCAGGGCCTGACCGCCACAAATCCCAGGGGGGAATCCGGGCTGTGCTGATCCCCGGTGGGATTAGCGAGCGCCTGACCTGGCTCCTGGTTCCCCCCGGCACCACTCGGCACCCCGGGACCTGCCCGCCCCCTCAGGAGCACAGGCAGCCACCCCCCTGCCTGGCCCCTCCGGCCCTGTGGATGCCAGCCCCCCGCTTGCCCCCGTTGCCCACCCCGCCCCTCTCCCTGCCCCCTGGTCACGAGGCCCCGGCGCCGCTGCCAGCACCTTTCCGGGTCACGGAGCTTCATGCTGCATCAGTGGGTCGGGATGCAGGGATGTGACGGGATGCGCTGGGATGGCTGGGGGTGGGGTGGGTGCTGGGCAGGCATCTGGGGGGCATGGGGGGGCAGGGGGTGCCCGGGGACCCTGGCACAGCTCCAGCCCCTGCCCTCGTGCTCTCTGCAGTGGGGGTGCCAGCAGCAGGGGGCTGGCAGGAGCCTGACCTGAGCCACGGCTGCGCCCGCGGCAGCTGCTACCCGGCCACCGGGAACCTGCTGGTGGGGCGAGCCCCCAGCCTGAGTGCCACCTCCACCTGCGGGCTGGACGGGCCCCAGGAGTACTGCATCGTCAGCCACCTCCAGGTGAGCCCACCCGTCCCCGGCACGGCCCTGGCACCGGGCACCGGTGCAGCCTCCAGCTGCCCGTCCCTGACAGTGCCGCTGCCTGACACAGGACTCAGAGAAATGCTTCACCTGCGACTCGCGGGACCCATCCCTGCTCGAGAGCCACCGCATCGAGAACGTCATCTACCTGAGCGGCCCCCATGGCCAGCGGACGTGGTGGCAGTCGGAGAATGGTGAGGCCGGGGCGGCAGCGGGGTTGCCCCAGGCTGTGTGTGCCTTGGGGCTGCGTGGCCATGGGGCCCGGAGGGGTCTTGCCCGGCCTCACACATCACCCCTCTGTATCCCCTAGGCGTGGAGCGTGTCAGCATCCGCCTGGACCTGGAGGGAGAGTTCCACTTCACCCACCTCATCATGAAGTTTAAGGTTGGTCCCAGCACATGGGTGCCTGGGATGGTGTGGGATGAGATGGGACAGACCTGTGGGGGCTGTGGGGCCGGCCCCCCATCCCATCTGGGTGTCCTGCAGACCTTCCGCCCCGCGGCCATGCTGGTGGAGCGCTCAGCCGACTTCGGGCGCAGCTGGAAGGTCTACCGCTACTTCGCCTACAACTGCTCCAAGCTCTTCCCCGGTGTCCCCGTCCAGCCCTCGGGGCTGGTGGATGAGGTGCTGTGTGACCAGCGCTACTCCGAGATCGAGCCCTCCAGCCACGGGGAGGTGCGTGGGGCCAGGGCAGCGCAGACTGGGGCTCAGGGATCCAGGGGGTCTGGGCTCACCCACCTCTTCTTCCCCCCAGGTCATCTTCAAGGTGCTGGACCCCTCCATCCCTGTGGCGGATCCCTACAGCCCATCCATCCAGGGTGCGTGGCCGGGGGTGCTGGGGCGGTGGTGCCGTGGGATGGGTGCTGATGGTGCCACCTCGCCCTCCCCCAGACCTGCTGCGCGTCACCAACCTGCGGGTGAACCTCACCAAGCTGCACACGCTGGGCGACAACCTGCTGGACACGCGGCGGGAGGTGCTGCACAAGTACTACTACGCTGTGGATGAGCTGGTGCTGCGCGGGAGCTGCTTCTGCCACGGCCACGCCGCCCACTGCGCCCCGGCACCCGGTGTCCCGACATCCTCCATCCCCGGCATGGTGAGGCGCACGCAACTGCCGGCATGGCACGGTGGCACCTACCGGCCGTGCTGAGCCAGGTGCTCTCCCCCTCCAGATCCATGGGCGCTGCGTCTGCGAGCACCACACGCAGGGGCTGAACTGCGAGCGCTGCGAGGACTTCTACCACGACCTGCCCTGGCGCCCGGCCGAGGGCTCCAGCACCAACGCCTGCCGCCGTGAGTGCCCCGCGCCGGCACCAGCTCCGTCTCCTGGCATGGAGATCCCGGTGCCGGGGCTGGCGGGCTGCGTTGTGCCTGGGGTTTTGGGGTGCTGCCTGCTGGGATGTGGTTGGGTGGGAGTGGCCTCCTGCAGAGTGGCTTTGGGGGGTCTTGTGTGTTGCCGGCTGTGGTTTGGGGGGGTTTGGCAGTGGGGGTGCTGCCAGCCGGGGAGTTGGGGTGCCACATGCCGTGCCACCAGCACCACGCTGTGCCTGAGGGCCTGGCGTCCCGCATGCTGGGTTGGGGGAATGGGGGTCCTGCATGTTGTGCTTGAGGATTTTGGGGTCCTGCATGTTGTGTGTGGAGGGTTCAGCATCCTGGGGGCTTGGGGCTGGGGGGTTGAGCATCCTGCATGCCATGCTTTGGGATTGGGGGTGCTGCAGGTGGGGCTGGGGTTTGGGGGGGGTCAGGGTGCTGCAGGCTGCACTTTGGGGGGGGTGGGGCAGTGTTTAGGGTGCATCCTGCTGGGGTGTGGGAAGGGGGTTCTGCAGGCTGGGGCTTGAGGGGTTGGGATCAAGGAGCTGCATCCCCAGGTTTGGGGTGGGGGTGCTGCCAGGTGGGGAGTTGGGGTGCCACATGCCGTGCCATGGTGCCATCCCTGCAGGCTGCGACTGCAACGAGCACTCGCAGCGGTGCCACTTCGACATGGCCGTCTACCTGGCCACGGGGAACACCAGCGGGGCTGTGTGCGACGGCTGCCAGCACAACACCATGGGTCGCCGCTGCCACCTCTGCAAGCCCTTCTACTACCGGCACCCCCGCTCCGACATCCGCTCCCCCACCGCCTGCGCCCGTGAGTGCCACAGGACCCCATCCCTATGGCTTGTCCTGGCCCCATGGCTCCCGGTGCCACCACCCCAGCCTCATGGCTCCTGGTGGCCAGCAGCCCCAGGTCCCCGCGGTCTCTCTCTCTCTCCCCGCAGTGTGTGACTGTGACCCGGCGGGCTCGCTGGATGGAGGCGCCTGCGATGGGCACACAGACGTGGCGCTGGGCATGATTGCGGGGCAGTGCCGCTGCAAAGAGAACGTGGCCGGTCCTCGCTGTGACCGCTGCCGGCACGGCGCCTACGGCCTCAGCCATGGCGACCCGCAGGGCTGCCAGCGTGAGCTGGGACACAGGGATGGGCACGGGAGGATGTGGGGTGGAGGGATGGGGATAGAGGGATGGAGACAGAGGGGTATGGGATGGAGGGATGGTAATGGTGGGATGACGATGGAAGGATGTGGGATGGAGGGATGGGGATAGAGGGATATGAGAGAGAGGGATGGTGATGGAGGGATGGTGATGGAGGGAGGTGGGATGGAGGGATATGGAGATAGAGGTATATGGGATGCACAGACGTGGAATGGAGGGATGCTGATGGATGAGGATACAGAGATGTGGGATGGAGGGATGAGGATGGAGGGAGATGGGATGGAGGGATGCGGGATGGAGGGATGCAGAAGGAGGAATGGGGAGAGAGAGACAGGGATGAAGGGGTTGAGGGATGGAGGGACACGGGATGGGGAGGGAGGGCCATGAAGTCCATGGGCTGCAGTGCCACAAGGCAGCCCCTCACATTCTGGGGTGCATGGGGGGGGCAGCATGCAGGTGTGACCCACGGGGCACGGTGGCGGGCAGCTCCCCCTGCGACCCTATCAGCGGGGACTGCTACTGCAAACGCTTCGTGGCCGGGCGCTCCTGCAGCGAGTGCGTGGTGAGTGCCACAGCCTGCCCCACACCATGCTCTGTGGCCCCAGCCCCACGGCAAGCCCCAAGGCCGGGCTGGATCCACACCTGCCCCACGTTCCCCCCCTGTTCTCACTGCAGCCTGAGTTCTGGGGCCTGAGCTACGACGTGGGGGGCTGCCGGCCCTGTGCCTGTGACTTTGGGGGAGCCTACAACAACCGGTGGGGTCAAGCACAGCACCCGGCGGGGCATGGGGTCTGGGGGGCGGGAGTGGGGGCAAGGCTGGGGGTCAAGCATGGTGGGAGGGAGGGATAGGGACATCGGTGGAGGGATGGGGACATGGCTGGGGAGAGAGGGGGCTCGGATGAAGAGAGGGAGGGTGAGATGAGGGAGGGATCTCTGTGGAGATTGAAGGATGGGGACATGGAGGGAGGGAGGGATGTGGAGGGGGAGGGAAGGATGGATGGGTGAGGACAGAGCCAGGCAGATGCATGGACAGAGGAACAAGCCGGTCACCCCCAGGTGCTCCATGGAGGACGGGGCTTGTCCCTGCCGTCCCCACCTCATGGGGCGGCAGTGCGACCAGGTGCAGCCCGGCTTCTTCTGCGCCCCCCTCGATTACTACACCTACGAGGCCGAGCAGGCCACTGGCCACGGCCATGACCACCCCCAGCTCCCGGTGAGTCTCCTGGGGGGGTCCCTGCGCCCCCAGCCCAGGCTTGTGCATGGCTGTCACCATGGACCGTGCTCCGTGCACGGCTGTCACCCTGTCCTGCATGTGGCTGTCCCTGTGCATGGCCACCCATCCCCGCAGGGCGCCATCCGGGCAGAGGTGCCCCAGGACTGCCTGGAGTACGACACAGGGGAGCCAGGGGGGCGGAAGGGGCGCCCACGGCACCAGCGCAGCCCCCCACGTCCCCCCCAGCCCCGTGCCCCCTCGCGCCGTAACCGCCAGCAGCCCCCGAAGGTGAGCTCCGGGGGGTGGGATGGGGCACGGGGCAGGGCACGACGGGCGCTGTGGGGCAGAGGCAGCGGGGAGGCAGGACCGGTGGAGCCGGGGCCAAGCCGTGCCGGTGCCCTGCCCAGCCGGATGTGGAGGAGGTGGTGCGGGACGGCGTTGGGCGCATGGTGACATGGACGGGCTCGGGGTTCGCCCGGGTGCGGGACGGGGCTGGCCTGACCTTCCGCGTGGACAACGTGCCCTACCCCATGGACTACGAGCTGCTGCTACGCTACGAGCCCGAGGTGAGCACAGCCATGGACATGGCCCTGGCATGTACGTCACGGCATGGCACAGCCCTGACACCGTCTCGCCTGTCACCGCAGTCGACCGAGGATTGGGAGGCTGTGGTCAGCGTCGGCTCCCGGGTGCTCCCCACCAGCCCTCGCTGCGGGAACCTGCTGCCCTCCGAGCAGATGTACCGTGAGAGCCTGCCCCACAGCCAGAGGTGGGACAGGGTGGGGATGGGATGGGATGGGATGGGGGTTTGGTGGGATGGGGATGGAATGAGGATGGGAATGGGATGGAATGATGATGGGATGGGGATGGGGTGCAGATGGGGACAGGGATCAGGACAGGACAGGGACAAGGACAGCCCTGCCACGCTCCCAAAACCCAGGGATGGGGATGGGATGGAAACAGGGACAGTCCTGCCACACAGGCAAGGGACGGGGATGGGGATGGGGACAGGGACAAGGAAGGTGGCTGGCTGCTACTGCTGTCCCCTGGCTGTCCCTATGGCTCTGTTGTGCCTGTGTCCTGACGCCTGCCTCTGCACAGGTACGTGCTGCTGTCCCGGCCCTTCTGCTTCGAGCCCAGCACCCCCTACGAGGTGACCATGCGGCTTCAACGGGCCGGCGTCACCCAGCGCCACCCTGGTGCCTTCATCCTCATTGACTCGGTGAGGGGCATCCCGCTGCACCCCACATCTGGGGCTCAGCAGGGGTGGGGTGATGGGCAGGGACGGGGGACTATGGGCTGGGGTGGGCAGCAGCCCCTCGCTGGGGCTTCTTGTGTGGTGGGAATGGGAATGAGGAAGGGGATGGGGATGGGAAAGTGGATTGGGAAAGGGAATGGAGATGGGGATGTTGATGGGGAGAGGAATGGGGATGGGAAAGCAGATAGGGATGGGGATGGGAAGGTGGATGGGGATGGGAAAGGGAAGGGGGATGGAGACATTGATGGTGTGGGGATAGGAATGGGGATGGGGACATGGATGAGGTTGGAGATATGAGTGGGGCTGGTGATGGTTATGGAGTTGAGGCTGGTCTTGGGGATGTCAAAGCGGGTAGGGATAAGCATGCCTGTGGGGATGGCAATTTGGACGGGCATATCTGTGGGGCTGGGCATGCTGATGGGGTTGGGGATGTCTATGGATCTGAGGCTGTTGCTGGGACCAGGGCAGTTGAACCTCCGGCAGGGTTGGGGCAGATGCATCCAGCCTGGGAGTGGGGACCAGGTCCCACCTCTCCCCCTCCCGTTGCCTGTTGCAGCTGGTGCTCCTGCCACGGGTGTCGGAGCTGCCTGGCTTCCATGGGGCTGAGGCGGCGGCGGCAGCGCGCCAGGAGGAGCTGGAGCGGTACCGGTGCCTGGAGGCATTTCGCATGGCCCCCCCGTCCCCCCTGGCCCAGGCTTGTGCCCGCCTGGTCTGCAGCGTCTCAGCCCTGCTGCATGGCGGGGCGCTGCGTGAGTGGGGAGCACCCTGCTGGGGTTGGGGGACATGCCTGGGGCGGTGGGCGAGGGTGGAGCCGTGGGTTGGGATGGGACCGTGACCACGGCAGGTGGTCAGGTGTGGCTGGTGGGTCAGGATGGGGACATGCCCGTGGCAGGGCGGGGGTCGGGGTACCTGGGGCAGTGGGTTGGGATGAGACCATGCCCATTGGAGGGTTGGGCAGGGGTACCCGGTGCAGTGGGTCGGGATGAGCCCACGCTCATTGCAGTGGGTCAGGATGGGGCTGTGCCCATGGCAGGGTGGGAGACGTACTCGGTGCAGTGGGTCGGGATGGGGCCGTGCCCACGGTGGGGTCGGGCAGGGGGCGGGCAGAGCAGTCCCAGCGCCACACTGGTCCTGCTGCCCACAGCCTGCCAGTGCGACCCGCAGGGCTCCCGCAGCAGCGAGTGCCAGGTGCAGGGAGGGCAGTGCGAGTGCAAGCCCCACGTCCTCGGCCGGCGCTGTGACCACTGCGCTCCAGGCAGCTATGGCTTCGGGCCCCTGGGCTGCAGCCGTGAGTAGCGGGATCTGCGCCTGCCAGGCATCCCTGTCCCTCCCGTCTGTCTGTCCATCCAGCTGTCAGAGCCCCATTTGCTCCCGCTCTGCTTGTTCACTTGTCTGTCTGTCCATCTGTCCATGCGCGTTGTCCATCTCTGTCCATGCGTGTTGTCCATCTCAGCCCTGCTGTCCTACAGCCTGTAGGTTGGGTCCTAGTTCCTCTTCTGTCCATCTGTCTTTCCATCCATCCATCCATCCATCCATCCATCCATCCATCCATCCATCCATCCACCCATCCACCCGAGTCCTGTGCTCCAGCCTGGGGTGGGCACTTCCCTACCTTGCACTCACTCATCTGTCCATCTGCCCGTCCATCTGCCTACCTGTGTGTCCACTATGCCGTAGCCCGTGGGTTGGGCATGCCCTGGGTGCCGGTCCCCCATCTGTCTGTCCGTCCGTCCCTGTATCCCTGCACTCGTTCCTGACCCAAACCGTGCCGTTCCACAGCCTGCGCCTGCTCCCCGGAGGGCTCAGTGTCACAGCTGTGCGATGCGGTGAGTGGGCAGTGCCGGTGCCAGCACGGCGCTGTGGGCCGGCAGTGTGACCAGTGCCAGCCTGGCCACTGGGGCTTCCCCGCCTGCCGGCCCTGCCAGTGCAACGGGCACGCCGAGGAGTGCGACCCCCGGACGGGCAGCTGCCTGCACTGCCGCGACCACACCGCCGGCCGGCACTGCGAGCGGTGAGCCTGGTGGGAGGGGAGGAGATGGGACAGCATGGCGTGGCATGGATGGGATGGGGTGGGATGGGATAGATACAATGAGATGGAATAGGATGGGATGGGGTGGATGAGATGGGATGGTGGGATGGGATATGATGGAATGGGATGGATGAGATGAGGTGATGGGATGGAATATGATAGGATGGGATGAGATGGGATGGTGGGATGGGATAAGATGGGGTGAGATTGGATGGAATAGTGGGATAGGGTATGATGGGATGGATGAGATGAGACAAGACGAGATGAGATAGCATAGCATGACATGGCATGGCATGACATGACATGGACGAGATGGAATGGTGGGATGGGATATGATGGATAGGATGGGACGGACCCCCAGGGCACTCACCCCTTATCCCCGCAGGTGCCAGGACGGTTACTATGGGGACCCAGTGCTGGGCTCGGGGCAGCAGTGCCGGCCCTGCCCCTGCCCCGGCTACCCTGGCACACGGCACTACCACGGGAGCGCCTGCCACGCCGACGAGGAGACCCACCACATCGTCTGCCTCTGTGCGCCCGGATACGCCGGTGAGGGGCAGAGCAGGCGCTGTGCAGTGGGGACCCCCAGCACCGGGGCTGCGGTACCCCCGGCACCCATGCCCCCCTCATCCTCCCTGCAGGGCCCCGCTGCGACCGCTGCTCCCCCGGCTATTTCGGGATGCCAGAGATGGAGGGGGGCGCGTGCCGGCCCTGCCAGTGCAACAACAACATCGACGCCAGCGACCCGGGGGCCTGCGACCCCCGCACGGGGCAATGCCTGCGCTGCCTGTACCACACCGCCGGGCCCCACTGCGCCCACTGCCAGCCTGGCTACTACGGCAATGCCCTGCAGCGCAGCTGCCGGCGTGAGCGGGGCAGGGGGGGCCGTGCCGGTGCTGGGGCTGTGCGAGGGTTCGGGCATGTGCAGGGGGTTTGGGGCAATGCAAGGGCTCAGGGTGGGGGTGAGGCTCGGGGCTGCCTTGGGGTTGGGGGTTGGGGGGGGGCGTTGGGTTGGGCAGGGTTTGGGGTGTCGGGGGGTTTGGGGCTGGGTGGGGTCAGGAACAAGTGGGGTTTGGGGCTGTCGGGGGGGTTTGGGGCTGTTCCCGGGGTCAAGGCTGGGCAGGGGACAGGGATGTTGGGATCTGGGTTTTTGGACTGTGCATGGGTTCGGGGCCAGGCAGGGGATTTGGGGAGCTGGGGCCAGCTGCCAGGAGGGCATCACCTGGGTGAGGGGGGTACGGGCTGAGCCCCATGTGTTTACCCACCCTCCCGCAGGCTGCAGCTGCGACCCACGGGGGACCCTGGTCTCCCACTGCACCGCCGGCGCCTGCGCCTGCGACCGTGGCACGGGCGCCTGTGCCTGCCGGCCCAACGTGGTGGGCAAGAGCTGCGACCGCTGCGCACCCCACTTCTGGAGCCTGGGGGAGCTGGGGGGCTGCGAGCCCTGTGGCTGCCACCCCACGCGTGCCCTGCACCCCGCCTGCGATGCGGTGAGCCCCCCCGGCACACTGGCATGGCTCCACTGCCCTCCCGATGCCCGGTGAGCCGCCCAGCTGAGCATGCCACTCTCGTTGCAGGTGACGGGGCAGTGCCAGTGTCGTCCCGGCTTCGGGGGCCGCATCTGCTCCCAGTGCCAGGAGCATCACTGGGGAGACCCCGAGCGGGAGTGCCGAGGTGGGGACGCGGCACAGGGACAAGGCGGGGTGCAGAGGCTCTGGGGACGTGGGGTGTCTGGGAACATGGGAACCCCAGGGAATGGGAGGTCTTGGGGAAAGAGGGGCTCATTGAGGGACCCTGGGTGCATAGTGGGACCCTAGAGACATGGGGGGGCCTGGGGACATGGTGGGACCCTGGGGACACAGTGGGACTCTCAACATGGGAGCCCTGGGGAGACACTGGGGACACAGGGGACTCTGAGGACCCAGGACATCCTGGGGACATGGTGAGATCATGGGGACGTGGCGAGACCTTTTGGGCATGGGGGATCGTGGACCCATAGCAGGATGCTGGGGACAGCATGGGACCCTGGGGACATGGAGGGACCCTGGAGACACAGTGGGATGCTGTGGGGCATGGAAGGATGTGGGGGATGCTGGAGACATGAAGACCTTGGGGATGTGATGGGTCTCTGGGGACAGGGGAGACTCACGGGACCCTGGGTACATGGTGGGATTGTGGGGACATAGGCGACCCTGGCTACATGGTGGAACCCTGGAGATGCAGGGGGACACAGTGGGACGCTGGGGACATGGTGGCACTTTGGGGACACGGGAGTCCCTGGGGAGGCTGGGACACACCACCGCCTGTCTCTGCAGCCTGCGAGTGCGAGCCGCTGGGCGCTGAGAGCCCGCAGTGCGAGCAGGCCAGCGGGCAGTGCCGGTGCCGGCCGGGCTTCGGGGGGCTGCGCTGTGACCGCTGCCAGCGGGGCTACCAGGAGGCTTTCCCCCGCTGCTCGCCCTGCCACCCCTGCTTCGGGCGCTGGGACCCGGCCCTGGGCAGCCTGCAGGACGGGCTGCGGCGCCTGGGGGAGCAGGCGCGGGCGCTGCGGGAAGGGGGGTCCATGCCCACACTCAGCCCCCGCCGCCTGCGGGCACTGGAGGAGGCCCTGGGGCGCGTGGAGCAGCTTCTGGGCGAGGGGGGCAGCCCCAGTGTCCCCCTCCTCAATGGGCTGCCTGGGCGGCTGGATGGCACCAGGCAAGTGCTCATCGTGGGCTGGGGTGGGGGGGGGAACCCCCTTTTGTCACCCAAAAAGGCTTGAGACCCCTTTTCTCCACACCAAAGGACGGAGCTGGATGACTTCTGGAAGCAGGTCCAAGAGCTGGAGCAACATCTGGATCAGCTGGCACAGGCAGATGTGCGGCACTGCGACCGGCTGGCTGGGCTGAGCCACGAGCTGGGGGGTCTCAACCGAACCGCCTCCCACCTCCAAATCCTCCTCGGCACCGTGGCAGCGGCCGGATTCAGCGGTAAGAGCGTCCGGCAAGGACTGGGGGCTTCAGTGGCAACCATCTTGGCTGCACCCTGACACGGGCACCCGCAGAGTCTTACCGCAGCATCCTGGGATCCGCGGAGGACTCGCGGCAGGCGGAGGCGGTGGCCAATGGCACGGCCGGTGAGCTGAGCGAGGCACGGGTGACGAGGCGGGCGGCCGAGCGGGTGCTGCGGCAGCGGGGCGACGCTTTCCACCGTGGCACTGCCGCAGCGCGGAAATCCTTGCGGGAGGCGCAGAAACGGGTGATGGGACTCAGCATCACCAGGATCAATGAGAAGGTGAGAGTGGGACCAGTGAGGGGCAAATAGGCACATGGGGATCTCCCCCCCACGCAGTGTTGAGCTGACATCCCCACCACTGGCATCGCTGCAGATTTGTGGGGCTCCTGGGGACCGGAGCTGCGAGGAAGCGCCTTGTGGAGGAGCCTTGTGCCAGGACGGCACAGGGACACGACATTGCGGTGGCACGGGGTGTGCGGGGGCACTGCCCGTCTCGGCTCGAGCCCTGAGCAGCGCCCGTAACACCTCACAGCAACTGGAGGAGGCATTGGGTCAGCTGGGTGTTGTGGCACAGAAGGTAGGGGTGGTGGCTCCGTTGACACTTTTTGGGGTCCCCTTGTGTCCCCTTCTGTGTCCTGCTTGTGCCCTTTCCATGCTACTTTGGTGTCCCTTTCCATGTCCCACTTATGCCTTTTCCATGCCCCCTTGCATGTCCCCTTGTATGTCCCACTTGTGCCCTTTTCATGCCACTTTGATGTCCCCTTGTATGTCCCTCTTGTGACCTTTCCATGCCTCCAAGCATGTCCCCCCTGTATGTCCCTCTTAAGCCCCTTCACAGATGCCCCTTGTGCCACTTGTGTGTCCCCTTGGGCCGCTGTTGCACCCCCTTGCAGACCCCCTTTATGTCCCCTTACATACCTCTTCCGTGCCCCCTTCTACCCTGTTGCACACCCCTTCATGCCCCCTTGCATAACCCCCCTCGTGTCCCTTTGCACACCCCATTTCACCCCCTTGCATGTCCCCATCTTGTCCCCATGCATGTTCCCCCGTGCACCCTCCCTGGGGCCGCCCCATGCCCCCCGCTCAGCCCCGTGCCCCCCCAGACGCAGGAGGTGCAGGAGCTGGCGCGGGGGGCGCGCAGCCGGGCGGAGGAGGCGCTGGGGCGCTCGCAGGCCGCCCGCAGCCGCGCGGAGAAGGCGACGTCCCAGCTGCGGGACTTCATCCGACGCATCAAGGCCTTCCTGGCAGGTAGGGCCGGCACGGGGTGGGCACGGGCATGGCGTGGGTCAGCACGCCCACCCAGAGCCCACCCCGCTCCCGTGTCCCCACAGAGGAGGGAGCCGACCCGGGCAGCATCGAGCTGGTGGCCCGGCAGGTCCTGAACATCTCCCTGCCCAGCAGCCCCGGCCGCATCCAGGAGCTGCTGCGGGAGATGCGGGAGAGCATTGTCCAGCTGGAGGGAGTGGATGCTGTGCTGAACAGCACGGCGCAGGGGCTGGCCGCAGCACGGGGGCTGCTGGCACAGGGACAAGATGCCAGGTGAGTTGTGGTGGTGGGCAGGGGGTGGGGGTCCATCCCGCAGTGCTGTCAGGGGCTGGAGCTGCTCGTGCCACCGCAGGGAGCGAGCGGAGGGCGTGAGGGACGAGCTGGTGGGGACGCAGCGGGCACTGGATGCAGCGCGGGTGCAGGCGACGGCAGCAGGGAGCGCCCTGCGGAGTGCCAAGGATGCCATCCGGGCAGCTGAGAGCAGAGCCAAGGAGGTGAGGGGCACGGGGGCTGCGGGAGCAGGGACAATGCCGCCGGCATGGCCAGGGAGTGGGGTGATGCTTGGGCCATGCTGGGGGCAACAGGGTCAGTGCTGTGGGAGCACTGGGAATAATGGCGTTGGTGCTATGGGTGCACTGGGAGGAATGGAGTAGGTGTCGTGGGGCACTTGGAGCAATGGGGTCAGTCCCATGGGGGCACTGGGAGTAACGGGATCAGTGCCATGGGGGTACTGGGAATAACAGGGTTGGTGCCATGGGGACACTGGGAGTAACAGGGTCAGTGCCATGGGAGCACTGGGAATAACTGGGTTGGTGCCATGGAGAGCGAGGCTGATGCCATGGGGACACCAAGGGTAGTGGGGCTGTGCCAGGGGGACGTGGATGGTGTGGGGCAGTGTTGTGGGTTGGCCAATGCGGTGGGGCTGGCACCGTGGGGGCGGCGGTCGCTGTGCCTGCCAGCAACCGGTGCCCGTGCCTGTCCAGGCGGAGCGCAGGCTGCAGGCGCTGGAAGGGAAGGAGTCTCGGGCACAGCGGCGGCTGCGGGAGCTGGCACGGCACGTCACCACCCTGCAGGAGCGGGGCCAGGATGTCCGCCGTTTGGCCCAGCAAGCCAAGGAGGGGGCGCAGCGTGCCACTGCCGCCTCAGGGACGCTCAGCCAGGTGACTTCTGGCCCTGCCTGGAAGTGGCGTGGCACCAAGGGGGTACAGGGTGCCAGAGGGGGCTCAGCCTCGCCATGCCCTTGTGCCACCAGGACCTGGCGCAGGTGACGCAGCGCTACGTGGTGCTGAAGGGCCGGGTGAGCGGGCTGGCCGGGGTGTCCGGCGGGGCCCTGCAGCGTGTGACACGGCTGACGGCAGAGGCCCGGGACCTGCTGGACAAGGCCAACAGCAGCAAGAGGAAGCTGGAAGGTGAGGGGGGAGCATGTGGTGGGGGACATTCCCTGCCATCCTGACGCCGCCCGGTGCCCATTTCTCCACACATGTCTCCCCTTGTCCCCCTGGGCATGTCCCACCTGGTGCCCCACGGGTGACACAGGCTGAGGACATGGACGGGGGCTGCACCCTGACCGTTCCCCCATCCTGCAGAGCTGGAGCAGCACTTCGGGGCCAACGAGCGGGTGATGGCGGCGAAGGCAACGCGACTGCAGGCGTTGGAGCAGCGTGTCTGGGGGCTGCTGGAAGAGATCCGGGAGAGGGCCAACGCTTACGCCACCTGCTAGTGACCGGCCAAGGGGCCGGGGGCTGGAGGGTGGGACACGGTCCTGCTCCGCAGCCCCCCCGGCATTGCAGCCCGGGGGTCCCGTCCCCTCGGCGGACGGCTGTAGCGTGGCCGCGCTTGCAAATAAAACCCTGAACAGCGGCTGCCTGTGTCCGGTGCCTCCCTCTTGCCTCCTGCCCGCTGCCGTCCGGCCGCGCCCCGGCTCCGGCCGGGATCCGCCCCGCGCTTTCCGCGCAGCCCCGAGCGCAGCTCCCGCCGCCCAGCTCGGAGCGCGGGGGGGGGGGGCGGGTGTGGAGAGGGAGGGACGGGAACGGGAACGGGGACGGGAACGGGAACCGGCGGGGCGGGACGGGACGGGAACGGAGCGGGAGCGGGGACGGGACCGTCGGGCACCTGCCGAGCGCCCCCCTTTGCGCCTTCTTTGCGCCCTCTTTGCGCGCCCCGGTTGCGCCCCGCGATGCGGAGCCCCGGCGCCCTCCTGCTGCTGCCGCTGCTGGCCGGTGAGTCCGCTCCCCCCGCGCGGTGGGGGCCGGGGTCCGGCCCGGTCCCGGCGCCCTGTTTCCGGGCGACCGCGGAAGGGGCCTCGGGCGGCGGCGGGGGGAGCCCCGGTCCGTCACCCTCCCCCCCCACCCCGGCCCCGGCCCCAGCGCCCTCAGCCGCCCGCTGCCCCGCAGGGCTGGGGGGGGCCCAGGCCCCCGACCCCCCCCAGGGCTGCGCCCGCGGCAGCTGCTACCCGGCCACCGGGGACCTGCTGGTGGGACGAGCCCCCCGCTTGAGTGCCACCTCCACCTGCGGGCTGCGCCGGCCCCAGCCCTACTGCATCGTCAGCCACCTCCAGGTGAGCCGGATGGGGACCCGGGGGGACGGGATGGGGATGGGGATGGGGACACACACCGCTGAGCCCCCCGCTTGCAGGAGGAGAAGAAGTGCTTCGTCTGCGACTCGCGGCAGCCCTACGATGCCCGCGCCAACGCCAACAGCCACCGCATCGAGAATGTGGTGACCACCTTCGCCCCACGCCCCAAGAAAGCCTGGTGGCAGTCGGAGAATGGTGAGCGGCGGGTGGGGGCGGCAGGGTGTCCCGGGGGGCTCTCCTTCCCTTCCTCCCACGCCGAGGAAGCGTGACTCAGCCAGCGGCTGCAGCCGCACCCCTGGACCGCGGCTGGGACAAGCACTGGGGACCCGCGGGTGGGTGCTCCCCACCGTCACACGTGCCATCCCCAGGCGTGGAGCATGTCAGCATCCAGCTGGACCTGGAGGCCGAGTTCCACTTCACCCACCTCATCATGACCTTCAAGGTGGGTCCTGGCACGTGGGTTCCTGGGGTAGGATGGGATGGGGTGGGACGGGTTGGGATGGGGCCTGCGGAGTCTGCATGGCCGGCCCCTGTCCCATCTGGGTGTCCTGCAGACCTTCCGCCCCGCGGCCATGCTGGTGGAGCGCTCAGCCGACTTCGGGCGCAGCTGGAAGGTCTACCGCTACTTCGCCTACGACTGTGCCACCGCCTTCCCCCATGTCCCCCGTGGGCCCCCACGCCGCATTGATGACGTTGTCTGCGAGTCCCGCTACTCTGACATCGAGCCCTCCACCGAGGGGGAGGTGAGGCCCCAGCGGTGCCCCAGGAGGGTCGGGGGACCCACCGCTCTCCCCTCACCACCCTGCCTTCCACCCGCAGGTGATCTACCGGGTGCTGGACCCCGCCATCCCCATCCGGGACCCCTACAGCCCCGCCATCCAGAGTGAGTTGCCCGCCCCGGGCTCCCGCCTGGCTGCTCTATTTTGGGCACAGCTATTTTGGCCACTCTCTCCCTGCTCTGAGCCCCACAGCGGGGTCAGGGCAGGATCCAGCCTGCGGGGGCTCGAGTCCCTCCTGCGCTCCCCCTGTGGAAGCAGCTAAAGGTCGGGCTGCGTCGGGGGGAGCGGAGGGGGCAGCTGTGCCTGAGCCCTGCCAGAGTCAAGCCCAGTGCCGAGCGGTGGTGGTTGTGCGGGATGGGGTCGGTGGCGGGCAGAGGAGTCAGGCCGGGCGCAGGACGCAGTGGGTTAAATCACCCAGGGCTAAATTTAGGCTGGGAGCAGGAGTGGAGGAATCTGCAGGGCAGGGCTGCTGGGAAGCTGCAGTCCTCAGGGGAGCAGTCCCGTTCTGCCGGTGGCCCCAGGCTGCGTCCACCATGCACAGCCATCCTCTGGGAACAGCCGTGGCAGTGGGTGCCCCACTGCCCAGAAAGGTGCCCTCTCCCAGGGCGCTTGTGCTGCACTGGTGGGGTCCCAGCCCGCGTCTGCTGGGGGATCCTGCAGGGTCCTGGTCCCCGCACAGCCTGACTGTGTGCAACCAGGTGCACGGGAGCTGAACCGCCGCGGCTACGCGCAGCCCGGCCTGGCCACGTGCAGCCACCTGCGTGTGAGCCAAACCACGTGCAGCCCGGTGCCAATAAACCAGGCCATGGAAAGCCACGCGCAGCCCAGCCCAATGGTGTGCAGCCCTGCGCGGACACTCCACGCCATGCGCAGCCTGGCCCAGCCATGCACGGCAGAGCCGAGCCACGCGTGGACAAGCCTGGCCACCCTGTGCCAACGCATGTCTCTGCCCTGTCCCAGACCTGCTGCGCGTCACCAACCTGCGCGTGAACCTCACCAAGCTGCACACGCTGGGGGACAACCTGCTGGACTCGCGGCGGGAGATCCGGGAGAAGTACTACTACGCGCTCTACGAGCTGGTGATGCGCGGGAACTGCTTCTGCTACGGGCACGCCTCCGAGTGCGCCCCGCTCACCGGGGCCCCGGCCACCACCGATGGCATGGTAAGGCAAGCTGGCCCCGCATGCCCTGCTGGAGCCGGGTGGCTTCACTACCCAGTCCGGCAGCCCCTCACCATGGCATCCCGGCAGGTGCACGGGCGCTGCGTCTGCAAGCACCACACGCAGGGGCTGAACTGCGAGCGCTGCGAGGACTTCTACCACGACCTGCCCTGGCGCCCGGCCGAGGGCTCCAGCACCAACGCCTGCCGCCGTGAGTGCCCCGCGCCGGCACCAGCTCCGTCTCCTGGCATGGAGATCCCGGTGCCGGGGCTGGCGGGCTGTGTTGTGCCTGGGGTTTTGGGGTGCTGCCTGCTGGGATGTGGTTGGGTGGGAGTGGCCTCCTGCAGAGTGGCTTTGGGGGGTCTTGTGTGTTGCCGGCTGTGGTTTGGGGGGGTTTGGGGTTGGGGTGCTGCATACCGGAGTGAGGGGGGGGTGAGGGCTGGGGAGGTTTGGCAGTGGGGGTGCTGCCAGCCGGGGAGTTGGGGTGCCACATGCCGTGCCATGGTGCCATCCCTGCAGGCTGCGACTGCAATGAGCACTCGCGGCGATGCCACTTCGACATGGCCGTCTACCTGGCCACGGGGAACACCAGCGGGGCTGTGTGCGATGGCTGCCAGCACAACACCATGGGTCGCCGCTGCCACCTCTGCAAGCCCTTCTACTACAAGGACCCCAGCAAGGACCTGCGGGACCCCGCAGTGTGCCAAGGTCGGTGCCGGAGGGTGCGCGGCATGGGGCTGGGATAGCAGGGGGCGGAATCAGAGTGATGACCCTGCCTGTGTCCCCAGCCTGCGACTGTGACCCCGAGGGCTCTCTGGATGGAGGGCTGTGTGACAGCGCCGATGACCCAGCACGGGGGCTGATTGCGGGGCAGTGCCGCTGCAAGGAGCACGTGGCTGGTCCCCGCTGCGACCGCTGCAAACCGGGCTTCTTTGGCCTCAGCGCTGCCAACCCGCAGGGCTGCCAACGTAGGTACCGGGGCAGCACCCACTGGGGTTGGGCACGTGGCTCGGCCCCTCCAGACACCACTTTCCGTGCAGGGTGCCAGTGTGACCCCCGCGGCACGGTGACTGAGGGCAGCCGGTGTGACCCTGTCAGTGGCGAGTGCTTCTGCAAGAGGCTGGTGACCGGGCGCAACTGCGACCAGTGCCTGGTGAGTGGGGCTGTGCCGGGAACCATGCACGGTGCCTGGGGACCGTGGGGCTCCCTGACACCCTTGCCTTCTACAGCCTGAGCACTGGGGACTGAGCCACGACCTCCAGGGTTGCCGGCCCTGCGACTGCGATGTGGGAGGTGCCCGCAACAACCTGTGAGTCTTTGCAGGGACGCAGGGGGTGAGGGGCAATCACTGCTGGCATCGGGGCTCACAGTGCCACTGGGGTACCAGGTGCACCGTGGAGACGGGGCAGTGCCAGTGCCGCAGCCACGTGGTGGGACGGCAGTGCAGCCAGGTGGAGCCTGGTTTCTACCGCATCAACCTGGACCATTACACCTACGAGGCTGAGGATGCTCAACTGCATCAGGTAAGGGACAAAAGTGTCCCTGGGGGGCACATCAGGGAGAGCAGTGCAGTGGGTGGCTCTTTGGAAGGTCCCCAAGTTGGCAGAGTGGTGCCTGCCGGCCAAAGCATTTTTTAGGGTCCCATCTCAACCTCTCCTCGCACCAGGGCTCGGTGGTGGAGCGTGAGCCCCCCACGGACCACCCAGCTTCATGGACGGGAACAGGCTTTGCCCGCATGCTGGAGGGCGGCTGGGTGGAGTTTCATGTCAACAACGTGCCCTTCTCCACCGAGTATGATGTGATCATCCGCTATGAGCCCCAGGTGAGCGGGGTGTATCGCTAAACTGGCGGGTGGTGGTGGGGAGCGCCAGCCGGTGAGGCTTTTTGGCACAGCTCCTTCTCCACCGGCAGCACCCAGAGCCCTGGCAGGAGGTGAGGGTGAGGGTGCTGCGCCCCAGCCCCGTCTCCGCCAGCAGCCCTTGCGGAAACACCATCCCAGCTGATGACCAGCTCTCCACCAGCCTCCCCTCTGGTGCCAGGTGAGCGCCTTGCTGGGACTGGGCTGCGCCGGGGCTCGCAGGAGAAACCCGGCTGCCTATGCTCTGCTTTACCCCCGCCCAGGTACGTGGTGCTGCCCCAGCCCATCTGCCTGGAGCGAGGCGTCTCCTACACCCTCCGCCTGGAGCTGGGCTGTGCCACTGCTCGGCAGGATCCCACCGCCAGCGTGCTCATCGATTCGGTGAGGGGCGGCCGGGCAGCGGGACAGGGGACACCAACCCTTCACAGGGGCAGGGTGCGGCTGTAGGGGACGTAGGTAGAGACTGACATCCCACCGACCTGCACCCCCACCAGCTGGTGCTCATGCCCCGTTACTCCTCGCTGGAGATGTTCATCGCGGGTGACCCCAGCTCCATGGAGCGCCGGCAGACCTTTGAGCGGTACCGCTGCGCCCAGCCCTTCCACGCCGCGGGGCCCTCGCCCGTGGCTGAGCCCTGCTCCAGCCTCCTGCACAGCCTCTCGGCCATCCTGCACGACGGGGCGCTGCGTGAGTACAGCCCTGTGCCCCGTCCCGTGTCCTGCGGCGGCCACCGCTGCTCACCCCGCTCTCTCTCTGCCCGCAGCCTGCCTCTGCGACCCCCAGGGCTCGCTCAGCGCCGAGTGCCAGCCCCAGGGTGGGCAGTGCCGGTGCAAACCCAACGTCATGGGGCGGCGCTGCCACCGCTGCTCCCCGGGAACCTTTGGCTTTGGGCCTGGTGGGTGCCGAGGTGAGTGCCATGGGGCTGTGCCACCCTGGCCCGGAGAGGAGCCTGGGCACTCCACGGCTGGGGGGGCCGGGGAGGAATGCTCCCCACATGCCAGGGGCAGATGCCATGGGTGCTGTGCCTTTCAGCGTGCCAGTGCAGCAGGGAGGGCTCGGTGAGCACTGTCTGCGACAGCACCACAGGACAGTGCTCCTGCCGCGAGGGTGCCCACGGGCCACGCTGCGACCGCTGCCAGCCCGGCCACTGGGGCTTCCCTGCCTGCCGGCCCTGCCAGTGCAACGGGCATGCTGAGGAGTGTGACCCCCAGACGGGCAGCTGCCTGCGCTGCCGCGACCACACGGACGGCGAGAGGTGCCAGAGGTAAGTGGGGTGCACACCTGGACCAGGGCAGGGTGCTGCCGGCCACCCTGTCCCCCACTGACCGCCTGCCCGCAGGTGTGTGGCTGGGCATTTTGGGAACCCGGCGCTGGGCTCCGGGCAGCACTGCCGGCCGTGCCCCTGTCCCGAGGGGCCCAGCAGCCTCCGCCATTTCGCCGCCTCCTGCTACCAGGACAGCCACTCCCGGCAGGTCGTCTGCCACTGCAGCCCTGGGTACACAGGTGGGTGCCCGCCGCAGCACACTCGGTGCCCTCGGGGGTCCCCCATCCCCGGGCACTGCCCAGCATTCTGTGCCGGCAGGTCCCCGCTGTGATGAGTGTGCCCCCGGGTACTACGGAGACCCGCTGCAGCCCGGCGGACGCTGCCTGCCCTGCCAGTGCCATGATAACATTGACATGACGGACCCGGAGGCATGCGACCGGCGCACGGGACACTGCCTGCGCTGCCTCTACAACACGGCAGGGCCCCACTGTGCCGAGTGCCAGCCCGGCTACTATGGGGATGCCACGCGGCACAGCTGTAGGCGTGAGTACTCACGGCCACGCTGAGAGAGACTTGCCTCCAGGACTCTGCAAGTTTCTGGGGACCATGCACACCCATGGTTGCCCTTGCTCCTGCACAGCGCTGCAGGGTCCCTGAAGCCCAGCCCTGGCACTGTGGCCCATCCTTGTCCCTGCACCCAACTTAGCGCGTCTATATCTTCATCTCATGCCCATTCCTGTCCCCATTGCAATCCCACCCTCCTGCAAACTCTGTCGCCATCCCATCTCTATCCTAATCATGGCCCTCTCCCAGTCCCATCTCCATCCCATCTCTATCAGTGGTCCACATGCTGTTCCCATCCCATCTCTGTTCAGTCCCCACCTCATCCCTGCCCAATCCCTGTCTCCATCCTGCCTCCACGCTCGCCCATCACCGTCCCCATACCATCTGCACCCCCCAATCCCATCTCTATCCCAGTGTAATCCCCATACCGTCCCTGTCCCCATCCCCATCCCCGCTCAGCACCTGTCTGGTTCCAGGTTGCTCCTGCAACACGCTGGGCACCGACCCCAGCACCTGCGGGCCCCAGCAGTGCCAGTGTGATGGGCGCAGCGGGCAGTGCCACTGCCTGCCCCACGTGGAGGGCCAGAGCTGCGACCGCTGCAGCCCCAACTTCTGGAACCTGGGCAGCGGGCAGGGCTGCCAGCCCTGTGCCTGCCACCCCCAGCACGCCCTGACACCCGCCTGCAACCAGGTGAGACAGGGACGGGGCGCAGGGCGGGGGATGGGGATGGGGGTGGGCTGCAGCAGTGCCAGCCTTGGCCGCGCCATGTCTTTCAGTTCACAGGGCAGTGCTCGTGCCGGCCAGGCTTCGGGGGCCGGACCTGTGCTGACTGCCAGGAGCACCATTGGGGCGATCCGCGGCAGCAATGTCGAGGTGAGAGCCGGTGCCGGTGGGGGTCCGTGGTGAGCCCCACGACACCCTGACCCCACTCTCCCCACAGCCTGTGACTGCGACCCCCGTGGCGTCGCCAGCACCCAGTGCCACCGCAGCAGCGGCCACTGTGACTGCCGTCCCGGCATCTCCGGAGTCCGCTGTGACCAGTGTGCCCGGGGCTTTGCCGGCGCTTTCCCTGCCTGCCAGCCCTGCCACCCCTGCTTCGGCGACTGGGACCGGGTGGTGCAGGACCTGGCCGCCCGTACCCGGGCACTGGCGCAGCGGGCCAGCCTCCTGCAGCACACTGGGGCCGCCGGCGCCTTCGAGGGCACCTTCCGGCAGCTGGAGGAGAGCCTGGCCACCGTGCGTAACGTGGTGGCTACCCACAATGCCACCGCCGCCACTGCTGCCCACCTGACGCATGCCACGGAGGGGCTGCGGTGAGCACCCAGCACGGGGCACGGCTCCCGGGGTGGCCCTAGGAGCGGGTTGTCACCCCCCTTGCCTTGCAGGCAGCAGATCGGGGAGGCAACAGAGAGGCTGACGCGGCTGGAGGGGGAGCTGACAGCCACCCAGGATGCCAACTTCAATGCCAGCCACGTGCTGAGCGCGGTGGACCGGGGTGCCCGTGCCCTCAACCACAGCCTGCAGGACCTGGAGCAGCGGCTGCATGCCCTCAAGACCTCCAATTTCCTCGGTGAGCCACACCGCTGAGCCAGGCCAGAGTGGCAGGGCCATGGCGTGGAGGTCTGATGGTTCCCCTGCCATCCCCAGGCGCCTACGACAGCATCCGCCAGTCCCACGGGGAGTCGCAGGAGGCTGAGCGCCGGGCGGACGCCTCCACCCGCACCATGCCCAGCCCCGTCAGCACCTCAGCAGCCACCCGGCGCCGCACTGAGCAGCTCCTGGCCAGCCGTCGGGACGACTTCAACCGCCAAAACGCGGCCAGCCGGCGGGCGCTGATGGACCTGGCAACGAGGGCGCAGGCACTGAGCCTGCACCCGCTCAATGAGAAGGTGGGACGTGGGGAGGGGAGCAGGGGGATGGATCCTGGAGCCGCCTCGAGCCCATGCTGCGTTGCAGGTCTGCGGTGCAGCGGGTGACGTGCCCTGTGCCGAGAGCCCCTGCGGGGGAGCCGGGTGCCGGGATGAGGACGGGGGACGGCGCTGCGGGGGTCTGAGCTGCAGTGGGGCTGTGTCCACGGCTGACAGCGCGCTGGACCGGGCACGCCATGCCCAGGAGGAGCTGCGTCGGGCTGCTGGCGATGTGGCCCAGCTCTCCCACAAGGTGCGTGGTACATGGGTGCTGGTGGGAGCGGGTGGCACACCTGTGCTCCAAGCCCTTGGGGCTGGCACTGAGTGTCTCTGCCCCTGCTCAGGTGGCAGAGGCCAAGGGGAAGGCGGATGAGGCCCGTCTGCAGGCACAGGCGGCTCTGGACAAGGCAAACCAGACCAGGGCCCGCGTGGAGAGCTCCAACAAGGAGCTGCGGGAGCTCATCAGCCACGTCAAGGCCTTCCTGAGCCGTGAGTGCCAGCGTGCTGGGGGGGCTGGCTGCCCCTGCCTGGCGCTGCGTGGCTCTGCACCTGCACCCCACCTGCACCACGCTGCACCGACCCCACACCGCACTGCATGGTCCCCGCACTGCATGTGGGCTGTCCCCAGCACTGCACCGCCCTGGCACCACACTGCACCACACAGCCCCTGCCCCACACTGCGTTGCACGGGCCCTGCCCTGCCCTGCCCTGCCCCGACCATCCCAGGCCTCCCCAGCCATCCCCTACCCTGCCCTATGCTCCCTCCCCATGGCTCCACCTGCCCTCCACTGCTCCTCGGTCTGCCTGTCCCCTCCTCCCCGGGGTGGTGCAGGGGACACACTGACTGCTCCTGCCCACAGAGGAGGGGGCTGACCCCGAGAGCATCGAGGTGGTAGCCAGCCGGGTGCTGGAGCTGTCGCTCCCCGCCGCGCCGGCACAGATCCACCACCTGGCCGAGGAGATCAAGGCCCGGGTGCGCAGCCTGGCCACCGTGGATGCCATCCTGGAGCAGACGGCCGGCGACGTGCGCCAGGCAGGACAGCTGCTGCAGGACGCCCAGCGGGCCAGGTGAGCCTGGGGCTGTAGGGACATCACTCCCCCAGGGCACCTCAGCCCGGGCTGGCGCTGAGGCCGTGCTGCCCTGGCTGCAGGTCGCGGGCAGAGGGTGTACGGGGCACAGCCGAGGCGGTGCGGCAGGCGCTGGATGAGGCGCAGAGAGCCCAGGGCATGGCCGAGCAGGCGCTGCACCATGCCACCAGTGACATCCAGCATACCGAGAGAGCCCTCGGCACGGTAAGGGCCCAGTCCCCATGACCTCAGCCCCATGGGGACAGGCAGGGTCCCGTCTCTACCATGCAGGCACCCTGACCGTGCCTGTCCCCCGTGCCACCGGTCCCCAGATACAGGACCAGACGGCGAGCGCAGAGCAGCAGCTGGCGGGCGCCATGGGGCGGATTGGGCTCCTAGACGGACAGATGGACGCCCTGAAGGTGAAACGTGCCAACAACAGCCTGGCGGCCACACGTGCCCAGGAGGCAGCCAGTGTTGCACGGGACCGAGCTGGCGAGGCCAAGCAGGTGAGTGAGCAGGGGCTGTGGGGGGCCGGTGGGGGTCCTGCGGGGGTCCCACTGACCGGCCCCACTGCCTGGCAGGTGCTGGAGGGGCCGCTGCGGGACCGTTACCGAACGGCGCAGGAGCTGGTGCAGCACCGGGCGCAGGGCGCACGGCAGGCGGGCAGTCGGGCACAGCAGCTGCGGGATGAGGCCGCTGGTCTGCTGCAGGATGCCCAGGGCAAGCTGCAGCGGCTGCGAGGTGAGGCTAGGGCGGTGGGTCGGGGGGTGACGGTGGCAGGGGGCCGTGCTGACCTGCCTCCCCCCTGTCCCCGCTGACCCATGTCCCCCCTGTCCCCACAGCCTTGGAGGAGGCGTATGAGCGGAACGAGCGGGTGCTGGACGCCAAAGCGGCGCAGCTGGGTGGGCTGGAGGCCAGGATGAGGGAGGTGCTGGCCACCATCAACCAGCAGGTCCAGATCTACAACACCTGCCAGTGATCCCCTGGAGGGGCCCGGACGCGCCCCCCCGCCCCCCCCCCCCCCCCCGCTGCCCACCCTGCCGCTGCCCAGCCTCCGCCTCTGTGGTGGGCAAACCCTGCGTGAATAAAATCACAGAGCAAGCCTGCCCCGCCTCTGACCCGTGCCGTGGGGCCCCGTTTCCGCCCGGGTGTCCCCGCAGTGGCCTCCCGAGCCCGCGGGGTGGGAGCCGCTCGCTGCCAGCCCCTGGGTGTGGGACGCTGTGGGGCTGTGGGTGGTGCCCAGGGCTGGCCGTGGGGCCGGGGGAGTTGCGCAGGGTTGGCCGTGGGGCCAGCGGCGGGCCCGGGACACCCGCTGCAGGCTGGGGCCCGGCGGCGCCGCCCGGCCCGTTGCCATGGAAACGGCCCGGTGTGGGTCGCGCCCTTGGGGGCGGGTCTTCCCTCAGGCGCCGCGATTACGTCATGGCGGGCCTCGTTGCCATGGCGCTGCCGGGAGAGGGGAGGAAACGGGCCGGCGGCCGGCCCCGCCCCGCGTCACGTGACCGCCTCCCCCCCAGTCATCGCGCTTCCGCGTCACGTGGGTTCGTCCGCCGGCTTCCGGAAGTGCGTCACGGGCTCGGGCCTGTCTCCTGAGTCGGCCCGCTACGGAACTTCGTCCCGAAACAAAACAGACCGGAGCGGCGGGCGGGGCCGTGAGTGCGGGGCGGGACGGCGGCGGCGGGGCCGTGCGGGGCGGCGAGCGGCGGCTGGGGCGAGGGCCGGAGCCGCAGCCGCGGCGGCGGGAGGCAGGGCCGGGGCGGCGGGGAGCGAGGCGGTGTGGGAGGAGGCGGCGGTGGATGGCGGCGTGAGAGGGGCCCGAGGCGAGAGGGCTTGGCGGGCGGCGGGGGGCGCGGCAGCCGCGGGGCTGGGCCGCTGCCGTGGCCTGATGCTCTGCCTGCGCGGGGGCACTGCTGGGGCCTGCGGGCTGCGGGCCCTTGGGCAGAAGTACCGTTCCCTGTCCCTTTCCCCTCTCCTGAGGCCCGGCAGCAGCGCAGGGCAGGCCAGGGGCCCGCCGCCGGCTGCTGTCTGGTCAGACTCGTCTTCCCCAGAGACTTGTCAGGGCCTGGCGGGGGGCTGGGCCTGCCGGGCTCCCTAGGCAGCGTGGCTGTAAGGGCTAGCTGCTGGCACGGGGATTTCCACGCGGGTTGGAAACATTCTGTGTGGCAGTGCTGGGTTGGGTGCCCGCCCCAAGCAGCTCTGTGCTTGTCCTGGCTCAGCCTGTGTGTCAGGCACGCTGAGGAACTGTAGTAAGAGATGAGCTTCAGCCTTGAGACTTCTGATCTCTCGGGGGAATATGGAGCAGGTGACAAAAGTACTTGTGTGCATGAAGGAAGTGTTTCTGTTGGCTCTATTTGGGATATGGAGGAGCCAAAAGTCTGTGGAAGGATGATGCTGGCGGATAGCCACAGCCCACAACTACCCCAATAAAGGCCTTTGGCTGCTGAGGGGGAGGTGCTGCAGGCACAAACCAGGGCACCTCCTCCTGCCAAGTGCTACATGTGCCCCAAACGTGGGGGGTAAAGTGCATTTTGTTGGGCATCTTCTGCTGTTGTTCACTGAGCACTTACACTAGCTCAGTCTGGCACTGCCATGGGAAGAGGCGGCCCTTCTCTGTGGCCCTTTGGTCCCATTCTTGAGTTCTCCCTTTCCTTTGGCCAGTGAAAATGTTTGTGCAGCCCCAGCATGAACTGGGCTGAGGAACTGCTCTAGGCTAAGACAAACATGTCAGGAAATAGTTTCGCTCTGGCTGTTGTCTTGGTCCAGTACGCGCTGCAACCACGTGGGTGCTCGCACCGGCACAAAGGCTGGGAGAACAGAGGGCAAGGAGGCACCTCCTCTCTCGGTAGCATGGCCAGGCTTTCGCGGCTCAGAGAATAATGGAGCAAGGTTTCGTACAAGCGCCCAGCCCATCAGGTGCTTCTCGGAGGTACACCTGGCATCCAGCCAGGGCGGCCTTTCACCATCTCTCCCCTGCAGCAGCTCCTATAGTGCCGACATTAGTAATGCCAAAAGCTCTGTGCCCCTGCACACCTGGGGGCTGAATGTCCTGCCTGGCTGCATGTTTCCTGATGGCAGAGAGGCAGAAAGTTTCAGGGGTTAGAATAGGTGAATGGGAATAACCTGTGGTTTGCCTCTACTCATCCAAAACCCCATAGTGCCCACAGCGGCCTCAAGCTGCCATCAGTCTGGCAGCTGGAATCAGGCAGAGCTCCAGCCCCGCTTGGTTCCTGCCTGCTGTTAAGAATAACTGTCGGTAAAGCACCCGAGGGAGCCAGGCCCTTAGTAAGGCGTGAGAGCAGCAAGCTTCTCCCAGAGGAGTGACAGCAGACACGTGACCCTGGCACTCCTCCTCACCCTTTCTTGGGCAGAGGATGATCCTTTCTCAGCCCTCCAGGACCCTTCTCAGAGCCTGATGTCACCCTGCCCAGCAGTTATCCTATACCACCCCTTTGGAGGCACAGGAAGGAGGTGATGGAGTTCTGCCTGGTTCTGCATGAAGCAGTTGCTGCTTCTTGTCTCCCGCTCCTCTTGGAGTTCTCACCCTAGAGGCAAAAGAAATTCAGCAAAAAATGCTTTCCTATGTTTGCCAAGCCAGGTTAGCTTTCTCACCACTGGGAAGCATCTGTAGCCGGCGCGTTTTAGTGTTGGTGGTGTCGGGAGCTGAGCAACAGCATGCCGCTGGCAGCAGCAGCCTGCTGGCGTCAGAAGCCCAGCCTTGTGAACCACAGCCACGTTTGCCACTGCGAGGGGCTCTTCCCATCCCCTCTGCAGCCAGAGGTGCTGCGGCGTCCCCGGGAGACCCAGTGTGTGTAGCAGCTTGCGGGTGGCACTGCTGTCCTCCCACACTCTTTCAAGCTCTCTGGGGCTGATGCTGAGCCCTGCTCAGCGTCTTGGTCTCCAGGTTGTTTTGGGCCCCTCTGCTGCGGGTGGTGGGAGTTGCCTGTGCCAGGCAGCCAGGCTGGACTCAGAGCTCGGCCTTTTTGCTTGCCTTTGGTGGCTCTTGGTTAAAAGGGTGGGTTGGCCTGAAGATAAAGGGTTTGAGCTCAGCGCCTGTCATGGGGCTGGCTTTGCTAGAGCTGAGGGCAGGGCAGGACTGCTTTGCTCTCTGGGCTTCCTTGCAGTTTGTGGCTACGACTCCATGTTTGTGGCTACTTGTTGCCCTGAGTGTTTCTAGAACACAAACGCCCTGCAGAGCTGCCAGCATCCTCCCTCCAACCGAGAGCTTCCCTTGGAGGTGCCTCCTGTTCCCGGCCATACACGAGCAGAGCTGTGGGGTCTGCACTTTGTACAAGGGTGAGGGCAGGACAGGCTATTCCTGAGGGCATGGGGAACTCCAGAGGGAGAGGTAGACTCAGCGGAGCTGGGCTAGACCAAGATGCCCTGTGTCCTCAGATGGGAGCAGGGCTGTGGGATGGGGTGTGAATCGGTGCACCAGGACCTGCTACTGGCACCTGGGGATGGGTGGGATCCATGCAGCTGGATGTACTCTCCTGCAGCAAACCCCAGCAGACCGGTGAACGCTACTGGGGTGAGGGCAAGGGAAAAAGCTTCCCAGCTCCCTGCTTTTGCCACCTTCACGGAGGCACCTCGAGCAGGACTGTCTTCAGCAGGTTGTTCGAGCTCCTCTATGGAAGCCGTAACACCGGAGGGTGAAACTGAGACCAGCCCTTGGGCCAGGAGCTCCCAGACCCTGTCAGGGAGCTGGCTCTTCCTGGGAGGGCAAGTCTAAGGCGGTAGGGGGGAGCACCCTGCCCGCCCTGCCCTCTCCCCGGGGCAGGCAGAGTAGAGGTGTCCTGTTTCCAGGCCAGGCCCCGCTGGCACTGTCTGTAAACCGGTGGAGAGATGAATATGCAAGGTGCAGTCATGCTGGTTAAGCTCCCAGCTGGTGGGCGGGAGGGGGAGGAACTCTCTTCTTGCCAGGGAGCTCTGCTCTCATCTGTCACGGGAGACTGTCCCAGGCCTGCTCCTGCTTCTCCCCTTTCTTCCTTCTTAGGGCGTTACTCGCTCCCGTTCCCGCCCTCTTACATGGGACACTGTTTGACTGAAATAGCTGCCGCCCCAAGCTGTGGGGCGGGCTGCCCCAGTTGACCCTGGAGGCTCGATTTTGCAGACTGGGGCCTCCCCATGTCCTCGCCCTCGGCTCTGCCTCTGGGTGTTCTTAGCGCCGGCGGCTCCTCTGGGCCAGTGTTGCTGTAGTGGGAGCCATGAGCATGACAATTGCTTTCCAGGTTTTTAATGAGTGCCACATACGGAAGACCCCTGGTTGTATCTTGGGAGCTCTGACAAGCCCATGCTTTTGGCAGTAAGCGTTGTAACAGCTGTGATGAGGTAGGTTTCCTCACTGAGCTCTGCATGGGGCTTCCCATAAAAGCTGCAGTGGAGGTCGTGTCAGGGCACCAGCCCTGGGAGGGTCTGGCGCTGGGGCAGAGAGCAGATCCTGATGTTGTTCGGCCTTCTCCACCTGCTCCTCCTGCCACGTTTGCTCTCTCCTCTCTTTAGGCCACTAGTTCCTTGCCAGAGAGTTTGACCACAGAGAGTCGCCAAGATAGCTGGGCCAGGAAGAAAACGTCGCACCCCTGACCCAGACTCCATTACCGACCCCGGTGGGCCGTTTGTGTCCTCCAAACGGCAGAAAATGTCCAGCAGCACCAATGCCCCTGGCCAGAGGAGAGTGTCTCGGGGCTTGGATGATGCCGCCAACAAGAAGAAGCAGAAGGATCGAGCCAACCAGGAGAGCAAGGAAGGTGAGAGCCCCTCGGCAGCGCTGTGGCGAGCAGGCCTGTGGTTTCTCGGCCCTGCAGGGTGGGAGCCTTGCAGCCATCTGCTGCAGGATAAGCAGATTTAACTAATCGCTTCCTGCAGCTGATGGTAAACCGTATGATGTGGGATCCTCTTCGACAGAGTGTCCTCCCTGGACCTGTAACCTCCTTCCTTCGCGCGCTACTTAGCCCCAGCTATGTGAGGAAGGTCGAACCTGTGGCTTTGTTACCTTGAGCCTGGAGTTGGCCTCAGTGGTTGTTTCTAGACTCTGCTTTTGGCTGAGGCAGAGCTGCCCTGATCCAGAGGCAGTGGGACTGAAGCCGGTGGGTGCTTTTGCAGCTGGAGGCAGTGCTGCTTCCCCATCCGTTTGCCGAGGCCAGATGCTGCAAAGCAGCGACACAGTGTTGACAGCGCCCGCCAAGTGCGGGGCCTGTGGGTGGGGCTGGTGCTTTAGCTTCTGTGTCAGGGCAAGGTGTGGCTCAAGTGGAATAGTTGCTGTGGAATAATTCCCTCTGTAGCTGTGTGTATCTGATGATGAAAACTATGCTTCAGGTGCAGGCTCTGGTGTGGGGCAGGTAATGCCTGCGGGCAGGATGCAGGCAAGAGTTCCTGCAGCCCTGGGAAATTGCTCGATTTTTCTGCCTGCTCCATTATGACTGTTGTAACCTCAAAATCACAGGGTGTTTTATAGGCCAAGGTAAATGAGCGCTTGCTGAGGTCTCTGCTGGAGCAGCCAGCTGCAGTCCCCGATGCAAAACCCCAGAGTGCAGAGAGTGCAGCGTTGCACCTCGTCTCACATGGGAGGTGTGCTGTATCTCTGGTAAGGCCTGACCCTCCGCACCTTCTGATGCAGGGGGCTTCTGCCTTCCCAGGGGCTGCAGTGCAGCCACGCTGCCTCTGTCCCCTCTGTGCAGGGGTGGTGAGGGATGGAACGAGCTGTAGATCCTTCAGACAGTACCGCTGCAGTGCTTACCATGCTGCCAGCCCCACTGACACCTTTGCACCAGTGACTGTGGTGGTCAGCAGAGGTTTCCTACTGGTTTGTAGCCCATCAAGGGAGGCAGTGACAGCCCTCTGAGCACTCCAGGGTGGAGACCACAGTTCCCGTTGCTGCTGTTTCTCTGCTCCAGGACAGCGTGCTGTTGCTTTGAGCCCCTTGCCTGGCAGAGCTCACTGCCCTGTGGGGGTGGAGCAGGCCATGAGACACTTCTGGCTGTTGGAGGTAATCCTGTGGGGAGCAGGGATTAGGTGTCAGGTCAGTTTGGTTCCCCAGCCTGATCTGGAAGGAGGTTTTGGCTGCGGACACTGGTAGCTTGTGCTGGAATGGGAATGCTAAAGTGCAGCTGGGCTGTGTGGTTCTCTTGTTACAGCAGAATTTGTTTGAATGGTTTGAGCATGACCAAACATCAGGTTCTCCCTGTCTGATCAAGGCAGGACTCTTCTGCATGCCTGGAGGCTGAGGGCCCGGTGCGCTGAGCAGGGGCACACAGCCCGGTTACCACAAGCTCGACACTGAGACATGCCTCAAAGCAGCGCTGTCTGTGCAGTGCAGCGATGTTGTGTTGCTTCTACTGGGGTGCTGGTTAGACTGAGATATGGTGGTGTGGCCCAGAGCAGTGGTGCTGGGAGCTGACTTGCTGTGGTGCCCCAGGCAGCGTTCCAGGGAAGGGAGAGGTGTGAGGAAGCAGAGGAGGAAAATGAACAGCACATGCAGGATGCCTAGACAGAGGTTCAGGGGATAAAGAGGTGGCGTTTGAGATTTTGGGCATCAGCGTGCTGGCCCATGCTCTGAGATAACGGAATGACAGACCTGCCTGCACTTTGCTTCTCTGCCCACCAGTGTCTCACCCTGAGCTCGAGCAGGCTGAGACTGCCCAGGAGAAGGACTCAGAGGAGGGTAAGTCAAGGTGTGCGTCAGCTGTCAGTGCATGGCCATGGAGTGCCCTTGCCGAGGGATCTGAAACTCTCACATTGTCGTTGTCCCATGCTCAAGTGTTGAGCAGAACTAACCTGAGTGCTCCTTGCCACAGCGTTTGTTTTAACAGGATGCAGTCTTCCCAGGGGCCTGGAAGGATGCACATGGCTGGGAAGGGCTTGTCTGCAAGGAAGAGGCCCTCAGCACATGGCAGGCTGCTTCTGACGCAGGTGTCATGGTGCTGCTGAGCACATCTGTCCTGCTTGTTTCTGAGCAGGGAGCTGGGCTGGGCTGGGAAAATCCCAATCCATGTCACCCAGTGAGTGCTGATGACTGTTTCTGCCTTGATCCAGGTCTGCTTTGAGGGCAGATGGAGTAGGATACCCTTATGCCACAGAGGGCAGAATTAACCTGACTGAAATTAAGGTGATATAAATCACCTTTTTGCCTTGAAGACTTCAGAACACCGCAGGGCCAGACCTGGAGCCTGGCAGGCACCTGGTGGGCGTTCTACCTGCAGTGGAGTGACACTGCCACACCATTTTCTTCCTGGATGTGGCCTTCTTGCCCGGCTGGCCAGGCAACCACCCGTGTTTCAGTCGTGGTAACAGTGCTCACCTGGCAGGAGTACAGTGCTTTCGTGGTAGCAGCTGGGCTGCTCAGTTTGCATATGCAAAGAGGAAGTGGCAATTTCTGGTTGTGGGCAGAGTCCACTTGAATCCCCAGAGTAATTCTGTGGCTTCCTCGTTCCCTGGGGAAAGCAGCAATTGCTTTGTAGTTGGCAGGAGCCACCCCTTCTTCCCAGCCACTGCTGCTGCACGTGATGGGGCTGAGAGCAGCGCTGCCTTTCTGATCTCTCTAGTTCCCACCAGCATTCACCTGCCCTGCCACAACTTGTGCTCTTGTTTGTGGCCTGTCTGATGAGAGCAGGTTGCAAGCTTCCTGTTTGATTGGCATGACCTGTGTTCCCTGCGTCGACCTCCTTGAACTGAGCGTGCATTCAGGCTCTCGTTCCCCAGCCAAGGCGTGGGCACTGCAGGCTCGTGCCCCAGCAAGTGTGTGACACTTCCCTCCCTCTTCCTAGAGCTGCTGCTGGACTGGAAGCAGAACGCTGATGAGATCATCGTCAAGCTGAACTTGGGCAGCGGAGCTCTGAAGGTGGAGGATGTGGATGCTGCTTTCACTGACACGGACTGTGTGGTCAAACTACCAGGTATGGGGAGTGGAGGGACTGCTGCAGATGTTTCGTCAGCTGGGCTCGGCGCAGCTAGAAGTGGGGCTGATCCAGGCAGGCATAAAACTTTTCCTTCAGAGGCAGTGCCCCGCTGTCAGCTGGCACAGCTTCAGCCAGCAGGCAGGGCTGATACAAGAGCAGTGTAAAAGAAGAAGAGTGTAGAGCTGAGGAGGGCAGGAGCTGGCCTCTGCGCCAAGCGAGCAAGTGCCCACTGCTGCGCTGGTGCATCTCTGTCCCCTGCTTGCTAGGGTGACTGAGTCAGTCATGGGTATCCCTTGGAAAAGCGACCATGCCCCTGAGGGCAGAGAGGCCCAGGGCCTTCCCTCTGGGAAGGAGGCCAGCCAGATGTACAAAGCAAATCCAGGAAAGCTGGCATTACCCTGAAGGCTCCTGGGGTATGGTGGCAGCCTGCCTGCAGCATCCTTGGCTCTGGATGAGCGTTCCCTTGATCCCTGAGGCAGGTGAAAGGGGGCTGTGGGTTAGGTGACAGCTCTCTGGAGCGCTGCCTGAGGTGCCTGTCCCCCTCTGCTTGCAGACGGGCGCCAGTGGAGCTGTCAGTTCTATGAGGAGATTGAGAGCTCCTGCAGCAAGGTCCAGTGCAAGAAGGGCGACTTTCTACAGCTTGTGCTTCAGAAGAAGATCCCGCTGCATACCTGGTCTTCGCTTCTGGTGAGAAGGGGAGGATTTACCTTTTGAGGAGCTTACGGAGCCCGGGGGAGCTGGGGTGAGGGTTTCACTCCCTGCTCTTGAGCTGCTGAGGGAGCAATGTGGGGCACATCCTGCATCCACGTGCTTCCAGAGGCCACTGCCTCTGTGCCTTGCCTCTGTCCCAGGGAGGGCAATGTCATCGTACCCCTGTTCCTGCCTGCCCCACACTCTCCAGGTTTTGGAGCAGAGCCCTAGCGCATTTGGGGAAGGGCGAGTGAGGGTGAGGGGCTGACAAAGAGCATGAGAGGTGCTGCTGCCTGGATACCTTCCCACTGTGCTGCACTGCTTTTCACAGAAGAGAAGGAAAGATGGATCCAAAGAGCTGACCAAAGGGGCTGCATGCTGGGAGAACGGGAAGGAGAAGGCTGCTTCTGCAGAGCTGGCCCCTGAAGAGCTGAGGGCTGAAGGCACAGAGACACCGAGGTCCCGGCGGGAGCCTTCCAACCCCAAGCGCGCTCCGGGAAGAAGCGAGGCCCTGGGAGGGAAAAGCCCAGCCAGCCCAGGGACACAGAGCGGCCCCAGCGCCAAGCGGGCAGTATACCTCAAAGTGGCTCCCACTGAAGAGGGGCCAAATGCCAGAGTCACTGGGAGCATGGAGCCCAGCAAAGGGCACAGCGGGAGGGCAGGCAGCCGCCGCAATGGCAGAGCCAGCCAGGTCGATGGGCCTACAGCCCTCACAGACCTCGCACCGCCACTGGAGAAGGTACTTAGCACCCAGCCAAACGGGGCACCCCTGCTTCTCAGCCCCCGTGCAGAGGATGCTGCTTGCACAGGGACCCATCAATGCCGACGAGATGGGCTCCGGTGTTCTGTGGGGGTTGGCATGGGCCTGGCTGTGGTGGAGAAGAGGGTGACATGGGGACCCTGCAGTTGCTGGGCTGAGCGTGTGCTCTGGTGCTAAGGAGGCTGAGCCGAGCATGGGATGTGTGGGGGAAATGGGTGGCATGGGGCTGTGCCTGCCTGTCTGGCAGGAGTCACAGCGGATGAGCCAGGGCAGCTTGGGGGTGATGGTGTCTGTTTTTTACCATGTCCCTCTGTTTTGAAAGGCCGTGGTTTTGGCCAAGGAGACCGTTCCTGTGGAGATGCCACCTCTCACGGCTACCACAGAGGTGTTCCCCCACCGTGTTGCCACCTGTGTGGAGAAGAGGGTCCTGCAGCCAGGCAGCCCTGCCGAGGCCTTGCGGGGCCGGGACTGTACAGCTGTCCTGGGAGAGAGCTCTAAGGCTGTCCCAGTGGCCACCCCTCCCCTGGGCAGAGACAGTGAGAAGAGGGACTGGTCCAAGGATGACGTGGCTCTGGAAGCAGCAGCTGATGGTGAGTGGCTGGAGCCCAGCGGTCAGCCTGGTTGGGAAAGTTCATCTGCTCAGGACCTCTCCTGGGTCAGCCTGCAGTGCTGCCTCGGCGCGCAAAGAAGGTAATATCTCTCTCCATGGCTTTCCTTGCTCAGAGCCAGAGCCTGTTGTGAGCCTGACCTTTGTCAAGAATGACTCATACGAGAAGGGAAATGACCTGGTGGTGGTGCACGTCTACGTGAAGGAGATCCACAAGGAGACATCCAAGGTGTTGTTCCGGGAGCAAGACTTCACGCTGCTGTTCCAGACGAGGTACCGACATGCCTCGGGACAGTGCCAAGCTGCTGCGGAGCTCCGGACTATGGCCGGGTTACTTGTTCGTTCACTTCTTCTCACTCGCTCCCAATTTCTTTGCAGCGACACAAACTTCCTTCGCCTCCATCCTGGCTGTGGGCCTCACACAGTGTTCCGGTGGCAGGTGAAACTCAGGTATGGCTTCTATCCTTCTAGCCCACACCAGGGCAAGGGTGCTGAGAGTGCAGAGCTGGAGCAGGAGCCAGTCCTGGCTGGCACGTCTGTGCAAGGAACGCTCATTTCTGCACCTGGGGGTCTCCCTTACGCCATGCTGCACTAATGCCCCAAGCCCAGGCTGCCTTGGCTCTGTGTGGTGGCTTGCAGGGGAGGAAATCCCAGTGCCTCCTTGCCTGCAGTTCCCCCCAGCCCGTTCCGGAGCTCTTGGGGATGGAGCCAGACCAGCCTATGTGCATTTGGGGTGGGCTGTCCAGTGGGAGGGGCATGTGGAGCCAAGCAGAATGAATCTGCCAGGAAGGGGGCCCTCTGTGTGCTCAATGTTATCCAGGCTCAAGGGTTTCTGCCCTTGTTTGCCAGGCCCACCTCAGGGTTGGTGCTAACTGGGTCCCTAATGCCTGGCGTCCATGGCACTACCTTGCAGAGGCTTTGGCATGTCTGAGGCTGCTGGGGGGTCTGGGGCACCCCTGACTTGCTGGGTGTCTTGCAGGAACCTTATTGATCCGGACCAGTGCACATACAACTTCATGGTGTCTCGCATCGACGTCTGCCTGAAGAAACGCCAGAGCCAGCGCTGGGGGGGGCTGGAGGCTCCAGCCACACGAGGTCTGCACCCTGCCTTTTTGTCTTGCCTGCCTGCTGCACCCTAGCAGGGCATGGGCCCTCCTCACTCCTGGCAGCAGCCAGATCGTGCCAGATTGTCCGGTGCAGGGTTGTGGGGAAGGAGGGGGGCTTAGTGGGTGTAGGCAGGAGAGGTTTAGGGCAAGGCAAGCCAAGCCAAGCTCTAGGGGAAGGGCATTGCTGTTCCCCTTGTTCATGGGGAAGAGGCATAGGAGAGAGCCTGTGTGCGAGCATGGACCAAGTGGCTCAGCCCCGCCGTGGGCAGCGCATGGTGCTGCTAACCACAGGCCCACCCTTCCCCCTTTTTAAGGTGCAGTGGGTGGTGCAAAGGTTGCCATGCCTACAGGCCCTACCCCTCTGGACAAGAACCCCCCTGGCAGTAACCAGCATCCCCTGTCCAGCAAGGAGGAGGCCCGAGCCAGCGACAAAGAGAAACCGCGTGTGGAAGATGGGAGTCTGGATGGTGTGGCAGCTCGTACAGCCCCAGAGCATGTGGCAGTGAAGCAAGAGCCCCACATCCCCTCGGTGAGTAGGTCTGCATGGGGTTTGACCTGGGCAGGGGGAAAGGGGGGCCCACTTGTCCATCTTGTGGGACTCCACCTCCCTGGTGTTGCTTTGGGGACTGGCAGACTGTTTCTGGAAGAGAAGGCAGCACTCCTCAGTCATAGCTGGCAGGACTGGGGGCAGCAATTGGCCTGTCTGTCCCAGTCCTGGTGGGAGATGGCATGATGGCTCCAGCCCAGCCATGTCTGAGGGATGCCTTGGCTTTTGGTTTCCTCCGGTGTTCCCAGAGAGACCCCCCGAGCGCAGCACTCTCACACCCTCCTCTTCTTTGGCAGCCCAAACCGACGTGCATGGTGCCACCAATGACACACAGCCCTGTGAGCACTGAGAGTGTGGAGGATGATGAGGATGAGGACGAGAAGAAGAAGGTGTGCCTGCCCGGCTTCACAGGGCTGGTGAACCTTGGCAACACCTGCTTCATGAATAGCGTCATCCAGTCCCTGTCCAACACCCGGGAGCTGCGCGACTACTTCCATGGTGAGCCCACACTGAGAGTCCAGCAGAGCCCTGTCACTCGGATGGTGCAGCCGGTGGCACCCTCGCTCTCCTGTGTCTCTTACAGATCGGTCCTTTGAGTCGGAAATCAACTATAACAACCCCCTGGGGACTGGGGGACGCCTGGCCATTGGCTTTGCCATGCTGCTGCGAGCGCTGTGGAAGGGCACACACCATGCCTTCCAGCCCTCTAAACTAAAGGTAGGGCCGCAGTCACCAGCACTGCCGTGAGTCCCCACCACTCTTCTGTGGGCACCTGGATGCCCTGCTGGTGCCACTGAGAGCTAGGTGGGTGTGGGTGGGTGCAGCCAGGCTTTGTGTGTCGGACTGGCAGTGCTGCCAGGGGGCTGCTGACCAGCTCTGACTACTGTGCTCTCCCCAGGCAATCGTGGCCAGCAAGGCCAGTCAGTTCACTGGCTATGCCCAGCATGATGCTCAGGAGTTCATGGCCTTCCTACTTGATGGCCTGCACGAGGACCTCAACCGCATCCAGAACAAGCCCTATACAGAAACTGTTGACTCAGATGGGAGGCCCGACGAGGTGAGGATGTCCTTCCCCAAAGCCACTGGGAGAGCAGCCCTAGCCTGGGTGGTTTAGCATAGTGCTGACCCCTCTTTCCCCATAGGTGGTAGCTGAGGAGGCCTGGCAACGACACAAGATGAGGAACGACTCTTTCATTGTGGACCTTTTCCAGGGCCAGTACAAATCCAAGCTGGTGTGCCCAGTGTGTTCCAAGGTAGGGCAGCCCTTGGAGGGTCTGTTCCTGTCCTGGCTGTGCAGCAGCAGGCTTCTGACCCTCAGAGAGCACAGGTCACAGGGCAAGGCTCGATCTCAGGTCTTCTGGGGCTGCTGCCCCACTGATCTCAGCCACAAGCACTTCCCACAACTGAATGTGCTCTCGCATCTGCAGGTGTCTATCACCTTCGACCCCTTCCTGTACCTCCCTGTGCCTCTCCCACAAAAGCAGAAGGTGCTGACTGTCTACTACTTTGCAAAGGAGCCGCACAAGAAACCGATCAAGGTAAAGGACACAGTCTGCTCTGGGGTAGGAGCCTGAGAGGGCTCCTGGAGATGCCCCAGGCAGCTGGTTGTGTGCCAGCAGGCTGAGCCTTGTGTTAAGGGCCCGCATGCCTTGGTGTGGTGTGACTGATGGGGCACTTTCTTGCTGGCAGTTCCTTGTGAGTATCAGCAAGGAGAACTCCAGTGCCATGGAGGTACTCGACTCGGTGGCCCACAGTGTGCATGTGAAACCAGAGAACCTGCGCCTGGCAGAGGTAAGAGTGCTCCAGCTGGGGAGCAAGCCGTGGGCTGCTCTTGTGGGCACCCTGGTTCCCACAGCTCTGCAGGGAATATGGCCACTGACAGTCGCTTGCCATATGCCGCATATCCATGGGACAGATTTTGTCATGGGTGGCAGTGTCCTGCACAGGGTGCTGCCAAGCGGAGCCCTGCTAGGAGGGCTGGGCCACTGCAGGAGAGCAAGGGGTGTCCATCCTCCCCTGGTGGGTTGGTGAGCCGAGCACAGCATCCCTGTGGTGCTGCTGTCCCCGCAGCTCACTGTGGGGCTGAGATCTGTGGCTTTCTCAGGAGATGAAGTATGGGGCAGCCCTCACATGGTCTTGCTCCACTGCTTTCCTGCCAGGTGATCAAGAATCGCTTCCACCGCATGTTCCTGCCATCCAACTCGTTGGACACAGTCTCCCCCACAGACCTGCTGCTCTGCTTCGAGGTGCTGTCCCCAGAGCTGGCCAAGGAGCGGGTGGTGGAGCTGCAGGTCCAGCAGGTAAGAAGGGATATTGGGACTGCCTGGAGGCATGCAGAGAGGCTGAGCCTGCGAGTGGGGCTGAGCAGGAGGGGGAGAGTTGCACACAAGAGTGACTAGCTGCGTTGAGCATGGATGCCCACTGGAGCTACCTTGTCCTGCCTGGGTGCCCTTCCCTGACCAATGGGTCCTTTCTCCTACAGCGTCCGCAGGTGCCCAGCGGCCCCATCGCCAAGTGTGCTGCCTGCCAGAAGAAGCAACTGCCTGAGGATGAGAAGCTCAGGCGCTGCACGAGGTGCTATCGAGTCGGTTACTGCAACGTGTGAGTTGACTTGGCGCATGGCAGGGAGGGATGATCTCCTGCCTTGAAGGGTTAGATGGGAGAGCTCAGTCCACTGGGAGGAGGTGGGATGGGTCTGGTCTTTGGGAGGGAGCCAGTCTGGCTGGTGGTGTTCCCCTTGTCCCCAGCACATCCCTCTGGCCCTGCCAAGCTCCTGCCCGGGGTGGACGCGGATGCTGGGTTCACCTGGGACTCTGTGTTACAGGGCATGTCAGAAAACACACTGGCCAGACCACAAGGCTTTGTGCCGCCCAGAGAACATCGGTTTCCCCTTCCTCATCAGTGTGCCGGAGTCCCGCCTGACCTATGCCCGCCTGGCCCAGCTGCTGGAGGGCTATGCAAGGTGAGGGTCCAGGGAAGGAGGGTGTTTCTGCCCCGGAGCTGAGCTTGGCCCTGTGCCTGTCTGTCTCTGACTGTCACCTCCTTGCCCAGGTACTCGGTCAGCGTGTTCCAGCCTCCATTCCAGCTGGGACGGATGTCACCAGAGCAGGGGCTGCAGCCTCTGCTCCCGGACAAGCTGGAGCCCCTGGCAAAGAGCAGCTGTGCAGCAGCCACCTCTGCCCCTGAGCTGGGGGACGGGGACAGGGCTTCCAGCCTCCTGCAGGAGCCCCCGCTCTCGCCAGCTCTGCCAGAGCTGCACCCGGAGCTGGGGGACACTGGCACTGTCCGGAGCAAGGTCCTGGCAGCCAGGAGTTCTCTGCTGAGCTTGGATTCGGGCTTCTCCGAGCACATGGAGTCGCAGGGCGACAGCTGTTGCGAGAAGGAGCCGTCCTATGAGAGAGCCCTCAAGCCAGAAGGTAAGAGATGTTGCGGTGATAACCGTGTCTGTGCTGGCAGCCCCAAGACAAAACAAGAGCAATTCTCCCTCCTTGGGGTGATCTCCCACCACAGCATCTCCTCTCCTGTTGTGAGCTTTGTCCGGAAACCCTTGGGAACATATGTGAGGCCCTGGGAGCTGTGTTTTGGCAGCACTGCCTCACCTGAAATGCCTGTCTGCCCATCCTCTGTCTTGCCTTGACAGGGCCCTCGGGGCAGAGCCAGAGACCTGACTAGGAAGAGGCTGGAGTGTTGTGTTTTTGTGGGAGTGGTGGGAAGGCAAGGGCTGGCAGAAGCCTCCAAGTCCCGTGGGAGGGCAGAGCCTGGCGCAGGCTGAGCCCCTCGGGGCTGTGAGCGTAGCGTTTCCCTCGCTCTGACTCAGCTGCACGGGAGCAGCCTCTTGCGCTCGGCTGCCTGACTGTCACGTTTCCAGACACTCGTCTCAGGATGGCAGCAATGTGCAGTGAAGGGGCAAGGCAGGCAGAGGAGCACAGCTTGCCAGGGGCAGGCGCCTGCTAAAAATAGTCAAGGACACGGGGCACGTGGTTGTGTGCCTGCAAGGCCGTAGCATGTGAGATGGGGGTGGGGGCACTGCAAATTCTTGGCCCCCTACGCAGGGCAGACAGGCAGTGCCACCGCAGATCTGTCCCTGCCTGTCCACAGCTGCCATCCCTGGGTACCAACACACTCCAGACTCGCTGAGTGCCCGCGCCACGCAGTTCTACATCAACAAGATCGATGCTGCCAACCGAGAGCACAAGCTGGAAGATAAAGGTGAGCCCAGAGCCCTAGAAGGTGCCACCTTCATCCCTTGCAGTTGCTGGTAGGGTGGTGGATCTGCCTGGCCAGGGTGCCAGAGGCTGCATGGCACAAGGTGAACCCAGGTGTCACTGTCAGGACTGGACGGTGGAAGCTGCATCTGGCACAGAGGAGGGCAGGGCTCTGCTGCATAGAGCCGCTGCCTAGAAATTCTTCTCAGGCATGACATTCCTGCTCTCCTCAGCAAATAGACCAATTCCCTTCAAACTCCTGCATCCACAGAGAGTCTGTGATCTGTGGGTCACGTCATGTCTGAATGGGACACCCGCAGCCAGTGCTGGTTATGGAGGTGCTACCGAGAGGGACTGTGCCCACCTTGCCCCACTGGCTGTGGGCCTCTGCCACCCTGGGGTGGTGAACTGGGCACTGCAGGTGCCCCAGAGGGGTACTTGTCCCGTCCTGGCAGCGCTGCGTGATTGCTGTATTGGGACGGGCAAGACTACTTCTAGCCCCAGCAAGGTGGCCTGGTGTAGCCTGTCAGGGCAGGTGTGTGAGGTGTGTGCTCCTTCTCAGGTGACAACCCCCTGGAGCTGACAGATGACTGCTCCCTTGCCCTGGTGTGGAAGAATAATGAGCGCCTCAAGGAGTTTGTGTTGGTGGAATCCAAGGAGCTGGAGTGCGTGGAGGACCCAGGCTCGGCTAGCGAAGCAGCCCGGGCTGGCCACTTCACCCTGGAGCAGTGCCTCAATCTCTTCACCAAGCCTGAAGTCCTGGCCCCAGAGGAAGCGTGGTGAGGAAGGTGATGGGGTGGGTTCCAGCCTGTGGGCTCAGACAGCAGCGGGGGTTTCCCAGGAGCTGTCTGGGCCTGCACGCTTCTTCTGGCAGCCTGGAGCGTTGCTCTGGCCTTCCCTGTGCTCTGGAGAGGGAGGCTAATAGACAGCAGGGAGCAATGCCAGCACTCCACAGGGCTGTGCTGGCCTCCCTTGGCAGGGGAGGCTGAGACCCCCCACATCCCCTCTGTCAGCCCCACCTGTGAGGGACCTTGAGTCTGGGCTGGGCTGGGCTGTGAGACCCGGGGCTCTCCCCGCGCTGGTAATGATATAATAATACCTCTTCCCCTAGGTACTGCCCCAAGTGCAAGCAGCACCGCGAGGCCTCCAAGCAGCTGATGCTATGGCGCCTGCCCAACGTCCTCATTATCCAGCTCAAGCGCTTCTCCTTCCGCAGCTTTATTTGGAGGGACAAGATCAATGACATGGTGGACTTCCCCGTCCGGTGAGACCCCGGGGGATGAAATGCCTGTGCTGCCCTGCAGTCTGGCCTCTTGCTGCCTAATGCTGACTGCCCCGACTGACCCCCTGTCTCTCCCCAGGAGCCTGGACCTGAGCAAGTTCTGCATCGGCCGGAAGGGCGAGCAGCAGCTGCCCATGTACGACTTATACGCTGTGATCAACCACTACGGAGGCATGATTGGGGGGCACTACACGGCGTACGCCCGCCTGCCCAACGACAAGAACAGCCAGCGCAGTGACGTGGGTGAGGATCTGCCGACCTCGCCGCCCCGCCTCTCCTGCAGCTGTGGCCCTTCTGCTTGCTTAACCCTTCTCTCCTCTCAGGCTGGCGGCTCTTTGACGACAGCACAGTCACCACCGTGGATGAGAGCCAGGTGGTAACCAGATACGCGTATGTCCTCTTCTACCGCCGGAGGAACTCTCCTGTGGAGAGACCCCTGCCAGGGCACCCCGCAGACCACCGAGCTGAGCGCACACCCTCTGCCGAAGCTGCTGCTAGCCAGGTGAGAGCTCATGTCCCTTTTGGCACTGTTGGAGCCACAGAGCCGTGAAACGTGCCCAGATGCCCACACGCAGGGTCCAGCCTGTCTCTGCTAGCACCCACAGAGCCTGGCACAGCTGTGGTGTGATGTCTGCCTCTCTTCGACACCGAAGAGCTTGCACTGGCTGGGCGTTGGGACCTGTCTTGCCCTGTTCTCACTGTGAGCTTGGGATAGTCCCTGCCCTGAGGGACCACAGGAGAGCTGGTTTCCGTCTTTAGGGTGGGAGTGTTGGTGGGAGGGCACCAGAGGAGGCAGGAAGGGGGCTCAGCCTCGCCGGGGCCTGCACCGAAGGAAGGCTGTGAGCGGTACAGCAGGAGCTGGCTGTGCCGGGAAGCGTTGAGATCCTGCCCTCCGCAGCCGCTCTCGAGGCAGGGTGGGGGACACTTTCTGCTGGGGCCCAGCTTGGGGCCAAGCTAGGTGCAAAAAAGGCAAATGCCAGCGCTGAGCCAGAGGCCTGGCAGCCTCCGCAGGGTGCTGACGAGAAACCTGCCAGAGTGAGCTCTGCTGCTGGGCCGCCCGGGAGGGAGGGGTGGGCCAGCCGGTGGCAGGGTGCTTTTGGCATGCACTGGTGGGGAACGGTTGGGCTGATCTTTGCGTGAACGTCAAGACGTGAAGGCCCAGGTTGGGGCACAGCGCAGCACCCACCTGGCGAGCCCCTCCCCCCCCCCCCCCCGGCATCGCTGTCCTGCAGCCCTTCCCTCTGCGCTCAGCACCCCCGTGGCCCCGTGGGGATTCAGGATGATGCTCAGTTCATGTCTGGCACGGTGGCACACGTGTGCCCTGTGGGGCCCTTCTGGCCTGGGTCCCCGGCCTGTCTGGCTCGTGCAGCCCTTGGTCCAGCACTGGTTAGGCATCCCAGCTCTTCCTTCTCATCGGGGGACGGGAGCTGCCACTCTCTGGGGCCAGGGGCTGTCTGGCACGTTAGTGTCTGCCTGCCTGAGCTGTTCCTGTCCTGGAGGGGGGGCTTTGCGTGTCCCGGAGCAGCCCCACTTGCTGTTGGTGGCCTGGGCAACAGGAAGGCTGCGCTGCTCATCCCACACTGGTGTTGGGAGCCTTCAGGGGCCCCGGGCAGCACCGACGCTCACTGTAACCCCCCCCCAGCGCCGGGGCTCATCGGGTGTCCCCATGGCGCCGGGCCTCATCATGCCCTCGGCAGCACCGGATCCCCCGCAGCGCTGGGGGATCACTGGATCCCACCAGGGCTGAGCGAGTCCCCGAGCCCCTCGGACCACCCCCACCCTCCCGAGTACTGGGTGCCCTCTGGAGACCTGCGCCCTGATTGGCTGGCCCGCATGATCACCGAATGGCTGGGCTGTGATTGCCTGCCTGCGGATAATCCTCCTGGAAGTTGGACTACGATTGGCTGTCGGAGCATCCCCACCCGCTGAAGCAGACCCGTGACTGGCTGTGCTGCAACCGTGCCTCCTGCTCCTGCCGCCCCCCCCGGCTCTGGATTTGCTGTCATCTGAAGGATCCGGTTGGGATCACAAAAGCTGGGCTGTGATTGGCTGCTGCCTGCCCCCTCGACACCTGGACCCACCAATGCCAGAGCATCGGCTCCATCGGGATCTGGTTGCCCGCTCCGCGGCCCTACGAAGACCCTGCCCTGCCGGAGCCCGGCTGCGCCCCGTGTGCCGGAGACCCCGAAGAGCCGCGGGGGCGGGTGCGACCGCGACGGTGCTGCATGGGGAGGCGGGCTGGCTGGGCACGGGGCTGGGCTCGCAGGCAGCCGCCTGCCCCGGGGGATGGCGAGGGGTGTTGCCCATTGTGTTCTCCAAGTGCTGACGCAGGTTTCCACATCGCAGGCTTCTCTGATCTGGCAGGAACTGGAGGCTGAAGAACAAGAGTTGCAGCTCGAGGCGCCCCAAAGGCCTGCAAGAAACTCCTGGAGGCCCCGTGGCCAGAAGTGGAGTCCGGGCACCCCCCAGCACCCAGATGAAGGCTGCGTCAGATACTTCGTCCTGGCCACCACGGCCGCAATTGTCGCGCTCTTCCTGAATGTCTTCTACCCGCTCATTTACCAGACCCGCTGGAGATAGGCACAGGCACGCAGCCAGCTGCAGGAGCAGAGCTGCCGGGGCATGCACTGTCCTAGGATGCTACGCGACGAAGATGTCAGGTGGCAGGACAGAAACTGCCAGGAAGGACTCGCCAAGGGAAGCGTGGGGATGTCGGCTCCTGCCTGTCTGCTCTGGCATCTCCCGTGCCAGCTGGCAGGGCTGCGTGGGCAGCTCGCTGCCTTGCCAAGGTGCAGCCCAGAACCAGGAGTCCCTCAGCCCTCCTTCACCCGTTCTGCCTGCTGGGAGCAGGGCAGACCTCGTGGCTACCTGCTGCTCAGGGAGGGATGTTGCTGCTGCAGCAGGGCCGGGGGCTGGGAGCCCTCTGGGAATATCAACCACCTCTGTTTGGCTCCCAGGAAAGAAGCAGAGACCTACTGGAAGGCTGCAGCAAGGGCAGGATGCCCTGACACGGGTCCTGGTCCGGCCACCTCTCCCAGCTGTGCTGCTGCGAGAACCTTGTGCTCCCCAGGGCTGGTGTGACCTATGGCTCCTGGGCCAGCCCCGTCCCTCCTGGTGCCAGCTGCCTATGCACCTGGAGCTGTGCATGTCACACTCTCATGCTGGGACCGAATGGGCTTGTCACCAAGGGCTTGCGTGCTTCTCCGTTCAGCCCTGCTGCAGCTCCTCTTCCCCAGGCAGCTGCTGCGGAGCCTGGCAAACTGGGATGGGATGCCCACGGTGAGCACCCCCCTCTGTGGGCTGCTGGCTCCCACCATCGCCATGGGGGCTGTCCCCACTCAGCCCTAGCTGGCTGTGTCTGGGGGGCTGGGTCTGTGCTGGGGGAGTGTGGTGCGGTGCCTCATTTGCGAAGGGACGGGCTGCCCATGCTGTGGGAGAGGCATGGGGTCGGGGAGCGCAGGCAGGACCTCGGTGTGTTAATAAAGCCGGGTTTTCCAAAGAGAAGCAGTATCCCTGTCCTGTGTGATGGGACCCCCGCAGAGGGGCAGGGACTCTGCCCCAGAGCCTGCTCCAGCACAGGGCAGGTGCCAGTGACCTTCCTGTACCTGATGCAGCTGCTTGCAGAGTCTCTCTGGCCCAGCCGGCACAGTGACCCTGCCCTGGGCTTTGCAGGGTGCCTGGTACACCCTGTGCGGCAGCAGGCTCTGGGGACAGCTCTTGCCTGCTGGTGCTGTGGGGCACAGGCTGGGCTCTGGCTCCCCAGCCATGGGGTGGCAGCCCCGGTGGGACACGTATGGGGCAGGGGGAGCCCGGTGTGGCCGGCAGCGCACGGTCCCATGGGGCCGGGGCGCAGGCTGCGGCTCCAGCGGTGTCTGACATTGAGACGTGTCGCCCTTGGCTGAGCGTGGCTCAGCCTGCTCTGGCGTGTTTGGGTGCGAGAGGTGACTTCAGAGCCCTGTGACTTCCTTTTCCGTCTCCGCTGCTGTCCCGCCGGCTGTGTCCTTGGCTGGCGTGGGAAGGATGCTTGGCAGGGAAGGGGGTCGCCCGGGTGTCTGGCTGGGGTTTGAGCCGGACAGCGGGGAGCCCAGGGCTCCTCCGCCTCGGTCCCGCACCCCTCTTGCACGTGCGCCACACTGTCCCCCCCCTGCCGAGTGGGTCCCAGCCGGGGAGGCTGGTGGGGCCGTGCCGCGGTCATGAGGTGCCGGTCCTGGAACAGTCGCCTCATTGTCTGCAGCCCCGGGGCTCGGCGGCTTCCCCCGCTCGCCCACGGCGCTGGCCTCGTGGGGCTGAGTCAGTGCCCGGCGCCGGTGGGGTGACCTCTGCTCCGGCTGGCGCCCCAGGCTTGGGGCCTACAAGCCACTGCCTGCACCTGCCTGCCCTCCCCGGAGGTGGGTGGCCGGCAGCGAGGCCCAGGCTACACCCTCTGGGCTCTGGAAATCCCCTCTGGTCCTGTGCCGTTCCTTAGACCCCGGCAGGCGCTGGCAGCCTGCCCCGTGGCTCGCTGCTGCCGCCCGGGCTGGCAGGGTGCCCGTGCTGGGGCGCGGGGCTCTGCTCAGACCGGCCCTGGCCGCGGCAGCCCCGGGGCCACGAGTGCCGGGCTGGGGAGAGGCAGCAGCACCGGGGCCGGGCTGAGCGTGCTGCAGCCTGGCTCTCCTTAGGCAGGCAGGCGGGGGCTGCCGCCGGGGGCCCTGGGCATGCTGCCTTACCCCTGCCAGGGCTGGCACCGGCTGCTGTGTCTGCTCCACACTGTGTGGGATCCCCCACCTGAGGGGTTGCATCCCCCACAGCCCCCCTGGGAGCAGGGAGGGAGAGGGGTGGGCTGGGCACTGGTGTCCCCCTCATGCCCCTGGTGTCCCTATCCTGCCCGCGGTCTCCCTCTCATGCCCGCCTTCTGCTTGCAGGGACTGCCCCCGGTGCCGTTCGGATCCGGCCTGGCCCCCGAAGGAGCCCCGGCGCTGGCTGCAGAAGGCCTCCCCGAGCGCTTCGCCAGCCCCGCCGAGCGCCCGGCCCCCTCCTACAGCAGCATGGAAGAAGTCGACTAGGGCGTTGGGGGGTGCCTGCCCCGGGGGGTGCGGGCCAGGCCGGGCACTGGGGAGGGAGGGGGGGATGGGGGGTGGTTGGGGTTTGTCCTGCGCTCATTAAACTTGCTGAACTCCACTCGCCTCTGCTTCCTGCTGTCCCCTGGTGAGCCCCCCCAGGACCCCGTGTCCCCCAGCGTGCTGTTGGGGCCCCTAGCACCCTGCGTCCCCGGGTGCCCTCATGTCCCCTGCTGTGCTGGGATACAGGGTGCGCCCCACAGCTCTGTGTCCCCTGGTGTCCCCCAGTGCTCCTTGCAGCCCAGTCCCCCCCCTCCAGGTCCCCTGGCGCTTAGTGCACGCTGCAGCTTGATGTCCCTGCTGGGCTCTGCTGCCCCCAGCGTGCCCCTGGTGTCCCCTGGTGCTTGCTGTCCCCTGGTGTCCCTCAGTGCCGGGTGTTTCTTGGTACACCCTGCTGCCGGGTGCACCCTACAGCAGCGGGGGGACGCCCAGTGACCCCTGATGTGCCTCGGTGCCTGGAGTCCCCCGGTGCCCGCTGCTTCTCAGTGTGCTCTGCGGCTGGCTGCGCCCTGTCGCCCGGTGTTCCCCGGTGCAGTCCCACCGCCATAGTGCCTGGTGTCCCCTGGTGTGCCCTGGTGCTAGTGCAGCGGGACTGCAAGTCCCAGCACCCGGTGTCTCCCAGTGTGTCCCGGTACCGATACAGCGGGACTGCAAGTGCCTGTTGTGCCCGGTACACCCTGCTGTCCGGTATCCCCTCGCGCCAGTGTGCCAGGACTGCAAGTCCCGACACCACGTCGCCCGGTGTCCCCCGGTGCGGGCTGGTGTGGCAGGACGGCAAGTCCCGGTGCTCTAATGCCCGGTGTCCCTAATGCCAGTAGGACGCCCGTCCCCCGGTGCGCCCCGTCCCCGCTGTGTGCCCTATCGTCTAGTGTCCCCGGCGCCCGGTATCCCCCGGTGACGCCCCGTTCGCCGGTATCCCCTGGTGCTCCGCGACGCGCCCTCTGTCCCTCTGCCCCCGCCTGGCCCCGGTGCCGGTGCCGGTGCGGCGGGACTGCAAGTCCCGTCAAGCCGCGGGCGGGCGGCGCGTCCAATGGGGCTCGGGGGGCGGTGCGGCCGGTCGCTGCCTCCGCCGCCGCCCGGTGCCGCGGCGCAGAGAGCCCCGGAGCGGCCGCGCGGCGCCGGCCCCGCAGCCCGGCTCTGAGCCGCCCGCCCGGCCCGGCCCCCCCCGCCGCGCCCCGCCGCCCTCAATGAGGTTCTTCCGACTCACCTTCAAGTGCTTCGTGGATTGCTTCTGAGCCCCCCTCCCTCCCCACGGCCACGGAGCCGCCCCCGACCCGCCCCCGCTCCCCGGACCCCCGCGACATGCCCCCCGTCCCCGCCGACACGGCCGCCCCGCAGCCGCCCGCCGCCCCGCGACGCGACGCCGCCGCCGCCGCCTCTGCCCCCGCGGGCTCCGGTAAGCGGGGAGCGCTGGGGGAGGGATGGGGATGGGGAAGGGGGTAAAGCGGGGGGGGGCCACGGCCACGCGCGACCGCGGCGCGCCCCCTCCCGCCGCCGCGGGGTGAGTCACTACTCTGCATTGTGACGTCACGCGCCGGCCTGACATCTGACGTCACGCTTCCACGCGCGGAGTCGAGGGGGGGGGGAGGCGTGGGGGGACCCCCCCCGCGCCTCCCCCCCACCCCGACTCCGCGCCCCCACGGACACGCGTGACGGCAGCGTGGGCCTCCCCCCCCGTTTCGGCAGAGGGTCGCGGGGAGGCGGAGGGCGCGGAGCCCCCCGCGGCGGGCGAGGAGCGGGCAGTGACGGCACCGCTGGTGGGACCCCCCGGCCCCCCGAAAGCGGCCGCCCCCGAGCGGGAGACATGGACCCGGCAGATGGATTTCATCATGTCCTGCGTGGGTTTCGCCGTGGGGCTGGGCAACGTCTGGCGCTTCCCCTACCTGTGCTACAAGAACGGCGGAGGTGAGACCCGCGCCCGCCCCACGGAGTGCCCCACGGCGCGATGTGGGGCGGGGCATCCCACAGCGCAAGGGGGGGGACGCTACACGGTGCGTGGGAGCATCTCACTTTCCACCCCACAGCGTGTGCGTGGGATCACCCCCCGGTGGGCCAGCCCACCCCGCATCTCCCCGGGGCAAGGGGCTGCCTTTGTGGCTCGTGGGCCACCCCACGCGTGTCTGGTGTCACACACCGGGCTGGGGGTCCGTGGGGAGCCCCCCGCCACCTGCCCGCCCTGACCTACATCGGCAGCACGGCGAGGGGAGGGCGCGGAGGCGCCTTCGCCATTCGCTGCGCCTGGGTGAGCGGCACGGGAAGGGAAGGGGGGGCCCGGGGGGGCGCGGGGGGGGCGGCGGCGGCGGCTGAGCCAGCCCCGTGTCGTGTCCCCCTCCGGCTCCAGGCGTCTTCCTCATCCCCTACCTGCTCATCGTCTTCGTGGGCGGCATCCCCGTCTTCTTCCTGGAGGTGGCCCTGGGGCAGTTCATGAAGCAGGGGGGCATCGCCGCCTGGAACATCGCCCCCCTCTTCAAGGGTAACGCCGCGCCCTGCCCGCGCCCTGCCCGTGGCCCCTTGTACCCTGACCGTGGCCCTTGGCACCCTGCACCCTGCCCGTGGCCCCTGGCACCCTGTGCCGGGCTGGCAGCACCCTGCGTGGGGCACCGGCTGCAAGCCGGGGCTGGCAGCACCCTGCCCTTGCCCTGTCTGCTCCCGTGCACCTTGCCCGCCTCCCGCTCCTACCCTGCACCCCGGCCAAGGGTGGCAGCTGCCTGCGCCCGTGCCCCGTGGCACCCTGCGCTGCCCTGCCCAGCCCCACCTGCCTACGTGCTGCCAGCCTCTCTGCCTGCTGCCGGCTTCCCCGGGAGCTGACAGGTCCCCCCGGTCCTGTGCCATGCTGCCGGCTGTCCCCACCCGGTCCTGCTGCCAGCTCCCCCTGTCTTGTCCCCGCCAGCTCCCCATGTCCCCTTGGGCTGCCAGCTCCCCCTTTCCCGTCCCCACCCGTTCCCCCCTGTCCTGCCCAGGGCAGACAGATCCCTGCATCCCCATCAGCTCTCCCCGCTCCTGCCCTGGGGTGCTGGCTCCCTGCATCCCCACCAGCACCCCATGTCCTGCCCCATCCCTGCCAGCACCCCCCCCATCCCACTGCCTCTCCCACCTGGGTGCCGGTGGGTGCCCGCGGGCTCTGATCTCCCTGTGCCGCAGGTCTGGGCCTGGCCTCCATGGTGATCGTCTTCTTCTGCAACTCCTACTACATCATGATCCTGGTGTGGGGGCTCTTCTACCTGGTGCACTCACTGACAGACACCCTGCCCTGGGCCACCTGCGGCCACCCCTGGAACACTGAGCAGTGCACCGAGCTCTTCCACCTCGAGCTCTGCCTCAATGGCACCGCCAACACCAGCGCCGGCACCGGGTCCTTCAACCTCAGCTGTGCCGACCTGGCCAACAAGCGCTCGCCTGTCATCGAGTTTTGGGAGTGAGTGTGGGCACCAGGGTGGTGGGGTCTCGCCCGGGGCTGGGGGGGTCGTGCCGGCGCTCAGCACGGCCCCGCTCTTCAGGAACAAGGTGCTGCGGCTCTCGGGGGACCTCAGCGAGCCGGGGGAGATGAACTGGCAGATGATCCTCTGCTTGGTCACCACATGGGTCGTCGTCTACTTCTGCATCTGGAAGGGCGTCAAGTCAACTGGGAAGGTGACGCTGGTGGGAGGGGGGGGACGCGTCAGGGCCACCGGCATGTGGGGATAGCACTGTGGCTCACGACACTCCCGACTCCTGCCCTCCTGTGCTGCAGCCCACGGGGGTGTAAGGCCCTCTGTCCCACATCTGTCTGGGACGTGCCACCAGTTGATGGGGACGTCCCTGAGCCCTGGTCCTGCTGGGACACCTGTGGCACATGACGGAGAGTCCCGGCCCGGGGGGGGTCTCACCGGCACCCACTCCTCTGCAGATTGTCTACTTCACGGCACTTTTTCCCTACGTGGTCCTCATCCTGCTGCTGGTCCATGGGGTGACGCTGCCCGGGGCACTGGGCGGCATCGTCTACTACCTGAAACCCGACTGGTCCAAGCTGGCCGAGGCGCAGGTGAGGGCAGTGGGGAGGGCAGGAGGGGGTTGAGTGCTGGGCACCCCCCCGGCACCCTCCCCGACACCCTCCCTCATGCCCCAGGTCTGGATTGACGCCGGCACCCAGATCTTCTTCTCCTACGCCATCGGGCTGGGCGCCCTGACCGCACTGGGCAGCTACAACCGCTTCCACAACAACTGCTACAGGTAGGGCTGTGCCGTCTGTGGGGTGTCCCCCCAACGTGTCCCCCTCGGTGCCCCCTGGCAGCCCCTGACCCGCTCTGCCCGCAGGGATGCCTACATCCTGGCCGTGATCAACAGCTCCACCAGCTTCTTTGCCGGCTTCGTCGTCTTCTCCGTGCTGGGCTTCATGGCCTCTGAGCAAGGCGTGGACATCTCCAAGGTGGCCGAGTCCGGTGAGCGCTGGGCAGCGGGTGCCCGCTGGCACTGTGTCCCCCGTGTCCCTGCTTGGGGTGGCACCGCTGAACTCGCTCTCCCACAGGCCCTGGGCTGGCTTTCATCGCCTACCCCAAAGCCGTGACGCTGATGCCCTTGTCCCCGCTCTGGGCCACGCTCTTCTTCTTCATGCTCCTCGTGCTGGGGCTGGACAGCCAGGTGCAGCGGCGGGCAGGGGGACGGGGAGGGGACGGGGAGGGGACAGGTCGGGGTGGCACGTCGCCACTGAGCCCCGCTCTCTGCTGCAGTTTGTCGGCGTGGAGGGTTTCATCACGGGCATCCTGGACCTGTTCCCTCAGCCGGGGGCCGGCTCGCTGCGCCGCGAGCTCACCGCCGCGATCTGCTGCGTCGTCTGCTGCCTCATCGACCTCTCCATGGTCACGCAGGTGGGGGATGCAGCAGGGACACCGGCCAGCCGGCTCCACGCCGGGCCACTGGGACATCACCTCCCACAGGGTCCCAGCGTGGGGTGGGAGCTCCCCGGGGCTGCTGCACCCACGGCAGCGGGGGGTGCCCGTCGCTGTGGAGGTCCCCATGCCATGGGAGTGCCTGTGGCCGTGGGGGATGCCTGTCATCCTGGGGGTGCTGTGGGAGCACAGGGTGCCCGTGGCACGCAGGGTGTCCGTGCCAGGTGGGGCACTGGTGCTGGCAAGGCTGTGCCTGCGCCAGCGGCAGCTGGCACAGCCCCGGTGACGCGTGGTGCCGTCCCGGCAGGGCGGCATGTACGTGTTCCAGCTCTTTGACAACTACTCGGCCAGCGGGATCACGCTGCTGTGGCAAGCTTTCTGGGAGTGCGTGGTCATTGCCTGGGTCTACGGTGAGGCCAGGGGGACCACGGGGAGGGGGACGACACAAGGGGACGCGGGTGCCCCGTGGACCCCGGCTGACACCCCCTCTCCCCGCAGGTGCTGACCGCTTCATGGACGACGTGGCCCGCATGATCGGCTACCGGCCCCTGCCCTTCATGAAGTGGTGCTGGGCCGTGGTGACGCCGCTGGTCTGCGTGGTGAGCGGGGACACGCGTGTGCGTGGCTGTGCCCGCTGCCCCGGCCCAGTGCCACGGGCACCGGGCTCCCCCAGGTGGCTGCTTCGGGCACGGCAGCCACGGGGTGACACGCACGTCGCGGCCCGTGGGGTGACACAGGTTGGGAGGGTCAGGGGCTGGCAGCCCCCTGCCCCCGCGGGACCTCACCCCCGCCCCGCTCTCTCCGCCCAGGGCATCTTCGTGTTCCACGTGGTGAACTACAAGCCGCTGACCTACAACAAGACGTACGTGTACCCGTGGTGGGGGGACGCCATCGGCTGGGTCCTGGCCCTCTCCTCCATGCTCTGCATCCCCTGCACCGTCATCTACAAGCTCCTGCGCTGCAAAGGCTCCCTGCGCGAGGTGAGGGCAGCGCGGCGGCAGACCTCCTGCCTCCGTCCCCAGCGCATCTCGGCCGTCATTGTCCCTGTCGCCCTCTCGGTCCTGTCCCCATCCCATCCCTATCCCAATCCCAGCGCTGTGCACATTGCCGTCTCAGTCCCGTCCCCAGCCAAAGCCTGTCCCTGCCGCCACCCCTGTCTCGCTCCCAACCTCGCCTGAATCCCGTCCTTGCTCACATCGCTGTCTCACGCTCATCGCCATCCGAATCCCATCCCCGTCCCCATACCTCTCCCTCTCATTCCCAGCCAAATCCTGTCCCTGTCCCCACGACTGTCTCAATCCCATCCCCATCTCATCCCGGTCCCCATGCGATCCCTGTCCCTGCCTCAATCCCATTTCAATCCCATCTCCATCCTAGTCTCACGCCCGTCCCCATCCACGTCCCATTCCTGTCCCCATTGCTCTCCCATCTGAATTCCATCTGAATCCCATCCCTGTCCCCATCCACATCCCATTCCTGTCCCCATTGCTCTCCCATCTGAATTCCATCCGAATCCCATCCCTGTCCCCATCCACGTCCCGTTTCTGTCCCCATTGCTCTCCCATCTGAATCCCATCCCTGTCCCCATCACTGTCTCACTCCCAACCTCACCCGAATCCCATCCTTGCTGACGTCGCTGTCTTAATCCCATCACTGCCTTGGTCCTATCCCTGTCCCCATCTCATCCCTGTCCCCATGCTATCCTTCTCCCTCTCTCAATCCCATTTCAGTCCCTTTCCCATCCCAGTCTCACCTCCATCCCCATCCAAATTCCACCCCTGTCCCCACCTTGGTCCCATCCCCATGCACCGGGGCAATGCACTGCGCCGGATCCAGGCAGTCCCTGGTGCTGCCGTCCCTGGGTGCTGACACGGCGTCCCCTCAGCGCTGGCAGCTCCTGACCACTCCGATCTGGGGCCACCACCACCTGGAGTACCTGACGCCCGAGGCAGAAGCCAAGCTGCTGGCCCCAGAGCCCCCCAAGGAGAAGGCGACGCTCTTCGAGACTGTGATCTGAGCGTGGGGAGGGTCGCGCTGCTCCCGCCCGCCATAGCAATAATGCCAGCACCGCCTCCCACCCATGCTGCCCCGCGCCCCCCACGCCACCCCGGCCTCGCCACACAGGGGGGTGCATGACTGCAAGGCGGGGGCCGTTGGGGGCCACGGGGCCGGGGCGGCCGCAGGGAGCGGGAGGGGTCCCCGGTGCGGGGGAGCGTGGCAGCCCGGGGGGGCCGGCGGGGAGGCTGTGGGCCGGGGGAGCAAGCGGGACAGCCCTTCCCCAGCCCCCCGCCCGCCGCCCCCGCGGCTCCCCACTCACTAACTGCTTCCTGTAGCGTTTGTCTGGTGTAACCCCGACCGCCCCAACATCTGGCAATAAACTGGGAGACCCTGGCAGCCCCGGCACCGCGGGCAGGGGAAGGGGGGCACCAGCGGCGGGCAGCTGGGGGGGCGAGATGTGGGCTGGCACCTACCTGGGAGGGACAGGGGTTTGGGGGGGGACAGGGCTCAGGGATGCCAGGACGCCTGGGTTCCTCTCTTGGGGTGGCTCAGGGGGCACGAGCTGATGGAGCAGCAGGGTCTCCATCCTCCTCCACCGCAGGACGTGGGTGCTCTCAGGCTGTACCAAACCCAGGTTCTCCTGCGGGACTGGGGCACCCCACACAGCCGGGGCTGGCCCTGCTTCCTGGCCCCACGCTGACCCCAGGGGGCAGATTTGGGGTCCTGGCTGTCCCCAGCCCACAGCAGGGGCTGCAGGGGTGCGTTAGGATCTAGCCGTATCCCACCAGGAGCTGCTCATGCCAACTCTGGGGCTCTCCAGACCCTGTGCTGTGCCGGAGGTACAGCCCCGGACTGGGGAGGGCTGCAGGGACGAGGGGATGAGGCAGCCCTTGCACCCAGGCACGCAGCTGGGAGAAGCCAGAGGCTCGACCTGCCCCAGACCCCTCAAGCTGCCTGACCCTGGCCCCAGGAGGGTGCCAGCCAGGGGGTGCACGTCCCCTGTGCCCCACACTGGCAGCTCGCGGGGAGGCCAGCTCCAGTCCATGCCATGGGGATGCACACCGTGCCCCTAGGAAGCCCCCAGCACACTGTGCTTAGGGTGGCTACCCGCCATCCCTGTGCCCTGCCCAGCCATGAGCGTCCCACCATGCCCAGCGCTGGCACCCGTCATCCTCCAGCAGCGCCGGGGCCGCCGCGGGTGGTCTGTGGCCATCCTGCCCGTGGAGGGACAAGGCGGGAGAAGTGCCACCACCTGCCCCAGCCATCCCTGGGCAGGGGGCTGGGGCAGCGATGCTATGTCCTGGGTGCCGGAGGGGTTTGTCTCGGGGCGCTGGCTCGTCCCACCGCGATACCCTCTCACCCCGCTGGGGCGAGCCGGCAGTTCCTGCCCCACCGGCAACACACACCGTAATTAGCACGGGTAGGGCAGAAGCATCACTGATAATTGCTGGTGACTCTTAGCGCTGGAGTGCCGCGTACCCGGGGTGCGGCAGGACTTTCCGGCAGGGCTGGTCTGCGGGACCGGCTGGCATCCCGGTGCGCCGGCTACCACGCAACCGTGCGGGACCTGGCTGTCTCCCCGTCACCGGCGCGGGGCCGGGGCTGGGCGCGGGGGCGAGCATCGTCATCACCCTCGCTTCATGCCGCAGCACGCCCCGGCCCCACCACCCCTTCGTAAGAGTCACGGCTGCCGGCTGGCGTTGGGGCGCTGCCGGCACCGACCGTGAGAGCTCAGGGACTGGGCAGCAGTGGGCAAAGGAGAGGTAGACGACAGCGGGGATAAGGGGGTGCCAGGGGGCCCCTTTGCTGCCCAGGCTTGCCCCACAGATTTCCTGTAGTGCCCACGCGACCCCACTCGAGGGGACTTGAAGCGTGCCGTGCCCACCCCTGCGGCACCATGAACCGGATCACGGTGTACGAGCGTGCCAACTTCGAGGGGCTGAGCCGGGAGTTCACTTGCGACGTGCCCGACCTGCACGAGCTGGATTTTGGGAACTGCATTGCCTCCCTGAAGGTGGTGGGGCAGCCGTGGATCGCCTACACTGACCCCAAGTACGAGGGGGAGCCGCACGCCTTCGAGGAGGGCGAGTACCCCTCCGTGGGGCGGCCCAACAGCTTCTCGGCGCTGCGCCTGGTGCACCATGATCTGGGGGACCCCCAGATCACCCTCTACGAGCGCCCCAACTTCCAAGGCGCCTGCAAAGTGGTGACAGAGGAGACCAACTTGGCGTACGGGTACTTCAACGACCGGGTGGCCTCCCACGTGGTGCAGCGGGGAGTATGGCTGCTCTACCAGCACCCCGGCCGGGGCGGTTGGCACTGCCTGGCATGGCCCGGCGAGCGTCTCGCTGACTACAAACCCGAGCTGAACTTCCAGGCTCGGCTGTCCCACCTGCGCCCGCTGCGGCCCGGGCGGCCCCACGTCTCGGCGCGTCTCCTCTGGGAGCAGAAGCGGGTGGAGGAAGAGCGGGAGGTGCTGGTGGATGAGATCGAGGGGGTGAACGAGACGGAGTCGGAGCAGACGCTGGCAGCCAGCAGCAGCCGGGAGTACGGCACCACGCTCTGGCAGAGCTTCCACTTCAGCAACGCCACCAGCCTCAAAGCCGGGCTCTCCTTCACGCTGACCGTGGAAGCCTCCAACATCTTCACGGTGCAGAAAGGGCGCAGCGAATCCAGCACCCGCCGGGAACGCGTGGAGGTGCAGCTGCCGGCTAAGATCCCCCCGCGCACGGCGCTCAGCATCCAGGTCTTGCGGAAGGAGGTGACGCTCTCCGTCCCGGTCCTGCTCACCATCACCCAGAACGAAGCTGTTCGTACAGAGATGGGCGAGTACCGCAGCGTCTCGGGTACCAACATCAGTGCCCGCTATAGCTTGAAGCCACTGCCGGCTGCAGGCAGGGAGCAGGCAGCCACTAAAGGGACAGAGACGACGCCCGGCACCAGGACGGAGCAATAGCTCCGTCCTGGTGCCGGGCGTCGTCTCTGTCCCCTTGAGGGTGTGTGACCCCAGGGACACCCATGGAGGAGCCAGCATCGGGCAGCTCGGGCTGGTATGACCTGATGGTGCCTCCTCCCGCTGGCTGTTGGCAATAAATCCCCTTCTCCAACTGCTCAGGTCTGCTGATGCTGGGGCCAGGGTGGGAGGGGGCTGGGGGGGGTGGTAAAAGGACTTGGGGGGACACTGGGCTGGGGGGGACAATGGGCTGGTACAGCTGCAGGGGACGCTGGGCTGCTCGGGGGACACCAGGCTGGGAGAACCAGAGTACGTTGAGCTTGGGGGGACACCAGGCTGGGAGGGAGACATCAGGCTGGAGGAGCTGGGGGGGACACAACAGGCTAGAGCAGGGACATCAGGCTGGGGGGGGGTGTCACTGGGCTGGGGGAGCCAGGAGACATTGGGTTTGGGGGGGACAATGGGCTGGTGCAGCCGGGGAGGACATTGGGCTGCTGAGGGAACACTGGGCTGGGGCAGCCTGGGTACCTTGGGCTTGGGGGGACACCTGGCTGGAGGAGCCGTGAGGACATGGGGCTGGGGCAGGGGGACACACCATGCTGGAGAAGGGACACTAGGCTGGAGGAGCCAGGGAGACACCAGGCTGGGGGAGTGAGGGGACACTGGGCTTGGGGGGACAACAGGCTGATGCAGCCATGGGGGGACACCGGGCTTGGGCAGCCAGGGGACACCAGGTTGGGGGAAGACACCACGGTGGAGGAGCCAGGAGGACACTGGGCTGCTGGGGGAGCACTGGGCTGGGGAAGCCAGGGGACAGCAGGCTGGAGGAGCCAGGGGGACACTGTACTAGGGGGGACACAACAGGCTGGAGAAGGGACACCAGGCTGGGGGGGACACACGCCGGGCTGGGGGAAGCCAGGGGACGCTGGGCTTTGGGGGACAATGGGCTGATGCAGCCCGGGGGAAGCGGGGGGGGTACACTGGGCTGCTGGGACAACACCATGCTGGGGGAGCCAGGGGGACACTGGACTGGGGGAGCTGGGGCCGGGGGCGGGGGGGACGACAGGAGTAGGGGAACAGGGGACACTAGTCTGGGGGGAGGCAGGAAGCGGGGGCAAGTGACACCGGGCTGGTCTGGTCCTGCACGCACCAGGCTGGGGAAAGAGGGGAGGACACCGGGCTGGGGCGGGACACTGGGCTGCTGGGGGGACACCGGGCTGGGGTAGCCGGGGCCACTGGGTTGGTGCAGCCTCGGGGGGGGGGGCCGGCGGGCCGTCCTGGCCTCGCACGCACCGTGCTGGTGCGGCCACCGCTACTCCCTCCGCCCAGGCCCCTTGGGCAGCGCGACCCACCCAACGGGCCCGCCGCAGGGACCGCCCGGGGCAGGCGGGGACGGGGCGGGACGGCCGCCGGGGCTGCGGGAGCGCCGGGCTGACGGCGGGACACGGCGGCCGGCGGGAGCGGGCGGCGGCGGGGGGGGGCCAGGACAAAGGGCGGTGGCGGCGGGGGGCTACCGGCGGGGCGGGGCCCGGCACGTGCGGCGGACGCGCTCCTCCCCGGACCCGCCCCCCCACGTGGCCGCCGCCGTCGCCGGTCTCTTTAAATGATGCAACCGACCGCGGGCTTGGCCCCACCCGCCCCGCGCCTATTCGCCGAGCCGGCGCCCAGCTCCTCCATCCCATTGGTCGAGGCGGGCCTTCCTCGCCGCCGATTGGGTTCTCTCGCTTCGGCCACACGCCCTCCCCGCTGCGATTGGCTGGGCGCGGCCCCGCCCCTCCGGCTGGCAGTGGCGGCAGCATGGCGGCGGCGGCGGCGGCGGTGCCCATGGCGGCGGCAGCGGCGGAGGACGTGGAAGAAGCGTTGGGGCTCTTCACCGGCATCGGCCTCAGCGAGGCCAAAGCGCGGGAGACGCTGCGCAACGGGGCGCTCAGCGCGCTGCTCCGCCAGGCCGTGCTGCAGGTGCGCCCACCGCGGGACCCCACCCCCGGTCCCCCGGTTACAGCCCCGGTCCCCGGTGCGGCAGAGTCGCTCCCGGGGCCCCGCCTCCTCCCTGGGCACCCCACCTCGCCCCGGCCCCGTCTCGGCCCTTGGTTCTGCCCGGCCCCGGGGCCGCCGGTTCGCCGGGGCTCAGCCCCCGGCCGGCCCTGACGCTTCCCCGGGGCGGCGGCAGGCTCGGAACGTGCTGGGTCCGGCCCTGGACAAAGCCACCGGGACGCTGCTCTACAATGCGGCCGCCCGCCTCCGGGACCCGAAGCACCTCGGCTTCCTTGTCGGCTACATCGCCCGCAGGCAGATCCTCACCGACCTGCAGCTCAGCGGTACCGTGCGGCACCGGGACACGCCCCCCCGGCCCCGGCGGGGAGGGGAGGGCCCCGCTCCTCACCCCCGCTCTGTCCCCAGCCGCCCTGGAGTACCTGAGGAGCCATCCCCTGGAGCCCCTGGACACGGCGGACTTTGAGCAGGCCTGCGGCGTGGGAGTGTGCGTCACCCCCGAGCAGATCGAGGAGGCGGTGAGTGGGGCAGGGGGGACACGGCATGGGTGACAGGGGACACTGGACAGGCTGGCAGCCCCTGGCGCCACGCTCCCCGCCTGCCTCGCTCACCCCCGTGTCCCTGTCCCGCTCCCCAGGTGGAGGCTGTGATCGGCCAGCACCGAGCAGAGCTGCTGGCGGAGCGCTACCACTTCAACATGGGGCTGCTGATGGGTGAGTGTGGGGCAGCGGGGCAGCCCCCGCCTGGCGCTCCTGCTCCCCTGCATCCTGAGAGCCAGCCCTTTGCCCTGGGCTGCCCTGGCCCCACTGTCTGCGTCGCTGTGCCACAGCCCACCCGATGCAGGGGATTCATCCTGCCATGTCCCCCACGCAGGCAGGGCTGTGTGTGGCAGCCGCCTGTGGTGCCCTGTGCCGGGGACAGCACTGGGGCAAGGGCTGCCTCTAGCCGTTGGCTGTGATGTCCCGCATCAGCCGCCCCGGCTGAATCCCCTGGGCTGGGCCGTGCTCCTCGCCCATGGGGTGCCCTGTCTGCAGGGGAGGCGCGGAGCCGGCTGCGGTGGGCGGACGGGAAGACCATCAAGAACGAGGTGGACCTGCAGGTGGGTGCGAGGGCAGCGGGTCAGGCGCTGTGCGGGGTGGTGTCCCCTGTCGGTGCCGTCCCCGGTGTGAGACCTGCTGGCCTGTCCCCTGGGAGGAGCCGGTGCTGGGGACAGGCTGCCCTGGGTAGGTGCAGGCAGGGTGAGGGGGATGACAGCTGGACAAGGCCACCTCCAGGCCTTGGGGCACTGGGAGCCTTTTCTTCTCCTCTCTGTGTCTCTCTTTCTCAGGTGCTGCATTTGCTGGGGCCAAAGACAGAAGCTGACCTGGAAAAGAAACCAAAGGTGATGCGGAGAGGGAGGCTGGGAACTGGGGTGGCATTTCCCTGCCGAGTGTCTGGGCAGGATCCCCAGTAGCTGCTCTGGGCCCAGCCACCATCATGGGCGCCGGTCTGCGGGAGCACTGGGGGCAGCAGGCTGGGCCATGGGGGGGAAGGTTTGGGCCAGGGCTGGGCACTCAGGATGCTGTGCTGGTCCCTGCAGGCTGCGAAGGCTCGGCCGGCCCCAGCGGAGAAGCAGAAGGCGGCTGTGGTGGAGAACGGTAAGAGACCATCCTCCTGCGGGCAGCTTCCCCAGCCCTGCGGTTCCTGGCCAAGACCTGCCTCCGAGCTGGGTCCTGGGATCTGCCATCAGGCCCCATCTCAGCCCCGTCTCTCCCTGCAGGCGAGGTGGGCACGGAGACGCGGTCGCTGCTGGAGCAGCTGCGGGGAGAAGCCCTCAAGTTCCACAAGCCGGGTGAGTGCGAGGAGCAGCTGCCGTCTGCGGGGCCTGGCCCCAGCTCTCTCTTCGCTGGGTAAAAAACTGGCTGGACGGCCGTGCCCAGAGAGTGGTGGTAAATGGAGTTAAATCCAGTTGGTGTCCGGTCACAAGTGGTGTCCCCCAGGGCTCGGTGCTGGGGCCGGTTCTCTTTAATATCTTTATCAATGATCTGGATGAAGGGATCGAATGTACCCTCAGTAAGTTCGCAGATGACACTAAGCTGGGCGGGCGTGTTGATCTGCTTGAGGGTAGGTTGGCTCTGCAGAGGGATCTGGACAGGCTGGACCGATGAGCTGAGACCAATGGTATGAGGTTCAACAAGGCCAAGTGCCGGGTCCTGCACTTGGGTCACAGCAACCCCAAACAGCGCTACAGGATTGGGGCGGAGTGGCTCGAAAGCTGCCCGGCAGAAAAGGACCTGGGGGTGTTGGTGGACAGCCGGCTGAACATGAGCCAGCAGTGTGCCCAGGTGGCCAAGAAGGCCAACAGCATCCTAGCCTGTATCGGGAATCGTGTGGTGAGCCGGACTAGGGAAGTGATCATCCCCCTGTACTCGGCACTGGTGAGGCCCCACCTCGAGTACTGTGTTCAGTTTTGGGCCCCTCGCTACAAGAAGGACATTGAGGTGTTGGAGCGTGTCCAGAGAAGGGCTACAAAGCTGGTGAGGGGTCTGGAGGACAAACCTTATGAAGAACGACTGAGGGAGCTGGGGTTGTTTAGCCTGGAGAAGAGGAGGCTGAGGGGAGACCTCATCACCCTCTACAACTACCTGAAAGGAGGTTGTAGAGAGATGGGGGCTGACCTCTTCTCCCTGGTGACAAGTGATAGGACGAGAGGAAACGGCTTCAAGTTATGTCAGGGGAGGTTTAGATTGGATATTAGGAAGCATTTTTTCACTGAAAGGGTTATTAAACATTGGAATAGGCTGCCCAGGGAGGTGGTGGATTCGCCATCCCTGGAGGTGTTTAAAAAAAGGGTAGATGTGGTACTTAGAGACATGGTTTAGAAGTGGTTTTTGTCAGGGTAGGTTAGTGGTTGGACTTGATGATCTTAAAGGTCCCTTCCAACCTCAGCAATTCTATGATTCTATGATTACCCATGTCCTTCCCTGCCGGCTGCTGGGCTTGGCTCGGTCTGGTCGGTGCTGCAGCCCTGAGCATCCTCTGCCCACAGGAGAGAACTACAAGACGGAGGGCTACGTGGTGACACCCAACACCATGGCCCTGTTGAAGCAGCACCTGGCAATCACGGGTGGGCAGGTGAGGCGGCGTCCCCCAGCCCAGCGGTTCCCTGCGAGGGTGGCACTGCTCTGCCAGGCTCCAGCCAAGTGGGTGGGGTGGCTGGGGACACACGCAGGTCACTGGGGACACGGCAAGAGGTGGCACCCTCCTGGCACAGGGAGCCCCATGGGATTGTCGGGGGCTCATGTCAGTGCCCCCACTTTCGGGGAGTGAGGAGATTCTCCTGCCGAAGGACAGAGGTGTCCCCTTTTCCCCCCTACAGGTGCGGACACGGTTCCCTCCTGAGCCCAATGGGATCCTGCACATCGGCCATGCCAAGGCCATCAACTTCAACTTTGGCTATGCCAAGGTGAGAAGCACCAAGCCCTGCTGGCAGCTCCCCCTGGTCCCTGCCTCCCCCCACTGTTTGACCGCTGGCCCTGTGGTCCCTCAGGGAGCGGCTGCTCACTGTCCCCCCATCCCCAGGCCAACGGTGGCGTGTGCTTCCTGCGCTACGATGACACCAACCCCGAGAAGGAGGAGGAGAAGTACTTCACGGCCATCCGGGAGATGGTGGAGTGGCTGGGTACGGCTCGGGCTGGGGAGGGCAGGATCAGGCCAGGTGCTGCTGGGGACAGCCCTGCATGCACGTCCTGCTGCCGGGCCGTGGGGGTGCCTCCAACCCGCTCTGTTTCCCCTGTCCCCGCAGGCTACCAGCCCTATGCAGTGACCCACGCCTCAGATTACTTTGACCAGCTCTACACCTGGGCCCTGGAGCTCATCCGCCGGTGAGCGTGCCAGCGTTGTATGGATGCACCGGGGCAGTGCGGATGTCCTGTGTCACGTCTGGGGGTCCTTGTTGCCCAAGGGATGGGCTGCTCACGTCTGGTGACGGGGTTTCCCCTCTGTAGGGGCCAGGCGTACGTCTGCCATCAGAAGGTCGAGGAGATCAAGGGCCACAACCCACCACCCTCACCATGGCGGGACCGGCCCGTGGAGGAATCACTCCTGCTCTTCGAGGTACTCCTGGCTGGGGGCAGGCGCTGCGTCTGGGTCTGGGGTCTGGGTCTGTGGCTCAGCCGACAGCTTCCTCTCTCTCCACAGGACATGCGAAAGGGCAAGTTTGGGGAGGGGGAGGCCACGCTGCGGATGAAGCTGGTGATGGAGGATGGGAAGATGGACCCCGTTGCCTACCGTGTCAAGTTCACTCCGCACCACCGCACTGGGGACAAGTGGTATGGGTCTGCGGTGTCCTGGCATGCGTGGCAGGGGTGGGCCTGCGTCTCCTGGGAGCAGGGGGGTCTCGGGAGGGGAGCAGCACCAGGCTCTGCCCCAGGGCTGACTGCGTTTGCCTCGCAGGTGCATCTACCCCACGTATGACTACACACACTGCCTCTGCGACTCCATCGAGCACATCACACACTCCCTCTGCACCAAGGAGTTCCAGGCCAGGTGAGTGCTGGGGCAGGGGGGGATCCCAGGGGGATCAGCTGGCCGCATCCCAGTGGCTGCCAAAGTGCTGGGGGACAGTGTGTCCATGGGACGGTGTCCGTGGGGCTGTGGCTGGGCATGAGACTGAGCTGGGCTGTGCCTGTGCCTCCCTTGCAGACGCTCCTCCTACTTCTGGCTGTGCAATGCGCTGGATGTCTACTGCCCCGTGCAGTGGGAGTACGGGCGCCTGAACCTGCTCTACACCGTCGTCTCCAAGAGGAAGATCATCCGGCTGGTGGAGACGGGTGCCGTGAGGTGGGAGCGGGGCCAGCAGCCAGGGTGGGTCCTGACCAGGGCATGTCTGGCTGTCACACCGGTGTTTTCTCAGGGACTGGGATGACCCGCGGCTCTTCACGCTCACAGCCCTGCGCCGGCGAGGCTTCCCCCCCGAGGCCATCAACAACTTCTGTGCTCGGGTAGGTGCCGGGGACAGGATGGGATGGGCCAGGTGGATGCATCCCCTGGCCAGCCTGGTGACGGCAGGCTGTCCTGCAGGTTGGTGTGACGGTGGCCCAGGCGACAATGGAGCCGCATCTGCTGGAGGCATGTGCGCGGGAGGTGCTGAACGAGCAGGCCCCCCGCGCCATGGCTGTCCTGGAGCCCCTCAAGGTCACCATCATCAACTTCCCTGCTCCAAAGGTGAGACTGCTGCGGGCTGGGGTGGGAGTGGGGTTCCCCAAGGTCAGCATTCACCCCCTCCTCCTCCCCAGGCACTCGAGGTCCTTGTGCCCAACTTTCCAGCTGATGAGAGCCGGGGTTTTCACAAAGTGCCCTTCAAGCCCACCGTCTACATTGAGGAGACGGACTTCAGGGAGGTGAGCCGGGCCCACCGAGCCATGCTGCCCTTGCTCCCGGGAGCTGGAGCTCGGGCAGCAGGAGCCTGGGAGCACTTGGGAACGGCGCTGGTGCTGCACGGGGCACAGGCGGGTGTCAGGCACCTAACTGCGACTCTCGAACGTGCGAGCAGCTCTGACGGATGCTGGCAAAATGCCCGCTGTCCTCAGCCTGGCGTGTCCATGCTGATGGTGTCCACACCTGGTCTGTGCGCTGAGGAACATCCTCCAGCAACGTGGGCGTTCAAACAGCCCTGGGTGCGCCAATCCCTGGGACGGCAGGAGTGGGTTGGGGGACGCAGTTTTGGGGACCTGCTGCTTGTGCTGGGACCCCTTGTGCAGCCGTGAACTCTCTCGCAGGAGGTGGACAAGGGCTACAAGCGCCTGGCCCCTGGGCAGCCCGTGGGGCTGCGCCACGCTGGCTACGTCATCGCCGTCCAGAATGTCATCAAGGTGGGTGGCTCTGGGCACCAGTGACACAAGGTTGGGCTGTGGAATGTCAGGACATGGCTGTGCCCCACCAGGGACGGGCAGCAATGGTCATCTCAGGCTGGGTGCTGTCTGCACAGGGTGGGTGCAGGCTGCCTGTGAGGCAGCTCCCCGACAGTGCTGTGCCTCGCATGGTGGGGAGCAGGGTTGCCCTGAGATGGGGGGCTGGTGGTTTGATCCCAGGGCTGCCCTGCGGGATGGGGCTGCTGCCCGCCTGCTGCCTGACGGCTCGTCTCCTCTCCTCTTGGCCAGGACGCCAGCGGGCGCGTGATTGAGCTGGAGGTGACCTGTACCAAGTCAGACGTGGCGGAGAAGCCCAAAGCCTTCATTCACTGGGTGTCGGAGCCGCTGGCATGTGAAGTGCGGCTCTACGAGCGGCTGTGAGTACCCGGCTACCCCCAGAGGCGAAGGCACAAGCTCAGCGATGCTGGAGCAGCAGCGTGGCTGTGCACCAGCAGGCTCTGCGGGGGTCTGCCCAGCTCCTTGGTGGGGAAGATGCTGCTGGGGGGTCCTGTGAGCTGCTGCCCCACAGCTGCCATGGGGCACCACGTCCCCTCGCCTGGCGGCTTTGGAACAAGACTCTCTCTCATGGCAGGTTTTTGCACAAAAATCCCGAGGACCCCTCGGAGGTGCCCGGCGGCTTTCTGAGTGACCTCAATCCTGTGAGTAGCTGGGATTATGGGCCTGGGGGGGAGCTGGGGACCTCCCGTACCCAAGCTGGAGGCACCTACTTCCATGAGACCCCTACCCCACCCTGGGCAGGGCCCTGCGGGGAGAGGGGCTGGGGGGAGTGGGGCTGTGGAGGGGGTTGCGGGGTCCATCTGAGCTGCCTTTCCCTTCCAGGACTCCCTGCGTGTGGTTTGCAACGCCATGGTCGACAGCTCCGTCCTCTCTGCCCGGCCTTTCGACAAGTTCCAGTTTGAGCGGCTGGGCTACTTCTCCGTGGACCCCGACAGTGAGGAGGGGAAGGTGAGCCCTGGGGAGGGGGGTGAGGGAAGTGTGGGGCTCCCCCCTGCCCGCTATGGGGGCGTGGGGCTCAGCGCCGACCCTCTGCCTCTCCCTAGATGGTGTTCAACCGGACGGTGACGCTGAAGGAGGACCCCGGCAAGGCCTGAGGGACCTGCCGCTGCCACCTCGCCGTGATGCTGCTTCCGCGGGGGGTTCCCTGTGCACCCCCAGTGCCGCCGTGCCTTGGCGCAGCCCCCCCTGGGGCGCCCCACAGCATCACCTCAATAAACAGAGCATCCCAGCCCTGTCCCTTGTGCTGTCACTGCCTCCTGTCACTGTGCCCCACAGGGTGCCGGGATGAGGGGGTGTCCCCCCAGCCCCCGGAGAGCTTGGGGTCTGTTCCTGCCCCCTTCCCTGTGAAGGGCCAGTGCTGCCCTCACGGGAGATGCAGCTCCCCCCACCCCGGACCGCCAGGCTGGGCTGGGGTTGAGGGTGCCGGGGCGGGGGGAAGGGGGTGGAGGAGGGTCCCCAGGCTGCAGGCAGGGTGCAGGCAGGGTGCAGGCAGCGGAGGGTGTGCGCACTGTGTACAAACACCACCCCAGCGCCGTCCCCCGTTAAGGTGGACTCGAGTGGGGTGGCCCCTGCCCGGCCCCGGGCCGGGGGTCAGGGGGGTGCCCCCGCGGGACCGGTGCGGTCCCTCCGTCTCTGAGCCGTGGGACCACGGTCCCGATCCTGCCGCGGCTTGGAGGAGGCTGTGCCCGGCCCCATGGGCCACCTTAAGCGGCAGCGGGGGACGGGGAGGCCGCGCCGAGCACATGGGCACGTTAAAGCAGCCCCGGCTCGGCCCCACGCTGCGGGGGACCCTTCGCCCCGCGGTCCCGCCCGGGGGCGGGGGCAGGGTGCGGCCCACGCCGGTACCGGCAGCGGAGGCCACGGCGCCCTCACCGTGGAACCCCCTGCGCGAGGATCTCGCCCACCCGTGGGGCGGCTCGGGGCCTCGGCCCGGGCTGCTGCGTGGGGGTGGCGGCCGGGCCGCCCCCGCCTGACGCGGGGCGGCTGCGTGGGACCCCCTTAGCGGGCGGCGCCCCACGGCCACGCGTGCTGCTGGCTCCCGAGCCCCACGGCCGCCGCCGGGGGCTGTCCCCGCTCCCGTGGGTGACCTCGCCCCACGCGTGTCTGGGCCCCGCGAAACCACAGGCCCACGCGTATGTCGTGTGTGTCGCCCCCCCTGCAGAAGGCGCCCCCCGGCGGCCGCGCCCGCCCCCTCCCCGCCGGGGCGCGGCCCCTTTAAGGCGCGGGGCGGGGCCGGGCGCCGAGCTCTCGCGGGACTTGGGGGCTGAGCTCTCGCGAGGCCGGGCCCGCGCGCTGATTGGCTGCGGGGGGTTGAATGTAAGATGGCGCCCAGGGAGCTGTGAGGGGAAAAGACTCGGGGGCCGAGGCGGCGGCGGCGGCGCGAGGCGACGGCGGCAGCAGGACCGGGGTGAGGCGGGGGCCGGGGCGCGCCGCGGGGCCGCCGGGCCGGGGAGGAGGGACGGGGTGTGCGCGGGAGGCGGCGGCGGGGCCGGGCGGGGCCTGCCGTCGGGCGCAGGGGGGAGGCGGCGGCGGCGGTGGTTCCGGGGGCGGCGCGGGCCCGGCGGCGGGGGAGGGGGAGGGGGCGGCCCCGCCCGCGGGGGCGCGCGAGGCCTGCCGGTGCGCGCCCCCCACCCCCCCCATATCCCCGCTTCCCCGCACCGGGCGCGTCCCCGCCCCCCCCCCCCCCCCGCCACGGGTGGCGGCAGCGCGCGCCGGAAGGCGCGGCCTGGTCGCGGCCCTCGGCGGCCGCCGTCCCCGGCGGAGCCCCCAACATGGCTCCTGCCGCGGCGGGGGGGCGTCAGCGCCTCCCGCCGGCCCGGGCGCCCTGCCGGGGAACAAAGGCGGCGGGGAGCGGCCCGGGCAGCGGCCGGCGGGAGGAAGCCCCGCGTTCACCGCCGGAGCGGGCGGGCGATGATCTCAGGGGCTAAATATGGAGCTTCGCTTCGTCCCGGTGGGGTGGTGGGGCAGTCTGAGCCGTTCCCGGGCCTCCGGGCAGCGGCGGCTCTGTCGGGAGCACCTGCGGGAGGGGAGGGAGCGGGGGGGGGGACCTCTGGATACGGTCACTGCTGCTGCCTTGTTCTAAGTTCTGTCTTCCAGTAACTCCGGTGTCACCGGCTGCGCCTGTCACCGCACGGTGCTCTGCACCCTGTGACAGATGTGCTCGCACACTCCTTCCCAGTAACGCAGGGATACAATGGTTAGGAATTGGGCATCTCACAATCCTTCAGTAAGAACCGCTAAGCTGCGTGGATGATCGCATCTTTCTTTCCCGATTTTGCTTTTGTTTTTGTGTTGTTTTTTTTTTCTTAATGGAATACATTTTAAAAATAAAATGGCTTTAATATAGAAAGAGGAACTGGGGATGGAAAGGGCTTCTTTGTTCTGTCTTCTCCAGAACGTTACAAGTCTAAGAGCTCAGGACAAGAGCAGCAGAAATACATGCAACATGGTGACTGGTGAGTCCAGATTGTCCACATGCTGCAAGTTGTGTGTGTGTTTTCAGTAACCTCAGTCTAAGTTTTATGAACTAACCGTATGTGCTCATGATCTTCAAAGAGTTTCTTCAACCTATTTTCTGGGAAAAAATGCAGTCTTGATGAACAGGGAGGAATTACCTCCCTTTATTGCAAAAAGCTTATTGCCCGGATGCTCTTTTTTATTTTAAAACACAGTATTAAAAACATGCTGCCGAGATCTAGTGAGGATGGGTGTTTGCTGTTTCTAATGAGTGTCTATGGGATAAATGGAATGTGTAAATTAGTATGTCTTAATAACTAACGGTAGCAGTGGCAACTGCAGCGGCAAACTGTGTATGTTGCCCTACAAAAGCCCGTTGAACATACACTTGAGCCTTAAAGAGGTTTTCTGTCACAAATGCAGGTGGGTTTAGTTTTAATAAATAACATTTCTGGGAGTACAGCATTACTTTCTTGACTCTTCATCTAGACCTGGTACCTCTACTGCTGTAGAGGGTTTTTTAAAGTGCGTTTTTTATGAGTTCAATGCTTTTGTTAAATTACCCTAAAGCAGCCTTCAAACTGACAGGTTCAACTCTGGGAGAAACTTGGTTCAGGCCGCACTGTCACCTGAGGTGTCTTTAGCTCCTTTCTGATTGTCAGAGTTGCAGAGCTGTAGGGAAAGCCAAAGGAAGACCCTGCTGCTGTTCCGGAGCAGGAACAAATACCACATGTTGCAGAGGTTCTGGTCTATGGTTGGGCCATCAAGTGCTGCAGTGGCTCAGATGAGGATTTCACTGGTTTAGAAGTCAGTGGCTCTCAGTGTAGTAACTTCAAGCAAATGTAAAGGAAGACTTTTGCATGCTAGAAGAGAGAGAAAAAGATTCCTTCAGACAGCTTGTGACAGAGGAATATTTGCTAGCAGGGGAAGGCTGGCGTAGTAGGCTCTTGATTTTGATGCTAAAAAGAACCAATTAAGATGAAGCAGCCTAGTAGGGCCAAGGACTTGTATCTAAGAAATTAATGTCGTGTTTATTCCGTTTGCTGGTGGTTGGAAGAGGTAGGTGATGATTTGGTGGTGGACCTCTTTTTGATCTTTGTGCCTACTGCTTATGCATCTGGGTTTCTGGTGGCTTCTGGTCTCTGCTGCACAGGAGCACGATGTACCTGTGAGCAGCTGTTGACAGAACAGTTGATGTTCCAAAAGTAAAAGCGAGGGCTAATGGATAGCTGCTGTTGAAAACAGTGCCCCTGCTGACCTCCCCACTGTCTCACTTAACAAGATTAACAGAAGGTGAATAACTATTCCCTGAGCTGTTCCAACGTAATAAGAACCAATGCAGGAGCAAGGAAGAAGGCAGAACCTTTGCTGAGAGGTGAGTCCGTCCTATTCAGCAGCAGCTAGCTGTCAAAGAGCAAATAATCTCAAAGAGCACGCGTTGTGTTCATGTCTGGCATGATGTCAAGCATAGCATCCTTGAGGCTTATTCCTCAGAAGAGTCTTCCCTCTCAAAGCTGTGTCCACTAGCACACCTCAAAGCGGACATGCAAAATGACTGTGCTCTTCTGAAAGCCTCGCTGTAGTACTGAAGTCAAATATTTGCGAGATCCAAGTAGAAAATCAGGACAAGTTAATGGCTCAGAATCTGTTTTCCAGCTTCCAGGTATGTAATGGAGCATCTTATGATTAGATGGAAGATGCATTTGAGTGTGCCTGGTGTAGCTCCTGGGTCAATGAGGATGCGCTAACAAGGTTGTCCTCCATTGGTTCCAGCTTGGATGTACGGTCACCTGGGAAAGGGTTGACAATGCATCCTGTGGAGGTGTAGAGTATCAGTACTGCCACCCCTTCGGTGGGGAAAGGCGAGGGTTGAGCTTGCAGGGGTACTTAGTTTGTGCTTGTGTGGCTTCTACAGGAAACCTCACTCAGCAGCTAAGTGAATAGTCTTACGGTTCTATCATGCAAAGCTGGCTTTAAAATGTGTCAGATCAGAATCTCTGAAAGGCAGGAGAATTATGTTTCTCTCCAGCTCTGAGTTCTATGGGACCTTCTGTATGCTGATTTTTACAGAGTAGTTGTGTTTACTAAGTGAACACCATTAGCTGCTGCTTTTCACTAAGCATTGATGCGTGGTTTAGGAATATTTTCTATAGTAATGTCATACAGCAGCAAATGTTGCTCAATAACTCCAGAAACTGTAGATACAGCACAGGTTGCCTCATGTGTATTCCCCTTACCTTTGATATTCATTCTCTTGTGAGCCTGGTCCAATGCCCTAGCCATGAACCTCCTCCGTGTAAACAAAAACTTCTGTGTGTTTAGACTGCTGTCATGTAACAGTAAAGAGTTGTTAGAATTTGCTCTAGCTCCCACTGATTTTGGTGGGAATTGGAGTTGGACTTGTGGAATATGCTTGGGTGCTGCTGGGGGACTAGAACTAGCTCCTGTTTTTGCACAGGCTGTTGCAGTCTTATGTTCAACCACTTACTTTTGTCTTGGTTCCACTTCATTAAATCACAGTAAAATGATAAACGTGGTTCTACTTTTTGTACCTGCTCTCTTCAGAACTGCAGTCATAATGTACATATACTGATGTTGGTCCCTTATTCTGCCTTTCTGCAGCTTGATGTAGTGGTACTGAATTGTCACTTCTAGTCCTAATCTTGTGCTGTTTCACATCTTTTTCACGACCATCTCAGTATCTAGTAGCGTTGTAGCTCAAATCTATTTATACTTTATGAAGACTAATTAGTGCCTTAGAAACAACCAGTATACTCGCTGCAGAACAATTTGTGGGTTTAAACAAGATAAGTCAATAAGAGAAGAATGCTGTCAGAGTATACCCTAGAGCTGTCTAATGTTCTCAGGTGGAGTAATCTTTTTTGTTGTTTTTTTTTTTTTCCTTGCTCTCACTTCCTCCCTGATCATCTGATTTCTTTTTCTCTCATCTTCATACATGGAATGTTTCATGTTAACCTCTTCCTATATTAAAAGGATATCAGTAACTGATGCTGCTGTTGCCTTTGTAATTTCCAGAGCTCTGCTTCTCCATGTGTATAGTGCCCTGTTTGGGGAATCTCTTGATTCCAGCACTCTCCTTTTGCTTGCTATGCTCAAATCAATAAGGCTGTCCTAGTCCTAATAGCGGTGGGCTGAATGCTGCATCTGATCCTCTTCCGTTGTGCTTCCCATTAGCTGCCTAGAATAGAACTGCATGGCCTGATAAAACATATTGCTCGGTTCTCCCACCTCTGTGGCTGCAAAGCAGGGCCACAGATATTGATTTCTAAGCTTCTCTCACTAATACTGCATGCTGCAAACAAATGAAATGTGTGGCTTGATTTCATCTGTTACGGGACTCGCCTGGTCTGGGTGAAGTACAATGCTACAAGACTACAAGACTTTACATGGCAGTGAGCTCTTTGAATAGTACCACAGTTACACCTGGTTATTGTTCAGACTTCCCTGAGCTGCTAAGGGTTAATCTCAGAAATGTGTAGTAGCACAAGATGCCTCGTAAAACCAAAGCATCTGTCTCGGGCATCTGGCTGTGCATGTTTGCTAGTTTTCATATGGTACTCGATCTGAGAAATTAGTTACTGGAATTGGGAATATCCTGGCACCAAAGGAGAGCTGTAGTTAAGACTTTAACTTTCTCTTTCCTTAAGGAACCCTAAGGACCTTGCAATATGAATAATTCTCTGGAGAACACCATTTCCTTTGAAGAATACATCCGTGTGAAGGCACGATCGATCCCCCAGCACAGGATGAAGGAGTTTCTGGACTCCCTTGCTTCCAAGGGGCCGGAAGCTCTGCAGGAGTTTCAGCAGACAGCCACCACCACCATGGTGTATCAGCAGGGTGGCAACTGCATTTACACAGACAGCACAGAGGTGGCTGGGTCTTTGCTTGAACTTGCTTGTCCTGTGACAACCAGTGTCCAGCAGCAAACTCAGCCAGAGCAGCAGATACAGGTTCAGCAACCCCAGCAAGTCCAGGTAAGCGTCTTAAATCATCTCTAAATGTATATATGAATTGCTAACCCACGGAGTGGTGTTCAGAGCCAGCTACTGTCTAACCTGAAACCACAGGCAAGCACTTAAGAAGCAGGGCCAATTAACTTTATATAGAACAGCACTATTTCCCTTTCATTTAAGGAATTTGGTAGTAAATTTCTCTCTTGACTGTGCCTTCATTGAGCCCTGCTGTAGGAGGAGTAGCATACATAGCAATGTAGTGCTGTAACCTATTGGAGAAATGGTTGACAGTTCTGGCATGTGCACAGCTCCCCGACGCCTTGCACTCTTGTGTGAAGCTGCTATAAATACCACCCTCCTCTGCTGGTCTTGCTTTATCTGTTTGTTCAGGGTAGCCTTCAGGGTTGGTTTTTTTTTTTTTAATGAAATCAATACTCTTCAAATGATTTTGCTTGAGCATTCCAAAAGTTGTAGTTCTTGAACTGGCTTTGAAGTCAGGGGAAATGCACGGGAGTCAATTTATGATATAAACCAGGGGAAGGTACCTTTCAGGAAAGGAACTCTAAAAGATACATTTATGTCAAGGTACATTATCCCTTTGCACAGTGGAAGGAGTCGTCTTTTTTTTTTTTTTAATAGGTATTACAGTAATTTTTATTAAGTATTAAATGAGCAAATCCAGCACCAGAGGGGGAAAAACCCCCAAACATATAACTTAGGATAACTGCTTTGGTCCTCAAACACATTTTGTAATTTGAAGAGTTTATAGATGGAGGGCATTTGCTAAGTTTTTCTTATGATATGTCTCCAAACAGCTGAACTCTGTCTATAGCTGTAATTCTGATACACTTCGGATATGAATCTTTCTGCCTTCTGTAGCATGAATGTAAAGTTGTGAGCTCCTTTATTTTGCAACAAATGAGGGTATGGAGACACAAGTGACTGGAGATAAGGTAGCATGAACTTGCTGCAGTGCAGTAGACTTGTGCTAACAGCTCACTTGCACGCTTTTATCCTACAGCAAAGACAAACTTGCCTCTTTCACTGGGAAACGCGTCTCCAGTTACTCTCTCTATTGAGTAAATGAATGCTTAACTGGTACTTCTGTAACCTGTTGCCCTACAGTAACTTGTGTCAGAAAGGCTTTGGAAGAATAAAAGCCTCTAGTCTCAGAGACATGACTTGGATCTCCGCGTGAGTCTATTAAAACTGATTAAGGGTGCTTTTGGTTCTGCCAGCTAATTCATTTTTTTGGGAGATGCTTGATTTTTCAGTAGAAGAACTAGGGGGGTCAGCTTTTTTGGGTGCCTCAGCCTTGGAGATATGGAAGGCCCCACAAACCAATTCTAGAAGTCAGAAGGAATCTCTTCTTCCCCCCCACTCCCCTTCCTATTTTTTCCTGCTGCTGCCTCCTTTCAGGACTAGTCAAAGTCCAGGCTTGACCCTTGCAAGTCTTCTAGTAACAGAGATAGAGAGGGAGGTCATATATCATATGCTCCAGAGAAAAATAATCTCCTGACCTTCTTGAAAATAACTGTAGAGTTGCTGCCAGAGACCTGTTCCTGTTTTTAAACTGAATGGTCTGCACCCTGAATGTGAAAAATATCTGATGAAAGTCAAGATTTCAGCAGCTTTCCTAAAGAATGTTGTCTGCTCTCTTCCCCCTTGTTTTTGATGTGACTCTACTTTGAAATATCTGGTTTCACATCTTTCAGTACAGATCATAATTACTGTTTGTGCTGCCTACCCTGCTGCTCACTTTAGGATGTTACAAACCCCTGGAACACCTAGGTGTCACATGTGGTAGTAGATACAGCTGCAGCTCTTGTGCATTAGCAGTGCAACTGGATTCATGTGTATTTGAATTATCTCGAAGGTTTTTTTGCAAGGAATAGGGTGGAGAGGAATGTCTTTATCCCTTTGCAAGAGTTTTTCTGCCTTTCAAGATTTCTTATCAACGCACGATTTATGTTAAACCCATGATTTAGCGTTCACCTGTCTCAAGACTTTCACTGTGGCAGCCATAGCAGAGCATGATGCCTGAACAAAGCTGGATTTTGTTGTGACTCTGGGGTTGACAGTGTTCTGCTAGAGCAGTGCACCCGATCCAGCTGGCTTGCTTTGCTAAAATACTGCTTGTGTTCTATTATGAGGAATTTTGGTCATCCACTGAAGCCTCTTAGCTTTTGATCAAACTTATGTCATCCCAGTACTTGACTTGATAATCTATTTAGTTCTTGCTAATCCAATTGCAAATCAGTGGAAGACCCTTTGAATGGCTACACTTATGTCTGGCAGTGTGACAATGGTGCTGAAGGTGACTAATAATATGACCAGTCAGATGACCTCATGGTTGCAAGTGCTGATGACAACCTTATGATCACAAAGATAGACAGACGGTGCTCAGGTTTCATCCTAGGTTTTTACTTGCTGTGAACAACCAAAGACAGCGCGTGACTGCTTGTTGCTTTTATTTATCCTAGCAAAATAAATTTCCTGTTTGAAGAAGTTGCCACCTTAGGGGTTTCTTGCCTAAAAGATTTAACAACCTATTGCCAAATGTTTATTTTAAAGGCTAAGTGGATGCAACTGTTGAGTTATGTACTAGTCAGTGCTACAGTACAAGTGTCTTGGAGCTCCTTCCATGCTCAGTATCACAGCGATGGCATGAACGATCTTAAGGAGGAGTTTAGTATATCCAGTTGTACCCTGTGCTGCATCAGGGAGCATCTGGAAGGGGCTGTGTTTTCTCCAGTCAAGTTTTATTGGCCTTGTGTTTGGTGAAACTGTTGCTAGCTGGTCTGGTGCATTAAGGCCATTGAATTGATAATGCCAGCGAGAAGAGGTGTTAGCGCTGGCTTGCTTACTGAATATGCTATTTCTGCAGAGGTCAGCGCACCTCTTGAGCCTTTTCCTCTTCCGCAAGATGATTTAACTGAAATAATATCAGAGGACAGAAAGTATCTTTGCTTAGGATACATAAAGTGCATGTGGGGAAGATCCTCAGTTTCAACTTTTTATTAAGACAGAGTCTGATGGCTAGGTGGCAAGAGCTTTTTGGACAGGGCTTGAGGGGAGGGTGCTACAGGTGAGCAATATCCCAGAGCTATATAGGGAATGGTTAAATGCCTGTGTAAATGCCTTTCAGTTAAGGCTTGTGCCTTTCTAATTGCTCAGTTCTGTGTATGTTTACTGTTCAGCATTTTCAGTCTTCTTCCAGTCTATTCTGTGACTTCAGACTGTTATAGGAAGCTGGGCATTATTAATGACACAAGGTGGGGAAAGATGCCTTTAAGTAGCTCAGAAGAAAATCTTATCTCTGGCTCTGCATAAAATGCATCTTTCCTTCACTTCTGATGGATGCAGCTTCCCCCTGCCTCAGTCTTGGTTCTGAAGTTTAGCCTGAAGGTAGGGCTCCTATTCATTTACCTTTAAGAAGCATCCAAATAAGATCTTAGCATAGCAGCTAGTATTAATTGTGATTTGCTAGGGCTGAGTGCACCACTTCAAAGAATGGCTATAGTCAAGAGTGGTGTTTTCAAGGTAGCAGCTTCTTGTGTATGGAAGTTCCTCTTTGAGACGTAAGCTGTTTTGTTTTCCCTGGTCCACATGTTTTAACCGTCTTAGGCCTAAATCCTGCCCCAGAGTACAGCTTGACAATGTAATCTTGGTACTGTAACTGTTCAAACACACACAAGGCCTAATTTGGCCCATGGAATTCTGTCTCTGATGTTGATGAATGAGCAGAGGAAAAACCTGCAGTGAGAATCTGTCTGGCAGTTGTTCTGAAAAGCTGACTTGTACACTCCCCGTAGACCTTGTTTACTTAGATAGATAGCAAAGGACTTCCTGTAAAGTAGTTGAATAACAAGTTCCAACATTTCCTGCTACTTCAGCGATCAGTCTTTTCACCTGCTCTGTATACTTCAGGTCTGTTTTGTACTTGTGTGTATGCTTTCTGGCGTAACATTAGAAGGAACTCTTTATTACAGTGTTAGTTTTTAATGCTGGAGTAGCTTTAGCTTAGGATGATTATTGCGAGGAGTGTATTTTAAGCCTTCTTCCCTTAAATTGGGGTAAAAAATAATTAGGAGATTGCTCTTCTCCTGTGCTCACTAACTTTTTGACCAAGTGCTTGACTTCTTTTGGCTTGCTCAGGTGTGGAAGTTTGAGGTGCACGTACATTACTTCTAGGGGGGATTTGGAGCATACTTTCCACAGCAGGTTTGCCACTGTCATTTTGTCATTTGAGATTCCCTTCAGATGAAACTAAGCTGTAAGATGCAATCTTGTTGGTTTTAGGTGTTTGTCTAGCTTGGCTAGTGGGCAAGACTAGGCCTAAGTTTGAAATGGTCTTCTGAAACTTTTGGCGTGGATGTGTTAGTAGGTCTTCAGTCCTGCTTTGAAGGTCTGCTCTTGGTGTATCCTACTACTTGCTAGTGTAAACACAGTGTCTGAAACCAAGATGTGTTTGTGAAAAGAGGCATTTGAGAGCCTGTCAGGTGCTCTAGGGCAAGCTAGGTATCAGAAAATCCATGCAGGCAAGAGTTGGTATGTGTGCACATTTGGAGTTATGTTTTAGGAAATAGTAGAAAATCCAGTCAGTCGACAGATGAGATTTTATTTGCTTGGGAATTCTTTCCACTTAATTGTTTCAGAACTGCAGTTCTACAGTCTGATTTCTCATTGGACAGAGAATCTACACAGGGCAGCCGCGTTATGAGTGCTACATGAAAGTTTGTTGGAGTTTGTCAGCCATGAGGAAAAAAAACTTCTGGAAACGAGGCTTCAGCTGTTCTCATGCTTGTGGAGTTACTTATTTTCTCTTTTTGTGTGCTCAGAATATATTTTTGAGCTTATTGTGACAGAAGATTTCTTTTAGGGGAATCTTAAAAATTGAATTCTGCCCTCCTGTTATGATACAGGGCTGACTTGCAATGCTTTTGATTCTCCAGTCAGCTAGTACTTGGTCCAACTTCTCGCTATTTTATGGTAAAAAGGCATTTCTTTGTGTGATGGTAGCCTGCTGGGAAGTGATTCTTTTCATGCTGTTAGATCCAAACTTCTGGCAATAAACGGTTTTTCAGTACTGGTTAAGTTGGCATGTTCCTCTCTTGCACCAGTATAACCCAGGAATTCCCAGCATAACATGTTCTCGCTTTAATCTTCAGCATAAGGTGAAGACTTTAAGTCTTCCCTGTTGGTCTTGGCCTGTGAATTTAAAGCATTCCTCTTTGTGCAGAGTCCTTTAAAAAGACAGCCTCTGATGATGTTTAGTGTAATTCTTTGTCTTTTTTTTTTTTTTCTCAGATAGCAAGTTAGACAATGAGGTCAATGTAGGAAGCTCTGGTCTCAGACTGGGTTGGAGTCGGTAAATCTGGAATGAATGCTTGTAGCACTCCTGGGTACAACCTACTTGAAAATAGGGAGGGATCTACTGCAAAATATGGTTGTTAAAAATGGATGTGTAATTCACGAGGGATGCATAATGTGTGGTAGCTAGAGCTCCAGTATTCTTTTAAATAGGAGCAGTCTCCAGTCAGAAGCGTGATGTCTGCAGTTTGCAGCATGGAGAACTTCTGGTGGTTCTGCAGTCTGACTACTTCATCTTGTTCGGGTCTGGACTCTTTTTTTTTTTGGGGTGTTAACAACAACACTGTGTGAACTCTAAAGCAGTAGCAAGACATGCTAGTTGTATAGGGGGTAGGATTTAGTCCGGGGGGAGTATTGTAGGGCCTCAGGTCATGATTGTTCATCTGCTGAAAGTGATGGAAGTTGCCCGTGACTTTGAGACACAGTAGACTCTAAAATGGTTAATGGTTCAAAGCTGTGCGGGGAGGTTTAGACTGGACATTAGGAAGCATTTATTTAACAACAAATACCCAAGCTTCCTAGAGAGGTGGTTGATGCCCCAAGCCGGTCAGTGTTTAAGAGGCATTTGGAGAATGCGCTTAATAATACGCTTTAGCTTATGGTCAGCCCTGAAGTGGTCAGACTGTTGAACTAGATGATCATTGTAGGTCCCTTCCAACTGAAATAGTCTATAAAAGCGGGAGGAAGAAAATGCTGTCTTGTCAGGTCTGTTCTTAGACCATGCCTTTTTTGCTGACAATACCTCTTGCTTAAACCTATTCCATTACCTGCTAGAAAAAAAAAGAAAAAATATAGTCTTGTGTATGTTACAGCAGTAACACAAACTGTAATGTAAAATTTTGTATGGATAGAAGGTGGGGGTACTTTTAGGGTGTTCTTGGTCAACATGTGCAGATTCTGAAAAGACAGTGCAGAAGTACACGATAAATGACACGTTTACTTCTTTCTGTGACATGATTTTGAGTCCCAGCAGGTAAAGCAAATGTTTCTTGTGTGAAACTGAAAATATAATAGTGCAATAATGTATTTTAGTTTGCCCAGTCTTGGACCTTTGCCTTACAAATAGTCTTTTGAACAAGGACTTAAATCAATACAAAGGGCTAAATTAGTGGTTTTTAAAGTTGGGTATTTGGGAGAATATTTGCATTAGAGGTGTAATTGAAACTGGCTTTCTTAAACTGAATTCTTAACTGGGATCTGTGCTTGGGCCAAGGCCATACTCATGCTGTAGAACAGTATGATAAGAGTATCAAACAGAACTAAAGAAGTGTCCAATAGGTGACTTAATTTTTTTTCAATTAACTGCCTGATCAAATCACTCATTGATGCAGCTTTTTAAACTGTCATGGTGACACAAGGTCATATGTTTCTTGTTACCGTGCAGGAAATTATTATAGAAGGTCCACGTCATCTGGATTACAGTACACTGCATATAGCTCCTAGCAGGAATCTGTAAAATTCCCTATTCTTCCTGGAAATAGAATTAGTTCTTAACAGGAGGTGGTTTATAAAACTGGTCTGCAAGCGGTGCATTTTGCTACCCCGCTTTTTTCCTTAGCAACTCTTAACTGACTGCAAATGAATCCTTAACGTTTTTAAAGACTTCTTAAAGGTGATGTTGGGAAGTGAGATTTCGTGCATCTGCGCAATGCAGACCTACCTGGTAGTTCTTTTTGGTATTGTCTGTCTGTCGAGCGTGGCATCTCTGTGCAAATGCTACATTAGCTTGACTGACTCAAGAAAGTGCGGTAGAAAAGGGTGAGAGAACATAATGAGTAGGAAATCGTAGTTTTGCAGCTGAATAAATCTGCGTTGGCTCCAAACTTCATATGGACCTCGTAGGTGCCACTAACAAAGCTCTATATCTCTCCATTGGATTTGAAAGGAAAGGTTGAGGAATTAATTCCCTCCCTTAAGATATAGTGTTAAGGACGCCTGGAGGAGCAGATGATCATGGGAACCTGGGATACCACTTCTAGGACAAGGCAAATGCAACAAAGTGGCTGCGTAAATGTGCGGGACAAAGTGGTGAAGTGTCTGGATGAGGAGTGCAGACCTCACTTGGTGCCCTGGGAGCGAAGATGCCAGCTGGGTTGGGTTCGAGGTCCGGAACATGAAGTTGCTGAGACCTGAACTTTGTGTTGGGGGCTACCTCTGATTCCTAGCTTTAAGTCTGCTCCTGGACTGCTGCTAGATAGTGTGACAGGCCTTGGTCAAACGGGCGTTGATGTGAGAGGGTGTGATTTATTTCTTATTTTTTTCCTTAAAATAAAAGGAACTGTGTTTGAATCCAAGTCTTAACATATTTTGTCCGTGTTATTCAGTATTGTGTAAGTGCATGAGCTAGAAAATACAACTGAAAAATTTGGACAATAAATGGAATAAGTAAATAAAGAAAAAAGAATTAAAAGGTTTTAGTTATCACTGCCAAAGAAATACTTCTGAAGTTTAAAAAACAAATGCTGCAGTGTTGCCTCTCAGCACATGACAAAGATTCAGGTTGAACTGGCAACTTTCTGTGTTGACACCTGCTTGTGTAGTGTTACTGTTAGCGGTTGGTTTCAAAATAATATTTCTGTTCTTTATGTGGAAAGAGCCAAGTGCTGGTTTCAACTTACCCATATTTCTTACTGCCTGTCACTGGCAGGTGATCCTGCAGCCATTTGGGGAACTGGGGTTGAAAGCAGTAAAATGATCTTTAGAGCACAGTAAGAATGAGGAAAGCTCCTGCATTTTGTAGCAAGATGTTATCAGAATTGTACTGTGTGTGACCTTAAAGTCTTGCTATTGCAAGGCCTATGCAGATAGCTCTGAAGACTCTTTTGGCTTCCAAGGATGCAGTCTGTTGGCTTGAGCCCACAGAGCTTTGAGGATGGAGATGCAGCTCACGTGATGTTCTGTCTGTGCTGAGAAGTGTAGTCATGTGCAATGCTAAGCAAATACATCATCTACGGTATTGGTCTTGTCAACCAGGCACTTCTAGGGTAACTTGGTTTCATTTTCCTGAGGTCTTTACTAATGGATTAGTATATGGAATCATAAAACTGAGCAAAAAGACCTGGAGCGTACACCTCCAGTGATGGATCATCTCTGTTGGTGGTCCCCCTGTTGAATCGCTGACACTTGCTGATCATTAACTGCTGAATTGGTGTCGTTGCAGGTCCAGGTCCAGCAGTCACCGCAGCAGGTCTCTGCCCAACAGCTCTCTCCGCAGCTCACTGTTCATCAGGCTTTGGAGCAACCAATACAGGTCCAAGTGCAGATCCAAGGCCAGGCGCAGCAGCAGGCATCCCAGACAATACAGAGTCAATCTCTTCAGAGCCCCAGCCCGTCTCAGCTGCAGGCAGCTCAGATCCAAGTGCAGCATGTGCAGACTGCCCAGCAGATCCAAGCTGCGGAGATACAGGAGGAACACATACAACACCAGCAGATCCAGGCCCAGCTTGTGGCAGGACAGGCCATTACTGGTGGTCAGCAGATACAGATCCAAACAGTTGGGGCACTGTCACCTCCACCTTCTCAACAAGGCTCTCCACGAGAGGGAGAGCGGCGGATCAGCACTGCTAGTGTCCTTCAGCCGGTGAAGAAACGTAAAGTGGATATGCCTATTACTGTATCGTATGCTATTTCAGGGCAGCCAGTTGCCACAGTGCTGGCCATTCCTCAGGGCCAGCAGCAAAGTTATGTCTCTTTAAGGCCAGACTTGTTAACAGTGGACAGTGCCCACCTGTACAGTGCCACTGGGACCATTACTAGCCCCACTGGAGAGACTTGGACCATCCCCGTTTACTCTGCTCAGCCACGTGGTGACCTTCAGCAGCAGAACATAACCCACATCGCCATCCCTCAGGAGGCCTACAATGCCGTCCATGTCAGTGGCTCGCCAACGACACTGGCTACCGTGAAGCTGGAAGATGACAAGGATAAGATGGTGGGAAGTACTTCGGTAGTGAAGAACTCTCACGAGGAAGTGGTGCAGACTCTTGCTAATTCGCTCTTTCCGGCGCAGTTTATGAATGGCAACATCCACATTCCAGTGGCAGTGCAGGCTGTGGCAGGGACGTACCAGAATACAGCACAGACGGTGCACATATGGGACCCGCAGCAGCAACAGCAGCAGCCCACACCCCAGGAGCAGGGGCAGCAGCAGCAGCAGCTACAAGTCACTTGCTCAGTAAGTTAAAACTGCTTCTCAGTCTGTGATTAACAACTTGCAAATGTTGAGGAGGAGGAGGATTTCAGCAGACAGCTGTTATCTAGGAAGCAGAGATGTGTCTGTCCCAGTAGCCTGGGTGTGAGGTAGGGCATTTGACTCCTGATAGGTGTAGCGCTGCAATGTGTTGATGTTGGTACGTAATTAAAAGATTCAAAACTTCCCAAAAGAAAGTGCAGTCTTCATCTTCGTAATATAAATTAATAGGTGCCGTCTTCATCTTCGTAATATAAATTAATAGATACGTGCTCATTGCTAGCTTCTTCACGGCAGGTATTCCAAGGTCTGCAGTCTTCTCCTGAGCTGTTCCAGGGCTTGCAGTGGACAGGCAGGGATGATTGCAGCAAAGTAAGGTGCACAAATATAGTAGTAACCTGGTCATCGGTTACTTTGTGTTATGCAGCAGATCGAGAGCCCAGGGAAAGTGTCGAAATCTGTCTAGCTGTGAGCAAACTTCATGGATCAGGTTACCTCTCTAACACCAGGTCCTGCTTCAGGTAAATGCCTGGTGCAAGCGCACAGTAATGAGCAGTGGCAAGTAAGCACCTCTTCATAGTGCTTGGCAAATGTGGCAGCCAAATTTGTTGCTGTGGTTTTGGTTTTTTTTTTTTTAAAGGCTTTTGCTAACTTTAAGCCATAGATTATTTTGAATTGGGTTTTAAAACTTAAGTAACTAGGGCTACTAACGGCCTATCTTATATGTGCAAATGGTTGTAACTTATTTTTTATTACCAGAAAATGAAAAGTGATTGATCTGTCAGAGCCTGTTTTTGCTCAATGGAATGAGGGCAAAAATATCCAAGTCTGCTAGCATAAATGTTGTTATAAATTCTTTCCAGTTTATAAATAACACTGTTGGCTTTATAAAGGCATATGTGCCCTCTACTTCATCAGTAAGCACTGAGACAAGGAGGATTACTTTCATGTAGTCATGTCTGATTGTTTCTGAGTTTGAGTGTGGGCTATAGCCCACCGAGGTCTTCACTGAAAAGGGTTCCCTGCATCTCTAAATAACTTGCAGGTGATGGATGCCCTCTCTTATAAAGCTGTGCTTTAAGCTACAGCTTATGGGTCTTTGTAATGCATGAGGTTTTGTTTGGTTGTGTTTTGGTTTTTTTGTTTCTTCATGTTCAAAGAGCATTCTGTAGCTCATATTCTCCCTGTAATGGTACTTAAGAGATCACATCATCGCTTTCAGCTGCTTGAACAAACTAAGTTGATAAAACTTTTTGCCTTTCTGCTAAACAGGATTTTTAGATTTATTCAAGGGTCTTTTAAGAGCATGAGCCACATTCTTGGGATACTTTCCAAGGTATTAGCCTCATAATTTCTTTAATGGTTAATTGTAAATCTTCTACTAACAGCACAGTGGTCTGCAATTCTTGGGTATCAGAGAGTTTTCTGATGCAAATTCTCTGGAGTACTGGGTATTGCATAAGCCCCTAAATACAGAGGCCGGTCCAGGAGGGCTGTTTTACCTCAAGGACAGGTTGCATTCTTTCTTTAAGAGGGCAATAAAGCTACTGTAGGTGAACATCAAACTCTTGGGGGTTGTCCCTCTCACAACTGTGAGACTGAGAAGGATTTTGCCTGCTTGTCCTCTGGCATCGTGCTGCTGTGGGACCCGGACAAGTTGCAGCTATTTTGCTCTGTTTGTGAAAAATGTAAGTCAGTTAAGAAGCAACTGCCAGTTCAGTGAATTTAACTCCAGCCTGTGTGCCTGCCTTCACACCGGACAAGGTGTCTGCGAGGTCAGGGCGGAAGATTGCACCTTAGGTTGGGCTGATGGAGGTGTCTGGCTCTGGAAAGCTCTCTGCTTTCTGGAGAGTAACAGGGCAGTGCTCCGGAGGAGAGCAGAGGCTCAATCCCAGCTCCTACAGAGACAAGGTGTCAGCTCACCCTTGGACTCCTGTCCTCTTCGAGGCAGAGGCTTGCTTGACAACTTAAACTTTGTCGCCATCTGACTTGATAAAAACTGGCCCCTTTCAGTTATGGTCTCCCTCTGTAGCTGTGGAAAATGCAGGGGCTGATAAGCAAAGAGTTATTAAGAGATGATGCAAAAAAAAAAAAAAGAAAAAAAAATAAAAACCAAAACCAACCAGAGGCAGTCAGAAAGATCCAGTCTGAGGCTCGTGCAGGCTTTGCCTCTTCAGCTGTATTTTTTGTTATACTAAGTAAGGTACGGGTATTACTAAAGTCTCTATGCCATTTTTATTACGGTCTCTAGCACTGTCGGAGCAACTTCCACTGATGGTTGGCACTTGGCAGTATCAAAGGAAAAGTTCCTTCATTATAACAAAGCCTTGCTTTTTGGGCTGACTCTTGAGAAGGAGGAAGCAAAACTGTTTGGATGTAACAGTTGCTATCTTCTGTAACATTCAGGGTGCCAGTGAGAATTTGATTAAGGGCTGTAAAGCTTCAAGTTAATCTCCTTAATTGAGGTAGCCATGAGACTTTATGTGGCATGGGATTGAGAAGCTGTAGTGAAGAATGCAGAGTGAGTGCAGCTGGAGGGCTCACTGCTCTTTCTGTATAGGTGCCATCAGTTGCTGGTAAAATAAGTTTCAGTTTGAGGTATTAATTCTTGGTGACTTAACGTCCTGCTGCGAAGTAAATTTCCAAAGGGTCTGGAGGCCCTTTAGGTCTATAGTAGGTCATACAGTAGCTCTTCACAGAATAGTAGCTAGTCTTCGTTAGCAGTATTTGGTAGTTTGAGAGCATTGTATTGCAGCTGAATTAATGTTTTGATGCTTGTGTTCTAGTCTGTTAATACTCTTGCAAATGAATTAATCTTACCAGTTGTTGACGATAAGAACAGAGCATTCTGTCTGCCTAGGGCGTACTGAATAACGAAGAGAGCCTGCCCTCGATGGGCAAGGGTGGGGAGGGATGCTGCTAGCGTACAATACGTGATCGTGCCCAGAACCTTGCTCAGGACAGTCGATGTTTGGAGCAGCAGCAGTTAGTAAAGCTGATGGCACCTTGCCGTTCTTCCCTGCTAGGGGCTGGTGGTGTCTCTAGCTGCTGTGTGTCAAGGCTGTGTCTGCAGGGGGCCTTGGGCCCCTTCCTCTTCTTGTGAGATGATGGACCCTGGCGGTGTTTCAGAGTGACAAGTTAGCTGAAGCCAAGAAAAATGCATTGGAGCAAAGAGGGCTTCAGGATCAATAGCGATCTATTTCAGTGTTCATGGGGAGACCAGAAGTCTGTTGTTGAGAGGAGTTTAGCCCTATGAAGATCCTTGCCTTTGAATGTGCTGGCTAGCATCTTAACGGTATTGCAGCAAGAATGGCTTGTGGCTGTTAGGTCTCCTGTGATGGTCTGTAGGACTTCTAAATGCATCATACGGCAAGTCATGTGGATTTACTAAAGGTGTTATTGATATACCTGTTCAAACTAAAAGTGTTCTTGGAGAGACATACTCTTTTGTGAGCAGCAATTCAGGTTAGACAGCAAAAGTTGCGTTCCTTGGGTTAATATCTTGTTAGAGAGGAGTGTTGGAAAAGACTGATATCCTGGGGCTAGAGGTGTTGCGGCATTACTTGTTTTCTGTCGGACTGTTGCACATCGAAGTGTATATATAAAATGAAATGTTTTCTTTCATAGGCTCAAACTGTTCAGGTTGCTGAAGTTGAACCACAGCCACAACCACAGACTTCACCTGAACTTCTACTTCCAAACTCTCTGAAGCCAGAAGAAGGACTTGAAGTGTGGAAAAGCTGGGCACAGACCAAGAATGCTGAGCTGGAAAAAGAAGCCCAAAATAGGCTAGCACCTATTGGAAGTATGTGTCATGACAACGTGGCCTTTCTTTCCTTTCAAGTAGGATTAGAAGTGACTAAAGTGTTAGCTGTTTACCGCTCTGGAAAACACCTTTCTTTAATGAGAGATTGTTTTTAAATTTAAACTTTGATTTACTCTGCAGTACTAATTGTTGCATATTCCCACTGACACAGGACATGTTCCAAGGGAGGTATTAGCTCTGTGCTGAGCCAACTTGAGCCACCAAGGCTGGTGGCAGTAGGAAAGGGCACTATATGGCTGTGGTGCATGGACAAACAAAATGGCTGTGGATGCCAGCCAAGCTGGTAGAGCAGTCACAGAGTTGATGTTGTCTTTTGCTGCAGGCCAGCTTTTCATTGTGGACATGGTAAAAGAAGGCAATAGTCATGCAGTTGGCAGGGCAGAGAGTCTTCCTGTCGGATTCTTGCCGGTTTATCTTTTAGTAGATCTGACAGCCTAAGATCTTGATTTATTTCAGCTTTATTTATTGTACTGGGAGAATGAGGTAGTACTAGGCCTGCTAGATAGAAAGGCAAAGCTGGAGATGTGGGAAATCGTTCCTGAAAGATTAGGATATAGTATGGCTTTATGGCTTAAATAATATGGCTCTGTTTTGTTTTTCCAGGGCGTCAGCTGCTGAGGTTCCAGGAAGATCTCATCTCTTCAGCTGTGGCTGAGCTGAATTATGGTCTATGCTTAATGACACGAGAAGCTCGAAATGGTGATGGGGAACCCTATGATCCAGATGTGCTCTACTATATCTTCCTGTGTATTCAGAAGGTAGGGGGAGGACAGCGATATGTGCAGCAGAGCTGTGCATGTTGACAGCATGTGTAGGGAGGATTCTCTGTTACAAAAGTGCAGACTGTGGCTTCTTTTATGAAGCTGCCCAACAATTTCATAAGAAAAAAGTCTCTTTGCTTTAAAAAAATAATAAACCGGACGAAATGTCATTAGTGCACAGCAATGCTTTCACCTACTGAGTTAAGTTTGTGAAGAACTGTTAATAAGTGAGTTCAGTATCATAATAAATCCTTTTAGTTTTTTTGGTGGGGGGAGGAGGATTGAATGATGTTTGAGAAAGTTGTCAGTGTCAAAACTTGATCTAGTTGAAGCTTTAACAGGCAAGAACTTAGCTTTGTGTCGTGTGGGAAGTCTGAGCTGGTAATATTAGTATGCTTTCTGGAAGAGCTGAGGAACAGAGCTAAACTCTGATAGGAGAATTGAGCATCTCTCTCCTTAACGTGAAATAGCGTCCAAAGGATGGTCATGTGAAATAACTTACAGTGAACGCACCTGAAATAAAAGGTGAAATCCAACCAGCTTTCCTTTCTAAGATGGTCTTAAGCGTTCCCATGATAGTAACTGAGATTACATACTCTGTACTGGCCTTGGTGCAAGGGTCCTCACTCTTCTTGCTAGAATGTATTAGTCCTCAGTGCTATGCTGTAAAATGCTTGACTAACCAGGTACGTAGTCTCTTAGGATAAGGTCTGGTCTGAGGAATATACTTGTTACCGCTGTACTGGACTGTGTTGTGACTCTCTTACAGTATCTCTTTGAAAATGGCCGAGTAGATGACATCTTCTCAGATCTCTATTATATTCGGTTCACCGAATGGCTGCATGAAGTTCTCAAGGACGTACAGCCCCGTGTTTCCCCTCTTGGTAAGAACTTCTATTTAAGAACTCTAAAACTTCCCATAGTTTGGAATGTTTGAACAACAACATAAGTGTAGTCTGAGTAGAAACCCTTTCAAAGTACTTAATGTCATTAGGAGAGCTCATTCTGGTCAGGGAGAGAAATGTTGCGTCTGCAGGGAATGCTGGGGCTACTGCACGTGTCAGGCTGTAGCCCTGACTGTCGTTGAGGTTTATTAGTCTATCACCCATCAGAAGGCAGGTTGTTGGGACTTTCTAGTGTCACAAGATTGGCTTACTTGGAAGCCAGCTGATCCTTGATGTGAATCAAGCTTCCTCATCTGAAGTACCAATACACCTTGCCTTTAATAGGTATTGTTACTTTGGGAGATAATATGACACTGTCATGTTGCCATATAGCCAGATGGATATGGTCTGCAGGACCAACTAGGTGCAAAAGAAAGAAACAATGCGTGATTAGAGCCTCAAATGCTGCAATCAAATGCAGCTCTTCTCAGCCCTGTGTTTAGAAGATGATGGGAACAGGAGTCGGGGAAGCACTTCCAGAAGAGACAGATTTTGACAGAGTTGTGTATGAGAAGTAGATTAAGAATTGCATTTTCAGAGCGCGGAAACCTGGTTCCTCATTACTTCATTACCTTTGATCTGGTTAGACGTCAGTAAAGAAGCTATTCCTTGTGTTCAGAAAAGTAGCTGATGTTACAGGCTAGATGGCTAAGTAGCACCCTGAGTTTTGGAATCCTTTTGTTTTCACTCTGGCTGTTTGATCTGTGCTTTGTCATTCCACAAGCCCCGGAGTTCATACTGCTGTCTGTTTTTCTGTTTATCTGTGGATTTGGAGTATAGTATTTCTCTTCTACACAAAGGAAAAAAATCTGAGAATCAAAGGATTACTCATGTGTCCAAATACATCACTTGGCACTGTGTGCTGACTAAAGCTGCGCACAGGGCCAAGAGCTGATTTGTTACACTGGCCTGCCTGCTCTCACATATTATTGGATTAGGAGCATCTGCATTGGAGTCGAGCCATTAATTAAAAGCTGTTTAAGTGCATATTTATTTCTCTCTGGGCTGGGATGTATAGGCGTATTGCAGAAGCATACTTTCCGCAACTAGAGGTTGTTGACGTATGTATTTGAGTGTTTCCTAACTGTACCTGCTATTTACAAAGCTTCCTGCACAGTAGTGAACCCTGACATCAGTGAGGATCTCCTCCTCCTCCTTCCCTTAAGATTTATATGTTCTCCAATACTTACAGAGTATAAAGTGCTGCCTGTGCTCCTGCTGTGACTGTCTCCTGGCATGATGCTGACTTCTGATTATTGCAGGTTATGTCCTCTCCAGTCATGTAACAGAAGAGATGCTGTGGGAGTGTAAGCAGCTAGGAGCTCACTCCCCTTCCACCTTGCTCACTACACTGATGTTTTTTAATACAAAGTAAGTACTTAGGTCTTTGCGAATCTTGGGAAATAAAAGAACTTCAAATGCCTTGACGGGGTTGGTAGGAAACTGCCGCACTGGATTAGCGTGAAGTCGTGAATTCAAATGGTTGCACGCAGAGCCCTGTTGCAGCCCCGTCAGGCAAAGAAGATGCAGTACAACAAGGAAATGAGCTAGCAGAGGGGAAACTGAACTTGCGGCTGTTGCATGCTTTGCTGCTGGAACAGCCTTTAACTTGGTTTGAGTGTCAGCTGGCTCATGATGAGTAAAGATAACTACCTCGCTGTTGTGACTGTATCCTTTACTTGCCTCAATGTCCTGTGTTCTCTTCTCGCTGCTCAGATACTTCCTGTTGAAAACCGTAGACCAGCACATGAAGCTGGCCTTCTCCAAGGTGTTGAGGCAGACCAAGAAGAACCCTTCTAATCCCAAGGATAAAAGCACGAGTATCCGCTATCTGAAGCCTCTTGGCATACACCAGACAGGACAGAAAGGTAGTGTCTGGAAGTTTTCTTTGGGGAATACTTACTTACTGGGCTTGAAGGAAGTGGATGAACCTGGAGATGTCTGCAGGTAGGGCCACAAGAACCCAAGGCTCTGACAATTAATTACCTTCAGCCTAGCAGCATGGGTTTTCTGTGTGTTCTGTGTGAGAGAGCATAGCACCTTCTAATAATAATCCTGGAGACATACCTGAGGCGTATAGGACTCATCAAGAGCTAATGATCATTTTATCGTTACTCTTGGTTTTTTATGGGCAAAGGGGCTTTTGGGTGTGAGTGCTTATGAGCAAAGGGAGAAACTTCTTTGGGAGGGCTTCTCTTATCGTGACTCATGTGAACCCATATAGAATCCATATGTAAGTACAATCTGTCCTCTTAAAAGCACAGACTGCGGATTTAGCTGAGGCATTACAGTCTTAGTAGTGAGATTTTTCTCATTTTGGGCACAGGTAGAGGAGAAATGGAATGAAGGACATAGATGGGTTGTGATCTTCAGTAGCCTTGGGAGAAAGCAGGCTCTCTATATAATGCTTTGGGCCTTTATAACCAGGTGCCTCTGCCCTGGAACAGCCATATGTCTCTTGCCAGCTTTTGCATGGTGACAAGGTGCTTCAGAGCTCCGGGGCTGTATGGCACTGCTTGGTTTGCTGTACTTATACAGAGTGTCTGACAGACTTGGGGGGGGGGGCTGGTTTGTAGTTACAGATGACATGTATGCAGAGCAGACTGAGAATCCAGAGAACCCCCTGAGGTGTCCGATAAAGCTGTATGACTTCTACCTCTTCAAATGGTGAGAGCTTTTGTTCGTCTGTGTAGTTGCTTGTCTTCTGCGACTGTTAAGCTGCATCTTGTGGCTGGCCTAGTTTTCAGGGCTGTGTTTTATTGCTGGCACAGTTTCTACTTAATGGGGAGGGGTGTTGATGTGAGAGGGTGCGGTTTACTCTGATGGCACAGAAGTTGAACTTCCGTGGTGTTTAAGAGACACAAATCCTGATTTGTGAACTGGCTGCTCTTAATCTCATACTTGCTCTGGAGGTTTGCTGTGTTGGCATGAACTCGCAGTTCTGCCTGTGACTTTGTGAGCATCTGGAAGCATCCACTACTTGAGGTGAAATTAGGGTCCTATTCAAATCAGCTTCTGAACAAAAATGAGGACTTGGTATGGAGATCGGAGGGAACCTCAAAGGACTCGCCTCTAAATCATGATGGTTCTGATAACTCATGTAAACATTCCTCTGCATAGATGGGTCTGCAGTTAGCCTGGATGTGAAAATACCCCATCCTTCCTTCATTCCAAAAGACCCCTAAAGCCAGGCGTGTGTTATACGTACTGGTGTGAAATACAAACTTTTTTCTTGTAGTCATTACCATGGCTTTTTAACCTTGGCATGGCCTAAAAACTTTGGGACCGCTGTTGCCCCAAGATGTAACACCGTACCTTCATGTCTCATCAGCCAGATGTTCACTGTCAGGATTTGTGAAGTCTGGGGTAAGGACAGTGGCGGTCTCTCCCTTCCAGGATATTCTGTTAGTCTGGTTATTTCTGATCTTCCTCACGCAGCCCCCAGAGTGTGAAAGGCCGGAATGACACGTTTTACTTGACACCGGAGCCAGTGGTGGCCCCCAACAGCCCTATCTGGTATTCCATCCAGCCGATCAGCAGAGAGCAGATGGAGCAGATGCTCACCCGGATCCTGGTGATACGAGAGATTCAGGAAGCTCTTGCCGTGGCTGATGCCAGCACCATGCACTAAGGCATCCTTCTTGGCTCAGAAGGGGTGGGGTGGGGTGACGGGGGAGGGACAAGCAAAGATAAATTGTACAGACTTTTACACTAAAGGAGATGCCTAAGTTTTTGGTTTTTTATTGGTGTAGTTATGAAGCCCTTTTAGGCTTCTTCTCTTTAAAAGAATCTAAAGGAAAACCTACCCATTGTGTATCCTACCCAACACACCAAACTGTTGGACCCATTGGAGGCTGCATATCCCCTGCGAGCTGGGAGCTGTGGAAAGCTGCTGGTTGACTCTGGTTTTTTTTATGATGTAGAAAACATGAACTACAGGATTGGCCTGGATGGCTGGGGCCTCTGTCTCCTTGGAGCACGTGCAGCCTAGAGGGCACAGAATGATGGATGGACCTGCTCGGCCACTGGAGGAGAGGCAGGCATCTTCTTTTCTTGTGCTTGGACGTTAATTTGCTGTTATCTTGGAAGGAAGAGGAGAGAGTGAACTGCAATTGTGATTTATACAAAAAAAAAACAAAAAAACAAAACAAAAACAAACAACGATTTCTATTCAGACCTTTAAGTGACATTTTTAGATGTTAAAAGTACAAACTTTACCACACTCTTCTTTTTTTGGCCTAACATTGAGGCCTTAAACCTTGAGGCTCCTGTGCCTGATGGAATTCTTGTAACATACACTTGTGTATCATATAAAGATACCACCCTGTTTCTCTTATGTATTCTTACTCTAGTTGTTTATTAAGAATGACGAGCACGTCTTTTCAACATGCCATTGAACAATGTGTCTTTATTTGGGGAAGAGTGAGCTGTGAGGGTGGGGGGGGTCATTATACAAAGATCAGTATGCAAACTGGTTGTTTCCATCCCTGTTTGTGCTTTCCAGCTCCATTCCGCTGGGCTTCTTTCACCCCTACAGATTAGAAAGGTAGAAGGGGATTAACTTCTGTCAAAGGACCTGAATGTCTGCTTGCTGATGGAAGCTCAGTGTCAGGCTAGGAACATGGGATCTGTGAGACCAGGTCGGCCTGTCAGTCTGTCCTAATGTTCTGTGACCAGCCTGCGAGGCTTCACCCCTAGGCAAATCCCCCCCTCTCCCTACCTTTACAAATGCATCACACCAACGGCATGATGGAGGGGTGTTGGAGGGAAAAGGCCTTGCAGGAGCAGCACATGGCTTACTCCTGCCATTTAACAGCCTTTTCACAGTTTTTAACACAGCTGTGTAGCTTCTGGCATCGTTCATGATCATAAACCCCAGCCCTGTAGCCTTGCCTTGCTGCATCTTAAATGGTTGCTGTATTTTATATCACTAACAAGTCAGCTCTTCTGAAGCCAGCAGGTAGCCAACCGTGCTTGAAATGGGAGATCGCTCTAGCCAGGCTTGTTATTTGTGCCACCAGCTTCTTGGATGCGGAGAGATGACTCTGCTTCTTGAACCTGTCTTCCCTGCTTCTCCATCTCATGTCCCTTCCCTGTTCCAAAACATGTAGATATATATTTAAATATATATTACAGTAAAAAAACCCTTAAACTTGTGTACAGGCAAGCAATTTTTCTGAAGCTTCTGTTGACCAGCACCTGTCTGTATTGAGAAGGAAGGTCTGCCCTCTCTGTCAGTTGTGCACAGTGTAAATCTGCACAGAGGATGAGAGTAGCCGTAATGTTCCCTGCCTTTGCGCTCTTAATCAGTGTTGGGGTGTGTGGGCTTAGAGAGACTTCAAGCCTCTGATGCTTTGTATTGACATTGGTGTTGATGAGAAAGCAGAGATGTTGGAGTTGGTTGTCAGCATGAGCAGTTTGTTCCCTGTATAGGACTCCATGCTCAAATAAGTGCAGAGAGGTGAAGTTGCAACGCGCTGTTGTTTACCAATACCTGTACTCTAAAGTAGACTCTTAGCTCAGTGTCTCCCCTCGGAGTTATGCCAGGGGAAAACAGCCTGGGGTTGGTGCCAGATCCCAGTGGGTAGGATGGGAAGATGGTGCCCGGGTGGTGCGTAGTGCTGGCAACACATACCCTCAGCTCCGTTCAGCCGTTGGGGGCCAGCAGTCGCCCCCTGGTAGGGTGGCTGTCAGGATCGCTAACACTGCTTCAGCTGCCAGAAGCCTGTAATCCCTTCGCCATATCTTAGTGACTGGAATGTCCATCTCTGGCCCTAATTTAAGTATTTAAGGACATGGTTAAGGGCAAGCTCTGGCTGTTTCAAGCAGCCGGGTGTGCTTGTTGCTCAGGACACCCAAGAGGCCTGCACAGGGTGGATTTCCCATTCTTTTGGGCAGTTTGTCTTGTTTTCTGAACAGTGTTGCGAAGACGTGAGAGAAACTGCAGACACCTGTGCTCGAGTCGCAGCACGTGCTCTGCAGCAGTGCATGGGAAGCTTGCTCCAGCACGCCTGCACCTCAGCGTCAGCCTGCTGCTTTGTCCATCTCCATCAGAAATGCACTAGGTGTTGAAGTCACCTGCCAGATACCCGGTGTACAAGACGCTTCATTAGGTGGCCTTGCGAGTCACCTCTTATTCCAGCTTCTGGGAATTTTTAGTGTAACTTGACAGAACATTAGGGCAGTTCCAGGTTAGGGGTGAGCAGATACTTCAGCTGAGCTTTCTGGGGAAACGGAATTCCGTGTTACCTTAAAACTCTAGATTGTGCACTTTCCTTCCTACCCTTAACTGCAGGATGATCTAAAATCTTTGTAGGGAAAGCGTTCTTGATCTTAAGAGCGGGGGAACTTGGCGCATGGTGAGCTGTGGAGATGACCTGATGATTGGTTTTGTCCTGACAGAACAAAGTGTTTCCATTATTTTCTCATTGTTCGGACGTACATAGGAGAGGGATTTGCTGACGCAGAAGTGGACTGCCGTACTGTTCTGTACTGTCTCATCAGAATGTCCACTGTGTTAACTTCATTCCCTATTTTTAGAGACAATCGATATACTGTGACTTAAGGATTATTTTCCTGGACGTGGCTTCTAGTCTGGCTCTCTGGAGCTAGTTTAAAAGGTACAGTATTTCTAGAATATAAATACTACGTTCTTTGATAGTGAAGAACATGATCTGCTCCCTTTTAGGGGCTCACAGGGAGACATGCACAGAAGAGTGCTGTGGCTTAGGGTTGCTATCCAAGTTCTGGGAAATGTTCCCAGTCAAACATGTAAAATAGCTTTTTAACACTTTCCTATAACCAGCTTGACTGCTGCTTAAAGGGCATTCCCCCTTGGCTCCGAGAGTGCCAAACTGCTAGCTCTTGTATGCGTGTATATATTAAACGAGAACTCTCCATGCCCTATGCCTTGTATGACACAGGCTGAAAATGCATCGATCTCTAAATAAATAAAGCCGAGAAATCAAGCTGGAGACCCTCCGTTGTTGGTTTCAAACTATGCCCATCTTGTCTCTGTGGTATGAAAGGAACCATAGAAAGCAGAGCATGACTGACTACTGTAAAGCACCTCACGTTCTGACGTGAGACTCCTGTATTGTCCTATCTCTTGACACTAATAGCATTACTTTCCTAAGGAAACTTGTAGCCTCTTATGCACTTGTCTACGGCACCATTAGATTTTCATTTACTTTCAAGAGTTCAAGCATTTCCTCTAAGTGGTAATGGCTGAAGCAGCGGAGAGCAGACTAGAGAGTGGTTCTTTGCTTTTGTCTAGAGTGGTGAGTGAAGGGAAGAGTCTAAGGAACTTAGCAGGGCTCTCGTCTGTTGGTTCCTTCACCCCTAGAGATCTGGATTTTAGATGAGAGACAAGGTCTGAAGTAGTTCCTGACCTGCCTTGCACCAACTTAAAAAGACTTAATTTGATCCCTGAGAACAAACCCTCTTCTGCACTGTTGCTCCTAGGGCAGAAATTAAGAGTCTTTTCTTAACTGCATCAGGGCTACAGTCTGCCTTGGCGTCCATAGGATAGGCCATCTTCAGCCTCCTATGCTGTGATAAGACAGATCCAAAAGTAGAAAAGAGCCCTCTGAGCATATGGAGGGTGGAGGACTCACTGATACTGTAGTTGCTCATCGTCTTGCTGGTCTGAGTGCTGCTAGACACCGATTGACACCACGCAGTCCCGTCAAACTGCATTCTCATCCAAGTTTAATAGTGACTTACTTGCAATTAGTGTTTGGACTTTTAAATCACTGTTAAAGTGGGATATAAAGAGTCTTCCACCCTCTATGGGGCTTTTCTCCCCATGGTCTTGCTGGAGCTGCTCCTGTCGGAATACTACAGGGAACGTACCTTCTCCTGATGTTTCAGCCTGTTCTGTTTCACTGGTGCCAATGCATAGGAAAGAGCCCTTCTCAGCTCGAGCATCTTCTTACCTTAAGGAGCATCTCAAATCATCTTCCAGAAGTCTCGCTGACATGCTGCCCCGAAACCTCTGAAGTGATTGCTGTGTCCCCTACTTTTTTGGTCCCCTTTGTTGCGTGGCTGAAGCTCGGCTCTCAGCACTGCAGTCACTTTCCCTGTATAACCTTGTGCATGGCAGCCACGTTTGCCTGCTTCTCGGTTCTTGTTTGAGCTCATCAGAATGGGGAGGCAGACTGAACCCACTTACAGCAGCAATAAACCGTGTCTAGAACTCGAGAGGGAACTGCAGGAGAGAACGAGGTGGAGGGGATGTCTCAGAAAGGCAGGGTCCCATTGCAGCCCAGAGCCTCGCTTGATAATGAGTGTGCAGCCTATATGCAAAATACGTCTTGTCTGTCCCTCCCGTGTTGACCCTGGTCTAAACAGCACATGTGATTGGCATCCTGCAAAGTGACCTTCAGAACTCTCCAGTAGCTTTGCCCCGTGAGTAACTCACACTACAAATCATTTTAAAGAGATGCACTCAACTATTTTTTTAATTTAATTTTACTCTTATATTCTCTGCTCTTTGTAATCTGCTTGGAAATAAAATGTTTTTCCCTGCAGCCTTTGTTGTAGTCTGTTTGAGAACCATTAAACTTTGTCTGGTGTTTCTATCGGAACAGAAGCCAACTTGCCTGTTTACTGCTGTGCCCGTGCTCTAGCGTAACGGCTGAGATCGGTGTGTTCCTCCCAGATAGGCTTAGCAAACCTTTGTTAGCGCTGTCCTTATTTAAAATAAAGGGTAGAGAGACCTGTTAAACTGATCTTGGTCTGGCACGATGCCTCCTGTTCTGCTGATCCTGTGACAGGTAACGCTGACTCGAGAGTGCGTGTCCTTGGCAGGCGGCGTTTTCCTGTGGAAGGCTGCGTTTCTGGACCCCGCCTCTGTGATGGGTATCTCGGTGTCTTTACTGGTGACTGCTTTCGGTGGTGTGAGCCTAGACACATTATTTACTGCAAAGGACAGTGCTTTTCTTACAGCTGCCTAGCCCAAGCAAACTGCAAACAATGGGAAAGCAGTGTCTGGACAGGTGAGATCAACTTAGCTGAGAATGAACCCGAGAATTATGCAAAGAAGTAAAACCAGGATGAACTGCAATCTTTTATAGCAGACTGTCAGGCAACGAGAACTGAAACCCTGTGAAGTTCAGAGCGTAGTGTAACGCCAAGTGCTGTTAACATGTGGCTGTAGGAAGATGGCATTGATGTTGCCATTCACAGTAGCAGTAACAGGATCGCCAGCAATCTCTTGGCTTGAAGTTTTGAGTGCACTGCAGTTCCTTGTCACTGGCTCTTAACTGTGCAAGGGCTGCCTTTTCTTAGTTACCTGGGGGCGCCTGGAAGCTGCACATCCCCTTCCTCACAGCAAAGTGAGCATCTCTGCGCTGAGGCGTGTGCCTTCCCTTCCTGCTAGAAACAAAACCACAACACGGTGGGAAACAACTATAACTTTTAGAAGCTGCAGCCTCTATTCTGTGCAGATTACTGTTGTTGAGACCTGAGTCCAAACAAGCCACCTGAGTCCTGCGTCTGTCCATAGCATGGTTCACTCGTTTGGGTTTTTCCTTCCCCTGTGTAAAAGTCAACATTAGCATCTATCAAAGCCTGGCTTAACTGGTCTCTCTAAACCCCATGTTGCCTTTCAGAGAAACTTACTCAGACCAAAACACGTTCATCCAAACTACAGGACTGACAAACCTCGCAGCATACAAGGGCCATTTGCTTCCGAGTATTTCGGGAGACCTGAACAGATGTCCCTGTTCACATTTCCCGTGTCCTGTGGCTGGGTAAAACAAGTAACCCTTAATGTTTTCTTAAAGCTATTTGCTGATCTTTGGACAAGGATTTAATCTACTGCAGTGAGACAGTAGGTATAGGAGCATCATTCTTTAGTTGCCTGAACTTGTTAGTGTTAGATACGGGGTTGTCTTGAAGAGAGTGTCATACAAGAGCAGGGAGAGAGGGGGTCTGGTCTGGTCGCCTCGGTTCCCTGCTGCTCTGAGGCCAGCTCTGGTATATCACAACATGCAAACCACCCACCAGAGGAGGAGGTCGTTCTGTAGCCCATAGTACAGGAATGACTGCACTGCGCGTGACGCCCAAATGGATCTGTGGGGGGAGAAAGATCTCATCCTGGAAATGGCCGATGGCTGGTTCCTGTCCCTCTCCTGTGAGCCAGACCTGTGTGTGCCTGCTCCTCCCCAGCCGGCACAGTCCTCGGTCTTCCCTGCTCCTGCTGCTTTGAACCCTCCCTCCAGCCGCCCGCTGCGGAGGGCAGGAGGGCGTAGGCCACAGAATCATAGAGTCGTCTGGGTTGGAAGAGCCCCTTAAGATCATGGAGTCCAGCCGTTAACCCAGCACTGCCAAGTTACCACCAAACCACGTCCCTCGGCACCACATGCACATGTGTTTTAAACACCTCCAGGGATGGCGACTCAACCACTTCCCTGGGCAGCCCCTTCCAATGCCTGACAGCCCTTTCAGTGAGGAAATTTTCCACAATATCCAATCTAAACCTCTCCTGGGGCAACTTGAGGCCAATTCCTCTTGTCCTGTCGCCTGTTACTTGGGAGAAGGGAGTGACTCCCCCCTCGCCACAGCCTCCATTCAGGCAGCTGTAGACATCTCCTCGGTGTGCAGGGCCTGGCCTGGCGCCGGCAGGACCTGGGGCCTGTGTGAGGCATCACCTCGGATCCCCGCCTGCCCCGGGGGGATTCCCTCTCCCCTCCGTGCCTCCCTCCCTCCCTCCCTCCCCTGGTGCCGGGCTCTGGGCCGTCATGCTCCCTGCAGGCCGCTCCTGACTCACGGCCTGCCCGTGGCTTCCGCCGCTGCTCCAGCTCTGCATCCACCACAGGCCCGACAGAGCACGTTGTCCCGGAGCTGCTGGAACATTCCGCGCTGAACCCAGCACCCAGCCGGCCCCACGGCCGCTCTTTTTTAGGGATTTTCTTTCTGGGCGGGCCGGGGCGCAGAGACTCTCACGTCTGGCAGGGGGCGCTGCCGGCGCCCGCACCCCCCTCCCACTTCCGCCGGCCGCTCTGGGCCGCGCTCTCGCTGGGGGCGGCCTGAGCCCTGGCGGCCGCCGTCGGAGGGCACGTGCGCTCGGGGGCGCGCGGAGCGGCGGGCACGCGGCGGCGGCGGCGGCGGCGGGCCGGCGCCATGGCGGACTACCTCATCAGCGGCGGCACCGGCTACGTGCCCGACGACGGGCTGACGGCGCAGCAGCTCTTCAGCTGCGGCGATGGGCTCACCTACAAGTGAGTGGGGCCGGGGCCGGGACCGAGACCGAGACCGAGACCGTGACCGGGGCCGGGATCGGCGCGCGGGGCCGGGCCGGTGCCGGTGCGGTGTCTGACGCTTCTCCCCTCATTACTCCCCCCCGCTCCCCCCAGCGACTTTCTCATACTCCCGGGGTACATCGACTTCACGGCGGACCAGGTGGTGAGTGGCCGGGGCGGGGGCGCGGGGCGGGGGCCGGTGTCGGTGCCGCCGTTGACCCCCCGCCCGCCGCCTGCCTCCCCGCCAGGACCTGACCTCGGCGCTGACCAAGAGGATCACCCTGAAAACGCCGCTGGTCTCCTCCCCGATGGACACGGTCACCGAGGCCGGCATGGCCATCGCCATGGCGGTGAGTGCGGCGCCGCGGGGCGGGCACGGCCACCGGGCGGGTCCCCTCTGCCGCCCCTACCGGGATGGCGGCGGTGGAGATGCCGTGCGAGGAGCGGGCCCGTCTGCTCAGGCGTCACCGCAGCGCTCCGGAGACCGCCCCCCCCCGCAGTCCCCGGGTGGGGAATCCGGGATGCTTCTCCCCGGCACCCCCTCAGGCGGCGGCGGCGGCAGAGCCGAGCCTGCGGGCAGGGACCCCGTGCCTCCCGGGGGCGGCCGTGGTGGCCCTGCTCTCCGTGCCCGGCGGCGGGATCCGCCCGGTGAAGGGCCGGGGAGGAGCGGGGGGAGTTGCAGTGACTTACAGCCGCCTTTGTGTTACCAGCTGACGGGGGGAATTGGGTTCATCCACCACAACTGCACCCCGGAGTTCCAGGCCAACGAAGTGCGGAAGGTGAAGGTGAGTGGCCGGAATGGCAGCCTGGAACCGAGCTCGCAGGGTGCTTCGTGGAGGCGGCCGGCGGGGTTTGGCCCGTTGTGAGAGGAGACCATCAGATCGTGGTGTTTCAGAAGAGTAGTGCCGCCATGGTCGCCTGCGCAAACCTCTGGTTGCGTGTTAGGTGCTGTCCCACTCGCAGCCTGGGGTTTGAGAACTGCCAGGCCTCCCGGAGTGGGAGTATTCCCCACAATTTCAGGAAGGAGGTTAGCCTGGGAATTCTTGGGATATAACACTACTTAGGTGAGCTGTGGTGCTGGTTTGTGAGTCACCCTGTCAGTGAGCACACGGCCAGGTTGGGCAGTTGCAGACCTTTGTGAGCGGCCTCAGTAGCCACGAGGCACATGTCTGGCTTCCGCTCGGTCTGGTGGTGCCGCTTGGCCTGGCTGCTGAATCTGCTTCTTTTCAGAAATATGAGCAAGGATTCATCACAGACCCCGTGGTGCTGAGCCCCAACGACCGAGTGCGAGATGTGTTTGAAGCAAAAGCTCGTCACGGATTCTGTGGGATTCCCATCACGGACAACGGGAAGATGGGGGGCAAGCTGGTTGGGATCATTTCATCTCGAGATATTGATTTCCTGAAAGAGTCGGAGCATGACTTGCCGCTTGGCGAGGTGAGAAGGGCTTGTGAGCAGCGGATGGAGGCGAGCGTTGTGTTAGGAAGCAGAGTGGCTTGTGATAAGGAGAAGGGTGAGTGCGTGGCTGTGAGGATGCGGTGCCAGCAGGAGGGAGCAGCTCCACGTTAGCTCAGTGGGTCCATCTTTAATTGTATTTCCAGGAGAGAGCGTCTCATTCATTTACGCTCTCTCTGCGACTCCTGCAGTGCAGATACAGGAGAGGGGCCCTGCAGTTAGCGTTCGCATGACTCCCGCTGCGGGGTTATCTTTCAGTGTTGTGGAAGCCATCCTCTCTACAGCTCGTGCTCTCCCCGGTTCAGTCACTAATTCCTGGTGTTCCTGGCTGCTGCTCTGGTGCCACGCAGCGTGCTGGCGCTGGCCAGGGCTGTAGCAGCTGCGCTGTGCCCAGCAGGCCCTCCAAATGCCAGTCTTCCTTTTCTGGGCTGCCTTTCCCTGTGTGCCTCATCTAGGCTACTTGCTCTTTAAAATAACCCCCTGAACTCGGAGACTAGCAGTTTCGCCTTTATAATGCTGCACTGTCAAACTCCCTTCGTCCAGGAGAACGTTCCCTGCGATGCCGATGCTGATTCCTGTTAGTTCTGGCATTCCTGTTACACGAGCTGTGTAACCGTAGATCTGCGGCACTGTCAGGTTACACCACCGGTGCCTCTCGGCCAGGCTCTGCTCTTGACTCACGCCTATTTTTAGCTCTTGCTGACCAAACCTGGTATCACATGCTTATCCCTGTTTGGTTTGAAATCGCCTATAAATACCTCTAACAAGAATCTTAAACCAGCAGTAGGTTATAAAAGTGCACATGGCCCTTTGAAGCAATGCTGGCCCATTCAGAGGAGCCAGATAAGAATCTCCTCTCACCCTTTATGTGGATCATTCAGTGCTGCAAAGCTGGAAGCTTGCTGCGTTAGCCTTTGGTGCTTGCTTCTGTCACCAGGCAAGGCTAAGGACATGAATGGTCTCCTCGATCTCTCCCCACTCGCCATCCAGCAGTCATCTTGCTGAGCTGTTTGTAGCCGTCCAGTTAAACACACAGGTCTGCTGTAGCTCGGGAAGCTCGTGGATCCCACAGGCTTAGGGAGTGTGTTGGGATATGTCTGAGATTCCTCAAGCTTTTCCTGAGAAGTGGGTTCTGTCACAGACAGAATTTTGGGTGGATACAGGTGGGGTGAACCTCTTTCCTGATGCAAAATGTCTGTTCTCAGGGTATAAATAACTAAAACATTCCCTCTTTTCTTTGTTGTGTGCAACTAATCTACCTTCCTTGAGGGTTAGAGTGTTCCCTTTTAGCTTTTTCCGGCCTTGGGTAACCTTTTATGAAAACATCCCACGTGAAGTTTGTAATCGCAGAACGCTGTGGCTGGGGAGGGACCTCGAGGCCCCTTGTCAAGCCTTCTGCTTGAGGCGCGTTCAGCTGGAGCAGCTTGCGTGGGGCTGTGTCTGCGACTCCGAGGATGGAGGTTTCACCGCCTCTCTGGGCTGCTCTTCCAGTGTTTGACCGCTGTCGTGGTGAAAGCTTTCTTCTGTATACCACGTCAGACGTCCCCGTGTTCCAGCTTGTGTCCATTGCCCCTTGCCTTGCCACAGCGTTCTTGCGCTTGTTTGTCAGAGTGAGCATGGGTGAGCCTGTTTGTTTGGATTGAAGTGAATCCTTTGCCCCGTTGACCTTGCCAGCAGCAGCGGTGGGTTATTCTGGGCAGAGCCCTTCCAGAGCCTGTGTGCTGGGGATCGCTGCCTGAAAAAGAGCTTGGGGGTAGCGTTTCTGCCAGAAAAGCATGGGACTCTGGAGGTGTCTCCAGCCCTTATTTGCCTGCGCTCTATTAAAAGGGAGAGCTGTTTGGGTGACATCCCAAACAAGGGTCATCTGAGAGTCATCCCCTGCTTCTAGGTGCTCTCCCTCGGCTTGCTGAGGCCCTCTGTCATCTCTTGTTTTCACTGCACCAATGGGCTTGGGGGCCGATGGCCGCTGCTTGCATAGGGACAGCACATTGGAGGCTGTTCCTGTTTGTTTCTGGAGGCGTGTTGCTGTGCTGTGGGTTCCTTTGGCTGTAGAGCACTCCCACACGGCTGCTGCGGAGCGTTTCACGTGGGCAGAGGGGTTCGGTATTTTCAGATCAGCGCGAAGGAGTTCTTGTGACTTTTTACCTTCTCCCTCCCACCAGATTATGACAAAGCGGGAGGATCTTGTTGTGGCCCTGGCTGGCGTAATGTTGAAAGAAGCGAATGAAATTCTGCAAAGGAGTAAAAAAGGTACTTGTGATCGTCTGTGATGCGAGGGAGAGCTGTGGAAGCGGTGGGCTGGGAGCAGCAGCGGGTGAATGTGGGCACGCATCCGTGCGTGGGTGGAGCATGGAAGGGCGGCGTTCCAGGACGAGGAGAGGACAGTGAGGAGAGAGTGCCCGCAGCCCTCTGCCAGGGTACAGAGTTCACATGCGTTCATCTCAAATCTGTTTGAAGCTGAGGGATTCTTGGCAGCCCAGGAGCTGAAGAGCTGCCTGGTTTTCCAGCCACACGTCTTCAATTTTCTATTCTGGCCTTCACGTTTTAGCACTCAGTTCAGCTCTTGTCAGGGTTTGGTAGTTTGACTTTTTAACATGGTGTCATGGGTCTAAGTGTTAAAAAAGATGCACTTTTTCTGTCGTCAGTGTGAGGATACTGAGTCCTCTTCGAGCCCTGCAAACTCCTTGCTCTGTTTCTTGAGCCAGGGCTGCTGGCATCTGTGGACAAGCAGCATTTGGTAACACAATTTTGTGTCTCTGTGTCTCCACCTTGTACCAGTTGCTGCCTGCCTGATCCTCCTGCTCCGGCCTAACTGCAGAAATCCGCAGTGATGTTCTTTCTTGTTTGTTTCAAGGCAAGCTGCCAATTGTTAATGCAGATGACGAGCTGGTGGCTATAATTGCCCGCACCGATCTCAAGAAGAACAGGGACTACCCTCTGGCTTCTAAGGATTCTAAGAAGCAGCTGCTCTGCGGTGCTGCTATCGGGACCCACGAAGATGACAAGTACCGGCTGGACCTCCTGGTGCAGGCTGGCGTGGATGCGGTAGTGCTGGTGAGCCACCCACAGGCATCACATTGGCCTGGGGGGGAGGTTGGGTGGACTGAGGATCTGGTTTGAATGAATCCCTCTGGCAGTGGCGCAGCAGCATGGCGCTTACTGTCTTCGTCACAGGCCCTTTTGTGTTAGAATATGACAATCTGTTGACCTCTCAGTTTCATTCAGGTTGGAGTCCTCAAATAAGAGGGATTCCTCTTGCCTGGGAACTTACCCAACCTTGAGCAAGTACGTAGCATCAAAGCCCTGAAGGCTGAGAAGAGAAACACTGTCAGTTAACACAGATGCTTCTTGCAGTCTGCTGCCATCCTCTCTGATGTTCCTAACTAGTTTTGAATATTTGGCTTCTTACAGTTTCCCTTCAGTTGTGTTTGTTAGTGTTGTTATTCTCTTAACTGCCTGATGTTCAGGAGTGGTCAGCTTGGAGCTGCTCTGCTCATCTCCCCTTCTGGCCCGTAAGCTTTCGGGCACAGCAGTCACTGCCTGTGCTTGTGCATTGATTTCTTATCAATTATTAACTTGCGAGTCCACCGTACTCTGAGGGCATGACTGAGCAGCTGGAAATGTTTAACAGACACTGCAAGTTGGCTGGGTCACGGAGGCTGGCAGGGCCTGAGTGCACAGTGGCCGACATCTGGTATTTCAGCTGCTCTGTTGCGCGGCAGGGAGAGATGCACCCCCTGCCAGCCCTTCTGGGTGTCACAGGAACATTCACTGTTTCGCCTGTAGTTTGAGACAGGGCTGACGGTGTCCTGGTAGAGCCGGATGGTTCTTACCCACAGCCAGATGTGCTGCTTGTTGCCTACTGTTGAAGCTGCAGGATTTAAGTGTGAAGGATATTACTGAAGTCTACAGTAAACTGCCTTGCACAGGGAAGGTACATTACTGTCTTGGCAGCAGCTTCTCCTCTGGTTCTATGCTCAGTTTTGGGTGCCGTTTCGCCCACTTAACAAGCTTAGCAGAGACCCCAGTAAGCAGAGTGAAGATCTGAGGCTCTTCGGGGGCTGTATTCATAATCTTTTGCAGAAATTCTGATTGAAATTTGTTTTCTTTCTGTTGCAGGATTCCTCTCAGGGGAACTCCATCTTCCAGATCAATATGATAAAATATATTAAGGAGAAATATCCCAACCTACAAGTTATTGGAGGAAACGGTAGGCATGTCTTGAAGACTGTTCTTGTCTTTATGTTTGCTGCTTAGGCAAAGAGGGAGCTGCAGGGACGCGGATGAAATGATCCTCTTCGATAGATGTCTGTGAACTTGAAATAGTTTCCTCTGGCTTGTGGAACAGAGCAAGACCACTCTGCAAACGCAGGGTAGTACCCTGCTGCTGCCGCAGCTGCAGATATTTTGAAACCTTTATTCCGCAGCACAGTGCGCTACAGTCCTCTGTAGCCCATTACACATTAGCCTCTTTTACACGCCAGTTTAAAATTTTGGATAATAATAATGGATATTGCTTAATGTGGAAATCTAATGGAAATTTTCCCTGCCTCTTGGCAGCAGAGTTCAGCAGTCTTTGGTTTTACCCAGCTGGTGCGTTACTGGTGCTGCTGTTAGCCTGTGCTCTGCCCTCGCTACCTGGTGTGGCCCAACGAGTGCTTGGCACCACGCGGTGACCTCTGCTACCTCAGCCTTTGGGTGTAAGCGTGTTGCAGAGTAGCCTAAAGGACAAGTGTCATCTCATGCACTGGGGACAGGAACTAGCTGCCTGGCAGCGGTGGACAGCCAAGCCTGGCTCGGACACTGGTGTATGGCTGGTGCCTGGGGTAGGGGATGTTTGCAGCCACGGGGGAAGCACTGGGGCAGAGCAGTGTCGCATGCAAATCTGCTTGTCTCTCTTCAAACCAGTTTCTGCTCCCCACAGTTGTGACCGCTGCTCAGGCCAAGAACCTCATTGACGCAGGGGTCGATGCCCTGAGAGTCGGGATGGGCAGTGGCTCCATCTGCATCACACAGGAAGGTGAGAGAGATGAGCCGTCTCCTAAATAGGCTGAAGACATCCGTTCAGTAGAGATCCCCTGTTGAAAAGCAGCATAGCCGGGATGGATTTCTCCTGTTACAAGGGCCGTTTCTAACAGCAAGACGTCTTTCACCCCCTTCATCCAGGACATTCCCATTACCTGGGTCAAACCTTTGGGGTGGCAGCAGCAGCAAAGGCATTCCCCAGTACTGACCGAGACTGAGTAGAGCAGGTGTGGCACGCGTGGCTTTGCCAGAGAGGAGCTGTTGGCTCGGCGTGGGATGGGGCTGGCGGGCAGCTCTGCAGGGAGAGGGGCTTACTGGATCCCCAGTGCTGACGGGTGAAGTGTACCGGGCTGCCTGCGCTCCCCTTCCCCCTGGCAGCAGTGTGCGTGATGCTTGAGAATTGGTCTGCTGCGTTTGATGCCTTTCTGCAATTTCCAGGCCGAAATGGGATTTCTGGCTGTTCTCTCTGCGGTTAGCCGAAGCTTGTGCGGGGCAGCGGCCTTGTTGCCCTTACCTAAAAGGTGGAGAGGGGTGTCCCCAGGGCCTGGAGAAAGGCTGCCTTGGGGACAGGCTCAGTCCTCGTGTTCTGAACCTGGCCGGTGAGGCACAGAGCAGTGGTGCAAGGGGCTGCAGCCCACAAACACAGCCCGTCTCTGCTTTGCTCTGTGGTCTTTGCCACGGGAGGCAGCAAGAGGGTAGCTGATGGCTGAAGGTGCTGTATTAGCTCTGCTGATTCCAGCGTGGAGCCTTCGAGTGGCCCTGGACCTAGGCTGTGTTCCTGCTTTGCCTGCCATGGGAGCACAGGCTGCGGGGAGTTTCCCAATCAGGGCAGTCTGTCTCGGGTGACCTTTCTAGGGAGGTAGCGATGTCCTTGGGCTGACGCTTCCATAGCCAGAGCAGAACCAGGACGCACGTGTCCTACTCTGGCTCCGAGGCAGAGGACCTGCTGAGGCACGCTCTGTTCTGCAGCCTGGTGAACGTCTCCAGAGGGTGCCTCTCCCAGCTGCTGCACAAGGTGGGGTTGGGTGCTGCTTTTGGGGAAGGAACAGAGCAGAGATAGAATGTGGCGCTTCACAGGAGACATGGTTGCAAAACTCTTAACCGCAACTCCCCAGGTTTTTGACCCTCTTAGGGCAAGAACTCTGGCTTTTGGGGTTAGAGGGGTCACTTCTCTGGATGGCTGCTGGGGTAGGGCGAGCATGCGCTGTGCACAGCCGGGCCTGGCTGGCTTGGATCTGGCCTCTGGCATGGCTCGGGCTAGGAAGGATTTGCAAGGTCAGTTCTGTCCCACACCGTATGCTCTGCCTAGTAGCAGGTCACTGCTGGGGTCCTTTGTTCTGCTGCTGTTCTTCTGTCTCTAAAATGTGTGTGTTTGTTTTTGTTTAGCTGCTCCAAAGATCCCTCCAGACCTAAAGTCCCACAGCCCCAAATGCCCTTCTACTGTCACGGGCACCTATAGTAAGTCACTTGCCCTGTTCCCAACCCTAATTATGTGTCTTGAAGCAGGACCCTGATTTGGCTGCACATGGCCCTACTGCTTGTTTGAGAATAATTTAGCTGTAGATGCACTTGGGGTTTTGTGGCTTTGGATACTGGTTTTTAATCTGAAATGGAAGCTGAGAAGCCTTTCTGAATTCCTAAAGCAGGGTCTGAATTGTCAAAGCTGAGGGCACTCAGGCTCGTCCACCCTCCACTCCAAAATACAGTTCAGGAGCCTGACTTGAGCTTTCTGGCTGCATCTTCTGGGTCTCTAGCTGGGCCTGCCCCCGCTGATCCCGTGCTGGGAGGTGATCCCTGGACAGTCCTCGATCCCGCTCTCAATCTGGCCCCAGTTGTGGGGAAGTTGTGCACTGGCTAAGCTTCACTTGGAGCTAGCTCCCCTGGGGTTACAGAGGGACTTTACTGTGTACGGCCACCTTGGCAACTACGTACCAGAACCACATCTTTCCCTGCTGACGCCTGATCCTCCTGTGGGGAGAAAGGGCTCTTCCCCTGCCCAGCACAGGGCGCAGCTTTGTCTGCTCTGTACTTCTCTGTCACTGCCAGATCAAGCAGCCACCCGAGGCGAGCCTTGGGTTTTACCCTTTCTCCTAGTTTTGGCACACCTCAAAGGGAAAAGAGGTTTCTGTTGAAGCTCCCGGAAGGTTTTCTCTAACAGCTGATCCTGTAGGGCCACCCTTTGCAGATACACTAAAAAAGACAAACCCTCACCCCGACCACTCGGTGCGTGTGCGCTCTGAACCCTGCTTTGGAAGCCTGCGCTCTGAAGCTGTGGCGCTGGGCACTGGGACAGTCGGAACGGTGCGATGCTCCCAGGGGCCCTGAGCCAAGCTGTTCTTTAAAGGGCTGGTCTCCGTGGCCACTGTTGTGAGGTTTCTGCAGGCCCTGCACTGTCTACAGCACATTCCCGCAGGCACTGGGCTCTAGACCCTTCAAAATCAGGTGCTTCTCTCCACAGAGCTCTTCTTGCAGCATTTTGCTGCCGCAATGTGGGCTTTAGCAGTGCAGTACCGAGCGAGACCATCTCTTTAAGACTTAACAGCATTTGTGTTCTAGCTGTCAGACTCTCCCTGGCTGGCTGAGCCCTAGCTTAATGCGGAGTTTTGTTCAGTTAAAATCAGATCTTTCATGATTTCAGCCTGGAGTCTTGCTTCTCTCTCTGAGCAGCTGCCGCTGCGCACTGGGAGCGGAGCAACTGCAGACTCACGGCCTCGGCAAACCTCTGCCAGGGATGTGCGCTGCCAGTGCTGCTGCCAGGCAGACTAAACCACACCTGGAGTTCGCGCTCTGAAGTACTAACCCTGCATGGCCATCATCTTAACCCGGTGTATCAGACTAACCGTGATTGGAGAAAAGGCTTCCAGTTAATTGCGGGGAAGGGAAGTCCCCCCGAGAGAAGCTTATCTCGACGTACTTGCATGCCTGTGGCTGACAAATGTGTTAACAAGATGTGTCCTGTGCTGGTTTCCCCCTCGCTCAATGGGAAGCCTCTTAACTGCTCGCGACTGGGAGGAGCAGGTAAATCTAAAGCTAATAACTCCCTTCCCATGGGGCAGCTAAACTTGACCGAATCCTTGCTGTGTTGCAGGGCAGGAACCTAAATTAATTCCCATAAGCCATCAAATTACCCTGCCCGTTTCCTTTTCCACTGCTGCATGTGTGCGTGTGTGTGTGTGCAGATGTATATATATATCTAAACATATATATACATACCAGCTCTCTCCCAGCCAGCTGCCTTTCCATGCAAGAAGCACATCATAACAGCTGCTGGGTATACGGAGAAGGGGTCTGGCACCGCTACAAGGGCGCAAGCGGTGGGACGTGGCTATGGGCCAGGGATGCTCTGGAGAGGGGCTTTTGGAGTCTGCTCCGCTTCCTTCCCAAGCTCCCCACAGGTCTCCTGTGTACCAGGACGAGCTGCGAGTCTCGGCTGATCCCAGGCATTCAGTCAAAAACTCCAGTCCCGAGGTCACCCACAGCTTTTTGGAGTTGAGGGCCGGGAGGATGTCCCAGCAGGCATCTCCTGGGCATCCACTTCTCTTGCAACTCGGCCTAGGGAAGGAGCATCCAGGGATTTGTGCGTTCCCGAGTGCCAGAGCATGTGTGTGCTGGAAGCCTACAGGGCCTGGTGGGGAGGGAACACGCTGCCGCGTGGGAGCTGACCCTTTCTCTGCTCTCTCCCTGCCTGCAGTGCTGGCGTGCGGCCGCCCCCAGGCCACAGCGGTGTACAAGGTGTCCGAATACGCCAGGAGATTCGGCGTCCCCGTGATTGCAGATGGAGGGATCCAGACGGTCGGGCACATCGCAAAGGCCCTCGCGCTTGGGGCCTCCACAGGTGAGCGACACTTCGGGCTGCCATGGTGTGCACGTTGTAGGGAGTCTGCTAGGAAGGGTTTCTGTACGGCGTTTGATTCTCGGCACAAGGGCATATACCTGCAGGTGGCTGGGGGCGTGAGGGTCCAGCACAGTGCTGTGCCCAGGGACCCCGAGGGGTTTTGTGGCCACAGCCTTCCTGCTGCTGACGTGCATCTCTTGGTGATCTCTTGTACCAGTGATGATGGGCTCTCTCCTGGCTGCCACCACGGAGGCCCCAGGTGAATACTTCTTCTCGGATGGAATTAGGCTGAAGAAATACCGTGGCATGGGCTCACTAGATGCCATGGACAAGAACTTAGGCAGCCAGAACCGGTATTTCAGGTGAGAGATGGTGTTTTGGGGCAGCAGACCAAGCTTTTGGGGCTTCTCTGCTTCACAAACTTCCTTGATTTGTGCTCCCTTGCAGTGAGACAGACAAAATCAAAGTGGCCCAGGGGGTGTCTGGCGCAGTGCAGGACAAGGGCTCTATCCACAAGTTCATTCCGTACCTGATTGCTGGGATCCAGCATTCCTGCCAGGATATTGGTGCCAAGAGCCTGACCCAAGTCCGGTGAGTGCTTCCCCTCACAGTGCTGCCATTTGGCCTCTCTGGGCAAGCTGTCCCCACGCTGTGGTACGTTCTGCGTGGTCTGACCTCGCTGTAACCCTCTTCCCTCATCTCCAGCGGGCACTGCCTCATAGATTTGCCAGCCCCAGGGGTGCAGGAGCGTGGTGTCCCGTGGCATATTCAGCTGGCTGGGCTTGCAATGTGGGGGTTACCTTACTCTGCCTGGCTCTGAGGAGCACAGCAAAGACCATTCTGGAACCAGTGTTCCTCATCCCAGCTGCTCCAGCTGAACAGGTGCTGGAGCACTGTCTTCCCTGGACTCTTGGCTGGCTTGTGACATGTGTCCTTCCCCCTCAGAGCCATGATGTATTCAGGAGAGCTGAAGTTTGAGAAGAGGACGATGTCTGCCCAGGTGGAAGGAGGAGTGCATGGCCTCCACTCGTAAGTGCTGCAGGCAGGACCCCTGTCTCCCTGGGGTGGGTGTTGAGTTCAGTGCTGCCGTGCCGCGGGCTTGGCACACTGCTGCCTTCACCTGCCTCTGCGCAGCGGGGCTGAGCCGCAGCCTGTCGTCTGGCCTGGCCAGCGTGACGGGGCTTTTCCCCGCCGTGGGCTGCCAGGCCAGGAGCCGTTCCTGACTGTGCCTTTGCTCCTTGCCCCGGGTGAGGCGGGTCAGTAAAAGGGCTCTCGGCTTTGCTGCTCCCCTCACAGGTATGAGAAGCGCCTCTTCTGAAGGAGGTCCGTCTGTGTCTTGTCATCGTGCCACTCAGCCCTGCGCCACCCTGTGCGGGAGCTGCTCTTGCTGCAGAAGTGCCATTATCTGTGGGCTGCCTGGAGCTCCCTGTGTCCCTTGGCTGCTTCATCACCACCCGAGAGGGCCCACCCACCACCCAGGAGAAGACATCCTGGGCTGGTGCCTGGAGCCTTGCACGCGTTGGCCGTGTTTTACAATAAAAGAGGAAAAGATGTGCAATTGGTGTCAGCCCGGAGCCCCTCTTCCTTCTGTACTGCCCTCGTTCTCCTTCCCTGGCTCTTCCTTTGCTTCTGGGCTCCAGAAGGGACACTGTGTGTGAGGGGGAAGGGGGAAGAGACAGCTCCTTGGCAGGGCTGAGTGGATAACGCAATGTGGGGTGTTCAAAAAAAGCCTTCCTGAGGGCAGAAAAAACCAAGCGGCTGCCAGGCAAGAAAGCGAATGGATTTTACAGAGCCGTTAGGTGCTGCTGGGAGCTGCCAACCCCGCAGCCACCGCCAGGCTGTGCCTGGTCGAGCTGGGGCAATAATCATGGAGGTGCTTATGTACGTACATGCACACCCACCCCTGCGCCCCCCAAGTGCTCTGCACTACAGCTGCTTCCATGCACCACCCCCGTGGGCCTGTATCTTCCCTCACCAATCTGCCTTTCTCCTTCCCTTCCTTTCTTCCCCTAAACATCCCCCCACATCCCCCAGGTGCGAGTCCCCACATTGCCGCAGCAGCTGCACCCCCTTGTGCTGTCGTGGGTGGGGGGTGGCATGGATCGCTTGGGTGGCTCAAGTACCATTTGTTTGCCAGAAGGTGTGTGGACAGTGAAGTTGGAAGGGCACAACTAAGAGCTCACAGGCTTCTAAAGGCACCAGGGGTTGCATTTCTGCCTGCCTGACCAGCGCAACCCCCCCCCCCCCCAGCACGGCCAGATTACCTGTGCCTGCTACACCAGCTGCCAAAGGTATTTTACATATCTATCAACACCCCGCCCCAACACATGCAAATGTCACTCCTGCTGAAGAGCTCATGTTTACCATCAGCGTTCTGTGTCGCTGATGTTGTTGACTGGAAATAAATAAATAAATCAATCAATCACTCCATAGCATGGCAATGGCAAATTAGATTTACGCATGCTAAAGCCAGAGCCTTGAATTACAACATAATTGTATCAGTGTCAAACATTCACTGACACAGCTGGCTCACTAAGCAAAGCTAGCCCACGGCCTGACTGCAGCCATGTACCCCCTCCTTGGGCCCACGGAGGTGGCAGGGTTTGGGGCACGAGGCGGCGATTAAGTACATGTGCCCCCAGCCCCAGGGGTGGCCCCCACGACCATCCGCCAGTGCAAGGTTGGGGGGGACGCAGGACAGTGACCTTCTCCGTGCCCTCTGCTTGAGCTCTGAGCCTGCAGGGAGATGGGGTGCAGCACCCTGGGACTCACCACAGCTCGAGGCTTCACAAGGGACACTGCTGGGGGGGGGGCACAAAACCCTGCAAGAGATCCTGAGGCCCACCAGCCCCAGCTGGGACACACCGGCTGCGGGTGCTGGCTGTGCCCAGGGAGCTGCTGGCAGGTGGCACCCCTGGCACCACACACACTGCCCAGGGAGATGTGGTGGCCGACCCACAGCCCCCCTGCCTGGCCAGCTCCGCCGGGGGGGCGAGCACACACCCCACGGCTGCATTACAGCCTGGCTCTGCTGCGCATTAACCGCCACGCAATTGCTTTGTACTTCCAATTTACATGTATTTTCCTTGTGGAGCCCCAGACGTGCCTGGCGGTGTGCGGCTCACCTCATCGCCTCTGCCCTGCCTCGGGGCGACGTCTTCCTGCTGCCAAGGCACCACCTCTGCACCTCGGCAGGGCTGCGGCTGCCATGCTGCCAGCAACGCTCATGCCTCGCGCCATGCCCTGCAGCCACCAGCCAGACCGGGCAAGGAGGCTGAGAAACCAGGGATTTTGGGGCAGAGCCAAGCCCAGGCATTTCACAGCACCCTCCTGTGCGCAGAACCACCACCCAGCCACAGCTGGTCTCCATTGAGTCCAAAGCGTTTATCCACCAGGAACGGTGACACTCGGGGGCTTTAGGCGGGCCAGGGAAGAGCCGCTCAGCCCACAGCCGCGGTGGGCAGCACCTACATCCCCATGTAGGTGCCCCGTGGAGGGATGAGCCCAGCAGCTGCCACGCGCTTTTCACTTGTTAGGAAGTTGAAAGTTGCACATGCGTTTGGCTGTGAAATAGAAGAGGGAGGGAGTGAAGCCCCAGTCCTCTGGCAGGAGACACAACCCTTCCCATGGGGCACAAGACCCCCCTCCCCCTGGCCCATCCCCAGACAGCCAGAGTCTTAGGGCGCACGGGGGGTGCTCCCAGTGTCACCACTCCCCCTTCACTGGGGCGCTGCCTGCGCACACTCCTCTTGCTCACCGTGTCCTGCACCTCCACAGCGATCCCGCACTCCCGCATCTGCTTCAGCACGGCGGGGTGGAGCCGCTCCACCCTGTCTCCTGTGCCCAGCACCAGGATCTCTGCAACCGGGACACGACCACAGGCAAGGGTGAGCAGCTCGGCCTGCCTCGGCCCAGACCTGCTCTCCCTGCAGGGAGCAGCAGCTCCCCCACAGCAGCCCAAACAAGGGGGAAGCCTGCCCTGCTGTGCCCCTCCTGCCCCACTGTGCCCCTCCAGCTGCAGCTGCAGAGCAGAAGGATGCCAAAAGCAGCTCCTTCCCCCAAAACGCTGGCAGGGTGCTGTGGGGTGGGCTGGGGCAGAGCTACGCTGGCCCCAACGGGCAGCCAAACCCCTGCAGCCTGGCACAGCCCAGGGCCTCAGCTGCCCCACGTACCTATTTGGGGCTCCAGCAGCCGGAATAGCGACAGACTCTCACGTGAGATGTCCCTGTAGGAGCCAACCTGTGGGGACACCAAAGGCACTGAGCGGGGCAGACTCCCCCGGGGTGGGGGGCCGAGCAGCCCCTGCCCCATCACCAGGCACTCACGTTCCACTGGAGGATGGCGCGGGGCAGGACGGCGCAGGGCCCCACCACCAGGTCCCCGCTGATGGTGAAGCCGCGGCTGGTGTAGCCCTCGATGAACATGGTGTTGGGGGACTCGGGCTCCAGCACTGTCACCCGCGTCCGCTGGTAGAGCTCGTCGTCCGCCGGGGTGAGGCGGTGAGCCCGGCATGGCACCCTGCGGGGACGGGGAGCGGCTCACACACGTGGGGCCCACGACCAGCCCCACAGCTGCCCTACAGCGGACCCACAGCGAGCCCCACGGCCATCCCACGGCAGCTCCACAGTGAGCCCCACGGCCACCCCACAGAGATCCCCACGGAGATGCCCGCAGAGATACCTATGGGCACCCCACAGCGATCCCCACTGCCGCCCCAAGGCCACCCCACAGCGATCCCCCGTCCGCCCCACGGCCACCACCCCACAGGGCTCTCCCCCGCCCACCCCCAAGGTGACAGCCCCGGTGCCGGTGCTGGTGCCCGTACCCTCCCGCCGCCCGCCGTGCCGCCGGGCCCAGCAGCCGCAGTGCCGCCACCGCCATGGCCGCCACCGCCGCCGGAAGCGCAGAGCGGCCCCGCCCCCGGCGCGCGCCCCGCCGCGCCCCCTGGCGGCCACCGCCGGCGCCGCGGGCAGCCCCGGCGCCACCGGGCTGGGACAGCGGCACCGGGGGCGGGCGCGGGGCCGGCCCGGGGCTCCCCCTCCTGCCGGGGGGCGGCGGGAGGGACACACACACACCCCCCCTCCCCACCTCACCCGCACCCGGACCCCGGCACGCCCCGACCTGGTGCGCCCGGGGCGGGCTGCGGCCGGCGCCGGAGCGAAACCGAAAGCGGCGGTGGCGACGGGGCGGGGAGCGGCACGGCGGGTGCGGGGCTGCGCTGCCCCGGCGGCGCGGGGGGTCCCGCCCGGGGAGCCCCGATCCCCGCCGCCGGGAGGGCCGCCGACCGGCCCGGGCTGCTGCGCCGGAGGCTGCGGGGCCGGAGGTGAGAGGGGAGCGGGCGGCTCCCGGCCCCGGGTCCCCGCCACCCCGCGGGCGGCCGGGCCGGGCGGCGGGAGGGAGCGGGACCGGGGCTCGGCTGCGCTCCCGTCCCGCAGGCGCGGGGCGCCCGCCGGTCCCCGCGCCCGGCCCCGGGGTGCAGGGGGAGCCCGGGGGTCCCCGCCGCCCGCCTGGCCCCGCCGGTGCCCCGGGGCTCGGCGCGGCTCCCCGGCCTCCCCGTGCCGGCTCTGCCCTGGTCCTGCGTCTCCGGCGCGGCGTGGGGCGGCTGCTGCCGGTCGGGCTGAGCCCCCCCCGAGCCGCCGCCGTGACTTCCCCGCACCGAACCCGCGGGCTGCCGGGTTCCCCCTCTGCCCCGTGCCACAGCCGGTGGGGCGGGTGGCAGAGGACTGGGGGCTCAGAGGGCTGCCATGGGGCTCAGGACATGCGTCCCCCACCCCGTGACACCCACCCGGGGTCGGCCAGAGCCCCAACACCACGGGGGTTACCAGGAAGTGCCCCGGCGTCGGCAGTGGGGCTTTTCCCTCTGCCATGCCATGTCGTGCCATGCCACGGTGGGCAGGTGTCAGCCATCACCAGCACACCACGGACGGGCACCCTTGCTCGACGGCGGGGCGCCGAGTCCCCCTTGGCGAGCACCGTGTGAGCACTGCGTGGGGCCAGTGGGGTTCCCCGCACAGTTTCACTTCCCCCCATGGCGGGCGCCCGGCAGCAGAGGGCTGGAGGCGCCGGCGGCAGCGGGGGCCATGCCGTGCTGCCGCCGGGGCGCAGGTGCCGGGGCGGGTGCCCTCCCTTGGGGACGGCTCAGGTTTCCGGGGGCTGCCGGGCTGGCACCAGATGCTCCAGCCCCACCGGGGCTTTGTTCGGAGCCGTTTCCTTTTGGCTCGGCCGCGCCACCCTCCCCTTGGCACCCAGCCCGCAGCACAACCCCAGCCTCTCCCGGCACCCCCGGCCACAACTGGCCTGGCTGTGGCCCCCGCGCAGCTCCTCCGCCCCAGTCTCTGCCGGTAAGTCATCCTCTCCCCTCCTTGGCCCACCGGCTGCCCTGGGGTCGGGGTGGCATGGTGGCGGTGGCCCCCGTCATTTCATGGCGCCAGCGCGGGCAACGGAATCCCAAAAGCAGCTGTCCCCACTGTGCCCAGCTGCCCTGGGGTTTCGTTACCCGCGCTCCCGCCCCTGCCTCGCCCCCCACCCCGCTGCCCGCCGCCGCCCCATGCCAGGCCAGGCACGGGGCGAGAGCCGCTCGCCCCCCTCCAGCCCCTCCGTGGGGCTGGGGCAGTGCGTGGGGGCCATGCTGGGAGAAAGGGGGTGTGGGGATGGGGGATCGATGGCGCCCAGCATCGCAGCTCAGCCCCCCCGTCCCAGGGCTGGGGGCTCTCCGCCATCTCGTGCCACCAATGGCTAAAAATAGCAGCTGGCTTCCTGGGGACTAACCGCCGGGGTGAGCGTGCTGAGCGGCTGCCGGCCGCAGGGTGGATGTGGCCACCTGCGCCGGGGCAGCATGGGTCATGAGATGCTGCACGAGCTTCCTGCCACCACTGGCCTGCGCCGGGCTCCCCACAGCCCCCCCAGCCGTGGTGAGCCAGCAGCGGCGAGCGGTGCCCGGGCAGGATCTGTCCCCCAGAGAGAGAGAGAGAGAGACAGAGAGAGACAGCTTTGGAATGACACGATCACTCCCGCTGAGCAGGCAGCCAGAGAGCCATCGGGGATGTCGTGTCTGTCCAAAGCTCTTTCGGCACCGCTGAGAGCCCCCACCTCTGGCCACCACACTGCCTGCAGGGATCCCCGGTGCTGTGGGGATGGGGACGGATTGATCCTGGAGCCCACCAAGCAGTGGCACAACGTCCAAGCACGCTCCCAGCCCACGCTGGTGTGTGTCCATCCCCCCGGCCAGGCAGGGGTCCCGGGTGGCTCCTGCCCTGCGGACAGTCAGCAGTTGGTCTGGTGTGAGCAGCGATTCTCAGATCACCTCTTGGCTGTGGGTGGTGCAGGGAGCACCCTGCCGGGGCACATACCCGCACTGCCGGCGGGGTGGGGGACACGCAGCACCCACCTCCCCCAGCTGAGGAACATGTCCCCACTCTTGCCCCAGGGCTGTGGGTTCGCACTGGCTGCAGAGCTGCTCAGGGAGCCCTGAATGGATTCCTGCGTTCCCGGCAGAGACCACGCAATGGGCCATGCTGCCAGGATCTGCCCTTGTCCCGGCCCCCCCGGGCATACAAGCCCCGGAGGAACCGGTTTGGTCCCTGCGGGCAGAGCGGCCCCCCCGGCCCTGTGGGGAGGGCAGGAAGGGAAGGGCAGGGAGGGAGGTCCCCCACTCCCCGGGGACACGTGCTCCCCACCACTGCGGGGGGGTTGGCGCTTCCCGGATACCGCTCCCCACCAAGCTGGCACGGGGCTAGGTGCGTGCCAGGCCATTGCCACCATCCACAGGTTGTAGCCGGCTTTGCCTGCAGCCCTGGAGGGAGCAGCAGCCCCCGCCGCCTCCCTGACGATGAGACAGGCTGAGAGAGCTGGGGTTTGGAAAAGAGAATGCTCCAGGGAGACCTTATTGTGGCCTTTCAGTACTCAAAGGGGGCCTACAGGAAAGGTGGGGACAAACTTTTTAGCAGGGCCTGTTGCGATAGGACAAGGGGCAATGGTTTAAAACTAAAAGAGGGCAGATTTATACTAGATACAAGGAAGACGTTTTTTTACAATGGGAGTGGTGAAACACTGGCCCAGGTTGCCCAGAGAGGTGGTGTATGCCTGGAAACACTCAAGGTCAGATTGGACGGGGCCCTGAGCAACCTGGTCTGGTTGAAGATGTCCCTGCTCATTGCAGGGAGTTGGACAAGATGGCCTTTAAAGGTCCCTTCCAACTCAAACTATTCAGTGATTCTACGCCTGCTCTGTTCAGGGCCCAGGCAGCACCGTGCCCCCCCCCCCCGCAAACTTGTGCTTGAGACACGGCTGCTGCAGAGGAGCTCAGCTCTGCAGACGCAATCAAGACCGCAATCAAGACCGCAATCAAGACCACGATGGCACCATGAAACAGTTCCCATCTCCTTCCTCCCGGGGCTGATGAGCAGGAAGGCGCTGGGCGGGAGGGCAGCTCCCTCTGGCCACCCCTCTCACAGGGGGTGTCTGGGGCAGGGGCTGGGAGAAGAGCACGGTGGTGACAACCCGATGCCCTTACGTCCACCATGCCGAACCCAGCCACCGCCGCACACCGCACCTTGCCAGTGCCGCTGGTTCTCCTCAGTCGGCCTGTTCCGAGCCCGGGGGGCCCTGAGGCCGGGCCGCCCAGCCCGGGGTCGCTCTGTGCTCGCAGCCAGGGTCCGCCTTACGCCCTCCGGTCCTCGGCTGCCCCTTCCCGGCTCGCCACTCCCATTATGGCGGCGCCGCGCTGCTCGCCACGCACATCATGGCGGCGGCGCCGCGCCTGTTACCCCCAAGATGGCCGCCCTGCACCGCCCAACCCGCCCCCAAGATGGCTGCCCACTGATGTCACTTCCGGCCAGTGCCGGCAGAGCCGGTAGCCAGGCTCCCATGGAGGCGGGCGAGGGTCGGCCGGGCTTGGCAGCCACGCTGCGGGCGCTGAACGGAGCGCTGGGGCGGCCCGAGGGGCTCTGCGTGAAGGAGAGCGGCGCCCGCAACCTGCGGCACCGGGACTTCCTGGCGCCGCGGGCCGCGCTGAACGCCGCCTTCCCCGGGGGGCAGGTAGGCCGCGGCGGCGCGGGTAGGCCGCGGGGGAGGGTGACTCTGGTGGTGGGCGGGGTCTAAGGTGAAGGGGCGGAGCTTGAGCCGAGGGGGCGGGGTCTGCGCGGAAGGGGCGTGTCCCGCGGCGGGCCATGTGCGGGCAGGGCACTGACTCCTTCTCGCCCGGCAGGTGCCCGCTGACATCATGTCGGGCGTGACGTCATTAGGAGGCCCGGGGGTGCTGGAGGTGCGGGGCTGCCAGGAGACGCCGGCGGGGCTGGCGGTGCAGCTGCGGCGCCCCGAGGCCTTCCGTCGCCTGCTGGGGTCCCCATCCGTCCCGTCCCCGTCGCCGCCCCCGTCGGGGCCGCGGGTGGTGCTGCACTGCCCGGCCCTGCGCCGCCCCGCCGCCCTGCGGCCCCGCCACCTCCGCCCGCTCTTGCTGGCCGACCACCTGGCCCAGCTGCTGCGCGCCCAGGGGTGAGTGCCTCGCCCCCGCCCCGCCGCCCGGCCCCGAGCGGCCACCACCCGCCTCTCCCTCTCCCCCAGGGTCGGCGTCCGCCTGGTCCCTGCCCTCCCCGAGGAGGGGAGCCGAGAGGTCCTGCGGCAGCTCCGCATCGACTGGCCCTCCAGCTCCAGCGGCTTGGCCCTCCTTGACGCCATCTCGGCCTTGAAGCAAGCACTGGGCCGGTCCCCCTGTGCCGCAGCCTGTGAGCAGGCACCGGGCGCAGCTGCGCTGCCCGAGGATGTCATCTGTAAAGTGCACTTGAAGAGCTTTGTGGAGGAGCAGGGCTTGGTGGGCTACGACCCCAACCTAGACGTCCTTCTCGGTGAGCCTCACGTGCACAGCGCTGTGACAGCGGAGGGCGATCGGCTGCAAACAGTCCTGTTCCCTTTTTTCCAATTGTTTTTAGAGACCATAAGGGGCATTTAGATCCAAACTGCATTCTCCTCTTACTCCCCTTCAGTCTGGTTTGAGCCAGAAACGCAGACAGCTTGGGGCAGACCTGATGGGGCAGGATGGCGGGGGGTGGCAAGCCCTCGTGTCCCGCTCTGAGTGTCCTTCCTCCTTTCAGTGACGGAGGAGAAGCTGCGGTCCCTGGCTGAGCTGCAGCAAGCTGTTCTGCAGTGCACGGTGAGTAATCCTGTGGCGCTGCCTGCCTTTCGCTTTCGAGACCTCATTTCCTTCTGTCACGCAACGGTGTGTGACCTCCCTGCTGTGCTCTGCTGCAGGCTGAAGGCCAGGGGAGCTGCTGCAGCAGCATTGTGCACGTGGTGAGCTGCGAGGAGGAATTCCAGCAGCAGCAGCTGGATCTGCTCTGGAGGATTTTGGATCCAGGAGCCCACACGGCTTTGCAGGTGAGGAACCTTTCGCCCTCCTCACTGTGGCCCCCAGCATCCTTGCGCTCAGCCAGCCTCCTTCAATCCCCGCAGCGAATGCGGAGGCCCAGCCTTGCCCCCTTGTGAGGCTTCCCTGTCCCTTGGCGGCCCCTCCACGCTCTTGCCAAGGTGGTGGAGCAGCCTCTCTGCCCTTGGGATTTCAGCGCTGAAGGAGGGGCAGGAGAAGACTGTGGGGACAGGGCTGGAACGGGGCTGGTTTTAGCCCACTTCTCCTGCACTGTGTTTTGGTGGAACTTCTGAGTCTTTGACCCCAGCCCCGGCCTCGCCTCTGTCTTTCAGAAACACCTTGTCTGTGGGCCAGTGAAGGTGACAAACCCCTCATCGCCCATCGGGGCAGACCAGTACTTCCAGTAAGTCGGTGTGTAGCGAGGCGCCTGCTGTGCTGCTCCCCTGCCAAGGCCTGCCTGTGCTCTGCCCGGCCTCGTGGGCACCCAGGCAGCCACGCTGCAGCGCTGAGCGAGCCGGTGGCACATGGAGACTTCTGTGCAGTCCCTCCATTCTGTTTTTCCGTGGCCTCAGGGCTGTGTTGAGAGGACTGGAGGTGCAGAATGGAGCCACAGGGTCCTCCCCAGTCCTAGTGGCCTCTTCCAGCAGTGCTGCTTGTGGCCCTCTGTGATGCCGGGAGGAAAGGCGGCAGCAGCAGGAGCTGAGCACCGTGGTGGTGCAGGATGGTATCTCCCTGCCTTCACACGTTACTGGATGGCCCTGGTGTGGGGACGGCCCTTTCTCAGCCAAAAGGCAGAGCCTGCACCCAGCACAGCGGCTTCCTTGTGGCTCTCTCCAGGCAGTGGCACAAGGGGCTGCCCACGGTGTGGCTGTCCCTGCCCCGCTCCTGGAGGTTTTGTACAGCTTTTGCTTGGCTGGGTCGCTGCTGCAGTTGGGGTGCCCTGAGCAACCTGAAGGCTGGGGGAGCCCTGGGATGCTCTCTGGAGCCAGCTCAGCCCAGGGGTGGTGGCTGTGAGTGTCCCTGTTCCTCCCAGGCTCCGAAAGCACCAGATGTACGAAGCCTCCGTGATGAAGTATGGGGAGCTTGCAGAAGGTGAGGGTTTGCTCTGTGGCTCTACACGGATGCTGCTCCGTCCCTGTCTCCGCTGCTCCCATGGGTCTCCCCACCTCACCTGTGTGTTTGCAGCCAGTGGGGCTCTCCCCTACACAGTGGTCCCTCCCCCCTCCACGATGGAGCCGGGTGCTGACCTTGCTGGGGGGAAGGCGTCTAAACTGGGACACCAGCACAGAGCAGCACCCGCAGATGGGGGCCGGGGCCAGGGGAGCCTGGTGGTCCCCAGCTTCCACCGGAGCCCCCTGGCCCCAGTGGGGGTTCCTGCCTGGGCGCTGGGGGTGACACTACATGGGAATGGAGCAAGCTGCGCGTGATGCCACCTATGTTCTCCACAGATGAGGCCTGGACTGAGGTGATCGATACCCTCACAGTGGCTGCCATCAGGTTTGAGATGCTGAGCACTGCCCATCGGAGTCAGGTAGGACAGCGGTTTGTGCAGCGTGAGGCAGACGAGCCGTGGGAATACCAGAGCAGCAGCCTGGACTGCGACTTCTCCCTGCCCTCAGATCACCCTGGACCTGGAAGACAGCAGCATCTCCACAAAGGGAACCAAGAGCGGTGCCTTTGTGATGTACAACTGTGCCCGGCTGGCCACGCTCTTCGACACCTACCAGCGGGCTGTGGAGCGGGGTGAGCGCCAGCCCCACGACCCTCCTCTAACAGCTGCTCCTGGGCTGTTCTTCACACCTGGAGCCACAGGGGCTTCTCTGGGCACAACAGTCTCCCACCTCCTTTCCAGGCACGTACCCACCTCGGCCACCAGCATCAGAACTGAATTTTTCCTGCCTCCGGGAAGAGGTGTGCGCCAAGAAGGGGAATGCGGGGACCTGTGTGCCCTCAGCTCCGGTGATGGATGCTGCTGGCCCAGGAGGATCCGCCCCTCTCCGACACACGTAATCTTTTCGCAGGGTGAGTGGCTCCTGCTCTTCAACTATCTCCTGCCCTTCCCTGAAGTCCTGCAGCAGGCAGCGCAGCTGGCCCCACCCAGCAAAGGGATCCGGATCACAGCCAACACAGAGATGGTAAGTGCCACGTGCTAGAGCACCCATGGGTGCTGCTCCAACAGTCCCAGCCCAGGGCAAGGCTCCATACTGTCAGAGTGCTGCCCACTGGTGAGCGACACAGGCGCAGTGCCGAGGGAAGAGGAAGAGAACGCAACACCCCCGGGGCTGCTCCTGCTGTGCTTGGGGTGGGGAAGGGCCTGGGGCCAGCCAGACCCTGCCACGCCAGAAGGTTTCTGTCTTGCAGGTGTGCAAGTTCTTGATCCAGCTCAGCATGGATTTCAGCTCCTACTACAACCGGGTCCACGTCCTGGGGGTGAGTAGGACGTCCTGGGCTGTCGGCTGGCACTGCAGTCCTCCCCGGGGCTGGACTGCAGTTGTGGGGCTTTGTGGTGCCAATGGCGTGATGCAGCCCCGCGCCATCCCCTCAAGGATGCACACGCAGGGTGCAGAGGCAGCAATGCCTCTAGGGCCAGCACGTCAAGGGGAAATATGGCCACCAGCCCCAGGTCGCTGCCTTTCTCCCTGCAGGAGCCATTCCCTCACCTCTTCGACCAGATGTTTGCCCGCCTCCAGCTGCTGGGAGCAGTGAGGGACGTGTTCCACAGTGCCCTGGCAACACTGCACCTCCCTCCTCTCAGCCAGATCTGAGCCACCACTGAAGAGCTGCGCCACGGTGTGACAAGCACCAGGACAACGTGCCACAAGGGGAAGGACAGGGCACGTCCTCCCTGTCAGGGCGAGGGGCTGCCCCAGGGAGCCAGGGGACACCTCAGCCCCACATAGACGCTTTCCCTCCCCCTGCCCCTGAGTTCTGAGGGTTTGGCTACCTGCACCCCGCAGCTGCGGCCAGTGTGGGAGATGGGTGCCTCTGCCACGTCCGCACCAGCAGCACCCCGCAAGTGGGGCTGGGGGGTACTGGGGGAGGCAGCACTGGGGACCAGTCACCACAAAGCCAGGCACCAACCTCACATCCCTTAAAGCCGTTTATTGAAGGTCGCTCCGTGCTGGCAGGGAGCTCCTGAGGCTCAAGGCTCCTGTCGGGCCCTGGGCCAGGCCCTAATACCGGGGTCCAATACATTTGTTGCTGGACAAATGCTGTGTGTCTGACCCCCAGAGAGCACCTTGCCCCACGCGGGGCTGAGGCCGCCTGCAGCTTGTTGTGCTGGGGGCTGCGGCTGCGCAGGACAGCCTCGAGGCAGCACTGAAGGGCTGCTCTGATGAAGTTGGGGGGCTGGCGCAGACGCGTGACACACTTTGGGCTGCTGCCCCTCGCCCTGCAGGGTGCTGCTGCAGAGGGTCAATGTCCCCACTCAGCAGAGTCCCCAGCACCACAGGGACAGGGCTGTCACACAGGGCAGCAGCACAAGGCTGCAGCCGGCCACATGCCACACCAGTGCCCCGCTGGTCTTGGCCTCCTGCGGCCCTTGAGCCCCCAGGGCTGGGCACAGTGCTCAGCGCCCTCCCAAGCAGGTTCCTTTCAGGGACCAGGGCTAGAAAGCCTGTACACGGGTCCCTCACACCTTGGGGAGAAGGAACTTCTCCTGGGCAGGGTGGGCTGATGTCCCCACTCCTTTATTGCTTGGGGAACCACAGGCTGGTCCAGGAATGGGGTACATCTGCCTTTGCCCCCAAGTTCACCAGCCTTGGGCACTGCAGATGTGGCTGTGCTGTCCCCAAAAGAGCCAAACACGCCCGTCCCTTCAAAAGGGGACCCATCATCAGGCAGGCTGGGACAGGGGCTGCGGTGAGGGGCAGAGCAGAGGGGCAGGGTACCCTCCCCAGGCAGGCAGGGAGCCGGGTGTGCTGCACACGCCTGCCCCATTAGTGTGGAGCCTCCTGTGGAGGGATCTCCAGGGGGGCTGTGCCGCGCAGCATCTCCAGCCCCTGCCCGCAGAGCACGCAGTAGTAGTGGAGCTCCCCCCCGGCCTCCCCCACCTCCCAGCAGTCCACCTCGGCCAGGTCGGGCACGTGGAAGAAGGTGGTGCTGAGAGCGTCCAGCCCACCCGGGCCCCGGTGCCACAGCGTCAGGCGCTGGTCCACCGAGGCGGAGAGCAGCAGGTCCGGCCGCAGCACTCGGATCCCTGTGACGTGGGCGGCGTGGGCGCAGGGCCTGGCCACCCGCTCCAGGACACGCAGGCAGGTCCCTGCTGAGCCCTCGCCCCTGCCCAGCGCCACCTCCAGCAGGCAGACGTGGATGGAGCCGTCGTCACTGCCACTGGCCACCAGGTACCGTCCCTCTGGTGTCTCATGGACGTGGAGGCTGTTCACACCGCAGCTGTGGGCCATGATAGTGAGCAGCGGGGCGCCCAGGGCTGGGAAAACAGGCTCAGTCAGGAGAGTGATTCTCACCTTGGTTGAAGGGAAGAGAGTAGACACCAGCGTGGCCTCTCTCAGGAAAAAGAGGAACCACCATCAGCTGCACCCACCCAGGGGCTGCATCTCTCCCTCCGCTCGGTGCAGGGCATCTGCCGCGTCCGCAATGGGGCTGGTGATGTCCCAGAAGGCGACGCTGCCGTCGGTGGCCGCACTGCACAGGAGGTGCCTCCTAGAAGGGAGGTGTTGGGGGAGCCTCCGGCCACAGCCCTGTGGTGGGCAGCCCCAAGCGCCCCCACTGAGATCTGGGGAAGCGGCAGAACCACCCCCGCAGACCGAGATCTCCCTTCCCTCCACCTGCTGAGCTGCCAGCTGCCGTCCCTGCAAGGATGAACACCCCTCCCCAGGGCCCCAGCGGCTGCAGCACAGCATTCGGTGCTCACCTCTCCCCTCCTGCCCGCACGTGCAGGAACGCCTCCACCTTCAGCACGCAGCGCTGGTGGTGAAACGACTCCGCCACCAGCACCAGCTTCCGGGCGGCCTCCAGCAGCCCAAAGACCCTGTGATGGAGCAGAGGGCAGTCGGCCATGGGAGAAGGGGGCTCCTGGTGCCTCTGCCCCCACTTTCCACCACACGCCATCCTGCTCCCGGCTCAGAGCCGGCCACATCCATGGCCGCAGCTTCCCCTGCGAGCCTGCTCTGCTCCCATCGCCAGCCCCAGCTCCGCTCTCCCTGCCAGGCCCCACGATGGCTCCTCACCGGACCGATGCATCGCTGCAGGCAGCAGCCAGGAACTTCCAGGGTGTTGGCAGCTGCTCAGTGCTGGTCCCAGGCACGACCGAGAGGGACATGTACCTGCAGCAAACACATGATGCTTACTAACACCTCGGTGACACCTGTGGCCCCAGGGAGGCAGGTGGCCCAGCAGAGCAGCCCGAGCCCCACACACGACACGGCTACAAGCACTTGGAAGAGGCATGAGGAAAGATTGAGCCTTTCCCTAACTCTGAAGAGCCCTTGAGGCCCAGCCGCTGGGCACACGACACCACGGATGAGCACACGAAGCCACACCAGCTCCTTCTGCCTCAGCTGAGCCCACAGCTGCACAGAGCGGATACCCCAGCGCCTTTCCCAGCACCCTCCCGGATCGCGGTCACTGCTAACCCTGCCTCAGGCAGTTCCTGAGCATCACCTCGTCTCCGGGTCCATCTTGACGAGCTTGTGCCTGTTCTTCTTCCGCTCCCAGTGCTCATCCAGCCGGTGAGAGGCCACATGGATGACTTGGCAGGCCACAGCACTCTCGGAGGCTGGGTCCCCAGTACACAGTAGCCGGTAGCACTCAATCTGCGCCCGGCCACCCGCAGAGAAGAGCAAGGCAGACAAACCCTTGTCACCGAAGCCCTTGTCACCAGGTCCAGTGGGGCCGGCCAGCGCCAGTGCCCTCACGCTTGAAATGTGGTCGCTGAGCCGGGCGAGGGGTACGGCTGCCCGAGAATGCTCGCTGAGCGCCAGGACACAGGCCGTGGTGTCCTCGCTGCCAGTGACAAAGACGTTAAGGGTGGCATGGCCAAGCACCTCCACCGCCCCCAGGCGCCGCACGCAGGCGATCTCCCGCCCATGCAGGGACGCCAGGAGCACCTGCTGCTCGCAGGGCTCAGCCTCACGGTTGTACAGCATCACGTCCCCACACTTGATGAAAGCGAAGGCCTCGGCCGAGGGGCTGCTCCAGTAGCTCCAGGAGCGGTGCCCTCCGCCGCAGGGGACGCAGTGGAGGTTCTCACCAGTCCTGCTGCTCCACACCACAAAGTTGTCAGCATGAAAGCCCAGTACGAGCAGGTCCCCGTCTGGGGTGAAGCGCAGCTCCTCGATCCACTGCAGCCCTTTGCAGGGCCTGTGCTTCCGCAGGACCTCCAGCTGCTGTCCCTGCAGGCAGAGCTGGCGATAGACACCGTCCCGGCCAGTGCTGTAGATGTAGCCCTTATGGCAGGCCACTGAGGTCACCCCCGTCTTCCCATGGAGCCCAAAAAGCATGGACACCGGGGCCTCAAGGGGAAGAGCCTCTTTGTGCAACAAGCAAGAGGGCTCCAACTCGCTGCCGGAGTCTTTGTCAACTAAGTCGGTGCCACCATTGGTGATGCTGGTGCTTTCCACAGCTTGCCCTGGGGAGCTGCTGCAAGGGAAGAGGAGGAGGGAGCCCCGGCGATCCCCGCAGACCAGGAGCCCCCCCTGGGGCAGGAAGGCCGCGCAGGTGTGCCAGCGCTGCTTGCAGGGCGGCAGCAGGTACCGTCCCCTCAGCTGCACCCGGGGTGCCTGCCTGGGGCAGTGGGTGACGTCCAGCCAGAGCATCTCCCCGTCGGGCCCAGAGGCCAGGAGGGCGACGGTGTTGGGGGGCTGCCCGGGGCGGGGAGCCCAGCCCAGCCCGCGCACGGCCCCCTCGAACGGCCTCAGCTCGGCAACGGCCCCGGGGTGACCCAGGGCGAAGAGGAGGAGGCGCCCGTCGCCGCCACCCAGGGCGCAGAGCGCCTCGTCCCCGCCGGGCAGGGGGGCGGCCGCCAGCACCCCGCGGGACCCGCCGGCGGCGGGGGCGGGCAGCACCGGCACCCACCGCCCCGCCGCCGCCTCGTACGCCGCCAGCCCTCCCGCCTCGCCCAGGGCCAGCACCCGCCGCGGCCCCCCCAGCAGCACGGCCCGCGGCCGGTCCGGGGCCCCCAGCGCCGCCGCCACCGCCGGGGCCGCCCGCCGGGGCTGCCAGAGCCGGACACCACCGTCGTCGCCACCGGTGGCGAGGCGGCCGCCGGCGGCTTTCAGGGCCAGGGCGCGCAGGGCCCCGCGGTGTCCCCGCCGCGCCCACCGCACCCCGCCGCCGCCGTCCCACTCCAGGCAGGCGCCGTCCTCCCCGGCGCTGACCGGGCACGGTCCCCGCAGCCCCACGGCGGCCACCCGCGCCCCGTGCCCGTAGCACACCAGCAGGCAGGAGTCGTCCCCGTCCCCGTCGCCCAGCTCGCCCACCGCCCACAGCCGCACGCTACGGTCCTCGGAGGCGGAGGCCAGCAGCCCCCGCGGCGCCGAGTAGCAGAGCGCCAGCACCGCTCCCCGGTGCCCGAGCAGCCGCCGCCGCGGGGCCGCCGCGGCCGCCGCCCGCCACACCACCACGGCCCCCGCCGCCGTCCCGGCCGCCAGCGCCAGCCGCCCCCAGCCCGTGCCTGCCAGCGCGGCGCAGCGCAGCGCCCCGGCCCCGCCGCACCTGGCCCGCCGCAGCCAGCGCCCGCCGCCCCGCCACTCGTACAGCCCCACGCTCCCGCCGCCCAGCGCCAGCGCCAGCCGCCCGCCCGCCGCCCACCGCGCCTCCCACACCCGCGCCCCTACGTCCCGCGCCCCGCCGCCGCCGCAGGCCGCCAGCCGCCCCCCGCCGCCCCGCACCGCCAGCACCGCCAGCCAGCGCCCGCCGAAGGCCGCCACTCGCACCACCGGGCCGGGGCCGGGCTCGGCCCGCAGCCCCTGCACGCTGGCCTCACGCAGCACGATCCGCCGGCCCGCCGCCGCCGCCGGCCCGCCGCCGCTCAGCCGGAACGCCGCCACCTCCGGGCCCGTGCCTGCGGGACATCGCGTCAGCCGCCGCCGCCACCGGCCCCGCCGCCCGCCCCGGCCCCGGCCCCAGGCTCACCCGCCAGCAGCACGTCCCCCGCGAACTCCAGCGCCGTTACCGGCGCCACCAGCGCCGCCGACTCCATCTTGGTGCGTCCCACCCCCCCGCCCCGAGAGCACGCGGAGGCACCGCCCCTCTCGCTCCACCCTTTATTGGCGCGCGACGCGGCCCCGCCCCCCCCGCCCAGCGCGGGAAAAGGCCACGTGCGCGCGGTCGGGCCCGCCGCCACTCCTGTCGCCCCCCCTGTCCCCCCCTCCTCCGTCCCCTTCCCTACAGCTCCAGGTGCACCCCGCTGTAGGCTTTATCCACTGTCCACTCGCCCGGCCCGGCCCCCGCGTAGCGCTCCATCTCCTGCTGGAACTGCTGCTGCCGGCGGCGGTTGGGGTCCACGTTGATCCAGTTGTTGGCAATCCACTTGGTGCCTTGGGTGACCAGGCAGCCCCCGTGCAGGGCAAAGTCATCCAGCTCCCCCACCCAGCCTGCCGAACAAAAAAACCAGACAAACCATTAAGAAGCAGGGAGGAGTGCTGCGGCACCCCAAGGAAAGGCACCCGCTCCCCCGCCCGCAGCGCCCGCTTGGGTTGTAGCTCAGTGACAGCTTGCAGGACTTGGCCGCTCCCGGCGCCTCTCCATCTTGGTGCCATCCCACCCTAGCACCTATGAGGTTCCCAAATACAAAATGCTCATCTCCACCCAGCACAAGGGGCTCTCACATTCTGCACCACAGCTGCTGTTTCTCAGCTCCTTCTCTGGAGCAGGTCCAGAGGAGGCCACGGAGATGATCAGAGGGCTGGAGCACCTCTCCTACGAAGACAAGCTGAGAGAGTTGGGGTTGTTCAGCCCGGAGAAAAGAAGGCTCCAGGGAGACCCTATAGCAGACTTCCAGTATCTGAAGAGCGCTTACAAGAAAGCTGGAGAGGGACTTTTTACAAGGATGAGGGTTAATGGCTTCAAACTGGAAGAGGGGAGATTTAGATTAGATATCAGAAAGAAATATTTCACTATGAGGGTGGTGAGACACTGGCACAAGGTTGCCCAGAAAAGCTGTGGATGCCCCATCCCTAGAGGTGTTCGAGGCTAGGCTGGAAGAGGCTTGGAGCAGCCTGCTCTGGTGGGAGGTGTCCCTGCCCTGGGGCTGGAACTAGAAGATCTTTAAGGTCCCTTCCAGCCTAAACCATTCTCTGATTCCCAAAAGCGGAGGCTGGCATGGAAGAGACAGGTGCTGCTGCTAGAAGGCCCATGGAAGTCAGAGGCTCTCGGCCATATTAGAGGTTGGATTTCAGCAGTTCTAAATGACCCTCTCTTTACAGAGGTACTACGTTTTTTCTGTGTCAGACTTGCATCGGCAGCCGCCTTCCATTTAGGAACAATTTGCTCATAAAAACACAACAGGGCTCTTCTTACAGGAGACTGATGGTCTTGATATTATCATCCAACAGCCCAAATGCTGGTCTTCTGACCTCCTCTGTGGATTTTCTGGAGATGGAAACATGGGCTGCTCCCAGGGGAGCTGGGATGCCATACTTCTTCCTCCCACCACTGCTCAAAATCTGCTGTCGAAGCACTCTGGAGTCATACTCACCAGCAGCCTGGAAGATTCATGTCAATCCCCCAGCCTGGCTGTCAGAGAAAACCGCGCTGCACTTTGTGAGAAAAACAGCCCCAAGGACACATCTCATCACGCTGCGGCTGAGCCATAAAGCAGGAGTCGGCCCCAAGCACGGCAGAGCCTCGCGCGGGGCGGGCCATGCCTCCCTGTGCTGCAGAGCTGATGGCCGTGCCTTTGTCTACCTCCCCTCCCCACCCCTTTGGGCAACACCACATCAGTGAAACATTTTCAATTGCAGACCAAGTTCCAGCAGGAGTTTCAGCTCGCACAGCGGGATGGGAGGCAGCTGGCGATGGCTAGTGCAGCCAAGGTCTTTGTTTGCTAGCTACTCCCGTCCCCCAAAGGCATCAGGAGCCACTGACCTACTGCCTGTAAACAAAGGCCTTTCAGAGTCAGGAAGCTCCTACCCAGCTGGTGACAAGTAGGCTCTACAGTTCCCACTAGCAGGCAGCTACCACCCTTTGACTCTCTTCTGAGCTCCCAGCCGCCACAAGAAGACCACGGCTGTCACCTCCTGCAGTCCTACCCCTCCCAAGACCCGAGTCTTGAAACAGGACCACACCTTCTCCATCTGACAGGTAGTTGTACCAGAAGACAGCAGTGCCTTGCTGAGGTTTCACTCGCAAATTGCCCTTGTCGCAGTTTTTCCGAGTATCTCGCAGGTCAACGTCGTTCTGGATCAAAGACTGGCAAGAAACCACAGAGAAGGTGTCGCAAATGGGGCTGGAATGAAGTGCACGCACTGGGCTGCCTCCGCTGCCAGCCGTCATCCTGCCCTTTGCCTGAACGCTCCACAGGAACAGCTCAAGGCTGACGCTGGGCAGGGCCAGGCTTTCACAACCCACCCGGAGCAGCCAGTTTCAGCTCCCCTGGAGGTCCGTGACCTGGTTCTGAGCAGCCACCCATTCCTTTAACATGTCACATGACAGGAGCACAACATACCTCCTGCCAAGATTTAGTCTGAGGAAACCTGCCCAGAGAGAAGCGAGCAGGACCCGTGTTACGGCAGCAAGGCCAACAGACCGCTCCTCACGCCTCTGAGCGGGGAGAGGTGCAGGTGTCAAAGCCCTGCGCCTCTTCCCTTGGCCTCAGAGGGACACAGGTTCCCCATGTTCTAGCTACAAAGGTTAACGTCCACCAACCTCACACACCAGACCCCTTCTGCAGCCACAGCGAATAAAGACGTTCAAAGAGGGACTCAAAATCCCCCAGAGTAACATATAAGCAAAATTCATTTACCATCTCTTCGTATGTCCTGTTATCAGCTATAGGAAAGACTGTTTCGCCTCCCCCAGTCACGTTGTTCAGGTAGAACAGCACTGTCACATACCTGCAAGACAGAGTGGCTGTCAGGGGACACAACTGGATCAGGAGGGGATGCAGCGGGGCTGTCCATACCCTGCCCCTCCACCATACACACAGCGGTTCCTCCAAGACATCACAAGACAAGTGATTTACATCATCACATTTTCTCCAAGGACAAGACCAGGACAACAAAGAAAACCCCCTCCCGCAACCTTGAGAGTGTGTTTCTAGCCTCTGGTGGGGATGGTCCAGCAGTTCTGCAGAACGACTCTGCCCTCTTCATGCGTACCCAAAGGAATCACCCATCTCCCCCTTCAAACCCCTTCATGCCAGCGATCTCCAGAGCTAGTTTGCGAGCCCACAACCTGAGCGCCAAGCCCCACACGAGGTGAGGCAAACAGCTCTCCACACCTCTTCTCTAACACGTTCCAGGTTGTGCCAAAGCAGACCTTACCGGCAGGAGGTCTCAAAGGCAGCGCTTTCATTGGCGACCAGCTTGGTGTGGCTGCAGGCAGTCTCAGGGAAGACGGGGCCACTGTCCATGTGGGCATGGTAGTGCCCTCCTTGGTCGTACCGCACAACCTGGAGGGGCTCGCTGTGCTCCACAATCTCAGGGGGCAAGCGAGTCAGGCGCATTACCCTGGGGAAGAGGAGTGCAGAGCAGGTGAGGGGAAAGCACCATCACCCTGGTCAGCCACTACTCCCAAGCACCGGATAAATCCAGAGAAAGATAACCCCCTTCCCCAACAGACCGGAGAGACGGATGGGCTGCAGCAAGCATATCAAGAGATAACTAGGTCCTTACAGATCTGTTGGACCATCAGCATCAGCTCAGAAAGTCCTCGTCAAGGTTAATAAAAAAACCAAAACAAAACCGAAGGGTGCATCTCCATCAGGACTGCGCTCAGGAAGACTTTGATTGCTCAGCAAGATCCCTTCTGTGTGTGTCCCTGGAGCCTTCATGTGCCATCTCATCGCTTCTCTGGACTCCTGCACACCACCTACGGACCTCGGGGACAGTCAGCAAAGCACAGGGCCCCTGCTGAGAGTGAACGAGAGACTAGCTCTAGGAATATTCTTGTCACCTAACTCACCTTTCCCTGTTGCCTTTTCAGCAGGCTCCCCCCAGGGCAGAGGGGCACGGGAAGTGATCAAGGAGACCGGAACCCTCCTGCTCTGGGATTTTTCCGCTGCTACATCTGAGATCATCCCCAAGGCAAGCAGGTACCTCTTGAGACCTGCCAAAGAACACTCAGAGCTCTGAGAATTCAGACTGATGATGCCCTCCGGGCAAGCGCAAGGGGAACGTGGCACCCAGGCAGGATGTCAAAGCTCCTCCCAGGCACCGCATGGTCCCAGGGACGATGGTAACAGCCTCCTTCAGTGCTATGTCTTCATGTCCTTGTAACACTGTCCAGCTGAAGACTGTAAAAGTAGTATGCCGATGCCTGTGTGTGCTGGCTAGCTGGCACGGAGAAGGTGGCAGCCACAGTCTGCTCTAATCAAGGCAATATGCAACCCCATTCTCCCTCTGGAATGTGCTGAAGAAAAGGAGTGGCCAACAGCCATTTTCAAGCCTCGGGACAGATTTCACCCACCCATATCCTGGGCGAGGACCAGCACCACAAGAACAAGAGTCTCCAGCCAATTATCCGAAACTCACCACAGATAAACGATTTGGCCAGTGTGATGGGTTTGACGCTTCCCAGTACCAAATCTGACATGAAAGGAAAGGTAAGAGGTTCTCCTGTCTGCCGTGAGCTGCCCCGCAATACGTGTGCTTGGAGCATTAAACTAACTCATCTTACTTGAGATGAAGTTGTGCTTGTTAAAAAGTCAGCTCTGAACAGCTAAGACAGATTTCAGTGAAATGCATGAGTAACTAAAGAAAATGACAGTAACTACTGGCACCCAGACAGCATTGGAAACGGGCAGTTTCTCCCAGTAAGCTCATTTACTAATTAGAATGAATTATTTCATATAATGCCAAGTCTTCTTGGTTTTATAGGGCTGTTCCCAAAAGTGAATGGAGACGCTGAAAGGTTTGATTTTTCTTTTTCCTTTTCCATGGGACAATACAAATTCTTGTTCTAATGAAAACCTCCTCTCCCCATTCCGTGTCTGTGTTCATTGCTCTTTATACTCCAAAGACTTTCACGCAATTAGGAAGTGTGAATATCAGCACGTCTGCCACTGCCTCTCCCAGCACAGGTGGTCCTCGTGCCTACACAAACCCAACCGCCCGGCTGCCTGGCCCTTACCTTTGGCGTATGGCTCTCATCACCTGGTGTGCCCCCTCGCCCTGGTACAGCCAGGTGTGCTGGCTGTTGCGCACCAAGTCACTCATCTTCACTTTCTGGCTTCCCATGTACTTGTGGAAATCACGGATATTTAGTTGTTTGAACTCCTCCAAACTCAGCACACCTACAGGAAGAGAGGAAAATCCGGCTGACTCTGGTGCAGGTAATAGTTTTTAGCGTCCTGCAGTCGGAGAAACCACCGGCTGAGGGCACTGCAGAAACTGCGTTCCTCAAACAAACTCCATTCAGGGTCCCCCACTGTGCCCACCACGGGCTGCACCCCACGAGCGCAGGGTTACGGGCCCCAGCAATGCTCTCACCTTTAGTGGAGTAGAGAGCAGACAGCAACCTGCAAAAGTGAACCATTAGCTGCTGTGCAAGGTCAGCACTGGGACAGGCAAAATACCATTCTGAACTTTGAAAAGCTCCTCAAATACACAAACCAATCCATCAAAAGAGAAAAATAGCCACTGCGGTTCTAACACAGGCAATGCCGCAGCGAAAAAAGCCTGTGCCACCTGATGCCTTGGGGCTTGTTACTTACGTATTTAAATAGACATGTTTAAGAGCACAGTGGGACACCTCAGACTGCATTTTCTACAAGACCTTGCATGGTAAGTTAAAAAAGCCAAACCCAAAACAAGTGGTGCATTCCTCCGCATTTGTGTAATTGTAAAACGTGAGTGAGAAATACAACAGAGTATGATCTTGCGTAAGTAGAAATAACAGAAAAGTGATAGGTAACAAGTGGTTTCTACTAAAACAGGTATTTCTTGTTTGCACTCAACTGGACTCGGCAAGGGATGGACTTTTGCCTTTGTCGGCTTCAGAAAAATCCTCACATTTGTTGTTGCCCCTTTCTGGAGAAGGAATCCCCGCACTGAGGATCAGGTCCCCGGGACCGGAGCATGAGGAGCGCTGCAGCGTGCTGCCCGGCAGCCAGCAGCCACTGTGGGCTGCGAGCGGAGCTCGCTCAGGCAGCAAACCCAGTGCTGCTGTGGTGCCAGGTCTGCTCCCCGAGCACACAGCACCCTCCGGGGCAGGAGGAAGGGACAGCCACCAGGGTCAGCCAGGGACAGTTCCTCAGGTGCCTGTGGTTGTGACCAAATTATCCAGACCATTATTATTTCTAGTGTCTTTCTGTCCCCACTTCCCCTTACTCCACACAGTCTTCGATGATGCAGTGCCACATCCAGGTTGCGACCTGGTCTCTCAGTGTCACGTACCAATCTAACAACGGGGGGAAGCAGCTCTCTGGAACCATGGTCCTGCCAAGAGCACTTTAACAGGACCTTTCATTTGTTAATGTCCAGAACAGTGGAAAAGCCACTGAGGACTCGGTCATACGCTCCTAACCCTGCCAAGAATGCCACCAGCCTGGAGGAGCGGGGCACGGGGTGCCCTCCGGATATGTAGGCATTCACATGGATAGAGCTTCAACCCCAAACCAGCTCCTCCTGGGCAGCTCTCAACGCCAGGTCACTGGAAAAGAGCACGCAGAGCCTGTGCGTTCACTTAATTTGATTAGGAAATGGAAAGTTGCTTAATTGAGGGCACTCTAATTAGAGCAGCAGAGGTTAGAGTGCGTGTCCGGACCAGCAGGAGCCCTTGGAAGACCAGGGGCAGGAAGCGCAGAAGTGGCCTCATGGAATACAGTGAGTTTGCAGCGGCAGAGATGGGGGGTCAGCAACAAAGGCTGACCAACAAGACCACCCTCACCTCTGCTTACACTGCCCTCCCCCGACAGTGCTGCGGCGCTCCCAGCCTGCTGCACAAGTCTCCCTGAAAGCAGGAGGGGTGCACCTTAAAACCTGCAGCCCAGATAACAAGAGCTACATAGTCAGAGCCATCTCTCAGACCACAGGAGCAGAAGTGCACCCTGTGACATTGTGGCACAAACTAAGGCAGGTCTGACAGGGGAGAGGGAGTGCAGAGTCTTGTTCTGGTCCTGCTTCTGCAATATCCAAGCCCAGGCGGTGGAACTAGTCTGCTGCTAGACTGGTGATGAAGGGGCAGGAGTGCTCCGATGAGAGGTTCACACTGATTTTACTTTTCTGTGAAGGTCTCTGAAGCAGCATTATTTTCCTTTGAAGAACACAGCCAGAGAAAGAGGCCTAGGCAGGGACCTGGCTCTTGCTCTGCCCCGCATGGCTGGGCGAGGAGTCCAGCCTGCTGAGGGCAAAGGGATTGCCATGGAGCTGCTCTTACCGTTCCCATCAGGATCAGCCTTGACTGCAGTGTACATCTCCCGGATGTTTTCAGGGGTCATCCACCTGCCGTTCCCAAGCCGTGTGTGGGTCAACACCTGAAATTCAGAAATGGATCAACACCAGGCACTGGTTTCTCATACTAAGGAAACCCTGCAGATCCCCTGCTTGAGGCCGGGCGGGCTCTCCTCTGCAGAGCATCGGCCAGCCAGGCATCAGCACGTCTCTGCAGAAAGAAGATTGGAGGGGGAATCATCTGGCAGCCACACACAGTGTGTGGCTGATGCACGCTGTTATTTCCAGTTTAGGTCATGGCAAACGACTGCTGGGACTCGGTTAACCAGTTCTGAAGTGGAGGGGCCACAGCTCTTTCTCTTGAAGGGAAAGTAAAGCTATTAATGATAAAAGTGAATGCTTTTACTTGCCCAAGATAAGAGCTTGGAACTAAACGCTTCCTTTCCATGTGGACAGAGAGATGCAGTATCCTGGAGAGCTCTCAGCAGGCTCTGACCTCCAGAGAAAGGATCCTTGCACAGTTGTCCCTGGCACAGTTCCCCATACTCCACAACACTTGCTGCCCACAGGACATTACACACCCCCAGTCCCACCTGAAAAGGGAGCCTGGGGAGGGACATCCTTGAACTGCCAGCGCCTGCCCCGATGCACCCTGCCATACAAGGCAAGGGTGCTGAAGAGCTGTGGACACGGTGCTCATTATCCCTCTCCAGGGTCATTATAGGGGTGGCTTTGCTGATGTCTGGCCAACTGAACACAGTCAGTCCCCACAGGCTGCACAAAGCAGCGCCTACGCTACAAACTCACTTCCCCAGGACACCCAGCAAGAGGAAACCCACAGCAAAAGGGACTTTTCACCCAGCATGTTCAAAACACACATCTCCTGCCAAGGACTGTTTCTGCCTCCCAATAGCATGACAACTGCTGCACATTTCCCCAGAAACTTCCATGCTGAAGGTCAGCTTAAGTCTTGAGACATAAAATTAAACAAAAACTGATTGGTGTATACTGGGGTCTGTCCCTACCCAAGCACAACAGTAATCAAGAGACCATCTGAGGAGGGGACCTGCCAGAGGGTCCCCCAGCAAACCTCTCCGGGTCTGTCCCACACTCTACCTCTTTGAGCTGCAGCTGCCCGTCCTGATTGTGGTCCAGCAGATTGAAAATGTCCATCTGGCTGATTTCTATCATTTCCATGGCTTCCTCGTAGTCATCTGTTGGTAGGATCTGGCTCTTCTGCAGCCCCTTCAGCTGTGCCAGATGGACGATGAGCTTGCACTCTTCCTCCGTCAGGAAGTTGGGAATTTCTGCAGCAAAAGTGTGAGCAGCAACAGAGACTGAGGAACTGTTACAGCGGGACCCCATACTGATGGCAGGCCACTCGGAAGAAAGAAAGAAAAAAAAAAAAAAAAAAAAAAAAAAAGAGGTGGGGGGGAAATTTAGACTCTACCTAAGTTTGGTACATTCAAACACATCCACCTTTCTAAAAGAAGAGCTCTCAAAGAGCACACACCACACACCTGAGCTGCTGGAAGCGGGTATTTTTACAGCAGCAGTTCCTAAATGTTTGGATCCAGGGGTCAAGCCTTTAAACTCTCTCGCAGATACCACAATGGACAAAGGAGTGAACAAACACATGCATATCACCATATATTATCACTTCAAAGGTGACATGTGGATCACAGTCTGGGAACTGCTGCTTTACAGGAAGGGAGGCCAAAACCTTTACGGTGGGCAGCAGTGACGGCCAGGGTTTCAGGCTTCCTTGCTGTCACGTGGAGAGGACAGCACTTTGAACAAAAGCAACGCCTTTCAGGAGAACGTGGCACAGTGCTCTCCTGTGAAACTCAAACAGTGAGGAGGCAACTTCCAAGCTTATTCCCACTCATTCCCTTTATCCCCCACTAAAATCGTCTTCAAATGCAATATTAAAGGGGAAGACACTGCACATGGTGGATGCCACGCTCCACACCCAGGTAGCATCCCGGTATCATCCGCTTTCCTTTGCAGCAATCAGGAAACACCAGGATCGCAAGCAAATTTAAATGCAGAGAAATCCTATGAGGCGATGAGATTTCTAACTGCTTGGTGCACTGGGCACACACTTGCAAAGTGCTGGTGAGGTCCTGCTCCACAGCACAGTTACACTGTGGCCCAGCAGGTTGAGAAGATTCTTCTGGTAGACGTCTGTCACTGCTATGGTGACCTTGTTACCAGCTGCTGAGACTTTTTGAAGAGGGAAACTAAAAACCACCAAAGCAGGACAGGTTTAAGTGCTCTTGGGCCAAAGGTCCTGCTCTCCAAATCGCAGCCCCCTAGAGCTCCTGCAGGTATGTGCCAAGGACACATTACATCTCCACTACAGCAGCAATCCTCAAAGCCAGCGGGGGGAAAAAAAATGGTTAATTACTTCCGTGACCTTAAATCAACCCCATCAGCTCAAACTGTCAATAAGCAGTTGGCTTCTTGCTAAGTACAGACCACAACTAGCACTGGAGAGAATGAGATGTTCCTGGGAAGCCCCAGACACACAATGCAGCCGGCTGTATCCGTAACACCCTCCAAGGAAACAATTTCCGCCACAGGCAGCGCAGGGTCCTTGTGCCAGAGGACGCTGCAGAGCCGGAGCTTCCGCTGGCTGGTTTGAACCTCATGGCACAGCACCAGGTCCGAATGAACCGTACGCTCTGGCAAGCAACGCCCCCAGTATTTCCAGTTCCCCAAACTGGGCTACAATAATGATGGCTTCTGGAATCTTAATTACACGCTGGAGGAAGGACAATCCCACTCTTCAGCGGTAGTAACGGGATTTCGTAATGAAGTAAAAATTCTGTTAACCGGAAAGCACGCTCTGTCACGCAGGTTGCAAGGTGAGGGGGTTTCCAGCTAAGCGCTGCCAATCCCATCTGCAAACAGCCTGGCTCCACAGCTGCAAATTAGTTCCTCTCTACCCTCAGCTCTCTGAAACGGTTAACTTCTGGCTGTGAGACCATCCTATCTCTCTGCCCGCTCAACAATAGATCCAGCTAAACAAATGCCTCCTAATTGACTTTGAGCAACACTTGATTGCTTTTACAAAAAACAAAAGAGAGGAAAACATTGGGGTTTATGAAATAATGACTAATCCTGGAGCAAGAGAAAGGGGATGGGTTGGAGCACTGGTGTCAAACAGAGATTCAATCTCGGCTGAAAGGGCCCCAAGACACATGGGCCAAGTCATTCATCCCTCCCCAACTGCCCTCATTTCCACACCTGCTGATCTAAGCCAAACCCCTGCTAAAATCCAAACAATCAGGGCCGCTGGCAAACGAAAATTGGAGCATTGTCTTCCCCATGAGGGCTCTGAAAGGGCCGCGCTTAATGAGGATGGATTGACAGAGAGGTGGCTCTTAGGCTATAAAAGGCATCCTGCAGTCGGGAGCAGCTCAGTCCAGGGTGTGCTGCCCATTCGTCCACTCCCAGCTTGCTCCGAGCATGGTCACAGCCCACCGCAGGCAAGCCTCGAGATCGGGTGGCCCATGGCTACTGGGTCTCCTGGCACGTCTGCTGCTCTGGGGCTCTCCAGGAGCCTGGGCAAGCTACCTGAGGAGATCCTCCAGCTGCACGCCCATTCCACTCCGCATGGCCTTGTGCTATGACATCGGCTACTCCGAGATGAGGATTCCTAACCTGCTGGAGCACGAGACCATGCCAGAAGTGATCCAGCAGTCTTCCAGCTGGCTGCCCTTGCTGGCCAGGGAGTGCCACCCAGACGCAAGGATTTTCCTCTGCTCCCTCTTTGCACCAATCTGCTTGGACAGGTAAGATGCTTTTACAAATTATTTCAGCTGTAGCAAGTAACACTCTCCAACAGCACAACTGCATTTGCTTCCCGAGAGAAAACGCGCGAAATCTCAGCACAGTCCCCAAGAAGCCATGCTGCCCCCCTCAGCAAGGGGCAATTGGATTACCCAGCAGGGACCTTCCCTCTGACAGTGAAACAGGAGCATTTAATCTTGCAGGAACAGAAGCATTATGTTCCCTCCTCTGGATTTCCCTGCTCTCCCACCCCAGGCACTGCTGCTGTCTCCCCGGCTGCGCCCCTCGCACGCCGCAGCAGCTGCTGGCACCCACAGGCTTCACCTCCCACCTCCCCTGCAGCCCCCTTTCCCGGCTCCTGCCCTGACCACACAAGGGCTTCCTCAGCCCGACAGTGCCAGCACCAGGGAGGAATCCTCAGTTCTGAGGTGCAGCCGCCAAAGGACAGAGCTTCTAAGGAAATCAGGTATTTCATTAGGCACCTGTAAAGGCAAGGAGGCTTTGCACAAATAGAGAAGATCCCTGGACAGAGGCAGGGCTTCTGGCAGCAACCTGTACCGAATGGTCTCATCCCTCCCATCCTCAGAAAGTCCTTATTTGCCTCCTGGGCATGAATATTCAAAAGACATCAAAGCCCCCAAAAAAGCCCTTGCTAGCACTACAGTGGGCAACATGCGGTGCCAGGGCTTAACCCTCAGCCTGCTGCCATGAGTCCAGAGGTACTGCAACCCCTGTCCCCTCCCCAGGCTCATCTACCCCTGCCGCAGCCTCTGCGAAGCCGTCAAGAGAAGCTGCGCACCCGTCATGGCTTGTTACGGCTACCCCTGGCCCGAAATCCTCAACTGCAACAAGTTTCCTGCGGATCATGAACTGTGCATCGCAGCAGTCTCCATGGATGAAAATTCATCGAGCAGGAGAAGTAAGGGTTTTTTTTAACTCATATGTTTTCCCGTATGTAACCCTGAAAGCCTGTTTCTTCTTCGTGTTCCTAATGCTTCTGGTTTTAAGCCATAATTTACAAAAATTATGTAGAAATCTTAATTTTGTTCTCTCTGGGAACTCCACCACGTCTAGAAAATTAGTGTAACATTGACTGCAGCTTGTTCCCCTCTCTACTGTATTCATGAGCTCCCTGGGTGCCATCAGAGCAGGCAGGGTTTGGGGCAGGGGGAAGGAATTGCTGTAAAAGCCTAATGCTCAGTCACAGCGTGAGAGCTCCTGGTGTGCAGGCTCCAGGCGATGAGATGTGCTTCCAGCAGAGCTGAGGAGCTGCAGCCCTCATCTTTCAGCTGTGTCCAGGGTTTAAAAACACGCAAAGAGAAATGTTTTGCAAGCCTTCTCTTTAAACATTAGGAAACACAACAAAGGGGCATAAGCCTCTTGCAGACATGAGTTACACAAGAAAAAAATCTTTAAGACTAAATTAAACACCCAGATAGTGATGAACACTGGGGGAGATTTGAGAGCAGTTAAGGGGAGAACAGACGCCTCATTTCAGCATCATTGATGGAGCCTGGCCATACCAATGGCATTACTGTTTCATCCAAACTAGGAGATCTTCAGTAAGCATTTCCACTGCTGCTTTAACATGCAGCAACACACCCAAGCCTAAACAAAGCACGACAAGCAGGTCTGCCCCAGCCACAGAAAGGAGAGCTTAACAGTTCCCACCCTGGCAGGCTAAGCTGTCTCTCCAGGGACTGGGCAGCTCAGGAGGAAGCACCACGTCGAAACAGCAAGCCACCACTCGCAGATCTCAAAATTGCATTACGTCTTTTCCAGTGACGCTTGACAAGGGTATTATAACCAAATTTCTGTTGCAGCAGTGCCCCGAGCCAGCTGCAAGGATTGCGAGCTTGAGGAGGCCAGCACTGCCAGGGAGATCCTTGAAAACCTCTGCGCCAATGATTTTGGTGAGTAACCCTCCTCCTCCTCCTTTCAGTTGCTGCTGTTCCCTCCAGCAGCCAAGCAGCAGCACAGATAGAAAATGGCTTTGCCATAACAAACTGACTTGGAGGAACTGCAGCTTTTACAGCAGATCACAGAGATTTTCAGGTCCCTACTCACCTGTTAGGTAGCAGGAGGGCGCAGCTCCAGGCAGCACCGAAGGTGAAGAATTGATTTATTTCTGTGGTCTCTGATTTGATTTTGGTCCGTGGCTGATAAATGTAAGCACTACTCTGGTTTTCCTTTGGAGAGCAACATTTCAATCAATGCCCGTATAAAAAACCCTCAGCAAACTCCACATTAGCTGTTTCAAACTTCAGGACCGTTGTTCTAATAATGCGACTCTCCCTCCCCTACCCCAAGCAGGTGGCAGAACTGGCTCTGGTCAACCAGCCGGCAGGAAGTTTTCAAGATACTGTCCTGAATTCAGGCACACAACCTTCATGAAAAAAAAAAAAAAAGTTAAAAATTCAGGGCTGCTGGCAGTCATGTCACTTCCTGAAATCCCAGCTCAGAGAAAAATCAAGTATTTTGCATGAGACCAGACTTGCTCTCACCCCTGCTTGCTAGAGGGTTTCCGCCCATTCAGCAGCACTGATACGCCTTTGCCACTCTCACGAGAAAAGCATAGTGAGAATAACGGTGTTCAACACCGGAAACTAACTTCAAATGAGAACTTTTACAAATTCATGGCAATTACAAGAGCTTGGATGGATGCGTCACCACGTTACAGAAACAGCAAGAAAGCGTTGGCTGTGTCTTTAGGCAGGTAAGAGCAATGAAAAGTAAACAGAACTAACAGCTTTTTCCAACCCCTGCAGCAGTGAAAATCCGAATCCTGAGGAAGAACACGACCACCACCATCTCGGACTTCGACCTGGACCCCTCCAGGGTGGAGGTCCTGAAGCACGGCCCGCTCCTCAGAACCGAAATCCCTGCCAGGCTCCAGCAGTGGCTGGACATAGATGCTACGTGTGTCCACAACATCATGAGAGGCACTCACGCAGGGGTCTTTGTTGTAAGCGGTGAAGTACAGAGTGACAAAGTGGTGGTGAACAAGGCCTATGCCTGGCAGAAGAAGAACAGGAACCTGCACCAGGCGGTGCGGAGGTGGAAACATCACCGCTGCCCTGAACAGGCTGGCCGGAAGGTCTGAAAAAATCTCAATTCCAACAATAAGAAACTGCTCCCTTCCCTATGGCTAGAAAACTCCTTTCCCTGGCAGTCGGTGTTTTGGAGATGTACAAACAATATTTTTAGGTGATTCAAAGCAGTCATAGTCCACAGATAGGACCTCATTACAGACCCCTGTTCTACTGAGACAGAGCTTAAGGATGCAGATTTAACATATTCCTCTTGCAAGGCTCTGCAGATCCAGGACTTGCAATGGACAGCTTCGTGTCACATCCAACGTCACAACAAAACTGAACTGAATTCCGCAGGCGTCCGCAGGTGAGCACAATCTGGAAGAGACCTGTCATAACAGTTCCTTCTAGTTCTCTTCATCACAGCTGATAGCCATTTCAGCTTCATTATTTGTCCCTGAGACATTGATGCTGCCCAAGTGCCTGCTTGCTTTCTGTCCAGAGAGATTACATGAAAGCCTCCCTGACTGCTAACTGATGCTTTTTTATGTAATGGAGCAAATACTTTACTTTTAAACAGTCCGAGGTAAATTAAGGGGGAGAGGAACCCACGCAAGCAATGCCCGGCCCCTTAAAAAAAACGAGTGCTAAACTCTGCTCTTGAGCAGTCACTCAGGCTGTCCCTTCAGCTTGCTGCGCTAAGACTTGATGAGCATCCTCACACACAAAAGGAAACGGCCGTTCTGCAGCAGGAAAGGCACAAAGACAGCTGAGGGCTTCTGCATAACAGGGAAAACCATTTTTTAACATCAGAAATTCAATTTGGATCAGAAGATTCTGATAACTGGGGAACTACCGAAGACAGCACAAAAGCCTTGAGAAAGAGCAGAGCAGGAGTGGGACGTCAGCCGGTTAAACCTCTGCTTTGGTGTGCAACAGCAGCTTTGCTTGGGACTCAGAGGTGAGTCCCGACCACAGCAGAGCAGGAGATACTTGCCATTCTGATACGGGGGGAGGAAGAAACACGATGCATCTGTCTGGCCTTCCCCCTGCACGCAAGGAAGAGAGAAAAGGTGGCAAAACTCAGTCTGACCAAATTCTCTGCAGCTCACTCTCTCACCCAAGGAAGCAGGGACTGTAATTCCCTCTGGGGTAAACACAGCTATAGTTCTACCCTCCAGACCACAGAGCAGAAACCAGCAAATCCCCAAATGAGAAAACAAGTCTGATTTATACTACCTAACAAAGCACTGTCAGTGGATAGTTTTCTATGGTGGATTCAACTTGGGATTCAAATAAGGGAGAAAACAGCTTTTGGATGAAACGCACTCAGCCTTGTTCATGACGCCTGCAGTCTTGGTTGTGGAGACAGCCACCCGGTTTGATGGAGACACATTGCCTCCCTGTGCTCGTAAAGCACACCAACAACCCATGATGAGATCTCTTCAGATTCAGCGTGGGCTCAGACAACCACTCAGACGCTTACACTGAAATTCAGCTGCGCCCTGACATTTGTGCAGTGATTACTTCTATTCCCTGAGGCTCAGAAGAAAAACACAGTGAGATTTCCTATTTTTATTCCTCCCCGCCGCCTTGTCTTGCAAACTGCCGCCCAATCCACAGAATCCGCTGCCAGGTGGTCCCTGCAATGGCAGTATCTTCTGAACAGACTGCGTTTGGAAAACACAACAGAACACATAAAAGCTCTGAAGGTTGAAAAGGCTTTGTCTGATACTTGTTTTCCATTAATAGGATTATTTGATTACTAGTGTTTCCTAACTAAAAAGTGCACAGATGGTCTGACTTACAAGCTTTAGAAATGATGTCTCGTAGCCAGAGGGGGGAAAAAAATAGGGCAGGGACTTTTTCAGAGCTCCACGGAATACACTTGGGTCCAATGCAGATGACTTACCCACATTTAAAAAACAAACCGCAAGTTCCCCTATGGTGCCCAGTGCCATGCTCCAAAGCACAGAGCTCACATTAAATCATTAACGAGCCGTCTGCTGCTGTAGTCCCACTACAGCCTGTTCTGCTGAAAGCAAAGATCAGAGACCAACCACTTATTTCCTTAAATTGGCTCTCACATACCGCAACACTTTGTCTTCAGTAAAATCCCCAGAAATTCAAGAGTCCTTCTTTGCTAGCAACTTCTGGGTTTGTAACACAACCCAGTTCAATACACACTTCCACTAATTTAAACACCAGAGATGCAATAAATCAGGTTTTTAAAACCAGTTTAGATTGTTACTGTTTGCACAGATAGAGAAGTCTCTGGAAGTCTTTTAAAGTCAGAGCGGGCTCCTGGCAGGTTCATCCGGGAGATAAGAGCTGTCTTGCAACTGGCAGTTTCTAAATTAAGGGACTCCCTATCAGAGGACAAAGGAGAAGAGACTCGGGTGGCATCTCAAATGATGAATGTCCGGCACTGCCCATGATACCGTCCTCAGGGAGCAAAGCTTCCCTCAGAAACCATGGAGGTACCAGAGTGATAAGCTGAAAGTTGTGGGATTAGTGCTGCCGGGACAAACCTGCCTTTTCTCAACTTCAGCACCCTCCTTGCAGGCCTGTCACTTAAGCAGCACCAGCAGGGCAGAGAAAGTGGAAACAGGAGTTTTTCCCAAGTGAAAAGCAGAGCAATTGCCCCAGACCGTGGTTCTGGTAATGATGCCAGCTTTGCGAATGCTGTGGGATATCAGTTCCAGGTTAGTGTGTCTGTTTACTGAATGTCAAACAGAAATCCACTTAGAAATTTGCAAACTATGAGTACCACCTATGTAGAAATGAAAGAAGAACTTTGTATATTTCTTCCAGATACTTTTTTGCATTAAAGGAGTTTAATAAGAAACCTATCTGATTTATGGGCAGACTTTCAGTACGTATAGTCTACTTGGAATCAGAAAAAAACCCCTCTTATATTATTGAGAAAGCATCTAAGGAAGGCTCTCAATGCTAGCTTTTCAGAGACAACAGGTCTTCTGACCTTGCAGTAGTAGGAATTTTGTAATTATCTGTTCCAAAAAATTAATTTTTGTATTCTCAGTGGATTTCCATAACACAGAGTTCAATTAATGAGACTTTACCAGCCTGAGCAAAAACCACAGAACGGTAAAGAAGGTTTTAAAATATCTGAAAGACGGATGTCATGGGGTTGTGTAGCAGAGCAGCCAGAAATAAAGATAAATCTAGAACAGGACGCAGAATGGTGGAAGACACTAAGTCTATCAGTTCTGTTACTTATTTCCTCAGCACTGAAACATCGACACTAAATTGCTTTATCATCATTTATTACCAAAAGTTTGGGCATCTCTTGTCCCTTCCTAATACTGAGCAGCTTCTCCGAGGTCCTCTTCAGTGATCTTCTGTCTATTCATGGTATTTTAAAGAGAATCTGAAAAACCTGGAAAGGTTAATCTTCCAAATCCTTCTAAACAGGCCACCCAGAACATGTAACCTCTGTGGATACTGTATCGAAACATGTTAAACAAAATCACCCGCTTTTTCAAGGGAGGCTCAAGGTAAAGCGGCACAGGGAGGAAAAGGCAGCACGAGAAAAGTCATTCTCCCCCGATGGGGCGCGAGAGCGGCGGGTGTGAGACAGACACCCCGATACCCGCTGTCAGACGGTGCCCCCCCGCCGTTAGGGCAGCGCGAGCGGCGGAAACCTCCGGGCACCCACGGGCCAGCCGTGGGGGAGGCCCCGACAGGAGGCCGGGGGGGGGGCGGGGAGCGTGTCGGCGGTGCCGGTACTCACCGAAAAGGAGCGGCTTGAGGCTGAGGGTCCGCACGGCGTGGGCCCTGCCTGGCACCAGCTCCACCCGCTGCGTGTGGCCCACCTGCGGGGAGAGCAGCGGTTCAGCGGCGGTGGCGCAGCCCCGGTCCCCCGTCCACACCACCCCTGTCGCGGCCTTGCCTTGATGCCCTCCAAGCGCGGCAGGGCGCGGGCGGGAGAAGCCGGCGGCAGCGGCGGCGGCGGCGGCGGGGGAGCGGCGGGCGGCCCTCCGGTCTCTCCGGCGCTGAGGTGAACGAAGAGCAGCAGCCCCAAAACGTTGAGGACGTAGAGGTGGGCGAAGACCATGAGGACGAGGAAGTAGGGCCGCGAACAGACGGGACGCGGGCGGCCACCCGGCGGGCCGGGCAGCGGGGGACCGTCCGCCCGCTCCGCCGCCGCCGCCATGGCGCCCCCCGGCCCGCCAGGCCTCGCCCGTCACCACGGCAACCGCACGGCGTGCTGCGTCATCGCGCCGCGGGGGCGGGGCCAGCGCGCAACGGGGGGGCGGAGTCAGGTTCCCTGACTCCGCCCCCCCGTTGCGCGCTGGCCCCGCCCCCGCGGCGCCCCCCGCCCCCTCCCGCGCAAAAAGAGCCGGGAAACCTCAAAAAGTTAGAAAGTCACAATTTATTTCAAATAAACCAAGGCCACACCTCCGGCAAAACCCTCTCCCGGGGGGGGTGGGGGGGTGGGGGTAGGGGTGTGTGTTCCCACCGCCCCTCTCCGGTGCTTGGGAGGGCGAGGAAAGGAATTCGCAGAACAAGTGCCTCGTTTAAAAATAAAGTTCTATTATTTTTTAATTTTTTTTTTTTTTTTTTTTTTTTTTTTTTTAACCCCACCCGCTTAAAAAGTCTAAAATCGAGAGTGCGAGACTATAGTACAGAAACCTCCTGCTGCCCCTGTCCGCAGGGTCTTTGCCGGGGGCGCGGAGCAGCAGTCATGCAGTTTACGACGTCAGTAGAAAAAAAAAAAAATAATGTTGTTGGTAAAAGTCCGGGAAGCCTGAGGACTGTTAGAGATGAGGCAGCCAACGCACTAAACACAAGCGAAGCTGAAATCAAAAGAGTAATCGGATGCAAGGATGGAGAGGTGTCAGGCGGGCGCAGGAGCTGGAAACAAGTGCAAAAAGGAAAAAAAAAAAAGAGAGCAAACATTCCACATCTGTAGCAGTAACGCACCAAAGGGAATCTTGTACCTCAGCGTTAACGGCTCCTGAGCCATTTTCTATCCACCTACATTCATGTACCCTTGGTGACTCGAACAGGGCCGCGTACCTATTAGAGGGGAAAAAACTGTCCTTGTCTCAGTGTCGAGAGCTCCTCTTTCCGTCCCGTCACCTGCCTCTCGAGCAGTGTCGTCGGTCACTTCACACAAAGAGCCAACGATCCCCTGTGCTTCGCACGTTTCTCCTCGGAGCCTACGCCTTTCCGTATGACACCGACACCGGCGTCACCTGCCTGGGCTGCGCAGGGAAGTCGGTTCTGCTGTTTTCCCAGAGCACAGAAACGGGATCTGCGCGCGCAAACCAGGACCTTCACCACCGGCAGAAAGGGTGTTTTGTTTTCTTTTAAATTAAAAGGAACTGCCGACGAAGCTCTAGCTTCAGAAAACGTGAAAGAATTAGGGGGTGCACTGTGCAACAGGCATTACTGTTCCTTTGCCACGCGGCTCAGAGTCTGCTCGGGAGGTTTGGCCGCAGCTGCACGCTCTGGCCCGCCTACAAACAAGGGTTCACAGCAAAGCACGTTGTGGGGGCACGGGAGAGGGAGGGAGGGAAGGGCAGCGAGACAAAACCCCATTCTCATCTAGCTCGAAGCTGGACAATGATGTGACAGAAGTGAGAGCTCTCTGGGACTAGGAAAATCCACGCACCTGTTCTGCAAACAGATTCGGTGTTACGCTAGTTACATTTAGACAAGAAGAACACCAGCTTTTATCCTAATTAGTACTTTGCATGTTACGTTTTTAAAGAACAGTTTAAACATTGGTTCTACGCCCTGCACACTGCTGGGTCTCAGCAGCCTTCCCCCGCGCTACCCCTTCCCCTGGGCCCAGCATGCCCAGACTCCGGCAATGGCTGGGGAAGGAAGGGGAGAGGAAGGAGGAGACCGACCTCCAGAATATATCAGGAGGAGGGCACAAAGAGGCTGCTGCTGGGGGCAGAGGAGGGAGTGAACTCAGGAGACAGCGGCTGGAGCAAGGATGTGCCTACCCCGACGGCTCCAGCCTAGAGGGGAGCCAGAAGAGGAGAGAGCAGGGACACGAGGAGCCCCAGTTACGGAGCAGGAAGCAGCACCGCTCCCAGAAAACAGGGACTCCCTCCCTCCCTCTCCCACGTTCCCTGGCTCCAGCCACCTCTCCGCAACCCTGCTCTGCCCTCAGCCGCTCTGTTGTAACCCCCACTCTGCCACCAGCAGCTCTTCGCCGGTACGTTCCCCGTTCCCTGAGGATACCTCCCACAGCAGGGAAGGGAGGGAGAGAGGAAGGAAAAGGCCTCTCAGTTTGAATGTTTCCTCTGCGTACAACAAGCACAGCCACGGGATTAGCTCCTGTGACACCTACTCCTCTTCTAAACTGATTCATCTCTCTTGTTAAATGCATCTGCCCAATTATACGTGCTGTTAATACTTGGCTCACGCGTCTCAGGTACATGAAAAAGGCTCCAACAGCAGAGTTCACTTATTCTGACATGCAGGAATTTAGCACTGCCCTCCCCCCCCGCCCCCAGTTTAATCTTTGCCAAGTGGCATTATGTAGAGCAACAGAGTAGACAGGGATGCGTCAAAGGCAACACTTCCACATATGGCATGGAAGAGAATCCCATGAGTTCCCTGCTGAGGTGAAGATTTCCTCAAATCGGAGACTCCGGCTCCACCTTACTGGCTGCAAACAGCGTGTTCCTGGTGCAGGTGGCATACGTGCCTGTGAAATCTCAACATGTGGCCTGCTTCCTGTAGCGAACAGGCAAGCATCAGCATTTACGTAACCTTTTTCATGTTAACCCCTACTAAGATGAACTAGGTTTTCATATTTTTATTTTAGTGTATATTTTACATTAGAAAAAAGAATGTTAATAAAAAAGCTCCACATGCTCCTAACAACCAATTTTCTGATAAGTCCCCACCAGTATCAATACTAATATACAAATAAATTAATTTTGCTAGTTAATTTTCAGCCTGGCTCGGTGCAGGCTCTGCACAAGCAGTGCACCTGTATTCAAGTGCCCGTCCACATCGCCGACGTGTGCCAGGGAGTGTGTCGTACATAATCTTTCCTCCTCATAATGTAGCGGTGTTTAGTCTCACCTTGACGAATGGGATCAAATTTTCTCAGCCATGTTACCCAGCAGGCACAAATAATCTTTACCAGGCTGCATGGCACTGTTAAAACATGGATTGTTTCACTCTGCAAAAGCCCCAAGCCTTGATTAACAACTGTATGCTACTATTCCCTCATCACTCACTTTGGCAATACAACACCCTCCCCACAAAAACAAGTAAAGCAAAAATCTACATGGAAGACCTAAAATTCATCAAATGCAGAACCTGGCCTGACTCAAGGCATATCCCCCAGCGTTAACCTGGTCTCTCCCCACAATTCCTCTGTTTGCTTTTGTTTGTGTAGCGGGATTTTGCACAGCTGATTTACAAGAAAAGAGATGTCACATGTAATCATCCTAAATCACGGCCACTGCTGGTACTGTCGGGTCAGACACAGCAGCAGCCACTCTTAACACCAGCCGCTCTCCTCGTGCAATGCCAATGCTACAATGCCCTGGTTAAAGGAGCATCGGGAAATTTAGCTGAGATATTTTGTAACCTCCTTCAGCGCCGAGGAGGATTTTTGGGTCAGAGGAAGGGAGAGGGAGAAGGAGAAATGCCCATTAAATTTACAAGCAGATTAAGGAAAAACACTCCACTGCCAATTTATTTTTAAAAAGGGTTGTGTGTTATTCTAAGGTTTGTCTGTATAATTGTACAACCGTTGAAAATTACATAAATTGTAATGATCTAATACTATTAACAGCCATTCAGAGAAAAACTCCCTCCCCTTCTGAAACCATCAAGGGCAGGAGGGAAATGTCCCAGGAAATATGCCAATCTGAATTCTGGCCTCTAGCCTGGCAGAAACAGAAACAGAAAGATAAGAGAACAAACTGGACTAAGATGTGGTGTTTGCATGTGTCTGACTTGCAAGGGGAGGGGTGGCTTTGTCCTTGGCCGTGTTCTCCCAGAGGCAGTGCCTGCTTATCCCGGTGAAGCTGCCATCACTTCACTCGCTGCTCTCACCCCTGCACTTCGTCACTTCCTCCTGTCTTATGTGTCATGGAAGTCTTTCAGCAGGGTCCTCCGTCTCTGCTCTGCTATGTGCATCTGATTCTCTAAGTCCTGGTAAAACAGAAGGTAGAAACTGTTAGCAAGAACTCCCTAGAGAAGAGCTCATTTTCTTCAGGGAGAGACTACGCTCCAGCCTGAGAAGCACCAACCTTCCCACTTCACACGCGCTCTGAATCACAAGATCGCAGATCCTTTTCCTTTTGACGTGGGCTCCCGCTCTGTCTAAAAAGCTACGCACTTAAGGAATCTGCTCTTCACCAGAGGGCTACATGCAGCTTCCTCCAGAGCTTTGTTGGTCCCAATTCAGTTTGCAGGACTCACTGCAGCCCTCCCTCCTCTCCCATATGGCATCGAGCTCTCCAACACCCACTGGCTAAAGGGGAGATTCTGGATCTAGCTTCTCAGCACCCTCACTCGACTGCCTAGCGCTCCTGCAGAAGTGTTAAGCCCAACAAACAAAATCTGTCCAGCTGGACTAAGCAAGCAGAACACTCACCCCTCTGTCGTAGCTGTCTGCTCGCTCCACCTTCCATGAGAGATTTTCAATTTCAGCTTCCAGCTGGGCCTGCTGGTACTCAAACTGCAAAGAGCGAAATTAAAGACAGCAACAAGAAACTAGTTTAGTGGAGCAGTTTCTTACCACCCATTACACTTGAGGAGCAGACAAGTGTGTTCTGCTGACAGCTGTGCTGGCAGAGCAGGTTTGTGCCTCCTCCTTCAGCTACACAGCATCACCTCTTCCAGAGGTTTCTTGTGTAAGCGCTCCCCAGCCCACATCACTCAAAAATAACCTGGTCAGCCTAAAAACACTGCAAGTGACAGATATCTCCTAACTCAGCTCATTTTGCCATAAACATGTCAAGAAATGCTCTCGTGAGCAGATCTGCAGGCAGAGCAGAGGGATTGTTAACCACTGCTGGGAGCAGTAACTTGTTCCACTGGCACAGTTGGACCCAGAAGAGAACATCTGTCCACAGCCTCAGAGACCACATATGATGCTATGGGGAGAGATTGGATAACAGGTTTTACTGGACAACTGAGTCAAACAAACAACATCTTCAGTGAATCCAGGGCTATTTTTGGACACGTCCAGCTCATGGGATGCTCCAAGCCAGCAAGAAACTTACAGCTGGAATAAAAAGCAAAGCTACACCCTGATTCAGGGCTGAAAAAGCTCTCCTCCAGCAGCTCTTCACACAAAATATGGCCCACAGCGCTGTGATAAGTCTTACCAAGGAACAAATGCACACTTCCCAGGCAGTGCTGCCCTAGGAAAATAATGTAATGTATCAGAGGACTGAGCTGCTGGTGAACTCGAAGTGAAGAGGAAAGGTGCAAAACCACCTATTATTTGACCTATCCTTACCTCACGCTCAGGACTAATATTTCAGACACTGCCAAGCTCTGGAATTCAGCCCAGCATGTTGCCAGCTACTCCCCAAAAAACTATCAGCCAAAAAAGAGCAAAAGCATCTTACCAGTTTCTTTCTGGGACCAGACTCCATGTAGTAGGCATATGGATATGTGTACTGCAGGGTGTAACGACACTGTTGGGGAGTGGGAGGAAGAGAAAGAAAAGAAGGGTAAGAGTCTCAGACTTGGAAGTCAGCACAGTCACATTTGTGTGACCACCCTGGGCTAAGAAGCTACCTTCTGAAAAGGATGACGGGACGCTTCATGGTGGAATTTCCTACACCTTCCTTGGAAGTACTTGTGCAGCTAAAGTGTAACAGAGGTCACTTCCATGTGATTTTTGGCTAGTTCGTGTCCTAGACCAGAGGTACTGTCCCACATACTCACAACCCCTAAATTCCCTTCCTCACTCGGTGTTGTGAATTTAGTATTCTGGTGTGTGTTCTCTTCTCTGTGCCAAACAAGCCACAATGACTCACCTTTGCAAGTAATTTTGCAGCATTTTGTAGGTATTGCCAGTCTATCCATGTTCCCAAGTTGTTCATAACTCTTTCTTGGATTTTCTCCTGGATTCGTTGGTACGTCTGTGCCTCCAGCTGCAAGCTTTTATTGTGATTCTCCCACTGCAAGGGGTGGGGGTGGGGAAACGGGGAAAGAAAAAACGGCATGAGAGCAGAATATGGCTGCTGTAAAAGCACAAGCTCTAGCAAGCAGAAATTGAAGTGGGGCAGGAGTCCAGCAAGGCAAGACATGCTGTGGGAAAGAACAGCAGGGCAGCACCTCCAGTAGCAAGTGGCGGAGGCCGTATACAAGAGACTGACAGCAGCAACGAGCAGGGAACAAACCCAGCTCTTCGGAGTGGGAACGCCCTCTGGTTGCACAATGACCTTGTGTCTAATAAGATGGAAAGTAACGGTGATTCCCCTACTTAAAGGGTTTCTATAGAAAGGTGAAGAGTTTAAATTAACATTTAACATGGGCTCAGTGAACTCCAACATCCATGTGCACATTGTAAACGTGGCCATTTCCCAAAGCCTATTGGTCTGGAGAGCCAGGAACGAACACATTTCTTTTACCACGGGACCTGGCTCACGATGTGAAGAATAAACTCATTTTAAAGGGGAAACAAGTGAAATGCAGCAGCATTGAACCTCTACCATGTTCTCTTCTAGAGACGCTGGTCTAGGATTGCACTGTGTGGCCAGGTGCATCGAGCCTGCTGTATGGACAGAGGTGCTCTGACTGCAACTTTTAAAAACGCGATTACATGAAAATTTAGGAAAACTTTGGCACAGTCAATGGAGTATTGAACACGGCAGAATTTATTTACTCTTTGTCTCTATAAAGACATACTGCAAGGAACTGAAGTTCCCCGATCCTGGAAGGAAGTGATTGGAGCAGTATCTATGTAGCGCAGCAGCACCCAGCCTACAGGGAAACAGCAGGGTGGCACACAAGTAATTCTGATCATCTCTAGCACAAGGAAATACAGGAGCGAGTATGTTTTGCTTTGGGTAGGACATTACTGGTTTGGATGCGACTCTCAGGGCAGGATTTTGAGTAAAAAACAACAGGGACTGAAAATCCTGCACAGATTCTCTTTGGGCAGTTTCTTGCATGGAGATTGCTGGCAATGACCTTTGCACCAGGCAGGGAGCATTAAAAGGCTACAGCAGCTCTGGCCAAGGAGATGTCTCCTACCCTCTCAAAATAGAACAAGTACTTCTTAAGGGCCTCCCTGGCCTGTGCTTGCTGACTCTGGTTTACAATATCAGGATTCTCTTTGTACCGACTGCATTCGTAGTACTCGCTGCCGTGAGTCTTCCAGTCTCCCAGACACATCCAGCAGAAATCTGCAGAAAACAGTGAAAAACCCACTGTGATGCACAGGAGACACAGCCCATCTGTTTTCAGATATTTCTGCTAAGCCAAGAAACACATACATTTTGTATCATCTTGCATAATGGAACACAATAGTGAGACAAAAATATCTTGAAGATTTTAATTGTACCGCCTCCCGTGCAACTACGGAAAGTAAATCCCGATGTGCTGCATCGCGTACACCAAGACCAATGGGCAGAACTGTACGTGTGCTCTGCACAGGCTGCCGCTCTAGATTAAAGAAGAGGAAGGCTGCAGTCTTATTTGTGAGTTGTAACCTCCCCACCACTGGCACACCGCCCCATGCGGACCTCCAGCTGAATAAAATATGAACAATCAAATCCAAAAGTGAACTAACTCATGCAAAAGAAAGTCTGCCCTCAGTTCTATTGAGGAGGGAACGGCCCAGGTAACCTCAGGTATCAGTGGTTTATGACACTTCAAGTTAGGGGCCACCGAATTGGGAATAAAGTGGAGGAAAGAGAGCAATAGCAAAACCCGCGTGACAGTTTCCTGATTTCAGAGCAAGGCTGTGAGTGTCCTGCTGGGAAGGAAAAAGATGGAGATTAAGTTGCTCCAATAGGAATCACTTCCGTGCGACTCATAAGAAGAGACTGAAATTTGTGTTTCCAGAGTTCACCAGCCTTCTTGAGTGCTAGTCACCACGGTACCGTGGCACTTGCTTGCTCACCCTTGTCACAGAGCTCCATCAAATCACGTCCAGTGCCGCTGAGGACCCCAAAGCAAAGGAAATGAGAGAGGACAGTAATCTTTAATCATCTTCCAAATTAGGTTCTGACGCTATAATATTTCCTGGTGGCACACTTAACTTAGAAGGCTGAATACAAACTATCTCACTCCAAGGCAACAGAAATTAATTCTGCCATGAAAAGACAAGTGCAAGAACAGGCTGTCATTTTGTAGGACTGCACAATGGGCCAAAGACACTCAGGCTGCTAATTGCACAGGGGTGGACTGCGAAGTCCAACAGATAATGTTACGCAGAACAATTCACAGCTCCTGCAGTTTCATCTGGGTCGAAGCTCATTATTTCCATCACTAAGCAGAAGGACTTAAGCTGATCTGAGGAAATGGCTCAGTTCTGCCAGTATTTTCAGCTGATGACAAATACAATTACATGGAAAGCATTTACTACGTCTCCTCTGAGACGGATGTCAGTGTTAATACTATGGCAGAGATGGAGAAGTCTCTATACAACGGACATGTCAGGGAGAGGGAGCCAAACCAGCACTAAATCAGAACCCAGCTGAGGTCATAGACACTGAAAAAAAAAATAAAAATAAAGCTATCACACACAAGTCTGTAATTAATATCCTGTTCACCTTTTACTAGAGGGGAAAAATATTTCAGTCAATACTCACAACTTGTCTTCATATCACAAAAAAAGAGAAAAGAACATCATCACTAACAAACACAACAGAGAAAACTGCTTCCAAATCCTACTTACCATGCTTGCATTTGGAGCATTGCTGAAAAAGAAGAGACAGGAGGCACTGGTTAGTGGAAAGTGAGGAAAAAAAATTTCTGCTTATAACAAGGAAGGTCTGACGTGTTCAGGGAATTGCTCACCATGTGATTGCAGCCTCCATTCTTTTCAATACAGATATTGCACTTGGGACACTGCGGAAACAGAAGCATTTGTTAGATCTAACTCTGTCTCTAGCAGCCTTGTCGAGAATGACAACGTTTGCATGATTATTCCCCTCCTACCTTTTTAAAAATATGCATACGCTTATATGAGAACATAAAAAAAAAAAATAGTACTATATATATATATATATATATATATATACACCCTGCCTCCCACCAATTCCTGACAGCTCCATTTAAAAAGGAGGCAGAAAGGCAAAGCCAGGGAAGTTACACTGCAGCACTGGACTGTTTCCTCAAGAAAACAAGTTTGCTGTTGTTACTCCTTGTAAAACTGAAGCTACCATTCAGCAGTTGCTCAGGCAGAAGGATGTAATTAGTTCACATATGACAGTAGCTTCCACAGCTACTTAAGACTACAAGATAATCAGTGTTATACCCTGCTTTCAGCAGCCGCTAACAGATGACAACTTAGCTAGCTGTAGAGAATCTGGCTGACCCCAAGTGAGAGCTGCACACGTCTTCGCTCCATCAGCAGTCTACTGATGCTCTGGAGTCTCAAGTTCAGTTATATTTTTTGGGTTGCACAGGTACAAAGAAGGAACTGAGTTTTGCTGCTTTTTGTACATTTTAATGGCAGGCGAAACATATGCCAGCACAATGCTCAATATAGAAGAGCCTTACTTCTGCAGAAGAGCACCGCAGAAACAATGCCATGACATGTTGACACCTTTTCCAGAGAAAGAAGGGAATTTAAGATCTCTAGTCTGACTACCTACCCACTTTCCTAACACAGCTGAAGTTTGGGCTAATTAGCACTGTCACAATTGTCATCAGCTATGGCAGAACAAATGCCAGCTAAGAACTGTTTTGAAGTCAGGCTACAAAATCCCCAAAAGACATCAAAAGTTCCAATCAGCAGACAGCTAATCTAGAGGACAAAGGCAGCATAACTATAACTTCTCAAGATAATCCTACAGGTAGACTAGGGTGCACAACATGTAATACTATTTCTTTTTCTTGGGTCTAAATCTACTAGAAGTATTTCAATGTCTCGTTTACAGACTTCTACCCCATTTTGCTGTCCCTGCCAAATTAAGACTTTATCTCCCACACCTTCCAGTTCACAGTACTCCACATGGCTGTTCAGGTTTAAACACCACTGGTGCCTTATTTGGTACTGACTCCGCACTTACTACACTCTCTCCTTCCTTTTTAAATACATCTTCACTGATCATTTCGAAGTAGCCACAATTCTTTTGCCCACAGTGAGGGCAGCACACCTGGCTGCCAAAACCATTCACACCAGGTCTGGAATAAGGACCACCAGGTCCTTGCCGCAGGAGGGCAGCTGGACTGCCCACACAAAGCGTTCCCAGGGCATTCAGTTGTGTTATATCATGGTCCCTAGGGAGCTGTGAGGATCTGCGAGGATCTGCAGCCTGTGAAAATGCAGCACACAACGCCACGTATGCATAGAATTGTATCTTGCTTCCCAGACAGGTCTAAAGGACAAGAAAAAACACACAAATGTTTGTCCTTACATCTTTAGTGTGAGCACTGATGTAGTTGGCTGTTTCAGAGTCATCTGCGCACTTGGTGAGCCATTTCCGAATGGTAGCACAGTCTGTGGGTGCGTGGTACATCTGCCGACACTTAAAGCTTAATAGGGAGAAAAAAAAAAAAAAAAACAACAAAAAAGAGACATATTGATTTCCAAGGAAGTGACTCAAGAATTGAGGCTTTCCTGATGACCAAAATCTGGGAGACCAAGCGAGGGTAAGGGACGCAAATGCATTTGTGTATTACCAGAGTGCAACGACAAAGGCTGAACTTCAGTAAACCCCCACCCTCTTGTGCAGAAACCGGTGTCGGGATGAGAGTGAACTGAGGCCTTCCCCAACAAATCATGTGTCTGAGGGCTGACACATCCCTCCCTAGAGTCTACCCACATCTGCCTAACATGACTGCAGAGGCCCGGGGCATACCAGTGGCTTTACAAGTAGCCTGACTCCAGTGGTAGGTATCAGGCACCTGCATCAGCATGACTTTAGCAGCCGCAGGTGAGGAGGGGCCGTTTGCATGGAGATACCAGTAAGGTGGGTCTCTAAACCAGTTGTATGGTGCTCCACAGACATTCTCAACAGCAGTGATTCTGGAAACCCAGGAGCAGAAGACATTTCAGCAGCCCTGCAAGCTATCTTTTTTTTCTCTGGTCCCACACACACTTGAAGTCAGACAAGGAGCACTAGCTTTCCTATTCAGCAGAAAGTTATACTCACATGAGCCTCAAAACACACCAGACGCTCGGGGAGTCAAATACTTGTTACAAACTTGAAAACTCAGTATCAGCAGATAGTGGCGAGGCCCCCACATCCATTACCAGACTCTCTACCAGTCACTACATGTCTACCAAAATTAAAATTTGTAACCTAGCCAAAATATGAGAACGGAAGATTTGTAACCCCTTTGTTACCTAAGCTCTGCATTCCCTGGTTGTCAGAACACCCAACACCCAAGGAGCGTAGAGAGCAAGGGGAGGGCTGACCACCTGTAGAAGTCAGACCCCAAGTGTCCAATTACTCAAAGCTAACTCAAGTTACAAACGACTCTAGCAAAGCATTTGAGATGCTTCTACACACTGAACCCGTTGGCAAGCAAATGGAGTAGCTCTGAGGACAGCACACACTTTAACCATGATCTTTAACCTTCTCTGTTTCTTACCAGAAGACCTCATTGCAACGATTGCACTGCACTCGCCGGGCTTTTGGCTCCTGTACCTGTATGACCATAGGGCAATCTGCACCAGGACACAGCTGCAGCTGATAATGGCTCTGTGAACATACCAAGGTGGTAAGATCAGCAGTGGGCGCAGAAGAGCATTATCTTTATCTGTTCAGGTTTAACCGCTCCTAGCCTCAAAAATACACAGGTCAGTATTCCTTTTTGAAAAAGACAGTAAAAATTGCCACCAGATCTTAGCCAACAGGGCAGACAAACCTCTTCCACATTAGGAAAGGGAGTGTTACTTACAGCTTCTCTAGAACATGGAATTCAAATGGAGGGTTACAGACCAAGCAAGCCTAGCAACACAACCGTAAGACCCCACCACGACACATTTTTCTCCATTTGAGCTCTTTCCCTGTACTTTCCTTATGTCCCAGAACATACTCAGCTGCTCTCCTCTGGCAGTTGTTCCTTCCCAAAGGGTGTCTTACTGAAGAGAGGTGACACCACTCTTTTGCACTGCTTTGCTGCTTCTTGAGTATTCACAGTCTGTTTGCAGTTACCAGAATACTTCCTGAATATTCAACCCTTATAATTTCTGCGTTAATTTCCAAACACCTCACATAAAATATTATTAAGCAAGCCAATTCAGCTGGGCTGCGCTAAGATGAGTGACTAATTTTTCAGAACTTAAAATATCCATGCAAGAGCAAAAAGGACTTTAAAACTCAGATTGAAGTTCTCAGCTGCAACGCACCGAGAATTCTGCTTCAGGAAAAGAGCCAAGCACCAGCCAAGGAGTTACTGGTTGACCTTACAACAGAATTCACTTTGGCAACCTGCTAGAGCGTTTGTCAGTGAGCCTGTCCTATGGCCTCACTGTGTTCATCAGGGACAATTTTGCCGCAGTTACTGCATTTGTAATCAAAGATGCAAGATGCTTCAAACAAAATTTCTGCCAGTCATTGGTGAATTGACCCAGGGTATTTTAAATCTGAAAAAAAACCCAATACCTCCACATAGTCCCTGAAGAGGTAGCGCCTGTATTTGTCTTTCAGCTCTTCACTAGGCAGCAATGGAAACACAAAGTCTTCTGGCGTCCGAAGCAGGCAGTCCTGAGCCATGCAGGAAACCCCTGAGGAGAAAAAGCAACATTTTAGCACAGTGCAACTTACACTACAGAGGGAATGCCCAGAGAGCATTCAACACAGTTTCCTAGGTGCCATCTGTTGTTGTGGCAAGAGGGACACAACTGTGAAACGAATCTATCAGGGCTGCCGAAAAGCTGGAGCCCAACTGTCTTCACCGAAAGACGACAGGGCACATGTGCATCCCGGACCAGTAGGCGCTTCAACCAGTATTCACAAGGTCAGATACTTAAAAGTAGAAAACTGCATGCTACTGCCATGCCAGCGTAAAGGACAGGCTAGGAAAAGCCCAGAGCAACTCTGGCAACCGCTGGCTTCTACCCAACACAAAGGGACCAGGTGTTTGTATCCACACGCGCTCCAGGGGCAGTGCAACCATACACCATAAGAGACGCAAACTCAAAATGCAGCAGATTTGCAGCTTGTAACTTGTTACAGTCACACTCTTGAGATCACAAGGGGAAAAAAGCAGCAAATGGATCTACGGACCTGCACGTTTTGTTAGGCAGGAGCAGCGCTCTCCTGGTGGTATAAACACTAACCAGGGATTCAGATAAGACCACTAGTTCAAGTTAAGTTTGTCACAAATACTCATTCCATGCTCTATTTTCTCATTACTGAGATGTTTTAGGCCAAATCAGCCAGTCATCATCAGAACGGCCAACATGGCAAATACAGACCCAGTACTGTACCCGCCTTGAACTCACCGACTCCGACACCATCCTTGACGAGCACTGTACAATGCTGCTCCCAACAGCTGCGACAGAACTGGTGCTGACAAGGCAGAGAGAGCAAGTTCTCCTTCCGGACAAACTGCATGCACACTGCGCAGTGATGGGAGGAATGTACCATTGCCTGGGAGAGAGAGAAATCAGCATTACTGTGAAAGCATCCCAGCTCTCCCAGAGTATTCTCACCTCATCCACAGGCACCCGCATCACCTTCATTGTGACAGTGGTCTCGGGTGAGCTCCAGGCCAGAAGAGGTTCTGGCTGGCGTGCTGGGGTGCTGCACTGCCCCGACAGTCAGTCCGTCACAAGAACCTCTTTAACCTCATGGAGCACAACAGACCGACAGTCACTGAACAGCTCCTGACTCTAATCTAGTGCTAACCAGAACGTTTACTCTTCTGGTTCTTACTCTCACCTGGTTTGAAAAAGGAGGAAATACATCATTGTGTTAGTCCTTCCCTGAATTTACCGATACTCTTTGTTAGCAGGGTCAGAGTCTATCACTGTTCCACAGGCCCTGAAGAGCAGCTATAACTGGAAGCAGGTTTAGCAGTGCCCTTTTACTGGATGATTTTGAGTAAGAGGAGAGGGAACTGAAGGTGCAGCGTTCAGCGTGTTTATAGAGAGAGGAAAGAGAGTTCACAGACCATCATCTCACATCTATCTTCTGCCTATGCTACATTTGGCAAAACAGGCATCATCCCTTCAGCTGAAAAGGATTAGAGCATTTGTTTCAAGTCAGACATAATTCTGCTATTGCTTCGCCAAGCCACTGGGAAGCACTCTGGATCTCCCCTTGGGTAGCGCAGAACTAATCCCTAGACAACAGATCTAGCCTCCAACACATCTCGGCTCACCCTTGGGACCTGAAGAACTAGGTCTAGCACAGCATCATCAAAAGCAAGGCCCTACAAAGCTGTTAGCAGGAGTTTATGTTCCTATTTCTCCTTTCACAGAGAAGTCATATCATCCCTTTTCATCTACTTAAGCCTTTGCTACTCTTTGGGAAGCTTGTGCGAGACAGCAGTCAGCTCCCATGCCCAGCTCCGCACACCAGAGACACAGAGCAGCAGCAGCGTGATACGCAGCCACATGACCAACAGAGCTTGCTTTATGGCACGACCACACGAAAAAGGAAATAATGCGACTTTGTTCTAAGCGGCCTCACTTACGGACCAGAACAAGATTCACCGAGTCTGACGCTGCGTTGACTGCCTACAGCCACTGCTCAACTTGAACAGCACGCGCATTGCCCCAAACCTTCGCGAGCTGCCCCCCTGAGCTCACCACCGGAGCTTCTCTCTGTAGGGTCAGCTGCTCTACAGACATGCAGGAGGAGCATCTGCCCCCCATACCATCATTCTGCAGTAGGAGTTGAAGCACACAGCAACTTGCCCTAGCACACACAAAAAAGCTGTAATGAACTGCCTACCAAACCGAGTTTGTCACGACTTAAACTAACCTTTTAACTGTAATATCTGCCTTCCCAAAATGAAATCACCATTGCAGGGGAGAGAATTTAAGTGGCGGCTGATACAAGATTCAGACAAATCTCAAAATACGTGGACTAATTTGCAGGTATGTTAAATAACAAAGATTTTTTTTCTGGACTCTAGGCAGATAATTTATTTTGAGTCCATGAAGCTTACTCCCGTCAGCTGTTTTAGCATTTTCACTCTCTGCTAGTTACAAGTCAGCTCAGATGCCAAATCAGGCTTTTAAAATCTCCCCTCCCCCCCTCAACCCAAAGGCTGTTTCTCAGATGTAATACTTTATCACTCAAAATCTGACACATGGCAATGTGTTCCTGGGTAACTGTGGATTGTACCAAGACACCCACTGTGAATGAAACCTGTAAACATGCAACAGGAAGTTTCTATTTAAAGGGGGGGGGGGGGAAGAAAAGTATCTAAGGATCTGTGCAGCTCTGGCTGCAAAACACAAGCTGTTGGTTCAAGTATCACTACTGACTGGCTCAGCAGCACCACTGGGAGATCTGGCTTAAGCATCCCTGAGCAGAGCAGCGCAGCAAACAGTCACCCTAGGGGGGAAAAAAAAATAATTAAAAAAATCTCTGTTCCTGTCGCAGACAAGCTCTGTTCACTCTGCACAGCCAGAGCGTCCCTTGAGTGTCTTGCAGAGCGCAGAACTGGAAGAGGCAGCCAAGCCCATGCACTCTGCTCCTTCCATTGTGTACCACCACTCATGACAAAAAAATGACCTCAATTTTCTCGAGGCAAGCAACTCCTGAACGCTACCTGCAAGACAATAGCAAAGCTGCTATTTAAATGTTAGACACCTCTTGAATGCTTTCTCATTCAAAAAGTAAGCCCAGCACCGAGTTAGGGTGTAGGACCTGAGTTTGCTAAGGGTTAATATGGGACAGACTATGCCATTAGTAATGCAATCCTCCGATGAGGTGGGTCAGAGGTGTCTGCCAAGGGAACAGACCAACATAGTTAGCATACTTACGTGTTTGGATGAGGTGGGCTGAACTCGTGCTTCTACTAGCAACTGGGCAGCATTAGACTTGTGCCTGAAAAGGCAATTGAAGAATGATCAAATCAATTTCTGAATACATTTTGCCTTCTTAAATTGATCCTTCTCGCCTGAATAAATAACAGGTTCTGTGCAAATGGCAGGGTAGGTTTCAACAAGGAAAGTGGAAACGTGTCCTGCGTGAGGCTCCTTCACATCGTGAGTTGAACTCTCATCAACGAAACTTTATGAGTTTCTTCAAAATCAGAAACAGGAACAACAGTTCTCATACTAATGGATTAACATCTCCCTCATGCTCCTTGATGAATATCTTTCTACAACTCTCTCCCTTCCCCCCCGCCCGAAAATTATTTTTGAAGCTAGGGCTTTCTAGCCACGCTTCTAGAGCAGTCCTAAGCCACTGCCCATAACAACACACTCAGTGAAGCTCCTGTCTGTCTCCTATTCCTTTGTAAAATCAAGCTATCCTGGTTAGGTCTCACTTTGACTCCAGCCTAGTATCTAGTTAAGCATTTACTCTGTGACAGATTATCACCTCTTAGGCATATGAAGCTGCCTATCAGTAGCCTTAGAATTAAACGTTTTGCTGTTTGTGATTTCCATTGCAGAGGAATGTTTGTATCTCCAGTTAAAAAATCACCAGTGAATTCAGAAATAGCAGCATCACTGTTGTGACCACGCTGTAAATCCTCCCTCCCCAGTAGCACTTTTAAGTCGTATTAGAGATCTTCCATTTGATAATGTCACTTTGTACGAAGACAGAAGTTTGAGGATCGGATCAGCCGGAGGGCAACTTGCAAAGTCACAGATTTCAAGTAAACCCTTCCCCAAACTTCCTCTTGTTTAAATCTCGTCAGTTGACCTGCAAACTCCTCCTGAGCTGTTGTGCAGAACCTCACCCTCCGCATTCCCCAGAGGAAAGCTTTCAGAGGATGCATGATAACCAACGAGCCAGTTACCAAAGATGTTGCGACAATATCCATACAGGAGATGCATTTCCCATATGTCCTCTGGATGAAGTTGCTGGCTACAGGGCCAAAAATGGCATGGCAGAATGAGTCAGACTGATATGGTCTCTATTTTCAGACAATGTTCAGTTCTGAGCCAGTATTTTCTGGAGGGGCTGCCAGACAGCAGTGCCTCCTGACACACTTCCAGTATACGTCTGGGCAGAGTCCGAACCCTCCTTTTGAAATCAGTTGGAGGACTCCGTTACACTGACCAAGCCACAAAGGGGCTGCACTTCTCAGTTCTCTTACACCATCTTCTGCTCTCCAAATGCTAGTCAGCTTGGAAAAAAAACACCACTTATGTTCAGAAGGAGCAAAAACTTCAATGTGAATGTACTACTAAAGAATACATCATCACAGGTCCAGTGCTCCTTCATGATTTATGGCTCATATGTTCAAAACAGAACATATGTTATCTTTACATTTGTTAAAATAAATAAATATAGATGCAGCACTCTCAGTCTGTTACCTCAAAGTTCAAGCTAAATGCATCTACAGGGTTCCCAGCAGGAATATAATTCCTCAGACTGAAAGACATTTGCCACCACTACTCTCTCCCTGTTTACAAATTTCTTACAGGCAATGCAGCCTCAACAAAACAGTGTTTTTCCTCTGCTCCCTGGCATGGACTGTATGGCCTGCTTTCAGGTTCAAAGATGCTTGTCAAAAAGACACCTATGGACCACCCTGCGCATTCTTGCAAAGCAAGGGGGAAAAGCACTGAGCACAGAACAGATAAGACTATTTACACTTACCTTTCCAAAATCTCTGAGATTTGCCAGTGGAAACTAACTAATACTAGCTTTGCAACAGCATGTGATACCTAGGTGGAAAATAAAAGAAAAAAAAAAAAGTCAAGTTAGGCGTATTTTGAGGCCACACCTCTGCTTAGGACTACAATCTTCTCGTAAGACTAATAAATTGTGCAAACTCAGTATGATATTCCAGTGATACTCAATTCCCATTAAACTATTAGAGACAATGTTCACAGCCAGTGCACCTGCAATACACAGGTTGGAATGAAGCACGGATGTACCCAAACTAACTCACGTACTTAGTCACAACAGCACAGAGAAGAAGGAATCAAGATTTCACTGGATTAGCTGAACTGCTCACGGAAGCCCCACATCCAGTCCTCAAGCGGTTGCCACTTGAGAGGCCCAGCCCAGACTGGGATCGGGGTCCTTGCTAAGTGTGCAAAGTAGGCACCACGGGGCAGACGGATACCGCTCAGTGAGCCGGAGAAGCAGTAAAAAGCTGCAAACATAGGCATGCTGTGATCGCAAAGGGTAGGGGGAAAAAACAAAACATTTTCCCCAGCCTTCATTGCAGAGAAGAAAGTTATACGCTGGAGTGGAATAGGAAGACGGAAAGCTACCGTGACAGAGACTATTTCCGTGCAGGGTTGCTTGCATTACGTGAACTCCTGGCAAGCACTAGCCCGAGCACCCTCTAGAATACTGCAACACGACATTTAAAGTCATGTTGCAAGGGTACAAGCAAACAAGTTCTCCTTTGCTTATATGTATTATTTAATTTCTGAAGAAAACAGACTGGTCTGCTAGCACAAAAAGGCTCATACCCGCCAAGACCACAGCCATCTGCTGAGCTGCCAGACCTTCACCCTGCCTCTCGACCCCCTCACACCTTTATCAGGCTCATGGAGTTCAAACAAAGCAGGTCTCCTGCAAACAAGACACCTCTTCCAGGGGGATTCCGAAGGCTCACGACCCCTGCCTCCTCACTCCTCTCTGTGCTAGGAAGCACCCAGGCAAGCCCAATGGTCTACACGTTCTGCATTCAAATACGCTGACGCTAAAGGCCTGTACCTCCCACACTCCGAGACAAGCTACCACCATAGCGCCTGCCTCTCTACCATACATATAGAAAACACAGCTCCTTCCACCCTAGCTGCAGGAAGAGCTCCATTTTTTTTCCTCTAGAGAAGCTGTCAGTCCCAATCATCAGCTGGAAAGCCATACGCCTTCTTGAATCCTGCTACAGGTGAATCACAAGATCTGACGTACTGGCAATACAGATACACAGCAACCCCAACACAACCCTGGAAGGAAAAACAAGCCATGGTTGCTCCTACAAAACAGACACGCTCTGCACACCGAGGGGCAGCACATTCATTACTCTTCTAAATCTGCCCCACTGAAGAGGTGCAGTTTCACTGCACAACTGACCTATTCCTGCCACACGATACTGCCCTGGTCCTGCACGGGCATTTGTCAGTGCTGGACGGTTGGTTCGCTGAGCTAAACCAGCGTAGCACCAACGCATGATGCAGCTGCGGGTGTTTAAATGTCTCTTACCCACATCTGCTTTCTGATTTGCCCCCTTTGCTGGCCACTAAGAAATCCCAGTCATAAAAGAGTAATTTTCAACGTTCAAACAATCCTTTTTTTCTAGGAGAAATGAAGCCTTAGCTCATGCTGTGTAAGATCTGGTACGTCAACTTCCTCGACTTTACCAGGGATGTGACCCTGCGAGAACAAAGGCTGCCCGGGCGGCGCTGCCCCCGCTCCCTGCCAGCCCAGCAGCCTGTGATTAGATGGAGTGTGGCACGCAGGGCTGCTGTGGACACCACGTACACTCTGCTCCAGCTTGTAGGGATGAAGTGTCACTGCCAGCCTCGCATGGGTTGTTGTCTTAAGCCCCCAACCTGGCAGACCCAATGGGACACCTTTGAATTGCTTGTACAAGGAAGACATCTGCATTTCACGTTCGTAAAGCAAACAAGCATCAGGAATGTGGTCTCTACGAGACTGGCTTCCTGCAAATGCAAACCACATGCTAATGAATCATTCTCTAACAGCAATGAAATTATTTCTCAGTAGCAGTGAGGAAGAACTACCGTCCTGACAAAAAAACCCAACAAAAACAACCAAACTACCAGACTTAAATAGGAAGTTTATCTGTAACATATGAAAATGAGTATTTTTCGGTTGGATTTTCACAGCCTGAGGTGTAGCATCCATTGCGGCATCCTGACTACGTGAACTCCATGAAGTTACTTGATCCCAGAAGAAGAGCCAAGTACATTCAAGAATGAAGATGTACAGAAAAGAGAAATACAAATACTAGCATGCACATTTCTGAAATCTAACAAACTACCCTAACAGAATCAAATGCTTTTGAGTCAAGTTATTTGTCAGGCAAAATCTGGAATTAATGCTCCAGAAAGATGCCAAATTGACAGATCTAGAAGAATAATAAAGCTTCTGTGACCATTCCTATTTTGCTCCAACTGCAAGCATTGATTGGATCAGCTGTAGTGCTAATTTTACTACTTTCATCATAAAAGCACCCAAGAATAAAACATTTCCAATTGATAAAGCCAGGTTCATGACATGAGTCCACATCCATAAAAGCCCTGAAGCAGAAAAGTTTTTGATATGAGCTGACTGGAGTGCATGCAATCTTGCAAACAAGAAGTCTCAGAGTCAGCCAGTTGCAGCAACGTACCCACTGTCCGTTTGGCATGGAAGTACTGGATCTTACACGTTAAAGATAGATAACATTCAAACTGTAAGAAAGAGGGATGGGAAGGGAGCAGATAACTGCTGAGGCTGAAGTCGTGCCTCTTGAGCGGAGTCTCACTGCATGACAATCTACGTCCTGCTCACCATCAGCAAGGCTGGTAATTCAGAAGGCAAAAGTTGACCAGGGGCCAACACTACTGGAGAGATTCAAGAAAACAAGCACGAGAAGAAAAACAAGTGCGTAACAAAAGCTTGCTTCTATTGATTAGCAGTGCTCCCCAGCCTCTTCCATGATTGTACATTCACACTGAGTGAATGATTGTACCAAGTCAGCCAGTCCTTCCACAACAACACCCCAGAATAATTGAAGTATTTCTTTGTAAGCAGGAGCCAAAACATGCTGAGTACAGAAAAATACCACTGCAATCAGAAGTTTGGTCCATATGTACATAATTCATTACCTTACAGTACTGGAGAAGCAACGTACAGAAGCTGCTGGCTGAACTGCTCAGTTAGAAGACATCGATGCCCGCTCCGTATGCACCCGCTGCAGCCTCGCAGCTTAGGAAATAAGCCTCAGTGGCTGTTCAGGCACACTGAACAGTGCGATTCAGCGTTTCCCGGACAGCCAGAAGGTTCACACAATGAAAGATCTCAAACTTATAAAGCATTTCAGAAAGAGCTATGATTCCATCCCCTATCGGTCACTGGGTGCCACAAGAATCTCAGGTTATCCAAGAACAGCAATGCTTTATCTCAAACATAAAACAAATTAATAAAAAGATGCCTTTGATAAAATGCCAGCTTTGTTTACGCTTTCCCACTCTCGTTTCAGAACAACAAGACCCAAAAAAGACAGTGAGATAGCACACTCAGTGTCTTGCTGGCAGGAGGTCATTTCAGTAAAATACTTCTACAGACCAGAGTGCAAAAGGGAATGCATATTCTAGATGCTGTTATTCTAGTTTTTGTCTGCAACTGATAAATTGTGACAGTTCTTCTGCATAACTCGACTTCTCCACAAGTCCTCTAGCTGTGATTAAATTTATTAAAGTTTAGAAGAAGAAAGCTGAAAGCAGTAGTCATGCTAAAAAAAAATGTCTGTCTTTCCCCCATTGTCGTTTCCCCCTTTTCTCACCATCAGCTTAAAACTTTAAGATCAAAGATCCGCTCAGTCCAAATCCAAACCTGGAAAATTTCAGACAGAAGACCACGTTTCTTTCTTCATGATGGAGCGGCAAAGCTGAATAGAGAGGATCTCATCCAATCTACAATTTCCAGCTTCACCTTAAACCAGGAATTTGGTCTCCTCAGAAACCTCTTCCAAGCCTCCACCAGCTTAACTCTGACTTACCAGGGACAGAAGGCTGCTGACTGCCAGAAATGGGCAACAAGCGCCAACGTTTATCACTGCACTGGAAAAGGGGCGCCGTGTCGATGCACGCAGGAAGGGTGCCAAGAGGAAGCTGCTCTCCATAAGGGAAAGACTCTACGGGACTTGTGAAAAAAGTCTGAAAAATTTACATAGCGCTGGACAAAATTCGATTCTGAAAGTAGAACAAAGAAGTAATGCCATCGCGTTAAACACACACCTATTCATCTTCTGGAAAAAGAGCACAGTGTTTATTTTCTTACTATTTCTATCTCCATTTATCTTCTGGGTTCTTTACTCTCCAAGATAAGCAAAATTCTCACACTTCTGAAGTGCGAGAGAGAGTCTGGCACTCTCTAGGACAAGACAGTATCAAAAGAATTTGCAAAGAAGCTCTGCAGGTACCTTGCTGGGTTCGGAGAGCTCTAACACAACTATGGCTCAACAAGCTTCCCTAGATAAGCTATATTGTTTGAAGGGCTGAAGTTTCATCTCTCTACAGCAGAAAACCTTTTCAACCGCGCCACTTTGACAGTTGCTAATTCAGAGAGAAATGTTTCCTAAAAGCTAAAAAACCACCGTCTTTTGTAGAGCTTGTATTCTACAGAAATTGCTCATGCATATTTATGTTGCATGCATATCTCATGAGTTCATTTCACTTTTCTCCAAGGGATGGCCTATTTTTTTGGAGGTGCGTTTCAATCCTCCCTTTTGCAGAGATATGGCATCAGGAATTTAAAACAAGAATCATCACATGATTCTCAAAGAGATTCAAGTCAGAGTGAGTTTGAGATATGATGATCTGGCTGGAGCTGACATCCCGTGGCTTTGCACCAAGCTGACAATTCACGTTAGATCAGGGTTGCACTGAAACGTCTGGCTGAGACGAACGCAAACCTGGCATAAAGAAATGCAGCTTCCATTTCTTGTGTTTCCCTTAATCAAAGGCTTTTATACAAATAGATTTAAGCAAATAGGATTAATCTTAAGAAGCATTATTTCTTTTAATCCACAAACAGTTTTTCTTAGTTCTACAAGGAAAGGATGAACTTGGGAAGACATTAGTTTGTGCTGCAGCAAAACTTCCGAAAACACACTCTTGAATTCTTTACAACAGTAAAAACAGACAGAGCAAGAGCCTCTGAAATTATTGCTGTTGGTGAGCAACGATGGGCAAAATAGTTCTCAGTAGAGAATAATAACACCTTAGAAAGAAACCATACTTCGTATCCAATGATTTTGCCGAAGAGAAAAAAACCCTTCAGACAGGCTTTACTTAAGGGTACTGAGGTGAAGAAAGTGACCCACAAATGGAAAAACCCACTATTTTACACTCATTTCTCTTGTGGAAAGTAGATCTGACTCCCCCTACGCCCCACTGGAAAAACTATACCACTGCCCTGTTTTTACTGGAGGATTTCTCAGAAAACTGCAGAAATATTAAGAATTAAGAAGAAATAAAAGGGCAACCAAAAAGCTTTTTTTGGACCGTGTTTTCTTCTTTGCTTTGATCTACTCCTCTTTTAAGCAGACTTCCAATATGCAAACTCAGGAGGTTGCAGGAGCTTGAGCTGTGATTAACATCGCCTGCCATAAACACCCCGAGCGTTCAAAGTCTTGTGGCAAAGTCCTCCCTATCTGTTACGGGTTTCTGAGCGTTAGGAGGCTGTTTTCAAAAGGGAACTTAAATTAATTTCACTCATCGGAAAAAAAAAAAAATAGACAAAGTTACAACAAAATCAGATACCCTGCTTTTTTTCTTGGGTTCAGTCAAGCTTAAAAAAATGTGAGAAAAAGCCCTCAATGTTTAGGTTTCACTCACAGTCTTGCTTACAATTTGCCTGACATTTCAGCCCCTCTCCTGATTACAGAGCGTCGGCTGCACCGGGGAAAGAAATGCAATTTATAGTCTGTAGCGACAGTCTCGATACCACGGAAAGGTCTTGACAAAGAGCCCTATGTGAGCTCTGCTTCATCACGGGGTTTTAATCTGCACCCCGTCACTCACCCTCCGGCACGCAGAGACCTGGTGTCAGTCCGCAAGATTAAAAGCATATTTAGTAGGCAGAATGGGGAATTGGGAATGACAAATACTGCCGGTGTTATACAAATGGTTTGTGAAGCTGTCAGTGCACAACCTAGTTGGCCACACACTGAAGAAAGGGGATCTTGGGTCAAATTCTAACTCCTTTTCCACACTTACATATCGCTTTAATCCATCCACAGGACAGCAACAATTTCAGCTGCAGCTGCCAACAAACAGGATCAGTAGGACTCAGCTAGGAAATCTCAACATACGTATTTCTCAAGCTGTTAGGCTATGCTTCCTGAGGAGATTCAGAAATAAATTAAAAAATAAAAAAAAAAAAAGACTTAAGCAAGACGGTATGCCAGAAGGCATTATTACAAAATAGCTATGAGATTCCTTCTTTGAAAGATTCAGAGTGAAAGAAACGCAGCAAGAAAGCCGTAAGACGGCACACGGATAGAAGACTGACATAAAACTCCCCAGCTGCACTCACTGGAGTTATTCTTTCCAATGTAATGCAGTGTCTGGGAGCATCAACACCCAGCGCACACTGCACGGCATCCCCCACATGCTGCCAAAACCCCTGGCAGCACCCCCCCAGCTTCACTCAGCTCAGCCCCTGCCCAGGTGCTTTCCCAGCAAATGAGAGGAGAAGCGGACAATTCCTTCTGGCTGGCAGGAAGGAGGATGTGGAGGATGTGCAGGGGCAAAGCAAAGGACACAGAATAATCTGAATCCACACAACCGTGACCGGTGGCTCAGGACACAGGGCAGCCAACTGGAACTGGGAAGCACTGGTGTGTGCACACAGGTACATCCCACACACGCGCGGGGCTCCGGTAACCTAGACATGAGCAATCCCTGTTCAGTCCCAAACAACATAGTCCTTTACTTGGCAATCCCAGCTTCTACAGGCATTTCTCTTTTGTTATAAGATGAAGAGGAGGAACACCTGCTTTGCAAAACAGTGTTTCATAGCACACAACGAAGCTCGCCTCTGCTGCGCCACCCGCCATAGGCACAGCACAGAAATTTGGCAATGCGCTTCAGCTGCTTCATGCCGCTCCCGTGATCGTGTTGTCCAGCTGTAAGCTTGCAACATGGAACACTTACTGAAAGATTGCCTTGGCATTTTTAATGACTTGTGCCTTGCCTCTACCTCCCACCAAGATCATACTCATCAACAGCTGTGAACAGATTTCTTTTTTTTTTTTTTTTTTGGCTCCCTGCAGAGTCATACTGGCTGTAAGATACACTTAAGGCGTGAATCACACAGAAATGTGTGGGCTATAATCACCCTCCACATTTGTGCCTCATTTTTCCAATCAAGTTGAGAATTTCACCAGTCCTGGGCAATAAAGAACAAAACTGTTTTCTCTTCTCAAAGGACTTGATGAAGTTGTCACAAGGTTGTGAGCTCTGGGCTCCCCAGCCAGCTCTCTTATCTTGCTGACCAGGAGTCTACAAAAACTTAATACACTTTAAAAAAAAAAAAAAAAAAAGATCTTTAGGAGCCAAAATAAAACACGCACTGAAGACAGTTACGGACATATTCCTGTCCTATTGATGTTTAACATACTGAAGTACAGGCACTGTGAATCTGGCAGGGAACAGCACAGCTTCTGTATAGCAGAATTTCCAGGATCTTTCTGTTTGGGAATAAAAAGTGGGTAAAGGACACAGGTACGTCTCAAAAGTGTGTGCTCCTAAGGGTTACAACTTCAGACTGGATGCCCCACATAATGTTGGCTTGATATTAAAACGCAGAACACGGTACAGATACAAACCTGCACGTCCTGACTAATCTAGGGTTACAGGTACTTCGAAACAGTGCGTTATCATCGCCGAACAGCACGTGGGGGTTCTGCGGAGAAGTCAAATTTGCCTATCAGGGTCCACCATTTATAATAAGTGATATTTAAATATTTACTAACTGTTCGCTGATATATACTAAAATTTACCAATGTTGGTTCTTACGGACATTAACTTTGCACATGAATTTTTCAAACCGTGTTCTTACGTACATGCATTTTAATATTTCAAGGGGCTTTCATACTCCTCCTGTACCTGAGGTACTTAGGTACAGCTAGTCTCTTACAACTGCCATTTTACATCGCATATAAGTTTCATGAAGTCACTATGGCATCAAAAAGGATGACTGCGCAGGTTTGTTCAGACAAGCGCCTCACACCGCATGTTTGCCTGCGGTTTGCACAGCGATACGGGGAGCCACACGCGCCACTGTCTTGACATGGGGCTCTTTACGGACCTTCTGCGATGGCACGGAGCAGGCGTTCTGCGAGCACCGACTCATCTCCCGCGGGCAGAGCTGCTGGCATGGGCTGCCAGTCTCCACGCACATGACTCCGGGTCTGCTAAAGACGGTATTTGTGAAGGACCGCTGCCAGCGGTCACCAAGCAGCTCTACAAACGAACTGGTCTGTGTCAGCGCAATTTGAGTGTTGGGGAACAGTTTCAAAGGGCTGTGTTTTTATGAGCGAATGCTGTGTTTTTATGAGCGAATATTAATTCAGTCGCATTAAAAGATGGGACATCAGTCAGGTGAGGCAAGAATATAAAAAAAAAATAATGGTTTATCTCTGAAAGATCCGTAGTGATAACATGGATTAATAGGTTTAGTACTATGTCATGACATCAAATACTTTTGCATCTATGAAGTTTTATTCTTCACAGTTCAGGGCTAAAAACCAAAGAAACAAAAAACCCCACATCACAAGCTGTTAATGCAAGGAGGAAGGGAAGTAAGATTTTTGCTGTCTGGTAAATACTAGCAGACTACTCACACATTAACAAACTGAAGACTTTAAGTTCTTCAGTTTTACAACTCCTTTGGTTTTAGTGGAAAGACTACATCATTATCCCGTGTAAACAGGATAAAACCTGTGAAACAACATGACCATCTTTCCTTGCTACCTCATATATGCAGAAATACCTCAGCTTCCTCGTGACTGACAATCAGCTTCTAAAAAGACTTAAAGTCAAGGTACCATTTTTTCATAAATTGTAATTGCAATTGTTTTATCTGGTGGCTTATACCACCAGTCTAAAAAATTTGGTAAAAACTAGAAAGATCCATCTCATGTCTGAAACAGAGAAACTACTGCCAGTTATTTGGAACACCACAGATATTCCAGACTCGTACGGGGACCCTCAGCAGAGCCAGGAAGTGTCATTCACAAACAAAAACAATATGACATCATCACACACTTAATTGCTCGCCAGTGACAGGGTCAACTTTGTTTGTACAACTGTTGAGCATGGTACTGTTTGCGTGCATGGACTGATACTGCCACTCCAGGACCCGCAGTCACTCAATGGCGACTTGACAGAGTTACCTTGAAAACAAACTTACTACTGTACAATTTTAATTCATTATTTTTGAAAGATACTGGATTTTATAATTACATCTACTTTTTAAAAAGAACTGTTGTAAATTCCTCAGCTGGTCTGCAGGGAACAGACGCTATTCTGCTTTGAAGAGTGTTGCCCTTAACAAGCGTTGCGTGTTGGTCAAGGGACCTTTTGGGGAATTAAAAGTGATCTGCTTCAACTCACAGGCCTTTTGGTCAGAGAATCACAGTTTTGGATAATACCAGTGCCAGATTTTCTTCTGGCACGTTTCAACACAGATAGCCAGTCCTAGTTTTAGTCAGAGCGTTAACGGAACCCTCCACAAACAGACCTCCAGATTAACAGCACTAACCAAGGAGCAAACATTTCCTCTTCTTTTTCCTGGAAAGCAAGGATCCACACACAGTCCTTATTAAAACCAAAGTGAGAAGAAACTTTCAAAGTACCACTTACACAGTCCCTCTAGCTCCAGTATGGTTCTGGGACAACCCCTACTGTAGCTGCAGGCCCAGCACACAGCACAGCTGGTTGTATCTACTACAACCTCGTTTGTACTAATTTTTCTATTCAGAATTACCAACTCGATAAAAAGCAAGTCAGAAGAATTCAAGGTACAGTTTCCTATGACAGTAAGAGACACAAGGGCATACATCTAGCTGCACGCCAGGTTTCATGCTTTCATCAGACTTAAGATTTTAACCCATTTTAAAACCAAACCAAGCATTTTGTTGAAGAGGCCGTCTTCTCTTCTGATGTTGCCTTCAAACTTTTAAACATACGCAGGGTGCTTGCACTTGACCTGACATTAGCCAGCCAATGCAAGGTTTGTTCAGTTATCTGTTCAGCTTCAGCAGAAGCAAGAAGGTGGTCAGCTGTATCTAACGAGGAATGAAAAAAGGTACCCAAGAGGGTTTCCAAGGAAGATCAACCTGAATACTTGTCTCTGGTCTTAAAAGTTTGTTGACAACATGTCACTGAGAAAAACCACGCTGAACACACACCCCTCCCAATTTAACCTTCAGAAAGTGAATCACCTAATGACAATACACAGTGGCAGAACATTCAAACAGGGCTTTGAGCCCATTTATTGCATTCATTTTTTTCTTTGCTTTAGGGAATTGTATTAGTCTATTCATTTTGTGTGATAGCAAATTGCTCAGATACCATGTCACGCATTGCCTTCAAAATCGAATCTCCTAAAGGCAGTCTTTAATTTACCACCTTCTTGCCCTGTCAGGGACAACCACTCCGCCTTAAATAGGAGCTAATGCTGAAAAGCGCTACATAACCACTAGCTATCACAAGGGAAAGAAGCTGAAATCAACAAAATGAACTAGCATGCTCCAAAAGAACAATCACCACTATCCAAAACACCCAAGACATTATGAAAGTTAGTCTTCAAAAGAAAAAAAGAAAAAGGTTTTAGAGCTCAACCAAATTAGAGGAAAGAAGTTAACACAGTTCTTGCAAAAGTCCGCGCGTCCCTGTTTATTCATATCCATTTAGTCAATGGAAAATAAGGATAACAAATAGTTCAACATGTTCTATTCAATTTCCTTCTTCTCCATGCTTGCTAATGCAACGCAAATTCTTTCCACTTCAGTTTGTCTCAGAAAACTAGCAAAATGACAAGTTTCCTTGGGGGAAGAGAGGGGAAGGAAGAAACAGGGTTGCTGAAGTATTATGCGAAAGGATGCCAGGAAACAAAGAGCACATGCTGCAGATACACAACAGATTTCCAAGAAAAGTGCAATTCTTGCACCACCATTTGTAGCGAACAGAGAGTTCATGTGGCACTTCAAGAGCTAAAGGCTTAGAGTGTGTGGCTTACAAGATTGCAGTATTTCAGGTTTCTACCCAGATTTATTATCATCTTCTCATGCACAACCCAAAATGTGTAGCACTTCTTTTTTAAGCAAATACACAGGCATACTCTTGATATAAAAGGAATCTAAAATGGTCTCTCTTGGGGTCATATTTGGGGCCAGATTCGAGCTAGCAGGTTGTTATTATCTGGTCAACTACAATATTTGCCCAATGAGACCTTCAGAATTCTTGGAAAACTTATTTTAACTTTGGAAGCCTTTAAAGACTAAATAAAGTATTGCTTTTGTTAATTTAATTCAAGGGAACAATATGGCAGGGGTCATCTTTTTGAAGTGTGCTCCATTTGAAGGCAAACAGCAAGGAGCAGAAAAGCCATTCTAAATCTTTACTTAATCGCTAAGAACCAAGAGCAACTGACTGCTGGATCAAAAGGGCTGACCAACTATTCTCGTTTGTTCTTTTCTCTCCCCACCCCCCCACCCTTCCGTAGGGAACAGCAAGCATTCAGAACTGATCGAAGAAATCACAGACATGAGTTTGACAGTCAAGAAAGAGTAAAACTTCATTTTCTGAGGTGGTGAATGCTGGGAACAAGGACAAGAGATGGCAAAACTAGCTAGAGATGCAGCAAAAGGTATGGGTGCGCTTCAGAGCCTATTGTTTATAGGCTTTATGGTTACACTATTTCTGTAGGACACTCCAACGTGCAAATTAGCATCAAGAGATCTCCTTTTTTTTAAATTAGCTTTGAATCAGACCAAATGTAAAGGAATCAAAATCTATCCAACATGGGTTTTTTATATACTGTGGTTACCCCTCCTGCTTTTGGGGTTTGTTTCAGAGAACAAGCTCTAGGAGACCTGTTACAAAGTAGATGCGTTGGTAATTTCAACCCAGTGTCAAGTCCTAGAGCTTGGGAAACTGCTTTCCTTTGACCCACACTGGGACCGAAGCTCACTGCCAAGGCAGAGAGGGAACCTCTCTTTATTACAAGTCTGCATGACAGTAATCAGTTGCACAAAGAGAAAGAAAACTTCACAAAAGTCTTATTGAGCATAACACCATGGAGCTGACTCTTCTGTGATGAATTAGTCACTACAAGAGCTGGCAACTTCATTGTACTTTAATTGCTGTCACTGCAACAGTAGGGTTAATACCTGGCATGACAGCTGATCTGTCTTTTTGAAAGTCTATGATTATTCTCTCAGAACCAACAAAGAAAGGTGGTTTTGTTAGAATTACAGAGTTTTAGCATGTCTTCCTATCTGTCAGTTGTCTTCTCAAACACAAGTGTACCAATCTGCACCATTTATGATGTGGTTTGTTTCTTCTCTATCTATCCTCTTTGTACTGTGCTAATGTAAAGAGTTGTAACTCGGGAATTTTGGTCATGAAGCTCAGCTCTGTAAAAAAAAATAAATTGTAAGAATCAACATTCAAGTAAGGAAGATTTTTTTCAGGCCCCAGAACCAGTATGCAACAATTTGAAACGTTTGAATCAGTTCTGAACCAGGGACCTTCAATGATGTTCCTTCAACCCCGCGTAACAGTAATATCACCACAGCTTTTGTTTCAAACAGTATGCTCGGCATTTGCCCTTTCAATCACAGACTGATTTTACACCTGTGTTAATGCAAAAACCTTTCCTCACCTTTAACGTGGCAGCCAAGCTGGCCATGTGTTCATTCAGAGTGCTCTCCGACTCCTTGTAAGTCAGGCAGGTGAACTGATACTCCTCTGGATCAAAGGCATCTGCTCCCTGCTGCTCCACGTCGTTAGCTACCCCATCATAATAATCCTCAATATCCCCAGGATCCTCATCCTCTTCCTCCTCCTCGCAATTAGGGTCATAATCCTCTTCATTGCTGTCAGAGCCCTGGCTGTTCATGTCCACGGACATCTTAATGCCCTGTCAAACTGCAGACCAGGAAAGCAATTGCAGCTTCTTTTTCTCCTCCAAACTTTATCGTTCTTTTGATTTCATCTGAGCTCTGTCTCCTAAGGGGGGAAAAACAATTTTTTCTGTTGCCTAAGAAACTGTAAGAGAGGCCACGTCAACATCATCACACAGGTGATCAAACAGCCAGGAACGGACCGACCCAACAGCCCAGCTAAAGAAGATTCTGCTGTGCAGGTCCCTGGTTTGGATCCACTGTGACTCTTGCACCTGCAAAGCCAGGGCCACTCTTACAGGCACAGTCTAAAACCTTGGAGATCGGCTTATTACAGCACATCCTCGCACCCAGTGCAGGCCTCGAGACTTTTGATATTTGGCAAGTAGCTCCATAACCTTCACTACAGATCTTTTCAGAGACACAAGCAGATTTACGACATTAAGTTTTTACCAACAGCCTGAAGTGCTGCAGAAAAGCTTCATATCCGTTTCACCAACAGGAAAAAACCCAAACCCCTTAACTATGACCACAGTAGCAAGAAAGGCCACCTTTGAAGCCCTGTACAAGTTCATAGCGCTTCAGAGCCACAGCCATTAAGCAGGACTTTGAAAAATAAGAGAAGCAAGCAGATCTCTTACATACATCCAATTTAACAGTCTTCAATGCCGTCTCAAAAGTAATGGCGAAATTAGTTAATCCCTTTAAGTAGGTTCTGCTGGATGTGATGTGGCTTGGGCCTTACGTCTGAGGGAGGAAATAAAAAAAAATTCTCTCATTTTATTACCTTCTCAATATACACTTATTACCTTCTGAATGTAGAAATTTATGCTCAAGTGTTGACAGCTGCTATTCACGAAGAATCAGAACAGCCAATTTATTTTAGATTCTCACTGGTATTGGATAATTCACCTATTTGACTTTACTTATCAGAACTACAAACCTTCTGCTTGTGTAACTAAACCAGCATGAATTCGAGATCTAAGAGGTTCAGCAGTAGAGCATGTGTCAACCTTGAATAAGGGTCATCTCCTATTTAGTCACAAATTTCCATTTAACTAAATAATTTAGTTTCAAGAGAGAATATATTAAATACAAAAGACTTAAAACAATGCTGCAACCAAATTTTACGTATAAAAAAATATATATAAAATCAAAGCTATATTTTACACAAGCAGCATGTATTGGCTTTCTTACACGTTTGCATTTCGCATTACTATGCTGTTAACTCTGTTACACAAACATATTCCCACAGTATCCCAATTTGTAGCTACTGGGGAAACCATAAACAAGCTTTGAAAATCCTGACTTTAGAGTCCAGGAAATCTCAATTTTTCATTATTCTTCCTCAAGTTGTTTGTTTTCTGTTTCCAGTAATCTGACCAGGCAGCACAGAATAATCAGGAATGTGATGTACAATTAATTTGAGGGGCTGCAGTGATTTCAGCAGATACAAGCCTCCAGTGAGAGAGGATGAAGGCTAGGAGCTAATTATATTATCCCCTGAATTCTGGTCTCCATTCCTTTCATTTGCCTCTTGATTTCTTAGCTATCCACAACAGAAGTAGCACACAAATATTTCACAGGACTGCTTTCTGTAGGACTTCAGTGGAGCAGAGGCACCATCTCTGCGTATTGAAAGGAGATAAATATGAGATCTGATTTGACAGACACAAGGCAAACCTACGTTGTCCATTCCTCCCTCTGTCTACCCTGCTTAGGGTTAACAATTCAGTTCTGGGCTTAATCTGAATCAACACTGATCTCTTGCGTAAAAGTAATGGAGATATCAATAGCCCAGTGTGCAACAGCTTCCTTCAGCCAACGTCAGAGCATCACAATGCCCATGTGAGTCTCACCAGTCAGGAAACTTCTCAAACTCACACAGATCATCCCACACACTAGAGACAAGAAAAAAAAAACCACCCCAAACACTGGGTCCATTTGCTAGCTCAACACATAGCAAGTCCTGTCCAAGCAATGAGATGTTTTTAGATGTTTAAGTAAAATAATGGGCCTACCCGGTAGCTCAGCAGTTACACACCAGGAGCTGGGGAGGAGGCTCAGAAGAGCTCAGAGCCCTTTCGTTGTGCCACTAACACACTTATTTGAACAAACAGAGGAACTGTTCGCGTGAGCAAATACGATATATCAAGCAGAAAACAGTCTGCAGCCCAGACGACTTTTGTGACTCCTCTCACAACATTGTCAGAAAGAGCTCCCTTCCAGCATAACTGACCGTCAGACGGACATGCGTGGAGAGGAAGACTAAGGTAGAAGCTCTGTGGACAAAACAAAGCAGGATACTAGGAAAATGAGGAACAGAGCTCGCCTCAGCTAATGCTCAGGCTAATGCCCTCATGACCCAACTCTCTGAATACAAACTAAGACAAGACACAGCTAATACTTGATAATACCAGTTTTTAAGACAATAAGGACGTTAAGCTCAAAAAAACAAGGTAAAAAACCCGACAGTATTTATATTATATAATTACCATAATCCCAAAAATCAGATTATAAAATTTTAAACCGTATTTAGATCGCTTTCCTGCCCAAGGGAGGATGAGGTCCTCCTTTACCACCTTCATCCAAAATACTCCGTCACTTTCACTAACACTGATACCGTTTAATCTCCTCTCTTCGTCCAGCCTCCTTGCAGGAACTCATAAACACACCCACCCCTGCGCTCTGCTGCCCATCGGCTCTGACGGAGATGACCTCTTGCTGACTCCTGCTTTGCAATATAATTCTTGTTAACAAGGTCTCTTGAAACAAAACACCTTCAAATATGCCACCATCAGTCTCTCTCTGACCTCACCACCCTCAGACACAGTAAATTACGTTATCCCACCTCACACCTTTTCCTACTACATCATTCTTATATCCTTTCTTGCCCTCTGTACCTACCTCTGGGATTTCTCTAGTGTGTGCTTTGTAGGATACTCCTATGTTTTCTGTTGATATTTCACAGACATTTGAGACGAATTTTTCTTCTCACCTCTTTATTGATAATTGTGAAACAGAGAAAGTCTAACTCGAGTCTGCCTCCTGAACTACTTATCCACATAAACTTCAAACAGACTGATGCCCTCCTTGCTCTACAACCATCTCTAACCCCAACTCCACGCTTGCTATCAATGTTAATCGCACCTTTGTCTATGTCACTCAAACCTGTAATCCGTGGATCACCCTCAGTTGCTTCTTCACACATGCAGCACACATACCTTGCCATTTCCTTTTCCACTGAGGTTTCTGATCGGGTTCTTTTCATCCCAAGAGTGAGAAATTAGAACATCCCCCATCCTCTTCTCCACAGATGACTCTGCAGAGACCTCCTTGCAGCCATACCACTCGTCCCCCGTGAAGCTGCGTGCTCTCCTCCCACCTCCCAGTCTTTGTTCACACTATCGCGACTCCCTCGTCCTTCCCAACTCACCCAGTCCGTTTCATTCTTGCCCTTTCTAATCTACCATCACTTTTAACAAGTTATTTTACGCATACCTATGGAAGCCTTCCTTCCACGGGCTCGGGCAGAAAGGTACCCGGTACCTTTAAATTACGTCAAATCCATTTCTTTTGTCACTCGGGTCAGGCTGAATCCTGCACTTGTCCCGCACGGCCGGAACACCGCGTACTTGAGGGAGGAAAGCCCAGGAGAACGCGGGAGCGAAGGGAACTGTGGAGGGAGAGCCCGGGGGGCGGCGGGGAGCGGGGGGCACCGGCCTGAGCGCTCACGGGCTGCGGCTTCTCCCCCGGGGCGGCCCGACCCGGGCACCGTCTGCGGGGCGGAGCGCCGCCGGCCGCTGAACTCGGCGGAACTTACAGAGAAGGGGCACTGCGTCCCTCCCGCCGGGCTCGCTCCGCCCCGGGCCCCGCCGCCTCCCGCTGAGGGACACGGGGCCCGGCAGGCGGCGGTGGCGGCGGCGCTCACCGGGCCCCCCCGGCTCCCCGCCACCGCCGCACAAGCCGCCCCCACCAGGAGCCCCACCACCACCACCCTGCAGCGCAGCGCAGCCCGGCCTCCCACACTTACCGGGCGCGGCGGAGCGCGGCCGGGCGGGGGAGGCAGGGAGCGGCGCTCCGGGCTCCTCCTGCCGGGCCGCCACTGCCTGCACGCCGGAAGCACCGGCCTCCGCCTGGCGTCACTTCCGCCGGGCGGGGCCGAGGCCGCCGCCGGGCCGGGCCGGTCCACTGCGCTGGGCCGCGGGGGGGGAACAACCGAACCACCGGGAGGGGTCGGCGGCGCGGGAGCGCCCCGAGGTGGCGGCTCAGGCGCCCTGAGGAGGCGCCGGCGGCCCAGGCTCGGCCGGTGCCAGCGCTGGATGGCAGCGCCTGCCGCCAGCGAGCCCGGCTCTGCGGCGGGGACCAGGCCCGTCGCCGCCCCCACAGCGCCGCGGGCAGGGGCCGCCGCTCTCCCGGCCTGCCCCGCGCCGGCCGCCCCCGGTATCCCGGCGTGCCGCGCGGGCCGGCACTGGGGTAAAGGTCGCGGGGCGGAGGGGGCGGCACTGGCTTGGCGGGGACGCAGCGTCCCGGTCCCGTTCTCCACCCGCCGTCGCCATGGCGGAGCAGCCGCAGCCTATCAGCCCCGTGAAGAACTTCTTCGCCGGCGGCTTCGGGGGTGTCTGCCTGGTGTTCGTGGGGCACCCGCTGGACACCATCAAGGTGAGGCGGGGGGGGGTACCCGGTACCGGGCGGCCCAGGGCGGCCGTAGGGGGGGACTACGCTTCCCGGCGGGCAGCGCGCGAGGAACGGTGCGGTCTCCTGGCTGGGCGGACTACACTTCCCGGCGTGCACCGCGGGGGGAGGCGAGGCCTAGCGGCCCGGCGTGCCGAGCGGGGCAGGCTGGCCGTGCTGCGGGGCGCCCCCTGGCGGCCCGGCGGGCCCCGTCAGCGGCAGGTTTATAGTAAAACAGGGGAAAAGCGTCGATGTTCCCGGCGCTGGGAGGAATGGAGGGGCCCGAGCCCTCCTGTGAGCCCCTCCTGGGCCGCAGGGAGGCCGGGAGTGACCCGGTGTGGGGGAGCAATGGGGGTCCCGGAGGAGATTGCGCCCGCACACCCGGTGTGTAAGGCTGCAGTGACACGGCGTTAGTTCTCAGGTGTTCAGGTGGGGGTATTACCCTGATGTCATCCCAGCAGTTAATTAGTTACATACATTAACTATTAAATATGTTAAAATTGAATCTCTTGTCTTCTGCAAAGGGCTAAAGTGATGTGAATTTCCCTACCCAGATTGTAAAGTCCAGACACAAAACTTCCTCCATAATAGCCACATAGAGGTGTTCTCCGAATCAAAGCTTAGATAGTACTATTTAATAAAATAATGTTTTCCTATCCCTTCTTACTAGGTCAGACTGCAAACCCAGCCCAAGCCGCAGCCTGGTCAGCCTCCGCTCTATTCTGGGACCTTTGACTGCTTCAGAAAGACTCTCGTTGGGGAGGTACGGCATTAGCGCGTCATCCGCGGTGCCTGCCAAAAATATCACTTGTTCCTGTGCGTCGCAGGAATGGAATCGTGTGGGAATGCTGTCCCTCAGAGACTGCACGATTCTTGGGTGGTCAGTTGAATTGTTTCTAGCTAAAATTTTTAAGCAGATTACGAAAGTTGGGGAATGCTTAGAACCCACGTGCTCCAGGTGCATGTCTCCTTGTTTTGTTAAGAAATGCTTTTGTTTGAAAATATGGTATTAATATCTGAAGTTATAGACTGGAGTGAATGTTGGCAGTTGTTTGCTGGCTTTGTTGTTGTAGTCGGTGGTATTTGGAGTTGTCTCTGGAAACCCTAAAATAGGCAAGTACAAGCAGTACTTGCTTTCTTCTATAATGTATATGCCATCTATGAGAAGGCAGAGGAGCATTAGCTTGAGTTAATAGATTTTTTTTTTTTTCCTTCTTTTTCTTTCTTGAGAACAGAGGGTCAAGTATAGTAGTTTTGTTCAATCTTCTTCAGAGGTGGACAATGGTTTTCACTCCTGAATCAGCCGTATCGTGTGATTGAACTATAGTCTATTTTGGTTTTGGAAAGGCACGCAGCCTTGGTTTAAAGACTTTAAGTGACATAGAATCCAGTTTTCTGCTTCGCAAGTTTTCCCAGCAGCTATTCACCATTTGGAAACAATGGCTGTAAAGCCTAACTGTTTGTTTACTAGTCTGAAGTCTAATTTCTAACCGCTGGATCTTGTTAGGTAACTCCCTGTTAAATGAAAGATCTGTCTCATATCTGAAATCTACTTTCATGACGGTTTTAACAGGCTGTTATACAACCAAAGCAAATCTTGCTTCCCTGGTCTCTCCCACAAAGCACTGAAATGCTTTGCTAGCTCTGAATCCCTCACGGTTTTTAACACCCCTGCTGAAGCACGGACGTCAGAGCCGAACCATAATAATAGCCTTGTGATGTGAACTTCAAAAGTAATGCTGCCTCTCTACTCCTACTCAATACTCATCCGTTTCTATAAGGCAAACTATTAAACCTCTCTGCCAAGGCCTTTTGTTTCCCACTGCTCATGGGAAGATTGAGCAGGAGTGTCTGATCTTTGCCAGCCAGATACCATTTCAGTACAGAGTCAGTTGTGCCTGTAAGCGTAGAGACACATCCTGGGATATGCTGATTTATTTGGGGGAGGAAGGGAGGGGCGGATGGACCAGCAATTATTTAATTTGTGCATCTAGCCTTGATCTAGAAATATAACTCTACTTTTTTTGAGAAAAAGTTCAGTTCAAAGGCGAGATAAATGAAATAAATGCTACTGCTGGGGTCTGCGTTAGACTTTTTCCATCTGCGCAGTCTGATGAAGGGAAACATCAGGAATGTAAAGCTGTATGGTAAAAAAGTTTTGACTTGGGGAAGGAAAGAAAAAAAAAAAAATTCTCTTGAACTCCTTACAAATTGTGTTCATGTGGGGAGTGAAGTGGTTCAGGTCAGCCTCCCTGGCTCTGCCTTTATCTAAAGAGTGAATCCAATCCAGCAGTCTCAGGCTCAGTGTCAGGATTTTACGCTACTGCATTTGATGACTTATTAGCGAAGCACATGTGTGTTTTTGTATATATCTGAGAGAGAAGGCTTTTCACACAGTCTATTAGGGCTATTACTCAGGTGGCTTTTAACTTTACTTCCTCATAGTTGAGATGGAAGTACAGGATGAACGGTATTGGAACAGAAGGGTGTAAGTGGTGCCTGGTTTTCCAGGAAGGATAGTTTTCCTCTGCAACAGGCCCTGAGCCTCAGCTAAACATGTGTAATTGCAAATGAACAACAGACCCCATTATTCCTCTGATTAATTTGACTGTCAACTGATACTGTCCTGTAGTGTAGCCTTTTGCTCCTCAGTAGTTGAAATGTGTGCGAAGTCTATGCAACACGAAGTAATTCTTGTGGTAACGTTTCTTGCAGGGAGTCCGAGGCTTATATAGAGGAATGGCAGCTCCCATTATCGGAGTGACACCCATGTTTGCTGTGTGCTTCTTTGGATTTGGCTTGGGAAAAAGACTCCAACAAAGAACACCTGACGACATTTTGACGTGAGTTTCTGAGTTAATCAGACAGTTGGGAAAGGCACCCTAAGGCTCCTGCAGCCTGCTGTATTGCCACATATTGAGTTGTGGTGTAAATGTGTCTCTTCTCCTAGGTTATAAATATAGTTCTAAAAAATAAAACACCCATGTTTTTTAATGCTGCTGGAAGCGTGGGACTGATAGCACAGGCTAAAAACAGACAGCATGTGGGCAGGTGCTATGCAATTCCCTTTCTACGCAAGAAAGAGCCATTAAGGAACAATTCCGTTTTAGATGAGTACAGTGGGAGTTATATAACAATTGCCTGCCAACAGTCTCGCTATTAACAGAAACTCTGGGGGAAATAAATTTATGGTCAAGCAGTCTTGACAACATTCGCAGTCCTGATTCTCTTTTCCTTTTTAGTTGTGACTCTGCTGCGTCCTTATGTTAGAATATGATAATAGCCATAGAAATGTTTTATTATTAATTTCTGAAAAGCGGTGTTTATGAGCAGCCCTCCTCTTAGGCATGTCTGACCTTCTGGAAAAGAGATGGGAAGCTAAGAAAACTTTGTGTGGCTTTCTCCAAGCTAACTTCAGGATGAGGAAAGCCCCCTGCCCATAGAGTACTCCCTTAACTTCTTTGCTGAATTGTGATTTATAGCTCTACAGCAACAGAAATGTAGCTTAGCAACATTTTATTCTATTATTTGTGCAATAGGTAGGAGCTCTGTCAGAAAGCAGGAGTCCATTGTGTTGGGCCAGGCGTGGTGTTGTGGGGAGGTGCGGCTTCTGTTGGAGCCTTGCCCGCAGAGGAGTCTCCCGGATGGTGCGAGTGCTCCTGGCTGTACAGCACTAGCCGCATGGAGCCAGGCGACACGGAGCGAGCTCCCTTGGCTCGGCTTTCTCAGAGGGAGGCAGTGCTGAGGTGCTGGGGCAATGGTAGCTTACCCTCCGGTTTACCACAGTAGTGTCCTCGTGCAGACAAGGCTGAAGGGTAAGACCAGGGGAACAATATGGAGTGGAGAATACCAGGAAACAAATGGGCTGTGGGCTTATTTCCAGCAGCCTTATCACCCCTGTGCCTTGTGTTTTATACACATCATACCAAAGGGAGGTTTTAAGGAGCAAGCTGGAGAAGGGCAGCATAGTCTTTGGAGTCTTTATGCAGAACTCCTCCCAAGCAGAGCTGTGGGAGAGAAAGAACAAAGGTCAACAGATAGATGGTGGAACTGTCGTTGTGCCCAACTCTGCAGTAATGTGGGTGCAGACTTGATACAGTAGGATATAGTGTGCTTGGGACGTGAGGCCCAAAAATAAAGGTCAGACTCCTAGCATCATGGTTATGGGTCTAGAGGCAGGCAGTGGTTCCCCATGCTGATTTTGAAGGGAAGTTTTGGAAGGAAGGAGATGGAGAGAAAACTGAGGAGCCTGTTCTGTCTTTTCTGGGTCTAGAAAACTCAAAGCTTAGTTTTAGCAGGAGGTGCAAGTGGAGTGGTGGGGAAGGTCTCAATGGTCTCCAAGATTTAATGGTAATTTAAGAGTAAAGAAAGGTGTAAGAATTGGGAAACCTGAATAGAATGCTGTCTCTTGGGCAAGCGGAGAGAAGCAGGAGGTGTGTAACTTAGTTAAATTGAGATGTTAGGTCATCTTACTAGGGAACGTAGCGGGACATTGGATGTAAAGATAAGTTTGTGACTGAGAAACTCAGCTTCTTTGAGGGATTTCTGTCATGGGACTTTGCCACATGAAAACAGGTGCAGAGTGCATGGGATTATGTCAGGTTGGTCGGACAGACTCAGCAATGGCAGAGGCCGAAGGAGTGAGGGGCTGAGAGGTTACAGAAAGGAGACTCCTGGCTGCACAAGCAGGAATATGTGTGAAAACTGCGGTCACTGAGGGGAGTGTAGGAGAATGGAGGAGGAAGAGATTGTTGGGAATAAAAATGAATGGGGAATGCTGTAGCAAAAAATGCAAGTACAAGGAATATTAGCAAATATAATGGATGTGAAGAGCCGAGTTGTGGTTGCTGTGGGAACCAGCGCTTTGAACCCTGGAGATCTTAAATGTTTAGCTCTTACTATGCATTGATGAGGCACTTCTGCACTGATCAAAAGCAGTGGATGCGTTTCTAGTTCCACTGCCAACCTTGTGTGGAACAGCATCATCTGGTGATACAGGGGTCTTTCTTTCTGCCCTTCGTTTCCTGTGTACTGCGTTGTGTTAGGGTCTCTTCTGTTTCCTCGGGGCAGATATCCTCAGCTGTTTGCTGCTGGCATGTTGTCGGGAGTGTTCACAACAGTAATCATGGCTCCAGGCGAGAGAATCAAGTGCCTTTTACAGGTAAGGCATTGGATGGTGGTGATGGGAATTTCATTTTAGGGGTCTTGTCTTTCCATACCAGGAACTACTTTGGTTAGTGTATTTACTCTGTTGTGTTTTTTGACAGGACTGAGACAACTGTCACGAAGAAGCATTATACAAACGCAGCATGACAGTATAAGTACATGCAGCATTCATTGCTCTATTCATTTTACAGAGCACAAGCCTTATACTATGTGGCATTATATGAGGCATCAGTGGGTGCCTCACTCTGCTTCATTCTGAAAAACTGGACTTTTCCATACTTGGAAACTTTTTCTAAAAAAAGAAAAGCAAAAATACTAGAGCATAAGACTTTTTTCTAGTGTAAAAATTTTCTGTTACCTTGACAGTTTCCCAATAAGGAATGCATTTCAGAATACATGAAATGGTTTTCTAATGTTTGGGTGACTGTTAGCTCTACACCTTCTCCAGGGTTTTTAAAATATTGTTGGAAAATGTAAACCTGAACAAATGAAAATACTGTCTTTAGCAGGGATGGGGAGGTTTGCTTATTTCAAACTGTGCTGAACTCCATTGGGATGGCGACGGGTGGTCACATGTTAGTTCTGACAGCCGTGATATTATCATGGAAGCTTTTATACACATACAAATTGTTTGAATTTCACTAAACTATTTGAAGGCTACTTTTTGTCAGTGCAAGTGTAGAATTACCTGACTGACTTCAGTCATTTCAAACTTACACTGGGGCAAAATAAGAGAGAATCTAGCCACTGCATGGAACAGTGAACATATCCTCGTTTGAACAGGAGAGAGCTGTTTGAGGAAATGACGCAGAGGTTTCGTATGCAGGAGTCCCTGTGGAATGAGTATGTGCTCTTTCCTCTCTGGAAAACATGCACGTGGCTTTCTAACTGTTAGGTGAATGATTGTTCACAAGCCAAAACCTTCACTAGTCAGAAACTACCGCTTTAATCCTTCAGATCCAGGCAGCTACAGGTGAAACTAAATACAGTGGCTCTTTGGACTGTGCAAAACAGCTGTACCGCGAGGCTGGGATTCGTGGCGTGTACAAGGGGACAGTGCTCACCCTTATGAGAGGTAACTGATGGAGACGTTCTGATGCTTCTTCTGCACGGGGAACTTTAAGATAAGGAGCCTGACAGTATCATAGATCTCAGTGTCCCTTTAGCCAATTGGAGATGCTGTGTCACCCCTTTTTTTTTTTTTTTTTTTTGTTCTCCAGTCTGCAGAGCTCCTCCAGTGCCTCAAAGGGACTGAGAAATAAACATGAGATTCTCAGTGAGTGAGGAAGCGATTAGATGACAAGGATCAGAGGGATATAGGAAGTAATTAAGATCTGAGAAGCCAAGAGGAATGAGAGACTTCAGGAGAGGAGCAGAGAGAACAAAGAGAAAAGAAACATACAGAAGTGGGCTTTTTTTTCTTTTCTTTTCTTTTTTTTTTTTCTTTCTTTTTTTCCTTTTCTTCCTTGGGAGAAGGATTGTGACTGCCTGTGACTGTTGCTGTATAACGCTGACTCGTTTAGAAGATGTGATTGCAGCAGTTATGCTTTCTACCCGCTTGAGTGTGGGTTATTTTGGACTGGGATGTCATGACCCCTCTCACAACAACAACAAAGTAATTGTGCCAGACACTGGATCCTTTACATGTTTTGGTACTTTCTCCTTTGAAAAGCGTTAGATTGTTCCCTGGACTGGGGCAATGTTTTCCAAGGATAAGTTGAAATTTCTGTGTTTTGGTACCTCCGTTTAGGAATTTGTTCTGTCCTCTGCTTCTCACAGAAGTGTAGAACTGGCGATGTAACTGTGGCAGTGTCCCTGGCCAGAGGCTGGTTCCCCAGTTTAGGCATGAGCTAAGAATGGGCTGTGGGAGCATCTTCAAAAAACCCAAAATGAAACCCATCAACTACAAAAAAACCCAAAACAAAACAACAAAATAGAATCATTAGAACAAATAGTGTGCAAAACTCTTGAAGTTCCTGAACTGTTCTGATCTGCTATGTGGCAATTAAGAAAGCTTAGAGCTATCTCATTAGTGTAAAGGCCAGCAGGCACGTTACATTCTGATTTGAAAGTCTGCTGATAGAAGCGCTCAAAACCAGGTATTTTCCCAGTTCTTGCCTTTAGCACCTGCTATCCCTGGGAAAGTTCAGGCTCCTCTGCCTAGAGCAATAGAAGATTTTATTTTGTTTGTAGAGGAGGCTCAGAAAAGGAATCTGGATGTACTTAGTGGTGTTGCTGAGCTGGCATGGGGCTGCTGTGCCTTTAGGCTTCATTTTGTTTCCCGCTACTCACAGTCTTTGTTTACCCACTAGACGTCCCAGCCAGCGGAATGTACTTCATGACGTACGAATGGCTGAAGAACATTCTGACCCCGGAGGGAAAGAGGTTAGTGAAATCTCACAGTCATCATTTTGTGAACTTCCCAGACACTGTTGATTAATCTCCCCAGTTACGAAGAGATTTACAGCAATATCATCAAAACGATTTTTTTTAAAAAAAAAAAAAAAAAAGGTTCCTCATCTTGTGAGTTGAGCTGTTTTGGTCTGAGATTAACCGACAATTTAAATAGTATTTAAATTTCTCTCAGATTTGAGCCTTGGGTCTTATTAGCCAAGCAGTATTTAAAGTAGGTCTCTTCCCTTTCACCCCTGTGTGCGCACAAAGAGCAGGGTGTTTTTGTTGTTGGGGTTTTTTTGTTGGTTTGATTTGTTTTCTTTTCCCCCCGGAACATTTGTGTGTATGCTGCTGAAGGAAACGATTTGAACCTTTAGGGTGGAGTTAGTACGTTTTGCCCACAGGGCTCTGATTCTTGGAAATCTTGCTGAGATGCTGCGCTCTGTCCCTGCAGCATTGTGCTGGCTGTCAGACAGGCTGCCTCTTTGATTGTCACCTTAGTCAAAACAGATGAGCTTTTAACATTTTTGTTTGTTTCTCTTTTTTTTTTTTTGTTTTGTTTTTTAATTTTTCCTCCCACCCCGATCCTGCCACAGTGTGAGTGACCTCAGTGCTCCTCGGATCCTCTTTGCTGGGGGCCTGGCTGGGATCTTCAACTGGGCAGTGGCCATTCCACCAGACGTGCTGAAATCCCGTTTCCAGACTGGTGAGTTGCGTCCCAGCGTGAGTTGGGTCACAGCCACGCTCGGTGCAGTGCTCCTGGGAATGGGCTGGGCAGTGAGGGAAGATGCCATCTGAGCACGGCATCCGGGATCTTGAGCACTGCTTGAGACAATTATATGAAAAACCCAAGTGTGTTCGTAGCTTTTTAGTTGGCTTCCTCGCAAATTTTTGGCAAATCAGGCTACGTGTCCCTATTTCTGCCTCCCTGCTAATGTAATGATCCTGATTCGAGATACCTCTTTTGAAACCTAAGCATAGAAGTCATAATAATAGAATGGCTTGTTGTGGCAGTTTTATTACAAATGTAATTATTTGAGAGGTTTTGTTATTTCACTTCAGACATAGTTGTATAAATTGTAGCCTGTGCTGTCTGAAATTTACTGTAACTGGGCATGTCTTGCCCAGAGTGTTTCTTTTAGACTAGCAGATCTGCTCTTAAGTATCTGTGACCTAGTTGTAGTGAGGATCGCCCCAGGCCTTGAGCTTCAGCGAGGTTTGACTGATTTTTTTTTTTTTTTATTTTTATTTTTTTTTATTTTTTTTTTCCTTGGTTTTTCTCTGGGAGTCCTAGTCAATGAGTATTTTTGTTACAGCTCCTCGTATTCTCTGTCTGTGGAATCGGCTCTCCACGGAACGGACAGTAACCATTTTTCTTGATAATCTAGTGCAGGAAACTTCTTTTCTTTTTCTCTGAATAATGGATGCTGTGGTTGTTTGATGTCATACCAAGGGCTGAGTGTGAAATACTTTAAAACTTTGCATCTTTGTTCCACTGAGCCACTCCCCAGTGCCGCTACGTAGATGATGTGGGTTAATGTCGGTGTGTGGAGCACTTGTTCAGAGGGCTGGCAGAGGCAGTACTTTCCAGAGAAGTGTCAGGAGAAGGAAGAACTTGTTCTTTGAATAAAATAACTTTTTAGAAACACTTCAGCAAATCTGTGTAACATCAGCATTAAAACAGCCTGTGCTTTTCACTTGAAGTTTGTTGCTATTCTTGGCTGCGTGATAGGATCATTTTGTGTTTCTTATAAACAAACTTCATCCATTTTTATAGCTGACCTCCCTATCTCCTAATTGCAGCTCTTGGGAGAGCTGTGATCGGTGGCGCAAGTAGCAGCTTAGACATCCAACCCGACGAAAGTTATTCTCCTTTCTTCCCTGCCCCCCAATGACTTGATTAGGTAAATACTTTGTGCTGGTGGTGAGCACCTTCTTTCTGTTTACCGAGTCTTTAGTAAGGTGTCTTTTTTGTTTGCTTGCTTTTGACTGAAATAGATAACTTTCCTAAGCAGATGTTTTCAGAACATAGCTCCAGCAGTGCTTGGATTCTGGTGCCACTTAGATGGTATAGCAATGTGAACCTGCTGAGAATCCTGGGCTGTTACATACACCGCATTCTTCAGCGTTTGCGACTGCCACACATCTTAGCTAATGCATTTTGTATCCCTTTCAGCTCCTCCAGGAAAATACCCAAATGGCTTTAGAGATGTGCTGAGAGAACTCATCAGAGAGGAAGGAGTTGCATCTCTGTATAAGGGCTTCACCGCTGTAATGATCAGGGCATTTCCCGCTAATGCGGTAAGTAAATTGTGATTCTAGATGCGTTTTGGGGACCTGGGACTCACAGTGATTATTTGCAGTCTGTAGAGGAGACGACTGGCTGCGTACTGGTGTACCATTTCAGTGAGATTCTTGTCACTGCAGGTACTTCTGGCTGTTGGTGTCCGGATTCTAAAAATGTACCTTAATCTAGGGGGAACACCAAGTAAACCTTGCTTGGGAGTTTTCCATTAAAGCCCTTTGACTGATTCTGGTAGTATTTCTTGTCTGATTGTACATCCACCAGTAGAAGACAGGAAAGTTTGGACTGGCTTCCCCTTCAATAAATAACGAACCTAACAGAGTAGAAGTTCTGCCTTTGTGTGGAGGGATATAGTAGAATTCTTGTCTCTGGTCCAAGACCTTTTTTTGTTCTCTTCCTCCTTCCACATCAGCCATGTCCGGTGTTTATAGTGCTGCATTTCAAAAATCCTTGTTTTGAATAGGTTTTTAGAATCCTCATTTGTTCTGTACGTTCTCTCTTTTCCAGGCATGTTTTCTTGGCTTTGAAGTTGCTATGAAATTTCTTAACTGGATTGCACCAGGCCTATGAAGACTAGGAAGTCTCTGGAAATTAGAGAAGAGAAAGAATAGAGTGCAAGTCTGCCTCAAGGGAATAAATGAATGATCACTTGAAGTTTCAGGAATGATTGCTTGCCTAATACCTTTTTGCCTTCCTCCCATTCTTTAGGTGGTGCTATGTGCCATTCAGAAATGTAAGCTGTAGCTCTGAAGCAGAGGCGATGAGGAGTTAGAGGTGATGTACACCCGTCTTCTGAGCCAATGTACCACAGCAGTAATGCTGCTGACGGACAGCTGTCACTACTACACACGCTACCTTAAGTACTTCCTCATGGAAGAAGGAGACACTTCTTAAAATGTAATTCTTTATTTACTGAAGAAACATGTAGCTATTAATGCTGAAAGCCTTCCTTAAAATAATTGTTTGGCAGTGTGTACATAACTCTCAGGGCATGAGTTAGCAGCTGCACATACTAGTATCTACAAGCAATGTCAGATAGTGTTCTCATCTCTTGTAGTTTTTTAGTTGTGGCTATTTCTGTGTTGACGGTGGTTTTAATCTTACATGCGTGTAATGCAGCAAACGCAGAGCTAAGCAGGGGAGGCCAGAGCTACGTTTTGGTGGGTTGAGGAGCATTACGGATGGTGTATCGGATCTTGTGCATTGATCTTTTCTGTGGAACTAGGAGGAAAAATGAATTATCCTTAACATTTGTACTAAGCTTTACTGAAGCAGCCAGTGGGGAAATGTGTTTGATCCTGAACTTTTCTCTGAAATCCCTTTCTGTCCCACTGATGATATACTGAATGTGATTCCAAAAGTACAGCATGGTTCATAGCAACCCACGATGTATTCGATTCATCAAATGCTGTGTCCTGGGATTCAGTCCCTGACCTGGCAAAATTTAACAGCACTTCCAAGAGCTCCATTTCTCTGACATGAGGGGGATACATGAAGGGGACACTGGCTCTGCAGTCTTGTCTAACTTTATTCTTACTTCTGTTCCTTGTTTTTCTCTTAATATCACTAAACATAATCATATTTTCATTTGAGAAATGACTAATGTTAAGAAGCAAAAAGCAACTCTTAATTTTTTTTTTGTTTGATGCAGTGTTATTGGAACTCAATAAAGCTAGCTGCTGCTTGGCTAGAATGTGTGCTTCAGTTCATTTACTTTTTGCATGGTCATGCATGGTTAGTTTTGCAAAAGTTTTCCAATTCTTAATTCTGAGGTGCGATTGGGAAATAAGTTGTGCCATGCTGTCTTTAATTGTTAACCCCTTGCCTTTTAGCTTTTGGATTTCTGAGTCGAGCCACAGAAATGAACGTTCCACACTTCACACCTTTGTTGTACAAGTCCCCTTAGGTCCTGTGTTGTGGATGCAACTTTTTAACTGTAAAGCCAGAAATTAAGTAACACAATTTGCCCATGGAAAGCATTTTATGTTTTCCAGGGAGAGGCCTGGACATGGATAGAGGGGAGCTTAGGGAAAGCATCTGTCCTGATGTCCCAGCAGGAAAGGAGGCTGAGAGTTTGTCCTTGGTCTGTTGGCCTGTACCGTAAGGACACAGTCTTCACCTTGGCTTCCCACAGGCAGGGTCAGCCCTGAAAACCTTCCACCCAAAAGTGCTGCAGAAGCGTTGAATCCCCCTTTCTTTCCCAATTCTTTGAAAGGACCCAGAGGGCAACCTGCCTTCCCCAGAGCCCACCTCTTGTGTTTTACAGGGTGGGGGTGTGAAACCAATGAGGGAGCCACTGGGGCGTGAAAATCTCAGTTGCTTGGAGCTGCCCCCATGCTGTGCCTTACGCTCCACAGACCTTCCCCCTTCCTCACTGCTCGGTAACCTGCTGCTGCTCCTGCTTCTCAATGTCACCGCAGCTACGGATGAATGAAATACTTAAAGCATGAACACCGAGTTAATACTGTTTCAGAGAAGTGGTGATGAAAGGACATTAACCTCTCGGATGATTTTAAACACAATACTAGGTTTACTGAGGCTAAATCCAGCCTAGCTTCAAAAGGATAAGATCTGCTTTTTTGGCTTTGTGCTTCCTGACCCCCAAATGCTATCCTGTAGTGTTGTGGTTCCCTCGCTGCTCTGGCCACCTCTCTGACTTCCGTTCTTGGGCCATGATGCTTAGAAGCGACTTTCAACTTTAAGAAGTGTTATAAAGCTGATTTTTTTTTTTTCCTTATGCGTTCCAGAAATACTGACACTTCTCGGGAGGGGCAGACATGTATCTTCTTTCTTAAAATTCCAGACACTGATGCTTAATGCTGCCTATTCCAGATGCTCTGCCAAATAATGCGTCCTGTTGGGCTCCTAATCTCGCAGGAAGCTAGGAAGAACTGAAGCATAATCATCCTGGGTGCGAATGCTGTTCTGGGTTGGTTGATGACGCGGTTGCCCAGCAGATGGCTGTCTGAGGCTGTCAGCGAGAGGGACCAACCTGCAGGTCCAAAGGCAAGGTCAGAGGCGAGGAAGCCAGCAGAGCAGCTGCTGCTGGCAGGCAATGCCTCCCTTTGTGGCAGCTGCAAATTTCCAAGTCAGGCTGCGAAAGTTTTACGTCTCTGTCAGGACAGAGAGGCAGCCGGAAGGCAGGAGGCTCTTCGCATCTGTCCTGCTGAGGAAGACTCTGATCCTCCAGGCCGGGTGACGAGCTGTGCTTTGTAATTAGTGCTCCCTCCCATCCCAGTCCTATTAGTCTGGAGTGCTGCGGTCTGTGGAAAAACATTCTTGGAAACCAAATCAGGGACTAGTGATGCCCTGGATTCAGTTGCTGGGGTTAAGAGCACAGCTCCTCCGCTGGGGCATGGAGGAGCCTTCTCTCTGTGTGCTGGCCTCTTGCTTGGCGCTCCAGCACTTACCTTGGCTGCGCTGTCACCAGCCCAGGGTCACCCGTCCGTGGCTTTATGCAGTATCTGCGCTGACAGACTGAGAAATGCCCTACGCTCTCTAATACTTCAGTTGTTCCTAGTAACTGGAAACTACCTCCCTTCTGCCAAACTATCCTTTTTAATACTTTTTTTTTTTTAAAAGCATTTCAGATCCTTTTCCCAATTTCAATTATCCTAATTATATTCTCCCTAATCTGAAGTTTTTGCAGAGCTTTGTACTTTGCATGATAAAATTCTGGCTGTTTAACATGCTGGATTTTATTTTGGCGCTTTTAGATACGTAAAATATGGAAGAAGGAAATCGGGAATGAGAGACTGCTTTCCAAAAACAGCGGTGGGAGGAGAGGAGCTTTGGGAAGGCTGATCAGACACATCTGCTTGCTTGTTCAAACCCAGGCACCCTGGAAATGTTTAAAAAGCTGCTCGTGTCTCTCAAGATTCTGCCACGCGAACTGTGCCAAATCCTGGCCCCTGCCGTGTGCAGCCTCAGAATGAGAGGGGGATTTTAACACAGGTACAGTTCCCTGCACACTGCGGACTCTCGTACTTTCAGAAGCCCAGATTTGCATTCGAATGTTATTTTCTAGTTGCCCACCTTCTTGTGGGAATCAAGGTAGTGTATATACAGGTTAACGTACACAGCAGCAGCGGGTGAGCTGGGTCCCTACCAGCAAAAGGCACCGATGACGTTTGTCTTTATGCTCCCTGTGCTGACAGTATATGTTTTTGCAATATCAAAATCAGCATAGATTTCCACAAAATGCTCGTGCTGTACATCTGCCTGGCCCTTCTTGCTTTGATGCAAGTGATTTTTCCAGTGGTGATTCAAGGTGCCTGGAAGTATTCCAGAAGTAATCCATGATACATAAACCTTCCATGCTTGTATTTCAAATCTTCCATGCTTGCGTGTCTCTGCCCATTGTCTGCAAGTGGCTTTTGTGTGCATTCTGTGTTGCTATATTAATGGAAAAGTCCTTGGAATACCCCTGATAAGTCAGTCTTGATCAAATTTGACTAATTAAAGGAAGCTGCCTGTAGGAGGATTACTACAGACTCTCCAGTTTGGAAAGGACGTTGCATGGTAGATATTACCAAGGATGAGTAATGTGAAGAGGGTGCGTTTACTCATGCTTCTCACAGTACAAGACATACAGTATGCCCAGGGAGGTTATCAAGCAGCATTTAAAATAAAAATACTTTTTTATATATTGTGTACAATTAAGCCATACAGGTCATGGCCACAGAATGCAAAGTACTTTTAAAAAAAATCAGGGAAGAACAGTTCATCAAGAGCTACTGAAAACTGATATGGCTGCAAAGTCTTGAAGAAGAGGTAACCGAATTGCAGGTGGGTAGGAACAGGGAGGGTGTGGTAGGGAAGCCACACCCAGTGCTTTATTTTTTGTGTTATTCCTCGAAGCATCTGCTGCTGGCCACTGTCAGGCAGAAGAATGGACAGACCTCTGATTTGATCTTTGACAGTTTGCCTGGCATTCTTCTTGTGACTAGTTCTGTGGGGTCTGCACCCAGGAGCATGGGCTGGCCATGTACCTCCTCAGTAACAACACACACTAGGACAAAGCACCAGTTACAGTTTCACATGTGCCCAACTCTCTTGTACTGGGGAGCCCAGGACTGGACCCAGGACTCTAGATGTGGCCTCACAGGGCTGAGTGGAGAGAAGGATCACCTCCCACGACCTGCTGGCTATGCTCTTCCCAAAGCAGCCCAGCAGGCTGGTGGCCGCCTTTGCCACAAGGGTATGTTTGTGGCCCATGCTCAACCTTTTCTCCACTGGGACCCTCATGGCCTTTGCTGCATGGCTTCACAGCCGGTCAGCCCCTCCAGCATCGACTTGTGCATGGGGTTATTCCTGCCCAGGAGCAGGATTTTCTACTTCCCTTTGGCAAACTTCATGTGATTCCTGTTGGTCCAGCCCTCCAGCCTGTTGAGGGCTCTCTGAATGGTGGCACAAACCTCTGGGTACCAACCACTCCCCCTAGCTCAGCATCATCTGCAAACTTGCTGAGGGTGCACTCCGTCCCATCTTCCAGGTCATTAATGAAGATGTCACACAGTAGTGGCCCCGTACTCACCCTGGGGTCCACCTCTAGTGACTGGCCTCTCACCACGAGTCCCCTGGACTTCATGCTGCTGATCTCAACCCTCAGAGCCTGGCAGCTCAGCCACTTTTCAGCCCACGAATCTAATCTGTACTTCATCAATTAGTCCAGGGAGGTGTCATGGGAGACAGCATCGAAAGCCTTGCCAAAGCCAAGATAGACAACCCCCACTGCTCTCCCCTCATCCACTGAGACAGTCATCTCACTGTCGATGACTTCCCCACCGGTCTCAGGGGCCTGGGACTGCTGAGGCCGCCCCTGCCAGCAGCTGCAGAAGAAATACTACAATAAACCAGTGGCTGACATTCGGGAGCCATCCTACAGCAAGTGATCTTTGACCACGACAAGAATAGTCCCTTCTGGTGGCTTGCAGCCCCTGAGCAGGAATGCACCTCACACACGTGGCATGGGATGGTTCTCCTCAAAACATCTTGTTTCCAACCGTTAATGCCTGACCGCGCGGCTTGCTCGGACAGGCCGTGGACAAAAATGCCCGCTGAGTCAGTGGCACGAAGCCACGAACACGGTGGCACTGTGCTGCTGCCACCGGCCGTGCTCTGCACCGAAGGCCTTTAATAACGCTGCTCAACTGTTCCCGGTTGAAAATAGGCCCAGCTGCCCTGGCAGCTGTTTGCTGGGGACTTTTGCTCCTGACCCAGAGGATGGCAGGGAGCCGCCTCCTTTGCAGCCGGGGGCTTCCCAGGAGAGAGGGCTGCAGGCATTGCTGGGATTCCTGCCCCGTCCCCGCGCACTGGGATGCATTTTGGGTGATCCGGCTGCATGCGGCTGTGCTCATTCATAACGGCGGGGCTGGCTGCCCGCTCAGTGGCCACCGATGTGGCTCTGCCTGACCCTGGTTCACGCCGGGCTCTGTCTTTCTGCCTGGTGGGCCCTGCTCTGAGAAAGTCGCCCACTGAGGGAGAGGGAACAGGCTGCTTATTGCTGGATGCTTGAAATGGAAAACCGTTTCTAATTCAGGGAGATTTGTGTATAAAACTGAGGACATTTTCCATTACCTCAATGCGTTTGAATAGTTCTGCAAGTGTATCTCAAACCTGGTAAAAATGTAAACCTCAAGTCGAGGTCGGACAGGATTTTTACTAACATGTCTCTGAATTCAGACACTTTAGTTTAAGCCCTGACAGTTCAGTTTAAGCAGTTTCCAATTCATAGGTTCTCCCTAAGGCTTACGGGAAGCCTGGCTATAAAGATCAGTATCACAGTCACAGCAACAGGCTGTAGATAAGCTTCGCTTCCCTTTGCAGGTGACAGTTTGAATTTAGATTTGGTGAAGTACAGGACGCTGTCGCTAACCCTGCGAGGTTTATCTGGGCAACGAGCTGACTTCCCTTTTTCATGGGAGACCCGAGCTCGGGCTTCTCCAGCAGCGCTGCTGCTGCTCTGGGCCCGAGAGAAGCTGCACACGAGCTCTGGATACCAAAGTAAATTTTGAGATGCCTGGTTATAGATTCCCCAATGCTGAAAGCATATCGTAGCAGCAACATTTCTTCCTGGTACTATTTCCTAATAGTGTTTCCTAATAGTTATTTATTGCTGCCAGCTGCTTGCTCCTTCCTCTCTCTCTCCACTCATACAATCAAAAAACTCTAAACTCGGATTTAGCCCTGAATATTTGTCCCGGTAGACTGAAGGCAAGGAAATCAATTCTCTGTCACTTCCCATCTTTAATCCCTATGCAGATTTCAGCAGAACCAGCTGAAATGCTGAAAAGGTGTAAAATTACAGCGAGTCCTCCTGCTCAGGCTAAGCCCATGTGATTCAGAAAAGCTCCTGACTGCCTGCATAGACAAATCCTAAAAAAATACTTCCCTCTGAAACATAATCCTCCCCGCTCATCCCCCCCTGCTCACCCTTGACTCCCTATCAATCACTGCCAGGCAATTATCTGCTTCGTTTACTGCCTCCTGGCCAGAGCCAAAGTTCAGGAACGGGCAGTTGATGGCAGGAGATCACTCGGCGGAGGGAACTCGCTGTTCTCCCAGCCTGGCCACCCGTTTCCCAGCAGTGGCAGGCGTGCTCAGCCACAAGGCACGGCAGGTTTCTGCAGGGTGGACGGCGAGCCCTGGGCAGCCCTCCCGCTCTCTGTCCTTGCCCACCACTCCAGTGGCTCCAGATCCCTGCCTCTATTCAGCAAAAGCTGCATCGGGATGGCAAAGTTCAATGTCTCCTGGGCTGGGGAGTTGCCTGGAGCTGGTTCTTCTGCCAGGCGGGTCGTGGATGAGGCACGGTGACACGGTGCCGGTGTGACAAGTCTGTCTCTCCTGAGATGAGCAATTCCTTGTGACATGGACAAGTTCTCTCATGTGCTGATGATAAATTGTTGGGGTTTTCCCCATTTCCCTCCCTAAGTGTCCGGCTAAGGGGATGAAGCACCTCTCTGTCCCACATACCGTTTGTCCCAAAGGCACAGAGTCACTCCCGGCATTTGCAGATCTAAGTCTGTTCTTCCAGGATAATCTGTCTACCCACATTCTCCAACAGTACAGTCTAAAGACATTTCTTTAAGCAATTTGCAAATAAAAGGAAAATTTGTCTTTTTATTTTTGTTTCCTAATCAGCTAGAATTTATTACAGGTAAGGTCACTCTTTCTGGAAGATACAAATGCTCACTGTGTCACTAAGAACAGCCTTACTCAGACCAAGGATCTCTCAGCCCAAAGCCCTGCCCCCAGCGAGGAGAACAGGAGGCACAAGGCACCCAGCCGTACCTCCCCGGCTCTGCCATCCACAGCCACGCACTGGGATTTACTGGGATGGAGACTGTGTCTGCACCTTTGCAGTGTTCTGTACAATCGCCTTTTGGACACCTTCTTGCTTTTGGCCTCTACAATACCCAGTGGCAGCCAGTGGCACCGTTTAATTATGTGCTGCTTTGTCTTAGATTGGCTGAATGATGATTCCACCGCTGTCGCTTAAACCTTGTCTTGTGAGAAATAATAACAAATTGTTTCGCCTTCATCTGTTCTGAAATAATTCATCACTTTCTGGGCCTTTCTCCTCTGGGTCCTCTTCCAAGCTGATGATTTATTTAACCTCTCCTTGTACAAAACCATGATCCTCCTTTCCCCTTTCTTTGTATTTCTTCTAGTTCTACATACCATTTTTAATGAAAAGATAATAATTTCTATACAGCCATATTGATAGTTTCTATTTTATTACCTTTTGTTTTCCCCTGGGCACTGGCACAGTTGGTTAATTAAAATTGGTATTGATTTCTAAATATGCCGAAAAGTTTCTTTATTGAGTAGTTGGCTAATATTCTGTCTTCTATAGGTTCTTCTATAATTAAAACACTCTGGTCCATCATTTCTGGTAAATTTGAAATATCTGGGAAAAAAAACTACTAAATTCACGGAGCTCGCTTTGCTGAAGGTGGTGTACACATTGGGAAAGGATGGGGTTTTTAATTTAATCCACGTAGCCTAGCAACATTTACACCATCAATAAACAAGTACTGTTTTTCTGAGCAAAAGACTGCCCAGCCCTTTCTCTATCCTGACTCCGCTGGTAGTAATGGTAATACTGACAATGCCCAGCCCACTGCATTGAGAGCATCGTCTTCTTACTTCATGTCCCTTTTATTCACACTTCAGCTCACCTGCTAAAGCGTTGTTCAGAATAATTGTAAGATCTTGAAGTGAGGTGCCCATGGAAGATGCTCATCTTGATTTTTATGGTTAGTTTTAGTTGTTAAAGGAGCTGCTTATCATATTAGTCATATGGCTGTTCTAGATGCTCTGAAATGCGATTGCTAGGAAACTTGAAATCTGTTAAATGTTTGCTCACAAGAATTTTCTGAAGGAAGATCTTTGGCAGCTGTGTGTCACTTCTGAAATTTGCTACAATTCAACTTCGAAGGGGAGGATCTTCTCAAAATCACTGGTTAATATCGCTTAAGTGAATTATCTGCATAAATAAATATATATATAAAAAGAGGTTTCCATTTACTGAAAGCACTGAGCAGTCTTCCTTGATTTCTCTAACTTGTTCCAGTGACCAGAACATTAATTTCCAAAAAAGTGTTCCCTGAGACTTCATCCGGCAATCAAATACGGCTTCTAAGATTCGGTCATGGTTTTCCTCCTGTTCCAGTAGCTCTTCCCTAATTGGTTTCAATATGAATTTAGAAATGAACGAGAAATCTGTTATTCTATATATGTCATAAGTAAAACATAATCTCATTTCCCTGAGGGCAGTTCTTCTCAGCAGTCTGGGAGCTTGAGTTGCTGATACAGTGAGTGCTTGCTGCCTTCTCCATTTTACCTTCTTGCGTCTTTTCCTGTAAAAACATATACCAGTCAAAATTCCAATGAGAATTTGACCTTTCCCAAAGTAGTGGCCTATTTTAAAGCGCATTTAAAACTATTTGCTTTTGACTGAGCAAATAGTCAGCAGAAGCTGAACTCTGTGATAGGGATAACTCAGCAAGAAACTGTGTCCTTTAATACAAGATACCATCACTTGTTCTTATATTCAGCTTCAGTCCGAAAAGACACATGTTTAATTAAGAGTGCATGGCTTCCCTTTGCTTCAGCTGAAGAAAACAGTGGCTGCAGCAGACCCTTCATGTCTAGCACTTGATCAATTACTTTTCAGTTTTGTCATTTTTGCCTCCATTGTTTTGTCCTTTGATCTTCAAATATCTCAGTTTAGAGGCAACCAATAATTATTTTGGCTTTTTTTTAAAGCTTCAGATGTGCTGCTTCCAATGGAGAGAGTCCCTCTGAGTCAAGGGGATGCCCCATCCCCGGGGCGAGGGGCCGAGGAGGATGGCAGGAGCTGTGAGAGGCTGAGCAGCAGAGCCCAGTGCAGCTCCTGCCGTGTCCCCACCACACCTGGCCGGGGGTCCTGCCGACCCCAGCCAGACCTGACCCTGGCCAGGCTCTCGGCTGGCTCCCGGCTGCCGTCCCCACCAGGTCCCAGCTCCCCTTCCCCTGGGGAGCCGCTGGCCTTGCTGCGCCCAGACACACTCCCACTATGGGCACCTGGCTCCAGCCCCTGTTTTGCTTATCACTGAAGCCCCTCAGGAGGATCCTTTCCATTTGATTTAATCTCCTCTGTCCCGAGCTCATTGTCTCTGTATTGTTCTGCAATGAGAATAGGCTTTTCCCGTTAAACCAACCTGCCCACAGCTCTCTTTCTAAGCACCAGCGCTGTCACTGTGTCACAGTTCACACTCGCTAACTCCCAAGAAATCCTCCTGTATAACCTTTTGGTTATTCCTCACATATTCAAGTCCTCTGTTTCAGCTGCACTTTTGCTACTGCAAGAACATTTTCCGTTCTGTCCTTTTTTCCCCTTTACTTTCCACCCCTCTTCAGTTCCTCATTTGCCATGGCTTTTTTTCAGCAGCTAATTATTGGCTTTTCTCTCTGGACTATTCTTCTGTGAGTCTGAGACTTGGATTTTGATTCCAAGCAACTGGAATACATTTTCCCCTTGTTTAAAGCCTCTCTGTAGGTAAAAACAATTTTGCAAACTGAAAGATTTAAATCAGCATTCTTTCTGTAACAGATTTCTCTCCTTCCGAGCATTGCTTTGATTTCCATGGTACTTCTTTAGAGTTCGGCAGCAAGGTCTTGAGAAAATTGCAGCTCATTGCTTTTGAGATAAACTCTTATCTTTTTTATAATTTAATATCTCTGCCACTAAGTGGAAAATTTCCCCGTCAGTCTCTGTGCCTGTTAGGTAGCCTAGGAAGCAGCAATAACACTTACCCTGTCAGCTCCTAGGACAGCTCAGATTAAACAACTTTGCAATTAAAGTGTTTACATATTACAGCTTTTTTCCTCCTTCCTCATTTTGGGCAATTTCATGAATCAACTGTCTTTTCATTGACTGGTTTTTCTGTAGCTCTCCGGCACTGCCACGCAGCTCGGGCTCAGGAGGTTTCTCCTTGCTCTGGCCAAACACCATCCCTCACCGCCAGCATCCTGAACTGCCTCCCCCCGCCGCCCCCCGAGCCCTCCACCTGGGAGTCGGGTGGATCGACTCACCCTTCTTTGCCCCTTCCAGTCCTTCCTTGTCTTTGCTGTTATGGTTTCGTTTCGGCCCAAAGCCAACCAAAATCGCAACCTTGAAACACCCTTTTCAATACCACATTTTCAATTTTCAGAATTGAAAGGCAGCAAACCTTTGGTGCCGAGCTTTAAAGGGGTTGGTAGGTTTGGAGTGTAAATGAAGTGAGTTTACCTTGCGGTACAAAGCTGAACAGAAAATAAATTGCTAAAATAGATAAATGGGGGAAAACCCCCTCCATTTCTGAGCCACGCCCCATTTTGATGCTGCATCCTCAAATCCAGTAACACGCACACGGGTGTTTTCAGATAAGGAGAAATCAGCCAGCTAGTCAGGGGGAAAGTGAAGCAAGCACGGTTTGACTGGGCTGTCAAACGTACAAAGAAAACCAAGAGGAAACACCCTGCTCCTGACTTTGATCAGGTTTTGGTATTCGCGGGGCTGTTTGTAACGGCCCTGTTCCTTCACATGGGAGACGGCTCAGCGGGAAGCTGTTGTCAAATGGAAACTGCAGAGTAAACGGGCAGAATCACTTCTGATCTGTGCTGGGATGCATTCTGCTGTCAGAAAACGCTGTGTTCTCTCTTGCCTTTATCTCAAAGAGTTGAAATAGTCAGACGCAGGGAGAAGACTGAGTGAGACAGGCCGTAATTATGGTCTTCTTTCTCATACCATTAAATATGAACAAAGGAACAACTGCAATGCATGTCCCCTGCACTGAGATGCTCCTGCAAATACACAGAGACGAACTTTGACAGCAATCTTCCTGTTTCATCAGCAAACCTCCCTTCTGCACATTAAAGATTGCTCAGGATAACAAGAGAAATAAACTCCGTGAAATCTGAAGAAGGACCTGATTGAGCTCAGCCAGACAGGGGGCTCGATCAATAATTCAAAATAATACTTTGAACACTAAATGATCTTTTAGGTTCCTCTAAGCCGTAGTAGAAATCTAGGCTGTATCTTTTTCAACAGGTTTGCGTTAGCTATGACTCAGAAAAACCAGTCACCTTTAAGGGATGTGAAGAAAGAGAGGAAACAGCTTTTTTTCAGCATGTTGCCTCTAGTTTCTTGCTGACTGCAAATTAAACCTCAAGGAACCGGCACTGCTGTGCAGTCGAAAGGGAACATCCCCCTCGCACCACTGCAGATAACATGGAGCATCAGTGTGGGGACTGAGCGCCTTTGAGGTGATCTCAGAGTCATAAATGCGTGGGATTGGGATGCATTCCTAGCTGTCGTTTTTCGTTTTCTCACTGTGCTGAAGCGAGCAAAAGCCGAGCCCCTTCCCCAAGGCAGTCTGAATTTAAGTATAAGGTGAAACGTGGCAGATGAATCCCTCCAACAGGAGGGAGCCCGTGGTACTGTGGTGGTCTCCATGCCCCAGCCCGCTCTGCAGATGTTTCTGGAGAACACTGCCCAGCTGTGGGGGGGAGATACGGAAAACCACTGACACATCTTTTTGAAACGGTCACAGGGGACAATGCTATCACTGAAGACGGGTTGTTAAGGATGTTGATGGAGAAGATAAGAAATGTTTTTGGTGCAGGGGAGGAGAAGGAAGACCAAGGAGTTCACAGAAAAGTAGAGTGGTGGAAATGATGAGCCAGGAAAGTGGCAGAATTTATTCTGGACCAGAGTGAAACAAGATTGCATCCACAGAAGCCAGAAAAAGAGCTGGCGTGTTTGAGCCACAGCATGAAGGAGGGACTGGATATGTGATTCAGCTGGGAGAGGATAAGGAAAGGTTGGATCTTTCCTAGATGTGAAAGGAAAATGTGACTCCCAAGGCTACTGATGCAATTACCAGAGTCATTGAGAAAAAACAGCAAGAGGTCAGGGAAAGCTGCATCCTTTCAAGGCTAAATGATGCAAAACCGCATGCTCTGAGAAACACTTCTCACAGTGCAGGAATCCTTTGTAAACACAATTAACCACAGCTTTGATTGTGAGAAGAAAGACAGCTGATGTCTTGCGGAAAATGCACAAAGAATGGCTCAGAGAGAGAAGGGCCAAAACACAGAAAGAATGGCTCAGAGAGAGTAAGGCCAGTATCAGAAATACAAGGATAAATCAGGTAGTAGGGCTGTAGCTGTAAGTACAGGCAATATTTACTTAAAACCAGATATGTTAACACCATTGAGACACAGCACTGCAGCACATGGTAATGTCTCCAGGGGCGGAAAGTAACACTAGACCCCCTGAAGCAGGCTCTGCTCTTCTGCAAGAATCAGCATAAGGCTTAAAAAAAAGCAAAGCACTGCTAGCACACAAAAACAAGGCTTGGTTCAAGAGATGCTATTTAATTCAAGGGCTAATTACAGTAGGCAAGAAGCTTCTTAATCCAACAGTGTAAAGGGAGAAAAAATTCCTAGAATAAGAACAGTCAAATGACAAGGAAATTACCTGCCTTCTTGTGTAAATTCTTCCATCCTTTACCATCATCCTCCTTCTCCAATTGCTCTCCAAGTGCTGTGGATAACTGATGTCCATGCATCAAACTTTGAACCGCCTCATCTTACTAGCAGTTACACCGATGGCTCTGGTGAAGGCCACAGTACACGTTTGATGCAGATCTCCACAAACATGGTCGTGATAAAGAGTCTACGGGCTCTTGAAAACTTGGCAGTGTTTTCCCACGGGGTGGGTCTGGCTGCCGGACCGCCTGCAGGCACGCAGGTGGGAGGCTCCGTGCCTCACAGTATTAACAAGGGCATTTGCCTACGTAAATTGATCTTTAATCCTCTGCCTACATGACGCTGTGTGCTGTGCGTGTGACAGAGCATAATGCAGCACTGGACTATCCTAAAATGAATGTATAAGATAACCTCCACTCATAGATGCGTCATATAACAAGAGACAATTATTTCTGGTGTTGCAGTATGTTTGCAGGTCCTGATTGTACAAACCAAGAACGGTGGTCTCAGCACTTGCTCCCTTCAGCTAATCCCCTCCCGTTGACATTGTCTTTCTTGCCGTCTTATTTTAACACACTATCTGGTAAGCTCCTTGTGGCAGTAACCTTCTCTCACTACCTGCAAAGACCCACACACACCGGTTGCCCTCTCCTCACCCAGACGCAGGCTGTGTGAGTGCATGGTCCTACACTTGTTAGTTCATCTCCCTCTGCTCATTCATAGCGCTTACAGGCCAGGGCTGCCCTGCTTTTTGGGGGCCAGCTGCTTTGAGACAATTTGATCTACCGGCGTCTGCCTGCCTGATGTCGCCGAGGCAACTCGGTCCCCGGGGAAGTGGGATGTGTTGCCACAGCAACGCGATGCTCTCGGCTGCAGCCGCTGCCTCCTTCCATTGACACCAGGGAGGAAGAATCCGGGGTTGCTGCAAGCACCGAGACCTATCAGGGATGAAAAGTTGGGGTGGATGAAAGATCACGTCAAGGACAGATATGAATGTATTATTTGTAACCCTAATTATAAAGCAGTTGCATATTAAGGGCTTTGGCTGCTGCTGCAGCAGCTTTGCCAGTGCCCGCACTAATGCACTGCTCTGAATGAAATTATTTATGTCACATTCCTTTATTGCTCACGATCACATGTTTTGCTTTATAGTTAAATTATGAATAATCTAAGCAGGGTATATTTTAACGATGCTTTCACTCCTATTCTGGATGTATTGATTCAGCAGGTTCTTTCAATACAGACTCTCTGACGGTTGTGCTAATGTAACGAGTATTTTTAAATAACAGAACAGTAAAAGGAGAAAGAGGGAAAATATTTGACTGTCCATAGAAACTGATGACAGCTACTTTTCCAGAAAGTGTGGGAAAGATTGTATCACCCTCCTCTGACCTTCACAGAAAAAAAGTTAAAGGCTCTTCTAGCTCTTTTTCAGCAGAAGTTTCCTACTGCTCCAAGGCAATGATTTATTATTTGTACATTAGTAGTTTCCACTAGCTAGCAAGGACAGGACCCTGCTATGTCAGGTATCACCAAACCAAAAGAGAGCTCTTCTAGAGCTTGTGAGATGCTGAGGAAAGGCTGGAAAGGGACGGATCATAAAACACTGCCAAGAACTGATGGAATCCACAAGCCCCTTGGAGCCAGAGAGTCATGCCTGGACTGTGACCGGTGTGTATCCTTGGACCCGTCCTACTCTTCCCCTGAAGCTGTAACACACAAATATTAGGGCAACAAACATTGTTAAGCTTTCATAACATTTTATTTTTAATAACTGCCTTTGAAAACAGATTCTATGAATGGAAATGCTACAAATGTGAACCTACAGGGAGTTTTCTGAGTAGGGAGGGACTTTTCCACATCAGCCTCGGACCAAGCACGGTGGAGCTGTGCTTCTAGCATAGCTCCTGCGTGCACTACCCCAACATAAGCATTTCAGTCTGACTGAAGGCTGTGCTGTGCAGGGGGAGTTGCTTACGGAGCAAAGTGTACAGTAACGACATGATTAATTGCTCGCTGCCACCGTCCAAGATTTTGCAAAAGCAGAACAACAAATCCTTTTGTATAAACTTGGAATTTCTACAGTATAAATAAATAAACATGAAAGTAACTCTTGTCATCGTTGTAAAGATAGATAAGGACAGTTCTTTATTAAATAGCTTTTAGTGATATAATGGAGTGTAATAAAGAGGTTTCTATACTTGAAAAAGACTATTGTTTAATTATAGAAAATTAGAATAATGCCTGACCACAAAGTACAAGACTTTGTAAAATCTATATTGAATATTTATTTGTTTACAATTGCTTGGCTTGCTCTGAGGAAAGAGACAGAGATTGAAAGCATTTTGCCAGTATTTACAGGATAACTTAAAAAAGGGTAATATTTTTGAACTGCAAGGCATTGAAAGGGTTCTGGAGCCATTCAGAACATAGACATCTATGGATGTCACTGATGCCGCAAAATATTATGTGTAGGGAGATTCCTGTGTTTTCACCACCAGTCTCACCAACTGGCTGACCTGGTATTATCAATAAGAGTTCTTAATAACTACGCAAGGAAAAAATCTTTAAAGATGTAGATATAAATATTGCCGGCACGGCTGAGGAATCTGAAGATCTTTCTGTATGGACACTAGATGTCAATGGAGAGACACTTCAAACCGGCTGCAACAAAAGGCTGTGCCGCTGCATTCTCTAAAACAAGATTTTTCTTTTCCTCTTTTTCTAATATAACTCTTTTGGGCTGATAGCCTTGTAAATTAAAGTCACAAAAAACCCTCAGGAGAGGCACTGTACATGGAACACCCATCCAATTAGTTTCTGATACAGGCATGATTTAAGTGGTAGTTGAAGGCAGCAAGCATTTTTCAGCCCTTCAAACCAATCATTTTTTTGCTGAGACTGACAATGAGGGATCTAAACATGGTGATGTGGCCTTATAATCCCCTGCCTTGGATGCTGAGACCACCTGCTTCCTTGAATGAAGACATCCGAGCTGCAATCAAACATCAAATACTTTTATAAGACTTAAGAACCTAAACTGGGTTGGAAAAAATAGCCTGGAAGTAAGAAGTTTCACGGCCCCATTATCCTCCCCTGAGACATATAATCCTCTATCAACACTTTGATAATGTATGCTAAAGCACAGCATGTGAAGACTGACAGAAAAATGCAATTGGAACTGCTTACTGATTTTCTCTGAAAACCAGTCAACTGAGCTGCATGCCGTGCTATAAGTTTAATTAAAACAAGTGCTAACCACTGTAATAGAGCTCATAAAAGGGGTTTTAGAGCAAAATATAAAATGTTGGGGATTTGGTGGATAAAGCTCCTTTATTACTGTTGTAATTTACATTTAATACTGCAATTTTAGTACTTGGAATTAGTCAACACATTGTGCTGAGCTAGGAAAACAAACCCCTCATGGACTGTCCATCGTAGCACTGCCCTGTGTCCATGTACAGCAGTTCCGTCCGTGGGGTGGATCTGTGGGCATCAAAGGGCAGGAGCAGGGACATAAACACTGGGAACAGTGAAATGTGTTAATGACTTGCTTCTTGCAGTTACCATAAAACGAGGCCAAAGAGCAAAGACGCCGAGACTCCTGATGCGGCTGCAAGGAGGGGCAGAGAGACAGGCTCAGTCTGGAAGGAGGCTCAAGGTGCCCCACAGGGGGAGATAAGCAAGATGGGGCAAGGGATAGATTATGGATTTATAGTAAACCTCAGGGGTGAAGCTTTGTGAATGGCAACAGTTATTTGACAAGAAGCTAGTGAAGATATATGACAAACAGGGTTTTGAGTAATCTGGTCTAGTGGGAGGTGTCCCTGGGTTGGAACTAGATCATCTTTAAGGTCCTTTCCAACCCAAACCGTTCTATGATTCTATGAAATGGGAAATCGCCAAGGTGTGAGAAATGGTTAATAACATTCAACGGACAAAGGTGACAACGGAAGATGTAAAAACAGGAGCTGCAGCAATAGTGATAGTGCAATACATGCCTGAAGTGCTCCATGGGACGGGTAGTGGCAGGTTGGGACCACATACGGAAATGCTGATAACCCGAACTGCGTCAGGCAGAAATGTGAGAAGATAGGGAGGGAAGGGACAAGTGTGTACACACAGTAAAAGACAATTGCAGATTTGCAAGCAAAGGATCAAGGAAGAAATGAATTTCAGAGCCCTTTGTGGGACACACCCCTTAACTCCAACAATTTTGTTTGAACAGGGTCTGCTGGAAAACGTAGACAGAAATTGATACTTTGGATTCAGATTAGTCTTTGAACAATGTACAGGCAAGTTAGTTTACTGTCTTCTCTTGAAAGAAAACAATCTACAAAACTTCTATCTTTATTTTGTAGCAATGCCTGTGTGCTGTAACCCCGACAGCCATTCCAGTAGGGTCAGCGCTATCTGGTGAGTGACTGGCTGCCATGGGACATGCACAATGCTCTATTCCCACCAGCTCCCTCTGCCCAGAATTCATCCAACCTCACCAGAGAGGTTCTTCATGTAATATTTTCAGTGCTGGGAACAGAAAATAAAATACAACCAAAGCAGGTATGGTTTTCACTTTGTATTCAAAAGAATCAAATGATTATCTAAGTTAAGTTCTTATTTGAATATCCCCTGCTTACACATTGGAGTGCAGGTGCTTAGGGCTTCTCTGATGTGGAAACCATAAACTTTACATCTGCTATGTAGTGTTGCTTGGGGTAGTTCAAACAATACGGTCATCTCACATGCCTTACGTCACAAAGATTACTTCTATCTAGACTCATACACATAGCATTTTACATCATAAGTATGACACAACTGATATTCAGAGACACTTCTTTTTACATTTAGGTAATGGTTAGGAATGTTTTACAAAATCAGGTATTTTAAAACTGATGTCTTCTACTGACTGAAAAATTGTAATTGCTACCAACAAAATCAGTGCTATCTGTGTTCATAAACCAAATTATGCCACAAAAATCTGGACATCTACACAGATGTTTCTCCTAGCTTGATACTTTGAGATTTATCAACGAATGCAGCCAAGTATCTTTCCAAGAATTATCCAAAAAATGTTTCATGGACTAAGGGTAGCAGCAAAGTAATATTTTCAACTGACACAACTATTTATGTACATTTATTCAAAAGGTTGTTTTTTTCTCCTGTCTTTGTACTAGTGACAGACAGTCCTGTATCATTTATTGAAATACCCAGTATACAAGCTACTCACTCTAGAAGTTATCAAGAAAAATATATACTGAATCTTGCTTATTGCCATAAGCAAACTGGCTCATTAGAATACCAAAGCTTTGGTTTCTGAGGTTTAGTACTTTCCTAAGAAGAAAACCAAACAGAAGCAGGAGAAGCATTTTTATCCTGTGCGCTGTGTTGAAGGATCTTTGCATCCTGGTAGCTAAACCCTGGATCACTCTGTCTTTTGTTAGCATTACTTCCTCTGCTAAAATTGAAACTCAGAAGTTTTGTGTACATTATGCACAAAGTTATATGATGTACCTGCACATTTACAGCAACAGGAGAAAGCAGTAGGTAGAAAAATAAAACCCGCTAAAATCTGAACCTTAAACAGAAAATTTCAAATATGAAACTCAGCATACGTTTCTTACAATGAGGGTGATCAATCACTGGAGGAACAGACCAAGGGAAGTGGGAATTTTTCCATCTTTTTATGTCTTAAAAGGAAGACTGGATACTTTCAGTTCATTGTGATGTGGCAGCCAAAAAAACCCAAGGAAACGTGTTAGAGAACAAAACAGACAGTGTCGTTTTTCTGATGTGTAAAACTGTGGTGAGCCCGCATTTTGGGATGTGGAGACCAGACCTGCACACAGTGCTCACGAAAGGCATAGTAAAGTTGAGCAGGTACAGTGAAAAGCATTTAATGTGATCCTGAGGATGAAGCAGCTGCCTTTGGAGGAGAGACTGGTAAGACCATGAGGCCTTAATTTGGAGAAGGCCGAAGGAAAATCAAAGTTTACAAAACCAGAAAGAATCAAATAAAACACATGCAGAACCATCATTCACCAAATCCAGCAATACCAGAAGTAGGGGGCATTTCATAGATCTGGGAAAAGTGTTTCAAAACTAAGTAAAGAGAAGTGCTGCTTTATCTAACGGGTATTTGACTTTTGGAACTTGCTGCCATAAGACACCATGGAAGCACATTGCACTTGCAGGTCCAAAACCAGGTGAGAGATAAGCAGCAGTCCTTGAACTGGAAACAGAGAGAAATAGCCACGGATGTACGCTCTGACATCCCTAATGGAACAACTGGAGGTGCTAGAGGACTACATGGGGACCAGGCTGCAGACAGTAGCCAGGCTTATTTGCTCGCCCTGAGCAGAATCTCCTCCTGTCCTGCATGAGACAGGAGACAGGAACAAACCCTGGTCGCTGGCTTCAGCACACAGGGGATGTGGAAAATCTAACATCCTGAGATTTACAACATTTTGCATAAGATTATCAAACAGTTCTGTTTGTCCTCAGATCCGTGGCTCCATGATCCTGGATGGAGGGCTTTAAAAATCTGCTGTGAACTAAAGTAGTTACCAGCCAGGAAATGCAGGAAAATGTCTAGAACTGACAAATAATTCAAAACTAAAGCAACCACTGAATTTCTAAGACACTGGCAAATCTACTCCTCAACAGTTCATGCTTTTTGCACCAAAAGCATCCCCCACTGCTGAATTCCACAACTCAGCATGGCAAGGGCAGGATTCCACTTTGTTTGCAGAAGGCCCAAACCTGGCTCGTAGGGAAGGCTGCTCTGGGACATGCCCCACAGGACAGGGCTTGCTAGTGTGTCACCTGCAACAACATGCAAAAGCTATACTCGTGGTAATTAATCTAACTTCCCTTAAACAAGAGATTGTGTTTTCTAATACCAACCATCAGAATATTTAGTGTTCTCTTGCATTATCCTTGTACTGAATTACTTGGGAGCGAATTTGAAGGCAAGGGTAATTAATCCAAGATGTACGTATGTTTATACAGTGTCTGAGCTCTGGCTGGTGCTGACAGGTTTATGAGAAGTAAATTATTACTTGTTATAAAAGGATTTATTTTACTTTTTAAAGAGCCAGTCTGGATGTTTAATCTGATTATTTTTCCCCAGTGCAAGACTACACAGACTATTTTGCCTTTTTGCTTGCAACTTCACTGCTCCTGCTAGTAGGACAAACACAGAAGCTCCATCAGTTTCATCAAGGGTGCATCAAAGTCACATAGCACCAGGTAGGACAGGCAAGTGAAGGGAAGAGACCTCAACGTTTGAGAGCTCAAACACATGATAAATATGGGAACAGCTTTCAGATGCTAAGAAAGTATTAGGAGAAAATATAATTCTGAAGAATATACATATTTTGACAGGAATACTGTGGCGACCAGCTTCATCAGTTACACAAGTCTTATCTAATTCCATACAGGGTGCTGAATACGCCATGAAGCCAGCAGAAATAAACTGCATTGGTCATGCTGCATGAACTAAAAACGTTATTATAAAGAGGATCAAATTAAGGCTGCAAGTGCATTTCCTAATTTCTCTTCTACCATTCTTTTAATGTGGATGCTTATTATAGTAATAATTTAAAAAGTTATGCAAATTTAGGGTGAAAGAAAGCATATGATGAGCTATATGTATGCACAGCAGGCAGTATTACAATTAACTTGATCACAGACAAGTCTCTTCCATGTATGTGCCATCATTTCTGATGATCACAAAATAAAAAGGTATATAAAGAAACGGTGCTGTAAATTAGCTTGAAAATGTGCTTCATGTGACCTTGGATGCTTTTTATTTTGTCCGTTGACCTTCAGAAAGAGGCTAAACAGACCTCTGCTGTTTGCTTTCCTCTGAAGCTGATTAGTTATATGTAGACATATAAATATCAGAAGGCTAACACAATGTAGCTCTTCAGAGACTTAACAATATTTACTACTAACACATTTTTTCATATAAATAACCAGATTTATATCCACAGGCACAAATGAGAGAAAATTATCAACAAACGTTAAAAGCTAATACAAGAGCTGACTACTGCCAAGAGCAGGCAATTGTCAGGTGGCTGGCTGTTGTGCAAGAGAACGGGAAAGAAAAATAAGTGTATTCCCTTGGAATTAGACTTTCTCTTTCTTCCTCTGATCCTACTCGCCAATGTTTTTCATTCTTTACAGTATTTTTTCATTTTTACAGCATTTTTAAAATTTCATTTTGACCTTTTCACCACCTGTAGTATCTTCAGCACCCAACTGGGCAAAGGAAGATCTCATCAGAAATCTTAATTTTGTGGGGGACCAACCAAAGACAGTTTTCTCATTGATCAGAACCATTTCCCTGTACCAGTTCTACCAGTCGTGTAAGTATGTACACTGAACAGTGAAATGTGCTCTTGTATTGTTTCCGACCATCAGAAAGATAATATGGTAGGAGTGGCAAATGAAAAGTCAGGAGAAAAGGGATACTGCAATTGTTGTGCCTGCTGTAAAAAAGAATAAAAATTAAGAGAAACGGCTTCATATGAAATCTCCAGATAAACTGATTAGATATGGCAAATCTACCTCCTGTGCTTATTTTTAATTTGCTCATTTTGTATAGATGCAAAACATAATCTTACCCTGCATAAAAAAATACGGGAGACGTATTACAAAGAACACCTTTTACCAGAGAGGCTGGGAGCTGTAGTAAGTGCCACGAGGTTTCCAACTGGCCCTCCCTCACCAAGAATAAAGTCAGTAAAAGCACTGGATTGGGTGCTCCGGGATCTGCAGTTGTGCTCTCCGTGCAGCGGCCATGAACAGATGATCTTTGCATGGGAGTGTGGCGAGAACCATCTGGATAAGCGATGGGACATTTTGGCACACAAGGAAACCAAAACAAAACACACAACGAATTGCCTCAGCCAATCCTGGGCTTCTAAGTGAAATTTTGTGTTTTGAGGACAAGTTGATTTCTGCCCTTTTATTTTTGAAACAAAATAATTAAATAAAAACATTTACACCGACAACACGCAGCAGCGTCACTAAGCCAACATCCTCGATTTTCCTCGACTCTTGTTTGCACAGTCCTGTTTTCTTCCAAGATGTCGTGGTTTAGGCCAGCTTAATTGAAAAGATACTGAATGGAAACTCAGTTCTGTTTTACCTCAAACCAGAACATGATATGAGCTTTACAGCAATGTCAAACCTTAAGGGCCCCTGGGCGTCTGTCAGGCCTTTGTGGCACCAACACAAGGCCTTGGGCAAGGAATACAATCAAAAATCTGAATAAAATGCACTTAACATACAAAGTTATGAAGTATGAAGAGGTATCTCCAAAGCTCACACATACAAGCAGTCGATGAGGTGCTTAAGTCCTTCACCCATCATGTTTTCAGGTGCTCGACATTACACGGACCGATCCCGCTGCCACCACTCCACAGCCGCCGCTCCGGCTTCGCACGGCCGCCGCCACGAGGCGCCGAGGCCTGCAGGTTGCTTCAGCTCGCGAGGTTCAAGAATACTGACTTAATGACTTAATTGTGACACGAAACCAGCGCGGTCTGAGGGCCCCGATCTAACGCCAACCGAGACCTGCCTCTGCCCCCCCCCCCCGGCCTCGTGCCCGGCTCCCCCGCTCGCGCCGCGCCTCTCAGTGACGCACGCGCCCCCCCCGCTCGGCGCCTGCGCGGCCGTTGGCCCCGCGCCCGTTGCGGCGCCTGCGCACTCGGGGCCGCTCCCGTCCCGCCTCCTCCCCCCCCGCCCCCCCCCGGCCCCGGCGCGGCTCGTGTGACCGGAGCGGCGGGAGTCAGTCGGCGCCTGCGGAGGGAGGCCCCGAGCCCACCACCGCCACAGCCGGCCGCGGAGGGTGGGAGGCGGTGGCCTCCTCCTCGGTCCCCGGCGCCATGAGCATCGAGATCCCGCCGGGCCTCACCGAGTTGCTGCAGGGCTACACGGTGGAGGTGCTGCGGCACCGGCCGCCCGACCTGCTGGGCTTCGCCGCCGACTACTTCGCCCGCCTGCGGGATGCCCGCGACCAGGAGGCGGCCGGCGGCGGCCGCAGGGTGGTCAGCTTCGATGGGGAGCCCATGCAGACCGAGTCCAACGGCGAGGAGGAGCCCGACCGCGGCGACGAGGACTCTGACTCCGACTTCGAGCGTAAGTGCCGGCGGTGAGGGGCGGCTGTGAGGGGCTGCCCCCGGGGCCGTGAGGGGCAGCTGTGAGGGGGAGCTATGAGGGAGGCTGCCCGTGGCCCTGAGGGGCGGCGGCGTGAGGAGACTGAGGGGCAGCTGTGACGGCGGGCGGTGAGGGGTGGCTGCCCGTGGCACTGAGGGGCGCTGGTGACGGGGGCCGCCCGAGCCTGTGAGGGGAGGCTGTGAAGGACTGCCCGTGTCGGCGGCGGGGGGCGAGGACGGGCCGGGAGCGGCGGGGTCCTGCCCCCGGGGGTAGGAAGCAGCCCGGAAGGCCGGCCCGCAGCCTGCGCCGCTGCCCCGGCCGCTGGCGCTCGGGTCTGCGGGGCGGGATGGATTGGATGGGGGACAGGCTCCGGCTGCCGCCTCTTGCAGCGTCGCGGCGGGTGCTGCTGGGCGCCTTCAGCCGGCTCCTTCCCTCCGCGGCTCTGCAGGGTGTCGGCTGCGCCCCGGGCAAGCTGTACGCCTGCAGGAGAACTGCCCTCTCGGGGGCAAGCCGTGCTCGCCTTGACATTAGGCCCGTAGGCTCCAGTGGGAGACTCGTTCCCTGGGCGGGGTGTCAGAAAGCAGATGTACAGACCTGCCGTATAACGGCCAAAATTGTGCCTGGGGTCTGACTAGAGTTATCGGAGTGAATTGAGCATACAGCCAAGCATGTGATAGGAAAGATCATGTGTTATTGTGCAATCTCTTCTGTACTTATCTTTACATTTCTGCCTTTAAATCATTGCCGACGACTGTTTTTTTTTTTTTTCCTCTGAAGCTGGGGATGTTTGTTGCCACTGTTGTGCGTTTAAAGTGGTTATTATAAAGCATTGACATAACTTTTTAATATGTTACTAAGTAGCAAAAATGCGAAGCCACTTGTATACTCCTGTTTATACTGTAGGTCTCCAAGAGAAAAGATAACTTAGGTGATCTGGACAATGAAACGCCACTTGTGATACTTCAGTTTTTATTCTGTCAAAATGTGCTGTGTGCCTTGTGCAGTGTTTATAATTTGGACTGTAATTGAGCTTCAATGCAAAAAGTTATTGAAAATGTTTGTGAATGGTGGTACTTGGCACACCCAGAATTTTGGAGCTGAAATTGCTGAATACTGTCTCATTATTAGAAGTTAATTTAAGTGGAGAGGGAAAGGTAAGAAAAGGCGTGCTTTCCCTAAACTTTCAGTGCCCTCAGTTTTGCGGTCTTATGCCCTTGACCTATAACATGAACAAAGGTTCCTGACTTTTATTGACAGAGGATTTTCTCTTAGACAAATTACTATATGTCACCTTGAGGATGAAGTGTGTTCTTGCATCTGTGCTCTGGCTAACAGTTTTAAAGAAACAAGAAGAAATTAAACTGGAACAAACAATTGTTTTTGTTAAGAAAGCATTGGGAGACCAGCTATTTTTGCAGCCCTTTTAGGCTGGGAACTTTACAAAGTAAAACACAGCTTCTGCTCTTGAAAATATACAATCTAAACGGGAAATGCAAGTGTATGAGAGGGCAAGAATAAAATGTACAGTCGGAATGAATTAAAAAGCAGTTTGCAATTGCTGTCTAGATTTGAGTGTGTTTTTTTTTTTTTTCTAATGAGAGAGAGGTTCTGTTTAGGGCATGAAGAAGAAAAGATGAATGGTAAAGGATAAAGAGGTGGGCACTGGTAGTGACTGGATTGTAGTTAAGGGGATGTGCAAGTGTGAGCACAGATTTATGACAGCAATTTCAAGTGATTTTGTTTGTCCTGCAACTCAAGTCAGCAATATTTTCAAGCATCTCTAAATATAAAAGAAGCTATAGTTTCTTGTAAAATGTATTATTTTAAAATAAAGTTCTAGATTGGAAAAATTGCAGTAAACAGTTGTGTATGATTTTTTTAAAATGTGCAACATTTCTGTATATAATGTTTTCCTTTTTTAAAAAATACAGCCAACCAAACAAAAAAACATACACAAAACCCCGCACTCCACCAGAGCTTTTAATGTCATTGAAAGCATCTCTTCTATTTCTTGATCAGTTTATCTTATTTTAGGGTTTGAAAGATCTTCTCCAGGGAAGTAAGTGTAAAGTTTTCCTGTGAATGTTGGCAACTGCAGCTGAAGGGATACTCTGAAGTTGAATATTTTCAGATAAAAATCTACAAACTTGATGGTGGCAAGCAACTTTTCAAATACAGCTTTATGTGCTGAGGGTGTCCAACGCAGAAAGGTGGTTCCTTTGCTTCAAGTTTCTGCTCATCATCTTTCTGTCTTAGTCAGAGAGAAAATTCAATTAACATAGGCAAGTAGCACTGTCAGTAGTGCTGTCTTGCTGCTTTTCTGAAAATCTGTGCTATTTCCTCTTTACAGTTTCAAAGACCTGGGGGAGGAAGAGAGCTGTGTTCTATTTATCAGCAGGTGAGGATCTCTACAGGGTCAGGGAAACGATTCTTTCTTACGTTGTTTAACATTGTGGGGGGCAGTTGCCCATAGCTACCTGTTTTTTAGATTTCTGTTGTAGCTGTTGTCATAGAAGGCTTTATTAATGGGAAAATGTTAAGTCAGAGATTCTGATATCTCCATCCTCTATGAATTTTATAGGTAGGATGATACTTCTACCTTGTTGTGGAAGACCATATCCTGTGTCCTTATACACTGCTCAGTGTTTAAAGGACATTTAAAGGTAGAGAAAACCCACAAAATGAGTCTCAGATAATCTCACTGGACAGGCCCTAGTACTGTTTACTAAGATTGCATTTTTTCATCTTGGACAATTTTAGAAAGACTAAAATTAATTTCACTTTGTTTTCCTAGGTTAACATGTGTTTACCTTTGAGTTTCAAAGACAGGTCAAAAGGATGTTTTAAATATGTTTCCATGGCTGTTTTTAAATATAAAGATGAAATTGAGCAATGGTAGTTTAGTAAAGTATTAAGTTAAGAAAATTTAAAGCTAGTTTAAATAAGTGACCTGGTTGTGTATTTTGGGCGTATGAAAGATGTCTGCATAAATAATGTGGTTGTCTTCATGTTTCTACTTCTGGCACAATATTAAATTTGTGTATCTCACTAGGCTGCATCAGCATACTATGAGCTAGAGACTACTTCAGATAACTTACTCGTTGGGTTTTTTTTGTATGCTTTGAGGGCACATGGTAATAGAAGGGAGAAATAACTTAAAATCAGAATAAGTTCTTGGCCTTTGGTGTAAACTGTGTGGCAAATGTCTTCATGTAGTCATAGTGACACCAGTGGTTCCTTTTCTGCCATAACAGCACTCAATCAACATGGTAAAAGTCACTGAAACTAACTAGATGACAAAAAAGACTTCTATTCTCTTATGACACTTCAGTAATTACTTCTAGGTTTACATTTATTCTCTGAACTTCTGGGAGTTTGATCTCTGATTTTGATCATTTTTGTGTATGCTATCAAAGGATATCAGGATGTGGCTGTTAACAGACAGTGGAGTGTAAGGAATGTGTGGAAAGAAAATAGTGACAATAGGGGGGAGAACCTCCAGAAACATCTATCCAGTGGGCTGTGGCAGAGAATTTATACATAGGAAGCTTTCCTCAGAGCCTTTATTTGATTGGTGTAACTGCAAAGTTGACAAGTTGATAGAGTTGGGAAAAGATGCAAAGTGACAACTTAAAAAAATCAGGCTGAGGACATAACCAAGGATGTATATGTATTCTAAAAGTGTGTCCTTGACCATGGCACTTGTAATTTTAACAAGGAAGCTCTGAATAGTTGTGTTAAGGGTGTGAAATTAAAGCAACAGAAATGGTCTGTCCGCTGTTTAGACTGAGTCATGACTTTGGGAAACCTTCTATTGTGAGTAGCCCATCTGAAGGAAGGCAGGCGGCTTTCCTTCCCTGTCAGTTGTGGCAATTGCACAAAGGTGCAAGGTACCGCACTGTTAACTTTCCATTTTTGTGTCTCCTTGTTTGTAATAGTAATCAGTTATAGAAGGAAAAAAAAAAATATAAGAATAAAGCCACCTGTGTTTATTGTTGGAGATATTAAATATAACAAACAGTAGAACTAAAATATTTTTCGGATTATATACTAACTTGAGCAACTCAGATGTTTTACCTAATGACAAGTATTTTAGTGAAAGTAAAATTTTTCCTTCCCAGGGTTTCACCTTGATATTGAAGGAAAGATTGTGCACTTTTCAGCTGCTCCCTGACCAAAAGAAAACGCTTTTTAATATATTGCTTTCAAAATAATCCTTTTCAGCATGCTCTATTGTTATGAAGGAAAATGGTGCATATGAATCTGGATTAACAGGTGAAAAGATCCAGTTTAGTGTCTGCACTGAGCTCTCAATTAAAATTCAAGGATTTGCTAAATGTCATCTAAAACATCAATAGGATATCTCAGCAGAAGGGAGTAGGGAAATGTACTTTTACATCATTAGATCTTGGATGTGATACCAAATAAGAGTTCAGTCCATCTTTGAAATCTTTATCTTCTTAATTGTTAACAGAAGTGCTTACTATTAAATTAAAACTGTTCTTACTCTTAAGCATCATTTGCTTATGCATTCTTATTCTGTACTTATTCTGTACTACATCAATTTACAGGTCAGGCGTAACTCCTTGCTGTTTTCCTGAAATAATTCAAGGAAATATATTGAATGATAGAAGTCAGATGATTGAAGACTTTTGAAGAAGACCTTTGAAGGATGGAGTAAGGAGAATAGTGGTCCTTCTGAAGAACACAGTTCAAGTTTTCAGATGTAATTCAGATTTGTTATTGCAAGTGTTCCTGCGAGACAGTCACCTTTAAAATGAAAGTACTCTTAACTTTCTAGTAGTACGTTCACCTGCTTCCTCCATAATTGTTAATTTACTGGGAATAAAGCACAGTAGCACTCTCCTCGCTCTTTTTCTTTTTTTTTCCTGTCCTTAACATGAAAAGAGCTTCTCTCTGCAGTACAGTACTTTTTTTTACAGTACTATTGCATTGTATGATGCAAATTCAGTCCAAAGAATAGCTACTCTATTTAAAATATAGGTAGCACAGTGGGCACTTTCGTAATCTGATAATTATTAGTGCTACTTCTTTTTTTCTTTGAAATTTGTTTGACTGACTCATGTTGCTTAATAGTGATTATAACAAAGGTGTTTTGCGCTCTACTTAAGTAGTCTCTAGATTTTTCCTCTAGATGGAGGAAGAAGCTCTAGATTATGATCTAACCATAAGCCTTTGAGGTTAGTATACAAAGAAAGAAGTACACATACTTTCTAATATGTTTGAAAAGAGTGTACGTGTAAGCAAGCCTAGCAACCTGAAGGTGTAGAATAAGCTTTAGTTTTATTTATTCTTCGGTCTCTATCAATAACATGGAATCAATTACAAAGCAAAGTATTAGTGATACATGCATGTTGATAATGTTTTAAGAGGAATATATATTTCTACATTTGATTTTCTGATTTTGGTAGGTCTTGGCAGCATAATATCTTGAATGTGTTTAACATAAAAAATACCAAGTGAAAGATTACCATTGTGCAGCTGCTATACTTGCGCGTGTCTTTGCTTTTGCAGAGACAGTTCTCACTGACTTAAATCTGAAGGATTAAATAGAGTAGCTGCTGTTAGTACTAATGGAACTTCACTCCCTATATTTATCTTGTTCACACAGGGGAACTTTGAACATAAACTAAGTATAAAGGAGGACTGAATTTACTTCTCTTTAGTTACTTGGACAAAATTTCTAAAGTTTTTTTCTGGAGATCTTTTTGCTTCTGTATTTGCTTATCACAAAAGACATGCTTTTCAGCATTTGTTCTTAAGATTGTACTTACTCTGTTACAAGATTTGACTAGGACTTTTTCTAGTCAAGTGATGTAGCTCTAAGGAGGTCACCGTTTGTATCTCAATGGAGTCTGAAGGAAGGTTTCATCAGTAGTCTTCAGTACAAATGAAAATTTAATTAAAATACAGGTGTAATACATCATTCTTACCTGAGATAATAAAATAACAAAGTATGAAGTGAAGGGATAAAAGCTGCTGGATGGCTGAGAAACAGAACTGTAGATGAGTTGACTGAAATTTGCAAACATCACTGGATATTGCTAAATGTATATTGATTTACATCAGGAAGGAGAAACTTCTATGTTAATTTTGAAAGATAAGTTTCTTGCAATTTTGACGTGGTATACTTACATTGTTATTTGTAACATCCTGTCATCAGCACTGTTCTTATTCCTATAGCTTCTATTAGACAGTCCTTAAAATCTCTCGAGAAAGATATCTTCTTATTCCAGTTTGCTCTCAGTTGCTTGACGTGATCATTCTGCTTTTCTTAAATCATCTGTGTATCGCAGAATGTGAGGAAGCAAGCAGTACCTTTAAAAATTCCGGTAACTTTTCACTTAGCTGTTAAGCTTGGTATTTCCTGAAAGAGCTTTTGGCACTAGCTATAACTGCATAGATAAATTAAATTCTAGACTCAGTTTGTGCTCTTTTAGTATCCTGCTGTTAGTTTGGGCAAATAGAAACTGCGTTACTTTGTGTACTAGCCTCTAAAAAGAACGTAACTAACTATAAAGGAAGGGGATAATTAGCCTTTGGAAATTATTGCTTAATTCTTAAAAGCTTGGTTTTTCCGCATTGAAAAAGTTTATTGTAAGAAAAATTGTATGAAACTTCTAAAATGGGATTCTTCTAGCTGGTTCTAAAATTAAGCTAAAGGAAATTGTTGTAGTGAATATTATCTTTTTTTAACTATGTTATTTTTTCATTTAATAATCTAATATTAGAGTGCTGAGACAATTCTGCCAGTGTTGCCAAGTGCCATCTTCCCCTTTTGCTGATACTGAAGTTTAGTTGTACCCTCTTATCTAAAATAGAACAATGGAGATCTCGGGGAAGAGGAGGAGACAACAGAGAAGAAGCTCACTTCAAATTATTCACCAGTCAGTCATTAAAAAGCATTAATGTTTAACAAAGAGCAGTTGCTCATTATGCAAATGAAGACTCGAAGTGTAGCCAAGATGAGTTATGCATGTTTCTCACTGGCTTTACCAACATTTTCAACTTCATGAATGATCATTCATATTTTTTTTTGAAAGAAGAGGGAGATAATGACAAATACAATTGTAACAAACGTACTGGTTCCTCTTTTAGAGGGATATTATTCTTGTCTCTGTAACAGTCCTTTAGATTCCTTAGATATGCTACTGCACTTGCATCTTTGTAATCCATGTCTGGCTTTGCATCAGTACTTCTTTGGTATGTAATAATTTTTTTGATACATCAAGATTCTTTGATTCACATAGGTTTCTGTTTGTTTGTTTTTTTCCCCCTGAGGTGTCATTAATTGCATGGCGTGTACTCTTCTGCACTCTGCATTTTCAGTATCTTGATGCATCACTGTAATATGAAACAGACAAAGTAAATCAAGAATCGTAAGAACATTGGTTGGAAAAGTTACTAGTGGGTAATTTGATAAATCTGAGTGTGGGTGAAACACTGTTATATAAAAGACTCTTGAACCAAAATACTAATTCCATGAAAGGATGTATGCTTAAGAGATCCTTTAATGCAAACTTTTCTTTTGAAAGTACAGATCTGAAAAAGGGACTATCAGGAGGAGACTCCAGAAATGTTACCCAGAACAAGCAGCTGCTTTGTGGTTGTTTGTGTTTCGTCTGTGAGGTAGTGAAAATTGTGGTGATTGTGGATGGCAGTGTTCTCTGTGTGCTTTAATAGATATGATACCTAGAAGAGAGAGGAGATTTAGAGGAAAGCAAGCCTGTCATACAGTTATCGTACTGCTAGGATTTGGCCTCTGTTTCATAAATATACAATAAGTTGTGTATAATAAAGCCCAGCATTGTATTAGTAGCAGTTTTGCTACTAGCCCTTTCCATACTGAGGCATTTCTTTTCTATGTAGAAATTGCAGACGATGAATAGCGACGATTCTGCTCTGAGCATGGACTTGGAAATTCCCTTTAGGGGAGAACACATCTCTAGGAACAGCCTGCCTTCAAGGCATGTGGGAGGGACTGCAGGTATCATTTCTGTAGCACCGCTTTTATGATAATTTAAAAACAACAACAAAACCAAACAAACCTGTTTTTTATTTTTCTAAAAAAATTTAAGCCACTTTCTGTTCCCTCCTTCTATTTCCTGTTAACTTTCTGAGGGCGGCTTGACGAACAGCTTTGCTTCTTCTCAGAAACTGTATACATCCTGGAGGAACTCAGTTTCCAACTGGCATGATGTCATGTTTCGTTCTGAGGTCATCTTGCAAAAGTCTGGAACCCTGCACTCCTTTTTGGGTGTCGGTGAAGTCCAAACCAAGATGGTCCATGATCATCCAGCAAAATTGTCACAAAAATCTCTCTCTAAACTGTTGTGTGAACAAGGATTAGGGCTGCAAATTGGAGATGAAGTGGTGATTTTGGTAAAAAGTTGTTCTTCCATTGGTAACTGTTTCTGTCCTTCTCTGAATCTCAGTGGTACACAAAGGACGGAAAAGCTTAAAGTACTGCTTCTCTGGTTGTGGAGCATTCTAATAACATGTGTGAAGTTTGTGTGGGGAGTGAACTGTGTGTGTTTTAGATGAGGGTTGAGAAACTACTCTCTAGTTTTCCTATGTAAATATTGTAGTGCCAAGTTCCTTGTTCTTGGTGATTGTATATTGACAGACTGTTACAAAGCAGGATGTCACAATGGCCCTCCATTTCCATTTTGGTTCTTCCTCCCTTGGGATAGCATATTGTTTTCTGCTTCCTATTGAGAAACCTGTATTCCATAGAAGAGATTTTAAGAAAAGAAAAATACAAATATTTGTTTTCTTTTTTTCCTGTTGGGGCTCCAGTAAACACTGCCATTTCTGTGGCAACACTTGTGCTAATCTTGATCATTCAGGAAGAATTGCTTCCTCAAGGAAATGCTGTAGTGTAAGGAACTGGTCCATCTCAGGTTATCATGGATATGGGGAATACCTCTCTATGAAAGATGTCTCTTGGATAGCCCTGGAGTGAAAATTCAAAGATGGTGGAGTTCCCTTTTTTTTTTTTTTTTAAAAAAAAGTAATTGTTCTGAAATGGTTAAGTTTTTTTAACATTGATAATATTAAATGTTTCTGATTAAAATTCATAAGTATTTGTAGGACTCAAAGCCTTCTCAGGGATAAATTATGAAAGATGGCTCATTAAAGTAGATAAACATTCAGTCTTCTGTCTCTCACACCTTTGGGGAGGCTGGCGGAAGATTCCACAATATTCTTGTTCTAAAATGATAAAACTTAGTACTATTCAGAGTGGCGATGTTACTTTAAATACTCCGGTTTCTCAAGCATATTGAAATTAAACATCACTTGATGCAATTTGTATAATGATTTTTATTCTAATCTTGAGATTGTGTAACTTTATGGCTGTTTATCATAAACTAGGCTTCAATTTATCTTGTATTCTGTATGCGCACCTCTTAGATCCTTGTGAAGTAATTTTAATTTCTTGCTGCTGAAACTGTTTAGTAATTAGGTGTTGTGCCTTGTGTCTTTTTTTTCATAACGCTGTCAAACAATGTAACTTTGTGTGATGTGCGTTGGTTTTGGTAGTGTTTTTCTTTTTAACTTCTCATAGATTTTATATGCAGACACTTAACTTTTCCTAGTTAAAAGAGTTGCAATGTGTAGCACTTGTTTTGAAGTAGTATGTAACAGGGACTGTTGTGAGCTTTATACTAGAAGTTCTGCTACTAAAAGTCAGTTCATCTGGAAGCTGAACCATGTAGTACTTGCTGCACCTCACTTTGGTCAGGGAATTTCTTTTTATTGTTACTGACATATTTATGTTGGGATGAATGCTAACGTGTGCCCTCTTTCAGGGACTCTAGACATATGTGAGCATAAAAGGGGATTTTCCATGGTCTGGGGAGAATGCACTGTTTGGTTTTTTTTTTACTATTATCCCTTCTTAGGAAACAGGGCGAATCTGCCTGTCTTCACTCTTCCTCTTTCCCCTAAATCCTCTCCCTGTGAAAGTGCACAGGATGCAGTTACTGGAAGTGTGTGTTTTGTTGTCTATCAAAATACTTTTTTACATGGATATTATTCTTTTTACAGCTATATGTTTTAATTAAGCTTTCTGAATGCTGACTTAATATTGTTAGAAGTGTAAATCTGAAGGAAGAAAAGCTATAAAATACGTTATTCTGAGATGTGGTACGCCAGTTATTTTTGCTCATAATTTTGTTGTGTATCACAAACTGAAGATTGCCCAGATAAGAAACTTTAAGTTTTCTAAATTTCAAAATGTATTTGGAATCTACTCAAATTTATTTATACTTCGCTAAAAGAAACTGTTACCAAATTATATCTGAATGGAACAAGATCAGCTTATGAATTATTGATTAATATAATTGTACTGATAATGAAATAGCACTTAATGTTGTATACATGTAGAATCACAGAATTGCCAGAGATGTTGCTAATACTTCTGCAGAATCCATGGTACTTCTCATCACTTTCTGCCACCCCTCAGCTTGCTAGCTGTCATCCTCCCTCAGAGCTGAGGCTGTGCTACCTGCTACGGTGGTGTGGAAGGGCTGGGTGTGATTCACATTTTGTTATCTCTGTAGTAAAGCATCAGACAAGAAAATTAACATGAATTGTGAAGTCAGTTGTGCTCATATAGAGGATCCTGCGTCCTAGAGATGAGGGGAAGCAAGGTAGAAAACCTGGTGTCCAGCACTGATTCTGAAGCTACTGCTACAGGATTAAATCCTGTAAATCCTGTGCACCTCTTCTATTACTGCTGTAGATATCTCTATATATAGGACACAAATCGTGGGTTGGTTTGGGATTTTTTGTGTGTTTGTTTTTGTTTTGCTTTTTTTTTTTGTAACTGGAAAACCAATAACTTCAGTTGTGAGTATATCTAGAAATTCTTATAAACAACTGACCAAGGTTTTCTGGCTTTGGTTATTAAAAAATGTGATATGATGCATGATACATTTTTTTTCTCTAAATGTATTTTTTAAACATATCACATACGGGGATGCTAGTTCTTTGAATACGCTTTTTTTTATTTCACAAATCAACAACACATCTTCAGTCTTTTTTAAGCACCTAATTAAAAAAAAGTCAAAATCAGACCTCAAGAAGAATTGAGCCAGCTCTTTAAATTTTTGATCTTTTGAGAATGACAGGTTTGAGAAAGGTCATTCACGAATTGTTCAGGCAAGAGTGAGTCTTCAGCGGTGATTATGTATACAGGATGGAGTGCTAAATCCTAGGAAACAGTGAGGTGGGGAAGGATGCAGAAGTTATTGGAGATGATCAACTGATAATAGTTGCCTTTTGTGTCAGTGGCTAAGAGGGCTGATACATATGTTGAGGTTTGTCCAGGATGTGGATGCTTGTTGGCTTTTATGTGGCATTAATAGAATAAGAACTTGTTTAGCATGTTGCAGTAGGGGTCATTGCTGAAAATTTTTTAAAATGCCCGAGAAATGCTCAGTTTGCAAATATGGAGAATGTGTCCCTCATAAGAAATTGCAGAAGCCCCGGCCTCTTCTTTTCCTCCCTTTCTCCCCATCTCCCTTTACAAAAACAGCCAAACAAACTAAACCCCAACAGCCCAAAACCTGTATCATGGCTCTGTCAAAATTTATAGTTACCTACCTGGAAAAAAGATGTCTGGAACTAGAGGATCCATTAATGTATCTGTCTGCAAAGGATGTTTACTTCTATCGTCTCGTGCCATTGGAACTTAAACTGGAGGCAAAGTGTGAGTTTTAATGAGCTGTTAGAGTATCTTTAGGGAATCACAGAATGGTTGAGGTCGGAAGACAGCTCTGGAGGTTATCTTATCCAACCCCTCTGGTTAAGCAGGACTACCTAGAGTGGTTGCCCAGGACTATGTCTAGATGGCTTTTAAGTATCCTGAAGGATAGAGATTGCAGAACCTCTCCGGGCAACATGTGCTAGTGCTGGGTCACCCTCACAGTAAAAAAAGTGTTTCTTGGTGTTCAGACAGACTCTCTTGTGTCTCGGTTTGCGCCCATTGGCTCTTGTCCTGTCCCGGAACTGGACACAGTACTCCTCCAGGTGTGGCCTTACCAAGGCTGAGGTAGAAGTGAAGGACCACCTCCCTTGACCTGCTGGCAATACTGCTCATAACGCATCCCAGGATACCATTAATCTGGTGTGTCTTGCCTGCCATATACAAGTGTACTTATGCCCTGATTTAAATGTGGATGTGTGACATTAGGCTCTGAATCAGCTTGAAGTGACACTTGATGCTGATGTTTCTAATTGAAATTCCTCTTGCTCTTTTATACAGATAAATCAGATGACAGCACAACCCATTCCAGCTTTGTCTTATGTAAAAACATGCTAAGTTTCATCATCCAAATCAGTACTGGCAGTAGGAATTAGTAACTGACATTAGAAGTGACCCAGCCAAAGAACTATGGGCTCTTACATGCTTCCTGTTTTAGCTGTAGGATGCTATTCTTAAATCCTACCTATGTACAACACCTATATACGTTCCTGAGCTCAGGTTGGTCTGGCAGGTATAGCTGTGTAGCTGAGTATATAAAACACCATGCCCTGCCAGTGTCACTGGTGGTTTCTACTGAGCTTCAGATCTTCTGTATTTTTCTTCTAAGTTGCTCTCTTTTGTATAACTAGTTCAGTTACAGTTGTTTCTTACTGTCTATCACATGAGATACAGTACCTGACTGTGAGAGTGACTCCAATCTGTTTTATCCGAGACTGTAAATAGCTAAGAGGCAAAGGAAAAGCTTCTTACACTGCGTATCATCTGTAACTGCCCACATTAATTCTTCTTTTCTGTTCTAGTGCAAACTTGAGCAGGCCAGCTGTATACCACTGATGAAAAGCTAAGACCAACCCTTTTTTCCTTTGCATTGAAACAGATTGGAAGTGCTGCTGCAATCAGTGGTCATTGATAGCCTTGTTGTGTGCTCAGATTTGGGACTGAAGCCTTGCTCTGTCCTCTGAGCATTTTTGTTCTTTGCTGCCCTTCCACCATAAAGTGTTCTAAAATGGTGGTGGATGTGCAAGTACAGGCTTGAGACTGGCCATGTAAGTATGCCCTGAGCGCAAACAATTGCGTCTTCCCCTTCTGTGTAATTCACTTATTTGTGTTGGAAGCTGTACTGAAGCTAAGCAGTATCTGTTAAGCCAATTAGTCTATCGGAGAAGGGCACTAGAGTTAGAACAGTTGGATCACGATGACTTTCTGTTCTTATGTTTCCTCTACATGTGTAATTATTTTTGTGGCAACATATCTATATCTTAACGAGCTATGGTCTTGGAAGTTTCATGAGATTTTCGAAAAAATGTTTGTTATGATGCTATGGCAAAGATAGTGGAAGACAGATTCCCTAAAATGTGTATTTCATAACAAGAAAGTGTTGCTGTTCTAAGAGTTCCTGTGTCTCTATTAGTTACTGGTAAGATTTAAATAACTTGTGACATGTATAAGATCAGCTTGATGGTATAACAAGTAGTTGCTTGCATTGGACAGGTAACTGTTGCTTTTCTGTGTGTGTATGTACACACACTCACACACTCATAGGCTTTTCTCTGTATAAGTTGCTGATCAGTGCCCCATTTGTCAGAAACTTACAGAAGAGTACAAGCTGAAAATACCTAGATGATTGGGCAAATATAATTTTATGTTACCATGGTTTGGCAAGGATTTGAAGCAAATGATGATGCTCTTAATTAGGTGTTGTTTTTTTTCCTTAAAAAAAAAAAAGGGAACTATATTATTCACTCTAGAATAATTAGTCTGACATTGTAGGAAAGTGTCTTAAATCACTGAGCACACCTGTTAATTGAATTCTTTTATTCATGTGCTCTTACATGGTTAGCAGTGCTTGAGTTTTAGATTTTTATAAATGCTTCGAGCTTCACTACACAATTTCAGTTGCACTGAAGTTCAGTTTTCTTTGTCCTCTTTTGTGTACAAGTTACATCTGCTTAAATATCTGTCATAATGAAAAATATGAGTGTTCCGTTTATCAATTTGTTGTCTCTCTGAAAATTATGTCTGAATATAAACAATATTTTGCTTATAAGTAGTTTAAGGTGCTAGTAAACTATATTAGATATGGATGGCATTGTAAAACTGTTTTGTGATAGTAAATATTTGATTTTTCAAGATACCTTTTATGTCCTGATACAGCATTATTTAAAGACACTATCAGTCTCACTAGGACTTTATAATAAGCCTGCCAAGCAGCTGCCAAGTGCAGATAGCCAACATTTACATTCAGTGTTGTGGAATGGTAGCTGTGACATGATTCCAATTAAAAGCTTGGTTTGCACACTGCAGATGTCGTCTGAATATTAATGTGTACTACAGACAGAGCAGATGGATCTCTTTAAAATACAATACAGTGAATGTAAAATTAAGGTTGGGTTTCTGGTGGAAACTGAGAGGCAGTCAAAATCATTCTTTTTTTCTTTGTTTTTCATTGCTGAACCACAATAATATCTGTGCATTGTCATCATCATCTTTACATATAGGAGGAAATAAACTCTTCATTATACATCCAAATAAAAATACAGCATTATGCCTTTTTGAAGTTGTCTTAAATGCCAGATGTACCTAGGAAAGTATTGAGAACGTATATATTTGCTGTGCTTTAAAATATGCTCCTGCCTAAAGGACAGATATGAGGCAACAGATAATAGTTAAAATGTAGGATGCCTATGAGTTGTTTGAGGAGTTTTTCATTGAAAAAGGTGTGTGTATTTAAAGGGGATTTGAATATGTTATGTGAGGTGTGTAGGAAAAGTTCATCCTGAATAGGAGGGGTAGTATGAAACTGGAAATGAAGAAAGTGACAAGGACATCGGTGGTGTGCTGCCATGTAGTGTGTTGCAAACCCAAATATAGCTTTCAAAAAACAGCAGCAATCCAGCTGTGCAAGTGTGTGGATTAATTACTTAATATTTACTATGCTTCTGTGGCAGTCCTTGAGATATAGAGTAAAGCCTTGGTAGTAGGAATATATTAAAAATCTTGGAAATAGCAGGGTAACTGTGGGATTGAAACAGAGAGTAGAAGGGTTTCTATGTGAGTGGGAATTGTTACTTTCTTCTTTTCTGCTGCAGTTGTGTTATCCTCTCGGGCAGAATGCAGGTGTGTGAGAAGGCAGCGAGTGGTTGAGTACAGGGGGAAGAGGTTATAGAAAAGGCAGGGACAGGAGGCATGAAATATGTAAATCCAGTACATTGTTTAACTCTCTAGTGTTGTTGCCATAGCTGTGGTTGGTGTGCTTGTCTTCTACCCTTTTTATACTTGATTTTACAATAGCATGTACCTGAGGCTGTGTAAACACTAAAGTCAGTGCCAGCATTTTCCACTTCATCCATGTTACTTTAACGAAGGTTTCCCCCCAGATCTACGTTTGCATTATGTTTGGCTATTGTAGTTATATTTCCTTGCTAATATTTCTCTCAAAGTTCCTGGCCTAGCTGTAAAGAAGAGGTTCCTGGCTTCAGCAAGGGTACTTATTTAAGTGATATATTCATACTTTCAAAGAAATTGGTTGTGTGCTATTTCTGACAATAATGCTCATTTTCTAAGAATTTTTTTTTTTTTTTTTTTTAAATCTAGACCACATTGAGACTGAGTAGAATTGCCCATGAGGTTTGGGAGAGGACAGCAGTGACTGGGTACTGTCAGAGTGAGGAAGGGCTGTGTCTAGACCTGACTCAAGCTGGTTTTGATGGTTTTGTCCCAGACCACATTGTAGGTGCCATTTCTGTTACGGAGGAGTGTAGACATTGCCTGATGAATCTGACTTACCTGTCATGAGAGGCCTTCAGTGAGTTGTTGCTTTCATTAAAGTTTCCTTGCTACTGTTTAATGCATTCAGTTGTTCGGGATAATGGTGTGACTTTTAATTAGGCTTGTGAAAATAGAAAAACAAGTGATCTTGGCTGATAGCAGTGGCAGATCAGGAGTGATTGAGACTATGCTCTTTGGGGCAATGACTTAAGTATCTTATGTTTAGCAGTGTCTCTGTGCTGTGGTAAAATGAAAAATTTAATGATAATGAAATGTATAAAAATTTGTGTCAGGTCTATGTGGATTTTGTTTGTTTGTTTTTAGCTTTGTTTACATTGCATTCATCTGTATACAGTTTGTTAATCTGTGGAAAGAGATTTCTGAAAGAACTGCAGTGGAAAATAATCAAAATGGAGTGGCTTACTAGACATAATTTCTAAATGAGTCACAAAAGTGTCATTTAACTATCTCCACGGTTTCCAAGTGTGCTTGGTGAAACTCATCTTTCTAAGTAAGCCAAAAGATGTTTAAGTGTTGTGAATTTGTAACATAGAGCAATGACTTTGCACCTTACAACCAATCAAAGGATAAAAATCTGGTCAAAAGTCTTTTAGCGTTTGATGTTTTAAAAAATATGGAGATGTGAAGTTAAGTCTTGTAAGTGTCTTAGAAATCAAAGCCATAGTAAAAAAACCAGTTGAAATGCAAAAGTATTGCTTTAAAAGAACTGTACTTGTCGGAGTCAAATGTTGCTTTTCAGAAGTCAGCTGACTTTCAGAAGTCAGCACTTCTGAAGTTTCTACCAAAAAGATTTCAGACATAATTTGTCTTCATTACATTTCAAAGATCTTAAATACCCTGAAGTATTAATCCTCCTGCCTAATATATCTGATTTCTGGCGGGATGGGAGTCTGGTAAATAAAGAGGTGAAGTGTGAAAGCAGGACTGCTGAGATAGAAGGCAAACGTCAAGAGACTTGGAAAAGGAAGAGTCTGTACTTGCTTTGCCACTGCACCTAGACATGAGGCTGAGTTGCCCATCTTTCTTGCTGATGAGGAAATGCCTTGTGCTTCCCTACGTAAGATGCAACTATCTTTTTTTGTATGAAGCATTTGTTTTAAGGGAACTTGCAGTTATTTCTCCTTGATGTGATGTTTCTGATGCTCTGTAGTCTCATACTCATCTTTGACCCTTTCTTTTTTCATTGTCAGAGAATCCCTATGAAAGTCACTTATGAATATGTTCAGGATCTTTACTTTTTATCATCTGCTTAGTGTTCAGTTTGTAAGCCTAATGTCATTCTTGCTCTTAAAACTTTTGTGATATTACTAATGTGGCTCCTTTGCTTCCCTATCTCTGAAATGCCTTCCTCTTTAAGCTTGCTCCTAAAGCCCAAGCAAATTTCCCCTTTTCACTTATTATTTCTTGCTTTGCTGTACCCTCCAGTGTCTTGCCTATTCTGACAACACTTGGAAGATTTGTCAGTTGCTTCTTAACTCTCCTAGTTCTTTGCAGCATCCTTCCTTTTCTGTGCAGTGTATAATTTCGTCTTTCTAATCTTGAAAAAATTCCAAAGTCTTTCATTTCAGTCCCTGACAATCTCCGCTGTAGTATCAGCATACAGTTATGTCTTTAATCACTGTGAAATGTGTTTTTTCAGCTGAGATTGTACCTTAGCACTGGCAATTTGTCTAATTCCATGTCTGTAAAGCAAGTGCATGCCTTCTTGCTATCTCTTTGATCTTCGTAATATAGATTACTCTCATAAAAAGTCAACGCCAAAAAAAAAGTGCTGTGTTTGGCTAGATCTCTGAAACGTGTCAGCAAGAAATAGGAGAGGGTTATGTGGGTCGTGCCATTGCAATGTCAGATAATATGGAGTGCTGCTTGATAGGTATTCATTCTCCTGTACTTAGGCTTCACTCTGGCTGTATTAACTCCTGAATTTTCAGAGCAGAGTTCAGTGCATAACAGGGTTGTGGTCCTTTTTTGGTACTGAATTAATATCTGCTGAGAAACATAATAAAAATTGTACCATGCCTGAGTGTTCAAATTCAGCTGTGGAATGAAAATATTGAAATAGTGATTCCTTTTCATAAAGCGTCTTCAATTATTTTTTTAAAAAAACAACAACCAAACCAATGTACAAAACCCCTCCTCTTTTAACATCTTAGTGAAGAAATGCTATTCTCACTGGAGGTTCCCCCAAATTTCTTTGTGAGTCAAGTAAAGATTTATCTTTCTTGAATTTATCAGCTGTTTAAAGTTTGTCCATTCCAGAGTGCGTATTAATTTTTCTTCTGTCTTGGAAAAAAGAAGAGCCAACCCAAAATATCACAACAGCTTTAATAACTTTGTAAAACATCTTTTTTTAACTAACATAGATGCCTTGCTTGTTGACTCAACTTTTTCCTTCAGAAGTAGTTATTACATTCTTTCTATCAGAGGGGTTCTAAAATCTCTGAAAGCAAGGATCGGGCTCCTTTAAGGTGAGGCTTCCAGACAGTGTTTTTCCATTTTGTGTCAGTAATTTTTAAATCCAAATAAAAAAATCAATTAAATTGAAGACCAGGATGTGTTGCTACTTTGTTTTTATATTTTATTATCTCTTGCTACTGCTGAGAGCTATTTTTAAATACTGGGAATGAAAAGGTATCTATGCCTCTATTATTTCTCCTGTAGCAGAGGGGAAAACAGTGTTTAACATTAATGTAATTTTTCTTGTTGTTTTCCAGATTAATGGATGTAAAAAGTCTCTTATAGAAAAGTAAGGAGTGTGTGTGTATGCAGACAATCCTACACCATGGTTTCCATTTTTCTACCTTTTTTTTTTTTTTAACGTTTCATGTTCCCTCTCTTCCTCCTCTGAAAGAACTCGCTTCCTCCCTAGGGTTCCCTGACCTTTTGTCTTTCTCTGAATATCTGGCATGCTTCAACTGACACCATCAGAATCTCTCCCGCCTGTCTGTAGACAGGTTCTGAGTTTCCATCCTCTTCTGGGGGGAAGGAAATAGAAGGAAAAGAAAATTGGCACCTGTTAAACTCTTGGCCATTTTTGTCTGTTTTGCTCTTCTGAAAGAAATGTTGACGTGTGGATGGTTAGGTTCCAGAACTGCCTCTGAAAAAATTGTAGTAGTTTGTACCCCCACTCACACTCCCCCACCTTATCAAGCAGAGAAATCATGGATACATAACCGTTGTATTAGTAATAGTCACAGGGAACACCATTATTTTACTTACTAGTTGAAAAACAAGTTCAGATATGCATTTATTAAAGTATGATTGCATATCTGATGATGACAGTCTTGTTTCTGCTGTAGCATTACTTTTTAATTAATAGGAATCCTAAAAAGTTCATACTTGAATCTTTAAATGGTTCATATTCGTGTAAGTCCATTAGCATCTTGCTGTGTAGAAAAACAGTTTGACAGCTGTAGTCTAGCACTTCCTTATCGTAACTTGATATAACATTCCATAGAGACAGTCACGCCTCAGATTTATACTCCACTCTGCTTCTGGTATTTCAGCTTTAATAGTTTATAGTGTCAGCTCACATGTTGTTTGGATAATCTTAATTGACTTGTTAAATAAGAACAGTTTACATTCTGTTTCTCTTTTTTTTTTTCTCTGTTCACATAGGATGGTTTTGTACCATGATTCGATGGGAAGGGACTGTAGAAATCACTGATTTCTGCTAATTTGTTATAATAAAGCTGGTATTTTGTGCCTATGCTCCATGAACTCCGAGTACTATACTACCAAATTTATGCAACCTGTTATAAACTTCACTCTTATCTTTCATCAGGAAACCTTCAAAGAATTTTTGAGTTGATTAGAACATTAACACGAAAGATCTGTATTAAATTTTTGTGTGCACACTAGCTTAACTTAGTCTGCTGCTATAAATTGTATCCAGTATCAGAAACAATCAGCATGTTTTCCCCCCCCCGCCCCCCCCCCCCTCTTTTGTAATTAAGAAGTGTTCGCAGGTCCTAGTAAAAATCAGAGTACCTGTGGAGGAAGAGAAAGAAAGTTTTCAAGGTATCTAGTACAGAGTGGTAACATCTAGTACTCTAAGCTCATGCCTGGAATTCCAGTTCTTCGTTTGTCCCTGAATTTTTCCTGTGACCCTGAACTGATCTTTTGGGTTTTATTTATCCTTTCTGTAAGAATTTAATGTTCTCAGTATATGTAAGAAGAGGATAGCAATAGGTAGGAGAAAGATTGTTGTAATTTTTCTGTTCATTTCAAGCTTTAGTGTTTTCTGTAACCGTACAATACTTATGAGTAGTAGAGAGAAATGACTTACACTATTATGGTAGTAGTGTAACTTTTAAAAAGCCTGCTGGTGTTTTTTACTAGTCACTTTTCAGTACACTGACAAAGAAAGTGATCCCACGCACTGTAGGAAAAGCATTCTTTAGATATGATTTGTAAAGTTGGAGAATGATTTTTACTGTCTCACTTGTTTGGCTTAAATACTTTAATTGTTTGTTTGGTTTCGAAAGCAGGGGTAAAAAATGGTAATATCTATGTCCTTGTTTTTTTTTTTACTTTTTCACCTGTGGGGCTGAGTTTTAACACTGGCCTATAACCATAGCTAGAACTCTCGTAAGTTAAGCATGCTGAGCTGAAATCCAGCATCAGATATTTCAAAGAAAACCTCCATGCCAAAGCAAACTGAAGAATATTGGAGAAATTCCTGTTTTTTCACTTTTCAAAAGTATTTAAAAATAATTAAAAAAATTATAATCTATGTTTGAGGTTAGTCGTTCCCAGCATTATCACATACCAGTCTCTGTTTCTGAAATTTATATCCCTAATTTTTCAAGTGAGAAAATGAAATTGAGTGGAGCCACTAACAAGTAGTAGGATGCATGGCAGTAGGGCTGTTTGATATAAGGTACATTTGTCAATTTAACTAACATAATGTACAGTATTGATTCATTTATACAAATGATTCAAATAATTTTTATTAAATAAATGGAATGACATACCTTTACTTTGAGGAAGAAAGGTTGTGCAGTCTTTTATTAGCAAATATGTACGTGACTAATTTTTGCTGAGTTAGCTGATTGAGGGTAGTATAAAATGGTTTTGAAATTGGGAAGCTTTTGAAATTGAGCACCTTTATAACACTGTTTCTTCTTTGAGTGTTTGTGGTACATGTGTGTTGTTCATATATATATGAATGAATGACCACTATTTTGTTGTTGGGTTTTTTTTTCTTTTTCCCCAGTACACGAAAAGGGAAATGATAAGTGAGGTTAAGTGATACTGACATGAAGTTGATAACTACTTATTTAATAAGTATTTGATTTTAAACTAGAGAACTGGCTCGTTCTAGAAACTGCAATTGTAAATAAAAAATAATCCTACAGCCAGAAACCTGTAATTTTTGTAATCTGAATCAGCCCCTGTTAAGTGTTCCTATCTAGTGCTTAATTCAGGCTGTGCCTCAGGACGCTATGGAAAACATGCACATGCTCAGCAGACGTTTCTGACTTTTCTTAAAACAGTGGAGTAGGATTGCTGTCCTGAGTTAGTTCTGGCAAAACTTGCCAACGTGATCTTCCTTTCCACTGCCGGTGTCACTTGCCTTTGGCTGCCAGGGAGGAAATTGGGCTGTTTTGGTCTCTTCTGGTACAATGGTTTAATTTACCTCAGTTTCTGTTGTGTTTACCCAATTACTGGGTCTTGGCTCCCACAAGCCAAGTAAAAGCAGGGACTGTGCCAAAGGTATGAGACATTTTGAACTTGAATATTGCTGCACCTGAGGTTTTTACATAATGGAGAGTTTGCAATACAATCATCTCACAGCAAAACCTTTTAATCTCATTACATTTTCAGCAATTAACATATAACTGACCTGAGACACGGCCCATTGTTGTGCTGGAGGAAAATTCTAAATGTGGGTCCAAAAAAAAATGATTTGCTTCCTGTTTCAAAGCAGCAATTTCTTTATATAGATGAAAATACCAGCTCTTCTGAGTGATACCAGGTTGGTGTGCTGGTATCTGTGAAGTTCTTATTACAATGTAGGCAGAGATGTGCTCTGATGGCTCTGCTGGTGTAAGAGGTTGCTGTTAGTGCACCTAACGCTATTGCTTTAAATTAGACGCCCTTTAGTGTTCAGTCTAGAAAATAGTCTGGGTTAACAGTAAATGTGTTATTCCCTTCTACCCAATCTAATTTTTTGGAATCTGTCTGCAGGCTGATCTATGTGTATGTAGGACCTTCATGAGTTGTTCTCTCGGCAGTGCTTGATGCCAGGCTTTTGTCCGTGTACTTCTCATGACAAAACGCAAGGGTGCCATAGGAGTGGATATACTGTCTGTGCAATACTGAAAATGGTCATAAACAAAGAGAGCTTTTCATTGGTAAGCCAGAACAAAAGAAAATGCTAATCATCTGTAGTAGGAAATGTCAGGTTGTATCTCTTTAGCATAAAAATAGTCATCTTCTGACAACATATAAAAGTGAACCTGAAATTTTATACATGTTAAAACTGTCACTGGTGTAAGAAAAGCAAACTATCATTTTAATCTTAAAAGCTTTGTGGAGGCAGAATAATAGTGCTCTCTTAACTGTCCTTAAAAGGTTATGGTTTTTTTCCTCATTTTTAACACTGTGGAAAACTTGATGCTGTTTTGATGACACTGAACCCTGCTATGGGATAAAATAATCAAGATTCTAAAAGAAGCCATAGTCTTTGAAAAGTGGATTTTTTCCTATGGTACCCAAAGTATGTCAGAGTTTTACGTAGTACATTAGTTGTGTTCAAAGACGTTAAAATGTTATTCTTAAACATGAGTAAGAAATGGATGTGGTAGTCAAAAAGTGGAGAAGAAAGTCTGCACGGGCAAGACAGTGCCTGAAACAAAATCATGTATTTACTAATGGTGCTGATTAAAAGTATATAAGACTAGTTAATCATTTAATTGAAACTGTTATGACCTAGATGAGGTGCTTTTACTGCAAACTTATCATATTATTTATTTCTCTTATAATAAATCACTTTGTAGAGGGAATCAATTGCATTGGTTTTGGTCCCCTTATTCTTCAGTATCTTAGAACTGGTAGACATTTGTCTATGTCTCTAGATAAGTAGTATTGAGTTTTCCTGTTTCTTAAGATCCAAATTTGATTCCCAACTTTGAGTAGTTACCCAGTAAACTAGCTCAATAAGCTAAAGGTAAGAATGAATGTACTGTTGCAGGGCGATTAATGTCTAGAGCAGTATTCTGTTGCCACTGGTGGCCACAGGCAGGCCCACAAGGAAAAGTTAAGAACAAAGCAAAATGTATGAACATTTTCGTTTCAGGGAGTTGCATGGGTTTGTTGTTTGTTTAATAAACCAGAATGGATCTCTGTTCCAAATGCCTGTCTTCCCTTAAGGTGATATAAACTTCTTGCATCCATGGTGTCCTTTGACAAGTGAAATACATGCTGCCCGTATTTGCAGGAAGGGTTGCTGCTGTCAAAAATTGCTTAAGGGTTTGAAAAGGCTTAAAAAAATATCTTGCTTTTAATCCTTAGCTTCCTTTTGAGCTGAGTATTGTCTCCTTGTTGATAGATTTGGCTGAAAACTGTGGAGTTAGCCTGATTGTTTTCCCCTACAACTTCTTCTTTCTTGTTATTTCCTTTATCATCATAAAATAGTACACAATAATAATTTTTATATTTTTTTCCCTGGTATTATTCTGTTATGTGTTTTAATATAGACACAGGGTAGTTGTAAATGCTCAAAAGAAGCTGAGTTCTTGTGTATTTGCTTAAGAAAGCATTGTTCTTCATATTCTGGTGGTGCTGAGATACTTGCGAGTTTCTAACTTCTAAGAAATTATGGGATCATTAAGATTTTGGTAGCATGTGTTTAATAAATCTGGCTCTGTGATGCACATGCTTTGATGTGGTATAAAGGCTCATCTAATTAAGTTTAAAGAATGGAATAGAAAGGTCACTGGTTGTATCAGGAAAAGTGCAATTATCTGTTGAGGGGAAGAGGAATGGGAAAGCATGAAGCATTCAGAATAAAATTATTTTGGCTGTTAGTGGTGAAGGGGAGCATGGTGTTTTGGTTTTGATCTGGGTGAAGTTTTACAGGTTGATTGTTTTTTGTGTTGAGACCGAAGCAACTCACAAAGGCAGTAGCCGGAATACAGTGAAAGGAGGACAGAATACTGCTTACTAAAGGTTGGCTTAATGTCAAAATGTATATGAATAGTGAAATTTCATCCCAAATTAGAGATAAAGTTTAAATACCTTGTATACCTAACAGCATGAACAAAGAAGCAATGAAACACGGGACCCTCCATCTCAGAATTTTTCAATTTAAATCGGTGCCCTTATGGGAGATAGTCTTGGTCAAGGACAGATGAGTGGAGGGAGTTACGGGAGCACTGCCTGAACAGTTACATGGCTTGTGTTGTGTAGGAGTGTAGAATGGTTTAGTTACTAAATTCCATCAGCTTTTGATCCGTGTTACGTAGCTATACCTAACTTAAAGTGCTTGAATGTTCTGTAATAATGCTAAGTAAAGTGGGCTGGGAATTGATGGTAGGTTAAGATTGGGTAACCTCTGTAGAGGTATATTTTTTTCAGAATTGGTTACAAAAAAAACCCCAAAGCTACTTACTCTCCATCTTAGCATGTAAGCACCTTCCGAAATACCAAATTTTAACTTTGAATAAACACTTATGGGTTGGCAAGTAAGTGGATGAAACCTTTATATTGAAGCTTCTTTTTAAAAAAGAGATTTGAATGGGATTTGTGTAGTAAAAATATAATGATTATTCAAGGTGATTGATTTGAATTTGTAATAATAAATAACATTTGTAATTTTGATTTGTTTATTTTGCAGCTCCAGTTGTTAACCGATACAACAGAAGAGTATCAGGTATGATTTCCTTTTAAGAATTTAATGTTTCTGAAAAAGTTTTGAAATGTATACTTGACTAAAGGAATTACATTAAATTGCAGCCCTTACTCTTTATCACTGCCTTATTTCTCATAATTCTTGCAGGTTTGGGTTGGTTTGTTGTTTGTTTTCTTTTTTTTAATATAAAGAGAATTGTTTCTTAATTCACTGTAGAAACCAATGGGCAACTCATTGAGAATAGTTTAGGAAACAGTTCTGTGGGTGATCACAGACTGTTAAAGCAACTTCAGCAATAGTAATGATTCTGTCCAGAAAAACTTCCCAGAACTTTTATGCAACATAATAATTATGGCAAAGGCTTGCTTTACGGTGAATTGAAAAAGTGGCAGCTTCTTTCTGCTGGAACACATCTCCTAATCATCCATGTTGCTAAGAAGTGTCTCTCTAGTTAGAATACAGAAATATGGGGGTGGACGGTGTCTCCTCTTTTTGTTGTTTTTAGCCCCTTGCTTGTGCAACTGGTATTTAAAGTTGTAGGATTTGTGGCTGTTCTGGAGACACAGATCATACTTTTTGTTTGTTTGTTTTTCTATCTTAACCAATATTAAATGCTTTAATAAGTAGCTGTTATTCCCAACAAATTATTTTTAAAGTTGTTTTTGAACAGTATCACGTGCACAAAATGTTACGTGTAGATGAGAAGGTATTGTGTTATTTTTTCATTTGAGGTGCAATGTGGATTGCTTTGCATAGGTTACCTTTTTTCTTCAAATATTTAATTGTGACATTTAGCTGGTCTAGAAAGTTACTATGGTTCTGATTTGAAAAATTTCTTTGTAAAAATGCCAGCTTGTCAGTGTTTTCTCTCTAGTTTTCAGTTCAAGTCTACTCAGTTTGTAGCTTGTGTATATTATCTGATATGTTATTCGGTATAGTTATGGTGAGGCACTGTTGATAATATCTATAGTATATAAATATATATGAGATAAATACATATTTAATTTTATGTGCAAAATGTCCTTATATCCATGCAGTTCAGTTACTTGACTACTAGTTGCTTGGGTATGATTAAGGGTATTTATGCATACATATAAAAATTGTGAGTCTAATGAGAAGTTCATAACTCTTAAAAATTGGCAGTGCTGTTAGTTTTGGTATATTATTACAGGAGAAACTTAGGCAAGACAGAACTACCTTGAATGATCAAGTTTGATAGTAAACATTGGAAGTCATACGTTGTAGAGTATCTTAATGTGGAGAGTCCCAAGACATTTTCATTTCTCTGCTAATTAAACTAATCCAACCTGGAACCTGCTGACAGAGTAAAACCTTACAAATGAGAAGTGAATACATCTCAGATTTAATTTTAAATAAAGGCTAAATTTTTCCCGACATTAAAAAGTTGAGCCTTAATCAGAGAGTAGTTGTAATCTTTTTGAATCTTTAATACTGAAATATAATATTGGTGCACTCATAGTACTGAGCAACTTTTAGTTAAACAACAGGTTCCTTCATTGGAGGGGTCTAAAGGTTAATGTGAACAACTAGACGGCAAACGTAAAATTGAATTGCGAACTTATGCAATTAGATTAAGGAGGACTGTTTAGATGCTTAATAGCACTGTTGCTCCAGGAAGAGCTAGAATAATTCAGAGTTTACAGTATATGTTAGAATTCTCATGGAGACAAAAATTAATAGAATATGTATATTTTACTATTGTGTGTTAACTATTGTGGAAGGTATTTTTTCTCCACTTCATATATATACACTGTACAGGTCATGATCAGTGTGGAATTTGTAAAAATGTGAAAGAGATGCAAACAGTGTCTATGCATATACAAGGAGACTCCGTTTTCCTTCTCTTGGCAGGAAAAGTACAGGAAACCTACTGGTTTGGGGCGAGGGGATTGTTTGGTTAGGTTTTTTTCACTCTCTACCTGCTGTGTCTGTCAAGAATTTACCCAAATAGGAATGAGCCTGGCAGGGTTCTCCGAGGTTGTTGAACTCAGCTCCCTGCTATCACAGGCGACCACATTTTATAATCCTTTGCATAAAACGAATGGCTGATTTGTTGGTTTTGGTGCTCTGGATTTGATTGGGTTTCCTTGTTAGATGCGTTAGGTTTTAAAAAACCTCTTCATTCTGCAATTTTTATAGGATTTCTTTTTTCTTTATAAAACAAACCAACATTGCATTATGTATTACTCAGAACAGTACTGAAGTATATCTGTTTTTAACTTATTAAGTGAAGCAGAGCAAACCACGGAGAAGAAAAGCTGACAGACAATTTTTTTGTAATTGCATTTAGTGTATTCTTTTCGGGTTTTCTATTCAGAAGAACTTCCTGGTAGTCTGTGTTGAACACTGTCAGTCCTACCAGCTATTGTCATGTTTCCAGTGCAGTGTATGTTGTTGTAAGGGGAGTAAAGAGCAGAGCTAAATTGTTTGCTGGTATCAAGATTTACATGCACAAAATTGTAGTTTTACAGTATTCTGTAAGAACCAAATAGGAGAAGAATGTAAAAACTAACTGGACATGCTGAAGAAAAGACTTAAAATTCAAGCAAGAATTTTTCTTATAAGCATTTGGCTGTCGAAGGAATTGTGGCATTGCTCTCATTGTTCAGGAGGTCAAGAATGACAGTGAGAAAAAAATACTATTCTAATTAAGGGAAAAGATGATAATTATCTACATTATACATACAGTTTAGGACTGGCTAATAATTGTTCTGGTAAGCGATTCAACTGGGTACATGTTCTTGGAGACTAACAATTGTTTATGACTCTCTAACACATAGCAGTTACAGAATCTCTCTTATTAATGTCCTCAATATTTGGAGTGTTTACTCCTGGTCAGTTGGGCTTAGCTGCCTAAAGATAACAGGATGATCATGATTCCCTTGGTGCATTAATGCGAATTCTGAGGATACATAAACCCCTAGAAAAAACCTGTTGTAATGACTACTGAATTTTCATTTAGGTGTTTATTTTTAGTTATGAAACATCTAAACCTGGGGCTCTTGACTGTACTGGCAAATATTGCTTTAACGATTGTAAATATTTAGCTGTCATTCTTTAAGACTTACTCAAAATATGAGATTTCTGACACATGGCAAGAATTGGTCAGGAAGTTTATTTTTGTGCTTTTTGAAAACTTGGAGCGAATTAGTTTACTTCTAGCTTATCCAGTAGCTCAGTAAAATACTTCAACAAATCAGGATTTAAGAAAACTGCTTGACAAATGGTAATCTATTAGAAAGGTCAAGCTGACCTTGTACATTAAAACATATCTTGTTTATGTTCTTTTTGTCCAGAAGAACAAATTTTGTTTCTACATTTCTCAAATCATTGACTAAAAGTGATGATGCCGCTTTCATACCCTGTAAGTGATAGTAGCACATTCTCACATACTATTCCATCTTTCTTGTTACTGCGATCACGGGCATTCACTCTGCTCACTTATGCTCCCCATTTCTGCAACATTTGCTACTTATTCATCTCCGAGGCTGATGTGTTACCCGAGGGGGAAGGGACAGTGTTGGTTTGCTTGGCATTAAACTCTTCCAGGCGGTTCAACAGTCAGAAAGGCTCTGCAGGGAATCCCATTTGCTTCTTGACCAGAGAAACATGGCTTTGTGTGCTGGTCAGAGATCCAGGCAGCAAAGCAGGGGTCTGTGGGTGGGATGACGAGAAACTCCATAGACTGTGCAGGAGGGTCATCCTGGAAAAGGAGGACTTATCTAATCGTGTTCACAGAATTATTTATAGAAGTGCAGAGTGGTAAAGTAGTGTTCTCATGAAGAGAAACAGCCTTTTCCAGGAAATGCTGGGAGGGAGAAAGAGAAATGAGAGCTTAATGTTCCCCCAGAAATGTATCTAATGAATAGATTACTTGTGTATAGCATGTTTGGCCATGTAACATGTTGGGGTTCCATGGCGTGTACACAAAGCATTGTGTCAGTTCTAATTTGTATACAAACTGGTGGCTGACTTGATTAAAATAATCCTCTGTTTGCAAAATCATAACTATTGCTATGTAGAAACTAAAAAGAAAGAGAACAGCAAACAACCCACTAATTTTAAAAATCTCCTAGCCATAGGCTGTGGTGCCATGGGCAATGTCAGTGCTAATTACCCAGTAGAACAGTCGTCTTGCTGCCGCATTAAGCGAATTAGCAATGTCTGAGCCTTCTGCTAGTGTAACTCACAGTACAGGGCTTGCTGACTGACTCGCTCTGCCCAGGCTTGGTTTGTGTGGCCTGAAAACCATACAGATTCCTTCTTCCCAAGAGCTGGACTGTGCTGAAATTCATACTTGATTATGTTTCGTGATCTTCCTGCAAGGATAGGGGGTCCTGACAAGCTTTTTGTTAGTCACTTATTTTTCTGTAGTGAAAGAGACTCCGGAGAATACAGGTGAGTATCTTGGCCCTTGGTTAGTGACTACAGGGTGCAGGGAGGTGGGAGAAATCAGTGATACCTCCTTTCTTAGGTGATAATGTCAAAGCTATTTTAAAACTTAGAGGGAACAAAGCATTGATATTTGTCCCACTATAACAACTGATACGTAACATTGAAGAGAATTTTGCTCCTGGCAGTATATGAATGAAAGTTAATTGTGGTTTTGGAATGAAGAGTGTGACACCTACTACAGTCTCACTTGGGCATAGTTTCTCCTCTTTTAGTTTTAGCGTGTTTCAGAAAAGTAAAGTTTTTTGCGAGATTCTGTATTGCCATTTCTAGACACCTTTGATTCATTCTAGAGAACACCCACTCTCCAGCAGACTTGCTGACTTCTTCATGGGATAGAAAAAAATCTGACAAAATATGACACCCATACCATACACATGTGACAGAAGGTTTCCATCTTTTTTTCTCCAATTACTTCTGTTTATGTGAGTGACCTGGTATAATTTATCTCTTGCATATGCCTGTACTCCCTCCTCAGTCTTTTGGTCTCTGTGGGATAGGAATGGGATTACAGTTTTCACATTCAACAACTATATGAGCAGGATAATTGAATTATATAATCTGGGGAAGCAATACATGATAGCTACTTCCCTAATATTTTTATACCAGCCAAGTAACGTGACTGTCAGGATCTGTGACTATTTTCATGTTAATATAAAAAGTAATCAAATGAACAAGACTTGCTTCAGTTAGTCCCTTTGGTAGGGCAGCTTTCAGCAGAGACTCGGTGAAGTGAGAAGGATCAAATCTGCTGTCCCTGGAATCAGGTGCTGAGCCCTCTCCTGCTGAATAGATGTTTACATATGTAGAGGATAATTTTGTTTGAATGTTACTGAATCCTGTTTTCCTGTGTGTGGTGAACGTTAACATTGTTGGGGGCACTGGCATTTAACATTGTCAGTGTCCCCAACAAATGTTTGGTTTGGAATGAGTATATTTGAAGTTTCTCTTCTCTCTAGCAATCTGATATGACAGTATGGGTTTTTGTTTGGTTATTTTTTTCCATCTTCATGCAACATTTTAACATGCTATTCTTAGAGGATGTAGGTATAGAATTTTGTATTTCAATAACGTGTAAATCAATGTTCCCTGACAGTTTCTGGCTTTTTCTTTCCTCATAAGATAAACTTCCATAAGAGGCTTGTATGACAGTTGGTTTTTCAAACTCACTGGTGGCTCTCCATTTTGGTAATGAGGGCTTCTACCACAGATGAACAGTCATCTCATAAAGTAGATATGTTGTTTAATCTGATATCTCCCTGGGCTTTCTATTGAAAGTAGAGATACAGCATTTTCTTCACACTCTGGCAAGCTCAGATACCAGAATATGATAATATTACACATAGTAAAATCTTTCTAGTAGCTTTTCACCTTTTAAAATTACAACTTTAAAAGAAAAAAGTCATCTTCTAAAAAAGCTTTTATATTAATTGTTGCCGTGAAGCATGTTAGTATTTGGTAAAGAATACTGTTTTGGGATCCTGTTAAATTAGGACATCTAAATAGTAGCAATGAAGCAAGAGGCAACACTTCCTTTGGGAAGTTGTTCTGAGTTTTTTCTCTTGCAGGATACTATCTACTACTTTAGTGATTAAAATCTCATCACTTCAAATTATCAAGGGAGGAAGACTGAGTGACTGACTTTCTCTGTGCTATTCTCTTTGCTTTGTACTTACCAGACTATCTGATAATCAGAGGATGACTTGAAAGTCATGATCTGGTATCTTCTCTTGCAGGTATTTAATGAATTTCTACATTGATTATTCACCATCTTACAAAACTGATGGCATAATAACTTCTGATGAAAGGTTTTCAGGCAGATGATAAATTGTAAGAGACTTTTGAGTTCAAAAATTCACATTTTTACTAATGGCACAAGCAGCTTTCCTATTTCAACAACCTGATGCTTCTATCATTTTTTGCTAGCCCTAATGATTGCAAAACTGATATCATAACTAGAGTGAAAATAATTCATTTTGAAAAATGTTGATATGAGCAAAAGCCAAGTGTGTGGGATGACAGATGAAAGTGGTGATAAATTGTGTGGGTGCTCTCCTGTAAGAAAGTGCCTGAATCATTACTCGTTAAACAAAAAAAAAAAGCTTGTTTTCTCTGTTTGCAATATTGGGACTTATTTAAAAATTCTTGGCATGTAATTGGCATTCAGTGAATAATGAAAAGCTTATTTTTGGAAATTAACAGTCGTGACTTCACAATTACTTGGATTTCACACTGTTGTGAATAATTCTGCTTCTAATTGCTAGATATTTTTTATGACATAAAGAGAAATACAATACTCAATGAGCATCCTTATTTAAAAAGTCAATGCAATACCTGGTCAGATGAGATCTGATTCAATCTACTCAGTGCAAATATAAGTGAATATAAGTGCTGCAGTGGAGTGGAATTCATTGTTTTCCTCTTTATTTCTTTCTAAATATTTGTTCATGCTTATAGTGTTACATAGCGATTAAAACTTGTTAATCTGAAGTCAAATATTTTAACTCAAATTAGTCCTTCTTATTAACTGGGAGAATAAGGTATAGCTATGCACATTTCTTAAGCAATTAATGTGGTAAGGACCAGTTTTTTGAAAGTATCCAGGTGGCAAAAGCTGCAGGTGATTAACTTTCATGAATTCTTTTACATTAAAGATCTTTAAAACACGTACATATATGCTACTCCATATCTCTAGATAAATAAATACTTTTGAAAATATCAGCCTTTGTCTGATATTTTTAAATAAAGTCTTATTCTCTCACTTTTTGATGGGTTAAAACTTAAATTTTCTTTTTTTTTTGAGGTGAGATGGAAAGGAGGAGAACTGCTTTTTTTGTTTGTTTGTTCCCCCCCTTTTGTTTTGAACCCAAGCTGGTTTTTAACATGTGAATTGAAGCCCAAATGAAAATATTCCCACATGATTTGTTGTGCACAAGAAATTGACAGCAAACACAGTGGAGGAAATCTCAAAATGCATGTCACGATACAGGCTAAAATGGTAGTTTTATACTTTGGGCAAAACGTGGTGCTGTGATGTATATACGTGGAGTGACCTAAGGACTTAGATGCACTTTGCTTTTTTCTTGTGAATAAACAAGGCAGCACTTTATCCCTTTCTTAATATAAAGTTTTAGACAAAGTCACAGATGTTATGCTCTTATACTGATTGATACACTCATGGAAAGTTTAAGTTGCTGTAACTTCAAATTAAATGTGAAATGGATTGAATAGTCCATGTAGAACAGAGAAGTTTCAAAATACCTGATTTAAATATGAAAGGATATCCCATGTATTTTCAGAAACTCCACTCAGTCATTTGAAACACCAGAACATCTTGATGAGAGTGTATCTACTCTAAATAATACAAAGTTTTAGTCAGCATACGAAAAAAAACTAGCTACAGGGAATATAATGGGTTTAAAGCAGTCTCGGTTAGGAATTGCTGTGAGCACTTTTGTAGTGCTCTCATTTAAAGAGAGACTTACATCAAGGTTTGACTTTGGGAGATGGCTTGTGCATGGGTACTTTGCTGCCTGAAGCACTCACCTGATTCAGATTAGTGTGGCTGAATGTATGTTTCTCCCATGTCTCCAAAATTTGGGATAGGAAGGAGTGTAATCTCCTTAAACTCACTAATCTTCTGTGATGGAAAAACACAGAACTAAGTGTTTATAAATAAAGCACGCAACTTCTAACTGATCAAGTTCTGCCTAATATTAGTCTTTTGCCAGACTACTTCAACTGTGTATTTTCTGTAAATGGAATCCAGTTGTTCAGTGAGCCACTGAAGTCAAGAGTTGACTCATCCTGAAGGTGACTTGGATCAAGTCACATAGTTATGCCTTCCCCATTATTAGTAATCACCAGGGCGTCCGAGTTGCTCAGCAGATGCACAGAAATGGGGGTAGCTGCTGTGTTTTTCTTCAAGGGATTGGACAGTAGGTTTCCGCATTCCCTGCTTTGCCTGTGTGCCAGGACGGGAAGCAGTTGTTTCAAAGCATGTGGACCTGGGGGCTTCCACATCATTGCCCTGGACACAATCCTTTTCTGTCAAAACCATGATGGTTTTATATTGTTCTCTGCAGCTCCAGTTAAATAGGCAATACTTGTTCCATTAGGGATAATGTGATTTTTAATCTATTTGGACATTCGCTAGAAATCTTTAAAAAATGTATCTAAATTGCCTAACCATTAATTTCAGAAATGCCTTCTAACACTTTGACATCCTTCAATTCTTTGTCACAATAGATCACAGAAAGATGTGGGTAATTTTTGTTGCTAAATATCTTCTTTGCTCTAACACACAAGTGCTTCAGTGCAGTTTTCCCAAGATGCTGGTGGGTTTTTTAAAATACTGTCTGCCTTATTGCGGGTTTAGCAATTCACATATCAGAATTGCAAGTATAAAAACAAAAAATGCCTTCACCTGGAAACTGAAAGAGAATTCTTATTTCTAGATTGGAAAAACATTTCTGTTTTATTCCTCATCTAGATTATCTTTCATACCTGCTATTTACAACTAAAAGCCTGTAAAATACATGCTTTTTTTTTTTTTGAAGGCATGTATTTGAGCCATTCTTGGAACTTGTGGTATTGTGATGTAAATTGAATGTAAAATTAACATTTTCCATGCTTTTTAGCTGAAATAAAGTATCATAGCGTTTATCAGGCACATAAACATTTTTGGTGCTTAATTTCTGGTGTTATCTGCCTTGGTTACGTGACCATTTAGAAATATGGTAAGATTTCTGTGATGGGCTAAACCATAAGATCATTAAAGCAGAAGGCTTACTTCTACAATTGTGAATCTGGGTGCTCTGAAATAGTAGTAGCATCATGTTTTCCAGGAGACCTTTTTTATGGCTGACTTATCTCATCGGTAAGGCTCTCTTAGAAGGCTTGAACAAGGTCAGCAGCGTGTTTATCCATTTCAGTCTTCCGATTTCTTAACTTGCAGGAATAAAGCTTGCTTCATTTGAATTTCTCAGACTGCACCAAAAGGAATAATCATGTATTAACTCCAAAATACTCTGCTGTTTTAAGTTTGGTTGTTTTTTTTTTTGTTTAAATGTAGTAAACAGAGTTGGAAACAAGTAGCAAATTTTAAATTACTGTTTAAGATCTGAGGGGCAATATTTTGGATTTGGTTGTTACTATGTCAGAGCTGTGAACTCCTTTAATACTGCCACATGGAAAGCTTTCTTATTTTTAATTATTCCTCTACCATGATGGAAAGCTTCTTGTTGTTTTTTAGTTTTCATGCAGACTTGCCTCTTACTGCAAGGTCCAGAGCACACTAGTGTCTGATGGGATACTGGGCTCTACTGTCATGAATGGGGACATGGAAGCCAGAAGTGCAGGACCCCTGGTTGTGGCTTAGTTAGCAGATGATTTCTGTGAAATCTGGTAGTCTTGTCCCTTGGTTTCTCCAACTGTACAGGAGAGAGGCAACTTGCAGAGTGGTGTATTTTGTCTACAGAGTGCTTCTATGATAATTCTGCTGTAAATTGTAGGATTTCAAATTATCAAAAAATTAGTTTAGGAATTAAGTAGAATTATTAGAGTGTATGCACAAATGCGTATTTAGATGATCTAGAAGCATTTTATTCAGTTATCTTTGCCAGTGTTTTATTCTATGAAATGAAGTAGCCTCATGACTTTGTTGTTATTGCACCTGGCTTCTGTGAGGTGGGAGGGTATGACCTTTTAACCACTTGTGAGCGTGTAACGTGGAAGGACAAGTTAAAGCACTTTGCATAACTCATACATATAATTCAACAGGCGACTACATAAGGCAGATACAATGATACACAGCTGTTGGTTTAATTGAAAGGGGAAAAAAAAAGAAAGAAAAAGAAAAGAAAAAGGCAAATGTTATGTTCATCTGGTTATACCAAAGAGGTAGGAGAAGAGATGAAGAGAATTCTGTCCCCAGTCCTGCATTGGCACCATTTTTTTGTTTTAGTTGCTCCTGAGCAGGAGGAGGATTTAAAGTTATACTGGCTGAGGATTCCCTTTTGAAGTTTCCTTGCAGTTCAGTAGGATGCCTTCCCCTCCCAATTTGCCTCTTACTTTGACAGGAAATGTCTTTGCATGCTGGGTCCCAGGAGCAGGTTCTCCAGTGTGCTAAGGAGCCTTTGGTCTATTCTGTGTCTAGTGCTGTGTGTCCCTGCGATGTGTGGGATGGCTGTGGTAAAGCAAGGCCTGTCAGTTAACTTGGGGCAGTTCCCAGACCAAATGCTGTATGTTGCAGAAGGAGTTAAGCAAAACAAAACAAAAAACCCAAACCCTCAGCAAAGCTTACATAGAAATAATAATCAAGTAGGAATGCATTGTCTCATAAAAGTGCTTTATGTTTGTCTTTAAAATGTAGTTGAAGCAGTGTTGTCTGTGTGTAATGCTTTTATGTATGTAAAGATATAAATCTAAAAGAGGCTGTGATTATTTACTTTCTGTTTGTTCTAGGTCTTTCATCTTGAAAGGTCTCATTTACCCCTAGGGAAATGTAGTTTTAAATACTTTGCCAAATCTTTCTGTAGTGGAAAAAAAATTTTAATTTGTGGTTGCATCATTTAATGGTTGTTCTGCTGTAATGCATTGTCTAAATTGCTTTACTCTATATCTGATGATAAAGCCTTTTAGATAAACACTTAAACCCAGATTTTTATCAATCTGTATGAATTTAGTAAAAATATTTGGAAAATGCATTCAGAATATATAAAACAAATGTACATGTGGAAATAGTTGTCAACCAATTGTCGTAATTTTAAAGGGCTTTATTATATTGCCTGTACTTACGCATCTTGGGAGAAAAGATGTCTGTGCATGTAGAGTTGGAAAGAAAGCAAAGGAAAAAAACATTATCATAAAACGTGGCATTTGTAATTGATTATGTAGTCTGTTCTGAACTCATGACTGAAATGTAATATGAAGTAGGAGTGTGTGACACTGGCATTACAGTTTTATCACAAGCCATTGTCACTGGCACTGTTGCATTTCTGTCTTGATGGAAAGAAAACAGGCTGGAGAAATCTGATTTAGGTAATGCTACTGAAGAGTATGTAATCTTACTGAGGGAATGGTTATCAAAGGTTTCTAAAGGCAAGGATAGCAAGCACTGTAATACATCATCCAGTTCTCTTACATGGGCAAAAACATCTATCCAGAATTGTGCCTTGGGGTAGCTGTCAACTAGAGTGGGTCCTTTCAAGCTCTGCCTGTGACCTCAGTTTTACCACTCTATTAAAGTAGTGGGCCTTGTGAAATATCAATAATGTCCACACCAGAGATGGGCATTTTCAAGTTGAATTAGGGGTATAAGCAAAACTTTGGGTAAGCCAGGTGAATATTTTCACCTTTTTGCCCCTCAATTACCTGTTGCTGTGTATGTACAACAGTACAGAGAGGTAAGGCTGGCAGAGCTGGGTGAGCCAGAGCAGGATTTTAGTGCTTTACAGGCTTATCAGTGTCTCATAGGCTTCTTTGCCTGACAAAATGATCTGTGCAGCTTCCCAACCTGAGCAGGCTTTGGGACCATGTGCGGAGCTACGTCTGAACCTGTAATCCTTGCTGGACTGAGTGGGTTTGGCACAGCCCTGCTGAGTGACTTTGTAGCTAATCTGTAATGCAGGATAATGCTACCTGTGAAGAACCGACTTTATATTATTTTAATTTCCTTTGACCTTTAAATGAAATTTGAAGCTGTTTCCAGAACTGAAAATCCATTCTTTTCCCTTGCCACCTAAATTCATTATTTCTAAATATTTTTCAACTGAAAAATCTTCCACTTGATTTGACATATGTGGCCATGCAAGGGGTTGTGTGTTTGAATATTCTGCATTGGTATTTGACAAAGATTTGAGGGGGCGTTGTTTGCTCGAGTCCCAGTCATTGTAAGTTGTGTCTCACTTCTGCCTCTTTGAGAATTAAGAATGAAGTGACAAGGTGGTACTGATGTGGGTACTCCTGCATCTGGGAATTTTCTTGTGGCACATAAAGTAAGAGAGAAAGACCAGTCTTTTAAGACCCGAGATCTGAGTTTCGGGCTGGTGCAATGACATTCTTTTTAACTAAAAAATTTACACTTGATTTCAGTTGGTTCTAATTAGTGAATTGAAGGCTGAAGCAGCTGATTTTCCTGCATATGGCTTAACTGTTTTTCAGATTTCAGTGTTGCTTTTCATTCTAACTGTCATAAATGTGAAAATTGTTCAGGTAGTGCAAATGAGTGCAGGTTCTGTTTCCCACTTGCTGGATCGAGGTATGAATCTGTCGTCTGCTTTGAAATGGTGAGATCTTTAACTCAGGAAACAAAGTGCAATTTCTAAACTAAAAAGTTCTGAGCTATCCAGTAACAGAAGTGAGAGGAAACTTCAAGTTGTTTCCAAAGTGCAGAAAATCACATTCAGCTGTGCCAGCAAAGACCTATGTATAAGCTCTCTTTAAGCTTCCTAACTTCATCTCAATCGTTTTGGAAGTGCCTGCTTTAGCAACTCAGCTGTCAAAGAGGGAATGACAAGCCACTGAAGTGGTCACCTATCCAGCTGGCATAGTGGTCCCAGAAGAGGCTATGCATATCTCCCTTGAGAGACACTTGCAAAATGTTTGAAGCTTTGGCAAACTCAAAAGCAAAGAACATCGCCTTAAACGTAGTGCAAGGTAACTGATCTGGATAAATAACTGGAAAAGTTGTTCTGCATGTACTACTCTAGGTGAATTTTCACTAATGGGTCTCATAGGATCAATTGGAGGTAATGCATCCTCATAAGTAAAGATAATTGAATAGGATTTCACTCTGTTGTACCAAAGGTGCTATCCAAAATTGCAAAGAGACTATGGCAGAGCATGTCTTTGCTACTTCTTTCAATAACAACAGAAATATTAACAATGCATTCACCTTACCTAAACCGTAGAATTTTCATGTCCAGTATGAAAATTTTTCCTCCTCTTGTGTGTGTCCGAAGGTCTACTATTTTGAAAAAAAAGTAACAGTGATCTCTCAACTACTGGGAAGGTATGCCTATCACACAAAGGCTTTATTTGCTTATGGGAGCTAAATACTGAACTATTATGCAGATTTGCATAGAGCACAAGGTCTTTGATCTTGACAAAACACATATTTTGCAGAACAATATTATCTTGGGAGCGGTTAAAACTTGCATAAACAAAGGTAGTGTTTGTACTGGCAAACTTTTCTTGCTACTTCATTCTCTCCCCATCCCTTGCTTCCCCCTCAGCCATCCACTGCTTATGTCATTGCTGCAGCTAGAAATATCTTTGTTGCTCTGAAGATGCTGTCACCTGCATAACAAAGCAGTGATCAAGTTGTATCATTTCTGAGCCTTCAGAAGTGTTAACAGATGTGCCTGTTCTTGAAAGCCAAAGAAGGTGCTGTATGAGGAGAAAGCTAAACTAGCTGTAGAAGCTGCAGAAGCTAGGAGAGCCTGAATGTAGATGATAGGATAAAAGCCTGATTTAATATTTTTTTTATCTTAAAGCTTCTTAAAATTGAAAACTGTTTTATATGTTCCAAAGCTGTTTGAACTATGTGGGTAGATTTGGAAGGAAGCTTGGTCTACGTGACATATACTGATACAGCTGTAGTATTGGAAATACGTAATTGGGGTGTGTGTCACACTTGCATGTAACTTTCACTGATGCATTCATGCTTAGCATTTGCTCAAGGGCAGAGTTGTGCTGAAAATCTCACATAGGAAAGGTGTGAATTCAGAAGTCACTTCAAGTTATATCAACATATTTGTGAGCTTTAGGTTGCACACCAAGAAAAACTTCTTCCCCAGGAGGGCAGTGGAACAGGTTACCCAGAGATGGGCATCCCTCCCCCAGCCCCGGAAGGTTTCCAGGTCAGCCCCAATCTAGCATTGCAAACAGCTCCCTTTTTAAGCAGTAGGTTGGACTGGATGACCTTCAGAGAGAGATCCCTTCCAACTGCTCTTCCAGTGAGTCTGAAAAGATGCTACCAACACATTTTTTTCAGGATAATCTTGTGAGAATAAGCTTTGTCTTGGAGTACCTGTTTTACTGGGACACTGAAATAGTTAATATGTGAATTCAGTCATGTATAAAACAGTGGGGCAAGTATGTTTTCATTCTGTAAAGATGAAAGATCAAATGGTTTTTCATTGGGAGTGGCTGTACTGTAACCTGCAAATGACTAACCTTCAGGAGTCCTGCAATTAACTTCCACAGATTCCTGACAGGGGTTGACAGAGTTTAGGGTAGTTTCAGGGGGTTCTTTTCAGTCAGAATAATAGAGAAGCAACACTGTTTGAGCACAGATAATGTGAAACATAGTGAAGGTAAGACTGACACACAGATCTTGACAGGTAATATGTTTACCAGTGCAGACTTCCACAAGAAATTTACCAATTAAAAATAGTGGAAAGAAAAATTGGATGTATTGTAACATAAACCATGGGATGGTGTTTGACATAATGTTCTCCTTTTCTTTGCATTAGTCATGTTTTAAAATATTTGGAAAATGCTGTTGGTTGTTATAATATGAGTAGGATGAAGAGCTTTCTGTGGGCTTTCCAGCCTATCACAACATTAATTTAAGCTTGAGGTCAGAATTAATCATTTTCCCTTTTTTTAACTATCTCCCCTTTTTTTAACTATCCCACAACAGATATGTTACATTAACTGTTACAGTTCTGCCTGCAAATAAATAAAAGTCCTGTCAATCAGAGCTGTCAGTCGAAGTCCAAAATGCCTGCCCTACTGCTTCTAAATGAAAAAAGAAATCCCAGCAGGAGGCTGAAGAACGAGAAGTATAATGGGAAGGCTTTCTACATGACAGCATGGGAAGAAGTAGTATTTTTGCAACATTTTTGTTGTATTTCCGTGGTGCCATTCATAGGCACTGCAGAAGTGATTTCCATATGTAAGGGAAGGGCCCTGAGACCTGGTCTGTATCCTGAGTGGGCTTTATGAAGCTGTGTTCACCCTTACTGGGTAAGATAAAATAGGGGATACTTACATGTACAAATCCCAATCAAAGCTGCTTGATACTAAAGTTGCAGAGAACTGTGTTGTTTTGATTGCGGCGTGTTTTAAGATAAGGGTTTGCTCTAATGCTGTAATATTAGCCGTGGTAATTAAACTTGTTTTCCCAAGGAAATCTTGAAGAGAATTTCCTCAGTTCCAAAGCATATTCTTAGCAATAGCTTCCCTGCAATTGAGGTGGGAACAAAATCTAATTTGCAGCTTAATATTGGGAATGTAAATGATGAACGATATAATGAAGTACATTGATCTCTGAATTCATAGATACACAGCTTCAATGTGCTTATGTGCCAGGTACTTTTCAGAAACGCACAGAAGCGCATATGTACTATATTGCATAATAAAGACTTGAACGCTGGTTACTGGTAAGATATGCTGGTTGTAAAGAAAAAGGATACTTTTTATCTCCAGTTCCACCATACTGTTTGAACCAAGCAGCCTTTCTTTAAAGAAAATGTTCCTTATTAGAAAATCCGAAGCTTTCACAATAGACTTTGATCCTTACTGTAAAATGAAAGGAGGAGGAAAGCTTTCACACCAAAATGCTAATAATGTTCTCTTTGTTAGTGCTTTTGTATTGCATATTAAGTGGATCTTTGCCTATCAGTCCAAGTTCTGCAGCTTTAGAGGCATCTATTTTCCCATAATACAGTCATCTGTTGCACTGTGTGGTGGACTATACTCTTTTTTTTTTCAGCCAGGGAAGAATGCTGTTTATCCTTTGCAAACTATCTGCTCTAAATGTGGGTGGACCACTCTGTTAAACTAAAAGCATGTGTTTGTTGTAGGTGCACTGTTAATACAGTGTTTCTATATTGTTAAAAAGTGCAAACCAGAAGAGACAGTGTGACACTGGGTTTATTGTATGAGCAGTAACTACTCTTTAAATGCCTAATGACTACATGATTGCGTTTTTACATTGTGGTTTGATAAATGGAATGCTTGTGTTGTATTCCAGTCTCTTCAACCTCTCCAGGAAAAAAAAAGGAATTAAAATCTAATTTGCTGGGAAAGACCTGTACCTTTTAGCCGGGGGGAAAAAAAAAGCAAGTCTTTCCTAGCAAATTGTGCTGGACTTGTGCATTTTTATAGTGCTTTTGAAAGCATGATGATAAGGTCAATAGTTCTGTATGCATTTTCAAATTATTTGCAAGTTGCTGAATGCTAGGCCGTCTAGATTTTATTTTTTTTTCTTTAAATCTGCTCATTTTTATTTATACTTTCTAAGTCCATTCAGTGGTTAGATGTCATTGCAGTGAGCTTCTGGGCATTCTGCCAAGTCTTCAGTATTGTCAGGATGCTGGATAAAGTACAAAGAAAAATGCTTGTCTGTGTTTCTTTGTAAAATTTTACAAGAAGCATATAGCCTAAGAAGTAAGACCACCCTATTAAAGTAAGAGCAGACCTAGAGGAAAACAGGACTGACTCTCACTTTCTCTGACTATCTGTACAGCTAGTTGGAATGTAGAGTTCACCTTGACATGTAAGAACTGCAAATATCCACGAATTAATAAGAAAGTCTGAGCTAGAGGCGTAGGCTTTTGAGAGCCAAAGGTGTCTGTCTTTCATATTGTAAAATTGTGTAACAGCGTAACTGTTAAGATAAGTGAAGATAAGCCTTTTCTGAAGTATTAAAACCAAACAAAAATGGTTTGAAATTTTAGAAGCTTACCGTTATCATTGCCTCTCTTGATTGCCTCTCTTGATCCTATAGTTTGGCAGAGCCTTGTTCCTGTGCACTACAGTGTATGATTTCTACACACGTTCTCATGCTCTTTTAAAAAAAAACAAAACAACAAAACTTTGTGTATTTTTTAAAGTTGTTTTCCTATCACAACTTGACATTAATCTGATTCAAATGTAGTAAGATGTAGGAGCATACAGGGGAAGGGACTATCCATCATTTTTTGTCACAGAATATACTATGGTCAAGCTGCTTGTTCATTTCCCAGGTTAATTTCTGCATAAACATAATTTCTCTGTATTGAAAAAACCTCAACATGTAGATACTCGCTTGCAAATCTGATTTGAGGTGGAGTGAGTGCCACATGCTCCCCTGTACTTTTTTTTTTTTAATGTGTGTTTTACTATATACATTACATTGCAAAGAGCAAAGCAATGTAGCTGCGGTGTTTTTCCACTGCATTTTCGAGATGATGTGTGTAAATGAGCCTGAGATTGTTATGCTTTGATAAGGATTGAAAGGCAATTGGCGTGCATGCTTTTGGAGTACTTGCTAGGGAAGATTACTTTCTATTGTAAGTTACAGACCTTTTACACGAGAGTTTGAGAACAACCATGCTGTGCCTGCTCAGAGAATGAATAGGATTTGAGCCTCTGACACTATAATGACATAAAAACAAAAGTGCTTTTGTTTTTCCTGTAGGAAAATAAAATATAGAAGAAAGGAATTTAAACTTGATTTGTTTGATGTTCTTATGTAATTGCTTCTTTTTACTAATTTCCTCTCTCATTTTCTTCCAAGTATGTGCCGAAGCTTTCAATCCAGATGAAGAGGAAGAAGATACAGAACAAAGGGTAAGAATGAGTGAATTGCATCATGCATGGTTCTCTCTGCAGTTTGACAGGCAGATGTCTGTATGTCACCTTTTCCTTAGCACTTGTGCATTTCGTTCTGAGAGGCTGTGTGGCATGCTGACATTGACAAAGTGACATTGCTCTGAAATTTAGGGCTGCTTAGTCTCATGCACTTTTTTAGTCACTATAGCTTTAACATAATTTTACTTCAAAGGACCTGAGAGCTGTACTTAAGTCTACCATCTATAAAAGTTTGGGTATTTTCCTTTCTTAATTATCTTAAAGGCTTGTTGAGGCAATTCCTAGAGCATCAATGCTGTTGTGAAGAATTAGTTAAGCTTTACCACAGCTGTTTCTTCATGGGTGCTTAAAATTCCTGACATGCTTTTTACTGCCTTTCTTGTCAAAGCAGTTCTGCTTGGGTAAAAGGAATACTTTGTTGAAATATTTTGAGACTGTGGCCACCTGTTGTTCTGTTGTTTTTGAAAGCTGGGAATTTCTAGGAATTGCAAGTCCAGATACTGTAATTGTATTTCTTTAGACGTGCTTTTATGTGATAAAATCCCATAGGCTGGCTAGTGAGGGTCCGTGTTTTCTCTCTGGACTTCTGGTATTCCATTTCCAGATTCCATCTCAAGGATGCTTACACTTCTGCAATGAAAATCTAAGTCTAATTTAATTTCTCTTAAAGAAGATGCTTCATAAATAAGATTCTATAAAAAGAAAAAAAGACTATGAGCGTGTCTGATTATCCAAATGTTTGTAAACTGGATACACTTATTCCATCAAAGTCTTAGTTTTCCTGACTGCTGATTCAATATTAAATTTTCTTTTAAAACAAGGATCTGAGATCTGCTCAACTTTGGACAATGAGTTTTTAGAAAAGCCTACTAATGTTACTGGTTTTTGAAATCTTTGTTATTCCAGAAATATAATTAATGTGGTGAATGTGAGGTAATTAATATTTTTGTACATGCTTTCATAATTGGCCCCCAACAAGCACATATCCATGTTTTTATGAGTGTTGGTTCCTTTAACTTGATAAAATGCTTATAATTGGAAAGAAGTAACAAAAACATTATCTCTCAAACAGCAAAGCTTTTATTTAGGTACTTTTGTTGGGGAAAAAAAATACACTTCTTGAATAACTTCTGTTATTAGATGGGCTGAGATACATATGTATCATAAATCTACCTGTATGCCAACAGTAAGTGTATTGGGACTAATGTAGACAGAGTTTAGAAAGAAAACTGTTCACTTTTTCCTCTGTTCCAAATGCTCAAGCCTTGACTGTATGTGTGGCTGGGTTAGAAGGGAAAGGAAAGGAAAGGAAAATACATCCTCTTCTTTCTTGTTTTGCTTGACTGTTATTTTGTATGTGCTAATTGTCAACATAATATACTTCTTATGTCTCTTTCTTCCTGTCTTGCATCGTATGTTTATATATAAATACTGTTTATGCAAACAACAAAAAAGAACTGTATACTTTGACACTTTTAAATTGTGTTGTGCTTTTTTACTCGGAAGTGAAGGTTCAGTCTATAATCATATTTTTTTGTTGTCATGACAGTTTTATTTTACTTTGTTTTAAAGGTAGTTCATCCAAAAACTGATGAACAGCGATGCAGACTGCAAGAAGCATGTAAAGATATCCTGCTCTTCAAAAACCTAGATCAGGTAATAACGTTTTAAGGAAATCTCAACTGGAGTTGATGGCTTGTAGGTACAGGTAATAACTTGATCTAACAGTCCAGACACTTGTTTGCATTGTGATAGTTCATGAAGTATTAATTGTACGCAGGCTGGATTGGGACATGTGTTTGGAGATCAACAATCAATGAACAATATAAACAAACATGTCAAATTGTCAGTTACCATGATTGTGAGATCCCTCTCCCTGCAAATTCAATTTTTTTTCTGTTAGAGAAAAGTGTGTTGTTGTTTTGTTATGTTTTGGGTGGTTTTTTTTTAAATTTTTTTGCTTATCTTTCAGTATTTGTTGTGGAGTACCATTGCACCTATTTCCTTTTCCCTAGGAAACAGTTCATAATTTTATGGGCAATTTAAAAAGGAAATTACTTACACAATTGTGATATTGAACACTGCCCACATTTTGCATGATTTCGGGCTGCGGCGCCATTTTCTTAAATGCCAATGTGTCAGTAAATTTTCTGTAAATGAATGTAATCTTTTTAGGTTGTTCCTATTCTTACTCATTTTTATTGCTGAAGTTGGTTATTAATTACTCATTGCTTCAGCATTGAGTTTTAATGATGAGCACTTCGTAATCTAAATTGGTATGAATGTTTTTAATGACGATCATAGGATGGTTCAGGAACAGACCTTTGGAGATCCTCTAATCCAGCCTCTGAGGGGCCATAGAATAAATGTATCTCCCCTCTGGTCTGGTGTCTCCATGAAAACAGAATTGGCATCTCTGCTACAGGTTGTGGCAGAATGAAAGCTGTTACACCAGTGATGGTCCCTGCAGCTTCCTGGTTTGAATCATTGAGCTTTGCCTGAGATATGAAAGGATGGATGTGGTAGCTTATGGTTTCAGAAACGCTGCTCAGCTTTCCTTGAAAACCAGGAAGTTCTCCCAGTTCTTGGTTGCTGTACAAACCCCAGGAGTCATTGAAATGCATTCTCAAAATAATTGTTGAAAACTTTTGATTGCAGCAGGCTTGAGGAATTGACCTTCTGTCAAAAAGTTTCCTTGAAAGCTGTTCTTTTCAAGGCTGGCCTTTCACTGTTCTGGGATTCTTGTTGTTCTTATGCCTATTTACTTAAGCAAAAATGAATAACCAGTTTATATTCAAAGATGACTTTGAAAAACAAATTTGAGTTGAGAAGGTGGGCTTGGAAAAATACTGCTTCCTGGGAAAAGCTTTCTAAGCAGCTGAGGAGACAAGCAATGGAAATGATCTTAACTGCAACTGTTAGACAAAACAAAACAGACAAAACGACAATAGTACATGGCTGAAAAAGATGGCTGCAGTCCCTACACTGATTATAGTATGATAAAGGGCACTTAGCAGAGAGCGGAGACCTTTCCTACCAATGGGTATAAAGGGAATATGGAACTTGCATCCTTTCACCCTTCTTCCCAATAATTTCTTTTTAACGCCCTCTGTGTAATGTTGACTGGTTTGGAAGGTTGGCTGTAGAATACCCACTGAAAGGCAGAATGCATGGCTGCTGCTTTTGCTCAGTTGTCCTTTAATAATTGTGAGGAACACTTTCAAATTAAGGCTCAAAATATGTTCTTTTGGCTCTTATCCTCTAAAGAGTGTCATGTAAAACTGTTAGATACAAGCAAACAAACCCAACAACAAAATTGCATAAAATCCTTTTAGGAGGAAGTATGATTCTGTGACTCAAATGTCCTGGACAAATTCATCCCTTTTCCACTGGTTGCATTTAGGCGAACTGTGCTGAATTTAGTCGCAGTGACTCAACAGCCCTTTTAAATGTCTTCACTTGCACGAACAGTTGCTCTAATACTTGGTAACAAATACAAGGGAGCCAGTGTCCAGTGGGTCACTTCCAGCAAGGTTCACATTGGACTTTGGACTAAAGTCAATTCAGATTGTTATAGAGTTTAACCCTGAGATTTTGAGCGTCCCCTATGATAAACCTGATTTATGTTTCAGTATAAAGTTCTGTATGATGTATCATGTGTAAGGTCCACAGTGCCTTATAAGTGAGTTTGTAGAATCCTAGTTAGAATTGAATTTTGTACTGAGTGAGAGCAATGGCTGTTATCTTTACCAGCAAGTCCCCTGAGCGTGCTGAGTGCCCATATTTAAACCAAGAGGGTTTTTGTACAGTTCAGAAATCTGATGAAGCTTGTCCTTTTATTGACATAATAGCTCAGTGTTTTACTTAGTTAAAATGATAAGTCTTTGCCTGTTTATCCTCCAAATAAAGAATTGTTGAGTTACAGTATTTTTAAAAAGCTTTTAAATCTTTTTTAAATGCTGGTTTTCTGACAACTGTTACTTAAATGCATGCTGTGAAATATGTGGTTAAAATAAATGGCTTTCCTAAAACGATTGTTTGTTTAGTTTAAACATCAGGACAGTTTTTAAAGATAAGAAAATAGGATTCTAGTGAAAAGATACACAATATTTTCAATATAGTGGTGCCTACAGACACTGCAATGATTACTTCCAACTTAAGGAGTGCAGTAAATATTTCAAGTGTATCTAGCAGCATAAAGAGTAGTTTGTGTGTTCATACAGTATATTTTTAGAAACTCAGCTGTGATCTACATCTTCTAACTTTGAACATCTGGTCATTGAAAATGCAATGAAATTCTGTTATTAATGGACTTCAGAATAACAAAGATGGTAGAGCAGCTCAGCATTGAGGCAGGGCGTTTATATGGCACCATCTCTCTTGGCTTTCACAGCTTCCTTGGCTGCACTGCCTACAAAAAAAGTTTAGTCGCAGCTCATCAGAGAAACCCAGCTTGAGTCTGCTGTGCAGACCACTATTACCCCATTTTCCATATGTGCTCCCCATCCTTACCTAGCTGATCTCACCTTGTGCTGGAATTGCAGGTTCTCTAAGACCCAGCCTATCCAAGGAAATAACTCCATCTGTATAGAGTCTTGTTCAGTAAAGTCCTGATCATGACCAGGGCTCTTAGATGATGACAGTATAAATAAGTTACTAATAAATAGTGGTGCGGTTTCTAGGCACACATACATATAAAGAATTATGTGTACTGTTGACATAAATCAATAGATATCCATTGCAGCAAAGCTGTGTCAGATTATACTAAGTGAGAGCTTGCTATGCAGGTGCGCTTTGGCACTGAAATGGTATGCATAAGTTAAGGTATTTGGACATAAATTTCTATAACAGAAGTATCTATGTTTGTCTGCATTATTGAACTTATATTAATAAGCTGTAAACAAGTGAGATACAAGTGGAAATCAACATTCATACCTGTATTACCTGTATTTGCGTACAGTAAAAATAATGCAATGCGTGTTGCACTTCACTTTCCAGATTAAGTCAAATAACGCTAAAGTGTATCTTCTGAGAGTTTTTTTTATTTTTTGATTATTTTTTTTTGTTCATTTTATAGGAGCAGCTGTCTCAGGTCCTTGATGCCATGTTTGAGAGGAAGGTGAAACCTCAGGAACATGTGATTGACCAAGGTGATGATGGAGACAACTTCTATGTTGTTGAGCGGTAAGCAGCTGTGCCTTTGAAATGTAGAGTATATTTTTTTTCAGTCTGATAATTTTGTAGATCATATATATGTGCAACAGGCATATAATAGATGTGTGTACGCACCTTTTGAGTATCTTTTACCTTTTTGGAAGAAATTCTGGCTAATGTTATTTTTAATCACTTTATTTGAAGAAGAATTAAGGGCACAGATTTATTTTCTTCCTGTAAAACTGTAATATTAAACAGAATATTACTGATGAATTACAGATGTCTGTTGGAACACGATCTTCGCAAACTACTTTTTGATGCACTGTTATCTTCCTTATCACTGAAATAATGGCACCATTAATATTGTATTAAATGCTTTCAAAGCAGTTCTTCAAGAAAATGTGTTGCCTTTTGAATTGTCATGCTGCGCTTAGGGAATTTGCAAAAGAATTTCTAGGTTAGAAACTGTTCATTTTAAATAATCCTTGTTCATTATACGGACATTGTGCTTTCTGATTAGCGGAATTACAGAACATAAGGCTACCTCAAATATATTCTCACCATATGCCCATTCCTCTGTCCTCTCCCATACCATCCCATTAGCCTCAACCAGCACTCCATTTCTACACTCAGTTATCTCCCTCAGCTGCTCTGCCTCAAAGCAATCCTGTGTCTTTGGCTAGACAGGACAAGTTCCTTCTCTTTCCACGTTCAGGTCAGGTTGGATGGGGCTCCAAGCAACCTGGTCTCGTTGAAGATATCCCTGCTCATTGCAGGGGGGTTGGTTTAGAGGGTCTTTAAAGGTCCCTTCCAACCCAAACCATTCTGTGATTCTATGAAAGATGAGATGTAGGCAGAACAGTGAATCCTAATCTTGAGGAAACTTAAATTCAGTTTGGGAGTCTCTCAAAAATGTTAGATACCATCAGCCTATTTTAATTTGTTTCTGTGTATGGCTCTTAACCTGTTGGTTACCAAAAAGCTTTTCCTGCTACAAGTTTTAACCTAAAATCAAGAAGTGAAACAGAACCTTATCTTTGATATGCAGGTAAATGTTCTGTGGTCTCTGTTCTACAGATACAATGCTACTCCACAATGTTGGTTTTTTTTTCTATCAAGAGATAGTCAGGTTGGAAGATTTCAGGTTTTTAAGTTTTTTTTTGTTTTGTTTTGCTCTTAAGGTATAACACACTGGTCACATAAATACGTTGCCAAAAGTATGTGGCAGAAAGGCTAGAGAGTTATTAAATATTAATACAGTTATTAAACTCAGTGTTGTCTAGCAATAGAGCATAGCAGCCTGTGCTGTAAACACCAACTCGGCTGCAACTCCTATGTCAGCTGTTGAGTTATTAAAAAGAATTCTACAGTTATGAATTTTCTGTCCCACTCTCCCCTTTTCCAGTCCTCCTCCACCTCCCACCCCCTCATTTTTTTCATGCAGAAGAATAGCAGAATACTGGTGTTTATGCAAAGCTACAATATTTCCAGTTGCCTATAAGTGCAAATTCAGAGGACTCTGGCTCTTCCAAGGCATCAGTAGGAATGTCTTGTTACTCTAAGATAATCATTAATGCCTAAATATCCCTGAGGATTCGTTTCTTCCTGTCAGAATGAACAGTGACTTTGTGTTGCAGAGCTAACTCTTTAGCTTCTTGTCTGCATAGAAAAACAGGCTTTCTGGCACAGGCCCTTTTTTTCTTCCCCCCCACCAAAGTCTTCTGTTTGTAATACTTCCTCACCAGATCACTTTCGTCTGAGCGTCTTTTACTGTGAACAGAGGGACGGCAGGCAGGACAGATGCAACTTGAGGATGCAGTAGCTATTTAGTGCTTACTGCATGGAAGGGAGAGCTAGATCGAATGTGTCGTGTGGCTAACCATCAGTGTGCTCATCCCTGCTGAGGAGGCACCTGACGAGTCTGTGCTGATTGAGCAATCATCAGTCAGGAGGGGCAGCACTGGCCTCTGCCTCTTGGAACAGGCTGATCCACAATCTTGCTGAGTTGCCCTCTTCTGCTTTTCTGCTCTTTTTCCTTGGGGTTTTGTATTTTTTCATGTCAGTATTTTTCTTTTGAGTCCTTGAGTTCCTAACGATTACTATCTCAACAATTACACTTCGGTCTGTGTTTTTATTCTTCTTATCTTGCAGGGCTTTAGCTCACAGATTGTCTCGCAGCTCAGCAACAGTTTTCTCAATAAATCTGAGCCAAGGTCACCCAGTGGTGTCTCACCAATTTAGTGCTTGGGCCACAGGCAGCTGAATGCTTGGCTAAAGGTTATGTGGCTATAGCTATTTGGAAATAAATGGCACTAGTAAGTGACTTTCAGGCTGAGGGATGGGAAGAAGTTATTGTATTTCGCTTAAGGTGCTCACAGTTGTCTCTTCAGATCAAAAGACCTCTGAAGGCTGTTGCTTCTGGTGCCTCTCAGAGAATCATTAAGTAGGTATTGGACATTACAAGAATTAGTGAGACTTTCCATCAACACTAATCCTTATTTAGTTTACTGTTGGTATGCTGTTGGTTTCTTTCTCTGTCTTCTAGATGTGAGTAAGCAGTAGAGTGTAAAATGTCTAGTAAGGATGTTATGTAGTCCTCATGCGCCTAGTTTCCTCCTTCAGCTTTTCAGGTGACAGAGACTAAATTTCTTGGATCTTCTGACATCTCTGAATCTGGCCCATCTACTGTTGATCCAGTAGCCAAACTTTATCTCTGTGTCTGAAAGGCTTTAATGCAGTAGATCCCGAAGTCGCTGTGCAAAGCTTCCTCACTTTGATGTATTTTAATTGTTTGTTTGATGCATGTAATGTCCACTTTGTGGAATCTCCTACAAATGAAGCTGGCATAAAGCTGTCTTATAGTACCTTTTTTTTTTTAGATGCAGCAGTGTTCAAAGATAACTAAGAAACCCAGGGCTGTCCATCAGCAATCCTGAAAGACCTTCTGCTGTTAATACTAGGCAGGTCTCACTGATGAGTCTGTTCCCATACTTGTTTACCATGAGAAGTTTCACCTACTGCCATTTCTGTTGATTCTTTTTTTTTTTTTTAATGTGCCTAATGATGTTCTGGGAAATAATACCATTCCTTCTGACAAAGCTCTAAACTCCTGGTGAAAATTATGTGCATGCTGTAACCTGTGTTCTTCAGTAGCCACACCTCCATGAAAATGGTGATAAAATTGCTTGGTTCAACTGTCAGTGTGCTCGGATTTGCAGCATGGTGTGAAGTTGAACTGAGTGATAAAAGTTTTGGTCATAAGGGATCTATTAGACAAATACCAGGTGAGAAATTGTTGCCTCTGGAGATTCTGTGCTATAGCGTAAAGATGTGTCATGTATAACATTCCTGAACTAGCTTTAAATCCTCCAGCTTGAAGATCAGTATGTGCTGCTCATATTAAGACTGGTTCGTTAGCTGGGTAAGAGCTGGATGGATAGTTTGAGTCTAGCCCGGGCATATGCCGATACAAGCTACCATTGCATCTTGGGGTTATGATACAGACATGGCCTTAAGCTGGAGTTGAGGCAAAACCATAGGAGTGGGTGAGCAGTTGGATTGAGTTTACCCCAAAGGTACTGCAGCAGTGCTGTCACTGAGAAAAACGGGTAATAGAGGCTATAGGTGGATCCAAGTCACTCTAAAGAGGCCTCACTGGATAACACGCGTGCTGTGAAAAGACAAATACTGTTAAAGACGATGAAACTACCTAACACTCTGGCCAGAATACTTACAATAGCAATGTCAAAATACTATGCAGAGGAAACCAAGTAGATCCTGCCCAGATCTATCATGAGTTAAATGCTTTATTAAGAGAGAATTATTGTGAAAATAGTGTAAATAGAAGCAGCTTAGTATCAATTGGAAAGCTCAATAAAGCATGTTCCATCTCACCCAGCAATAAGAGGACTATTTGTATAACACCAAAAAGCTGTTTTCATGATCTCTACTGGAATGTTGTCTAATAAAAAGCATCTATTCCATTGTTTTCCAGGGGGTTGTATGATATTGTTGTAGCAAAAGACAACCAGTCACGCTGTGTGGGCCGCTATGATAATCACGGCAGTTTTGGGGAACTGGCATTGATGTACAACACTCCTAGAGCTGCCACCATTGTTGCCACAACAGAAGGAGCCCTTTGGGGACTGGTAAGGAAAGGAAGTTGCTCTCATCTGCATAATATTTTAAACACTAACACACCGTGTCCAGTGCTTCTCTTGGTATGACTCTTTGTTCCAATAGCTGTTTTATCATGATCTGCTATCTTACCTTCTGGCATAAGAGATCCATTGTGCAAATCTTTTTGGCTGCCTTTCTAGAACAACTTGTCTGTAAAAACTGTATCACTCATTTTATCTGTCCCTTTATTATTTTGCATTTGCTGTAATTGTGGCTTTTGTTAAAGAAAAAAAAACCCTGGTTTTGTTTTCATCCTGCAGAGGACAGGGGAGGCATTAATGCATGTATTTTCTGGGAGGGGAAAACAGTATGTAAATGATGTTCTCTATTTTCAACTCACCTTCTTGTCTTCTTTAAGGGGAATGGAAAGGTGTTAAATATCTTCTTGAGGATGTCAGTAATTTGAAGAGCTAGGAAAACTGCCCAAAGCTTTGTTACCCTTCAAAATAAATTGTCATGATGTTTCTGGTCCCTTTGTGTTACCCTGGAAGAGGTTCTCAGGTCAGCATGACCTACGAGATACCAAGCTAAATGATGGTGTTGCATTGTTTCTAGCCCAGCAATGTTGAATGTGAAGCTGTAGACATTAGTTTCCTTTTTTAGTTCTTTTCTCTGTACTATTTGGACAGGGTTATTTTCACAGTGCTCTCTTACTCATCTGTGAGGGCTCACATAATAAGTGGATTGTGCGATCAACAAAGCCTTTGAAGCCAGAAGTGTTGTATGCTTTCTGTGTGCGCTGGGCTCCTCGGCAACTATCGCTGGGGGTTGACCATGTGTTGTGACCTTGATTATAGGACTGATAAGCTGCTACACCGCGTGCTTATGCAATCGCAGCGCTTGCTGAGGGATCTGACTTCCCTTTTCTTTGTGAGCTGACAGAAAAGATTTTTGGTAAATCAACCAGGGAGTAATGTCAGAATCTAATTTCTTGAACAAGACGGAACAAAGCAGCTACCTACAAACTGAGCTCATTCATAAAAGGAAGAAAAATGAGAGGATGATTCTTTGTTTCAGTTTGCCTTTGAAAAGAAGTGCACAAATTGGGTTAATTTTTGGTTCATTTTTTCTGTGATTACATTCACTTAATTAGCAAGGTGTAGTTGAAGGGGAACCTCTCGATAGTCATCTGTCCTCTGGATATTTTATTAACTAAGGCTGCATTTGCCTGTCTGAAATGTCAGTTATTTCTTCCAGTTATTCTGTCGTTGCCATGTTATATTGTACTATTTTGTGCCTGATGTAATTTAAACATATTTTTATTAGTCTGCAGAAGTCATTGCTAAAGCTCATGGGTTATCTGCCGTTTAGGAAATGTGGATTACTCCTGCTGCATTACAGACTTAGGCCAACAAAAGCCTGGAAGACTCAGGCACAAAGCAGTTATCAAATGTGGGTCTCTTGTGGAACAGAGAAATATCCTCAGCCTTTGCTACTGAATGTGTCTGGGGAAAACCTCATGATCACATGTGCTTCCTTCACTGCGCTGCCTTTTTTGTTCAAGTACTGCTGCTTCTCCTCCCTCACTGATACTCTCAAACAAATTAATCCTGAATTTTTTATGCTTTTGTAATTCCCTTGACCATTTGAAGAGACTTCAACCACTGAAGAATTTCTTTAAAAAAAAAAAAAAAATATTCCTCATGCTTTATCATCTCTTGTTCTTCTTTGGATGACAGTAATACCATTCTTCCCTTCATCTCTCACCGCCTTCAACTCCTGTATTCTACTAGTGTCACCTGTATCAGTCATTGTTTCAAGTATTTGCAGCCTGCATCCCATAAAACTGTTCTCTTAGTTGAAAATACTTCTTCACCTCAAAATGTCTCTGCTAAGTATCAGTTGATGTTTTCAGAAAATGAGATTCAGAGGAATGTCTTTCAGGACTTCAGATGTTTCTAATTGCAGTATATGTAAACTTAAAAGATTTTTTGGTACCATTTTCCTAACCAAATTTCTGCTCCTTTCCTCTGACTTTTTGTTTTTTATTTTTACCCTTGTGGCCTCATGCTGTTTAAGGTGAACTCTGCAACTGTCACTTTGTTCGTAATTTAGTGCTAATCTTAACAGGGACAGAGGGCATTATTTCAATGCAAACACCAACAAAAATACTTGGTGGGCAAGTGCCCTTCCCCTTAGCCTGGGCGTGCTCTTCAGTTTCAGCTCTCTTGTGGCCTTTCTCATCGGTGTTTGCAGTCGTTTGCCTTTTTTTGTGTGGAAATAAAAAGCATTTTGTTAAGATCTCTGACAATAAACTCGCAAATATGTCTGCCGCTGCAGGTGCTGAGACAGGAGCTGTGGTTAACTGGGCGAGCTTGCCTTCACTCGGGCACCTAGTGCCGCCCAGTGGCCACGCAGCCTGCACATCCCTAGCTGCTGCCTGGGGAAGATGCCTGGGATGGCAGGGGTGGGTGGGAATCTTGACCAATATTTGGGCTTCAAAAGCAAACCAAACAATTTTTCCATCAGGAAGATGCTTGTGTTACATGTGGACAGCTGGCAATTAGGAAGTAGTTGTTGCAAAAAGCTGCCTCTTGGATCCTAGAAGGTGGAGGACTGAATCAAAACCAGCCTGTGGCTGTTTGATACTGTGTTCCTGATCTATTTGAGACCAGTATAAATCTCCAACTTACTTTTGAAATCTGTGACTCAAGTAGAGAAGAATCCTATTCGGACTTAATCTGCAGTTGCCTTAACAAAAAAGTGTCGGAAATGCCAATTTCCAATGGCTTCAATAAGAAGAGCATAACTCTTCATTGTATGAGGAAGCATGAAAGATATAGTAACAAACAGCCAAGCAAACCCCAAAACCTTAACTCTGAAAAACAGTACAAGATAGACTCAAAATGGATTTCTTAAATGCTTATCTGAGAAGGACTGGGTCTTACAGCTCCCTGTTTTTCAATTTGTTATTGCAACAAGTACTCTCACAAGAGTTGTTACGATCACCATTATGATGGATATGGTATCGTTTTAACAGCTGGCTTCTCTAACCCAGTGTTTATTGCAAATAGTAGTTCATATTTGTCAGTTCTTTAGACAGGGAGCATTTCAGTCAAAAGGAATAATGTATTTCTCTGTGCTGTTTCTTTGCAGGATCGAGTGACATTCAGAAGAATTATATTGAAAAATAATGCAAAGAAGAGGAAGACGTATGAATTATTTATTGAGTCTGTGCCCCTTCTTAAATCCTTGGAGGTAACGCCTCTCAGACATCTGCATCAAATTCTTGCATTAGCATTAGCTCCACAGTCAGTGTTTCTGCTATATCAAAAATCTGCGTCATTTTTGCTTAGAACAAAATTTTAAGAGCTGCTTTGGTATCACATTTACTGTACAACTTAATTTGCATTGTTGTACACTGTTTTTTTTCATATCCTTTGTTCACAGTAAGTGATTTGCTGATTTTTATCTCAGTCTGTGTAAAGATTTAAAAAAAACAAATCGCAAAACACCACAAAACAAAAAGCATCTATAAAGATGTCAGAGAACAGATATTAAAATGAAAATTGGAACTCAGGGCTGTGGTTCCCTTTGAGGGTGTGATATTGAAGTAATGATACAATCACTGGGATGGCCTTTATCAGCCATGAATGATTTTAAATTTGAGACAATGATGTGGGCCATACTAGGCCCTGCTTTAGTCTTAGCCGATATTCAGGAGGCAGACTAAGAATAGGCTAACGGGAAGCTCTGCTAGCTGGGAACAAAATGACCAGGCAGAGCAGGCAGATGTCATGTTGATGGTGCAGGGACATTTTTTGGACATATGTTGGTAGCTATAGAATGTGTAAATTGCACAACACCTTCTCCCTCAGTGCCTGGCTTAAACTAGTTCCATTAATGTGACTTTTTTTAAGCATAAAAATGACTCATATTTAAAAATATAGAAAAATAACTTGTTAGCACTGGATGGCTTTTTGCATGACGTGCTGTAGTTGAATCATGTGTGGATCAGAATTAAGTTTCTCAAACATGGGCTAGATTGAGGTGCATTTGTGGAATGAATGGATTACAACTGAATCATCTGTTGAGATATTCATTTTAACTGTAGAATTTTCTTCCTTCCTTAAAATGTTTTATATATTGCTCTGAAGCAATAAAATTGTTTCGTGGTGTTCTAGATGGGCAGCGGGTAACATTGGAGATAAATTTAAGTGTTCTTTCTCCCTTCCTGTTTCTGAAGACTCAGCCATGCTTCATTGCATGTCAGACTAGTACCTCTTGCCCTTGCTGCCGGGCGTCCTGTTGCAGTGCCTGCTTACAACTTAGAGCTGGTATCCTTTTTGTAGTCCAGTTCCTCTCTACTCTAGGAATGAGTTCTGGGACGCACAAAAAATCCCCATATTCAAGTGTATGGTGATTAAAATGTTTTGAAATTGTGTTGCTGGTGTTTCTCATTGAAGTTTGTTGTTAGGAAGTCTATGACATTTTTCTGAGTGTTTTCTTCAAATTTCAACTAAATCTTAGAGGAAGTGATTCTGTGTTGTGTTTTTGAGGTTTGGTTGTTTTTTTAGTTTTTTTTTTTCTTTGCTCTAAACCAGCCAAATCAGTTATTGTTAACTTTGTGGGTAAGAAAAGTGCATGGATGGGACACCAGACAACTTTCTTTCCCTATTGATTATGGCAGCCTTGAAAACTGTGGTGCGGTACGACAATGCCATTGTAGGGGCTCTGTTTTCAGCACCCAGATACTGTGTGTTTGTGTCTAGCAAATGCCTCTTCATTTCAGGGCTACAAAGTTTACAAGAGCTGTACTATAATAGATTATTATGTTTAATTTTCCTCTGTTCCAGGCATCAGAACGAATGAAGATAGTGGATGTTATAGGGGAGAAAGTGTATCAAGATGGGGAACGTATAATTTCTCAGGTATTTGAACTCTACATTTCTCTCTTATCCATTCTCCTTTCTCTGCTTCTTTTTTCCTCTTTGGAATTGACTTATAGAATCCTACTACTTGGACTACCTTGGCATCGCTTATTCTTTTAATGCTTTCAATTTATTTAACCACTTCTTGAAAGTTTGGGGAACAGCCATTATGTCTTTTGCTAAAAAAATTATTCTATTACTTTAGCTTCTGGGTTTTTCTTCTCTCATCTGTTTGTTTTTTATAAACGGTCTTTGCAAGGTTTCAAGAGGAATATGCCTTAAGAGGCTGAAAATAAATGTCTGTCTATTTAATTTTCCATGACAGCCCCCAGCTATGCTTCTCACAGGCATCTATGACCAGATTAAACAAGGAGTCACAAGCGTGTCGTAAAGGCATTTCTAATTCCCAGGTCTGACTAAACAACAAAAACAAACATGAAACTCAATGATGTCATTGGGAATATTATACTAATTGGACCCAACTCAGTTAACTATTCTGAGACACTATCAGGGTTAATTAAAAAGATTGTTTTTCTTGATACTCTTAAAAAGAGTATTTCAGTGGTGGAGTAGTCTAGCTTCAATCAACAGTCTTTGGTTCTTGGTATATATTTTATATGCTGTAATAGGTCAAGGCCAGAGTTGGGTGACCATGAAGCTGGACAAACTCAAGCTAAAGCTGTGGGATTTTTTTATCTGTGACACAAATAACTCCTTGGAACACTGTTACTGATGAAACACAGGAATTTTGCATCAAGTTTAGCTTGCAGTTGCTCTGTTTGTCACAAAAATGCTCTAGTTCAAGTTAATGCAAGAAAGTCCTGGGCTTACCTGAAATTGCAGGTTTTTGATCACAACCATTGTCTTGTTTTATAAACAGAATATGACTCCGTGATAACACCTTGAATAATTAATCTTAGTTACCTTGAATGCCAGATAACTCTGAATGCGGGAAACCTGAGTTTGCTGATAACCAAATACTGCCAAATTACTTCTCTCCAAAAATACCCTCAATTTTGTAAGTTGAAGATCTTGTTGCTTAAGACCCTGAGAAAACCGAACTGTCAGCAAAATCAAAGCTTATAAATCAGTCTCAAAACTGGGAACCCACGCAATCGGTGATCCAATTACGCAGTTGGTTTTAATCTTTTGTAATAACTGAATTAAGGACAAGGATATAATTACCCTTAAAAGGAGGATTAATCGTCTGGATAGGTCTGGGTGATGGTAATACACTACTAAAGACGATGAAATTTTATGCTTGGAAAAGATGTGATAGCTCTTCCATTACAGCAGTTGCATCAATACCATGAACCCCTTTTCTCTCGTGGATAATTTTACATTTTAATTACTTTTCTGGAGTTTGACCCTTCAGTTAAGGGCAGTATGCTTTAAAGCACTTGAAAATTGTTAGTGCCTGCTGGTGTTACGAGGATGTCTCCCACTCTGTTTTCATTCTTTTAAAGAAATAAGTAAGTGCTCTTTCAGTACTTACTCTCAGAAGTGTGCTGAGAATATTGGTTCATGTTGTGACAGATGGCAACAGTGAATGAAAAGCTTTGTGCTGTATGGTTTACGACTATCCCCAGGAAGCTTAGCTGACGGCCTAATTTCTTCTGTTAACTCAGTGTTTAAATCTTGCATCATCTTGTCCCAGCCCACGTTTCATACTGAAGTCGTAATCATCTCTCTCCATCCTTCCCATCACATTTGTAGTCTCCTTGCCCACTTAATGTCATCTGACATCTTGCCCATCTGACTTAATGTCAGATGTATCTCTCTCCTCACATTGTTTCACAGTTTTTTTGGGTTTTTTTGCTGAGCTGCTCCCATTCCCTTATCAGTTCCTTACCCAGCCTCTGTCTCTGTGAAGCCTTTACTCCCTTTGCTTCTGGTTCATAGCAGCAGGCATGTGCTGGCTCTCCACTCTGACCTCCAGTCCTATACCAAGCATTGGTATAGTGAGGGAAAGTTCTCTCTGTCACAGCTAAAACTTTCAAAATGTTAAGTCCTGGCAAAGCTCTACAGAGCAGATGTAAAATACAATCTGTTGAAGGTCTGCAACCTGATATGGTTTAGATAGATGTGATAAAGGTTCTAGAAACTCTTACAGAATGGCTGAGGTTGGAAGGGACCTCTGAAGGTCATTTTGTCCAACGCGCCTGTTCACGCAGGGCCACCTACAGCCTGTTGCCCAGGACCGTGTCCAGGTGGCTTTTGAATATCTTAAAGGATGGAGACTTCAGAACCTCTCCGGGTAACCTGTGCCAGTGCTTGGTCACCCTCACAGTGACTTTTTTGTAGAAACAGCTGAATTTGACTAAATGAAATTTTTTTTATTTCACCCTCAGTTATTCAACAACACCTTGTGATATCTTTCTAGAACTTGATATAAAATGGCTATTAATTTTTATTTTCTCCCACTTGCCCTATGTGACTTATTTTCCTTTAATTGCATGATGCTATTGAGTGCTTCGTTATTGCTTACCATTCTTACTACCTTTATACAGCCATTGCATCATTCCTCATGTAGGTGGCTTGCATTGTGAACTTGTTTTTCTATAAACTATCCTTCTCTTACTTTCTATGTTCATGCTCCTGAAATACAGCTATTCTGGGTTCTGGTGATCTCTCACTATTTTACCTGGGATTGGCTGAGCTCATGCTTAGTTTAATGGATCCTTCTTCCTACTGACATCTAGAAATGCAGTCACTAAATTCGTGTTTTATTAAAACTTGCTTCTGGAAATTTTAGGCCCTGCTTAGTTTCATTAACTATTGGATACTTCCATCAGGATCAGAAGATTTGCACTAAAGTGGTTTTGCTATATATCGTCAATGTCCTTTGCTTTTTCCTTTCCACCTGCCCTCTCACTGAATGACGTGTACTAATAGTTCCTTCTCTTGCAGCTTCCTCTGGTATATTACCTTACTGCTAACCTTTTAATGTTAAGAATTTGAGTATATGTGAATTGTAGCAATTTTCTGCACAAAGCCTAGTTCAGAGTGAATGCTTTAATACCATTTACACAGTAAACTAACAAATAATTTGTTTTACCTTTTCTTCCTCGCAGGGCGATAAAGCAGATTGTTTTTACATTGTAGAATCTGGTGAAGTAAAAATCTTGATTAAAAGCAAGGTGAGTTCAAATTGGGTGATTAGGCTGTAGGTCAATCCCTGATTCAATCGATTAATACAAGTGGTGGGAAAAAGTCTACCCTGACTTACTTTATTGTATTATTTTATGATATTTATTATCGTCATTCATGTGATGTAGGTTTTAAATCTCTATACCTGTTCTGAAGGGGCCAGAAGTCACTTTAGCGAAGTTAGAAACTCTTTTGCTTTTATCTGCTTCTCTGCAAACTAATGTGATATACTCTCCCTGGCCTTAAGAGTGGAGATGAAACTTTTCTTCTAGGATTATAGAAAACTGCAACTTACAAACCTGGGTTCAGTTATCTCTAGTGACATACTAGACATTGGCATTTGAACGTATTGCTGTGCAGTGGGAAGCAGCCTTAGGGAACAACATGTTGTGCATGATAAAACCTGTTAGGCTGATGTCATAGCAGTTCCGAAAGCTGTAAGGGTAAATACCTGCCAATATCAAAACTTGTGGACTGGCATACACTCTTCTTAGCAAACTTCTAACGGAAGATGCTGTTAAGGTGTTCTACCAGTACAGAGCATGACTTGGGACTTGCTAGTTTAAAAGCCCTAAACCAATGAGCTGTTGCACATCTGTAAGATATCTGGGATTAACTGCAGCCTGGTACAATGACAGAACTGTATGCAAATAATTAAAATGTAATGTTTAACAGACTATGACGAGTAAAGAAGCTAATCAAGAAGTGGAGATTGCCCGGTGTCACAGAGGGCAGTATTTTGGAGAGCTTGCACTTGTTACCAACAAACCCAGAGCAGCCTCTGCCTATGCTGTTGGGGAGGTCAAATGTTTAGGTAAGCAGATGTTCTGTGTTTCTAGCTACCCTTTTCGGGTTTTTGCTTTTTTTGTGGACCATGTCTGAGTGAGCAGCTATTCAAAACCTAGCAGCATTTTGGTAACTGGTGGTCAGACACAAGAAGCTAGGAGCATGGTGTAGAGCAGATCTCCACGTAGAAGTTTGAGAAGCACCATTGCTTCCTTCCAGCAGATTCTGTTTTTTCTGCTTGTGTGGTCTGTACTCTTTGAAGGGGTAAGTAGCATCAGCTTCTTGTCTACAGCCTGTTTGTCACACGCAGCTTTCAGGTGATCTTTTAATGCCAGTGTGGTGTGTATTTGGCTTCTGTATTTATCCGTGGGTCAGGCGTGCATTTCATTAATCATGTTTCTCCAAATCACAGTACAGAGAGAAATCAGAAGTACGATTTTTGTTTCTTTGGCTTCTATTGAAGCCTCAAACCTGAATGGGTTGGACTGGAGATCTGTGTTCTGAGTTAAAAAAATAGATTGGTATGTGGTGTCCTTTTTGACAAACAATCTTGTTTTCACTTCTGTTCCTTTGCAGTCATGGATGTGCAAGCATTTGAGAGGTTGCTTGGACCCTGCATGGACATTATGAAGAGGAATATAACACACTATGAGGAGCAGCTGGTGGCATTGTTTGGCTCTAGCATGGACCTGTTGGATCCAGGGAATTAGGCACAGGGTACCTCAATGCCTTCTTAGATCAAGACACAGAAAAGCCTCCTATCAGCAACACAACTCACAAGGAAAACGGACACTACGGAACAGTTACAGCTGCTGTCTTCTTGGGCATTTTAGAAACCATAAACAAGTCTCAGCACAGATGGATTGCTCACTCCCTGCCTCCACTTTGCTGCTGATACTTCATTATTAGACCTAGATTAAAGATGATTCTAACCCTATGTTCACTTACTTGGTTCAGAATGGCATCTGTCCAACAGTTCAAGTGCCTGATATGAAACCCAAAGTGTGCAAGATATAGAAGCCTCCTTCCTTCTCGTGTTACTGTTGGGATAAATTCTCAGATCAGATTCTGTAGTGGGAGGTTGCCTGTTCTGCAGAGGCAACCTGTGGAATATGAGCCTTTCACGGGCTTACTACCTTCATCTGATGCTTTCCTTGCAAAATGACAAATTTGGTTTTAATTGTAGCATCTGGGTTTGAAGTTAAAATATCAATGGAGCCAATTAGTAAGGTGGCACTGAAGTTTTCTTCCACCTGCTGAAAGGTGCGGGTACTATATAGCTCTTTAAACCAAGTAAACCGAGCTGGGGACATGGGAGAGTCAGCCTAGCAACAAAATGCAGAAAATCAAGCATTACTATATTTTAAGTGTTTCCTGAGCAGCAAACAAAATTGTTTTACTCTATGCTGCCCAAAAAGGTGCAGTGGTTCAGATCAAATGGCCTGAAGGTGTCATAATTGTCATCTCCCCAAATTTGATCCTTGTTCTTGACACTGAGTACATTTTATTGGGGTGAGATCACAATATATGACCTTCTCTTGCTTACATAGATCCTTTATATACTGCTAGATTTCCCAGGGCACTGTTGTTGACTGGGTCAGTTTTAAAGCTTTTTAAGGAGGTGAATGTTTTGTAATTTAAATGAAGACTACTTCTGTACTTGTTTACAGGAGCTCCCCCCCAGTCCTAACATTTCACAGTATTCTAACTTCATTAGACACTTGGATGCTTCCAAATACCATGGTGATTTGCTAAACTTTTCAAAAGTTGGCAACATTTGACTTTGTGAAGCAAATGTCTTTGCTGACTACACAGTTGGTGTGTTTGAGGAGTCTTTTTGGATTAGGTGATAACTAAGCTAATGATGTTTATCTAAAATACCTGTTAAATTTGCAGCATTTATTAGGTAGATTCTATTTCTATAGCTTTAATGACCTTAATTGGCATACTGCTGAGATTTTATCAAGAGTATTATCTAAATAAGAATCAGACCATAAGAAGGACGTTTTTATGGTGTACAAACAGAATATTTATATTAAGACATTGAATTTGTAGGTAATAAATCTAGTGACCCTTTGAATTTGCATTCTTCTGCAGCTCATGCAAAACTTACTGGTGTTTTATGGGGTTATAAAATTTTAATTGTGGATGCTAGCATAACAGAACCTGCTCTTTTTATTCATGGCCACGTGAGCAAGATTAGGAGGATGCTAATGCTGAATTCCTGCTTCTAGTTATCACAGCGGACATTTCTCTAAGGCACGAGATGCTTAGCTGCAACTCTTAGTTGATTTCTGGACATTTTTTTTCCCTAAATGAATGAGCTCCTCCCAGTTCCTGCAATATGAGTAAGATGGAAACTTGATAAGTTTGAATGGCTGTTGTCCAGTTACTGTAATTGGAGTCATATTTTTATATAATGCAAATGATTTGTAATGGACACCACTGAACTAGGTGTTTCCATATTATTAAAGTCCTGATTGTGATGTCTAGTGGCTGTTCTAACTGCATGTATTTTAGAACAGTGAATTTCCCTGGCTTTATTGGGCTGTTTTTTTGTTGTAAATTACAGCCAAAGAAGCAGCAGGTACTTCATTCATGCTTCCAACGTTTAACACCAAAGACAAAAATCATTCTTTTGATTACAGAATTTAAAAAAACCAAACCAACAAACAAACAAAAAAAAACAAGGAAAAAAAAAAAACCCCAACCAACCACCATCAGGTCCTCACATTGATAACAGATAAAACTTTAAGATACTTCGGGCTCCAAGACAAGAGTCTGAAGCCAGCTCGTGACTGTCCTGCGAACCAGACATAAACTGGTCTCCAAAACAGCCTGAGTTTCTGTGCTGCCTAAACTGTCATGGGAACTAAAAAGAAACTTGCTGTGAATAACCATCAGCTGGCCGGTGTTGCTCCCAGGCAGAATATCCTCTCCTTTATCCAGAGGAGCCTGGCAGGTTGGGCTGCCTCAGATGGATTCTGGTTCTTACGGCCTTTGGTTCTCTGCAGGACAGGATTGTATACCTCGGCAAATGCAAACATTGGCAATTGTTCTGAAGCTTAACCAAAAGAACAGGCAAGTCTGATTCTTAAGGTAATTCTGCCTGTAAGGGAGGATTTGATGGCTTTTGGAAGTCAAAGGAAAGGATGGGAACGTAAAGTCAAAAGACTGGGATCCCATGCCAGCAAGAAGCTTTGAAGTTTTACCTTTCTCTAGACTCCCCGAAGGAAGGGTGTGCTGGGCAATGCCGTACTGCATCCAGGATCCCTGTGACATCATTCTGTGCTGTAAAGAGGCAACCTGACCTTGAGCCGAAAGAGAATGAGCCTGTAAAAAGGCTCGCACGTTTAAAAGCTATAATTTGCAATGTGCCTGATTGGTTTGGTCCAGTTCAAACAGCCTGTTCTGTACAATTTTGGAGCATGAAGATAGTGAGAGAAGCTTGTAGTAAGATACTCAATGTTGCCAGGTATCTGCTTAGAGCACCAGCAGCGAGCCAAGTTGGAAAGTGTGTGAGTGGCGATATCAAGACCAGAGAGTGAAGTGAGGCGCCTGTTCGTAAAGATCTGCCGCATCACTGTATCTCAGCTCATCCCTTTCCACTATGACTGTTCGTCGCAATTGTTGTGGAGAACGAGCCCAGGTGTTTTGTTGTTACTGCTCAATGTTCAGTAGATCTGCTGTGGAGTCTCTGAAATTGGCAGTAGAGACACATCTAGTTTTTAATAAAAGAACTCAGCAGCAAAGTGGGCAAAGACGATAGTGTCTTCGAGACTTGGGGGGTGGGGGAAGTCTCTTTTTTTTTTTTTTTTTTTTTGTGTGTGTGTGATTCCCTTGTGGTTGTTGTGAAGTCAGTGAGAGGAGCTTCCAGTGGTCAAATATCCTGGCATAAGGTATTTCTGTTCAATGTCACAGCGCAGGTTTCACAATGTAAAAAGAAAAATAAGGGCAAAAGTGCTCTCTTTTTAGAAACAAAAGTGCAAAACTTAAAACTTTAAAACAAAACTGTAAAAACAAAGTGCAATTTTGCACAGAGGGCAAAAAACTGAAACCCCTTTGAATGTCATTTCCATTCTTTCTTTTCCGTTGGCTGAAAGCAGACTCTTGTTCATGACATGTATTTGTAAACTAGTCTTGCCAAAATACAAACACTTGTTGTTTTTTTTTTTTTTTTTCACTCCAGGTAATTTTTGTTGTTACAGTTATTGCTGATTACTTTCACTTTTTCCAAACCATATATTTTATTTCAAGAGGCCTTCCTTGTGGATTTCCTCCTGATGGTCTGCAGCTCTACACTGCTCTTTCAAGATGCAAGAGAAAGCCACTAACCTCATAGGAGAACGCTCAACTCCGCTTAGCTGGCTGGAGCTAATAATGCGCTACTAATTTTCCTCTGCTCTGTGGGGCAGGTGGGGAATTAAATTCTGCATAAAGTTGCTACCTCAAGGCTCCAAGTGCTTTTAAAGGTCTTTCACTTGGGAGAATTTCATAAGACAGTTTCTAAAATTGGTCTGTTCTTTTGAGTTAAATGTTTTTTCTTTAACTGATTTATTGAGGGACCCTTATTGAATTCATTTTATGTTTAGTACTTGATTCTCAAAGGATGAACAGCTGCGAAGTTTGGTTCTTGCACTATAGTGTTGAACATGAAAGAAAAATATCTGCCATATAAACATATGGTTTTAACCAGTTAAACCACTCTGGGGTTCAGCTTCACTTTTGGTTAATAAAAAACTGACATGTTGTGTCCAGCATTCCTGTACAATCCTGTGTGTGCTCTTTATTGACTCACTGCAGCTGACACAAGCCCCCCCCCCTCCGCTTTGGGCAGGAGCGGACTTCCCAGCAGCTCCCTGGATTTACTGGGAGTGCCCGAGCCACCGTTGCTTGTGTTATCAGAGCCTTGCAGAGAACAGCACTCGCCCTGTGGCAGTAACCAAAAGAGATTTATGCGTTACCTGACCACCACCTTTTTGCTGTTTGGTGATTAAAATTTTACTAATATCTTCAAAATAATACCCATTTCTGTAGATATCATTGCTCCCAATAAAACTGGCTGCTCTGACCTGTCTGCCAAATTATCGTAGAACTGATTTATTGTTCGAGCGCTGTGCTGACTGGTTCTAGGAGAAACACGATCTTCCTGAAGGTCTCTTGCTGGCCTATGCTTGCAGCAAGCTTTATGGGGCAAGCTGCCTTTTTTTCTAACCTAACTAACAATTTGAAAAGAAAATTACTTGGGTACATGTGAAATTGCCTGTTCAGATAATCAATATTTGCTTTTGCTGAAGTTCTGTTTCTAAACACTTAGTATTTTCTGTACAGCTTTAAAATGAGTCTGGGAGAGTAGTTCAGAGGGAGTGTGGTGCTCAGCATGAGGAAGCCTCTGCCAGAATACAGTACTTCAGCTTTGGGCGCTTTAACTGGAGGAACATATTGACACCTGATGGGGTCAGAGGGCAGCAGCATGATAAACAAATACCTAGAAAATGTTACATTTTACAGAAGGGTAAGGAAAAACTGGGATTTTCTTCCTATGGAAAGAAGGATTGGGGGAAAAGTGGGCAGGGAATATTCAAACAAGGAGGAATTAACCTATATTGATTAGGACAGGCCTGTTAATATGGGGCATAAACTACACCAGGGAAGCTGTTGATTAAGCCTTGAAAAGGTCTGTCTGGAAGACAGCTAGAACAGACCGCTTGGGGGAGCGTGAAGTCTTCCAGCACTACCTCCTTAATTTTTTTTTTCTTTCCCCCTGAACAGTTGTAAACTAGCTCTGCTGAATACTTAGAATATCTGTCTGAGGCAGGGGTGGATTAGATAACCTCTTGGGGCTGCTTTTGTGAGATGTGTCGCTGTTTTCTTATGAATACCTCTTTAAAATCACCAAGGGTTGTAGCTGACACAAACACGCTGTCTCCAGGCTTTGTGCCACGTCAGCAGTAGGAAGATGAAAGCGGCTGGGTGCCTGGAAAAGAGAGGGAGATGTGCCCTTTACAGCCCGGCACGTGAGCAGGCTGGTGGCGTGCTGGGGCCAAAAGCTTGCCAAGCACCTGGGAGAGGAGGCCGGGCTCCCCCCCGGCACGGAGAGAAAACCCCGAATCCAAATAAAGAAAACATCTTGAACCCCCAAATGACACAGACTGAGCTGCTTGGTGGCAAAGGCAACCGGTGTCCTGTAAGTGCGGCCCTAGCTCAGGTGCATCAGATGGGTGTTAGGCTACTGGAATGAATATTAATTCCTTTTTTTTTTAAAGAAGTAAGATTCTGTAAAGTTCTTATGCTGAGAATGATGCTTCATCGTTTTGGCAGAGTCAAGATACTTCTGTCCTTTCTGCCGTTTCTCTCTGAAGGACGTTATTTCACACCAATCTTCATCAGCTGCAAGGGTTTGTGCTGGCACTGTGTTATCTCCTCAACCGCGTGTGACCAGCGAGATGCCAAAACATGCTGCCAGCCTCCTCCTGTGTGCTCTTCCAGTCATGTGTCCTGCAAACCGGAGGCTGGGATAACATGGGGCCCACGGTGTTACCGTGCCAGACAAGACATTCCACCGGGAATCCATCGGGACGAAGACAATTTGTTTAACGGGGAAGTGAAGGAGCACCTCTGCCAGCCCCTCTCCAGCAGCATGTTTATTGCGAAAAGCTCCCGTGCGGCGCTCGGAAGCACCATCTGCTGCCGCAGCTTCCCCGGGACTCATTGCAGACCCGTGGCCTCCCTCGATCGGAAGAGGCCGCGCTCCGTTCCACGCACGGCCGGTTCCGGGCCTCGGCACGCTGCTCTGCCCGGGCACGGCGGCTCCCCCGGGGCCTCCCCTCGGCCCCGGCTGCAGCGGCGGGACCCTTCCCCACCAGCCGCCCGGTCCTTATCGGAGAGGCCTCGGTCCGGGCCTGAGGCCTCGCGTTGGCGCCGCCCGGTCGCCATGGCGAGGAGGAGGCGGGGCGCGGCGAGCTGGGCCCGCGGGGCCGCCGTAGGAGGGAGACGGTGCGCAGCCTGCAGGGAGCATGGAGACCCCGGAGGTGCCGGCCGCCACCTACGAGCGGCGGGTGGTGCGGAGCGGCGCGGAGCACCATTACCTGCGGGTCCGCCTGTGAGTGAGCGTGTGTGTGTCTGTGTGTGAGAGACACCCCCCCGCCGCCGGGGAGCCCCCCACAGCCCGCCCTCTGCTCTGCTTCCCCCGCAGGGAGCTGCCGGACGGCGGGGCCCGGCCGAGCGTCGCGCAGTTCAAGCAGCTGGTGGTGTCGGCGCTGAGGGAGCTGCACGGAGAGGTGGGCCGGGCGCTGAGGGAGCTGCATGGAGAGGGCGGCCGGGGCCGGAGCCGGGGCCGGGCCGCCTTCCCTCGGCCGGCGGCTTGGGGCTGGGTCCGGGAGAGCCGTGCGGGAGCCGGCGGCCCGCCCCTGCCTCCCGCGGTGGGTTTTGAAGCGGCGGGCGGGAGCCTGGGGCCTGCGGGGCGGGAGCAGCCTCTGCGGCTCGACTCAACGCTCCCCCGCGCTGTAACGGGGCTGGGGGGTTGTGCGTTTCGTCTTAGCGGCTGCAGCGTACCGCCCTCGGGAATTGGGGGTGCGGATGGAGGCTGTGGTGAGGCTTTAGAGGCAGAACTGTGGGAAGGGAACAGCTTCTCGGCTGGGGAAGCCCACAGGGCTGTTCTTGCTCTGTTCACGGTATGGCTGGGTGACTTCGGGCAAGCCGCATCCCCCCATGGCCCCTGTTTCCCCAGCTGTAATGTGGAACTAGAAGTGGCTTCCGTCTGCAGAGCTCCGAGGGGAAGGGTGCTGTGTGAAATCTAGTGGTGGTGTAGCCAAAACACTCGTGTGGGACTTGCGCGTAGCTATAACACCTTTAGTCATGTCACATGCTGGCAGTGAATCCCCTTGCTTATAAACTATTACAAGAGCATAAGATGGTACTTATTTAATAATGTGTTTTTTCGTAGGTTGGAGCAGCTTTGCCTGTTGATGTCTTAACATATGAGGAAAAAACTCTGTCTGCCATATTAAGAGTTATTAGCAGGTAAGGTGCGGTAGGTACGCACTTCAGACACTGCCACGAAAATACTTTTAGTAAGAAAACAGGACTCTTAACCTAAGAATAGTCTTTGAAGAACTAAGCCTAACTTGCAGATGTCCGCATAGAGTATAAAGAAAATAGAAATTCACTAAGATTTGGTAACCTACACGCATCAGTATGTTATTCCTCTTTTAAAACAGAATGGTCTGGCAGAACCATTGGAATATGTGGCTTTAAATCCCCTTCTGTAGTAAAGTTGAGAATGCTTATCAGATTTAAATGGTGAAGACAACTGCAGGTGATTTAGGGGAAGGAGGAGGTTAAAGGCACAGAAAGAACAAGGCTAGTAAAGTGAACTTGAAAAGGTTACAGTACATATCTCTGTGTATCAAGGACAAGAGACTGCAGTGACTGCAATAGCGCTCTAGGGCATGGTGTTGCTACCAGAACTCACTGGTGAAATCACCTGTGGTTAAACTCCGTTAAGGTTTCATTAATCTTTATAACATGCGTTGATTTAAGATATTTATGCTGCAGGAAAACTGAGAAAAACAAATTTTATTAATAAATTTTATTTTTCTTTTTATGTAGTGGCCTTGTCAAGCTGTGGAGTGCTCTAACGTTGCTGGGCTTCTACCAGAACAGAAGGTGTGCCTTTCGAGTGCTGCAGGTAAAGCCCTGCGGGGGCTGGATGGCTTCCCCCACACGTCAGTTCTCACTGTAAGGTGGTCTGGCTAGCTGAGCACGCTGCCTCTTCAGAGAAAGACGGCCTAGATGCATAAACGTCTTGGTTTGGGAGTGAAACGCTTTTCAGTGCAGGTGTGTAGGCCTGCATTTAAGTACTTCCCATCCTATAATGAATGTTGTAAAATGTGGCAGTAGTGGCTGTCCTATTACTTTATGGTTCCATTCCAATGAGAAGTCCTGCTCTCATTAATACACCTGCAAGAAAATAATTTCTGGAAAGTTTTGTTCTTAGCCCACACCTTAGTCCAATCTTCTATTTCCCCTACCCCATTTCTTCCCTCTCCTATAGTCACTGTCGACTGACCTCACTTAAAAATGCATGCATAAACATGCACTTCCAGAGCTCATTTTTTTCCTGAAGGTGCTGCTTAATAAAATGAGTTCCAAGAATTCTTTGTTTCCGAAGCGATGGCTAAACGAAAATCTGCTCAGGCATAGCTCTAAGTTTTTAATTTTTTCTGTAAAAGGGAAATTGAAGTATTTTCAACTTCGAGTGCGTTTGATGTGGTTTTGTTGTTTGTTTTTTTTTTTAAATGCTTTAGTTGGTTTCTTGTTTTGTTTTTGTTTCCCTCCACAAACTAGACATCTCCATTTCTTCTTGCGTTATCTGGGAACAGCAGAGAACTAGTCTTGGACTGAGTGCAGTTGTTGGTTTGGTTGTACAAAGCAGAAGTTGCTTGAGATGTTGCAGCCCTTCAGGTATGGAATTTCTGGAGGGGATTTCCGACAAAGAACCTTGACAAAGCTAACAGTTATCAACTCACTGCTCGGACGTGCTGTGCTTCAGAGTTTACACATAAAAGTTGGAGACAAAGCTGAACTTACCAAAGCTTTCACACAGAATGATATTATTACTTTCTCTGATTTAACAGGTGACACAAATCCTTTGCATTTAAATGAAGATTTTGCAAAGAAATCTAGGTTTGGGAGAACTATTGTGCACGGAGTTTTGATCAATGGACTTATTTCTGCAGTTCTGGGTACTAAAATGCCCGGTCAAGGTTGTGTATTTCTTTCTCAGGAGATCCGATTTCCAGCTCCTTTGTATACTGGAGAAGAAGTCACAGCTGCAGCGGAAGTTAAACGACTGAAGGGTTCTATTGCGCACATTTCAGTGTCGTGTAAAGTCAAAGAAAGTGGAAAGACTGTTATGGAAGGGCTGGTGAAAGTCATGGTGTCAGACAGTTAGAGCTGTTAATCCTCTGTTGCTTTGCTATAAAGGTCAGAAATGTACACTTGGTTTTGACTCTGTCCTTTTATGTGACATCACTTAATCCAGTAAACTTGCAACAAAAAACCCCTTCAAAATGCTTCAAATACAGTGCGCAAACTCAATCCGCGTAGCAGCTGTGTTGAGAAACTTAGAGCTTTTAATTTTTGCCTGCATCCTGCCAAGGTGAAGCCAATGGAACTAGGCACTTGCTGTGACAGAAGTGGCACGTTTAAGATGAGCTGCTGCTCTGCTGCAGTGGGAAGTCTGCGGTGTCGGGGCTTGTGGTGCGGCTGTTCTTTTCAGCAAAATCACAGTCCGCACTACCTATGTTCAAACTTGTTCACTCTTTACAAAGTCGTTCTGTTGCTAACAAGCACCGGTGGGAAGGGATGATGCTGTGTGTTTAACGAGAGAACAGAAGGGGAGGTATCGACACACGTGTACTGCAAGATCGGTTGTCATCTCCATGGCAGCTCTAGCTGATGTTGGTGCAGTGGGCTCTTTTGCAATATTCCTTAGCCTTCCTTAGATCTGCAGATTAGTAGTAGTCAGCCTTCACATAAACAAGATACTCTGCCTGATACAGCTGGCGATGTGGCTCTCATAATACTTTCGAATTCTTGAGATACCTTACAAAACCTGATTATAAGCAAACAAAAATTTACCTTTAATGACAAACGCCTCTGAAACTTGCTTCCCAGAAGCAGAGTGAAGGAGGCTTTTAAAAAGCCCAATTGTCACCGCTCGTACTTATTGCCTCCTTGTGCTCCTGGGGGCAAGACAAGCAGGGGCAGTTTTGTTGAGTACAACCTAAATGGCTTCTCTCTGCTTATTCGTCTGCGTGAACATGTATTCCCCTTTGCCCACTGGAAGTACCTTGGTTGCTGGTAAAGTAGGCGTTTGGTAAATTCATTAGTAAATCACCTGGGTTAAATTATTTTAGTACCAGCATAAAATTATTAGACACTAAGAAACTTTTTTTCAGGAATGATGGGGACCATCAGGAGTAAAAGTACAGGATGTCTTCAGTTGGTGGTTCCTACCATTTTCTGGCAAAACATCTGTTACCCCCCCACCACGTTCTCTGCAGCAGAAGTGCACCCGTAACTTTTCCTGGCTGCAAATCACCTGAAAAGTTGTTTGCTGTGAGAAGAGAGTTTGTCCTCAAACTGTGATGAAAGCTACTGGTAAAACAGTTAACGCTGTCCGGCTGTGACATCTGGTTCTTAAATGCAACTGCACCAAAACAACAAACCCCAGGTGTTCAGTCAGGCTGGATCAGAGGGAGGAGTAATGTTTGAGCTGTTTGGCTTCAACATGCCCTCTATTTTGAATGCACTGGGTTTGGCCTGTTCACAACAAGTACTTAGCGAGAGCTTTCCTTATCTCCAGTCTGTAGGAATTCTTCACTTCCCGTTTCATTCTGCCCGGGGTCACTTCATTGCCTGATCGCTGGCTTCTGCCGTACCAAACTCTGTTTTTCAAAGCAGGCCTGTGCCTTCCCTAGTTCCTTGTTCACCTGCCTCTCTAGATGGGAAGCTGTCACGGTAATGCCTATTAACAAAAGCAATCAGACCTGTACCTGACCTGCTGGGTGATGAGGAGGAGTAGTGTGGAGGGATTGCTGTGCCAGCCTGAGATTTAGCTGTTTAACCACAGCGCGCAGCCCGTTCTCCTCTTGGTGTGGAGCTGCGAGAGGGAGGGATGAGGCTATTTACGATAACTGACGCGTTCGACAAACTCGAGCTCTGCGGTCTTACAGCATCCTCAGTGAGGTTAATTCCTGAATACGGTGTAAAAAGACAAAAGGAAATGCAGACAAGTGTTCAGAAGGCAGTAGGTTCCCGAGTGCTAAGTAGTATTGAAAGAAAGAGTTTTCCGCGCTGCTACAATGAAAGCTACGGTGTGGAACTCAATTTAACAACTTAAAATCGGTGGTTTTTAAAAGAAAGAATCTACAAATTGAGTAGAAGATACTGGGTGCTGTTTTATTTTTTTGTGGTCGTTTAACTACAACAACAACAAAAAACCACCCCAAAAGGGAAAGAGCAGCAAGTGCACCAGCCCCTTTCAGTTTCCTCCTCTCTCTGGGAGGACCGGAGCTCTCCCGGGCTCTATCCCCCTCCCGCAACCCCCCCTGAAGCCACCGCAGCCGTTGGCGCCACCGGGGCGGCGCGGAGCAGCGGGGCGACTTACCGAGAGCGTGTCCCCGGGCGGCCGTGTGTCCCCGTCCGTTCCCCCGTTACCCTCCCTCCCCGCGCAGCTCCATCCCCCTCCCGCCGTTACCGACCCCGGGGTTCGGACCGCGCCGGGCCCGCCCCGCCCCGCGGCGCCCCCTGGCGGTCGGTGGGGCCGGGCGGGCGGCGCTAAGGCCCGGCGGCGGCGGCGTCGCGGCGCTGCCGTGTTGACAGCGGCGCCCCCCCCCCTCCCTCCCACCCCGCCGCCTCCCGCCTCCTCTCCCCGCCGCCTTCCCCACCGGGAAGCAGGTTGGCGGCGGCACCCGGGGCTGCCCCCTCCCCGCCCCGCTATGGCGTTCATGGAGAAGCCGCCGGCCGGTAAGGTGCTGCTGGACGACACGGTGCCGCTGACAGCGCAGATCGAGGCGAGCCAGAGCCTGCACTCCCACACGGTGAGCGGGGCAGGCCGGGGGGGGGGATGAGGCGAGGGAACGGGAGGGAGTCCGGGTTACGTGGGCCCGCGCCCCGGCCCGGCCCCGCGGCCTGCGTCTCATCCCGGCGGGAGCTGGGGCGGTGCGGGGCCTGGGCAGCCGGTGTGGTGCCGGGGGAGGGTGGCGTGAGGGAGCCGGGAGCGCGGGTTTCACCTCTCGGGGCTGCGACGGTTGCCGCCGTTGCCCGGTTCCCCTGCGGGCAGCCGGGAGTTGTTGGACTCCTTCGCCTTCTCCCAGCGATGGGGCTGCGGGTTCGGGGCTCGCCCCGGCGCCCCAGGGAGGCCTTGCGCCCGCTGGCTGAGGGAGCGGGTGTCGTCTCGGGGCGGGGGGGGTGGTTCTCGGGGTGTGTTACAGCCTTTTGGGGCAAAAGTGGGCTCCGGTCCCCTCGTTTGGGCTGCTGAGGTGAAGTTAGGTGTGAGGGGGCCGCCACGGCTGTACGGCTGCGGAGACAGAAGTGGGGGTACGGCCCCACGCTCTCCGCTGTGGGGAGCGGTGACACCCAGCAGGATGAGTCCTACCGCGACTTTTCATGTCACAGATTAATTCTCCTGGCATGTCTAGTACACACGCACGCTGCCTCCGTGAGAAATGTACCATTTTCGAGCATGCAGTGACACTCTGCATTTCATAACCTCCTGTTTGCAGTTATTTTCCACTTTAAAAACTAGGTTTACTTATGGTATGACAAAGCAGCGCTGTGAATCATGGAGAGAGAGAGAGATAGAACTGGCTGTCGCTTCTGACTCCTGCTTTGGCCGAGAGCAGGGATGCTGGGCTGTATTGCAGGCCAGGGGTGCTCCAGCAGCAGGTACATACAGCAGCAGGTACAGCAGCGGGCAGCGTGTCTGGCATGGTGAGAGGGAGCTCCTGCTGCCCCACACACAGCTGCCATGCCTGCCTTGATGGTCTCCCTTCCTCGTTCCTTGCGTCTGGTGACTACTGCTATTAACCCGAATTACAATAATTGTAGGTTCACCACAGGATGCACAACTAATCTGTAGCCTCTCTTATTAAATACTCTTCCTATAAGTAATCCACGCTTCAGAAGCGTTGTTTTTTTGTGTGAGGAACGTGCATTAACCGATGTTCCAGGCTTCCTCTGAACAGAAGTTATATGTGAGAAATTGCCCAGAAGATCTTGTGGATCAGCAGGCTCTGGCTCTCCATTGTTGCAACTCCTCTGGTAAATCAGAGAATGGTTCAGGTTGGAAGGGACCTTCAAGACCATCTAGTTCCAACCCCCCTGCTGTGGGCAGGGACACCTCCCACCAGACCAGGTTGCTCGAAGCCCCATCCAGCCTGGCCTTGAACAATTCCGGGTTTATAAAGCTGATGAGGTTTATTTTCTGGCAAGCCTGATACTTTTTACCTGTTTCAATAGCTGAGGGGTGTATGTGCCAAGTCCTACGTGAAGCTGTGTAATTTCTAGCACTCCCCGGTTAAAAGTCCAGATTACAGTTTCACTGTTAATTTGTTTCCATTGTGCCTTATTACACTATTTTTTTGCTAGTGCAAATGACAGTAGCTTTTTGTGTTCTTTTCTTTGGTTTGTATGATTCTGGTTAGGGGGAAAAAAAAAGTCATAAAATTCTTTTAGAATGAGCACTTGGAAGTAGTTTTTCAATCCAGACTCTGTGTGTGTGTTGTCTTGTCTGGGTGAGTGTGATAGCAAATGTTGCTCCCCCCTCTGTCTTTCATCTCTGTATTCTGTTACTAACGGATGTTCAGAAAAAATTCTCTACTGATTTGTTCTGATCTTTTGTTAATAACAGAATGCTGGAGCACTGTGCCTTTTGATTTAAAATCTGTCTCTAAGATACATCTATTAGTAATTGTTTGTTTTACTGCAGAAGCCCTGTTGATAGTTGAAAGATGGCTTGAAGTGTGCGTAGCACAGATGGTTTATATAGAGGCAGTGTGGGGTATCAAAATACAGGAAGCCATAACACAGACTCGGTTTTTTATTTGATGTAAGTCAACTATTTTGTCATTTTGGACACTTCATCTTTTGTCCCTGGTATCCGAATAATTTGTTTGTTGATGGGTGGTGCTGTCCCTGATTTGAACTTTCCTGGTTCAAATCAGCCACGCAAATAGATCCTTGTGTTTAAATGGAGGCGTGTAAATGAAGCCCCTCTGAGAAACAAGGGTTGAAGTGCTTTTGTGGGGCGTTAAGACTGTATTTTACTTTATTATATTATAGACGTAAGGAAGTAGGTTGTCATTAACTGAATGCTTTTAGGGTTTGTTCCTCATCCCACCTCAAAGCGACGCCTTCAAAAGATGTAGATCTATGCAGTTCTTCATCCCAATCTAGTGTTTGGAGAAGTAGGTCTCCACATGCTAGACTTGTTCTAAAGCTGAAATACAAAGGCATCCTGGAATAAATTTTCTATTCTTTTGTCAGCAGTATGTATTAAGATTTTATAATGCTGCTTAGTGTTGCAAGAATTGCTTTAAACTTGTATATATAATTCTTTTCCTGTAGATCATTGCTTAAAAAATTGCTGATATGAAGATGATCTAGGCCCAGGTTAGATGCAACTTTAACGTGGTGACTGAGCTAGTAATAATGTAAACCTTCTGTAGGTGCTGAAAATAGCCAGTCTTCTGAATAGCCAGTTGAGGAAAAGGTGAAGAATTTCAGGAAAAGCTTTGTGGACATGGTGAAATACCAAGCAGAAGACTAAGCTTGTGTCAATTGTTCTGAGCGGCTTCTGTTGATTTAGATTTAATACAACAGACTGGGTAAGTGTAGACTTAACAGCATTGAATCAAGGGCTGTACTTGGCAGAGGCTGAGTTTCTGTTTCCTGGGGATGAAGGTGAAACTAAAAGAAGCAAAACTGAAAACAAAACCCGAAACTGCTACTTACTTACCTGAATTCTCCAGAAACCTAAGAAGGGATAAAGCTAGTATTTAAAATGTTCTTTTGAGGGTTTGCACTTTTTGCTTAGTAAGAGCATGTAAACCATCTAGTAAATGTAGTTTGTAGATTGTTAGGAAATCAACTGCAAAATCTTCTGGTACGCTCACAAGCTTTTTATGTTTCTTTCAAGTCAGAAATGCTCAGAAGTTCTTTCTTGAGTTAGTGCATCTCAGCTGGTACACAATCTCCATGCTCTTGTGTTGCAACAAAGAAATTGCCAGCTGAGGTTTTCTTTCTGCGTATTTATTTCCAATGATAATTGAAGATGAAAATGATGCCTTTTCTTTTTTTATAAAAGTTGTTTCCCTGGTTAAGTGTGTTACAAGCAGCCTGAGATCTGTTGAAGTGTGCACTTTCACGCAAATCACGGAATCACGGAATCTTCAGAGTTGGAAGGGACCTCTAGAGATCATCTAGTCCAACTCCCCTGCTAAAGCAGGATTGCCTAAAGCACATCCCTCAGGGCTGCATCCAGGCGGGTCTTGAAAATCTCCAGAGAAGGGGACTCCACCACCTGCCTGGGCAGCCTGTTCCAGTGCTCTGTCACCCTCACTGTAAAGAAGTTTTTCCGTGTATTTGAACGGAACTTCCTATGTTCTAGCTTGTGCCCATTGCCCCTCGTCCTGTCACTGGGAACCATTGAAAAGAGCCTGGCTCTGTCCTCCTTAAACCCACCCTTTAGATACTTGTAAACATTAATTAGTTCTATAGTGCAGTGTTTATGGAGTCCTTTTCATTTGGAAAGCCAAATATACTTACATCGCAGGCCCATTCCAATAGTACCTGACTTAATAGATTTGAAATTGCACGAGGAAACTCTGTCAGCTTCGTTTTGTCTCCTGCCATGTGCTTCAGTTACTGGCACTGCACAGGAAGAGAGAGTAACTGTATAACTTCCAGGAGTGCGTTGGGCGCCTTCTCCTAGGCATGGTTTGGTGCTCGTGGCAGGTATCTGTACCAGCCGTTTTGCAGAAAATGAATCCGTTTTGTTGCCATTGCGTTCCTTGAATTCAACCGGAGTGGAATTGCATCCAGTGTATTAAGCCATTTGCACGTGTCTCATCTTAATGCCAAATGTTGTGCAACGGAGGCATTTTCTGCACTAAAGCTTTAATAAATTTTGGCTGTTGAACTTGCTTCATATTGGAACATCTCATCTGTATATTCACTATTTAAAAGTGGCTTTCTTTCTAAGCCTTAAAATAGGATGCTATTTGCTTCCGCAATAATCTAAACATATTCCTTAATAAGAACTGCACAACTGTACATACAAGTTTTAGGGCACTTCAAAGCAGTGAAACCACTATCAAGTTATATGTATACTTCTGAACATTCCTTAATTCTTTTCTGAAGTGATTTTCCTTTTTCATGCGTTTCATGTTGAAATTGAAGCAGTGAAACAGCCAATTTTGCTACAGTACATTGTTGTCTTAAAGGCATTTGGAAATGAACAGCTGAAATAAATCCCTCTTGTAACATACTTTCAGAGTTTTTCGTTTTCCTTAAGCAATGATGCATGTTGACACTCATAGCTTTTAGATTAGAAAAATCTTGAAAAAGCATTTATATTTTCCCTATATTGTTCTATGATACAAAAATGGAGCCATATGTTTCTAGAACTGTAGGATTTATTTTAAGAGCTTGTAAAGGACTTTGCACGTCTGCTTTATAAGGAATTCAGCCTCTCCAGTGAAGGTTGCCTTCACTTTGGGGGAAAAAAAAAATCATGAAGTTCCTTTTAGAGGTGGCCTTAGAGAGGGAACTATTAGGGTTCGCTTGTTTGACGTTTTGGAAATGCAGTTCCTCCACTGCACTTAGTAAGTAAGCTTGACCACCTCCCACCTCCACCCCCAGCTTGGGCTCAAAAAAGATAGCTGCTTCATCACACCTAATTTTAGCTGTCCCAGCCTTACGGTTTCCACTGGTGAACTTAACTAAATTAGTATTGTGTTTGTAGCTCCTGCAAAGATTGCAGTCAGAATACTAGTTGCCGTATCATACCTTAGAGAATCCATTGCCTTAGAGATCTTGCAGTGGACTTGGAATATTTTTATCAGCTACTGAGTATTTTCTGAAAGATACTGAGTATTCTGCTTTTCTGGTGAAGGCCACGATGATGCTGTTATTTCTCTTGTCTCTCTCTGGAGCTTTTCTTGTTCAGAACATTTCATTACACGTAAACGCGTGTCCTATTTTTTCCTCTGCAGTTGTCCTACTTCATAGCTTTCACTTGTTGAATGGCTTACTCATTACTACACCAGCAATACAGGGTGTGTGGAGCTAGAGAATGTCCCCAGACAAACACGTGCGTTGTTTAAAACGCAGGTAAACACCGCTGTTGCTGCTCGTACCTCAGATGGGTTTAATGGCAGGTTGTGCAATAGCAAATAAGTTCTGTGCCTTGTAGCGAAGAGGTCCCCGCTTCTGAGCAGCTTTCCTGGTTTTTGTTGCTACTTTTCACATGGGAGATTTTCTAAATAAACATTTAAAAGAGCTTCTTACGAGAAATTGTTCCAATCCAGCCTACTTAAGCGGGGATTGCATTCATGCTTAATTAGGCTTTCCTCTCTTTAATGCTTATAAAATAAAGCCCTTTCAAACTTTTAGTTGATGTGACCTGAAGGTGACCTGGATCTTTATAATGGTTGGCTTTTCAAGCCTGTTGGATTAAACAGATGTACAGCAGAAATCTGTGAAAAACAGACTGACTATCCTGAGCCAGAAATTTAGAGACTATTTTCTTGGGAAAACAGAATGTATTACCCAATATTGGCGAGACTCTCTACGTTTTATTATATGAATCTCTAAATTCACCGCTTGTTCTTTCCTATTTTGTCTCTGCAAAAGCCTTTCTTTCCTGTTTGCTTTCTGTTTCAAAAACCAGGAAAGATGATAAACAGAAATTGTTAAATGTTTGGACATACTTTGCTGTGTAACTTTCACCTAGGAATGGTAACAAAATTATCTGCGCAGCTCTGATGCTGATGTTTTAACAAGTGCTGGAATACCAGGGAACAATCTTGGTGCATCTGGGGCGGAAAAAAACACCTAAGTGGGTAAATTCAGGATAACGTTAATCCCAGGCAGTGATTGTGAAACTGTTATTGGCAAAGGATGCAGAAATGCAGTGTGGTTGTCCCTGATCCATGTGGATGTTTGGAAGATACTCTTTTTCAGAAACTCTATCCAGCGCTCTGTAGTGGTAGGAAGAAGATTTTTAGGAAATGACAGTGCGCATCCAGGGTCATACAGCTTTCCCTGCTCCTGACCTCCTCCTCCCAGCACTGGTTTCCGCTTCTTTGACTGATGGGAGCAGCCAGGAAATGATCCCATAGGTAAAACCGCTTTGCTTGGCGTCTTTAAAAATCTATACTGAACTGCTGCTGCTGGAATGTGAAGGTTGTGGCAGGATCTGGCTTGGCAGTAGTTGTAGGAAGCGCAGCGGACGTACAAACCTTCCCTGTGTGGAGGTCTGGAGGGGCTCAGGGAGGTGGTCTCGGGGAAGGGTTTTATGGCCTGTCTGGTTGGTGGCTCTTATGTAGTTGCTGCCAGGGAGCTCTCTGCCGGCAGCCAAAATCAGTAGCGTGAGGTTGTCCTGCAAGCTGAGGCCTTTCTTTGCCAGCTAGCAGCTGTTAGGGCTCCTTTGAAGTTGTTCGGTAAACTGAGTCATGGGGAAGATTTTTGAGCCATTTGTGTAGGAGTGAGAAATGCCATGGGAATTTCTGCATGAATGTAGCTAACCTAGACCTCGCTGAGCTTGGTTGTTGATCCCTAAAATTGTCGGCAGGAGTAAATTCTAGTAATTACTAGCTATTTCTGAAGCCATCATATTTTCCTGTGTTAGATGATGCAGCTAAACAGAAATGATTCTGAGTGTGCCGATCTGCTTTCCTTACGCTGCCATTTATTTCCTATGGGCCCAGTCTCAGTCCCACTATCAATCCCACTATCGTAATTCAGATTTTTTTTCCTAAACAAAACAGAATTTGGCAGAGTTATAATGGCTTTTGTGCATTTAGGCTTTTTCCTTGCAGAGTTGAAAGCTCTTCTTTGGTCCTATGGGAAGCATATATCAGTGGTGCTAATTATAATCCCAAGACAAGCTTGTTGCCGTGCGGAGGCAATAGGAAGTATCAGTTTCTCACTGAAACTCGGCATACTGTGGTCTGGTGGTGTATTTCTTATTGTGGCTTTTCTACTATAGCTATTCTTTGACTTTCAATCTCATTATCAACTTTGCGGGGGGGGAGCGGAACGAACCAAGAGAAGGGCATTTAGGCTTTTTCATTATTTGTATTGACAAGGTAGTGCTGAAGCAGCCAATTCTTTATTACGGTCAGCACTGATGGAGAGAGTGTGGTGGGGACTTCATTTTTCCATACAGACAGAATTACAGACCACATCTGGAATCTGGAGAGTGATGCTCTCTTGTTTCAGGTTGTGAACCTGTGGTGTAAAGAGGGGGCTCAATTAGTGCTTTTGGGTGCCAAAGCAGAACTAACTGGATAGGAAAATACTCGAGTCTGTGTGGAAAAAATAGTTGTGGCGCAAATCTAGTTTTGTAATATAATCTTACTGTGAGAATGGGCTCTGAGCCCTGGGTTGTTTGTCCTTAGGCTCTCCAGAAGAGACGACTGTTGTCCTGATCAGAGTGGTTGTATGCAATAAGATGCTTTGACGGTTGTCTAATGAATTTGTGCGTTCTGTCTGCCCGAGGGCCTTTTCTGGGGCTACAACAGAAAAGGTTAATCGCTGGATAAAGAGTAAGTGCTACAAGGGGTTGAGTAATAACTCTGCTTCTTTCAAAATCCTAGAAAAGATGAATGACCGAACACAGTGAATCATCACTGACGTGGCTTCTCAGAGAAACGGCCAACGTTCCTTTGAGACTTGCTGAATAAGCAGTTGCTGCAATCTTTTGGCTGTGTATGAAGTGGCCTCTTCCTACTTCCCAAAATGCAGCGACGATCACAAAACAGGAAAAGCCACGTTTTCATGGTGACTCTGGGTCTCCAGGTGTCCCTTTAATCGGGTTCTGTTGCACAGTTTCCAAGCATAATTATGCTGGTTGAATTGCAGTCAGCTCCGTGGAATTTTGTTACTATTTATGAGGGTTTGGGCTTCTTGTTTTGCAAGAAAATACCTTAATTATATTTTCAAATAGGTAGAAGAAGAGAATATGGAGAGAGCATGTCAGGCTGACTTTCTGAAAAGAGATACTTTAATTCCGCTGTGGTCGTTATGTGTTTTGGTTTGTGACATCTTGGATTTCTGTCATTTCCACCTAAGCTGCTAGGACATTAAGTATTTTAAATCACTTTGGTTTTCATGCTTACTAGTCTTGAATTTGTTCTTGAGTCTAGATGGTTCAAAATTGCTACAGATATTTGATAGCTGTTGATGATCAAGGATATTTTAAGTAGTGAATTTTAAAAAATGGAATAGCATTTTTGTCTGAGCAGCATTGTGCTTTGGAAGGGAACTCCAGTAAATAAATAATGGATTAGTTAAGGTTGGCCACACAAGGTAAAGCCATCTGATAAGTGTTGCCTTTGCCTCTTGTGTGGAATAGTCATAATTCTTGATCTACGCTACCTACTATTCATGGTGGTAAATGTTAAAGGAGAATTCAATTCTACAAAGGGATTCTATGATGTGCCCCACTTTGTTTGCATCCAATGGTCCATTTGTGCTTTTCAGGTACAAGCTTTTAATTTCATTTCATTTGAAAGTGCAGTATTAGTTCTGTGTGGTTCTGAAGGCAACTTCCAAAACCAGAAGACGCTTCACAGTCCCTGAAAGAAGTTACTAATAACTGCCTGTAGTGGATTTTTAACTGGGAAGCTGAATTTATAATACTTCATAGATCAAACACTTAATTAATTGAATTATCTAGTTGGTATGCAGGTACATGCCAGACAGAGTTATTGTTACAGAATGAACGAATTTGGTATATAAACTCAAGGTGCTGGAAATGCCTTTGTTGTTATTTCATTATTGTCTATTCATGATAATTTGGAATGCAGCATTAATTTTAATATCTGAAGAAAACGTGCATAATGCTCTGATCTCTCCTTTTTGTTTGTGTAATAACCCTATTGATGTAAGCAGTTCAGCAAAACTGGGTGGCATTTGAAATCGAAAAATTATTCAGCACTTTACATAAAATGCCTTTGAAAGTTTGTACCAGGGTGAATGAAGTCATCTGAGCCAAATAACAAATGATTTGCCATGTGATGCCTGCTGCACTGCAGGCGATGGCTGGGTGGGTGCTCACGCCTCGCTTGGCACAAGTGCAAAGAGCTTTTTTGCACGTTCCGGCTTAGAAAGACTGTGAGCCGTGGCTTGAATTTCTATTTGTTTTAGAATTTCTAGTTCTCGCTTTGGATTTTGCAGCTGCAGGTGTGCGGTGGTCGGTGAGGCAGCCTGGGGGATTCAGTGGTGCTTCGAGCACCGGCGGTGGGTCCTGCCACCCCTGGCCAAACACAGCAGAGAAGATGAACGTGCTTAAAAGGCGTTGGGGACATAAACTATCCTGCAGTGTCAGACTGATATGGTTGGAGGGAAAGTGTAAAAACATGGGTACCTGCACGGCTTCTTCCCCCTCTTCTGACTCTGCATAGTCTCCAGCTCTCTTCCGTGCTGAGAGTTGCATTTGCTCAGGCAGCACCTTACTTTTTGGCTCTCCATTTTCATGTTTTTCAATGTAAACTATATGGCCGTGGGATTATCTGCATAATAAGACTTGTAAAATAGCTGCATTTATAGAGCTTTGTGTATGCAAGTGATAAAGGAAGTATCTGTTACTACACTTAGCCCGGATTAATTTTATTTCCTTGCTAATTAAACAATATCTAAAATGGAGATTATAGGCTTTCTAGGAAAAGGACTTGCCTCATTTATAATCTTTGAAATGTCAAAAGTGTTTTTAGAGCTGTTTTCAAACTTAAACAGAGTAGGGGTAAACAAAATCACGGCTTCCTTGAAGAATATCTAAGTAGGTGTACAAAATACTTGGTATCTTCTATTCTTGAGATATAAGATAAATCTGAAATAATGATCTTCTTGTATTGACCAGGTAAAAGGTTCAGTGGAGCTTGAAATGAAGAGACTGAAAAGGATTGTGCTTTATTAATGTAATTGTGGTGGGAGAATTATTAATTCTTAAAGTTTAAAAGCGGTTCACTGAGATTTAGATATATCTGCATAGTTAATATATAAATGATTAACTTTAAGCATGCATTATAAATGAAGAATTATCATAATGAGAGACCGATACGTTCTAGTTACTCAAGCACACCCCAAAGCTTTTGTGGTAACCTTTCTTGTACAAAAATAATTAGAGGTTGGGCAGCTGTGGGTATTTACTGGCATTTTATTCTGTTACGATGGCAGCAGTAATTCCTGGGGGCTACTGGTTAGATATTGGAGGTGAGGTGAGGAGAGGTTTCTTCAGCTGTTGTCAGTCGAGATGTGTGGTGAGTATGCTCTTGCCATCTTTTCCCATAACTACATGAAACTGTTTGAGTGCTTTACAGGTCTGCAAGCTCTTGGACCTCTCTTTGTCTTCTACTCCATGAAGCAGAGGGAGACAGCTGCTAGTGATGGGTCTGGGCAAACCCAGCCCTGACCTTCACCTCGGCACTTAACATCTGGATCTGAATTTTCTGGTTCTGAACGTTTCCTAATTGAATGGTGGTCACAATTGGAGAAGTACCTAAAAACTTTCTTCAGCTCATTAGTTCTCATTTCTAATAACTCTTTCCTTTTATTAGGAATACATAATCCGTGTTCAGAGAGGAGTTTCAGCAGAAAACAGTTGGCAGGTAATTTCTTAAATTGTGGATTTCTTTAAACCAGGATGCCTTTTTAGGAAGAATTTGAAAATTGACTCTTCCTAGATATTAAATTTGAGCTAGAGAGGGAAATGTTGGTTTAGAATTGAGAACGTGAAGTGCTTGAATACTTTTGGTCAAAAACTAAGAGAAAAACAGTATTGCTGCCAGCTACAGAAGGCATGTTGTCTGCTGCTATTGTGGAAATTCCAGGGAAAAAGCCTGTGATGTGTTACTACTTGTGTTGGTACAACCATAAGTTAAATCTCAAATGCCAGTTTGCCTTCCTTAGTGCTAAAATCACAGCCTTGCTGATACACGGCCAACGAAACCTGGAAGTAATAATGAAGATGACTATGAAAAGTTGATATATCTAATATGGCAACAATGCTTTGTTTGCAGACAACTTTGCTTGCAAATTTTTTTTTTAGCTGTTTTAAGATAATGTTTAGAAATGCATTTTTGATCTGAAAGGATTAAAAACTTTTCTTTGCTCTCTGGCAACGCGACATAAATCTGGCAGCTACACATTTGTACAAAAATGCTTAAAAGAACAAGATTATAAATGGGAATTACTTTTCTCCGATGGGATTTTGAAGAGTAAAATGCTAATGGGAAAAGTAATATGTTTCCTGAACTTTGTCTTTATATTTTGCAGATTGTGAGGCGATACAGTGACTTTGACTTGCTTAATAATAGCTTGCAGGTAACTTTCACCCTTGATATATAAATTTAAAATGTAATTTAGAAGGATATATTTAAAATGGCTTGTGACATTTTTATATACTGCAGTGAAGAAAAACCACAAATTTGCATAGCTGTAGGAGAAACTTGTGACTTTAAATGCAACTTGAATGTATACTACTTCACTCTTATGTTTTCTCTTGTAAAATTTTAATTTTAGCATCAACAGGACCAATTTATATAGAAGTGGAGGAAATTGGCAGATACTGAATCTTTTCCTTCAGTACTGTGACTTGTTCCGGTTTTATGTATTATTTGTTCCCCCTTTGATTCGAAGAAAGCCAAGGCACATACCAACCTTATAAATCCAGCATTGAAGCACTACGTGTCTCATTATTTATATTGGTCTAAAAGCACTACCAGATGCTGCTTATCATGTGATGGTTCTCTGTATCACTGGAAAGCATTCCTTAGTTAAACACTGGACTTACTGTGCGTTTTCTTTTGCTTTTTCGGACAATTATTTCTTTTTAGTTTGTGTGGGAAAAAGCAGGGCATATGAGTGTGTTTGGGAAGGAGGGGGACACAGCAGTGGCTAGCATCTACAGGAGTGAAACCTGTTACACAGGATTTCCATGCAAGCAAGATAAAAAGGGAACGCTTTTGCAATTTGAGGAGAGATTTTTGTGATTTTGAAATTTTTTTTCCTCTGTTAAATGTTGTGTGAATTCAAGAGCTTAATACTGCTTCCTCTCCCTCCCCCCTCGCCCCAATCAAATCAGCTATCTGCTTGATGAACCGCAGTGGGCAAAAACATCTAAGGATGTTGAATTGTCCACTCTGATAGTCTGCTATAATTGATTCCTATCCTAGAAGGTGGATAAATTAGTCATAATTCAACAGAGGCAACGTGGTTGCATTGTGGAATTACTTTATTGAATGTGCAGTGGCACGTAGGAACTTGATTTTCGTGACCTAGAAACCTCTTGTGTGATGTGCTGAATAAATGCAATACAAAGATGCCTCCTGCACCAGAGAAATCCAAGATTTAAGATTAGATAAGCACCCATGGGAAAACAGGGAAATGAGATGGTACGTGTCCGTCACAGTACATAGTGGTCATTGTAGTCTTAACCACAGTCAAGTTTTGATAGAGATGGGACAGAGAATTTTGAGAAAGTTTTAAAAAGAAGAAAGATTTCACTTTTGTAGCCACCTATAACAAGCTCCTCTTAACCGTGGGGAATAGAATGTGTTAAGGCATGAAAAAGCTTTGTTGCCTTCTCATTTAACTTTCAAATGAAACAGCTTTAGTAGAATAGGCAATGGACCTTTAAGACTTAAAATTTAGAAATGGCAGGTACTGAAAGGTTAGGTCTATGTGGAAGGTCTAGAAAGTGAAGGTAAATAGGCTATGTATGATGTAGGACAGAAAGAAAAGGCCTTTGTATCTGAGGCAGAGGTGAATGATAAAAGTGGAGGGTTCAGGAATTTATTTGACAGCAACTTGCAGGGTGGGACAAGGAGGAATTTGAAACAAGAGAGAGATTTTTCAGCTGTAAGATACTAAAATCTGGGACAAAAATGTCAGCTCCTTGGGTGGATAGAAAAGATCAAACAGAATCATCAAAACATCCCTCTAACTTGGATAGGAGGGTATGCAGAGGGCGGCTAAATTAACAGGAGGAGTTCATTAGCACTTGGTCTCCTTCAGTGAAAATGACTGCTCACCCCTTGATGTTCAGAGTCCTGTTTCTGCTTTCCACAGTCTGGAAAGGCAAATATGGATCTCAGCTTGGAGACAGCCTTTTCTGGCTAGTACGGAGAGCTGCCCTAGGAGGTGAAATTCTTCATAATATGCCCAGGAGAAGGGCAGGAAGAGAGTTTTAAGCCTTTACCAGAGATGCACAACTCTGCTTTTGACAAACAGCACTGCTCCTCCATCCTAGTTCCACATGCCTGGGCTTGAGAGACAGCAGACAGTAGCTGGCGCGAAGGATGTTAAAATTGGTCTTTTCTCCTACTGTTTTGGAGTTTTTTCATAAAATACACTTTGTGATGCTGGAGTTGAAGCTTGACATGCAACACTCCTCAGTTCTTTCCATCCAGAACTCTAAGCAACAATATTTCATCACGCTATTCAGGTCCCACGACTTGTTTTTAAACTCTTTAAACTCTCATCATTTGTATATTGAAATTAGACTAAATAAACAAGTAAACAAAACTCCAAGCAAATAATACACCACCACCCCCCCCAAAAAAAACCCCTAAACCAAAACAATAGTGTAAAGCAATGAGCACTCAGAAAATAGCAAAACCCAATTTCCTTTCTTCAAAACCAAAATGTTGCTAGAAAAACTGCTGGAGCTTCTTTTGGGTGTAAAGCCCCAAGTTCTTCCAGTTCTTGTGGCGTACTTGAGCTCTCTGTAGGTTTGGGTGGTTGTGTTTCAACACACAGCTGCAGATGAGTGGGAATGCAATTTTTCTGCTGTTAATCTGGTGCTACCTACGCAATAATCGTAAGGACTGAGCATTTCCAAATGGGCTAGGCTAGGGGATGCAGTCCTACCAAACACGGTGGAAATAACGAGAGGTGTATACCTGTGAGCCTGATCTGCGTCAGAAAGTTTCAAGCCAGGTGCCCTGAACTCTCAGCTATCTCCTGGGTTGAAAAGCTCCTTCCAGGCTGTCCTGGATTTCTTCCCCTTCACTTCTTTGACAGAGATGTGTGGAGATCGTTGGCTGCTCATCTATTTTGTTAAGTGAACTACTTACTGGTACAGTATTCACAGCAAGGTATCTGGCTTTTGTGAAGCATTTTATTGCAGCTTTTGAACAGACATTCCTGAGCGGGCTGTGGTTTGAAGATAAGAACGTTAATTCCCAGGTTCTTCTCTGGCGAAGCCCATCCTGGCTCCAGCGCTGAGCTGGGGCCACCGAGAAGTACCACTGGTGTTTGAAAGCATGCAAGGTCTTTGCAAGGTCAGAACCTCAGTGAGGTGTTCTTCTGTGGCAGACAGTGCTCTTGCTGTGCTCTGTGGTTTGGCAGAGAGCTACAAAAACCTGGGGGTGAACGTTACTTTCTGCTGAAAAATAGCAGATGTGTGGTTTATTGAAGTAAATTTTAAAACAAATAATAGTGGTTTTGAAAACGTCTGAACTAGAGTCCTGTTCTCCCTGATGGTAGCTGGCTGTCGGGTCAAGAAGGTAAAGGTGATTGTGAATTGATACGCTTTTCAAGTGAGTAATACCAGAAATGGATTTAGGTTTTGTTTAGAAAATTGTTTTTTAATTGAAGTAAGAGTGGTCTGCCAAATGAAAGTTCTGTGTGCCTCTGGTGTTACAGCCAGTAATCCACCACATTAGTTTTAAGTGGTATATTGTTGCTTTTGGGTTTCTTCCTGAATATACTTTTTTCCCCCTTTGGGTATAAAAGAGCATTAAAAAAATGCTCGGTGGATTGGATGATTTTTATTAACATTGGTAATTCAGGCGTAGTTAGAGGTCTTTTTTAGCCCATAATTTGCAGTCAGAAACAGAAGTAGAAGTGCTAAGGTGGGGGGGACACACAACTCCTGTGTTCCAGAGAAGGAGGAAAAAAGGAGAGGGATTGCTACTTCTGCCCCAGTTTGTTGAACTAATCCTTTACTTTTTCCAGTAGTTAAAATGAAAGTTGTTCAAACACCAGAAGCCACTGTCTTCTCCCCGGTGGACTGTTTGCTTTAGAAATGAGGTTATTGCATCTGGTGTAATTGATTCCTGCGAGACATATTTCTTAAAGATAACTCCCATGGAGACTCAGCGTACCCAAGGCAGGCGCTTTGATCTGCAGGACAACGATGTGTTAACAACATGAAAAAATCATCCTGGCAATTCACATGACGTAATTGAATGTGCAACCTAGTTTTGTTTTCTAAAGCTGATCTCTTTGATCTGACTTACATAAGTCTTTGAATTTCTATACATTTTTTTCGTCGTCCCATTTCGAAATATATCTCTGATTTTTATCTGAAGTTTTGGATCACTGATGTCAACATAAAACAACTGCTGCACATCCGCTGGTAGACTGCAGCTATTTCTAGGTTGAAAGATGTATAGCTGTTTAAAAACTGTATAGCAATAAATTCGGAAGAGAAAATGGAAAAGTTGCACCATATTTGAAATTATAGATTTAAAATACTGACAGTAAGGGCTTTAAATTACTGATAAAGGCAGTAAAGACAAAGGAAAGTTATTAATCTGCACCTCATGAAATAAGAAGGCATAAATATTATCTGGAGAAAATGGTAAAGTGTGAATTGTTTTGTGCTGTGGTGGAGGTATGTCATAAAAAGGATTTTGCTGAAAACTGTAGCCATTTAGTATCTGAAAGTTTTGTGTAGTGATCTTAAATGCATGACTCACTAGCAAAAAATTATCTTCTCGCATTTTCAGTGTCGTTCCACTTACTAATCTCTTCACAGTGGGATGCGAGCTGTTGTCTGACGAGCTCACCCTGACAACAGTACTTAGAAAAAACATAAAAGCTTGTATATACACAGTACAAAAAGAGTTATCCAGTAGTTAGCTTGCTGCTAAGATTCTTTTACTTTTTGGGTTGCTAGTTTATGTCCCTGAGGCATTTTGAAAGCAAGGTTAGTAATTTTTCTTCTCTTTTTAAGATCTCGACTCTAAGTCTACCTCTTCCTCCAAAAAAATTGATTGGAAATATGGAGCGTGAATTCATAGCTGAAAGACAGAAGGGACTCCAGGCCTATCTCGATGTAATTACTACCCATCACATCCTGTCTAACTGTGAATTGGTAAAAAAATTCTTGGACCCAAACAGCTACTCTGTAAACTACACTGGTAAGTGAGGAATTGCAAAACTGCGTTACAGTTTCGCTTTAGCATGGCTGTATATCTGCCATTAACGCTGGCAAGGATTTACATTGAAGCACGGGGGGGCGGGTGGGGGGAGTAACCTTCAAAACTATCACTCTGTGCATGTGATTATTTATGATAATGTTTCCCCAACTCTGCATGAATCAAGCTGCGATTGTCAAGTCTAAGTATTTGAATTATTTTACAGAGGAGTGATGGGGGTCAGATCTATGTAAGCAGAACTTGGGGGAGGGGGTTTGGTGAGAGTGACATCTACTTTTTCACAGTTTGTGATAAATGGGGGGGGTTGGTGTTTGGAAATTATTTGTCTACCAGAGTGTAAGGTGGAGTTAAGTTTCAGCTCCGCGTTCTGTTAAAACAGCCGATCTTCTGAACACTGAAACTTGTATTCGTCATGGTTCTGAGGTTTTTCAAATCAACAGGAACAATTGTGGTCATCTTGTCTGGCTCCCGCTGTCAGTTTGGGTTGTGAGACTTCCTGGACCTCGTTGTTTGAGCTAGGTTGAGTACTTCTTCAAGGCTTAAATAAGTCACACACCCTCTGCCCCCAAGTACTGGAAAATCACTGCATCCCTTAAAATGATATCCCAGTGATCAGTTCTCTTCGTTATTAAATGTTTCTTCTTTGAATTTCTCTGACTTCAGCTTCAGCCACTGGAAATTGTTAAATATTTGTCTTACAGACTGAAAAAAACGTTTCCTCTTAGTGATGAAACCCACTCTGCAGATTTAGTTCATGGGCAAACTGACTCTTCGCAAAATGCAAAGCTTGTTTTTATAAAAGCAGAGCCTACTGAAGCAGGAACTTACTGCTTCCTTTTCAGTTGTCTTTTTGCTCTCCCTTTATGTAACATTCTTGTATCTCCAGCTTCAAAGTGCAAAGAACATTTCCCGGATGTTTATGATAAGCTGTGGAGGAGTTGTAAATTATTAGTAACTCTTTAAGGATGCAGTTTGTCGGGCTAATGCTGAGCAAGCAATTTAAATCCTCTAGGAGACACCGTGACTTCTGTGTTAATTCTGAGCGCTTTCATCACGATTGTTTTTCCAGCAAGTTGCAGGGAAGTTAGTAGCAGTCGTCATTGCCTATGGTCTTTGCAAACACCATCAGTTTGTCATTTTTAAAATAACGGAGCAGTGAGCTGATATTTATTGCACTGTTCTCTCTTTTTTCCTAGCTTGTTTTTGGAGAGAGAAGATCCAGTGCAGAAAGATCAGTGCATCCTTACCTTTTTGCTGTGTTTCTATGCCAAGATAAGCCACGTTAGAGAAAACTCCGTGTTGGTGTGATTCCCTTTCTCCCCCTGCCGTCACCACTTCTCACTGAGATTTCCCCTCAAATCGCTTCATGAATAAACCAGTTGTGTTCCCAGCTGCGGGAGGATTCAGTAACCAGAAGGGCGACCTCCCCCTCTCCCCTGAAATATGTGCTGGGTCATGATAGCTAGCAAAATACCTTTGCCTGCACAGAAGGACAGCTTAACACCTAGTGAAACAGAACTGATTGGTTTACATGTAGTCATGGAAATGTAGATGCACATTAAAGAGATGTAAAAGTTAGCACTCTACAGGTATAGCAGAAACATTTCATGATCTAATGTAGTGTGGGAAATCTTCGCTGGGAGCATTGGATTTGGACTTGGAAATGTAGATCTAGTACAGGTAGAATGCAAACTCAAAAAGCTAACTTTTTTGAAGGCAGCGCTTTCTCTGTTTTCTCTGTGGATTTGTGTTTACAGGTTAAAAATGCAAACGTCCTTTAACTGTGTTTTTTATCTGATTTCCTTTTAAAGTGATTTTGCTGACTTTCAGCCTGAATCCCTGCAGGCTTCCTTCTGGCATTGAACCTTACCTAGCATGTGGGTTATCATCTTAAATAGTCTCTTCAAAACTGTTTTTTTTTTTCCTTTCCAGAAATTGCCTTACAGCACGTTTCAATGTTCTTCCGATCAGAGCCAAAGTGGGAAGTGGTAGAACCATTAAAAGATATAGGTAAGAAGAGTATGTATGCATGAAAACTTGTCTGATGTTTTTTTCCAACTATGGGAGTTGTCCTAAGATTACAATACTATCTTTGCTTACAGACCTTGTCCTCCCTGTAAGCCATGTGATTTAATCGTGTTTTAATTAAAGCTGTTGATGACTCTTCTTTTGTAGGTTGGCGAATACGTAAGAAATATTTCTTGATGAAGATTAAGAATCAACCAAAGGAACGGCTAATGCTAAGCTGGGTATGTATACTTTCATCTCGTACTTAGGTCTTTCTTAATGAACCTGGCTGGTTTCATTTATCTTGACTACCATGCGTGAGTGACAGTGACATAGACTTAAGAGCTCCATCTTTTAAAAAGCCTTGAAAGCCCTTAGGTGGCTGCGTAGTGTGGGAACTTCTTATGTTTCTTTCCGCTGGTGGCAAATCCAGTTTGCAGGTTTCTGTGCCTGGTCATTTGTTCCTATTCCTGCACCTCTGTTTCTTCGGTTGTAATGATGCTGACCGTAGTATAAATTTGCTCACTGAAAGTAACAAGGTGACCCTTTTTAAACTGGTGGGTTTGCTTACTCGGATCTTTAGTTTTACTGACCAATAGGCGAGAGAAGCATGAACTGCTCCTTTAAGGTAGACATGTATTGACACCAAATAGTTTGTTGTTGCTAAACACTTGCTTGTGTTCCTGTGCTGAAATGTGCTGCCCTCTTAATTATATCAGCGTAGCTGTTTGTGAGACTTCACTGGCGAGCAGATATCACTAAAGCCTGCAGGAGGAAGGAAGGTTTTTTTGCTGGAGAGGAAGCAGGTGGGGGTTTAAGCCTTATCGGTTCACAATGTGCACAGTTGCCAAGTTTGGGGTTGGCAGGGTTCATTCGGTGGTAATAATGCACGTCAGATACTGAGGGAGGAAGGAGGCAATAATACTTATTTACTGTCAGACACTTTGCATTGTGAAACCATGGCCTTATTCAGCCTCTTCAAGTTTCATTCTGTATGTGTGATTTCCTTGCTTGTGCTTCAAAATATACCTTCAAGCAGCTGCCCTAATTTGTGAGAGCAGAATATAGATCACGCTTTCTTTATGGAATGCAACATCTATTATGATGCCATTCTTTCCCTATTTATTTCCAGGCTGATCTTGGCCCTGATAAATACTTGTCTGACAAAGACTTACAGTATGCTGTGAAACTTCTTTCTTCCTGTTCTGTGAGTATTACTTGAAGACTTCTAAATTGTGCCAGTACTAAAGTGCTTGTCAAGGACTGATCTTGCAAAAGCACATGTAGCCTAGCAGACATAGTTTATAATTTTAGAGTTGCTTTCATTTAAAGATGTGTGAACCTTTTAATTACATTTCCCACACAGTATGAGGTAACGTGTTCTCAGCACAAATAGTAATCCTGCAGGGTTATTACAGGAGATTCAGAGTTGACGTTAATTGTATTTTTTTTCCTGTTGTGCAGTAGTGTGAGATCACGAGCTTTTATTTCAGCTCCTGAACACTTTTTGGCTGTTAGGATAGTGCTGTCTAGGTGTAATTGCTAACCCGTGTGCTGGGATTATTCTCAGGCAGCGGTGGATAAGGCAGTGCAACGAGTGTCTTTATTTTTTCAGTTCTTTGAACTTAAGACAGGAATATCTTAGTAGAGGTAGAGCAGAGGCTGTACAATTTAAGCTTCTGTGCAATGCCACGTTATAAATCCAATAGGTATCTCTGTCTGAAAAACTGGTGTTTGACTCGAAAAGGAGTTTCTCTTTAAGGATGTTAAGCGTGCGAGAGACTGGCTGAAGAGGATGGTGTCTAAACCTCTGGTAACCCTCTGTGCAGTCTCAGAGCTCAGCAGATGCACACAACAGAAGAGGCTGAAAACTAGGCTTTTCAACCCTCAAACCACACTGAAACCGATGTATTAAAACAGGACGTGAACAAGGGGTCTTTTCCTAACTTGCAATTCCAATGAAAGCATGTGTTACATGTGTAATTTATTTCCAACTGTGCTGTCTCATTTGGTTTCACAGAGTTGCAGGAAGTCATTATAATAATTTCTGAAGACATAAAACTGTTATGACAGCTCGTAATGCCGAGTTCCCTTATGTGCCATAGTTGTATAAAACCATGAATGAATTTATTAGCTTAGCATGACTTAAACCTGCAGTAAAGCTGCTCATGTATAAGTATTAATGGGGCTGGATTCTTCATTTGTCTTAGCTGCCAGTATGTTTTGGTAAAAAAAGTTGATGGATTTTTTAAAAAAAATTACTTATATGGAAATTGAACAATGTTCTTGTGAAGTTTTCTTTGCATTTACTTCAGGTTAAGACTGATGAACTTGAGCAAATGTCACTGACGGAATCCAATTTATTACTTTAAATATACAATTGAGGCAGATCTTTTCTTACTTGTGAATCAAGCAAAAATGAATTACAGAATCTGTCATCTAAAACTTACTTACAGTTTCTTCTTTTGGTAGCATCCTTATATTTACAAAATCACTTTTGCCACTGCCAATGAATCTTCAGCGCTGGTTATTAGACCGTTCAGTGAAAAAGGGACACTAAAGGACCTTATTTATAAGGTAAGGTCTCCCTCCCTGCCCCCAACTCAAACGGTAGAATATTTCCTGGAATGACCACAGGATGTCTTTTATAAAACTGTTTGCCATCTATTGCAAACTAAGACAATTACTGGCTTTTCTGAGCATGATACTTGATATGTGTGTTTCTTTTAAAGGCAAAGCCAAAAGACCCATTCCTGAAGAAGTATTGCAATCCTAAAAAAATTCAAGGTCTTGAACTTCAGCAAATAAAAACATATGGAAGGCAAATATTAGAGGTATTTTTTTTTGCTTTATTTACCAGCCTTTATGATTTAGGCTTTTTTAGGCCAACTGATTTTACTAGAAAAAGTACACAAACTTTTGAGCACACAAGCTTTATTTCAGCAGCAGACTTCAAAGCTAAGTGTAAATTGAGATTAGCTGCTGGGAGTTGAATTTAGATGTGTGCATGTGAGGCCATTTCTGACCAAAAAACCAAAAAAGGCAATTGGTACGTGTGGAGCTTAAGTGGGAGAAAGGTGATAATGTAGTTTTTCCCTTGTGGAAAAAGGGAAGGAAGTAATTCTTAGCCTACAGAACATGTGCCATAAATTCATTCTCATTAACGTGGTTTGTTTTTTTTTTTTTTTTAATTTTTTATTCAAACTATAATACTTAGTAGAATTGTGAATTTTAGTTTCCAGATCTCTCTGGGAGGCCTCTGTAAGCCTGCTTTGAGGATCAGCATCAAATGTTTGTTTTGTGAGAAATGCTACCAGTGAAATGGAAATGACTAGTCAGCCAAAGATGATGTAGATAGAAGATCAAGTTGAGCAAGAATTCCAAATAGGGGTCTCATTTATTATGTATCTGCTTTAGTATCGGACCATCTAAGATTGTGAGATCATCAGAGCACCTAGTGACAGTTCTTCTGTATTGGATTTTTTTCAGGTATTAAAATTCTTGCATGAGAAAGGATTTCCTTATGGCCATCTTCACTCTGCCAATGTGATGTTGGATGGGGACACCTGCAAGTTACTGGATCTAGAAAATTCCTTGTTGGGACTTCCATCATTTTATCGATCATACTTTTCACAATTTCGGAAAATTAATGTAAGATTCAGGCAATTAATTCAGCTGACTGTTATTCATCCCTTTATCCTCAACTTCAGTTTGTGGAGAACTGACTAAAATGAAAAAAACCCCACCTCTCTCAACCCCCTTTCTTTTTTATCTGAGCTTTTCTCCATCAAATCCCTTTTCTGTTTCCTGCAAATCCCTGTCTGGCTGCCCAGTTTTGTTGCAGCACGTTGGAGTGAGGCTCAGGCCAAAGGTAAGCAGGTAGGAGGGGAGCACAGGTGAGGGTTTTCGTGACAGCAGTGCTGGCATAAATAGAGGTAAACTGCAGTTGTTTTAAGATCTCTTTCCACCCTGGTCTCGTATTTCATAGGAATGTGCATGTTGTCTACCGCACTTTTTCGCTTGTCTGTCTGTACAGTGAGCGCAGCGTATTACTTAGTCTTAGCTGGGAGTAGTCACCAGCCTTGTCTTTGGTGGATACTGTGAAACTTGATTAGATGCTTGCAGACGTCTGGCTATCAAAAGCTGTTTTTTATTTGTTTGAAGGGTGTCTCTTAACTGCAGGCTTGCAAAGCAAAATACTATCTTCTTACAAAAATATGAAAACAAACTTGCCCTGTTGCAGCAATACAGTTTTTTAGCCAGCATCTTGCCCTGCCTTTAAGTGCTCATTGTAATAAATTCCATACAGCATCACGAGACAGCTGCGTGCTGACCTTGCTAAACAGGTTCTTCTCTGCTGTCAAAGAAACGATCAAAAGTTCATGGTTAGTCCAAATCTGTTAGAGCCATCAAAGCTGTAAGCCTCTTCCAGTAAGAGGAGCCATTTCTGTTTAAACATGATTCAAAAATCTCAGAAATATGCTGTCTGGGAGCTTAGCTTGTTATGTACAGCTTGTACAAACCTAAGGAGGAGTGAAAGAGGCTCTCATAGGTTTGTTTGGTATGTATTTTTGCTGTCTTTTTATCTACCTCCCTGTAAAGTGACAGCTGGTCATATTATGAATCTCGTTCTTTACTGTTTGACTTAGCTAGGAAAATGTGCTTGGTTATGATTCGTATCAATGTATGGCTCTGAACTACTTTGTATGAAAAGAGTTTACTACTTTACGCACTTCTACAGGACATGACTATACTGCTGTCCCATTTGTATCATCACATACAGCAGTAGCTGCTTTTGCTAGAGACGTGAAGATTTCATTTGAGCTGAAGTGCGGGGAAATGGTTGTGGTTACAAACTGTCTTAATGGTTCCTCTTTTCTATCTTCAAATGAGATACCACTCTTTTTCTTTGATGGGTTATCACATGTTTTCAAACTAGTTGTGAAAAACTGATTAGTTCTAGCAAGTTGTGGTTTTATTTTTTTTTTTTTTTTTTTGTTCCTCTACAGACTTTAGAAGGTGTTGATGTACATTGCTTTGGGCACTTACTGTATGAAATGACATATGGAAGACCCCCAGATACGATTCCAGTAGACAGCTTCCCCCCTGCACCATCAGTGTTTGTTGGTTAGTATACAAACGAGAAAATGTCAGTCTCGCCTTCCTTGGGTACTCTTCCATTTACCTAAGCTGAAGTGCTGTGAAATAGCAGCCTAACAGCTTTGCAGCCTCTGACCGGAAAGAATTACTTAGTAATTGTTAAAAAACAGAAAGTGCGTTCTTCCTGAAGTATGTGTAGCATATAATTATTTTTTTAACTGAGTGATAAACCAGTGTGTAGTAAGTAATTAGATGTCTGGATTCCCTCGCCTCATGTCTAACATTCTTGAAAAGTTTGTACATGCAATAGTAACACTATAATAAAAAACACGTGCCACAGAGCTTCATCACTTTTTAGCTGATGCAGTACTTCGGGGAACATCGTGCAGCAGTGCCAGATGTTCATTCTAAATCATTTGCTATCCTGCAGTGCAAAAATGTGTTTGTGTTTATTCTTTCTTTGGTAGTGTCTGTGTTGGAATCCATTCTGACCTGTGAAGCTATGAAGAATGGCATGCCAACTGTTTCACGGCTCTTACAGATGCCGTAAGTCTTGTTTTACTTGTTTTATACTCATAGCAATGTTTTCAATTATATTAGGAGGAAGAACCTTTTTGCTCTTGTTCCTTTTTAGAAAGATTTGCTCCTCATTCTGAGGTATGTAGTGTATCCCAAATTTAAAACTGATAGGCTTTATAGAACTCATTGCTTGATAGATGCTCGTTTAACGTTTCTTTCTCTCTTGGTGTGTTGGAGCTGTCATGAATGCATTTTATTTAGCATGGTGCTATGATTTAAATTGATCCAGCTTTAATGTAGTGCAAGCGTGATTGAGATCATATACAGATTGTTTTAAAGCATTTAGAATAAGGAGTCTTTTTGCATCTACCCTTCAGACCTACTTCAGCAGATTTTGCTATCGGTTTACCTATGACTAGCAAAATAGATCTCTTGCTTTGCTCAGCAGTGACATTTAGACTGGGTCTGGATATGAAATGTTATGTAGAAGTTCTGGCCGGTTTCTTGCAGGGCTGCCGTAGGGATTCTCTGAAGCATAGACAGAATATATTTCCTTGCAGGCTGTCCGCCCCAGTGATTCGGGGAAGCAGTAAAGGCAGGTACAGAGCAAGACTGGGATGCAGAAAAGTAGCAATGTCAGTGCATGACTGAGCTGGAGCTCGTACCTGTCTGCAGTGCCGCCCTTCCTGCAATCTGGAGACAATACTACCAGGGAAATTGTCTGCTGTCACTGTGCTGTGACATGTCACCAGCATGCTGAGCGTAGAGCCACAGCTCCTGGTGGGGGGTTCTTTTGTTTTTTCTTAATACGAGGTGCCAGAGTCATGACCTTATAAATGACAGATTGCCCATACCTAAATCTGGGTCTGATCTCACACTGTACAGATTGCAGTACGTTTAGAGTGTGCTCCAAGATTCATATTTCCTGGTTGGGAAGAGTCACTTCAGGCTTATCTCAGCCTTCAATTCCTTCTACTCCTCCCTTCCTCTGCTCTTAAAGGAGGTGGGAGGTAGAGAAGAGAATGTAAGCAGGGGAGAAATACTATGAGAGAACTCTGTGACTGCAGGAATATACAGATGTTAAAAGATGTTGAACAAACAACCCGTGCCCAGCTGTATCTGATACATAGGATATTATACTACATTCCCTTCATACCAGTACTCTTCACAAGTGTTCTATGTAGATGTGCAATGCAATTAATGTAATTTAAATATTTATTAACCTTTATTATAACCGTATAGACTGAGTTTCCTTAATTGTGCAAGTACATGTAATCAGAAAGGGTCAGAAAAATGCCCTGTAAACAAGGGTGAACATTTGTAGGTTTTTAAAAAATCTTTTAAAATTTAATTTATATCTGAATTTTTCATGGAATACTATTCTTAGAAACTTGATTCTAGACTTCAATTTGGTTTCCCTAGTGTAGGCCTGTGATAATTTTCCATAATGCCAGCAACAAATAAATCTCTGGAATCTTTATCTCAGAGCCAGGCTTGAGATCTCTTTCTGGGACAGTTTTCTAGTATGTTCTCCAGAGCAAAGTATCGTGAAATGGACTAACCAGTTTCTTTTCAGACTACCATTGCCCTCTAGTGTCTTTGTTTTGGATGGAAAAGGATTAATCATTTATGCTGTTGCTGCTGATACCATAGAAGGGAGAGCAAAAGTATTAGAATATTTGCTTTAGTGGCCTTTGCCAGAGTACAGACAAAAAGGTAGATATTTTCAAATGTTAAGTTCACTCATTGATCTTTCACATGGTTCTTGTTAATGCCAAAACAACAGTTGTGCCAAGAGAGTTTTCTCAAAAAGAGCAATCATTTTGTTTAGGTGAAATTTAAAATAAAGTCCCTGGTAATCTTTTGTCATTAAAGAATCCATATACTTTTAAGGAAAAGACATTCTTGTTTTGGGGAAACCCTTCTCTGCCTTTGCTAATTGTGCCTGCTCTATCAGCTTTCAAAATACTTCACACAGTCTTGCTTCTCTGCCATCAGTAGTGGCTACATTCAGGGTGTTGGATGCTGCTAACTTCACAGCAGTGCTTGGAAAATAAAAAACAGTACATAGAAACCTGTTGAAAAAACCCAAGCGGTGGTGTAGAGATGAGGGCAGAGAAGGAAAAGGAGAAAGTGGGAGTTAAGCAAACAGTACCAGTAGTATTCTTGCTGGGATTCTGCCTATCTCTTGGGAATAATATTCCTTTTTTTTTTTTTTTTTCTTCCTTTTTTTATCCACTCACAGATTATTCAGTGACGTCCTGCTAACAAACTCCGAGAAACCACAGTTTAAGGTAGAGTTGAACCTTGATTTGCTGATGTTTGTGGAAGTGCCAGGCTGCGGGTAGCTATGCATTAATCGACAGATAGGGTAGAGGAGACCTGGCTTTATTTGGCTTTATGGTGATTGCCATCAGTATTTAGATTCCTGTGCTGAATTGTACTCAAGAATCTTATATCACCGCTTAGAAGGCAGGCACGCTGTGACCCATGAGCGTTCAAGTGCAGTTCTTGTCGTGGAGCTCATTTGCATGACTAATGATGGTGCTCTATCTGAGCAGAGGCTGCTAAGTAACATGGGTCCCTTGCAGTGAGAGGAAACAAATTGCTAAGACCTGTGGAAACTGATTTTTGTGAGGTGAGACCATCACCACATTGTTGCCAGCTCCAGCGCTGGGACCTTCAGGGAGCCACATTTGCTCCCTGTGGCAAGCTGCCCCAGAGGACGACTTCTGGAGGGCATGTGCTGTGTCTTGCGTTGTCAGCCTCATGGCAGTTTGGGGATGTGACTGGAGCATCAAAACAGTTAGCTGTCCCTGCCATCAGAGTATCCCTTCCATTATTCAGTGTTTCTTTGTCCCTGCCATTAGATTTGTAGCTAGGTTTGGAGTATAAAACACGCATCTAGATTCTTTTTTTCTCAGTCACTAAGGGATTAGTGTCAGTACTTGGGGCTTTAGATGGGCAACAGGATCAGATGAATGGTGAGTTTTGAGCAGTCAAGTTATGTTTTCCTTTATCACGTTTTGTGCTGTGATTTTTTCCCCCCATTCTCTATTAGATTCCTACTAAGCTAAAAGAGGCATTGAAAACCTCCAAGGAATGCATAGAAAAACGATTAACAGAAGAACAGAAATTGGTAACGTCTGCATTTCTTTACTGTATTTCCTACAGACATTCCATTTCCTCTTATCACTTTTACGTAGGGAAAGTGAGTTTTTACTCACTCAAAGTGATTTTGAGTAATAAAGGCTTTCATCAGCAGATTTGCTGTTGTAGAACAGCTGTTGACTGTATGGCATTTCACTGTTTTAAATGGTGCAGCTTCACAGGCAGTGGCTCCTAAGTTAAAGGATCGTTCTAACTGCAGTAGTGAGGCTCCATCCACTACTAGCAACAGTAAAGATAAAAACTAAAGGTGAAAAAAGAAAAACAAAAACTAAACATGTAGTGCGTTTTCTTGCGCCCCAAACATAAGCCTCGTCGGAGAACACTTAAGATCTTAACGTGGTCTTTTTCTGTTTTCCCTTCATTTTGAAGATTCACCAGCACAGAAGGCTGACAAGAGCTCAATCTCATCATGGCTCTGAAGAAGAAAAAAAGAAAAGGAAGATCTTGGCACGAAAAGTAAGCAATCTTTAAATAGGTTTCTCACACAGAAAAAGACGCGTATCTTTTTATGAATGTTTAGCGTGCACGAGCACAGGTACGCTGGTCTGTTCAGGCCTGTGTTTTTCTGTACTATTACCTGGTTGTTTTCGCTTCCGTAGCTGAGCAATACGCTTCCTAAGAACTTTAATTTACAATGGTAGCTGACCCGCATATTGGCTTAACCTGTTAGAGGCTGCTGCATGAAAACAGGCCTAGTTAGCAGCTCTGCACAGATGACGGCCTGTGCTGCTTCCTGCCGCCCGCTCGGGGTGTTGGAGCCTTTTTCAGTCTGCCTCTGCAGCACGCCGTCTGTGTTTCTCCTCCTTTCTGGGCGTCAGTTTTCTGCCTTTCCCTTGTGGTCAGAGGACGCTGGAATTGCACCGTTTGCGTGCCTGGAGATATCTGAGCGCACAACAGCCTTGCTGCCATTGTCAGCGTGGCAGCACGTGTTGGATGTGGGGAGAGGGATGTTGGGCATTGATAAACCTTGTGTGATACGGTGGATGGTTGTTACAAATCTGTGTGTCAGTTCAATCCTTATCACGGAAAGCGATTATTCATTCTCATCTTCTGTTTCTTCTGCTCTTTTTTTAAAGAAGTCAAAACGCTCTGCCTATGAAAGTGGGGAAGAACACTCAGCAAAGTACAGCAACTCAAATAACTCAGGTAACTACAGAAAGAGGAGCTTGCTTTTACACAGCTATGTCAATGTTTTTGTTGTTGCTGTCATTTTCTGGCTTAAAAGATCCAGGGTCACCATCAGTTTACACATTAACATTGGACTACCAGAGCCTGATAACACTGTTTTGGCTATTTAATAATAGGTAAAACTAGGTCTGAAAAATATTGTCAGTGTTAAGATTTTCAGCTGCCTAATAAAAAGCAATGTGTCCTCTTTTCTGTGCCCCATTCAAAAAAAAAAATAAAATAAAATCAGTCTCTTCGTTCTGTTTGACGTTTGAGTGGAATAATAATAACATCCGTTATTTGGGCCATTTAATAATGCAGCCTTCGGGGATAAACTCTGTGGTGATCTGTTTCCGTAGTGAGGTGTTAATATGAATGAGAAAATTATCTGTTTAATTGCTGCTTCAGTGCTAAATTCTAAAACAACAGAGCCTTTGACAGGTCTTCATTTAGTTAAAAGGAATGGTTGGTACTACGGAACAATTTAACAGAGCTGGCTTGCCTGGCTAAAATGTGTCCAAAAGCAGCCTATTGTGGAATAGTCAGATATCAGAGTAACTTGTGGAGTACAGCAACTGACTGAAAATCATCTTTTATAAGGAGAAATGGGGTGCCATCCGTGCAGTGGCACAACTCTTAAGGAGAACAGAATTTGGACGCTGAAATCCAACAGCTTAAGCACCAGAAAAGAAATGTTTCCCATTGAGGAATACTGTTGAGTGCACTTCTCATGTCTTTGGACCTCCTCTGATACTGTGTACTGTTAAGTCTCTCTGTTCTGATTGGGTCTGAGTGACGCTGTTCGTATGAATGGGAATCTTTCCCAAGATTTCAGTGGAAGCGGCATTGGATCTTCAGTCAATAAAGTTGGCCTGTTTCCAACAATCTGTCTTGTCTGACTGTGTTGAATTTTATGTCACAGCTTTAGTTACTAGACTGTTGTTTTATTTAGCAGGCTCTGGGGCGAGTTCCCCATTAACGTCTCCATCATCCCCCACTCCGCCCTCTACAGCAGGTAAGTTCAAGAGTCATTAGAGTGTTTGTCTTTTTCTTTGTTTTTTATTCGCCCCCCTCAACTGTGGGTGTTATTTCCAAGGATGGCTTAAGGGATGGTGGTTTTCAAGGATGGAACACAGAGATGACATTTATCTTGTGTCAGCCTGAGCGTTTGCTGTCTTTTAAGGGCCATAGAGAACCTTTTAATACTGTTCTTTTTCATTTAGTAACTTTTCCTGAGATATACATGGTATGATTTACCCATAGAGTGTTATGTGCCTGCTTCAAAGTCTCTATTACTCCAGTCCTACCGACATTGCTACTTTCCAGACATCTTCTGGCCCTCATGTTGCAGTATGCATTTGTTCTGATGTGAATGGTCTGTTGGCTCTGAAGTATTGTTTGTTGATCCCTTGGTTTTTTGTATTGTCTATTTACCCTGTATTACTGTGATGTAGTTTCAGGAATTTCAGGCTCCAGGGAGACCTTTTCTCAGCCTTCCAGTACCCAAAGGGGGCCTACAGGAAAGATGGGGAGGGACTCTTGATCAGGGAGTGGAGCGATGGGACGAGGGGTGACAGTTTTAGACTGAAAGAGGGGAGATTTATATTAGATATCAGGAAGAAATTCTTTACTGTGAGGGTGGTGAGGCACTGGCCCAGGTTTCCCAGAGAAGTTGTGGATGCCCCATCCCTGGAGGTGTTCAAGGCCAGGCTGGATGGGGCTTTGAGCAGCCTGGTCTGGTGTGTGGTGTCCCTGCCCAGGGCAGGGGGGTTGGAACTAGGTCATCTTTAGGGTCCCTTCTAACCTGAACCATTCTATGATTCTATGAATTTGAGGTGTGACAAATTCAGTGGCCTAGGCTGCTTAAATCTCCCCTGTTCTGCTACAGCCCATTGGTAATACCAGTAGGACTTGTAGGAACAAGTCAGAAACTGATTTGGGTTAAAAATAATATCTTTATTATTTGTGGCCAGTTCCCTCTTCCAATTTGCTAGGTAGCTGTGCAAACAGTTTTTCTAATATTTCGGAAAGGTGGTGGGAAGTGGTAAAGAATCTGCTTGAGAGGGCAATAGTGGCCGTGCTTCAGTCTGAAAGGCTAGAAGAGGAGCACCGGCAAACATTAACAGCAAAAGGTGTTAATGGAATACATTTCTAGAAGGGAAGCAGTCCGTAGCATTGCTGTTTGTTATGATGACTCACGCCATATGATTCCTTGTCCCGGGAACTTTCTGCAGAGCACAACTTGTTAATTGAAGTGGTGCAATCAAATTTGTCTTTGCTGTGGATGGCCTTTCAAAGGACACTGCAGTCTGTGTGATGTAATTCAAAGCAGTCATGCTGAAATTCAAATTGCTCATTTCTCCTTCAAGTTAAGGGTATACTGAAGTGTATATTTTATGAACTAACTTCCCCCAGTTAGTCTAAACAGGATAATTACTGTTATTGTCTTGCACAATGACAGCGCTGTTCTGTGGACGTACTGACTCTTCGCTGGAGGGTTTATTTCCAGTTCTGCCTGCTTTAGTAAGGAAGTAGCTGAAAATACAAAAGAAAACCTTAAGTCTTCAAAATGGACAGATGTTTAGAAAACACTTTTTTTTTTCTGCAATAAAACTACCTTTTACTTACATTTTTAACTTTAACGTGTTGGAACTTGGTTTAAAGCTTTTTCAACTTTTGGGCATGTGATGCACGTATATGTGTAGACATGGCTCAAGCGGCTAAAAATGGCTCAAGTTTGGGCTCAAAACGTGGCTCTGTTGTTCGAACCACATTGTCACAGTGTGTCGGTCATCCTGCAGGCAGTGTGCTCGTGGTGACTTGTGGTGATCAGCCCGGTTTGACGCTGTGCACGTTGCCCTACCTGCATTCAAATTGGGAAGCGCTTTAGCGGGCTGATGGCTTTGATGCATTTGATCGGGTGTGAAGGCAAGTGTCACCAGTTCAGGAGTGCTTTTGTGAGTAGGTTTCATAGAAGAAACTTAAGATACTAGTTCTAAGAGAAAGATAGCATTCCTGATTTTTTTTTTTCACCAGCAACAATGTGCTTTCATTTATTCTAAGCAAGTATGCTATCACCGACTCGATGAAAGACTCACCAGCCCCATGGTAGGACTCTCTTTGTGACAGCTGATGCACCCGTAGCCTGTATCTCTCTCTTCCAGTTTCCTCGCACTTACTAAGGATATTTACCTCTAAACCAAAATTGCTTGTGGGTATCAGTGTGGTGAGATGACTGTCAGGAGGGGAATGAGGCCTTCAGTCTGTCTTTCTGTTTTGGCTGTGGTTGTGTTAGAATCACGGCACGTCAAAGCATCTTGCTAATAGGACGCCGTGGCAAAATGAAGGCTGACATGGACAAGTGTACCCAACAGAAGCTCTTGCCCTTGTCCTGGCCCGTAACTAACCAAATCAATGTGGTGTGTGGGTGGGTACGTGCGCAGCCAGAGACACTGGCCAGAAGGGAACGGGCTCCAGGCTGACATGAGGGGGGGTTCTTACACATTGAGACGTGCTTTGTCTCTCAGCAAAGGCCTTGCAAGACTTGCCCTGCAGTAGAGTGCTTGGTGTGGTCAGTGCAAAACATACTAAGAAAGAAAACGATTGCTGGCTTCAGCTGTCTTTGTAAGGACAGCTGCAACCGTCGGATCAGATGCACGACCTGCTTTGAGGGGAAAGGTGTCTGCTGGAAACCCAGACTTTCATGAGCTTTTCTCATTGACTAGAGTTTTGGGCTGGTTTTGTTGCAGATACTCAGATAAATATCATCTTTGAAATATGTTGTTTAGATTGTGGCAAATGGTTCTAATGTAACTTCCCATGTTTCTGACACTCTCCCGTGAATGTTTGATTCTTTTTTCTCCGCTTGCACAATTCTTTGCTTTCTTGAAAATGTGTTATTTTTCTTTGCGGCTATGAGCTGTGGCTAGGATCAGAAGGGATGTAGAACACCGTGGTGTGGGTTATTTTAAAGCTTCACTGCATCTTCTCGAAATCCAGTAAGCCCATAAAATACCAGCGGGCTCTCTTACAATAGAGAAAAGTGTGGAAGGTGCCATTTTAGCTTCCCTGCGGGAATAAAGTGAAAGAGTTGTGCTTAACTTTAGCTATCTTTTTCTATGCCAGTTGTTCTGAATCCTTCAGTATGACATATATTTCATAGACACCCACGTGGTGCACCTTTTCTGCCCTTCACCTTTCTGTAAGACAATTTGAATGCTTTAGTCAGTGCTGTTCTTGAGTGTCTCTGACCCATGCAGCGTAAGTGTAAGTACAGGTGTTAATGCAGCAGGAATTGTTCCTTGAACGGAATGGATTTCGTCTTCTGTGGCTAATCTTCCTGGAGATTTCCTGCTAAATCTCTCTAAATGCGCTTTAATCCTGTAAAGCTCGAATTATGGCATGTGCAACTGAAAGCATGCGTGTTGTATTTGTTCATCGAGTATAATAATGCTTATAGCATGGAAAATTGTGGTTCGTTATTCAGAATCGGACAAAGTATTGTATATGTCATATGAAATAGTCTGCTATCCTCACATTTGCCAGTGAATAGGAATGTATTGATTTTTGTACTAACTTTTCAGCTAACAGTGTATCTGTTTTTCTTACTTTGACACGAGAACTGGATGATTAACTTGTGTCCTCTCTCTTTCTCTGCTGTCTTCAATAGAGCATGCATCATTTTGAACGTGAAATTTCGGAAAAGTAAGCTAATGCTGATTTATCTCTTTAAAGATGCTCTGTTTCTGTATGGGAAAGTTGAATGCAAATCTTGGACTTGCTTAGTAATGGGAGGGAATAGAAGAAAGAAATCTAAACATTCTGATGGATTATTTTAATGAAATACAGCATCTTTAAAAACTCTATCACTAAAATGATTTTCTTTGTTTGCATCCCATTCTCCGCCAAGTTTTTAATGCTGTTTGCACAATTACTGTCACTTTAAACTCATAATTAAGTTTTTGTTTCAATTCAGGCATCAAGTTTACAGCATCTGATTTACTTCCTATTCCTTTTAACACACTCTCTTAACAAAAATGTCCCTGTAAAAAAACCTTGGTAAGTTCTTGTTTGAGTGTTTTATTCTTACAACTGCATGAATGGGTAAAATGTGTGTTTGCAGGCAACTTCTTCCAACATATATGTACTGGAAAGGTCTGGTGGTAACTGAGGACTTGCCTCAAATGTGTTTTCTAGTATATACAGAAAAATATTTCACTGTTGGGCAAAAGAATTTAATCTGTAGATGTAACTGCATATGAGTACACCAGCGTGAACTAAGATTTCCTTCGCACCACTCAACGACGAGAAGAGAAGGACAGCTTGGTTTTGATTGACTAATAGAAATTAATTGAAGATTTTTCAGAACCACGCTCTTAATTGATGAGTTCAATACGTAACGCTCATAGTTAGTCAGATACCATCCTAAAAACTGTATTTATGTGTTAAAGCAGAGCTCAGGTGTAAGAGTAGTATTGCCCGTAATCAGTCTCCCAAGAGTTTAACTGTATGATGTTGTCGGCAGCTCAATTTCAATAACAGTGAGTCCTCAGCAACTTAACCATTTTCCAGGAAGGAAGGTGGCCTCTCCCCATACTTCCCTGTCTTTTCTACCCCTGTTGCAGAATAACCAGACTAAATGTGAAGATTACGCCTGGAATCTTGGCCTAATGATAGTGATCCAAACATTTGAGGCTTTTTCCCCCGCTCTCTCTCAAACATGTACCTTCTTTCACTACGTATGTTACCGTTGTATTTGTATTCCGTACAGAGCCCTGCCCCCTCTTTTCACCGTCATTCCCGGTGGCATCTCGTACAACTACTTGCATAGCTTCTTCAACCTCAGCTTGTAATTCCTGCCAAAAATCTTGGCTTTCTTCTCTGCAGTTCTTGCATCTCTTTCGAGCCATTTCATGCATGATTAGCTGGTCTTGGCTATCTTACAGCAGTTCGTCTGATGAGTCTGGTGACAGCGGTGGTACGCCAGTCCTACAGTGGTCTGCTCTGACCGCTTTAACTGCGAAAGCGGTTGCTTTAACTGTTCTCGGTCTTGTTCGTCCTTTGGCAAAGTGTCAAGATTTGCTGTGCTGCACTTTGCTGGCACTCCGTACATGCATGCGGAACAGGACTCTAACCTAGGGGATGTTTTTTCATTATTTCTAATAATAAATTGACTTACATCTTTGGCAAATGGAAAAAGTAAATTTGGGTTAGGTGGCCCCGAGGCTACAATATGCAATTTATTTCAGTTTGTGCTAACATTATGTAATGTTTTGATTACTTAAGAGACCAGTTGATCCACGTGCAACTGGCATGTTAAATTGTTTCAGTTGATCTCTGGTATTTCTACTAGGACTCGAGTATTTCCTCTGGAAAGGAGGAGAGCGAAGATGAGCCCAATATGTACTTCCATGTTTTGTTGCCACAGAAGGTTTTCGTGCTAATGAGAATTTCTCCTGAAGAGTTGGAAGTGCTACAGTCACAGCATGTATTAATGTACACTGGCAAAATTGAACGCTTTGTGTCAATACTCTGCACTTTGAGCTTGCTCCCATACGTGGAAGGGCTCTCTTCAAAGACTGGTACAAATAGAAAATGAGGGAGCTTTGAGTTATGACTTTCATCTAGTATAACTGCTTTTTTAAATTGCAGCAGTTACTTTTTTACTATTACTTACTAGCTTGAGAGCAAGTGTTAGTGAGGAATTGAGAGAGAATTGGAGCACAGAGAACTTTGCCTGCTTTTTGTTTTCGGTGGCTGAGCTTTATCCTTCATCACCTCGAATCCGTGTGCCATAATGTCCTTTAACTGCGTGGTATTTGCTTACTTCATAGTAAGCAGTTCTACTTCAATAGCCACAGCCTCTTGGTTGGCCTCATGTTGTTTTGCGCTGTATCATAGTTCTTGCCACTTACTTACCCATATATTCCTCTTTGTAGGCTAGAGCTAACAAAAGCAAGTGTTACACTATAGGTGCCATCTGTCTCTCTGGTCTTACTGTGGAATAATTTACGATCTAGATGATAGGTTAAAATTCACTGTTGAATAGTTCTAAGATACTAATCATTACGCCCCTGCTCATTGCAGAATATATGAGACAAGACAGGCCCCTCGGTCCCCATATAGCTGGTGATGTGCTGCCAATGCCACCTTCACGTGGGTGTCTTGTGGAATGGCGAGGGGCCACCTCTGAAGCCCTCCGCTCTTACTCCCGCACGGATCTTTGATTATACTTGTGTAGAAATGATGGTGCAATGCGCAGCAGCTGAGTTGCACAAGATCAGGGTGTTTGGGAGAGCTGCTTAGGGCAAGTAAAGCCACTGGCCTGGACCTCAGCTGCCAGGAGGCACCTCCACACAGGTCCTCGCTGCTGGGTACCTGCCTGCATCGCTGCGGGCTCTGGCTTCCCAGGGAGTCAGGACGTGGAGGCTGAGGCATGAGAAGCACCAGATGGATGTGACAGGGCTAGAAACCAAGAGACAGTGCAAAGGTGGGAGCACGAGAGGCAGAGGGGTGAGTGGCAGATGGTTGTGATTCATTCAGCCTGTGAAACAAGCGTTTGTTACAACATGTTTGGAGGAAGTCTTGACAGTATGTGGAAGTGGAAAACACTTCCAGAAAACTCTATCTGCAGTTAGTGCTTTAAAAATGGAATATAATATAATCTGACCAAGCAGTCATCACGAATACTACAGCAATATGGTCCTGTAATGTTAAGTTAGTCGTAAATAAGAACAGGTAGTAAGATTTGCTTCCGGTCTCTGTTACTGTTGGTGACCCAAAGAGCAAACTGCTTCACTGGGGACAAACAAGAGAAACTGAAGCTGGGAAGTCCTGTTAAGTGATCTCTGTTTCCGTCAGCGCAAGATCACATTTGAGTCATGTTTTCATCCCCGAGTACTGAGGCACTTCAGGCTTCATTTCAGAGGTGTCTCAGATGACACAACTCACCTGCAGATAGAGGGATTTGATCACTCTGGCATTTCTCATCTGTTCTGTTCTTCACCCTCCACTGGCATTCGAGGAATGACGTGACTAGTGCAGGACTGACCAAGCCCAGCTAAGAGCTGCAGTCCTTTGCAGCAGGACCTCTTTGACAAAATCAAACTACATCTTCTCTCCTCAACTCAACAGGAGCATCGTTGATACCCCCAGCACCGCCACCGCCGCCCCTGCCACCAGCAGCTCCTCCTCTGAGTACAGAGGTGCCAACGCAGCTGAGCCCGCAGCCCGACGTCAGTGCAAGCCGAGGAGCCTTACTCAGCTCCATTCAAAACTTTCAGAAAGGAACTCTGAAGAAAACACAGACCTGCGACTACAGTGCTCCCAGGATCAGCTGAGGCCACTGGTCACACCAGGATTGAATTCCCACTCCCCCTCCTGTGCTGTCCAGGAACAAGACCCTCCTGACTGCCGACGGATCCACCAGCATATAGCGGCTAATCACGCTGTAGAGCCGTTTGCTCTTATTTCAGCTTTTCTTGAGTCGCACTACCCTGTCTGCATCGCGTTGCCATGCTGTGATAAGTACTCCGTTCTTTACTTGGTTTCAAGAACTTTGTTCTCTAGCTACAGTTTCAGGGGAACAGCAACTTCTATATGGCTGAATAAAAATCTGAAATAGGAATGACCATGATCATGGTGAATCAATGCATTTTTTTCCTAGCTCTATTCCACCCCTTTTTTTCCAAATTACAGGAATGTAGTTTTAGTCTGCTCAGTTTTTCAACACTTTTCATGCAGTTGTAACTCATCTTAATTCTTACTGCACCAAATCAGCACGTTTTGTTTTAGATAATCCAACACCCTCCCAACCCTTAAAGCGTACTGCACAGGTGAGGGAACTGGAGAATTAAATCTTACTCCCACCATATTTGCTGGTGGAATAAAAATGCTGTTTCATTAAATTTGTTTAAATGGACATCCTACCTTTAACTCTGAGGGAAAGTGTTTTTAAATGAGAAACCAGTTGAAATGGGAGTTAATAGGGCACTGGGATATTATTCATGATTTAGTTAAATGCAAAGTTACTTCAAGTTAATTCTACAGCTTAAACTTTATTGAAAGATCCTTCTTGATTTAAAACCTTAAACAAATTGCACTTTAAAGGATTATAGATAATCCATTTTTTAAATTCAAGTACATCAGTGTTTGTTACTATGCAGAGAATGTCTGTACAAAATTTCATGTAACCTGTGATATCCAGTCATTTTTATTAAAATGTTTAATGGAATTCCTTCAGCAGCGTGGTGGTGGGTATATTCAGCTAGGATTTCACCTGCAAGCCAGACTTCCTAAGAACCTAACAGCACTTCTACTAAAGGAAATAAATACCCCGAATGGTATTCCTGGCCCTTGACTGAAATAGGACCCAAGCGCTTCTGCTTGCTTACAGAGGTAAGTATCTCCTCTCCAGCACTTTGTCAAAAGGCAGCCTGCCCGAGGTACAGGCTCCTCCCGGCAGCTTTTGCTCTGTCCCAGACGCTGCTGAAAAAGCCAAGCGGAGCTCTCCTGGCCTGTCCTTAGCCCCTTAGCTAAACCCTGGCAGGTGGTGATCTGCTGAAAGGCTGCTGCGGCAGTTTCCCAGCTCTTCAAACACAATCTACACAACTGCTAATTCAGAGCCAGGCTCAGTGTGTCTGAATAAAATATCTTGTTTTGCACTGTAAGAGCTATAGTTTGTGCATGCCCTTGTTAGCCCATGTGATGAGTGTAAGAAAACAACCAACCAAACATAAAGCACAGCATCTGGGCAAGTGTTGTTTTCATCACTGTATGTGGCGGCTAGTGAAGAAAAATTAGGTAGCGTTTCCCAGCCCATCACATACTGAAGAAGATCAGGATCTTTATGTAAGCTCGTGTGCAGCTTTCCTGCATGCAGTGGAATGCTCTTCAAACCAAACACACGTGCCATCTCTTCACCTGTGTCACAGGCTTCCAAAGCCACTTTGCGCGGACAGTTGCACTTAACAGCAACGCTTCACCCACTCCAGTTTGATTATTCACCTTTAATAATCCTCGTGACCACGGGCTCCTGGAGCGCTGTACAGCATCCCAGGGCTGGACTCAGGGCCCCCTCTTGCTCACCGAGTTCTTCACTCAGCCACCACTACAGCCAGTTTAACACTGCTAACGCTGGTAATTAAAAGCCAAGCAGAAATGGAGGATTTTTTCCTCGCTCTGAATTTAGAACAGGATCTCTCACCCTACAGTAGCACTAACCCACCTGTACTGTTAACAAACAAGCATTACCACATTGTTGCTTATATGAAGTGTGGCTTAGAGGGTAACCCCGTATAAATATTCTGGGAGGTCACTGTACTTTCCCCACTGTACAAAATTCCCATGTAGATATACAACAGAAGTAATGCATACAACTTGCCATAGACAACTGATACTTTGTAAAGCAGGACTTTAAAACATGTATTTACAACTTAGATATTCAAGGTCTTCTTCACTGCAAATATTATATCCTTCACTTGAGGTATGCAGTTATCTTCTAAAATTTTTGCATAAGGCATTGGAACATCTGCACCGGTAACACGCACAGCTGGAGCATCCAAGTAGTTAAAGGCAGATCCTGAAACAGAAGACAGCTGTCAGGGTGCCATGCACTATGGTTTTCTCTCAATTCAATTTCTGAATCTTAATTGATTTAAACAATTTTGTTCCTGTAGCTCTAATATTCCAGAGAGCTGTTCCTGCTCATTTATCTTCATGTACTGTGGTTTAGACAGAAAGTTTCCATCCTGCTTCTCACAGGACTGAGAAAGATTCCAGGGATAAGAGTTACTTTCAACAGAAGACCAGCTGGATCCACCCTGTGAAAATCTCTAGAGGAGACAACTAGGCTCAAGCTCATCAGATATAAACCCCTAACTCTGCCTCATCTGGCCGTATCAAGAAGTTGTCAGGATTTAGACTAGGGAATAAGATCAACATGTACACTGCAAAACTCGGTACCTTCCATAATCCTGGCACAGATTTCAGCTCCTACTCCAAATTGTGGCCAGCCTCCTTCTACAGTTACAAGATGGTTTGTCTTCACAACGCTGGCTTCCACTGTTTCAATATCCATTGGTCGAATGGTACGCAGATTTATAACCTGGGGGGGAAAAAAAAAGGGAGTGTGAGTTTTGCTATGATGTAAGTCTGTCAGTTAGCACTGTTTGGGTACAGTGCCTTTTCGCACTCTCATCTATTCTCACATTGAAGACAAGACTTAATAAAATGTCTAACTTTTTATTCTCGCAGAGACTGTGTAGAACGGTTTCTGGTGGCTCATGGAAAATCCCAGATAGGTGAGTCTTGCTATATTGAGATACAGCCATACTAATACGTACTGTCATGTTCTGCTTACTGTACAGCTGGGCGAATCTGAAAGTTGTTAGTAGTTCTGCCTTAATTTTGTGATGAAAAGGTGAAATGCAGAAACATGAAACGCACATGTTGTTAAGGCATTTACAAATGTAAGAAAATTGTAGGTAGTACACGGAAGTTTTGCACAGCCTGAACGAGAAGACCCTCTGCTTTTTTTTTCCACTTCAGGGAAAGAGAAAAGCAACAGACCCCCCCCACCCACCTCACACTCTACACCTTCTTTGGCAAGTACGGCAGCTGCTTCCAAACAGTGTCCGACAGGTCTTGAGTGTGACACTAATGTAACATGAGTTCCTACAACAGAAACAAGTGTTAAAAAATTAAAAAAAAAAAAAACAACAAACCTTAAGATTTAAAGCTTTTTTCTAGATCTCTGGCTCCTTGCAAGGTAATGTTAGGATTCTCTTGTAAATTTAAGTTCCTTACGTTTATTTGAAACGCTAAGTATTCTGCACCCATACATCGCATGAAGAGCAGTAGCAGAAGGACTATGCTAAGACACAAACTTTACCCTTTAATTCTGAAGAGATATTTAATATATTTTTTAGAATTTCTTTTTCAAACATTCATATAATTCAGCGGTAAATGATGAATAAATGAGCCAAAATATTACAGTGATCTCTTTTTGCATTTTTTGACAAAAATTACATACTAAAGTGAGGAAAAAAGTTTTTCAGCCATTAACCGCTCCACCATTATACTAGGGTACAAATCCTTTAGAAGGGTATAGTCTTAGAGGAGATACAGAGAATCAGGTGTTCCTCCTTTATATGGGCAACAGAACAGTAAAGTATACTACTGGATAAAGTAAGACTTGTACATTGAACATTTGAAATACTTTCTTGTGCACCATGACAGCGGTATTGTGAATAGCTAAGAGGTTAAAAAAAGTCCCCAAGCAGTTCAGTTAATAAGGAAACAAACTGTAGTCTCAGCTTACCTTGCCTTTCTATTTTAGCTTTTCCAATTGGAACAACGAAATCCTTTGACTGTGCCTGTTCAGACATTTCAAAGGGAACACCATAGAGCAGTTCATTTTCCAGCATCACAACTAGAAGAAAACATACTTGGATTAAGCGTACATCTGCAGGCACAGGCCTGTACTGATGATTAACAGTACTGCAGCAGATTAGCTCAAGATACTAAGACAATCTGGGCAACAAGGACTTGAGTATGATTGCAGAAGCAATTAAAAAATAAATAAAAATATCACAGTCTTTACTTCAATGCTGAATTATTGAGGACTAATTTTAGACAATTTTTTAAACTAGATCAGATAGTTAACTGATTCTACTGTCTACATGACGGCAGAATCGCGAATCTTAGAAAGGTCTTAGATTTTGCATGCATGTTTTTGAGAAATAAAGACAAGGGTTGCCCTGCTTTTAATTAATGACATTCTGAATTTATCACATGAATTTCATGATCTGTAAAAATGAGTTACATATACAACTCTATATGCATGTACTCCTCCTGACTCATCTTCATCCTTTTTAACCCCTTTACGATAGATTCATAAATACTTCAAAGCTTCCCGACTGGTACCAAACTAGCACTAAAGATATGCAGCTGGCAATAGCACAAAATTAATCTACTGCTAACAAGACAAGTGATTGTTAGAAAAAGAATAAATACTTCTGTGCCTTTGTAAGTACCCTAAAGCTGCAGTAAAGGAGCCTTAAGTGTTTTAGGGTTTAACCACCTTTTTTTTTTTTTTTTTTAAATGGTGCAGGAGGGGAAAACAAGACATTCTTTTCAGGATTGAGTGCTAGGTACTGCCACGATCTGCCTGTGCTCACCTGGATTATCGTCCCGGATTGATGCTTTCAGCAGGCCTTTGGCATCTTCCGAGCTCCACGGACTAACAACTTTCAGTCCCGGGCAGTGCCCGTACCAAGCAGCGAAGCACTGCGAGTGCTGAGCGGCGACTCCAGCTGATGCCCCATTGGGGCCCCGGAAGACAATGGGGACAGCGATTGCTCCTGCAGACATGTAACAGGTCTTGGCAGCAGAGTTTATAACCTGATCGATTGCTTGCATAGAGAAGTTGAATGTCATGAATTCACACACTGGTCTCAACCCTGCCTATTAAGCATATTAAAATAGATATTAGTATGTTTTTACACAGAAATAGTTTAAATGTTAAATTCAGAAGTAAAGGAATACAAATTTACAAACCATGGCAGCACCGACTGCAATTCCTGTGAAGCCCATCTGAAAGAGAAGGAAACCAAGGGGTGAGCACCAGGGGAGTGGCCAATGAAGGGATGGCCAAGGTAGGACACGGGCCAGCCATACCTCTGATATCGGGGTGTCGATCACCCTCTTGTCCCCGTACTTCTTCCAGAGCCCCCTGGAGATCTGCAGGGCAGGAGAGAGGAGTCAGGGCCCGCCCTCAGGCCCCTTCCCGGCCCGGTAACGGCAGCCACGCACCTTGTAGGCACCATCGTACTGGGCCACCTCCTCGCCCAGCAGGAAGACGCGTTCGTCCCGCTCCAGCTCTTCATCCAGCGCCTGGTTCAGCGCATCCCGCACCGTCACCTGCGAGACACCGGCAGATGGGCAGTGCAGGGCAGGGGAACGGCCCGCCGCCGCCGGGCGCCCCGCACGCCTCGGGCGCGGGGAGTCACCTCACATCACCTCTCCTCTCCTCACCGCCCACCCGCCCCGGGGCCGGACATTTCCCCTGAGAGGGACGAGTCCCTTTCTCCCAACCCCTCCCCGCGGCGGCGCCGCTACCTGTATGGCGGCTGGGGCGGAAAGGCGGAACCCCCTGCGCTGCTGGAGCAGCCGCCCGGCGGCGCGGCCCCGGGGCGGGAGGCGGGCGCCTATGGGCGCCAGGTGCCGCAGTGCCACCGCAGCCGCCGCCATCTTGCCCGTGTCCTCTGGCCCGACCAACGGACTAGCTCCGCCCCCGCCCCGCTCTCGCGAGAACCGGCGCGCGCGACGCCGGGCGGCGCGGCCTTTCTACGCTACTTCCGGTCCCCCGCGACGGCGGCGGTGCTGGGTCTGCGGGGGACAAGCGTGCGGCCGCCCTGCGTTGCCGGGGAGGCGCATGGCTCGGGCCCAAGCGCCCCGCCCGCCGCTGCTTCGCCTTTTGGCGACGGGGCTGCCCAGGCCGGGCCCCTCCCAACCCCCTCGGTGAGGCCGGGGCGGGCGCCGAGAGCGGCCACCCGGCTGGCGGCCCTGAGGGGAACGGGGGGCGGTGCCCGCCCCTCCCCGATCCCACCGGAGAGGGCGTGGCGTGTGGGGCGGGGCTTGGTTAGGGCACACCCTCGTCTCCGCCCCTGCCCGCGCCGGCGGCTCAACCCCGGGCTCTCGGTCAGTCGTCCCCGCCGCCGCCGGGCTCTGCCTCAGCGCTGGGAGCTGCCCCCGTGAGTGCTGGGGCTGGGCCGGCCCGCCTCGGGGTGGGGGGGAGTGAGGCTCAGCGCCCGGGGCGTGCCCTGGTTCGGGGGAGCGCTGAGGGGCCGGGGGCCTGTGTGGGGCGGGGTGCCCGCACCCTCCGTGTGGGACCGCGTTAAGGCGGCATGGCCGCGTCCCGGGGTGGGCGGTGTGGGGGGCAGGGCGCGGGGCTGGGCTCCTGGGGCTTCTTGGGTGGTGGGGGAGGGCTGCGGGGCAGGATGCCGCGACCCCGGTGTTAGGGTGGGGATGGGACAGCTGGTGCCCGGGTCCTGTTCCCAGTTGGGCTGGGGGAAGCAGCGGGGTGGGATTCGGGGTGCCCGGCGGTGATTTCTGGCTGGGAGGGTCTGGGATACGTGGGCCTTGCCCCACGATGGGAGGGAGTGGGTCCTCTTGCCCCACCCGGGAGAGGAGGCAGAGCTGGGACACAGGTTTGGGGTGGGGGAGAGGGTCTGGGTTCTTGGGTCACTTGGAGGGGGGAAGGCAAAATGTCTGGGTTCGTTTCCAGCATCTTTGCTGAATCACTGTCATCCTGGGAGAGTTCTTCCACCATGAGCTCGCTGGCTCCTCTGTGATGGAAACCGGCACTTCCCGCTTCTGCTGCAGGCCTGGGCCCCTCTCTGGCCTGAGCTCGCAAGAGGGATTTCTGCTCTTCTGTCTCGCTGTTGCTCCTTAGTCCATGCATGTGCTGAGGCCCATTGGTGTGTGCAGGGAGGCTCAGTGTTTCTGATGCCTGCCTTCCTCCAGAACTGTTTGGAGACACGTTTCCACACGCAGACAACTGCCAGTTAGTGCACAGAAGCACACAGAAGCAAAATACACGAGTAAAAAGCAACTGTTTTTACAGGTGCTGAAAGCCTGGGTGCCTTGGGTTGCTTCAGAAGCCCAGGGCCAGCAAGACCAGGCTAGATATAAGCGTCTTTCTTTGGCTCTTGTGAGAGGAGGGTCAAAGTGATATTGTGATGTGGGCTCTTCAGACAAGTAGCAATTAAAATAAAAGTTTGGAACCTGGACTTAAACCAGGATGTCGTAGAGCTCCTCAGGGGAGGGAAGGAAACTTCAGGAGCTTGGAAATTATAGTGAAGCAATTAGACATAAAGGAATGAAAATGCTGAGTGGCTGGTGTGAGCATTTTTCCCTCCTGCCT